>NW_027518683.1:3564166-5022500 GCF_043159265.1 Tasmannia lanceolata
GCCTCAAAAATCTTCTCCCTAAGATGATCCGAACTCACATTATAACTGGTGTAAAGATGGAACGCTCATGAAGTTAAAAAAATATGGCGGTATAGATACCTTCACAACTAGAAGGATTGGTATCGTCTTATGGAGAAGATTTGTGGGAGTGAGCAACAAATCAACGATTTAGATCAAATAATTAGGTGGACCACGGTGTACCTTTCCTGCCCATGTATTTTCAGGGAAATACAGTCTGATCGTATCGTATCAAATATCCGAAACAAATTACCATGATTCTGTTCACAAGTGCTGTACCAGTAATTGTAAAACCTCTTTTTCCCTTGTTTCTCTACTCTATCTTAGTGCTTAGATAAACTTCTTAAAAACTCAGTAACTGGGCTTGAAAATCAAGGCCTGTGTCGAGTTAATGGGTTAACTCAGTTTTCTTGAAACCAGAGATATGTACTAAAAAAACACTTGAAAATCCCTATTAGGAGCTCAGCTAACTCAAAATATTAGAGCACACAACTTTTGAGCTCGAAAACTTTATCGAGTATCCCGACTAGTTTTCAATCAACTCTGTGCCATCCGTTGAGTTCATATTGAGTCGAGTTTTGACATCCTAAACTCACTCTCTTGTTATAGTATGCTCATACTGAGTTGTTTTGGTTCGTTATTTGTTTAGAGAGCTAATATACATCATTGGATCCATGTATAGCCATATATAAATGAGTTATCATATCTAATTTACTGCCCCTTTGTTTCAGGCGCTTCTTCAGCGCTCCTCACCGGTGGCTTGTTGCGAATGCCGTAATAGGGAACCTGAAGATCTTCTCCTAAGTTGTCATCTTTGCAGGACTCAATGGGTCCATTCCTACTGTTTAGACCCTCCTTTGATTCCATGGACTTGCATTCATTGCCGCGATCTTCGGATGCTCTATCGACGCTTCCATTAATCTAATACCCCTTTTGGTTAATGTATTTTTGAAGCAAAATGTTTGCGGATTCAGGCAGTTTTTGCCCCGAGGTACACTTATAATTGTTTCTTTAATTAATCTATGCTGTCTTTGTAAAAAAAAAATAATTATACTGAATCATCTAAACTCTAAACCAATTCAAGATATTATTAGTTCTATGCCGTGGGAGAGCAAATTGGTATCCAAAGATTATTACCATGCTTTTCATTCATTTTTGCAACATTTTTATTTGGGAAATGATGACAACACAACTATATTTTTGTATTTTCACAAACCGTATTGTCTTTTAGTATTTAAAGAGCTGTCAAAAGGTTATTACATTTCCCAAAAACTCTTAGGGGCCAATTAAACAAGAAAAGACAGCTGGGTTTGAGCAAATGCCAAAAATATGGTTGTGCTAATAACATTTCCCTTTTATTTTGTTGAAGTTTGGCTGATACCAGCAAGCGAAGAAGAAAAGAACCTCAAAATCCAAAATTCAACCTACATCACAAACGACCCTAGGAGGACACGAACAAGAGGATCCATTCCAAATCAAAACCCATAACCCATATGATGCCCTAAACCATGTGATGGATGAGGAAGATAAACAAAGTACATGTGATCAGAGTAAGGGGCGAAGGAACAACCAACTATTGAAGTTGGCTATGCTATTCTCGAAGAAGGAATAAAGGGCTAGGAGGACACTGAATCAGAGGATTATTCCGACACTGAAAAGGTTCTCTCCTCTTTAGAAGCCTCCTCAAAAGGAAGAAGATCCAACAAACGCAAATGGTCCCAAAAAATCTCATGGAAAAAAAGAAAGAAAGTATCCTGGGCGGACGAATGTAATCAAGTCCACCTGATCCTAGTCGAGCAAGAGAATAGTTGTGAAGAAGAGAAGTCATATCTGAGGAATCAAATGATTTATGGCAGGAAGTTCAAAAGAAAAAATGGCCAAGACGCTCACTAAGAGCCCAACATACCCCTACCAAATTAGCTGATTATTTAATTCAAAAGGTGATGAGCATTTAGATCTCTAATGCTTAGTGTTTGACGCTCATATGTGCTAAAGCCTTGGTTCTCCCTCTCTCCCATGTTCTGAGCTGGGGATGGTTTTGTGCCTTCATTGCATCATCTTTCTCTTTATTAAATAAACTGGTAAGGGTCCCGCCAAACCCCACCTTACTAATAAAATAAAATAAAAAGAAGGTTTGGCTGATAAAATCTTATAAGGTTAGAAGCTTATTTAGCTGTCAATAAGGCTACCACACTGGCATGCTCTTTTTGTTTTGGTAAGTAAGTTGGGATTGAACCTAACCACTTGGCCAAAGCGACTTTGATCGCACTGGCGTGTCTTCCTTGCAGTTCTCCTATGGGAAATGATATATTTGCCCCCTTGTGTTCCCTTGACCACCCCCTTCTAGCGTAAAATGAGTAGCCATAAATGCACTAAACGAGGCGGCGTGGGGAAGATAAGGGGCAAATATATCACTCCCCTTCTTCTATTTGATTAATAGATGGAGCCCATGCTGTTTCATGGGCCGTCATTGGCAGAGTTTTCTCTCATCCCACTCTTACTGCCCTTATGGTGATTTTCTGGGAGATGATTTTTTTCACCCCCTGTAGGATTATGCGCCCCATACGACATCAGAAAGCTTTAAAGTCTGCCCACAATTCCGTTAAACAGGGGGGCGCATAACCCTACAGTGGGAGGGAATCATCTCCCTGTAACTATTAGATTTGGTACCTTATTCCGACAACGTCCCTCATTAAGAGTTGGAACCTGGCCTTCTTGAAATGTCAGAGACAAAATCGCAGAACAGATAATGATGAAAAGCTCTTTCCCTATTTTCCTAATAAAAATAAATGCTACCCTCAAAATCCTCACGTTTGTGATATCTTCTCCTCTGTCCATGATTTTCTCACACAGAAATGTGAGGAGAAAAAAGAAGTAATAAAAGAAAGAAAATTTTCTCACAACCCATATCTTCAAATCTCTTGTTTTCTCTCTGTTTCACTCTGGTCTTTACATTAGAACAATGGTTCAACTAAGTAACAATCTGCTAGGATTCTTAAACTTCCTCACTCTTTTAACATCTCTCCCTATCATAGCAGTGTCTTTGTATTTTTATTTAGATCATCAGTCGATTTCCAATTGCCAGAAGTTCTTTGAATTCCCTGTCCTGATCTTCGGAATCTTCTTATTCCTTGTTTCATTATTTGGTCTGATTGGATCATGTTGCCGTGTCACATTTTTCTTGTGGATGTATCTCTTTGTGATGATTCTATTGATGGTTGGGCTCTTTTGTTTCACTGTCTTTGCATTTATTGTCACACATAAGGGTGCGAGAGACGTAATATCGGGCAGGGGTTACAAGGAATATCGGTTGGGAGATTATTCACATTGGTTGCAAAAACGCGTTGAGAATGCAGAGAATTGGAAGAAGATCAATAGCTGTTTGCATGATGCGAATGTTTGTGGGAGTCTCAGCCATGGTGTTTATCAAAATGCAGCAGATTTTTACAAGAACCTTTCGCCCATCCAGGTATTTTTTTTAAAATATATATATTATTATGATTATTGGATTGTTATAAGCATGGTTTTAAATTTCGACCGAAATCCAAAATTTTGGAATTTCGGTGGGACCGAAACCGGTATTTGGCGAAATTAAATATTTCGCCATTTACCAAATTTCGGCCGAAATTTCGAGAAAATGCATTTTTTATTTTAAAAAAAAAACGTTACAAAATTTCAGAATTTCTGTCCGGAATTTCGAACGGGAGTACCAAATTTCGACCGAAATTTCGGTTTTCCGGAAGTCCGAAACTGGTACCGAAATCGAAATTTTAAACCTTGGTTATAGGATGATGTGGATGCTGCACACCGTTGTGTTTTTATTTATGATCAGTATTTTTAACTTTATGACATTCAGGGAATCGCCTTCCACTATAACCTGATCAAGGATATTGTGGTCAATCAACCTTATTCATTGGCGAACATCTCTTATCTTTACCTCATTGGAGTCTGCAATCCCAATGGGGCCAGAGAACGCCTAGATTGTTCTGCCTCCATGATAATGAAGAAGACTACGTACACCCATCGGCTTATGATTCCCTATTCTAGAACCATCCAAGTTCAACTTATAGTAACCCTCCATAGGCGGGACCCATGATTGAGCAATTGACTGCAACTACCTCCCCACTGAAGCAGACTTTAGTCCACCCCTTTCTTAAGTCATCCACTGAGACAGATTTGAAGCTGGGTTGAGCCCTAATCAATGCAATGGTCAGTGCTCTCACCATAAGACCCCTAAACACCCTGACATTTCTCTCTTTCCATAACACCCAAATAGTAGTAAGCAATGTTACATTCCATAAATTTTTTCCATGTTTCCTCCAAGGTGTGAATGACCAATTTTCCAAGCGATTAGAGAGCTTGAATGGAAACACCCATGCAATGCCAAATCTATATAGAATTGTGCTCCACACGAACCTAGTTCTTCTGTTGTGAAAGAACATATGATCTACTATTTCTCCCGCCTCCACGTTTAGCGCACAATGCTTAACGATTACATGTGCTGATTACATACCGTGAGGATTTTGTCTAGAACAATGGCCCAAGAAAAGGCACAAACCCCTTGGGGGCAGTATGCTCCACACTCTAGCCACTAGCGAGGGTGAAGAATTGGATGCAATCAGGTTGTGGAATTACTTGACGGTGAAGGATCCAAAAGAGCAATACATCCAAACCCTTTCGTCAGCACCATACTTCTTTATGTAGCAGGATGCCATCTTTTCTATAAGCCTTGCTACGCTCTCATCTCTCTGTCAAAGAGGTTCCTCCTGAGTATAATCTCCCATGATTTCCCGTCCACCTCTCTCTCCAAACAATCTTTGACCCAAGCCTCCTCCACCCCCACTATGAACAGGTCTGGGAAGGCTTCTTTTAGAGGGGCATTTCCACACCACTTCTCCTCCAAGAACTTGATCATGTCCCAGAGTAAACGTTGAACCTAACGCATTCATCGAATTTTCTCTTTTGGTTTAATCTCTCTCCAAATTGTAACTCCTTTATGTCTGAACTTCTTGTTCGATATCCAATTCCTTGGATGAGCTCTGTATTTTTCTTTGATGACCTTCACCCATAAATGCAGGGGTGGAGCTACATGTAGCATAAGGGGGGCAGCTGCCCTTGTTGAGTTGGGCCAAACTCCTTAATAGGCACAACTCAATTGGGCCCAACCTTATGTATAACCCCCCCCCTATGTATGGCCATCTGACGCTCACCACAGGATTCTCATTTTAATTTGTTGTATGGCCATTTAAACTTTTATAATATTGTGGTTTTATTGTTTTTCTTTCTAAATAAAAATTTAAGGCCTTTGACTGATGAATCTGGTTTCACTTATATCCAATTCAAATGTACACCATCTTCATTAACATATCCAAGAGAAGTGGGCTCCACTTTTTCTAGGCCTAGGACAATTCAAATTTTTTTTTGGGGGGGCGTGGGGGAGGTTTTGGGCCCTTATGATTCAAAAAACAAAAAAAGTAGGATTTTGGGCCGTAAGCAATCCAAGATGGGGCTCAAGACTTTTAAGAAAAAGAGAGTGATTTTGTTGTAATTAGTAAATTATTATTGCAATTTTATTCATACATTATCCTCTATATTTCAGTCGGGTTGCTGCAAACCACCTACTTACTGTGGTTTCACTTACAAAAATGCTACTTACTGGACTGCACCGAAATCTAGTGTGGCCGATCCCACCGGAGACTGTAAGAAATGGAGTAACAATCAAGATGATTTGTGTTATGACTGTTCATCATGCAAAGCTGGTTTTCTTGCCAACCTGAAGAAACAATGGAGGAAGCTTGTGATCCTCAATGTCTCCATCCTTGTCTTTCTCATTCTCATTTTCTCCATTGGATACTACGCTTTCAGGAATAATCGATTCCATCACCACTACCAGAGACTTCAATCCCTCTATCTCCATCACCGCTACGAGAGAGTTCAATCCCTCAATCACTGAGCAGTCCAAGTCGGGTTCTGGACTGCTGAATTTTCATTCTTTATTTACCAAAAAAAAAGAAAGAATTGTTTGGTTTATTATGTGCTGTTTTGGCATGGATTGGATTCTTTCTAATAGATTTCATTAAGCAATTTATGAAATTTTGTGACTAATCCTAATTAATTTATTTTTCTCCATTGAAATGACGGTCGGATCAGCTTATGGATGGACAGTATTGATTGATGAGCACACTACTACATGTTGTTCTGGTTTAATCCCCATGAGAGGATCCGGATCCAGTGCTTCTTAACTTCAGCATTCTCAACTCAACTAAGCCTTTGTCCCAAACTAGTTAGGGTCGGTTCTTAACTTCGGCATTGATGGTCTAATTTTATTTTGATTATCCATTTAGTAGGCCCGCCATGGATTTTCCATGGTTAAAAGTCTGGTATGGTTGGATGATCCTAAGCACCCAGTTAGTATTTTTGTTTCTGTCTATTAAATGAGGACCTTTGAATATTTTCTCTGTGGTCCAAAATTCCAATACAGGTACTTGATTGAGTGTTAAGGAGGAAATCCAAGATGGGACCAACCTCGTTGACGGTCCAGATTGATCTAGGTAATAGACAATTGAGATGAAGTTTGCCACATCGTGTTCTACAAGATCAACAGTCTTGATCTCATACACATTTCCTGAAAACCCTCTTTATGTAATCCAAAATTACCCTTTTACAAATGCCTGTTCTAGGAAGAATAATAGAAGGTTGATGAAGAACGCAGCCTGATGTTCATTTTAAATTCATCTCTTCTCATTTTATCTAACAAGGATTCTAAACTCCAATAGACAATTTCGCGTGGAACATGTTATCCACACACTCTTATTATGACATAGGAGCTCATACACCATCTGCTTGCACATGAAAACCTACGATGTGATGAAAAAAACAAACGAGCTTTAACAGACCATTAAGGATGTATGTTTTTTGAGGTCAATTCATGGTAAAGGGGTGCGAATCATCCTACAGGGGGTGCAAATTTATCATCTCCCTAGAAAAATTCCCATCTGATTAAGATTAAAAGGTATAAAGGAAGGGAATTTAGTTTTGAGTGATATTCACTTGAGAAAAGTACAGGCAAGAAACAAGAAAACATAGCAAACTAGAGATGTGAGGAGTTCAAGCGTCCAAGTGGGCTGAATATAACGGATGGGATCATGGGAACTAGCAAAGATCCGCAGAACCAGCCGATTGAAAGCGCACTGAATCTGGAAAAAAAGGTAATGATGAAAGAATGAAGGCATGAGAAATGCAGAGATACATCTTTACTATGACTATAGTTTCTTGATTCTCAGTTCCCACTTACCCAAGAATGGAAGCTCTGGCTATGCTTTTGGCTTTGTCATTGAGGAAGTACATGCAGCTAGAGAGATGGCAACCTGAAGCAAATCCAAACAAATTAGTTCTCTCAGAGATTTAATGCTGACGAGCACAAAAACATTACTAGATATATATTCAGTGTATTTTATTTTATTTTTTAACCATAGCAAAACAGGTTTTACTAAGCAAAAATTTAGAGGAATACAACAATCTTTTTTGGGGGTAAGTCCAAAGAAATTTTTCTTAAAGTCACAGCAAGAAGCAGAAACGGAAAATATTTACAAAGGACCAGATATTGCCCCACAAATAACATTTTCCTTTCCACCCCCCCCCCCCCCCCCCCCCCCCAGCCAACAGATCCCTCATTGCAGGGGATATGAGAGAATGGTATAGAGAGGGATTGGCATATAACTGAAATTTCATTGATAATGCTCGCCAACCGGAGATTGCCCCTTTGCCAATGCAATGATGAGTTGCCTTCCCACCTATAAGCTACCCCCTAGTTCAATTGTGAATACTCTTAACCCTGCTAAGAGAGCTCTTACTTCCACCTAGCCTGAAATAGTCCTAGCAATAGGTCCAGAGTAAGCAAATATCCCCATGTGATTCCTAAAATCTCCACCAATTCCTACCGGAACCAGGCTCCCGAGTGCCACTCCATCAAAAATTAGCTTAATGAGGTTAGGCAATGGGGTTCTCTACTTAATAGTGTTCTTTCTCCTACCTTCTTTATCCCCAATGATCTCACACCTGTGAAGATCCGGTATAGAATACACATTGAACTCCTTCCATGCAATTGCACAAGAGCTTCACAAGTCACCAAGAAGCTTGCTCCAATTAGATTTGTAATTATCAAACACCTATTTCTTTCTAGCCATAAGACCCAAGTCACCACAAATGGAACAACCATCCATATGATTGCTTCCTTTCTCGCAAAAATGAGACGGCCTGACATCACCATCCCTCCAATAACTCCTTAAACAATGGCGGAGAACCCATTGAATGCCGATGAGCTTGAATGCATAGCTCCATACCTTTCTTGCAGTAAAACAATGAATGAAGATAGGAAGTCTCCTCGGCCTTAAAGCATAAATCTATTTGCCAAATGAAAGTTTTATTCTCATGAGAATATCAAGCATGTTGATTTTTTGATGAGCAACGGTCCAAAAAACTTGAAGGATGGATGGAGCAAATGATCTCCATTTTTTCATCCAACTAAAAGAAGGTGGGCCCCCATAACCAACCAATGGAAAAACACCTTAACCGAGAAGAGACGCAAGATTCTCCCTCTTCCTGCTTGAAGTTCCTAAATATCAATCCCCAAACAATCCTTCCCCCGAACTTCTCAAAATGGTCCACACTATAACTTCCCATCTCTCACTAACCAATAAAGACTTGTATGGGCAAGCCACAATGAGACAGTAGCCAACTACAAATCTTTCCAAAATTGTATCTCATCCCCTTTCTCCAACCTGAACCCAGTGAATGTCATAAAAACCTGTTCAGTCCACCATGCCCCATAGCATTTACCACTAGCTAAATCTCTGTACTCCCACCCACGCCACCCCTCACCATATTTTTCCATGATGATCAATCTTTAAGGGATTTTCTTTCTCCTATCCTCCAGAGCCATTTCCCTAGAAGTGCACAGTTTCTCTTTAAAATATTTCCAGGCCCAAGCCCCCTTTCCTATTTAGGGTTGCAAACATTTTTCCCATTTTATCAAATGCGTCAATCTCTTACTTTTATCCTTTTTTACATGGTACACTCCTCCACAAAAACCGACCCTTGTGCACAATTACTTACTTTCCTCCTTGCCTTCCCATGAGGCATCACGTTGAAGCTTCTCAATGCAATTGGTCACCATCCCTGGAATCTTAAATATGGACACAAAGTATGTGGGAAGATTGGATAGTACTGCTTTTGTATGTGTGAAACTACTCCCAAAGCAGAGGGTGACTTCTTCCAATGAGCTGAAGTTTTTGTCCATCCTTTACATCATTGGGTCCCATAAATTTTTTGGCAAGATGCCAAAACTATGGGGAAAGGGCCAAGTAAGGACACCTTGTTAATCACACAAAAAGCCTCCCCTAGGGATGAAATGTCCCCACCACACAATACATGGAAAAACAGCATGAGATATATCTAAAAGATGCCAACGTGAATCATGATGGAAGAACCATGTCGCCTATAAGAGATGCTTTCTTTACACAACCTCTCTAGCCAACTCATCCTCCATTTCTTTAGGTGACCTAGGCATATTATTAAAAGGTTGTGCAATAATCATATGCAAAACTTTGAGATAGACAAGATTATTCTGTACATTTGTGACGTTTTTACCATTTCTCTCCTCACTATAATTCCTTTTTTTTTCTGGTAAAAACGTCACCAAAATGAAGAGAGAACTTACAAAGGATTTCAACAGCTTACAAATTTCAGTCTGGGTGAAGCAAGGGGAAATTAGGAAAAACCCAATCCAAGGTGAATCTTGAAGATGTTACCTAAAATCCAAAGTCGACCCAAGCTCGGGGGTTGCCAAGCCTAATTACTGAGACGAATCCTCCAGCCAAGAAATAATGACAATAAAAGGACTGACTATGCCGACATACTTGCATGGTCAGCCATTTTCTTGTCATGGAACTATTCCAACACCAAAGTTGCAAATACTAAGAAGGCATAAAGGCAAAAGCTAGCAAGTCCAACTGTAGATGTAATTTGTATATCCAGCTCATTGTCCATTCAATATCATCATCTTTTACTCTAGAGCAAACAAATTGCAATTTTTTTTTTTTTTTGAAAGATGAAAAAGTGACAGTGGAGGCAATTTTAGAAGGTATCATATATTAAGTTTAATGTTAAGTTTCTCCAAACAAGAAGAGTGAAAGTCTTGAACTCATTAAAAGTAGACATACAATATGATAAGGTAGACTGACAATTTTGATGTTAAGTTTTTCTAAACAAGAAGAGTCAAAGTCTTGAAATCATTAAAAGTAGACATACAATATGCTAAGGTAGACTGACATAGATGCAAAGTACAGAGAATGTAGAATCTACATGGAAGGAAGGACAACCCTCTGCTGAATTCATTACACTCCAGGTTCCCATGAATGCGAAGAGAAACATTCTTCTAAGAATCACTTCAGTTGGGCGAAGTTCTATGAATTTGAGCAACCTTTTTACCCAAGGGGGAGATTCCTCTACTTTCTTCTTTAACCTTCTTTTCAAGTTGATTTTTGTTTTCTTCCTTTCTCTGAAGCTGACCTAATATTCTTTCATAAGCTGCCTCTATAGACTCAACGCTTCTCTCGTATCCAGCACTCCAGCATACTGTTGCAAGAGAAAGTTGCGGGCACCTCGGATTTTTTCTTCAGAAGCATCAGAGCTTACGCCAAGGCGCTTATAAGGGTTCCATAGATTCGTTCGAGAAAATTTTGGAAGGTTGCCTGTATGAAAAAGCTTCTTTAATTTCTCTTGCAGTAGTTTGAAATTTTGAGGTAGCTCAATCAATCTTCAAGGAAATGAGTGGTCAATGATTTTGGGATACTGCTGTCATGCAGCTTATCCCATTAATTACAAGGCATCTTGAATTTTGACAGGGAAAGTTTCCTCTTCATATTATTCTCAGTTTGGCAAACTAAGTATATAAGTGTCATGTCAGTTTATAGAGACTAATTTAGTGATGGAAATCATTTGTGCGTTTTCTTGGATGTCCTTCCTTTTACAATGGATATGTTCTTAGTGATTTTCTTAAGCCTGCTACTCCATGTTACCTATCAAGAAGACAATTCCTTCATGCCACTACAATTTACATACTTTTCCACTACTAGTCACATGGTTTACTATAGCAGACTCTTGCTGAATGTCCATCTTATCATCTCAACATCTCGTATACTTCTTCAGTGCTGGAAGATCTGGCCAAAATTCCCATGCGCAAGAAAGTTGTTGGTTGCAAACGGATGGTTTGTCGAGAGATAAAATACTAAGGCTCACTATGAAGGTGCATCTAGAAGAGCAACATATATTATATAATAGGAGATCAATCAGATGTGTGTTCAACACAGTGACTAAAAAAGGGGTGATGTGGCCTTCACAGCAGCAATGATGTAGAAATTGCCTTGTTGTATGCAATTCACAAGAAGTTTATATACTTTAGCCATGTATTTCTAACAAAGTCAGACATGACATGTTGAAGGCAATCTAATTGCCTCAAGTAACCTCCAAAATTAGCGTCTACAAAGCTCTTCGATGCAATATAAACAAGTAGTTTCATCAGGTAGAATAAAAAAAAGGGTGATGATAAATTCGCAACCCCTTTAGGATGATTCGCGCCCCCTCAACGTAAATTGACGTCAAAAACTTGTTAAAGTCTGATGCTTTTTGAGGTCAATTCATGGTAAAGGGGTGCGAATTTATCATCTCCCTAGAAAAATTCCCATCTGATTAAGATTAAAAGCTATAAAGGAGGGGAATTTAGTTTTGAGTGATATTCACTTGAGAAAAGTACAGGCAAGAAACAAGAAAACATAGCAAACTAGAGATGTAGCAAACTAGAGATGTGAGGAGTTCAAGCGTCCAAGTGGGCTGAAGTATAACGGATGGGATCATGGGAACTAGCAAAGATCCGCAGAACCAGCCGATTGAAAGTGCACTGAATCTGGAAAAAAGGTAATAATGAAAGAATGAAGGCATGAGAAATGCTGAGATACATCTTTATTATGACTATAGTTTCTTGATTCTCAGTTCCCACTTACGCAAGAATGGAAGCTCTGGCTATGCTTTTGGCTTTGTCATTGAGGAAGTAAATGCATGCAGCTAGAGAGATGGCAACCTGAAGCAAATAAATAAAAAAAAAGTTCTCTCAGAGATTTAATGCTGACGAAAACTAGCACAAAAACATTACTAGATATATATTCAGTATCGAAGTATTTTGCTAGCGAAATCAACTTCAGGAATTTGAAAAGAGCTTTTTCTTATAGTATCCACATGCCTCAGTATCTAAAATTTGTTCTGAAGGGAAACTGACCAAAATCTTGCTAACCATTTATGAAAAAAGCAATCCACAGAGGAGTCCAAAATACCAAAACAAAGTAATTTTCAGAAATAACTGTCAGTGTATTTTTATTTATTTATAACCATAGCAAGACAGGTTTTACTAAGCAAAAATTTAGAGGAATACAACAATCTTTTTTGGGGGTAAGTCCAAAGAAATTTTTCTTAAAGTCACAGCAAGAAGCAGAAACAGAAAATATTTACAAAGGACCAGATATTGCCCCACAAATAACATTTTCCTTTCCACTCCTCCCCCCCTTAGCCAACAGATCCCTCATTGCAGGGGATATGAGAGAATGATATAGAGAGGGATTGGCATATAACTGAAATTTCATTGATAATGCTCGCCAACCGGAGATTGCCCCTTTGCCAACGCAATGATGAGTTGCCTTCCCACCTATAAGCTACCCCCTAGTTCAATTGTGAATACTCTTAACCCTGCTAAGAGAGCTCTTACTTCCACCTAGCCTGAAACAGTCCTAGCAATAGGTCCAGAGTAAGCACTATTAATATCCTCATGTCATTCCTAAAATCTCCACCAATTCCTACCGGAACCAGGCTCCCGAGTGCCACTCCATCAAAAATTAGCTTAAGGAGGTTAGGCAATGGGGTTCTCTACTTAATAGTGTTCTTTATCCTACCTTCTTTATCCCCAATGATCTCACACCTGTGAAGATCCGGTATAGAATACACATTGAACTCCTTCCATGCAATTGCACAAGAGAAGAGCGTACTTCACAAGTCACCAAGAAGCTTGCTCCAATTAGATTTGTAATTATCAAACACCTATTTCTTTCTAGCCATAAGACCCAAGTCACCACAAATGGAACAACCATCCATATGATTGCTTCCTTTCTCGCAAAAATGAGACGGCCTGACATCACCATCCCTCCAATAACTCCTTAAACAATGGCGGGGAACCCATTGAATGCCGATGAGCTTGAATGCATAGCTCCATACCTTTCTTGCAGTAAAACAATGAATGAAGATAGGAAGTCTCCTCAGCCTTAAAGCATAAATCTATTTGCCAAATGAAAGTTTTATTCTCATGAGAATATCAAGCATGTTGACTTTTTTATGAGAAACGGTCCAAAAAACTTGAAGGATGGATGGAGCAAATGATCTCCATTTTTTCATCCAACTAAAAGAAGGTGGGCCCCCCTTAACCAACCAATGGAAAAGACACCTTAACCGAGAAGGGATGCAAGATTCTCTCTCTCTTCCTGCTTGAAGTTCCTAAATATCAATCCCCAAACAATCCTTCCCCTGAACTTCTCAAAATGGTCCACACTATTACTTCCCATCTCTCACTAACCAATAAAGACTTGTATGGGGAAGCCACAATGGGACAGTAGCCAACTACAAATCTTTCCAAAATTGTATCTCATCCCCTTTCTCCAACCTGAACCTAGTGAATGTCATAAAAACCTGTTCAGTCCACCATGCCCCCGAGCATTTACCACTAGCTAAATCTCTGTCCTCCCACCCACCCCACCCCTCACCATATTTTCCCACGGTGATCAATCTTTAAGGGCTTTTCTTTCTCCTATCCTCCAAAGCCAGTTCCCTACTGTTTCTCTTTAAAATATTTCCAGGCCCAAGCCCCCTTTCCTGTTTAGGGTTGCAAATATTTTCCCATTTTACCAAATGCTTCAATCTCTTACTTTCATCCTTTTTTTACATGGTACACTCCTCCACAAAAACCGACCCCTGTGCACAATTACTTACTTTCCTCCGTGCCTTCCCATAAGGCATCACGTTGAAGTTTTTCAATGCAATTGGTCACCATCACTGGAATCTTAAATAAGGACACAAAGTATGTGGTAGGTTGGATAACGCTGCTTTTGTATGTGTGACCCTACGCCCAAAGCAGAGGGTGACTTCTTCCAATGAGCTCAAGTTTGTGTCCATCCTTTACATCACTAAGTCCCAAGTAAGGACACAATAACTTGTTAACGTGAATCATGATGGAACCATGTTGCTTATAACGAGATGCTTTCTTTACACATCATCTCTAGCCAACTCATTCTTCAGTTCTTTAGTAGACCTAGGCCTATGATTAAAAGGTTATGCAATAATCATATACTAGGCGACTTGTGCCAAATTGAGGGAGTAAAATGAGGTAGGGGTAGACTGAAAATAACTTGGGTAGAACCAGTAAGGAAAGACTTGATAGCTAGGAACATAACAGAGAACATAACCTTGGATATGATAGAATGGAAGAAAATGATCCACGTAGAAGAACCCAATTAGGACCAGGATTAGAGCCGAGTAGATTCCTTTTACCTTCTTCATGAATTTTTTTTCTAAAGGATTCATTTAGCCGTCCCAACTAGTTTGGGACAAAGGCCTTGTTGAGTTGAGTTGAGTTGAGTTATCTTACTGCCGAGCATATTTTTTCGAATTTTTTTTAGCAATCTCTCTTAATTCACTTTCTGGGTTCATTTTCTTCCCATAATTGAATTTGGAGTTGTGAATTTGATATTGGAGCTAGACATTGGTAGGAATATCCAAAATGTTAGACTGTCTCGACTATCATGCAAATGACTGTGATCCAGATCTATTATTAGGCATGATTTTCTACTTACAATTCTATGAATTATTTTCCTGATATTTTTTCTTGAAAATAACAGGTTTTCTTACCTCGAATTATAGTGGAGCGAAGGGAAACCTTATAAAGCTAAGGGACATGGGAGCAACACTGTATAATGGAGTGGATTGCACAGAGATGTGCAATGATGAAAGACAGAAGGACAAGAAATTTGATGTGATAATATATAACTTTCCACACAGTGGAAATGAAGAAAAAGAAAAGGCCCGAAAATCATAACGTCAGTTAACTTTTAGTTTAAATTCTAAATTATTTTCTTAATATATATTTTTTTGTTGTTTATATTCTAAATTATATTCTTCTATATTTTCCAGCTCTCACGTCAGTTTGATTCGCGGCTTCTTTAGAAATTCAGCCAAATTGGTTGAACCTAACGGCGAAGTGCACAGTAGACATCACACAACCGGCTCTTATTTGAAGTGGAAGATTTAAAAGCATGCAAAAGAGTTTGCAATCCAATTGATAGATCTGCTGGATTTTCACAAAGATTCATTTCCCGGATATAATATTAAACGAGCAATACGAAAGCGTTGCGATGACTCATTTTTCTTAGGAGAATCTGTCATTTTCAAGTTTAGCTTGGGAGGCCAATAAAACTTTAAAGAAGGCTGTTGTTCTTTCGATAATCATCTACTTTAATTCTAGTTCATATGACTTTACTACTAAACATTTACATAATAACATGTAACAGCCATCAGACTTCAGTTTTCTTCTACTTTTGTTATTTTGAATCTTGAACATGGATAATGGTTCACTTGCATCACTGGTCAGAGGATGAATTTCAGTGGGTGTGGATGCTATCTCTGATTGCACAAATGAATCTATAGGAATTGAAAAAACTTCAAAACTACATTGAACATACTTCAAGAAATCCCAACCAAATATAAGTAATAAAAATACACAAAGCATCTAAAAAAATCAAGACTTACTGTATACAAAAAGTAAAAAAACAAGAATAAAATGCCTAAATATACAAGCATATTTAATTTCTAAACATCTGAAAGTAAAGATCATATGCAAATAGTTTGTAGATGAATACAAAAAGACACTTTAAACTTCTTTGCATACAGAACACTATTAATGAAACTGACCTTCCATTGGGATATTCAGGAGCGTCAGGTGCCTACATTGGATAGAACCTGTAAACCCGCATGCTCCCATATGCATATGCGCTTTAGGATCTTGATCCATTCATTTAAGCAAAGAAATCCCCAAAGCATTTTGCTCTTAGTCTCTTCTAGGTGGCTGGCACTTTGCTCTTAGTCTATATTCAAAGCATTTTGCTTCATTCTTTGGTTGTTTGTTTGTTTATGTAACTTCTTAGTTAGGAAATTGTATTGGTATTCCTTGGTTTTTTGTGTTTATTTTCTGTTTAGTTGACGATCACGTTTTGGGGGTTTCTTTGCTTAAATGAGTGGATCAGGATCTAAAGCGGATATGAGAGCATGCAGGTTTACAAGTTCTATCCAGTGCAGGGCAGACACCTGACGCTCCTGACATATCCCAATTTTAATCAGTTTCATTAATCGCGTTATGTATGCAAAGAAGTTTAAAGTGTCTTTTTTGTATTCATCTACAAACTATGTGCATATGATCTTACTTTCAGCTATTTAGAAATTAAAAATGCTTGTATATCTAGGCATTTTATTCTTGCTTTTTTACTTTTTGTATACAGTAAGTCTTTCGATTATTTTAGATGCTTTGTGTATTTTTATTACTTATATTTGGTTGGGATTTCTTGAAGCATGTTTAATGCAGTTTTGAAGTTTTTCCAATTCCTGTTGATTCATTTGCGCAATCAAAGATAACATCCATACCCAGTGAAATTCATCATCTGACCAGTGATGCAAGTAAACCATTATCCATGTTCAAGATTCAAAATAACAAAAGTAGAAGAAAACTGAAGTCTGATGGCTGCTACATGTTTCTATGCAAATGTTTATTAATAAAGTCATGAACTAGAAGTAAGGTAGATGATTATCGAAAGAACAACAGACTTCTTTAAAGTTTTACTAGCCTCCCAAGCTAAACTTGAAAGTGGCAGATTCTCCTAAGAAAAACGAGCCATCGCAGCGCTTTCCTATTGGTTGTTTAATATTATATCCGGGAAATGAATCTTTGTGAAAATCCATCCGATCTATCAGTTGGATTACAAACTCTTTTGCATGCTTTTCAATCTTCCACTTCAAATAAGCCCCGGTTGTGTGATGTCTAATGTGCACTTCGCCGTTAGGTTCAACCAATTCGACTGAATTCCTAAAGAAGCCTCGAATCAAACTAACGTGAGAGCTGAAAAATATAGAAGAATATAATTTAGAATATAAACCACAAAAAAATATAATAAGAAAATAATTTAGAATTTAAACTAAAAGTTAATTGATGCTATGATTTCCGGGTCCTTTTCCTTTCCTTTATTTCAACTGTATGAAAAGTTATATATTATCACATCAAATTTCTTGTTCTTCAGTCTTTCATCGTTGCACATCTCTATGCAATCCACTCCACGCTACAGTGTTGCTCACATGTCCCTTAGCTTGATAAGGTTTCCCTTCGCTCCCCTATAATTCGCGGTAAGAAAACATGTTAATTTCAAGAAAAAATATCAGGAAAATAATTCATAGAATTGTATGTAGAAAATCAAGCAAAATGTAGATCCAGATCACAGTCATTTGCATGATAGTCAAGACAGTCCAACATTTTGGATATTCCTACCAATGTCTAGCTCCAATATCAAATTCAAAACCCCAAATCCAATTATGAGAAGAAAATGAACCCAGAAAGTGAATTAAGAGAGATTGCTAAAAAAATTTCGAAAAAAATATGCTCTGCAATAAGATAGTAATTAAAAAAAAGGGAACCGTGAACTACAATGAATGATACATAAGTCTGTGTGATACGAGCAAATGGAAAGGAATGGCTACCAGGGTGAAGGTCTGTGTGATACAAAAGGTTCTATGGAAATTGAAAGGTCTGAGGATATGGTTGTGGTAATTCAGGGTGAGGGTGAATGTGACCCGTTAGCTGGTTCTATGGTGATTGAAAGACTGAAGATATGGCCGTGGTAATTCAGGGTGAGGGATAATGTGACCCGTTATCTTGGTCGTGCTCGGAAGTGGATCTGTCAGATTTATTGGTGAATCATGTAATGGTGAAGAGCAAAAGTCTGGGGTTAGTTTATCCCGATCGGAGTGTTGCACGAGTTCCGTATGGGTTCGAGGCAAGGATTTTGCAAGCCCGTGACACCAGTCTCCCCTGTTATGAAGTGAAGATTCTTTCATGGAATGTGAGGGGTCTAGATAACCCTCAGCCTCATCTGAATCTGAAAGAACTGATTAGGGCCTGTGGACCCCGATCCCGAGGAAGGTGAGGGACGAGCCCCCAACAGCCTCTAAGATCTCCACATGTAAAGGAAAGCTCTACCAAGGAACTCTCGAAATGGTGCCCCTCACAGCATGCGTAGCAATATAAATGTGATACATCTTGATTCGGAGACTAGCCCGGAACTAAGACGTACCAAAAATAACTCAGAGTCGCCATCCAGGGAAGTCAGCTCTGGAACCTATAAAATACTCTGTCACAACGGATAACCAGAGATACAAAGGTCCGTGCCTGATGACGAATGAGGAAGGTCCGAAGAGCACCCTCACCGGCTCCAATGCAAGCATTCGGTCTTTTATGCCATTTTTATTAACTTTAAAGAATCTTGGGCGAAATCATGTGAAATGGGAACAAATATCCCCGAGAAAACGTCTACCTAAGCATGCATGACCCGAGGAACAATAAAGAAAAATAAACATCCAAGTCCTAACTCATCACATCTAGAAAAACAGTAACAAATGCATACACAGCTACAGGTAAGCAAGTAATAGCATATATAAACAAATAATGGCAGATATGAGATAAGCAAATAAAACAGTAAAAGAGCTACAGCTAAGCATATGATCTATAGATAAGTAAACAAATAAGTGCTACAACTAAGCATGTGAATAAACAGTAAACTAGATAAAATAGGCATGTAAATGCTACAATTAAGCATGTGAATAACCAAAAGAAAGTAATCACTCAATAATGTCAGAGGAAAGCACACTAGTATGTCCCTACACATGAAATCATAACAAGCAACAAGCTACACAAGAGATGTATCTAAGAGAGAAAACACTCAAGCATGTCACCATATAAGAAATACAAGCATGTGGTCCCCTAAAACTCTAACAACAAACCCTAAGACTTTAATGTGAAGTTTGACTCGTACCAAGATCGTCATCCCGGCTGCTCTACGTATCCTGGCCTCGGGAAGAATCAGAATCAACGTAGTTCGGTGGCCTACTTTAAGCTATGATGCCTAAATGTGCCTAGACCACACTAAACTCGACACGACTCGACTCATGCTTAAGTTGTTTAAGTATTTTAGACACGCCTATATGGTCCTGAACTAATGCAAGCCAACCTAGTTTAATGCAGGTGGGCCCTACATCCAATGTGCAACTAGGTTGAGACCCTAGAAAGTGGGCCAACTAAGTGCATCATAATCTAGCCATCGGCTCGACTAAGAGTCTAACCGACCACGACTCGAGGCCTCCTAACTCTAGGGACACTCACACGACAAGACCCATTAAACAAGACCAAACAAGACTCTAGAGAATTTAAACCCCCTATCACACCATCTTAGAATCTAAGGGGAAGAGCTTTTCGAAAACATTTGATTTTTTAAGAGTTTTTATATTTTTGAAAGGATTTAAATGATTTGTTTTTTAAGGTTTGACTGGACCTGAGATAAGGATCCTAAGTTGCCTACGTACCCCGTGGGAGGGGATCAAGCCAGCGTAGTTCAAAAACAGACTTTCCTAACTACTCTCCTAATGACTCTTGACTTTTCAGATGTTTTTGAGGTTTTCTGGTGGGAGGGGATCAAGCCAACGTAGTTCAGAAACAGACTTCCCTAACTACTCTCCTAATGACTCTTGACTTTTCAGATGTTTTCTGATTTTTCAGATGTTTTTGAATTTTCATGTTTCTGTTGTTTTTGGATTTTGAAATGTTGTTCACCCTTTCAACTAAAGGGAACCCATATGACCACACCACGTGATCCACAGCCTGGCGGAGTGTCAACACTAAGAATAGAATCCCTAGAGCTTAAAGGGAAACTCCTATCTATAGGACAAACCCATATACTATGTAAAGGTATGACAAACTCCTGAATTCTGCAAAGGTAGGACAGACTCTTGAACTTTGCAGGGGGTTGGACAGAATCCCATGGCTTTATGAAAGGTTGGACATAATCCTAGCTCCCTATGACGATAAGACAGACTCCTATGACTATAACGGTAGGACAAACTCCTAAACTGAAAGACTGACTTATAACACCATAGGACGGACTCCTAACTAAAGGGCAGACTCCTAGCTATGAGGATGATTCCTAGTCTATGAGCTAACTCCTAACCTATAAGCTTCTAAGGGGAGTGCTAACTAGATTAAGGCAAGTTTCCAAGGAGAAGATGAGATAAATGAGGGTGCTAGTGAGACTAGACAAGTCTCCTAGACACAGAGGTGGGCTCCAAGTATCCTTATCATTGCCCTTGCAATGATAAATAGGGTAAGACAACTAAAAGACTAAGTTTGTCTTCTACTAATAGGGGGTACAAGTTGGGGTACAACTTAGAGAGAGTTCTATAAATGAGGTAAGGTAAACTCCCTAAGGGTAGGCTCTAGACAACAAGGCTTGTCTCTAAAGGACAATCGCCTAATGAGACAAAGCATATCTCCTATGGGGGCTCTAGATGACTCTTTCATTGCCCTTGCAATGAATAAGGATGAACTACCATCTCATGGCGTCTAATAGACTAAGAAAGTCTACTAAATAAAGAGGGGAGTGCTACTATGACCGAGCAAGTCCTCTAAGGATGGGCTTGGGATGACTCCTTCATCGCCCTTGCAATGAAGGAAACCTAAGGTTTAAAGGTACTCAAAAGAGTGAGCCAGTCTAATAAATAAAGAGGGAAATGCTAGGCAAGTAATCTATCCAAGATTAAGGAAAATTACTTGAAGACATAAAATCCTAAGAAAAGAACAAAAGAATAAAAAAAAGCAAAATGAGAATAAAAGATTCAAGATGACTTTGGAAACCTCAAATATGATAATGTCCATGTCAGCCACTACTTTATCAAAATAATCTATATATCCACTTTATAAGATTCCAAAAGAACGCACACAAAGTAAAGAGGTTACAGATAACAAGAGAAATATCATTACCATAGCATCATTATCTCTTAAAGATATATGAAAATAAATTTATTTCAGGACCTGATCTGGTAAGACTGAGTTAGTCTCGAATAAAGAAGAATAACAGCAACTCTAAAAGAGGAACTCCTAACTAAAACACTAAAGGAAGGGGTGCAAATGAGTCAATGACTCTCTAATAACGCCACCAAAATGCGAGGGAAAAATGAGTCAAAGACTCGCTAGAAGAAAGGGCTCTAACATGGGCTAGGTAAGCCTCCTAACGGGAAAACTCTCTATACGAGACAAGGCTTGTCTCCAAACAGAGACTCTATAAATGAGGCAGGGCATGCCTCCTACACAGAAAGGCGGGCTCCAAGTATCCCCATCATTGCCCTTGCAATGAATAAACAGGTACAGGCAACTACCAGATCAAGTTAGTTGGAGGAAATCTCCTTGGGGCAGATCGTGTTAACCTGCCTTAAAGGCTTGCATGCAACTCCTTCAGTTCACATTGCAGCATTGGACATAGTCAAAACCAAAAGGAAATGTCCATATGGGATGAGGCTTCATTGCAGACAACTAAATAGAACAGACGAAAACATTAAGTAACATAAATAGGACAACAAATAGCGCAACTCTATCCATTCATCCGCAGGCCGAAACAGCCACAAGAAAAACTTGCCAAAGGTTCCCCCACTCGATACTTTTCGCTAAATTTCTGGTCGAGCAACATAAAAGGTTATTCAGATTATGCCCAAGAAGACAGCAAAGTGTCTAGATAGTTCCACATGTCCAACACCTTGGCACCAACTCTGGGTAAGCCGAAACACATCCAAAATAACAAGAACCCAGAAGATTACAGGAAACCATCTGTTGATCTTAAAATGTCTGGATAAAAACCTTTTACAGCCCTACATCAATAGTTGTAGATCATTGAATCTGCAACTCCAAAAATGACAGAATAATCTGTATTCGATAATTCTGTAAGATGGAAGGCCAAGAAAACGCTATCACCTAGAATAAGCAAGACAAGGAGACGGGAGCTTCTAGAATAACAAACTTTCATCAATATCAACCTAAAGATCCACTTGGAAGAGCAATCGACGAAAGATCCAGTCAACCTAGACATGTGGAAGATTTAGCGGTGATTGTCATGGACACCCTGCAAGCACTAATATATCCTTCATGGTTTAAATGAAGGCATTCCAAGATAAAGCACAAAGATCGCCTTACTGGCTGTGTTTTACATAGGCGAGGCAAGCGCACAATCAGAGTTACTGCTTGAAACAGAACTAACCCAAAGAAATCAAACACAGAGGCAGCACGATAGGAATCGAGATTTTCAAATCCCAAACCCTAGATCTAGGATTAAGGGCCTTTCTTCCCCAATCACGCATAAAACCCCTTACAGGGAAAAGGAAATCCAGCTCTGTGAATCCACTGCCGAAACCAAACCCTGAAAGACTGCTTGCTATGCAAAGCAACATAAATCAATAGAACCAGCCCCGGAAAAAAAAAAAAAAAAAAGGCCTTGCCCGTTTGATGTTTGAGATCTCATCTTCCTGTAGGAATCCACCAGAACCTACAAACCCTTAAAAGCAAACAGATCTAAAAACCCTAACTCAAGCATCCCTTAACAAACCAAATTCTTCTTTCTCGGCCTCCATCTAGACCATTCCCTTCAAGAACCCTAACCTTCTTCTATTCTTCGTCTGCTTCTCTTCTTCTTCTCTTCCCAAATCAAGAAAAACCTGTCCCAAACGCCAATTCCGTCCATTTCCAAAGTAAATCCCATAGATCTCATAAAAATCAAAGCCATCTGCAGAATCCCTGGCGGTTTCCATAGCATAATACGCATTCATCTCGACGAAAAACAACCTAAAAACATAGAAATCAAGAGCTAGGGTTTGAATACCTGTACCGATTAAAAAAATTGGCTGAAAATCCCAGACACCACGAATCCAACGAGACGATGATGATTTGATCTTCACCTCAGAAAAATGAAAATAATCTGTAGATGAAAATCCGCTACCGATCCTCCTCCTCTTCTTCTTCTTCTCCACGCCAAATCCCTCTCTATTTCTCCCCTCCCTTTTTCTAAAATTTTCCAGCAAAAATGAGATCCCTCTCTCGATTTCTCTCTGAAATTCAAGCCCAGATCCCCTTTCTTCTCCTCTGATTTTTTTTTTTATAACATAAATGGAAGAGATTATGGCGGATGCGGTGATGGTAGGTGAAGGTGGAGGCCGGTGTGGGTGTGGAGGTAAGAGATGATGAAATGGGTTTTGGATAAAACAGGGGATGGGTGGCTCGGCTGGTGGTGAGAAGAGAAGATGGAGGTAGGGGGGAGGGTTTTGGATGGTCGGATTCCGGTGAGAATCCCACCGGAGAGGAAGGATTTAATGGTGGAGGAGATGGAGGGGTTTTTGAGATGGGTCTTAGAGGTAAAATGGGAGATCTGTAGAGGAAGAAAAATGGAGGTGGAGGTTGGAGTGGTCGGAGAAGATGATGACCGGCCGGAGAAATGGCCGGTGATGGTTGATGGGTGGCTTACTCTTCTCCTCCCCTCTTCTCTGTTTTCTCAATCTCTCTCTCTCTCTCTATATGTGCTCCTCCCTTGGCTCCCTCTGCAAACGAAAGGAGTTGGATGGTGGGGGGAGTTCCGATGGGGTTACCGGAGATGATGGTGAGATGGGGCTTAGTAATGGAGGAATTGGGGTTTTGATGTGATGATGGTGGTGTTTGAGGTGGGGTCGGATTTAATGGAGGTGGTGGCCAGAGAGAATAGGTTTTGAGATGGGTTTGCAGAGAAATGGAAGAGGGTTTGATGGAGTTAAATGGTGGAGTGGATTGGAAGAAGGAGATGAATGTGTTGTGAGATGGCCGAACGGTTGGGGAAGATGATGATGGGGGCGAGCTCCTTCTCCTCCTCCTCCTCCCTCTCCTTCTCACTTGCAGCTGCAAATGAGGCTCCCTCTTAAACCCTAATTCGATGGGGGGTTTTGTAAAGGGAAGTGATAGATTTGCACCCCCCATTCTCGCTAGTACAGCCCCTCTCAAGTGTATTATGACCACTCTTTTTAACCCTATAGGGGGTGGTTCGGATAAAAAAAAATGGGCACATTTTTCTCTTCCCTCTCCATGACCCCTTTGATTTGATCCAATGGCCACTAAAGATTGCTTTCAATAAAAGACAAACAAGAATTACAAAATCGCCCTCGTAAAGATAGCAAATTCCCCCTTTTAGCCTTGAACAAGAAAAATGATATCCACACACCAAATTTTGATAATTGTACTAGCTCGACCCATCTTAATCTCCATTGCTTGTCCGATTCACTTGAAAATTTGGGAGCATACTCCTGGGAATATTAACCATCTTTTGGGAATTTTGTACATATGGGTAAGTACAATGGACTGGTAAAATTTGGGTTCTCTCTCCTTGCTTGGGGCCCACTTCCTTGGGAATTTTGGGATTAGGCTTCCAAACTTTTATTCAAAATTCGAATCTGGGCTTTATTCGGCTTCGAGCATCCAATCGATTTCAGGAATTTATCTGGTTTTGGGTAAAAGGGTTCGGTCAAAATGGGGTGTCTACAGAGGTAGAGATTCGATCTCTTAAGGAAGGCTATGAAGCGCACAGACGTATTCTTGAAGATATTCTAAAGAAATTGATGGCCTTAGATGCAACATGTCAAAGTTTAGTCGCATCAAAGGTTCAGGGCGAATTGGATAATGCCCCCGTAGCACCACAAGTAAATCAAGGAAATCTTGAAGATGTGCAGACACATCTCTGTATCATCCGTCTAGAATTTCCTAGATTTGACGGATCCGATCCGGCCAGGTGGGTTTTTAGTGCTAAACAATTTCAAAGGTTCAATAAAATACCCGATGAGCATATGGTAGATTTGGCATCGATCCACCTTACTGGGGATGCAATACCATGGTTTTGTTGGATGAGAAGACCATGGGTGTAATGGCATGGTCACAATTCAAAGCATGCTTTATGTGCTCGGTTTGGGCCGCCTGGAAGCGACGATCCAGGAGGAGCAGTATCAAAATTAGAACAAACGGTATCTGTTCGAAAATATCAGTCGGAGTTTGAGCGATTGGTCAACCGAACCGTACGATTACCCGAATCATTCTTAATCGAATGTTTTATTTCGGACCTTCGGGACGATATTTGGGCCGGCCGGCGTAAAAATGTTTCAACCGATTACTCTTCAGCATGCATCCCAACTAGCCTTGTTACATGAGGAATTATCTCTATCTGGTGGTCGATACTCGCGCCGCCCACTACCAAATCCATCGACGTCTACTTCTACGGCGGTTGCCCTCATGAAGAAAGGACCATTACCAGCAAAAAAATTAACACCTACCGAAATGATTGAGAGGCGCAAGAAAGGGTTATGCTAACCATTCAATAAAAAGAAAAGAAAGGGTTATGCTATAATTGCAATGAGAAGTATAACCCACTCCATCAATTTCGAGGACAGTTGGCGATATTAGAAGGATTTGGATTTGAAAACGAGGAAGAAGAAATAATAAAAGTAGAAGGTTCTTAGTCCTTGAGGACAAGGACTCTTAAGAGGAAGGGAATGTTACGTACCCAAGATTAGCTGGAAGATCTTCTTGATTTCCTTAGTAGTAGATTTCTTTATTTCTTGCTATAGCTAGGATATTCCCCTTAATATTAGTTTTCTTTTATTATTATCTTGTTCCTAAGTATCCTTTAGGATTTGAGAAGTTTGGATTGTTTCCTAAATAGTAGAAATGCTAATTCTATAAGTATGTAATCTCTTTCTTTTTAACGTATGAATGGAAAAGCAAGGACTGTTTTAGGAGATTTGGCCATCTCGAATAGGCCTACATTGTTTCTTTCTCTCTTATTTTTACTTTTATCCAAGGGGTCGTATCATTCTCATGAAAAATATGAAGCATGTTGATTTTTTTGACGAGAAACGGTCCAAAAAACTTGAAGGATGGATGGAGCAAATGATCTCCATTTTTTCATCCAACTAAAAGAAGGTGGGTCCCCCTAACCAACCAATGGAAAAAAACACCTTAACCGAGTAGAGACGCAAGACTCTCTCTCTCTCTCTCTCTCTCTCTGTTCCTGCTTGAAGTTCCTACATATAAATCCCCAAACAATCCTTCCCCTGAAATTCTCAAAATGGTCCACACTATAACTTCCCATCTCTCACTAAAGACTTGTACGGGCAAGCCACAATGGGACACTAGCCAACTACAAATCTTTCCAAAATTGTATCTCATCCACATTTTCCAACCTGAACCGAGCGAATGTCATAAAAACCTGTTCAGTCCACCGTGCCCCCGAGCATTTACCACTAGCTAAATCTCTGTCCTCCCACCCACCCCACCCCTCACCATATTTTCCCATGATGATCAATCTTTAAGGGCTTTTCTTTCTCCTATCCACCAAAGCCATTTCCCCAGAACTGTACAGTTTCTCTTTAAAATATTTCCAGGCCCAAGCCCCTTTCCTATTTAGGGTTGCAAACATTTTCCCATTTTACCAAATGCTTTAATCTCTTACTTTCATCCTTTTTTTACATGGTACACTCCTCCACAAAAACCGACCCCTGTGCACAATTACTTACTTTCCTCCTTGCCTTCCCATGCCTTCCCATAAGGCATCACGTTGAAGCTTCTGAATGCAATTGGTCACCATCACAGGAATCTTAAATAAGGAAAACAAAGTATGTGGGAAGGTTGGATAGCGCTGCTTTTGTATGTGTGACCTACGCCCAAAGCAGAGGGTGACTTCTTCCAATGAGCTAAAGCTTTTGTCCATCCTTTACATCACTGGGTCCCATAAATTTTTTGGCAAGATGTCAAAACTATGGGGAAAGGCCCAAGTAAGGACATAATAACTTGTTAATCACACAAAAAGCCTCCCCTAGGGATGAAATGTCCCCACCACACAATACATGGAAAAACACCATGAGATAAGTCTAAAAGATGCCAACGTGAATCATGATGGAAGAACCATGTCGCCTATAAGAGATGCTTTATTTACACAACCTCTCCAGCCAACTCATCCTCCATTTCTTTAGTTGACCTAGGCCTATGATTAAAAGGTTGTACAATAATCATATGCAAAACTCTGAGATTAGACCAGATTATTCTGTACATTTGTGATGTCACATGTTCTGTTTGTTTCCCAGAGGTTCCTCACTGTATTTCCTGGTAAAAACGTCACCAAAATGAAGAGAAAACTTACAAACGATTTCAACAGTTTACAAATTTCAGTCTGGGTGAAGCAAGGGGAAATTAGGAAAAACCCAATCCAAGGTGAATCTGGAAGATGTTACCGAAAATTCAAAGTCGACCCAAGCTCGGGGGTTGCCAAGCCTAATTACTGAGACGAATCCTCCAGCCAAGAAATAATGACAATAAAAGGACTGACTATGCTGATATGCTTGCATGGTCAGTCATTTTCTTGTCATGGAACTATTCCAACACCAAAGTTGCAAATACTAAGAAGGCATAAAGGCAACAGCTAGCAAGTCCAACAACTGTAGATGTAATTTGTATATCCAGCTCATTGTCCATAGTCCATACAATATCATCATCTTTTACTCTAGAGCAAACAAATTGCAATTTTTTTTTTTTTTGAAAGATGAAAAAGTGACAGTTGACGCAATTTTAGAAGATATCATATATTAATTTTGATGTTAAGTTTCTCCAAACAAGAAGAGTGAAAGTCTTGAACTCATTAAAAGTAGACATACAATATGCTAAGGTAGACTGACAATTTTGATGTTAAATTTTTCCAAACAAGAAGAGTCAAAGTCTTGAACTCATTAAAAGTAGACATACAATATGCTAAGGTAGACTGACATAGATGCAAAGTACAGAGAATGTAGAATATACCTGGAAGGAAGGACAACCCTCAGCTGAATTCATTACACTCCAGGTTCCCATGAATGCGAAGAGAAACATTCTTCTAAGAATCACTTCAGTTGGGCGAAGTTCTATGAATTCGAGCAACCTTTTTACCCAAGGGGGAGATTCCTCTACTTTCTTCTTTAACCTGCTTTTCAAGTTGATTTTTGTTTTCTTCCTTTCTCTGAAGCTGACCATTAGTATTCTTTCATAAGCTGCGTCTATAGACTCAACGCTTCTCTCGTGTCCAGCACTCCAGCATACTGTTGCAAGAGAAAGTTGCGGGCACCTCGGGTTTTTTCTTCAGAAGCATCAGAGCTTACGCCAAGGTGCTTATAAGGGTTCCATAGATTCGTTCGAGAAAATTTTGGAAGGTTGCCTGTATGAAAAAGCTTCTTTAATTTCTCTTGCAGTAGTTTGAAATTTTGAGGTAGCTCAATCAATCTTCAAGGAAATGAGTGGTCAATGATTTTGGGATACTGCTGTCATGCAGCTTATCCCATTAATTACAAGGCATCTTGAATTTTGACAGGGAAAGTTTCCTCTTCATATTATTCTCAGTTTGGCAAACTAAGTATATAAGAGTCATGTCAGTTTATAGAGACTAATTTAGTGATGGAAATCATTTGTGTGTTTTCTTGGATGTCCTTCCTTTTACAATGGATATGTTCTTAGTGATCTTCTTAAGCCTGCTACTCCATGTTACCTATCAAGAAGACAATTCCTTCATGCCACTACAATTTACATACTTTTCCACTACTAGTCACATGGTTTACTATAGCAGACTCTTGCTGAATGTCCATCTTATGATCTCAACATCTCGTATACTTCTTCAGTGCCGGAAGATCTGGCCAAAATTCCCATGCGCAAGAAAGTTGTTGGTTGCAAACGGATGGTTCGTCGAGAGATAAAATACTAAGGCTCACTATGAAGGTGCATCTAGAAGAGCAACATATATTATATAGTAGGAGATCAGATGTGTGTTCAACACAGTGCTAAAAAAGGGGTGATGTGGCCTTCACATCAGCAATGATGTAGAAATTGCCTTGTTGTATGCAATTCACAAGAAGTTTATATACTTTAGCCACGTATATCTAACAAAGTCAGACATGACATGTTGAAGGCAATCTAATTGCCTCAAGTAACCTCCAAAAGTAGCGTCTACTAAGCTCTTCGATGCAATATAAACAAGTAGTTTCATCAGGTTCAAATGAGTGTTCTACTTGAAATGTCCCAAATAAGACTAATTCCTACACTTGTGCTCGGATGGTACCGAAATTATTGAGGTGACAATGATCGTTCCTCGAGTTCTGAATAAACATTTCCACGAAGAAAATTCAAAATCAACAACCTTTATAGTACTTTGGTGGAAGATAAGTGGCGAGACCAAGTGAAGTAATCATCATATCGATGATTGTAGAACAATGAACACAAGCTGATTTATAATGTGATTATCAGTAATAGAACGACCACCAAAGCCCAATCCAATCTTGGTGTTGTATGCAAAATTCATTTTCAATCCACAATAAAAATCCATTTTCAGGCAAAAGATTCCAATTATTCAAGATCATGCAAAAAACATAATAATGTAACAATAATAATTTTTTTTAAAAAAAGGGAGAATATTATGTATTACTTAAATTGCCACGGAACGAGGTATCCATGGCACATTTGGGACTTCTGATAAGCAATCTGTACATCCTCCTCTTCTTCACATTTCTACAAAAAGATAAAGGGGAAAATACACTAAGCTCATAGAAACAAAATCTACTTATAAATCTTAAAAACGCGTCGGAAAATCAAATATATCTGAAAAAGAATATGAAACCCTAGCCATTCGAGCTTTGGAGCCCTCACTCGGTGTCTTGGAAGTTGGAAGTTGGAAGTTAGGGGAGAGAGAGAGATAAACAGTGGCCCCCAATGTTTGGTTGATCTAGACCGTCCATCTGATAGGCTTTAATTTAGATATCCAATGGCCAAAAATACACAAATTGGAGTACTTGTTTTTTGGTTGGTAAATGTGGATAGTGAAAAACTACGAATAGCGGAATAGGGAACGATCACATTCGACAGAGAAAAGTGCGTATTGTAGGATATTTGAATTTTGAAGTGATGAATGTGATTTTTGGGCCATTGGAGATCCAACGTAGCACAATCAGTTGACGATCTGGATCAATCAATGGTGGGCATATGTGATCAAAGCCCTTCATTAACGTACCAAAATCGTTTAGGCTTATAGACTCCCTTAGTCAAAAAGTTCTTTTTTGTATATGTTTTTTTTCTTGTCCAGTGTTAATTGATGGCATTTATATGATATTTGATTAAAATACCTATGATTGCCTAGATGGTCATGGTCAAGGTGGGGTCATTGCTAATGCACGATACTTGTAGTTGGTGGATAGTGTTATGCTGTCTACTCTACGCTTCGAATGCCTGGTCAGTGGATAACAGGCATTCCTACAAAAGTGTGTGCAAGCAAGGATAATCACTTGTAAGTTTTCTTGTGCTTTTGAGTTTACAATTCATCACCAATATGAATCTAGTAACTAGGGTCTTGGTTCGGATGGTGGAAATCGAAATGTTTTTGTTTTTCACACAATCTTACTTCTGCCGCGAAAGTGATTCATAAAAAGGGAAATTCTTGCATGAAAGTCACTTTATAGTGCGTCCTTGTTAAAATACACGTATTCTGTCCTACTTCTACGCTGCTTGGGGGATCAGATCCATTGATTTGAAGGGCAATCATAAGGCCGGCCAAATGAGGTTGAGATCATCACCTTAATCGGATAATTTACGCCCTTAATCATCAAGCCTTAATCAATCCGGCCTCATTTTGGGTTCCACATATAAAATAAGCTAAACCATTGATTTTTTAGATCTTTATTTGGGGGTTGTGTCAAGTTGCCCGAGGAAAAGCCAACCCAAAACGAGTTGAAATTGGGTTGAACCTGTTGGGCGAGCAAGACCCAACCCAACCCTAGTTGCACCCTAGGGGTTATGGCATTTCTAAATCTAATGGTGCAAATACACTAAGCATCCACAACCATGCAGGTCGCCTAATGATGCTCTACATGATCAACACAGCCTTGATCTCACAAACCACCAAATGGCACGCGACAATGAGAGCCATTGTAAAAGGAGATCGCTGTATTTGCTAGCCACTCACGAGGTGGCTGGTCTGATATGTGACAGACCAGCCGTGAAATGCCTTTTGCGATGGACCCTAGCAAATCCCCTGATAAAAACATGTGGGACTTTCCTTCTTGGACACAAGGAGCGTAGAATTCAAAATTAGGAATCAATCATTAACAAATAACACTAATGGCTAGTAGTTTTTGTGTGCAATCCAATTGAATTACGGTTGCAATTTGTTTATAAATCTGCAATTAGCATACACAAATTGCACCCACAATCCAACTAGAGTTTCTATAATTGCAATAATTTAGACTCCAAACACGACATAAGTATTTCCCTAATTAGATGATGTAGTAGGCCCCGCAACGGAAATGCCAGGGCGGGCCCAAAGTTCATCAAGATCGGAAAATCCTAACCATCTGTTGGAATGACAGTTTGCCATTGAATATATACCACCCATCTATTTGTTTTAAACTGACCATTAGGTAATGACATTTCGAAAGTGGGACCCGCCGGATAAATGGTCCAGATCATGATGTTCATGTCGTTGGCTATTGTTGCCTTGTCATTTTCCATCAATTAATTGCAGATTCAGCTACATCCATGTGGACGTTTTTCTAATCACATTTAAGTCTTTAATTTGCAACTTCTGACTATGGCCATCCTGATTCAATCCCGATTCGTAGTTGATATAGAATACACATACGCCTATACGAATTTATTGTAATTCTGGAAGAGACGGTTGGGTTTGCGCGGACTGCGACTTGTCAACAAGCTTACCACCGATAGATTTGATATGTTTAATTATACAAGCGTACTTATGAAGAATTGAAGATTAGATGCACTATGAAGCCTTGTTTATTTTATATTTTAAGTCTAAAACTGATTATTCAACTCAAAATTAAACACAATTTTGAGTCCAATCAGTTCTGGACTCAAAATCAATTCTTAAAATCCAAAACAAACAGGGCCTTAATTCACTTTCAGCTAGAGGAGGACAAGATGGATTAAGGAAGCTGACAATTCCTCAAACATACATAAAATTCAACTTCTCATCTTCCTCTGCTGATGAAATATATGTTGGACTGAACTTTAGAAAAGCAAGTTGAATGATGAATTGTGGGTTGTAATTTAAAAAGCCATTATCTTCTAAGGGATTTGCTAGCATCCATAGCAAAAGGCATTTCACAGATGGTCTGTTGCACGTCTGAGCAGCCACAAATGCCTACATCCACAGGCGAGAACATGATGAGAAGGCAAAATAAAAAGATTACAATGTGATTGTTGACTTGGGTGTCTTGAATTCAACCCGGTTAGAGTCCGAAATGTTAGTTGAGACTAGATGCGGCCCGTTTATTGGGCCTGGTCTAGGGGCAAAGCCCCGGCCGTTTAGCCCGCCTGTTTTATGTGTTTTTCAGCCATATAAGAATAAGTTATAGCCCGCTTTACATAAACGAGTTTTAGGGCTTATTTTCATATTATTGTCTTTGAGAATAGGGATGAGAGCTCAAAAGGAAAGAAGGAGTGTATTAGGGTTTCTTGTGGGTTTGATGAGAGATACTGATCTTCTCTTGAAATCTCCTATTTCTATAGTAGTGGATTTTCTCATCATCGCCACTGCCGTGGATGTAGGCTTTGTTGAATCACATAAATGTGTCTTTATGTGATTGCTTGTGTCTGTTTGTTTCGTTTTGGTTTGCCATTGAAATCGCATATAGCTATTTTTTGAGGGGTTTTCACAACATTAACCTGAAACCCGCAAACCCACAAACCCTTACCTTCTTCTCAACAAGACCATATATAGAGCAACCCAAAAGAACACCGAGAAGAAAACTCTCTCTCTCTCTCTCTCTCTCTTTCGCTCTCTCTCTCTCACACACACACACACACCTCTCACCTGGATAAACCATAAGCACTCAAGATTTCTCAAGAGATAGAAAGCAATCTCTCTTACCTCTCGTTTTTCCAAGAGCAGAGCACCCACCTTTATTGTTTATTTTGCTGTATATGGATTATGTTGAGAGAGAGAGAGAGAGAGAGAGAGAGAGAGAGAGAGAGAGAGAGGGCCTTGTATACATCAACTTGAAGAAACATTACATGGTATACATATATCGTTCAAATTAATAGGGATTAGAAAGCATAGCTTTTATTCCTAGGTGAGTCTGCAATCTTGAGTGTCTCTTGAATGAGTTTCTGAGCTTTCCTGCTCCTTATCTCTACTCTCATGCTGTCACTCTTCTCTATCTTATCATACGGCTTCTTCATCTTTATAGCTCTCCATTTCGACTTCAGACTCCCCACCAATTTCTCTAGAGGATAACCAATCATCACCATTTCAGAACTTCCCTGTACACAACACAAGGATGCAAAATTAATGACAAACAAAGAAAAAATGATGGAAAATTTATATAACAAAAGACCCACCAGTATGAAGAATGAAAGATGATGATATTTATTCAACAAAATTCAATATTTATGTAATAAAGATATTCTTCAGAGGAGAAGAAAGCAGGTTGAATGACCTTTAGATAGAGGGAGGGTTTGAGAAGAACAGGTGAGGTAACAAACCTGAATGACTCACGGTTGGATGTCACGATGAAAGCAATAAGGGGAAGGTAGGCCAAGCAATTAATAGAAGCAGAGGGAAGCCTTGTATGGATGGGAGGCATCCCAAAATGCCCCTATGGTTTAAAACATTACCTAATATCTCTAAAAAATTAATTAGAGAAATGATATATTTGCCCCCTCCTCTTTCTCATGCCACCCCCTTGTAGAGTAAAAAGTAGGGGTGCAAGGAAGGTCAATTTTTGGAAATTCGGATTGAGCTTTTACCATAAAATTGAACCTGGCTAAGATCGATTCCATTTCATCTAAAACCGACGCAACCCAAGTTGCACGCACCCCTTGTAAAAAGTCCAGGTTTACATACTGTAAAGGGAGTGCCCGGAGAGGAAAAGGATTTGTTGTCTCGGCTTCAATACAACTCACACTCATTACACTCATTCCTTTTGGCATATATCAATCTAGCAACAGTGAAATAGCCAGGATAAGTTGTCTCGGTTTAATTCTTTATATCCTATTGGCAACACGTTATCCATCTTTTTCCAGGGTCTTGGATTATGGTCCACCCTTGTGTCGAGCGATCTACGCAAGTCGAATACCTCTATTATGAAAGGTTCAAGTCACCATGGGCGAATTCCTCTAGTATAAAAGGTGCAAGTCTCCATGGGCCCGCTGACCATCATTGAGTTCATGAGATTGCATTTTTGGAATCTCCTTCGGTTATGAGGTTTCCAAACTGCGTTCCATAAAACTATGGAGCCCTATTAAGGGGGCGAACGCTTTCTCTTCGTTTGAATCAGTCTCACCAATTGGGTCAGAATAAGTTGTGATGACTCAACTGCGGTGATTTCTGAGGACACCTCCAACAGCTGCTGGGCTGGGATTATCTTTTGAGCTTCCATCAAAGTTTAAGGGAGGCGGTTGCCAGGATGATGGCCTTGGCTGATGCATTTTCTCCCCAATGGTTACTTTCCATTTTCACAAGACTACATTCCTAGACAGAGTGCTCAATGAGTCATTACCTTTTGACCACCTATTATATCCATTTTTATTTTCATTATTTTTTTACAGACAGATACTCCTTCCCTTGAAGATTCAAGAATTTCTCGCTCCCATGTGCCAACTGACCGCATATTGTGCAAGTCTCCATAGTGTCCTTCCAATATCTCCAAACGGACCCTGTCCCCTCTCAAAGATGAAGGATTCAATAAAGTGTGGGCAGGACTATTCGATCCCAAAAGTGTTTAGTGTATTACTATAGTTTTATTTAGGGGTGGCAACGGGGCGGGTCGGGGCCGGATGTTGGGGTCCCCTTCCCCTTCCCCTCTGCGGGGAATTTTCCCCCTCCCCTTCCCCTTCCCCTCTGCGGGGATGGTGGGGAATCCCCCTCCCCTCCCCGCGGGGAATATCTAATCCCCTTCCCCTTCCCCTCCCCGCATCCTTCGGGGACAAAATCCCCGCCCCGCCCCCTCTTTGGAACCCAATCAAACCAGCAAACAGAGCTTCTTTCTTCTACGTCCATTACAGACAATATTGTGATGAATGCTATGATTCTATTCATGTGATCAACAAACAGATGGACAAAATCAGAAATGCATGGATGAGACAACAAACATAAATAACAACAGGACCTCATCTTTCAGCAATTTTCTGCATAAATTATGGAATGATAAATAGGAAATGAGCACCAGGATTACCTTCATTAACAGACAGCCAATGTGTAAAAAGTAACTATTTCAGTAGTCACAATGAACTTTAAAAGTCCATAAGTGGGCGCTCACACACGCAAAATAATGTTCATTAGTTCATTCTGTATAGCATGTTAACCCCCAGATGAGCATGAGAAATGAGAATGGAGAAGAGAACAAAATCAACAAATGACTTATTTCTTTAACTGCAATTCAGTCTAGTGCTGACATGAAACAAATTTCTAGTAGCTAAATTTTTCTTGTTGAAAATTAAAACCTGCAATCCAACCCTAAAATTTTGTTGGCACTACGATTTTTTGATAATTGCATACACTCAGCGTCTCAGGCTCTCAGCTTGTCTTTATTATTTCAACATCTGTGAAAATGTTATTATAGTTCCCAAAATGCTCTCAGAAGCTAATTAAAAGGAAAAGACAAGCAAAGTTTATGTTTGGGGGAAGCTTGTAGCCGATCCACAGAGTTTCTAGGGATTGGGCAATTTCTTAAAATAATAGTTTTATATATACCAATCATTGCAAAAGAAAATTTTAAATTGCACATGCTCTTGGGGGGCGGGCCAAGTTTTCAAATATCAGTAGTTCAGCACGAACCTCATATTTATAAGTTTGCTATTCTATTACCTTCTACACTTTTTTTTGTGGGTGGGTGTGGAAGGTTTTCACTTTTCCAGATTTTCTTAGGTGATGCCATAGCCGTGATAGCAATGAAAAACCAGGGAAGCAATATCACTTCCCATTAAATATTAGTCGTACGTTTCTCATGTATAAAAAAAAAAAAAAAACCTAGTTACGTACATAAAACAGGAAAGGGATTTGCTAGCGTCCATCGCAGAAGGCATTTCGCAGATGGTCTGTTGCCTCGGAGAGCAGCCACCTTGTGAATGAAGACAAAATCTGCTGAAAAGTGTGCCGGTGTGGCAGCTCTTAGATGCAACATACCACCCGCGAAATGCCTTCTGGGATGGACGCTAGCCAATCCCAACAAGAAAATGGCATGCGCTATGCGTGGACACTAATCATTCAAAAAATACATGCTTTTATGACTTAGTTTATATATGAGGCGGAAAAAAATAGAGTCAGAGCATTGAACCTATAGGGTATCTAAAAGCTATAAAAAATTACACATTTAAGGTAATTTTAGCAATAGAGAACTTTATATATGTAAGATATTTAATATCTATATGAATGTTTATATTTATAAGAATTTAATAGTTACAAAATAATAACTTTATATTTATAAGGTTTTAAATAACTTCAAGGCGGCCAAATTTTTTGCATTATTATAATAAGGGATTTGCTAGGGACCATGGAGAAGGCATTTAGCGGTTGGGCTCTCAGATTTTGGTTTATTAATTTAATTCATTTGAGGTGGGTGCTCTCACACGCAATTCGAAATGCCTTTTGCGATGGTCCCTACAGCAAATCGCTTATAATATAGCTTCTTTCTTTAAATAAAATTAGGTAGGATTAGGAAGATACTAGGAATGCTAAGCCCACTTGCGAGGATGAAACTTACTTTGCCTCATACATGCAACCACTGTAATTGTGTGGGCCACACCACCAAACCCTATTGATTATCCAGACTCCAGATAGATCGACTCTATCCCCTTGATCAAAATGGGCTTTATTTTTCCTATTACTTTTGATATTCGGCATTTCCAGGCTTTGATCGAGTGGATGAGATCCATGATCATTGTCTTGCTAGTGGAAGGTATCATATCAGTGGCTCGAGTAGTCGTTGTTGCTCTCCGCAAAGGCGCGCCCAAATGTCGGTCCCTTCAAAAACAATGGTACCCATAGTTTCTTTTTTACTTTTTCGTGAAAAAGGAAGGCAGTTTTGGAATAAGGACAGGGTAATAGGACACAAAAGGTGAAGCCTAGTGTCCAACCCATTTTATAATGTCAGATTCTTCTAAAAGGTGCTGTTTGGATTTAGGGAATTTTTTTAATTTCTTGAACATTTTACCTTGCAAAATGAACTTTCCAGCGTTTGATAAACTCATTTTCCATGGATTTTTTTCCTAAAATTGAAAATTTTCCATGTTTTTCAAGGAAAATTGCATAGACATTGGAATTTTATTTTCTGTGGAATTTTTTCAATGGAAAATTTATTTTACATAATTTTACTTTCCTTAGATTAGATCCATATACCCCCTAAGGTTTAAGGGAAAATATAATCTCTTCCTTTTTGCTTAGAGTTGCAACAAGAAAGCCTGGGCATTTCACATGCAAATGACATCAAAGTGAAGCTAAGAAGTAGGGGCTTTCATGAGTGAGAGTATACCAGCTTTTTATTTTGTTTTTAAAGGTGAGAGCCGAACAAACCACCACCGCACCACGACATCCCTTCCACTTGAACATACCCAAACGAAAATATGGCCACATCATTTTATGGGTCTTTTAATATCAGTATGGGAAATGATATATTCATCCCCTTTACTACCCTGGGCCGGCCCTTGTAGTGTAAAAGGGTAGTCATAAATACACTAGAGGAGGTGGCCTGGGGAAGAAAAGGGGGCAGATATATCACTTTCCCTTTCAGTATCCGTCGTGGGCTTCATATGGAAGTTGATAAGCAGAGCCATGGACCATTCATCTCTTCAATACCCACCACTCGTTGCTCATCTCCATTCAATTCACTTGCTTTGTTTGCAAGTTCCTCTATTTATGACTGGTCCCCTTCTCTTTGGATCCTTTCCCTTGTCAGCTATGTTTTTGGGATCTGACATAATTATTAGAGTCGTCTTGTTTGGTCAAAGAGAGCTCTTCCACTCCAAACCCTTCTTAAATAATCTCTGTCCATGGGGTTAGAGTTTAGAGTTTTCATCATAGGTTTCTCAAGACATGTATTAATATGAAGCATAAATGTAGAAGGGCTCTTTTATAGAGTTTATTTAGGCCCATTGTACACTTGGCCTGCGTATGGTGATTTGGGGCATGTTGGGGGTAAAATCGGTATCTCCTACGAGAATGTGACATGTGGCTTGTCTCTCAAATAAATACCTAGTCTTGTCTCTTTCGGTGGAAGGGCAAGAAGGATTCTCCACCTCTCCAACTTAGCAATGCCTCCAAACGTGAAAATTTCTCCCAAAGGGAAGGTCCCTGTTGAGAATGGCTACTTCTCCGTAAGGTCGGTGGACCGATATAAAACCAGTTCCCATGAAGAAACTTGGCGCTTATCAAAATAAGTATGAAAATTAACTCCATAGGCAATCGACAAATAAAGAAAGACTCCCTTAAGGCAAGTATCCTAAACTATTGTGAACTTCGCCTCTATAAAAAGACCCCCCGCTCAAAGGTATGCATCTTCTCCAATCCTCTGGCCGCTAGCCAGAATTATTATTCCGTTCTCCTATTGCCTGGTTTTCGCTTGTTAATGTCGATTTCTGACTTGAGCATCTGCGTAGTCTCCAGCAGTCACAACTCCAGTACCCCTAACGTGTGTTCTGTGAGAGCAGATCCATCACAAATTGGAGCCAGAACCAGATTTAGACATCATCGGGGCTGTTGATCTGATCATCCACGGTGAATCTAGAATGTCGTAGCCGATCCCACCATGATCGGATGATCCTAAGCCCTTGATCAAAGGTTGTAAACAAACTTAAAATGAATATAGAAGGATGACTCTTTGACAAAATGATTGATCAAGGGTCTATGATATTTATCTGTTGTAGGATGGTATGCGGCTCACAGTGACTCACCATATCAATATTCTTATTTCTTAGTTGCATCCATGTGCATCTATTCATACAAATCTTACTATGTGACATTAAGCATAAAAGAAAAGTAAATGTATACACAATAAATATGAAAATAAATTTCTCTAAGTGATTTTGTGATCTTGTATTTTATTGATGTAGTCTCCACAGTCCAAAATGGACGGTTTGGATAATCCTATGGTGCGGGTCATACCGTACTTTAATAAAATGAGGAGTGTAATCATCAAAATATAGTAGTGCGGATAACATTTTCCTTTGTTAACGGTTCAGATCATTTAAATTTAACAATTGAGTTAAAAAAAGTGTCTATAAAGAGGGGAATGAGGACTTCCGTTATTAATTTGAAAGATGTTAAAAGGTTAGTGGTTGTTAACAACTAATTTTTGGGGCTCGCTTGTGCCACACACATGTAATCTGATCCGTTGATTTGACTCATGGCCTCATATCGGGCAAAATGTAGGTAAGATTACTTTGATCGGATGATCACATTCTCTTGATCTGTCAAGGTAAGTTTAGGGTTCTGCCAAAAGACAAAATCAACTGTTGATTTTTGATGAATGGGATGACTGTCCGGCAAGGGAGCAAGAGTGTGCATTGGATCATGATGTTTTACAAGATCAACCGTCCAGATTGATTGAGCAGATCATCTCATCTCATCTCTGTGAAAATACCCTATAAAATGAACGTAGTGCATCATCTCAATGTCATTTGGTGGGCCCAGATCAAGCTTCCCAAATTAATGGTTTTTCATAAAGTGGTTTGCAATTCTTTTTATGACAAATATCCGAAAATGTTTCGTGGGCATCTTATTAAAATTCACCATGTTTGGACTCTTTGAACTTGGAAGATTTGACTTTTATTGAAATTTTTGACAGTGGACAGTAGAAAATTGTACATGTGGGCCCATCCATTTCGATGATCCCAACTGTTCATGTTTTATCACTCAACAAAGGCGGCAATGACACAAAATCTCCAACATTGGATGATTCTAAGAAGGGTAAAAATGCAATGATCCACATTCAAGCACCCCCCAGTGGGTTGCAACAGATACAGTTTGGATAAATCCAAGAAGTTGGCACTACTTTTTGCCTATGAATATTTGCATTTCTTAAGCTGTTTGGAAGTATGGAAAACTTATTTTTCATTTTCTTGTCAAAATTGAAATTTTTCTATAGGCTACATTGCTAGACGTAAAATAGGTGCAAAATAATTTTGAATTGTGCTTATGTCATTTCCCTTCTTTGATTCCGTATTTCATGGTTCCTTTCGCTCTCTGGTTTTCATTTTCATTTTCTAATTTTTTTCTAATGTGGAACTCAAAGATAGTAGTATAAGAAAGGCATCATCTCCTGCCATTGAATTGTCCATGTAGTTGCTCATTCTAAGCCTGGATTTTCCACTTCTAGTTTTAGGTTTGTATTGAAACAACATGTTACTTTTTTGATCATTTATTTTGTAAACTTTCAGGTCTCATGATTTAAACATGTAATTTCAATAGTCAACTGGACTTCCTCATAGTGTACTTTTCCAACCCTCTTTGGTGAAAACTTGGGAAGAGAGGGCAAATATCATTCTCTTTGGTTTTATTGGTGTTGTTTTGCTTAAAATATTGACTTTTTGACGGTACAGTGGATTTTCTGAATTTGGGTTTGGAGGTATGTAGAGTTTTAGGTGCCTCTTAAATTTGTTTACCTGGTTTGATCAAAAACAAATTTAGTAAGAGGAACATTGTGAGTTAAAGCCTATTTAAAGAGTAATGTTAATCTTTTATTCCTGGTTTCATCGATGAGAACAATATCCTGTATATTAAAGTTCCATAACAATTTGTTTGATAACCATGCAATTATCTAGGGATTGAGTTTTTTTAATCAAGTTCTCTTTCTTCACGAAGTTAAAGTTTAAATCTTGTTTAATGTAAATTCCCGCATGGTTCGTTGTTTGAATTTTTAACAAATAGGTAGGACTTATACACTTTGATAATGATCAAGTATGTATGGTTATGTTGCCGAGCGAGGAAAAGAGCTTTATGAGCTGCTAATTAATGCAGGCTGCATACACTGCCATTTGTGCCATTGGAGGAGGTCATGATTACTATACGCCTCTCTATATAGAGGCACACTGAAAGTTCATACACTGATGTGAACCATACCACATTTTTGTAGAATAAAACATATAATCTATGTACTTGGATGATCTACAATAATATTAAAGAAAGTTCACTAACTAATATAGATGATCAATGATCACCTTTGAAATAAAATGAAAGAATATATGAGATTTTCATAAACAATCAAGATATAAGCATTACAAATTGCAACTTATCCTGTATGTTGATATAAAAAACAAACAACATATGATTATGTTTCTTATGTAGATAAACCACAGTTGCATGGGCATTTTTACTAGTAGGACACAAAAGGTGAAGCCTAGTGTCTTACTCATTTTATAATGTCAGATTCTTCTAGAAGGTGCTGTTTGGATTTAGGGATTTTTTAAAATTTCTTGAACATTTTACCTTGCAAAATTACCTTTCCAGCATTTGATAAACTCATTTTCCATGAATTTTTTCCCTAAAATTGAAAATTTTCCATGTTTTTCAAAGAAAATTGAATAGACATTGGAATTTTATTTTCTGTGGAATTTTTCAATGGAAAATTTATTTTACATAATTTTACTTTCCTTATATCCATATATCCCCTAAGGTTTAAGGGAAAATATAATCTCTTCCTTTGCTTAGAGTTGCAACAAGAAAGCCTGGGCATTTCACATGGAAATGACATCAAAGTGAAGCTAAGAAGTGGGGCTTTCATGACTGTTTTTTTCCTTTAAGGAGAATTTCCAACTTTTGTTTTTGGATTTTAAAGGTGAGTGCCGAACAAACCACCACCGCACCACGACATCCCTTCCACTTGAAAATATGGCCACATCATTTTATGGGTCTTTTAATTTCAGTATGGGAAATGACATATTCACCCCCTTTACTACCCTGGGCCGGCCCTTGTAGTGTAAAAAGAGTAGTCATAAACATGGTTTAAAATTTCGACAGAAATCCGAAATTTTGGATACCGGTGGGGACCGAAACCGAAAATTTCCGAAATTCCATTTTTCGCCCTTTACGAAATTTCGGTTTAATGACATTATTTATTTTTAAAAAAAGTGTTACACAATTTCGGCCAAAATTTCGGAATTTCGGTCCGAAATTTGGAGCCAAATTACCAAATTTCTGACCGAAATTTCGGTTTTTGGTGGGGTCTGAAACGGTTACCGAAACCGAAATTTTAAACCTTGGTCATAAATACACTAGAGAGGTGGCTTGGGGAAGAAAAGGGGGCACATATATCACTTTCCCTTTCAGTATCCGTCGTGGGCCTCATATGGAAGTTGCTAAGCAGAGCCATGGACCATTCATCTCTTCAATACCCACCACTCGTTGCTCATCTCCATTCAATTCACATGCTTTGTTTGCAAGTTCCACTATTTATGACTGGTCCCCTTCTCTTTGGATCCTTTCCCTTGTCAGCTATGTTTTTGGGATCTGACATAATTATTAGAGTCGTCTTGTTTGGTCAAAGAGAGCTCTTCCATTCCAACCCTTCTTAAATAATTTGTCCATGGGGTTAGAGTTAGAGTTTTCATCATAGGTTTCTCAAGAGATGTATTAATATGAAGCAGAAATGTAGAAGGGCTCTTTTATAGAGTTTATTTAGGCCCATTGTACACTTGGCATGCGTATGGTGATTTGGGGCATGTTGGGGTAAAATCGGTATCTCCTACGAGAATGTGACATGTGGCTTGTCTCTCAAATAAATACCTAGTCTTGTCTCTTTCCGTGGAAGGACAAGAAGGATTCTCCTCCTCTCCAACTTAGCAATGCCTCCAAGCATGAAAATCTCTCCCAAAGGGAAGGTCCCTGTTGAGAATGGCTACTTCTCCATGAGGTCAGTGGACCGATATAAAACCAGTTCCCATGAAGAAACTTGGCGCTTATCAAAATAAGTACGAAAATTAACTCCATAGGCAATCGACCAATAAAGATAGACTCCCTTAAGGCAAGTATCCTAAACATTGAACTCCTTCCATGCAATTGCACAAGAGAAGAGCGTACTTCACAAGTCACCAAGAAGCTTGCTCCAATTAGATTTGTAATTATCAAACACCTATTTCTTTCTAGCCATAAGACCCAAGTCACCACAAATGGAACAACCATCCATATGATTGCTTCCTTTCTCGCAAAAATGAGATGGCCTGACATCACCATCCCTCCAATAACTCCTTAAACAATGGCGGGGAACCCATTGAATGCCGATGAGCTTGAATGCATAGCTCCATACCTTTCTTGCAGTAAAACAATGAATGAAGATAGGAAGTCTCCTCGGCCTTAAAGCATAAATCTATTTGCCAAATGAAAGTTTTATTCTCATGAGAATATCAAGCATGTTGATTTTTTGATGAGCAACGGTCCAAAAAACTTGAAGGATGGATGGAGCAAATGATCTCCATTTTTTCATCCAACTAAAAGAAGGTGGGCCCCCATAACCAACCAATGGAAAAACACCTTAACCGAGAAGAGACGCAAGATTCTCCCTCTTCCTGCTTGAAGTTCCTAAATATCAATCCCCAAACAATCCTTCCCCCTAACTTCTCAAAATGGTCCACACTATAACTTCCCATCTCTCACTAACCAATAAAGACTTGTATGGGCAAGCCACAATGAGACAGTAGCCAACTACAAATCTTTCCAAAATTGTATCTCATCCCCTTTCTCCAACCTGAACCCAGTGAATGTCATAAAAACCTGTTCAGTCCACCATGCCCCATAGCATTTACCACTAGCTAAATCTCTGTACTCCCACCCACGCTACCCCTCACCATATTTTTCCATGATGATCAATCTTTAAGGGATTTTCTTTCTCCTATCCTCCAGAGCCATTTCCCTAGAAGTGCACAGTTTCTCTTTAAAATATTTCCAGGCCCAAGCCCCCTTTCCTATTTAGGGTTGCAAACATTTTTCCTATTTTATCAAATGCGTCAATCTCTTACTTTTATCCTTTTTTACATGGTACACTCCTCCACAAAAACCGACCCTTGTGCACAATTACTTACTTTCCTCCTTGCCTTCCCATGAGGCATCACGTTGAAGCTTCTCAATGCAATTGGTCACCATCCCTGGAATCTTAAATATGTACACAAAGTATGTGGGAAGATTGGATAGTACTGCTTTTGTATGTGTGAAACTACTCCCAAAGCAGAGGGTGACTTCTTCCAATGAGCTGAAGTTTTTGTCCATCCTTTACATCATTGGGTCCCATAAATTTTTTGGCAAGATGCCAAAACTATGGGGAAAGGGCCAAGTAAGGACACCTTGTTAATCACACAAAAAGCCTCCCCTAGGGATGAAATGTCCCCACCACACAATACATGGAAAAACAGCATGAGATATATCTAAAAGATGCCAACGTGAATCATGATGGAAGAACCATGTCGCCTATAAGAGATGCTTTCTTTACACAACCTCTCTAGCCAACTCATCCTCCATTTCTTTAGGTGACCTAGGCATATTATTAAAAGGTTGTGCAATAATCATATGCAAAACTTTGAGATAGACAAGATTATTCTGTACATTTGTGACGTTTTTACCATTTCTCTCCTCACTATAATTCCTTTTTTTTTCTGGTAAAAACGTCACCAAAATGAAGAGAGAACTCACAAAGGATTTCAACAGCTTACAAATTTCAGTCTGGGTGAAGCAAGGGGAAATTAGGAAAAACCCAATCCAAGGTGAATCTTGAAGATGTTACCTAAAATCCAAAGTCGACCCAAGCTCGGGGGTTGCCAAGCCTAATTACTGAGACGAATCCTCCAGCCAAGAAATAATGACAATAAAAGGACTGACTATGCCGACATACTTGCATGGTCAGCCATTTTCTTGTCATGGAATTCCAACACCAAAGTTGCAAATACTAAGAAGGCATAAAGGCAAAAGCTAGCAAGTCCAACAACTGTAGATGTAATTTGTATATCCAGCTCATTGTCCATTCAATATCATCATCTTTTACTCTAGAGCAAACAAATTGCAATTTTTTTTTTTTTTTGAAAGATGAAAAAGTGACAGTGGAGGCAATTTTAGAAGGTATCATATATTAAGTTTAATGTTAAGTTTCTCCAAACAAGAAGAGTGAAAGTCTTGAACTCATTAAAAGTAGACATACAATATGATAAGGTAGACTGACAATTTTGATGTTAAGTTTTTCTAAACAAGAAGAGTCAAAGTCTTGAAATCATTAAAAGTAGACATACAATATGCTAAGGTAGACTGACATAGATGCAAAGTACAGAGAATGTAGAATCTACATGGAAGGAAGTACAACCCTCTGCTGAATTCATTACACTCCAGGTTCCCATGAATGCGAAGAGAAACATTCTCTAAGAATCACTTCAGTTGGGCGAAGTTCTATGAATTTGAGCAACCTTTTTACCCAAGGGGGAGATTCCTCTACTTTCTTCTTTAACCTTCTTTTGAAGTTGATTTTTGTTTTCTTCCTTTCTCTGAAGCTGACCATTAGTATTCTTTCATAAGCTGCCTCTATAGACTCAACGCTTCTCTCGTGTCCAGCACTCCAGCATACTGTTGCAAGAGAAAGTTGCGGGCACCTCGGAGTTTTTCTTCAGAAGCATCAGAGCTTACGCCAAGGCGCTTATAAGGGTTCCATAGATTCGTACGAGAAAATTTTGGAAGGTTGCCTGTATGAAAAAGCTTCTTTAATTTCTCTTGCAGTAGTTTGAAATTTTGAGGTAGCTCAATCAATCTTCAAGGAAATGAGTGGTCAATGATTTTGGGATACTGCTGTCATGCAGCTTATTTCATTAATTACAAGGCATCTTGAATTTTGACAGGGAAAGTTTCCTCTTCATATTATTCTCAGTTTGGCAAACTAAGTATATAAGTGTCATGTCAGTTTATAGAGACTAATTTAGTGATGGAAATCATTTGTGCGTTTTCTTGGATGTCCTTCCTTTTACAATGGATATGTTCTTAGTGATTTTCTTAAGCCTGCTACTCCATGTTACCTATCAAGAAGACAATTCCTTCATGCCACTACAATTTACATACTTTTCCACTACTAGTCACATGGTTTACTATAGCAGACTCTTGCTGAATGTCCATCTTATCATCTCAACATCTCGTATACTTCTTCAGTGCTGGAAGATCTGGCCAAAATTCCCATGCGCAAGAAAGTTGTTGGTTGCAAACGGATGGTTTGTCGAGAGATAAAATACTAAGGCTCACTATGAAGGTGCATCTAGAAGAGCAACATATATTATATAATAGGAGATCAATCAGATGTGTGTTCAACACAGTGACTAAAAAAGGGGTGATGTGGCCTTCACATCAGCAATGATGTAGAAATTGCCTTGTTGTATGCAATTCACAAGAAGTTTATATACTTTAGCCATGTATTTCTAACAAAGTCAGACATGACATGTTGAAGGCAATCTAATTGCCTCAAGTAACCTCCAAAATTAGCGTCTACAAAGCTCTTCGATGCAATATAAACAAGTAGTTTCATCAGGTAGAATAAAAAAAAGGGTGATGATAAATTCGCAACCCCTTTAGGATGATTCGCGCCCCCTCAACGTAAATTGACGTCAAAAACTTGTTAAAGTCAGATGCTTTTTGAGGTCAATTCATGGTAAAGGGGTGCGAATTTATCATCTCCCTAGAAAAATTCCCATCTGATTAAGATTAAAAGCTATAAAGGAGGGGAATTTAGTTTTGAGTGATATTCACTTGAGAAAAGTACAGGCAAGAGACAAGAAAACATAGCAAACTAGAGATGTAGCAAACTAGAGATGTGAGGAGTTCAAGCGTCCAAGTGGGCTGAAGTATAACGGATGGGATCATGGGAACTAGCAAAGATACGCAGAACCAGCCGATTGAAAGTGCACTGAATCTGGAAAAAAGGTAATAATGAAAGAATGAAGGCATGAGAAATGCTGAGATACATCTTTATTATGACTATAGTTTCTTGATTCTCAGTTCCCACTTACGCAAGAATGGAAGCTCTGGCTATGCTTTTGGCTTTGTCATTGAGGAAGTAAATGCATGCAGCTAGAGAGATGGCAACCTGAAGCAAATAAAAAAAAAAAACTTCTCTCAGAGATTTAATGCTGACGAAAACTAGCACAAAAACATTACTAGATATATATTCAGTATCGAAGTATTTTGCTAGCGAAATCAACTTCAGGAATTTGAAAAGAGCTTTTTCTTATAGTATCCACATGCCTCAGTATCTAAAATTTGTTCTGAAGGGAAACTGACCAAAATCTTGCTAACCATTTATGAAAAAAGCAATCCACAGAGGAGTCCAAAATACCAAAACAAAGTAATTTTCAGAAATAACTGTCAGTGTATTTTTATTTATTTATAACCATAGCAAGACAGGTTTTACTAAGCAAAAATTTAGAGGAATACAACAATCTTTTTTGGGGGTAAGTCCAAAGAAATTTTTCTTAAAGTCGCAGCAAGAAGCAGAAACGGAAAATATTTACAAAGGACCAGATATTGCCCCACAAATAACATTTTCCTTTCCACTCCTCCCCCCCTTAGCCAACAGATCCCTCATTGCAGGGGATATGAGAGAATGATATAGAGAGGGATTGGCATATAACTGAAATTTCATTGATAATGCTCGCCAACCGGAGATTGCCCCTTTGCCAATGCAATGATGAGTTGCCTTCCCACCTATAAGCTACCCCCTAGTTCAATTGTGAATACTCTTAACCCTGCTAAGAGAGCTCTTACTTCCACCTAGCCTGAAACAGTCCTAGCAATAGGTCCAGAGTAAGCACTATTAATATCCTCATGTCATTCCTAAAATCTCCACCAATTCCTACCGGAACCAGGCTCCCGAGTGCCACTCCATCAAAAATTAGCTTAATGAGGTTAGGCAATGGGGTTCTCTACTTAATAGTGTTCTTTATCCTACCTTCTTTATCCCCAATGATCTCACACCTGTGAAGATCCGGTATAGAATACACATTGAACTCCTTCCATGCAATTGCACAAGAGAAGAGCGTACTTCACAAGTCACCAAGAAGCTTGCTCCAATTAGATTTGTAATTATCAAACACCTATTTCTTTCTAGCCATAAGACCCAAGTCACCACAAATGGAACAACCATCCATATGATTGCTTCCTTTCTCGCAAAAATGAGACGGCCTGACATCACCATCCCTCCAATAACTCCTTAAACAATGGCGGGGAACCCATTGAATGCCGATGAGCTTGAATGCATAGCTCCATACCTTTCTTGCAGTAAAACAATGAATGAAGATAGGAAGTCTCCTCGGCCTTAAAGCATAAATCTATTTGCCAAATGAAAGTTTTATTCTCATGAGAATATCAAGCATGTTGACTTTTTTATGAGAAACGGTCCAAAAAACTTGAAGGATGGATGGAGCAAATGATCTCCATTTTTTCATCCAACTAAAAGAAGGTGGGCCCCCCTTAACCAACCAATGGAAAAGACACCTTAACCGAGAAGAGATGCAAGATTCTCTCTCTCTTCCTGCTTGAAGTTCCTAAATATCAATCCCCAAACAATCCTTCCCCTGAACTTCTCAAAATGGTCCACACTATTACTTCCCATCTCTCACTAACCAATAAAGACTTGTATAGGGAAGCCACAATGGGACAGTAGCCAACTACAAATCTTTCCAAAATTGTATCTCATCCCCTTTCTCCAACCTGAACCTAGTGAATGTCATAAAAACCTGTTCAGTCCACCATGCCCCCGAGCATTTACCACTAGCTAAATCTCTGTCCTCCCACCCACCCCACCCCTCACCATATTTTCCCACGATGATCAATCTTTAAGGGCTTTTCTTTCTCCTATCCTCCAAAGCCAGTTCCCTACTGTTTCTCTTTAAAATATTTCCAGGCCCAAGCCCCCTTTCCTGTTTAGGGTTGCAAATATTTTCCCATTTTACCAAATGCTTCAATCTCTTACTTTCATCCTTTTTTTACATGGTACACTCCTCCACAAAAACCGACCCCTGTGCACAATTACTTACTTTCCTCCGTGCCTTCCCATAAGGCATCACGTTGAAGTTTTTCAATGCAATTGGTCACCATCACTGGAATCTTAAATAAGGACACAAAGTATGTGGTAGGTTGGATAACGCTGCTTTTGTATGTGTGACCCTACGCCCAAAGCAGAGGGTGACTTCTTCCAATGAGCTCAAGTTTGTGTCCATCCTTTACATCACTAAGTCCCAAGTAAGGACACAATAACTTGTTAACGTGAATCATGATGGAACCATGTTGCTTATAACGAGATGCTTTCTTTACACATCATCTCTAGCCAACTCATTCTTCAGTTCTTTAGTTGACCTAGGCCTATGATTAAAAGGTTATGCAATAATCATATACTAGGCGACTTGTGCCAAATTGAGGGAGTAAAATGAGGTAGGGGTAGACTGAAAATAACTTGGGTAGAAACAGTAAGGAAAGACTTGATAGCTAGGAACATAACAGAGAACATAACCTTGGATATGATAGAATGGAAGAAAATGATCCACGTAGAAGAACCCAATTAGGACCAGGATTAGAGCCGAGTAGATTCCTTTTACCTTCTTCATGAATTTTTTTTCTAAAGGATTCATTTAGCCGTCCCAACTAGTTTGGGACAAAGGCTTTGTTGAGTTGAGTTGAGTTATCTTACTGCCGAGCATATTTTTTCGATTTTTTTTTAGCAATCTCTCTTAATTCACTTTCTGGGTTCATTTTCTTCCCATAATTGAATTTCGAGTTGTGAATTTGATATTGGAGCTAGACATTGGTAGGAATATCCAAAATGTTAGACTGTCTCGACTATCATGCAAATGACTGTGATCCAGATCTATTATTAGGCATGATTTTCTACTTACAATTCTATGAATTATTTTCCTGATATTTTTTCTTGAAAATAACAGGTTTTCTTACCTCGAATTATAGTGGAGCGAAGGGAAACCTTATAAAGCTAAGGGACATGGGAGCAACACTGTATAATGGAGTGGATTGCACAGAGATGTGCAATGATGAAAGACAGAAGGACAAGAAATTTGATGTGATAATATATAACTTTCCACACAGTGGAAATGAAGAAAAAGAAAGGCCCGAAAATCATAGCGTCAGTTAACTTTTAGTTTAAATTCTAAATTATTTTCTTATTATATATTTTTTTGTGGTTTATATTCTAAATTATATTCTTCTATATTTTCCAGCTCTCACGTCAGTTTGATTCGAGGCTTCTTTAGAAATTCAGCCAAATTGGTTGAACCTAACGGCGAAGTGCACATTAGACATCACACAACCGGCCCTTATTTGAAGTGAAAGATTTAAAAGCATGCAAAAGAGTTTGCAATCCAATTGATAGATCTGGTGGATTTTCACAAAGATTCATTTCCCGGATATAATATTAAACGAGCAATAGGAAAGCGTTGCGATGACTCGTTTTTCTTAGGAGAATCTGTCATTTTCAAGTTTAGCTTGGGAGGCCAATAAAACTTTAAAGAAGGCTGTTGTTCTTTCGATAATCATCTACTTTACTTCTAGTTCATATGACTTTACTACTAAACATTTACATAGAAACATGTAACAGCCATCAGACTTCAGTTTTCTTCTACTTTTGTTATTTTGAATCTTGAACATGGATAATGGTTCACTTGCATCACTGGTCAGAGGATGAATTTCAGTGGGTGTGGATGCTATCTCTGATTGCACAAATGAATCTATAGGAATTGGAAAAACTTCAAAACTGCATTGAACATACTTCAAGAAATCCCAACCAAATATAAGTAATAAAAATACACAAAGCATCTAAAATAATCAAGACTTACTGTATACAAAAAGTAAAAAAACAAGAATAAAATGCCTAAATATACAAGCATATTTAATTTCTAAACATCTGAAAGTAAAGGTCATATGCAAATAGTTTGTAGATGAATACAAAAAGACACTTTAAACTTCTTTGCATACAGAACACTATTAATGAAACTGACCTTCCATTGGGATATTCAGGAGCGTCAGGTGCCTGCATTGGATAGAACCTGTAAACCCGCATGCTCCCATATGCATATGCGCTTTAGGATCTTGATCCATTCATTTAAGCAAAGAAATCCCCAAAGCATTTTGCTCTTAGTCTCTTCTAGGTGGCTGGCACTTTGCTCTTAGTCTATATCCAAAGCATTTTGCTTCATTCTTTGGTCGTATGTTTGTTTATGTAACTTCTTAGTTAGGAAATTGTATTGGTATTCCTTGGTTTTTTGTGTTTATTTTCTGTTTAGTTGACGATCACGTTTTGGGGGTTTCTTTGCTTAAATGAGTGGATCAGGATCTAAAGCGGATATGAGAGCATGCAGGTTTACAAGTTCTATCCAGTGCAGTGCAGACACCTAACGCTTCTGACATATCCCAATTTTAGTCAGTTTCATTAATCGCGTTATGTATGCAAAGAAGTTTAAAGTGTCTTTTTTGTATTCATCTACAAACTATGTGCATATGATCTTACTTTCAGCTATTTAGAAATTAAAAATGCTTGTATATCTAGGCATTTTATTCTTGCTTTTTTACTTTTTGTATACAGTAAGTCTTTCGATTATTTTAGATGCTTTGTGTATTTTTATTACTTATATTTGGTTGGGATTTCTTGAAGCATGTTTAATGCAGTTTTGAAGTTTTTCCAATTCCTGTAGATTCATTTGCGCAATCAAAGATAACATCCATACCCAGTGAAATTTATCATCTGACCAGTGATGCAAGTAAACCATTATCCATGTTCAAGATTCAAAATAACAAAAGTAGAAGAAAACTGAAGTCTGATGGCTGCTACATGTTTCTATGCAAATGTTTATTAATAAAGTCATGAACTAGAAGTAAGGTAGATGATTATCGAAAGAACAACAGCCTTCTTTAAAGTTTTACTAGCCTCTCAAGCTAAACTTGAAAGTGGCAGATTCTCCTAAGAAAAACGAGCCATCGCAGCGCTTTCCTATTGGTTGTTTAATATTATATCCGGGAAATGAATCTTTGTGAAAATCCATCCGATCTATCAGTTGGATTACAAACTCTTTTGCATGCTTTTCAATCTTCCACTTCAAATAAGCCCCGGTTGTGTGATGTCTAATGTGCACTTCGCCGTTAGGTTCAACCAATTTGACTGAATTTCTAAAGAAGCCTCGAATCAAACTAACGTGAGAGCTGAAAAATATAGAAGAATATAATTTAGAATATAAACCACAAAAAAAATATAATAAGAAAATAATTTAAAATTTAAACTAAAAGTTAACTGATGCTATGATTTCCGGGTCCTTTTCTTTTCCTTTATTTCAACTGTATGAAAAGTTATATATTATCACATCAAATTTCTTATTCTTCAGTCTTTCATCGTTGCACATCTCTATGCAATCCACTCCACGCTACAGTGTTGCTCCCATGTCCCTTAGCTTGATAAGGTTTCCCTTCGCTCCCCTATAATTCGCGGTAAGAAAACATGTTAATTTCAAAAAAAAATATCAGGAAAATAATTCATAGAATTGTATGTAGAAAATCAAGCTAAATGTAGATCTAGATCACAGTCATTTGCATGATAGTCAAGACAGTCCAAGATTTTGGATATTCCTACCAATGTCTAGCTCCAATATCAAATTCAAAACCCCAAATCCAATTATGAGAAGAAAATGAACCCAGAAAGTGAATTAAGAGAGATTGCTAAAAAAATTTCGAAAAAAATATGCTCTGCAATAAGATAGTAATTAAAAAAAAGGGAACCGTGAACTACAATGAATGATACATAAGTCTGTGTGATACGAGCAAATGGAAAGAAATTGAAAGGTCTGAGGATATGGTTGTGGTAATTCAGGGTGAGGGTGAATGTGACCCGTTAGCTGATTCTATGGTGATTGAAAAATCTGAAGATATGGCCGTGGTAATTCAGGGTGAGGGATAATGTGACCCGTTATCTTGGTCGTGCTCGGAAGTGGATCTGTCAGATTTATTGGTGAATCATGTAATGGTGAAGAGCAAAAGTCTGGGGTTAGTTTATCCCAATCGGAGTGTTGCACGAGTTCCGTATGGGTTCGAGGCAAGGATTTTGCAAGCCCGTGACACCAGTCTCCCCTGTTATGAGGTGAAGATTCTTTCATGGAATGTGAGGGGTCTAGATAACCCTCAGCCTCATCTGAATCTGAAAGAACTGATTAGGGCCTGTGGACCCCGATCCCGAGGAAGGTGAGGGACGAGCCCCCAACAGCCTCTAAGATCTCCACATGTAAAGGAAAGCTCTACCAAGGAACTCTCGAAATGGTGCCCCTCACAGCATGCGTAGCAATATAAATGTGATACATCTTGATTCGGAGACTAGCCCGGAACTAAGACGTACCAAAAATAACTCAGAGTCGTCATCCAGGGAAGTCAGCTCTGGAACCTATAAAATACTCTGTCACAACGGATAACCAGAGATACAAAGGTCCGTGCCTGATGACGAATGAGGAAGGTCCGAAGAGCACCCTCACCGGCTCCAATGCAAGCATTCGGTCTTTTATGCCATTTTTATTAACTTTAAAGAATCTTGGGCGAAATCATGTGAAATGGGAACAAATATCCCCGAGAAAACGTCTACCTAAGCATGCATGACCCGAGGAACAATAAAGAAAAATAAACATCCAAGTCCTAACTCATCACATCTAGAAAAACAGTAACAAATGCATACACAGCTACAGGTAAGCAAGTAATAGCATATATAAACAAATAATGGCAGATATGAGATAAGCAAATAAAACAGTAAAAGAGCTACAGCTAAGCATATGATCTATAGATAAGTAAACAAATAAGTGCTACAACTAAGCATGTGAATAAACAGTAAACTAGATAAAATAGGCATGTAAATGCTACAATTAAGCATGTGAATAAAGTAAAGAGGTTACAGATAACAAGAGAAATATCATTACCATAGCATCATTATCTCTTAAAGATATATGAAAATAAATTTATTTCAGGACCTGATCTGGTAAGACTGAGTTAGTCTCGAATAAAGAAGAATAACAGCAACTCTAAAAGAGGAACTCCTAACTAAAACACTAAAGGAAGGGGTGCAAATGAGTCAATGACTCTAATAACGCCACCAAAATGCGAGGGAAAAATGAGTCAAAGACTCGCTAGAAGAAAGGGCTCTAACATGGGCTAGGTAAGCCTCCTAACGGGAAAACTCTCTATACGAGACAAGGCTTGTCTCCAAACAGAGACTCTATAAATGAGGCAGGGCATGCCTCCTACACAGAAAGGCGGGCTCCAAGTATCCCCATCATTGCCTTTGCAATGAATAAACAGGTACAGGCAACTACCAGATCAAGTTAGTTGGAGGAAATCTCCTTGGGGCAGATCGTGTTAACCTGCCTTAAAGGCTTGCATGCAACTCCTTCAGTTCACATTGCAGCATTGGACATAGTCAAAACCAAAAGGAAATGTCCATATGGGATGAGGCTTCATTGCAGACAACTAAATAGAACAGACGAAAAAAATTAAGTAACATAAATAGGACAACAAATAGCGCAACTCTATCCATTCATCCGCAGGCCAAAACAGCCACAAGAAAAACTTGCCAAAGGTTCCCCCACTCGATACTTTTCGCTAAATTTCTGGTCGAGCAACATAAAAGGTTATTCAGATTATGCCCAAGAAGACAGCAAAGTGTCTAGATAGTTCCACATGTCCAACACCTTGGCACCAACTCTGGGTAAGCCGAAACACATCCAAAATAACAAGAACCCAGAAGATTACAGGAAACCATCTGTTGATCTTAAAAGGTCTGGATAAAAACCTTTTACAGCCCTACATCAATAGTTGTAGATCATTGAATCTGCAACTCCAAAAATGACATAATAATCTGTATTCGATAATTCTGTAAGATGGAAGGCCAAGAAAATGCTATCACCTAGAATAAGCAAGACAAGGAGACGGGAGCTTCTAGAATAACAAACTTTCATCAATATCAACCTAAAGATCCACTTGGAAGAGCAATCGACGAAAGATCCAGTCAACCTAGACATGTGGAAGATTTAGCGGCGATTGTCATGGACACCCTGCAAGCACTAATATATCCTTCATGGTTTAAATGAAGGCATTCCAAGATAAAGCACAAAGATCGCCTTACTGGCTGTGTTTTACATAGGCGAGGCAAGCGCACAATCAGAGTTACTGCTTGAAACAGAACTAACCCAAAGAAATCAAACACAGAGGCAGCACGATAGGAATCGAGATTTTCAAATCCCAAACCCTAGATCTAGGATTCAGGGCCTTTCTTCCCCAATCACGCATAAAACCCCTTACAGGGAAAAGGAAATCCAGCTCTGTGAATCCACTGCCGAAACCAAACCCTGAAAGACTGCTTGCTATGCAAAGCAACATAAATCAATAGAACCAGCCCCGGAAAAAAAAAAAAAAAAAAAAGGCCTTGCCCGTTTGACATTTGAGATCTCATCTTCCTGTAGGAATCCACCAGAACCTACAAACCCTTAAAAGCAAACAGATCTAAAAACCCTAACTCAAGCATCCCTTAACAAACCAAATTCTTCTTTCTCGGCCTCCATCTAGACCATTCCCTTCAAGAACCCTAACCTTCTTCTATTCTTCGTCTGCTTCTCTTCTTCTTCTCTTCCCAAATCAAGAAAAACCTGTCCCAAACACCGATTCCGTCCATTTCCAAAGTAAATCCCATAGATCTCATAAAAATCAAAGCCATCTGCAGAATCCCTGGCGGTTTCCATAGCATAATACGCATTCATCTCGACGAAAAACAACCTAAAAACATAGAAATCAAGAGCTAGGGTTTGAATACCTGTACCGATTAAAAAAATTGGCTGAAAATCCCAGACACCACGAATCCAACGAGACGATGATGATTTGATCTTCACCGCAGAAAAATGAAAATAATCTGTAGATGAAAATCCGCTACCGATCCTCCTCCTCCTCTTCTTCTTCTCCACGCCAAATCCCTCTCTATTTCTCCCCTCCCTTTTTCTAAAATTTTCCAGCAAAAATGAGATCCCTCTCTCGATTTCTCTCTGAAATTCAAGCCCAGATCCCCTTTCTTCTCCTCTGATTTTTTTTTTTAACATAAATGGAAGAGATTATGGCGGATGCGGTGATGGTAGGTGAAGGTGGAGGCCGGTGTGGGTGTGGAGGTAAGAGATGATGAAATGGGTTTTGGATAAAACAGGGGATGGGTGGCTCGGCTGGTGGTGAGAAGAGAAGATGGAGGTAGGGGGGAGGGTTTTGGATGGTCGGATTCCGGTGAGAATCCCACCGGAGAGGAAGGATTTAATGGTGGAGGAGATGGAGGGGTTTTTTAGATGGGTCTTAGAGGTAAAATGGGAGATCTGTAGAGGAAGAAAAATGGAGGTGGAGGTTGGAGTGGTCGGAGAAGATGATGACCGGCCGGAGAAATGGCCGGTGATGGTTGATGGGTGGCTTACTCTTCTCCTCCCCTCTTCTCTGTTTTCTCAATCTCTCTCTCTCTCTCTATATGTGCTCCTCCCTTGGCTCCCTCTGCAAACGAAAGGAGTTGGATGGTGGGGGGAGTTCCGATGGGGTTACCGGAGATGATGGTGAGATGGGGCTTAGTAATGGAGGAATTGGGGTTTTGATGTGATGATGGTGGTGTTTGAGGTGGGGTCGGATTTAATGGAGGTGGTGGCCAAAGAGAATAGGTTTTGAGATGGGTTTGCAGAGAAATGGAAGAGAAATGGAAGAGGGTTTGATAGAGTTAAATGGTGGAGTGGATTGGAAGAAGGAGATGAATGTGTTGTGAGATGGCCGAACGGTTGGGGAAGATGATGATGGGGCGAGCTCCTTCTCCTCCTCCTCCTCCTCCCTCTCCTTCTCACTTGCAGCTGCAAATGAGGCTCCCTCTTTCTTTTTTTTCCAGAAAATGGGATCCTCCTTAAACCCTAATTCGATGGGGGGGTTTTGTAAAGGGAAGTGATAGATTTGCACCCCCCATTCTCGCTAGTACAGCCCCTCTCAAGTGTATTATGACCACTCTTTTTAACCCTATAGGGGGTGGTTCGGATAAAAAAAAATGGGCACGTTTTTCTCTTCCCTCTCCATGACCCCTTTGATTTGATCCAATGGCCACTAAAGATTGCTTTCAATAAAAGACAAACAAGAATTACAAAATTGCCCTCTTAAAGATAGCAAATTCCCCCTTTTAGCCTTGAACAAGAAAAATGATATCCACACACCAAATTTTGATAATTGTACTAGCTCGACCCATCTTAATCTCCATTGCTTGTCCGATTCACTTGAAAATTTGGGAGCATACTCCTGGGAATATTAACCATCTTTTGGGAATTTTGTACATATGGGTAAGTACAATAGACTGGTAAAATTTGGGTTCTCTCTCCTTGCTTGGGGCCCACTTCCTTGGGAATTTTGGGATTAGGCTTCCAAACTTTTATTCAAAATTCGAATCTGGGCTTTATTCGGCTTCGGGCATCCAATCGATTTCAGGAATTTATCCGGTTTTGGGTAAAAGGGTTCGGTCAAAATGGGGTGTCTACAGAGGTAGAGATTCGATCTCTTAAGGAAGGCTATGAAGCGCACAGACGTATTCATGAAGATATTCTAAAGAAATTGATGGCCTTAGATGCAACATGTCAAAGTTTAGTCGCATCAAAGGTTCAGGATGAATTGGATAATGCCCCCGTAGCACCACAAGTAAATCAAGGAAATCTTGAAGATGTGCAGACACATCTCTGTATCATTCGTCTAGAATTTCCTAGATTTGACGGATCCGATCCGGCCAGGTGGGTTTTTAGTGCTGAACAATTTCAAAGGTTCAATAAAATACCCGATGAGCATATGGTAGATTTGGCATCGATCCACCTTACTGGGGATGCAATACCATGGTTTTGTTGGATGAGAAGACCATGGGTGTAATGGCATGGTCACAATTCAAAGCATGCTTTATGTGCTCGGTTTGGGCCGCCTGGAAGCGACGATCCAGGAGGAGCACTATCAAAATTAGAACAAACGGTATCTGTTCGGGAATATCAGTCGGAGTTTGAGCGATTGGTCAACCGAACCGTACGATTACCCGAATCATTCTTAATCGAATGTTTTATTTCGGGCCTTCGGGACGATATTTGGGCCGGCGTAAAAATGTTTCAACCGATTACTCTTCAGCATGCATCCCAACTAGCCTTGTTACATGAGGAATTATCTCTATCTAATGGTCGATACTCGCGCCGCCCACAACCAAATCCATCGACGTCTACTTCTACGGCGGTTGCCCTCATGAAGAAAGGACCATTACCAGCAAAAAAATTAACACCTACCGAAATGATCGAGAGGTGCAAGAAAGGGTTATGCTAACCATTCAAAAAAAAGAAAAGAAAGGGTTATGCTATAATTGCAATGAGAAGTATAACCCACTCCATCAATGTCGAGGACAGTTGGCGATATTAGAAGGATTTGGATTTGAAAACGAGGAAGAAGAAATAATAAAAGTAGAAGGATCTTAGTCCTTGAGGACAAGGAATCTTAAGAGGAAGGGAATGTTACGTACCCAAGATTAGCTGGAAGATCTTCTTGATTTCCTTAGTAGTAGATTTCTTTATTTCTTGCTATAGCTAGGATATTCCCCTTAATATTAGTTTTCTTTTATTATTATCTTGTTCCTAAGTATCCTTTAGGATTTGAGAAGTTTGGATTGTTTCCTAAATAGTAGAAATGCTAATTCTATAAGTATGTAATCTCTTTCTTTTTAACGTATGAATGGAAAAGCAATGACTGTTTTAGGAGATTTGGCCATCTCGAATAGGCCTACATTGTTTCTTTCTCTCTTATTTTTACTTTTATCCAAGGGGTCGTATCATTCTCATGAAAAATATGAAGCATGTTGATTTTTTTGACGAGAAACGGTCCAAAAAACTTGGAAGGATGGATGGAGCAAATGATCTCCATTTTTTCATCCAACTAAAAGAAGGTGGGCCCCCCTAACCAACCAATGGAAAAAAACACCTTAACCGAGTAGAGACGCAAGACTCTCTCTCTCTCTCTCTGTTCCTGCTTGAAGTTCCTACATATAAATCCCCAAACAATCCTTCCCCTGAAATTCTCAAAACGGTCCACACTATAACTTCCAATCTCTCACTAAAGACTTGTACGGGCAAGCCACAATGGGACACTAGCCAACTACAAATCTTTCCAAAATTGTATCTCATCCACATTTTCCAACCTGAACCGAGTGAATGTCATAAAAACCTGTTCAGTCCACCATGCCCCCGAGCATTTACCACTAGCTAAATCTCTGTCCTCCCACCCACCCCACCCCACCCCACCCCTCACCATATTTTCCCATGATGATCAATCTTTAAGGGCTTTTCTTTCTCCTATCCACCAAAGCCATTTCCCCAGAACTGTACAGTTTCTCTTTAAAATATTTCCAGGCCCAAGCCCCCTTTCGTATTTAGGGTTGCAAACACTTTCCCATTTTACCAAATGCTTTAATCTCTTACTTTCATCCTTTTTTTACATGGTACATTCCTCCACAAAAACCGACCCCTGTGCACAATTACTTACTTTCCTCCTTGCCTTCCCATGCCTTCCCATGCCTTCCCATAAGGCATCACGTTGAAGCTTCTGAATGCAATTGGTCACCATCACTGGAATCTTAAATAAGGAAAACAAAGTATGTGGGAAGGTTGGATAGCGCTGCTTTTGTATGTGTGACCTACGCCCAAAGCAGAGGGTGACTTCTTCCAATGAGCTAAAGCTTTTGTCCATCCTTTACATCACTGGGTCCCATAAATTTTTTGGCAAGAAGTCAAAACTATGGGGAAAGGCCCAAGTAAGGACATAATAACTTGTTAATCACACAAAAAGCCTCCCCTAGGGATGAAATGTCCCCACCACACAATACATGGAAAAACACCATGAGATAAGTCTAAAAGATGCCAACGTGAATCATGATGGAAGAACCATGTCGCCTATAAGAGATGCTTTATTTACACAACCTCTCCAGCCAACTCATCCTCCATTTCTTTAGTTGACCTAGGCCTATGATTAAAAGGTTGTGCAATAATCATATGCAAAACTCTGAGATTAGACCAGATTATTCTGTACATTTGTGATGTCACATGTTCTGTTTGTTTCCCAGAGGTTCCTCACTGTATTTCCTGGTAAAAACGTCACCAAAATGAAGAGAAAACTTACAAACGATTTCAACAGTTTACAAATTTCAGTCTGGGTGAAGCAAGGGGAAATTAGGAAAAACCCAATCCAAGGTGAATCTGGAAGATGTTACCGAAAATTCAAAGTCGACCCAAGCTCGGGGGTTGCCAAGCCTAATTACTGAGACGAATCCTCCAGCCAAGAAATAATGACAATAAAAGGACTGACTATGCTGATATGCTTGCATGGTCAGCCATTTTCTTGTCATGGAACTATTCCAACACCAAAGTTGCAAATACTAAGAAGGCATAAAGGCAACAGCTAGCAAGTCCAACAACTGTAGATGTAATTTGTATATCCAGCTCATTGTCCATAGTCCATACAATATCATCATCTTTTACTCTAGAGCAAACAAATTGCAATTTTTTTTTTTTTTTGAAAGATGAAAAAGTGACAGTTGACGCAATTTTAGAAGATATCATATATTAATTTTGATGTTAAGTTTCTCCAAACAAGAAGAGTGAAAGTCTTGAACTCATTAAAAGTAGACATACAATATGCTAAGGTAGACTGACAATTTTGATGTTAAATTTTTCCAAACAAGAAGAGTCAAAGTCTTGAACTCATTAAAAGTAGACATACAATATGCTAAGGTAGACTGACATAGATGCAAAGTACAGAGAATGTAGAATATACCTGGAAGGAAGGACAACCCTCAGCTGAATTCATTACACTCCAGGTTCCCATGAATGCGAAGAGAAACATTCTTCTAAGAATCACTTCAGTTGGGCGAAGTTCTATGAATTCGAGCAACCTTTTTACCCGAGGGGGAGATTCCTCTACTTTCTTCTTTAACCTGCTTTTCAAGTTGATTTTTGTTTTCTTCCTTTCTCTGAAGCTGACCATTAGTATTCTTTCATAAGCTGCGTCTATAGACTCAACGCTTCTCTCGTGTCCAGCACTCCAGCATACTGTTGCAAGAGAAAGTTGCGGGCACCTCGGGTTTTTTCTTCAGAAGCATCAGAGCTTACGCCAAGGTGCTTATAAGGGTTCCATAGATTCGTTCGAGAAAATTTTGGAAGGTTGCCTGTATGAAAAAGCTTCTTTAATTTCTCTTGCAGTAGTTTGAAATTTTGAGGTAGCTCAATCAATCTTCAAGGAAATGAGTGGTCAATGATTTTGGGATACTGCTGTCATGCAGCTTATCCCATTAATTACAAGGCATCTTGAATTTTGACAGGGAAAGTTTCCTCTTCATATTATTCTCAGTTTGGCAAACTAAGTATATAAGAGTCATGTCAGTTTATAGAGACTAATTTAGTGATGGAAATCATTTGTGTGTTTTCTTGGATGTCCTTCCTTTTACAATGGATATGTTCTTAGTGATCTTCTTAAGCCTGCTACTCCATGTTACCTATCAAGAAGACAATTCCTTCATGCCACTACAATTTACATACTTTTCCACTACTAGTCACATGGTTTACTATAGCAGACTCTTGCTGAATGTCCATCTTATGATCTCAACATCTCGTATACTTCTTCAGTGCCGGAAGATCTGGCCAAAATTCCCATGCGCAAGAAAGTTGTTGGTTGCAAACGGATGGTTCGTCTAGAGATAAAATACTAAGGCTCACTATGAAGGTGCATCTAGAAGAGCAACATATATTATATAGTAGGAGATCAGATGTGTGTTCAACACAGTGCTAAAAAAGGGGTGATGTGGCCTTCACATCAGCAATGATGTAGAAATTGCCTTGTTGTATGCAATTCACAAGAAGTTTATATACTTTAGCCACGTATATCTAACAAAGTCAGACATGACATGTTGAAGGCAATCTAATTGCCTCAAGTAACCTCCAAAAGTAGCGTCTACTAAGCTCTTCGATGCAATATAAACAAGTAGTTTCATCAGGTTCAAATGAGTGTTCTACTTGAAATGTCCCAAATAAGACTAATTCCTACACTTGTGCTCGCGGATGGTACCGAAATTATTGAGGTGACAATGATCGTTCCTCGAGTTCTGAATAAACATTTCCACGAAGAAAATTCAAAATCAACAACTTTTATAGTACTTTGGTGGAAGATAAGTGGTGAGACCAAGTGAAGTAATCATCATATCGATGATTGTAGAACAATGAACACAAGCTAATTCATAATGTGATTATCAGTAATAGAACGACCACCAAAGCCCAATCCAATCTTGGTGTTGTATGCAAAATTCATTTTCAATCCACAATAAAAATCCATTTTCAGGCAAAAGATTCCAATTATTCAAGATCATGCAAAAAACATAATAATGTAACAATAATAATTTTTTTTTTTAAAAGGGAGAATATTATGTATTACTTAAATTGCCACGGAACGAGGTATACATGGCACATTTGGGACTTCTGATAAGCAATCTGTACATCCTCCTCTTCTTCACATTTCTACAAAAAGATAAAGGGGAAAATACACTAAGCTCATAGAAACAAAATCTACTTATAAATCTTAAAAACGCATCGGAAAATCAAATATATCTGAAAAAGAATATGAAACCGTAGCCATTCGAGATTTGGAGCCCTCACTCGGTTTCTTGGAAGTTGGAAGTTAGGGGAGAGAGAGAGATAAACAGTGGCCCCCAATGTTTGGTTGATCTAGACCGTCCATCTGGTAAGCTTTATTTTAGATATCCAATGGCCAAAAATACACAAATTGGAGTACTTGTTTTTTGGTTGGTAAATGTGGATAGTGAAAAACTACGAATAGCGGAATAGGGAACGATCACATTCGACAGAGAAAAGTGCGTATTGTAGGATATTTGAATTTTGAAGTGATGAATGTGATTTTTGGGCCATTGGAGATCCAACGTAGCACAATCAGTTGACGATCTGGATCAATCAATGGTGGGCATATGTGATCAAAGCCCTTCATTAACGTACCAAAATCGTTTAGGCTTATAGACTCCCTTAGTCAAAAAGTTCTTTTTTTATATGTTTTTTTTCCTGTCCAGTGTTAATTGATGGCATTTATATGATATTTGATTAAAATACCTATGATTGCCTAGATGGTCATGGTCAAGGTGGGGTCATTGCTAATGCACGGTACTTGTAGTTGGTGGATAGTGTTATGCTGTCTACTCCACGCTTCGAATGCCTGGTCAGTGGATAACAGGCATTCCTACAAAAGTGTGTGCAAGCAAGGATAATCACTTGTAAGTTTTCTTCTGCTTTTGAGTTTCCAATTCATCACCAATATGAATCTAGTAACTAGGGTCTTGGTTCGGATGGTGGAAATCGAAATGTTTTTGTTTTTCACACAATCTTACTTCTGCCGCGAAAGTGATTCATAAAAAGGGAAATTCTTGCATGAAAGTCACTTTATAGTGCGTCCTTGTTAAAATACACGTATTCTGTCCTACTTCTACGCTGCTTGGGGGATCAGATCCATTGATTTGAAGGGCAATCATAAGGCCGGCCAAATGAGGTTGAGATCATCACCTTAATCGGATAATTTACGCCCTTAATCATCAAGCCTTAATCAATCCGGCCTCATTTTGGGTTCCACATATAAAATAAGCTAAACCATTGATTTTTTAGATCTTTATTTGGGGGTTGTGTCAAGTTGCCCGAGGAAAAGCCAACCCAAACCGAGTTGAAATTGGGTTGAACCTGTTGGGCGAGCAAGACCCAACCCAACCCTAGTTGCACCCTAGGGGTTATGGCATTTCTAAATCTAATGGTGCAAATACACTAAGCATCCACAACCATGCAGGTCGCCTAATGATGCTCTACATGATCAACACAGCCTTGATCTCACAAACCACCAAATGGCACGCGACAATGAGAGCCATTGTAAAAGGAGATCGCTGTATTTGCTAGCCACTCACGAGGTGGCTGGTCTGATATGTGACAGACCAGCCGTGAAATGCCTTTTGCAATGGACCCTAGCAAATCCCCTGATAAAAACATGTGGGACTTTCCTTCTTGGACACAAGGAGCGTAGAATTCAAAATTAGGAATCAATCATTAACAAATAACACTAATGGCTAGTAGTTTTTGTGTGCAATCCAATTGAAATACGGTTGCAATTTGTTTATAAATCTGCAATTAGCATACACAAATTGCACCCACAATCCAACTAGAGTTTCTATAATTGCAATAATTTAGACTCCAAACACGACATAAGTATTTCCCTAATTAGATGATGTAGTAGGCCCCGCAACGGAAATGCCAGGGCGGGCCCAAAGTTCATCAAGATCGGAAAATCCTAACCATCTGTTGGAATGACAGTTTGCCATTGAATATATACCACCCATCTATTTGTTTTAAACTGACCATTAGGTAATGACATTTCGAAAGTGGGACCCGCCGGATAAATGGTCCAGATCATGATGTTCATGTCGTTGGCTATTGTTGCCTTGTCATTTTCCATCAATTACTTGCAGATTAAGCTACATCCATGTGGACGTTTTTCTAATCACATTTAAGTCTTTAATTTGCAACTTCTGACTTTGGCCATCCTGATTCAATCCCGATTCGTAGTTGATATAGAATACACATACGCCTATACGAATTTATTGTAATTCTGGAAGAGACGGTTGGGTTTGCGCGGACTGCGACTTGTCAACAAGCTTACCACCGATAGATTTGATATGTTTAATTATACAAGCGTACTTATGAAGGATAGAAGATTAGATGCACTATGAAGCCTTGTTTATTTTATATTTTAAGTCTAAAACTGATTATTCAACTCACAATTAAACACAATTTTGAGTCCAATCAGTTCTGGACTCAAAATCAATTCTTAAAATCCAAAACAAACAGGGCCTTAATTCACTTTCAGCTAGAGGAGGACAAGATGGATTAAGGAAGCTGACAATTCCTCAAACATACATAAAATTCAACTTCTCATCTTCCTCTGCTGATGAAATATATGTTGGACTGAACTTTAGAAAAGCAAGTTGAATGATGGATTGTGGGTTGTAATTTAAAAAGCCAATATCTTCTAAGGGATTTGCTAGCATCCATAGCAAAAGGCATTTCACAGATGGTCTGTTGCACGTCTGAGCAGCCACAAATGCCTACATCCACAGGCGAGAACATGATGAGAAGGCAAAATAAAAAGATTATAATGTGATTGTTGACTTGGGTGTCTTGAATTCAACCCGGTTAGAGTTCGAAATGTTAGTTGAGACTAGATGCGGCCCATTTATTGGGCCTGGGTCTAGGGGCAAAGCCCCGGCCGTTTAGCCCGCCTGTTTTATGTGTTTTTCAGCCATATAAGAATAAGTTATAGCCCGCTTTACATAAACGAGTTTTAGGGCTTATTTTCATATTATTTTCTTTGAGAATAGGGATGAGAGCTCAAAAGGAAAGAAGGAGTGTATTAGGGTTTCTTGTGGGTTTGATGAGAGATACTGATCTTCTCTTGAAATCTCCTATTTCTATAGTAGTGGATTTTCTCATCATCGCCACTGCCGTGGATGTAGGCTTTGTTGAATCACATAAATGTGTCTTTATGTGATTGCTTGTGTCTGTTTGCTTCGTTTTGGTTTGCCATTGAAATCGCATATAGCTATTTTTTGAGGGGTTTTCACAACATTAACCTGAAACCTGCAAACCCACAAACCCTTACCTTCTTCTCAACAAGACCATATATAGAGCAACCCAAAAGAACACCGAGAAGAAAACTCTCTCTCTCTCTCTCTCTCTCTCTCTCACACACACACACACACACACCTCTCACCTGGATAAACCATAAGCACTCAAGATTTCTCAAGAGATAGAAAGCAATCTCTCTTACCTCTCGTTTTTCCAAGAGCAGAGCACCCACCTTTATTGTTTATTTTGCTGTATATGGATTATGTTGAGAGAGAGAGAGAGAGAGAGAGAGAGAGAGAGAGAGAGAGAGAGAGAGAGAGAGAGAGAGAGAGAGGGCCTTGTATACATCAACTTGAAGAAACATTACATGGTATACATATATCGTTCAAATTAATAGGGATTAGAAAGCATAGCTTTTATTCCTAGGTGAGTCTGCAATCTTGAGTGTCTCTTGAATGAGTTTCTGAGCTTTCCTGCTCCTTATCTCTACTCTCATGCTGTCACTCTTCTCTATCTTATCATACGGCTTCTTCATCTTTATAGCTCTCCATTTCGACTTCAGACTCCCCACCAATTTCTCTAGAGGATAACCAATCATCACCATTTCAGAACTTCCCTGTACACAACACAAGGATGCAAAATTAATGACAAACAAAGAAAAAATGATGGAAAATTTATATAACAAAAGACCCACCAGTATGAAGAATGAAAGATGATGATATTTATTCAACAAAATTCAATATTTATGTAATAAAGATATTCTTCAGAGGAGAAGAAAGCAGGTTGAATGACCTTTAGATAGAGGGAGGGTTTGAGAAGAACAGGTGAGGTAACAAACCTGAATGACTCACGGTTGGATGTCACGATGAAAGCAATAAGGGGAAGGTAGGCCAAGCAATTAATAGAAGCAGAGGGAAGCCTTGTATGGATGGGAGGCATCCCAAAATGCCCCTATGGTTTAAAACATTACCTAATATCTCTAAAAAATTAATTAGAGAAATGATATATTTGCCCCCTCCTCTTTCTCATGCCACCCCCTTGTAGAGTAGAAAGTAGGGGTGCAAGGAAGGTCAATTTTTGGAAATTCGGATTGAGCTTTTACCATAAAATTGAACCTGGCTCAGATCGATTCCATTTCATCTAAAACCGACGCAACCCAAGTTGCACGCACCCCTTGTAAAAAGTCCAGGTTTACATACTGTAAAGGGAGTGCCCGGAGAGGAAAAGGGGGCAAATAATATCACTTCCCATTAAATATTAGTCGTACGTTTCTCATGTATATAAAAAAAAAAAACCTAGTTACATAAAACAGAAAGGGATTTGCTAGCGTCCATCGCAGAAGGCATTTCGCAGATGGTCTGTTGCCTCTGAGAGCAGCCACCTTGTGAATGAAGACAAAATCTGCTGAAAAGTGTGCCGGTGTGGCAGCTCTTAGATGCAACATACCACCCGCGAAATGCCTTCTGGGATGGACGCTAGCCAATCCCAACAAGAAAATGGCATGCGCTATGCGTGGACACTAATCATTCAAAAAATACATGCTTTTATGACTTAGTTTATATATGAGGCGGAAAAAAATAGAGTCAGAGCATTGAACCTATAGGGTATCTAAAAGCTATAAAAATTTACACATTTAAGGTAATTTTAGCAATAGAGAACTTTATATATGTAAGATATTTAATATCTATATGAATGTTTATATTTATAAGAATTTAATAGTTACAAAATAAAAACTTTATATTTATAAGGTTTTAAATAACTTCAAGGCGGCCAAATTTTTTGCATTATTATAATAAGGGATTTGCTAGGGACCATGGAGAAGGCATTTAGCGGTTGGGCTCTCAGATTTTGGTTTATTAATTTAATTCATTTGAGGTGGGTGCTCTCACACGCAATTTGAAATGCCTTTTGCGATGGTCCCTATAGCAAATCGCTTATAATATAGCTTCTTTCTTTAAATAAAATTAGGTAGGATTAGGAAGATACTAGGAATGCTAAGCCCACTTGCGAGGATGAAACTTACTTTGCCTCATACATGCAACCACTGTAATTGTGTGGGCCACACCACCAAACCCTATTGATTATCCAGACTCCAGATAGATCGACTCTATCCCCTTGATCAAAATGGGCTTTATTTTCCTGTTACTTTTGATATTTGGCATTTCCAGGCTTTGATCGAGTGGATGAGATCCATGATCATTGTCTTGCTAGTGGAAGGTATGATATCAGTGGCTGGAGTAGTCGTTGTTGCTCTCCGCAAAGGCGCACCCAAATGTTGGTCCCTTAAAAAACAATGGTACCCATAGTTTCTTTTTTACTTTTTCGTGAAAAAGGAAGGCAGTTTTGGAATGAGGACAGGGTATTAGGACACAAAAAGTGAAGCCTAGTGTCCTACCCATTTTATAATGTCAGATTCTTCTAAAAGGTCCTGTTTGGATTTAGGGAATTTTTTTAATTTCTTGAACATTTTACCTTGCAAAATGAACTTTCCAGCGTTTGATAAACTCATTTTCCATGGATTTTTTTCCTAAAATTGAAAATTTCCCATGTTTTTCAAGGAAAATTGCATAGACATTGGAATTTTATTTTCTGTGGAATTTTTTCAATGGATCCTTAGATTAGATCCATATACCCCTAAGGTTTAAGGGAAAATATAATCTCTTCCTCTGCTTAGAGTTGCAACAAGAAAGCTTGGGCATTTCACATGCAAATGACATCAAAGTGAAGCTAAGAAGTGGGGCTTTCATGAGTAAGAAATGAGAATATACCAGCTTTTTTTTTTTGGTTTTTAAAGGTGAGAGCCGAACAAACCACCACCGCACCACGACATCCCTTCCACTTGAACATACCCAAAGGAAAATATGGCCACATCATTTTATGGGTCTTTTAATATCAGTATGGGAAATGATATACTCACCCCCTTTACTACCCTGGGCCGGCCCTTGTAGTGTAAAAGGGTAGTCATAAATACACTAGAGGAGGTGACCTGGGGAAGAAAAGGGGGCAAATATATCACTTTCCCTTTCAGTATCCGTCGTGGGCCTCATATGGAAGTTGATAAGCAGAGCCATGGACCATTCATCTCTTCAATACCCACCACTCGTTGCTCATCTCCACTCAATTCACGTGCTTTGTTTGCAAGTTCCACTATTTATGACTGGTCCCCTTCTCTTTGGATCCTTTCCCTTGTCAGCTATGTTTTTGGGATCTGACATAATTATTAGAGTCGTCTTGTTTGGTCAAAGAGAGCTCTTCCACTCCAAACCCTTCTTAAATAATCTCTGTCCATGGGGTTAGAGTTTAGAGTTTTCATCATAGGTTTCTCAAGACATGTATTAATATGAAGCATAAATGTAGAAGGGCTCTTTTATAGAGTTTATTTAGGCCCATTGTACACTTGGCCTGCGTATGGTGATTTGGGGCATGTTGGGGGTAAAATCGGTATCTCCTACGAGAATGTGACATGTGGCTTGTCTCTCAAATAAATACCTAGTCTTGTCTCTTTCCGTGGAAGGGCAAGAAGGATTCTCCACCTCTCCAACTTAGCAATGCCTCCAAACATGAAAATCTCTCGCAAAGGGAAGGTCCCTGTTGAGAATGGCTACTTCTCCGTAAGGTCGGTGGACCGATATAAAACCAGTTCCCATGAAGAAACTTGGAGGTTATCAAAACAAGTATGAAAATTAACTCCATAGGCAATCGACAAATAAAGAAAGACTCCCTTAAGGCAAGTATCCTAAACTATTGTGAACTTCGCCTCTATAAAAAGACCCTCCGCTCAAAGGTATGCATCTTCTCCAATCCTCTGGCCGCTAGCCAGAATTACTATTCCGTTCTCCTATTGCCTGGTTTTCGCTTGTTAATGTCGATTTCTGACTTGAGCATCTGAGTGGTCTCCAGGAGTCACAACGCCAGTACCCCTAACGTGTGTTCTGTGAGAGCAGATCCATCACAAATTGGAGCTAGAACCAGATTTAGACATCATCAAGGCCGTTGATCTGGTCATCCACGGTGAATCTAGAATGTCGTAGCCGATCCCACCATGATCGGATGATCCTAAGCCCTTGATCAAAGGTTGTAAACAAACTTAAAATGATTAAAGAAGGATGACTCTTTGACAAAATGATTGATCAAGGGTCTATGATATTTATCTGTTGTAGGATGGTATGCGATGTACCAGGCTCACAGTGACTCACCATATCAATATTCTTATTTCTTAGTTGCATCCATGTGCAGCTATTCATACAAATCTTACTATGTGACATTAAGCATAAAAGAAAAGTAAATGTATACACAATAAATATGAAAATAAATTTCTCTAAGTGATTTTGTGATCTTGTATTTTATTGATATAGTCTCCACAGTTCAAAATGGACGGTTTGGATAATCCTATGGTGCGGGGCATACCATACTTTAATAAAATGAGGAGTGTAATCATCAAAATATAGTAGTGCGGATAACATTTTCCTTTGTTAACGGTTCATATCATTTAAATTTAACAATTGAGTTAAAAAAAAGTGTCTATAAAGAGAGGAATGAGGACTTCCGTTATTAATTTGAAAGATGTTAAAAGGTTAGTGGTTGTTAACAACTATTTTTTGGGGCTCGCTTGTGCCACACATATGTAATCTGATCCGCTGATTTGACTCATGACCTCATATCGGGCAAAATGTAGTTAAGATTACTTTGATCGGATGATCACATTCTCTTGATCTGTCAAGGTAAGTTTAGGGTTCTGCCAAAAAACAAAATCAACTGTTGATTTTTGATGAATGGGATGACTGTCCGGCAAGGGAGCAAGAGTGTGCATTGGATCATGATGTTTTACAAGATCAACTGTCCAGATTGATTGAGCAGATCATCTCATCTCATCTCTGTGAAAATACCCTATAAATGAACGTAGTGCATCATCTCAATGTCATTTGGTGGGCCCAGATCAAGCTTCCCAAATTAATGGTTTTTCATAAAGTGGTTTGCAATTCTTTTTATGACAAATATCCGAAAATGTTTCGTGGGCATCTTATTAAAATTCAACATGTTTGGACTCTTTGAACTTTGAAGATTTGACTTTTATTGAAATTTTTGACAGTGGACAGTAGAAAATTGTACATGTGGGCCCATCCATTTCGATGATCCCAACTGTTCATGTTTTATCACTCAACAAAGGCGGCAATGACACAAAATCTCCAACATTGGATGATTCTAAGAAGGGTAAAAATGCAACGATCCACATTCAAGCACCCCCCAGTGGGTTGCAACAGATACGGTTTGGATAAATCCAAGAAGTTGGCACTACTTTTTGCCTATGAATATTTGCATTTCTTAGGCTGTTTGGAAGCATGGGAAACTTATTTTTCATTTTCTTGTCAAAATTGAAAATTTTCTATAGGCTACATTGCTAGACGTAAAATAGGTGCAAAATAATTTTGAATTGTGCTTATGTCATTTCCCTTCTTTGATTTCGTATTTCATAGTTCCTTTCGCTCTCTGGTTTTCATTTTCATTTTCTAATTTTTTTCTAATGTGAAACTCAAAGATAGTAGTATAAGAAAGGCATCATCACCTGCCATTGAATTGTCCATGTAGTTGCTCATTCTAAGCCTGGATTTTCCACTTCTAGTTTTATGTTTGTATTGAAACAACATGTTACTTTTTTTATCATTTATTTTGTAAACTTTCAGGTCTCATGATTTAAACATGTAATTTCAATAGTCAACTGGACTTCCTCATATTGTACTTTCCAACCCTCTTTGGTGAAAGCTTGGGAAGAGAGGGCAAATATCATTCTCTTTGGTTTTATTGGTGTTGTTTTGCTTAAAATATTGACTTTTTGACGGTACAATGGATTTTCTGAATTTGGGTTTGGAGGTATGTATAGTTTTAGGTGCCTCTTAAATTTGTGTACCTGGATTGATAAAAAACAAATTTAGTAAGAGGAACATTGTGAGTTGAAGCCTATTTAAAGAGTCATGTTAATCTTTTACTCCTGGTTTCATCGATGAGAACAATATCCTGCATATTAAAGTTCCATAACAATTTGTTTGATAACCATGCAATTATCTAGGGATTGAGTTTTTTTAATCAAGTTCTCTTTCTTCACGAAGTTAAAGTTTAAATCTTGTTTAATGTAAATTCCCGCATGGTTCGTTGTTTGAATTTTTAACAAATACGTAGGACTTATACAATTTGACAATGATCAGGTATGTATGGTTATGTTGCCGAGCGAGGAAAAGAGCTTTATGAGCTGCTAATGAATGCAGGCTGCATACACTGCCATTTGTGCCATTGGAGGAGGTCATGATTACTATACGTCTCTCTATATAGAGGCACACTGAAAGTTCATACATTGATGTGAACCATACCACATTTTTGTAGAATAAAACATATAATCTATGTACTTGGATGATCTACAATAATATTAAAGAAAGTTCACTAACTAATATAGATGATCAATGATCACCTTTGAAACAAAATGAAAGAATATATGGCATTTTCATAAACAATCAAGATATAAGCATTACAAATTGCAACTTATCCTGTATGTTGATATAAAAAACAAACAACATATGATTATGTTTCTTATGTAGATAAACCGCAGTTGCATGGGCATTTTTACTAGTAGGACACAAAAGGTGAAGCCTAGTGTCTTACTCATTTTATAATGTCAGATTCTTCTAGAAGGTGCTGTTTGGATTTAGGGATTTTTTTTAATTTCTTGAACATTTTACCTTGCAAAATGAACTTTCCAGCATTTGATAAACTCATTTTCCATGAATTTTTTCCCTAAAATTGAAAAATTTCCATGTTTTTCAAAGAAAATTGAATAGACATTGGAATTTTATTTTCTGTGGAATTTTTCAATGGAAAATTTATTTTACATAATTTTACTTTCCTTATATCCATATATCCCCTAAGGTTTAAGGGAAAATATAATCTCTTCCTTTGCTTAGAGTTGCAACAAGAAAGCCGGGCATTTCACATGGAAATGACATCAAAGTGAAGCTAAGAAGTGGGGCTTTCATGACTGTCTTTTTCCTTTAAGGAGAATTTCCAACTTTGTTTTTGGTTTTTAAAGGTGAGTGCCGAACAAACCACCACCGCACCACGACATCCCTTCCACTTGAAAATATGGCCACATCATTTTATGGGTCTTTTAATTTCAGTATGGGAAATGACATATTCACCCCCTTTACTACCCTGGGCCGGCCCTTGTAGTGTAAAAAGAGTAGTCATAAACATGGTTTAAAATTTCGACCGAAATCCGAAATTTTGGATACCGGTGGGGACCGAAACCGAAAATTTCCGAAATTCCATTTTTCGCCATTTACCAAATTTCGGACCGAAATTTCGGTTTAATGACATTATTTATTTTAAAAAAAAAGTGTTACACAATTTCGGCCAAAATTTCGGAATTCGGTCCGAAATTTGGAGCCATATTACCAAATTTCGGACCGAAATTTTGGTTTTTGGTGGGGTCTGAAATGGTTGCCGAAACCGAAATTTTAAACCTTGGTCATAAATACACTAGAGAGGTGGCTTGGGGAAGAAAAGGGGGCAAATATATCACTTTCCCTTTCAGTATCCGTCGTGGGCCTCATATGGAAGTTGCTAAGCAGAGCCATGGACCATTCATCTCTTCAATACCCACCACTCGTTGCTCATCTCCATTCACTTCACATGCTTTGTTTGCAAGTTCCGCTATTTATGACTGGTCCCGTTCTCTTTGGATCCTTTCCCTTGTCAGCTATGTTTTTGGGATCTGACATAATTATTAGAGTCGTCTTGTTTGGTCAAAGAGAGCTCTTCCATTCCAACCCTTCTTAAATAATTTGTCCATGGGGTTAGAGTTAGAGTTTTCATCATAGGTTTCTCAAGAGATGTATTAATATGAAGCAGAAATGTAGAAGGGCTCCTTTATAGAGTTTATTTAGGCCCATTGTACACTTGGCATGCGTATGGTGATTTGGGGCATGTTGGGGTAAAATCGGTATCTCCTACGAGAATGTGACATGTGGCGTGTCTCTCAAATAAATACCTAGTCTTGTCTCTTTCCGTGGAAGGACAAGAAGGATTCTCCTCCTCTCCAACTTAGCAATGCCTCCAAGCATGGAAATCTCTCCCAAAGGGAAGGTCCCTGTTGAGAATGGCTACTTCTCCATGAGGTCGGTGGACCGATATAAAACCAGTTCCCATGAAGAAACTTGGCGCTTATCAAAATAAGTACGAAAATTAACTCCATAAGCAATCGACCAATAAAGATAGACCCCCTTAAGGCAAGCCTCCTAAACTATTGTGAACTTTGCCCCTATAAAAAGATCCCTGCTCAAAGGTACGCATCTTCTCCAATCCTCTAGCCGCTAGCCAGAATTACTATTCCGTTCTCCTATTGCCTGGTTTTTGCTTGTTAATGTCGATTTCTGACTTCAGCATCTGAGTGGTCTCCAAGAGTCACAACTCCGGGACCCCTAACGTGTGTTCTGTGAGAGCAGATCCATCACAAATTGGAGCTAGAACCAGATTTAGACATCATCAGGGCCGTTGATCTGATCATCCACGGTGAATCTAGAATATCGTCGCCGATCCCACCATGATCGGATGATCCTAAGCCCTTGATTAATGCTTGTGAACAAACTTAAAATGATTATAGAAGGATGACTCTTTGACAAAATGATTGATCAAGGGACTTTGATATTTATCTGTTGTAGGATGGTATGCGATGTACCAGGCTCACAGTGACTCACCATATCAATATTCTTATTTCTTAGTTGCATCCATGTGTATCTATTCATACAAATCTACTACTGTAAGCTGGGAGGAAAAGAAGTGATTTTTTTGAAAATTATATGAGAATTACACATCACTTTTTTTTTACTTTTCTTAACAAATGCACCCATTCAACTCACATATTTTTAATCCTACCCCCTCCTATATGCTTTTAACAAAGGCACCCATTAAAGCCATATAATTTCAATCTTACCCCCCTCCTTTATGTTTTTTTAATAAAAAATCTATAGGGTGATCTTAACCATCCGATTTAAGAGGAATTATGGAAACATCTATAGATTGGAGGGCTAGGATCAGCCTATGGAAATGATTTTTGGGGCACAACCTATTTATGTTGTGTTCCATCACATGGACGGTTTGGATTAACCTATGACGTGGTCCGTACAGTTCTTTGTCGGTCCGTGCATCGCACGGGTTTTTTACTAGTCTTACTATGTGACATTAAGCATAAAAGAAAAGTAAATGTATACACAATAAATATGAAAATAAATTTCTCTAAGTGATTTTGTGATCTTGTATTTTATTGATATAAATCAAATGAAATGGGTACAACGCACTAATGGTCTTAAATTATATTTTTTAGGAGAAGAGAAAAGAAAATGATTTTTGTTACGGAGTAACATCATTAGAAAATAAGACAATGATTTTCCTTCCATCATATTGTTAGCAAAGGAGTACGGTTAAGTGCATTGATATGAATCATAAATAGATGGCAGGGTGGACCCACATGCAAGGACTATGGCCCATTGTTAATTGTTAGCATTGATTAGCCCTGAAGGATGCGAACCTATGTATGAGGATAGAAGGCATATATATAGAGGATAGAATATTATGAGTTATAGCCCTCGATTGATGGAGTAAATCAATGTGACCAATAGTCCATGGTTTATGATAGTCCATGATTTATGGTCATGGTTAAATCGGAGTAGGCCCATAGTCCATGATTTATGGTCATGGTTAGACCTGACTGGACCAATGGTCCATGATTTTGGCCAATAATTGACCAAAGGTGGACAATTGGTCCATGATTTTGAGGACCGGTTGTCCATAGTGATAACCCTATTAGGGTGTTTAATTTTTTCTGTTTTTGAGAAAATTACATCAACAATTTCTTTAAAATTAGATAAAAATCTACGTTAAAATGCTTCAAAACAATAATTGATGGGTTAAAAATTAATGCTCTAGTATTTTGTAGAGTAAAAGAGTTCATGAAATGGAACCCTAGAGGTCTATTTATAGCTTTTTTTGACCTTACTCTTGTAAAATCCAGCCAATTAACCATCAGAGTCCTGGGTAAGTTTTCCAGTGCTTACATGTAGTTTTCCGGCTCTAATTCACGTCATTGCATTTGACTATTTTTCTTCTAAAAATTTCACCATCTATAGCTTAGTAAATAGATTGGGAAGGCCCTAAACTTGTAGGCTCTTGGATTGCCACAACGGGTGACAACAAATACTGCGATCTATCCCTCTACTCAAATGTTCTAGTAATCATAGCCACACAAGGTTCCATTTCTTTCTACGTAAAATGGGCACATAACAAATCTTACACCCTTTTTAAATTGAAAAAGGGCGGAAAAATTTGTTAAACTCACATTTCAGGTCTTTCTAAATGGAGCCTAAATGAAAATAGTCTCTCTCTCTCTCTCTCTCTCTCTCTCTCTCTCTCTCTCTCTCTCTCTCTCTCTCTCTCCATATATATATATATATATATATATATATATATATATATATATATATATATATATTTTGAAATGATTATTCTTTATTAAAGAGAAAAACGCCCATGACCAAGGTCGGCATAGGGCGAAGGATTACATATACTAAGAAACCAAAAAACAAAGGAACAAATATAAAACTTCTCAGGGATAAAGAAAATGGCTGCTGCAAACATGCGCCTTAGGATCAATGGCAATGATCAAATCTGACTCCCACAAGATAACATGTAGGTACAATCCAAACAATTGATTTTATTGAACATCATGAGGCCACCCATATGGTCTTGGTCCCATGTTCATTGGACATCTCATGCTAAGACAAAGGATTGCAAGATTCAATGGTTTAGCTTCTGTTGACCCAACTAATTTTTTTTATAATAATAATAGATCTAATTAAAAGCATAAAAAGATACACTGACCGAGGAGGTCATAAAACAGAAAGAAAAATCACAAAGAATCGCACAACCAGAATAGAAAGGACAAAAAATCAAAGAGGAAGGAAGCCGAAAATGGCCAAAGAGTCCCTTCTAGCCCCCGCTCTAGCCAATTGATTTGCCTCACTATTGGCCGATCTTCTTACGTGACGATAGGAAATATCATGATTCTCTGCTCGATCCATAATTTCTTCAATAAAGAGTAGGAATCTCCATGGGCGTAGGTGATTACCATCCAACCATTTTTTGACATTGAGGGAATTGCCTTCCATTATAAGACTACACATGCCTTCGCTATCCATCATTCTAAATCCTTGAAGGACAGCTCACACGTCTGCCTCATTTGAATCCGAAATACCAATTGGACCCGAATAGGCCCATAATGTGGCTCCCGATTCATCTCTTAAAAGGCCACCAATCCCAACTATACATGTATTGCCAACGCTAGAACCGTCAAAATTTAACTTCACCTTCCCTGGTTTGACGGGACACCATCTAGGAGAATGATTCTTTATCACCTCCCTGTCTCCTAGGACCTCTCTCCATCCTTGCCAGAGATCAATAAAAGAAGATAATATGAAGCGAGGAAGAATTTTTACCTACGATATAGTAGACGAGATCACCTTAGAGATCAAGAATAGAGGACTTTTGGATACGCCTTCAAATATTCTAGCATATCTTTCCTTCCAAATCATCCATATAGTAGCCAGAAGAATCACTCTCCATAAAACTAAATTAAGCTTGATGGATCTTAAGTGTGAGCGATCTCACGGTTGGATTGGTGCAAATCACCCAACTAAATTAAGCTTGATTGATCCAAGTGTTCTCAATGACATTTGGTGAAAATCACAATGGGAAGAAAGATGATGCATGATGTAGCAAATGATGAGATGAGAGATCGAGAAGCGTTATTAAATTTCTAATAAAATCAAACTACGTGTCCTAAAAGAGGTTGGAATTTAACCAATCTATTCTAATTCAATTTAGGTCTTAATGGATTAATTGCTTTCAAACTTAATGATTGTTTGATGAATTGCATCCCCAAGCACCTTGGCCGACAATGTATGTTTGCAGGCATACTAGAACTGGTCGTGGTTCAGCGAGTTTGACAAATTTCATCTCAAAGCACCAAACCAACTGTGGGATCTCTCAACTGAGGTTTGTTGGCCATTGGTTTAGTTGTCCAAATCATGTGATAATGGAGGTCTAGGTTCCTTTCCGGGAGCTAGTGCGGTCGCCACAACAAAGTTTTAACAAAGGGAGATTGGCAGGTCTCAATGGTGGTGTCCGATTGATTGATGAAGTATGAGTCTACAGGGAGAAGTGAAAGACCACATCAATTAAATTGAAGGGTGCCCTAGCAAAAATCATCTACAAGGGCGCCCCCCTACTGGTCAATCTCAACAAAGTGCATTTATTGTTCATTTAAGTTTGTATTTTCTGCACCATTTTTATACTTTTCGGTGCCTTTATAAATTCATGCTATTGACTATTGAGATGGACCAATGGGTGCCCTCTTGTATATGTGTTTTTGCAAGGGCCCCTTCAATCCTTCAATCTATCATTCCCCCTTATAATAAATCAAAATAATCAAGATGTAAATAAGAAAAAGTTTAGAAATGGCTTATGTGTGGATCGAGGCACACCAAAAATTATTATCTCCTTAGAGTCAATACGCCGCCTAATACGCTACCTGTCCCAGGATCCAGGAATCATCCAGGGCAGCTATGTGCTATATATTTGCGTTTTCCAAAGAAGAAGATCGTGTGTTTTTTTTAAAAAAGAAGAAGAAGAAGAAGAAGAATGTTTTTGGTTGTTGTGTAGTGGAGAAAGATCTTTTTAATTAAAGAGAACCCCAAGACTCCACGTTTTCTCCTCCCTAAAATCTCTGTTCCCAAGGAGACAATAAGATAACAACTAATGAAGATAAAAACACTTAATTTTAAAATGGGCAACTGCTAATAATAATAAAATCAATTAAATGTTAAATTAATTAAACATAAATACTTTATTCTTTAGACTCATTGCCAATTATCCTTTTTTTTTAACCCCCCCCTAAACACCTTCACCTTCACCTTCAAAGCTCTCTCTCTCTTCTAATCCTGCCTTAAAAAGTAAAAAAAATTAAAATATGATTTTTTTTTTGTAAAAATCATTATTACAAAGAAAAGAATTTAGGCTATCTTGTTTTAAGCTTCCTATCACCTGGGTAAACCCCCCCCTTTCTACCTTCCATCTTCAACATATGGAGAAGAAACTCATTCCATGTATCAATAGGGCCAGGCAAGCACCAATGAACACAATCATTATACAATGACTCAAACTCATCTGCCCTGTGCCCATAACGACTCGGGTGCCCATCTGGCCTTAGCAACATTGCATCTGTAGTATCAACCAATCTAAACTTCAATCCTCTCTTCTTCCCTTCCTTCTTTGCAGCCTTGAATTCCTTCATCTGACTCATATAAAGCTCCATATTATCCCCCTCTAACTTTGTTTCATTCCTCATGAAAGGCCTTCTCCTCACACAGTTCCCTCCCTTGTCCCATATCCCATTCTCAAAGTGAGAGGGAGCAAATGTCCTCAAAAACACGATGCCCTTAAACTTTTTTAGGCCATTGATGACTCGAAAGGCCGTTCGAAAGGCCTTTTTGTAAGCGTAGGATATGGTGAGATCAGTGACTTTCTTTTGTCGGCAGTAGCGGCACCCGATAAGAGGACCGGCCTCGTACAACATGAGCGGCCGGAAGAACCAATGTCCGGCGGAGATGATCACGTAATCATAGCCGTCGATTTGGGTAGCCCATTCCTTGTCGGGTTTGTCTAGGTAGAGGTTGATGAATCCAGAGAGATTGGGATTGCTGGGGTCTGATTCTTTGTTTCTCACTAGAAATGGTGACCAGAAGTTTGCGAGGGTGAAGTTGTAATCGGTGTATAGCCAACGTGTAGATTTCGCTTGTGGCGTAGAGGAAACATCTACAGGGTAAGCTACCTGAAAATACAAGGAGGGTATGAAGTCAGAAAACTGCTACGAGACTATAACTTCTTCTACAACCTTTCTTGAGCAAAGACATTTCTATGGAAAAATAGAACTTCTTTTAGTGGGGTCTGTTAATTATTTGATGAAAAAGTGAGATGTGAAGAAATTGCTATCCTATAATAAATAGAGTGCTAGACTGAAGGGAGCCCTTGCAAAAATGAGTGTATAATTTCTGCAACCTACTACATATGTACACATAAATGGGATTTGCTAGCGTCCATCGCAAAAGGCATTTCACGTATGGTCTGTTTCATATAACAGCAGCCACCTCGTGAATGAAGACAAAATCTGCTGAAAAGTGGGCATTTGTGGCTTCTGTCAGATGCAACAGACCATCCGCAAAATGCCTTCTGCGATGGACGCTAGCAAATGATAAGCATGACTATAAGCTTGTTCAGTTGGTACCGACTTTTGGCTTCCATTTCAAAAACCCAGTTAGTAAGGCTCGGGGATTTAGTCCAGAAATTCTTCCAAATATTTCATTCTCTTGTTAAAACCATGGTTTAAAATTTCGACCGAAACCAAAATTTGCCGAAATCCGGGATTTCGCGAAATCTCAAATTTCGGCCAAAATTTCTGAATTTCGGCCGAAATTTAAAACCTTGGTTAAAACGCTCAACCAAGGATCCTTCTCAAATAGGTAGAACTTCAAAGTTCTAATGCATTTCTTTCTCCTCTCACGAAAATGACCAATATACCCTTATCTCATAAAAAAATAAAAAAAAACACGAAATTTTTTGTAAAAAGCAAAAAACATAAAATACTTGTCATGGTAAATGATCAAAATACCCTCATCTCATAAAAAATGATAAAAAAGTGGAAAAATTAGAAAATATTCTAAAAGGGGAAGCAATCCTAAAGTAATAGGGAAATATATCAGCACAATCATGTTTTGATAATATTAAGTGACTCACTTGTTATGCTTCAACCAAGGTTTAAAATTTCGGTTTCGGTAACCATTTTGGACCCCACCAAAAACCGAAATTTCGGATTTCGCCAAAATTTCTGTCTGAAATTTGGTAATTTGGTTCCAAATTCCGGACCCAAATTTCAAAATTTCGGCCGAAATTTTGTAACACTTTTTTTTTTTAATAAATAATGTCATTAAACCGAAATTTCGGACTGAAATTACCGAAATTTGGTAAAGGGCGAAAAATGGAATTTCGGAAAATTCCGGTTTCGGTCCTCACCGGTAACCGAAATTTCGGTCGAAATTTTAAACCATGGCTTCAACCATCTTTTACATTCCCACAAAGCTGTCAGAAGACTTTGATGGATTGGTTAAAGCATATAGGCTGATCCGTTGATCTGTGCCTATTATCAGAACTTGGCTGTGCTGATATCATTTGCCAAATAATATTGTGTCATCAAAAATGACCATAGTACCCTTATCTCGATGAAAATCAGAAAAATAAAAAAGTTGGAAAATTTTATAAAAATCCTAAAATTTGAAAAGAATCTTAAATGCCCATATTTCATGGGAAATGACACAAATATCATTCTCATAGAAAATTGACCAAAACACCCTTACCTCATGAAAATTAAAAAACAACAGAAACACACTTCTAAAAAGAAAAAATGTCCTACAATACCACTATGTCATGAAAAATAAACAAAATGCCCTTATCCCTTGTAAAATGCTTAAAACACGCCCTTCTAATGAAAAAAAAAAATTCCTTAGCGAGGGAAAAAATCTAAAATACTCCTATCACTATGAGAAAAAAACAGCTTTGGCAATAGCTCATTTCCATCACCTTTTGCAGATTAACCATGGCTACATCTTTTGCACGGCGGTAAATATGCAGTCCCGAAATGCATCATCCCTCCTAAAGAGCTACGGCGATGGAACAAGCGACGGTATCATGACTGTCTCCTATTATCTACAACGACGACGGTATTAACCGCCGCAGAAAGTTAACATTTTCTTCTTAAAAATAATAATGTAAGCTTTAGCGATGACGATACATATATGCCCATCACCAAAATTAAGCTGTCGCTAATAATAGTAGTTATTGAGACAGATATGGCCGTTGCAAAGCAATAAATCCTAAAATACTCTTGTATCATAGAAAGTAGCCAAAATGCCCTTAATCTCATGAAAAATAATGAAAATACCTTTATTTTATGATGAAATGACCAAAATACCCTTATATCATAAAATGACCAAAATCCCCTAATCCCATGCATAGAAAATAACTAAAAAACGTTTATCTCTTAAAAATGAATAAAATGGGAAAGCATAGTTGACCCACCTATTTGCATGATCTAAGCCAATAATTTATTGATTCGTGACCCACCTGCTGGGACGTGATTTGGGTTATGGTCGGGTCCGGTAACCCAAAGCCTCAACCGTAACTCAACCCAGAATCTGGTTTGCTTTTATCAACCCAACTTAAGGGAAGGCCAACCCAACCTCGATTTTAAGAGAGAAGAATCTCCCCTACCTTGATTTTTAAAAAATGCCTTCACTCCCATCTCCATTCATCATCTCGAAGATCTTTTCACTTCGTGATTGGGCGGGCTGCTCTAACGATCCCCAAAATAAATTGTATTTTGGTAAATCTTTCCAGGGAAATGATATCAGCACAGGCAGGTTTTAATATTTGTAAAAACCCAGCTTGTCTTTTCTTTTTTAATTGGGTCCTGAGTTGTGAGTGCCTTTTGGGAAATGTAATAACCTTTTGAGAGCTCTTTAAATACTAAAGGGTTTTGCTAACGAGTGCCATTAGGGCATTCGTTAAGGAGCATTTAAACTTTAAAGTACCTATTTTCATGTACCCACACTTTTATCCTTAGAACACATTTATTATTAGAGAACCGTTTCCCACAATTTCATTTCTATTACGAGAAAATAATAAGAATACCCCTATGTCATAAAAGATAATAGCCAAACTACCTTACCCCATTTTCCATGAGATTGAAATATTTTATTATTTTATATGAGATAAGTTTATTTTTGTCATTTTCATGAGATAGTGTATTTTGTCATTTTTAAGAGGTAGTGTATTTTGTTCATAGGATCGATGATCCTAACCTTCCAATCTATGCATTTTTTATATTCCTCAAATCAAAGGGTTAAGATCATTCTATGGAGAAGATTTTACGGGCCCACACTATCTACATTAGGGCCCAACAAATGAATGGTTGGATCACCCACCCACACAATGTCGGCACACATATTTTTTTCATTTGTTGGGGGTGTGCCCAGAAAATATTTTTCAATCCTAACCCCGATCTATGTAGTTTTTTTATATTGCGGTGTCCATTTTAAACCTTCTCAAATCAAAGGGTTAAGATCATTCTATGGAGAAGATTTTATTAGAGAATAAAATCAGGGCCCAACAAAATGAATGGTTGGATCACCAAAAAAATGTGGCCACCAGTATTTTTTTTGGGTTGAACGTAAGTGCAGAGCCGTCCACCATGTAAATTGTCTTGCATTAGATAGGTTTTTTTTTTTTTTTCTATGAGATATAAGTGTATTGGTCATTTTTTATGAGTGAGTGGTACTTTGATAATTTTCTATGAGATAGGGTTTTTTTTATTTTCCATGATATATGAGTTTTTTTTTTTTTTTTTTCCCAAAGAGATAGGTGTATTTAACACTTTCTATGAGATATAAGTATTTTTGTCATTTTTCATGAGATTTAAGTAGGGATATTTTCGTTATCTGGGTATTCTTGTTATTCTGTCATGGTGGGGGTATTTTTGTAAAAACCAAACCCAAGCCTCTTTTGTTGAAATTGTAATTATGGAAATAAAATCTCAACTACAATCGTTGCTCCAGTAAAAAATGTGTTTGAGTATATATGCGTGGGGGTGCATGAAAATAGGTGCTTTAAATGCTCCTTAACGAGTGCCCTGGGCACTCGTTAGCAAAACCCAATACTAAAAGACATGATGGGTTAGGGAAAATTTCAAAATATGGTTGTGCTTATATCATTTCCCTCTTTCTATTCCTTTTTTTCTCGGCCTTTTCTCACCCTCTCCTCATTCTTGCCAAGGTTTAAAATTTTGGTTTCGGTAACCGTTTCGGACCCCAAAAAAACCGAAATTTTGTAACACTTTAAAGAAAAATAAACAATGTCATTAAACCGAATTTTCGGTCCGAAATTTGGTAAATGGCGAAAATTGAATTTCGGAAATTTTCGGTTTCGGTCCCCACCGGTATCCGAAATTTCGGATTTTGGTCGAAATTTTAAACCATGATTCGTGCCCTCCCTACTCTCTCCTTCACCCGCTCTCTCTAGTCCTCTCTCAATTGATAAACTAATATTCCATAGAAATTTTTTTAATGGCAGCCGAACATGCAGCCCCATGGATCTTTTGTGGCATTATTAGGGCCACATGGAGCAATAAATTTATTCTATATACTTGAACGTACAAAACAAATTGTCATTGACTTACATACTTTATCCATGGTCATTACCGTCACCAATTGGAGGGAGAGTATTTGGAAGGGAAGTGATATATTCGTCCCCTTTTCTTTCCCGGGCCACTCCCTTTAGTGTATTTATGACTACTTGTTTTACACTAGAAGGGGGTAGCCTAGGGAAGAAAAGGGGTATATGTATAATTTAACTTTTAAAACACCCCACATATAGTATATCAAGGGTCCAGCAAGGGCAATTCCGGTTCTCTATTTCTTCTGCCGTGTATGAGTATGATACGTACCTACTAAGTTACAACTTATGGATTATTTTAGTGTGGAAAGAGAAATTGTCAACCAATTATGCCCACTAAGACAAGAAATAAGTTGATTTAGAAACGATGAGGTGGTTGGGTTAATAAAAGAAGCAAAAACGTGGGTCAAACCTGAGGGAAAAGATAACTTTTTCCTTTCTAAGTTTACCAACTGGCGGGAGAGGGGCATGGAGGATGGGAGAAAGAATGAGTTAAGAGGGCACATGATCAAGGAGAAAATGAAGTGGCAGAAAAATTGTGTGTATATATCATTAAAAGTTGCGATATTTATATGTAATTCCTATTTGATGACTACGGTAAGTTGTTAATAGAGAATTTACCTTTGATAATAGGCAGATCAAGGATTGCATTTGGTTTCTTCCCACAGAGTCTCCAACAAACGCCAGAGACTTCCCTCTAACAAGCTCTAAGAACTGAGCGGGATCGAAGAGTGATAGCTCGCATTCATTGGGTTTCCATCGCCATTTCATAAAATCGGTATCGGGTCTTCCATACTTCATGCAATTTTGGTGTTCATGTATCGTCCAACACGTCGCATTTGTATAATAAGGTCCCTCCGGATTTGGAGCCCATTCTCCTCTAGATATATCACACTTTTCCGCAAATATTGTGACCTTCGATTCTTCGGCATGATGATAATGAGGAGGAGGAGGAGGAGGGGCATGAGGAGGAGGAGGAGCATGAGGAGGGGGAGATGATGATGAAAGTGAAGGAGAATAGCGCTTCCACAAGAATGAAGGACTTGACAAAGTGTAACATAACGGAGCAATAGAGGTGAAAAATATTAGGATTAGTGTCAACAGAAGAACTATCTTTGGGGTGTTGTGTAGGGTTTCCATCTTCCCCAAGGGGAGCTCCATGGCATGAAGCTTCATGAAAGAGATATATATGGGGAGGAAGGAGATATGGTGGAAAACCAAATATGTGAGCGTATAGAGTAAGGTTCTATGTATATGTAGTGTGAAAATAAATGATTTTCTATCAAATATGGTTTTGGATAATTTACAAATTAATAATTAATTAGTGCTTGTCCAGCTAGGTACTTAGGCGAAGAACATAGAATTGAACCTGGACAGCTATGAAAGGAGACCGTCCTAATCGGACCCGGTTACCAAATACATCTAGGTTACCTTATCTAACGGACTGTCTAATCTACCACCAAGATGATCCAACTGTGAAATCTCACATTTTCCAACATATAGGAGTTGAAGAGGTTTAATAAAACAATACAAAAGCGGCGGTGATGGTTGATGGATCTTGATCATCTTACTGATGGCTCCAAGGGATGGTTAAAAAGGAAAAGATCAAAGCACGACACTTCAATAGACAAAAGTTTATCCATAAAATGACTACAGGTGACTTCGCGGCTACTCCAGAAACCAACGTGGACTGTGGGTGAATTTGGGGAATGTCTAGGACTCTTCAAGCCAAGGAATTCAGCAGGGACCTCAAAGTGATTGAGTGTTTGAAGTCCTGCGTTAGCCGTGAAGAAGTGAGAGAATTTAAAGTCCTAAAAGTTTTATATTCCCATGTTTTACCATTTCTCTGAAAAGTTTGAGAGCCCCAATTATGAGTTCAAATAAATAAGAGTAATGCTAGGGAAACCGATTAAGACCGATAAGGAAACCAAACAAATCATTTTTTGCCACAGCATCAACAACTGCCTCCCTCAATTTAAGTTAGACAGAAATATCATCAAAAAGTAAGTTTTGAGTCGGCAAATGTTTGATTGTGGGGTGCCGAGCTCGGTCACGCTTGGTTACCATATGATTTTCCGATGAATAAATGTTGTGAGGAAATGATGATTTCAGCGCTCCTATGTTTGATAAAGATGCGTGTGGCATCTTGTCGTGTAGCATTTAAAGGGTTGTCAGTAGAATATTACAGTTCTCAAAATGCTTTTTAAGCCCTTTAAATACTACACGACAAGATGCTCCGCGCATCTTTATCAAAACATTGGAGCGAGAAAATCATTTCTGATATTGTGAGCTCCACTAAAATTGGTACTTTTACTCATATATTTTGGCAAAATATAGGCTTAACTAGCATTTTTAGCCCATATGCATGAGCGCAAAATAGTAGCCCCACCACATTCAAATATGAGGTATAAATGGTGGCCCCACCATGTGCATGGTTTTGGTGCAGATAGGCCCCACCCATCAAACATGAGTGTAAACTGGTGGAGCCCACTGTGCTATGCATGGGTTAAAAATAGTAAGCCACCCCGCTGGATGGGTGGGTTTGAGTGGAGTTGATGGGACCCACTGCATCAAAACATGTTATAAATGGGGTCCCACCAATGGGTGTAAAATGCTAGGCTCTACCCTATCAAAACATGAGATGTAAAATAGATGCCCCACCCATGCTATGAATGGGTGTAAGAAAATCCACTATGGAAAAATTCTAATAAAAAGTTTTCATGAAAACAAAATTTCAAAAAAAAATTCTATTAAAAAAGAGCAAATTTGTAGAAAATGGAACCGTGGTTCCTTCCTTTTTGAGAGAGAGGGGGGCGGGGGGCAGTTTAAGTTTAAGCGTACGCGGGAAGTTAAAGTTGTGGCAAAACCAACTTAGTAGGGGGGGAATGGAATTGGTTGTGATGATTTTATAGGGAAAACAGTTTTCTCAAAAAAAAATTCTTGGAAAAAGATGAATGATCGTGTAAAGAAACATGGTTGTTTTTTTTAAACCCGGAATTTATCTACCAAACCCGGGGCGGCACCTTAAATTTTATTAATAAGAAAAAATAGTTACAAGAGGAAGAAAAAAAAGCATGGCTAGTACATATTATAGAGAGATCGGTGGCTCTTACGTGCGTAAACCTTCATGCTTCAATGTATAGGCAAAATAGTGCACATTCGTCTCTCTTTGTTTTTTAATCGAACTATCTAGTCCAACCAATGAGCTGCTCTGACCATCTATTTGCATGCTATTGATTATTGTTAGAATCATTTGATTTGTATTTTGTTCATTTTCGATGTAATGGGGGTGTTTTAGTCATTTTCATTTAGATAAGAATTTGTTTTTGTCATTTTTCACAACATTTTTCACAAGAGAATCCCTTTTTCACAAGATATGGACTCTCTCTCTCTCTCTCTCTCCAAAGAAGAAGAACAAGAAGAAGAAGAAGCTTGTTTTCACTCTCTGTTTTTCAAATTTCCCACACAACTTTTTTATTCTATTTTTTTTTCTTTTAGGAATGCAACTAAACTCAGCCTTAGTTTAACTAAGATGACAATCAACTACACTGAATCTGTTACATTCTAAACTCAAAACAAGGATTAACAATCAAAAGATGGATTCATGGTCCACTTCGAGGGGGAACCGGCCTCCTAATCTTCTAAGAAAGACGATTGCAAATAACTTTTTCTCATTATTCTCTAAAATGTCTAGTTACAAGCTTTTAAAAGAAGAAGAAAATAACATACGATCAGGACTCTTAAGAAACCCATCTAACATGGACTCCTAACAGATAAGACTCACTTCCAACATGGACTCTAACTCAAACCCATCTAACCAACACACACTTATCCCTAGACTCCTTGACTAACCTGCTACTACTTATCTCCTACGACACCCAACTCACTCAAACTAACCAACATCCCAAATAAGCCATCTTGTTAAAAGATAATATAAGTTAAAAAATAAGATACGTATCATTCCACCCCCCTTAAAGAGGAACCTTGTCCGCAAGGTTGCTATCTGGAAATTTGGTCGAATAATGCCTTGGGCCTTGGTTAGAACTATCTTCTTTACCTCATTCCTTGGAGACTCAGGGTACCAATAAGGCTGTAGAAATATTGGCTTGTTGTCTTGGCAAAGTGGGATGCGATGATCCTGTGACCGATTGAGCAAGCTCTTCATCCTTGGCTCCATCAAAGGTTCTTCATGATCCTGTGACCGATTGAGCAAGCTTTTCATCCTTGGCTCCATCAAAGGTTCTTCATGGGCTCTCTCAATAACCCCTTCGACACGTATGGTTTGGAGTACTTCCGCTCCAGTAAAGACGTGCATAGAAATCTCTGGCGTTGGGTCACCGCCATCTTTGATCAAGTTAGGCTCGTCAACCCCAAGCTTGCCGTTTGATTCATCGTCGCTTGCTCGAAGATTCCGAGTTTGGTTGAGGGAGCTATCCCTTTGCTCAAATAGTTGGCTATTGGATATTTGATCAAAGCGAGCATTCATGGTCGAAAACATCTCATTTATCATCTTGAGTATCATTTCTTGACCGTTAGTTAAAGAGCTCACCTTCTTCTCCAAACGCGCCAAACATTGCTCCTCCATGCTCGACTTTGATACCACTTTGTTACGAATCCGATTCGGATCGCAATGGATTGATCTTCTCAGAGGGAAGATCGGCCTCTTGACCCACTTCGAGGGAAGGGTCGTCCTCCTTTGTGCGCAAACACAGTTTATGGGATAAATTCTACGTTTAGTTATTGTATTTCCTTCTCTCTTTATACATTAAGGGCCACAATTGTATCTTATGTACACTTGCATAAAAGTAGGAGAAAGAATAGGAAAACCCTAACTTAATGAACTCTTGATAACTCCTTACTCTAAGACTCCTATCTATACCAACAACCACCAAGCAAATCCTACAGATTTCTAAAATCTAAACAACTTTATTCCACCCCAAGTGGGTCCCGTATGAGCATGTAACATTCCTCCCCCCCCTAGAAAAGACCCTTGTCCTCAAGGGTGGAGATTAAGCGTTGTGAGAACTGAGATCTTGCGTAGGATCTTCCAAAAATTTTCTCTCTTCTCTTCTTTTTTCGCACCCCCTTTCTTCTCCTCTTCGTCTTATGATTAGTCAAGTATGTCGTCATCAACGGTTGAGACAACTCCATTTTCAAATCGATCACATCGCAGCGTTCATCAAATTCCTTGTGTTGTGTTTTCCTGGAATGATTTGGATGTCGACGCACTGATGTCTGTGGGCGAAGATCTTTTCGATTGCGTTCGATATTGTGAGAAGAATGGCGGATTTTCCGGCTACGAACTCTACAATATTGAAAATCAACGGCTCCTTTCTGTTGTGGTATTTTCTCTTCTATCTTCACGCTAAACGAAAGTACCATCTTATTGAACTTCGCATTCATAGCAGGAAACATCTTATGCATCGCCTCGATCATTCTCTCTTGTCCCACAACAAGAGAACTCACCTTTGCTTCCAACCGTCCGATCATTGGATCATCCATGCCTTACTCTGATACCACTTTGTTACGTTCTAAACTCAAAACAAGGATTAACAATCAAAAGATGGATTAATGGTCCACTTTGAGGGGGAACCCTTCTAAGAAAGACGACTGCAAATAAATTTTCCTCATTATTCTCTAAAATGTCTAGTTACAAGCTTTTAAAAGAAGAAGAAAATAACATACGATCAGGACTCTTAAGAAACCCATCTAACATGGACTCCTAACAGATAAGACTCACTTCCAACATGGATTCTAACTCAAACCCATCTAACCAACTAACACTTATCCCTAGACTCCTTGACTAACCTGCTAATACTTATCTCCTACGACACCTAACTCACTCAAACTAACCAACATCCCAAATAAGCCATCTTGTTAAAAGATAATATAAGTTAAAAAATAAGATACGTATCAAAATCCCAGTCATTGTGCTGAGAAATCAGCAGGCAGAATCTAATTTGTACCGTGCGTAAAGAAACGGAATAGTAGAAATAAACAAACTACAAGATACACACCTAGATTTCATGGGGTTCAACCGAGATGCCTACATCCAAAAGAGAGAACGTGATCTTCCACAATAAAAAAAAAATTACAAGGATCACAATGGATTAATAGAAGCCCACGATCCAAGAACGTACACGAAGCAGCCCAAGAGAAGAAAATTAAATCTATTTCTTCCCACCACAACTAGGTAACCTAGTTGTATTAAGAAATAGGTAGGGAGAAACATGGCAACTCCAACACATTGGATGTCATCGTTGACGTGTTCACATTCCTGCTAAGCTAAGTCCAGAAAATCTAATTAGTTATTATGCCACAATCCAAATGAATTAAAGAATAGAGAATGAGAGAAAATGGAAAAGAAGAAATAACACAATCAGAATTTAGAAGCGCAATCAATTCACATTTCTTGAGGTACAAGGTATGGCAAAGAGCTCTGACCTCGGTCTCAAATGCATACTTAGAGCATTGTATACTTCAATCATCGGCACTTCCTGGAAGGAACTTAAGTGAACTCGAGCTGGTACCAAAACGTTGAACTGATGCAGGAATGACCCGCGATGGAGATAAAACCTCTGCAAAAGAAACATTGTATGAGTCTGTTCCTAAACGACTCTGTAACCAGCCCCGGCTTCCTGAGAACCCATCGGCCACGATCCAACAGTTCTTAAAGCCAAGACTTGTGAGTGCTCTTGCTGTTATTTTTGCTACATCTGAGTACCTGAGCATTCCATACATGCATCAAATTTCCAAAGTTTAATAGAAGCAGATAACAGAAAACCGATTTCAATTTCGTCAATAGCGAAAAGTTAACGAGTTCTGAACTGCTAAGGATTAAAATTAGTATGATTAGCATAGAGAAAAAGAACACACGCGTCCATGATCACTATGCTGGTAGCTTTGTTGACTCTTTTGAGATAGGCAATCTTCAGAGCAGCTATCTCAGCTTCTACTTGCTTTGGATTTCTAACAAGGCCCTTAATTTTGTTGGGGAGTTCTTCTAAACTGAAACATGAAACCAGATTTGATAATTACAATTGTTATACAGTACCAACCAAAGATGGCTATAAAAAATGGGATGCTGAACTTCCTCATTTTTGCTCTTTGGATGAGTAAATAAATATATGGCTGAAGGAAAGTAAGCTTGGAACAGAGAGCTACTTACGGAATTGAGATCATCTTGTTTTTAGCACTAGAAGGAAGGCGAGGAATTCCAGCTTTACTTTTGTCCTTCTCCGACCGGATATCAACCATGAGATGATTTTGTGTGGAAATCAGATCAAGAGTCTGAGCCGGAGTGAGAGCGCCTAATGAAAAACAGAACTGCAATCATATTAGCATCTGACAAACTAGATAACACTTGTAAGATGTTCATGCAAACCTAAAAAGATTAACACTATCCAACACACCAAAATGGTGAAAGGAGGAGAAATGCTAATATAATTCGCCTGAAACACCTGAGGCCACGGCTGCCTTGTCGAAGCGGTGATGGGACCCACACCTGAGTACTTGACACCTCGACAACAACCAAAATGTCAGGCATGGGCCCCAACATCTGCACCATGTACTGCTCAAGGTGTCCTTCTAAAACTCTATGTTAGCTTTGTTGTGTTGTAGAGCAATACACTAAGCATTTAAGAGTACCACGCTTCAGGGAATCCCAGAAAAGCATGTGAATCTGAAAATAGAGGAAGACAAGAGGAAATCCACATAGAAGGCCAAAGAACTTCCAATAATAATTCTGAATAAATATCACTATGTCATTTTGATCCTTGCAACACTACTGAGTCTGTATGATGGTCAAATCGGTATCTAAAGTAAACAAAAGATAGAGAAGGCAATATATTCATATGTATCTTAGTTTCATCAAATTATCAGACAGAGATCTTATATCCATTCACGGTTGTATGCAGTCGGATCAGCAAGTCTGGTTCCAGAAAGTAGAAGTGGCACTTCTCAAATAAGCAAGGAGCTCTCAAGAAGCATCATTATGCAGTACCATGAAAATTTTTAAGAATGGAACAGTGTTTAAAAATGCGGATGTGGGTCAAAATGCGGCTGAGAAAAATCCTTGTCGACTTGGCGCGGACGCTGCCAAGAACGTGGTTGAGTATTCGGTTGACTCAGTCACAACTCGGGAGAATCAAAGAAGTTTTTATTGACTCTGGAGCGCAAAATGCAGAATGCGGCACGGCAAAATGCAGAATGCGGCCAAGGGAAAAGGGAGTCGACTCAGGGGAGTCAACCATGACACAGAGGAGTTTTAAAACAATGAGATGGAATGCTACTATTGTAGAGTTGCAGAAATCATGGAATGAAAGAGTTTAACACGATAGAGAAAAATGCATATCATAGTGGTTGCAGGGTTTCTCAATTTATAGAGATATTCAGTCCTATCTTTACAACCCAAATAGGAAAAACAAGACATGCAAATTTCAAAGATTTCTAATGATCTCAAAAGAATGGGAAACCAGTTTGATTATAGAAATATCCAAGAGATCTTGGATGTAAACAAAATCAGAGATTATCGTCTAACACGCTCCCTCAAGCTCAATTGGGTGAACATTGAACTTGCCACGGAACCAACCAAACCGTTTGACTGGAAGACCTTTTGTGTAACCATCAGCAAGATGATCAGAACTTGAAATGAAAGAATTTACAATGCACCATGGGCAACGCGTTCCCTTACGAAGGGATAATCAGCGTCAATGTACTTTGTAGTTTGTACGGGCATGAAAAACTGGATAAAAAACTAAATATGTGGAACTCACATTATCACAACAGATAGTGGACCGGGTCGAGATGAAAAGCTCAACATATCGAAGAAGACATTGAATGCAACATATGTCCGAAATAGTAGAGGCAAGTTCCCGATATTCGGCCCGATATTCGGCTTTGTCGCTAGAGCGGCATATGGTTGGTTGCTTTTTGAAGCACCAAAGGAGAAGATTGGGCCTAAGGAAGATCAAACTTCCAGTGGTTGAGCAACGACCATCTGGTGATCTGGCCCAGTCAGCATCATAGCAAGCTTGAACAACACGATTAGTGGAGGGACAAAAGTTGAGTTAAAGCATTGCTGGACATCTAGTCGGCGAAGATGCTAGTATTGAGAACATAAGAGAGTGAGCACTAATCGAATTGTTGGGGTCTTGACTACCGAAGTGAGTTTTGGAGAAATCGGTGCCATGTTGACGAAAGCCTTTAGCAACAAGGCGACCTTTTTGTCGATCAAGGGACTCATTGGCTTTGTATTTGGTTTTAGTTAAAACATGGTAATGGAAATGAGAAGGAGAAAAGCAAGAATGAGGGAATGGAGAATCTGTGAGGTTCATAGTGCCCCACAAAAATCCAAAAATATATTATATATGTCCTTATTCTCCAATATTACAAGCATTCCACTCATAAGTGACAAAATAAGGATGGGACTCCTAGGCACATAATATGAAGAGGGTGTGAACCAGAGCTTGCTATTACGATCCTAAGTGGAGACCTTCCTAGGTATGGGATTAGGTAAAACCCACGTTGGTATGGGACAGGTTTAAAGGGGCTAGCCTAAAGCATTCCATCAGTGCTGGGGATTTTAGCATATTGGTTGGGTACCTATCATTTGGTATCAAAGCATCGGTTCTTGGAGCAATGATGGAGGCTCGTATAGATCACATTGAAGCACAAGTGACTGAGGTAAAGGAGCAACTTGGAGACAAGTTTAATCTCCTTCTACAGACAATGAAACGATTGGCATCACGGATGCCAATTATTGTGGATAAGTTGAATGTTGCGAGTGAAGGCGGATCAACTGTCGGTAATCACACTCAAAACATGCAAGGAGATGGGCGGATCCAAATACGCTACGCACGAATAGATTTTTTTAGATTTGATGGACGTGGCCCCCTTGAATTTATATATAAGTCAGCAGCCACCACGTCACGTGTTCGATTCACGGAAGGGACAACCCATGGAGAGGACTACCTGGAAAGAGCTTAAAAAAAGTGAAAGCCGTCATAGTGAAGTTACCCGATAGCGGACCGATTTGGAAGGGGCAACATGTGGAAAGGGGCTACCTAGAGAAAAGGCCACAATGAAAGCCGCCACAAAGTAGGCCGTCAATGATGGCAGATGTAGAAGTGTGGTGGAATGTTATCGACCTAAGTGGGGTATGCCTAGGTATGAGACTAGGTAAGACCCAGACTGGTATGAGACAGGTTTAAAGGGCCTGGCCTAAGGCATGCCATCAGTCTTGGGGCTTTTGGCGTATTAGTTGGGTGCCTAACAATTGCGAAAGGAAGAATGGCAAGAGAGGATCACGACGAGCAGTAATGGTCGTCCTTTGATACCATGTAGAGTTGCAGAAATGGTGGAATGAAAGACACAATAGAGAGAGTAACTGCATACCCTTGTGTTTGCGGGATTTCTCAATTTACAGAAATATTCTATTCAATCTTTACAACCAGATTAGGAATAACAAGATCTGCAACATACAAAGAGATCTCTAATGATGTCTAAAGAATGGGAAATTAATTTGCTTTTGGAAATGTCCAAGAGATTTTGGATATAGACAAAATTAGAGATTAACATCTAACAACTATGAGCTGCAATCATCCAAAAGAGTTCTTGGTCCAGACCTTAGAGAAACAGTAGCCCAGAAAATCATTCCAGTTGGAAACATTGAGCAACAACCCACATTCAAGTCCCCAGGTCGGATGCTTAGGACTGTCCAATGAGTGCAATTTTTTATTAAGCTTATGGCATCTCCATAGTAAGACCCACCACATGAACAGTCCATATCATACTGGCATAACAGGTGAGGTGCCAAGGATATAATACATTGGAAGCACTACATGTATATAAGTTTAATTTTTAAAAGATTCCATCCATGGCGTTCTCCAATTTCAGTTGTTTTTAAATTTCTCGCACCAACTACAGAGAAACAATTTCAGATTGTAAGAGGCTATATACCTTTGTAACCGCGGAGGTTAAAGGAAACCACGGACCACAGTGGTGGCAGAATAAGGTATGTGAGGAACAATGCTCCAGCTGTCACTACAATGGTGCGGGGATCTGAGGATGAGATTGTTTCTACTGTTGCAGAGGCAATGGGTTTGGCCTCCTCTATAACTTTCGGCGCCTGTTGTGCTGCATCTATAACTGTCTGTCGCCGATGAGAAGATGTATATCAAGGTTATGGATTAAGGAGATTGATGGCAACTTGAGAGATCAAATTGACAGAGAGCTTTTGAAAAACTACTTTATAAGTTTAATAAAATGGTGCTAATCAATGTAACAGATGAAAATGACTCTTTGAAAAAATATAGATTAAAATAAAACAGTGCTAATCATTGTAAAACATGAAAATGATGGAGTCATTTTTTTTAATCAAAGTAGTGAAAAATCAGGGTTATTTTGTTGATATCACCAAATTCAGAGAGAACTAAAGAAACGAAAGCCCAATTCAAATTCCCGGTTCTTCAACGACAGAGACTCACGCAATTCAAATCCCATTTCTTCAACGAAAAAAGACTCCATCAACTACACAAAACGACATTAACATAACAAGAAAATGTAGCAAAGATCTAACATGGGCCATGTAAGTTCACGCGATCATATTCCTTCTCACAAAAATTACCAATGACTTTGAACCACACGATCACATGGCACCCTCCATTAACGGCTCACGTTTGAGAAAACAAAGCCAAGATGCTAAAATGCGCCACTAAGGGGTCACGACTATAAAACACTGGCCATAATTCACGCCCATTTGAACTACTCAAACCCCAGCTGCCTCATATTCACGTTTTCAACCTCCCCCTAAATCCTCAGGCGTACGTTAAAAAATACAACAATGTCTGGCTAAGTTACGCTGCATTGTGAAGAAACATAAGTGGAGAAAGAGGGGAAAAAAAAAACCTTAGCAACAGAGAGAACTGGTTTGGGGTCAAGACCAGCGCTTTCTAACGCTTCTTGGGCCAGCTTTGAAGCGCCTGAAATCGCCGGGAAAGCAATTTCTAGCGCCTTATTTCCGGCCTTCTGAAAGATCGGAATCGCAATATCAATTCCCGGCTTCAAAACATCAATCGAAGACTGAAGAAAACCCCGCGAGAAGTCCAAAACGCTCGAACCCACTTGCACTGCCTGATCAATAGCATTTTCCACCTGACCCAAAAGGGAAAAATATAAGTAGTGGGTTAGGGAGGGAAGCAAATTGAGAAGGTAAAAAAAATGAGAAAAGGGTAGTTGTAGAGAGTTTTCACTTTTCATACATCGGTAAGAGTTGTGACGAGTTGTTCTTTGGGAATGGTTAAGGCTTTGGCGTGGTTGGGAGTAGAAATGATGGTGAAAAGGGAAATAGCCGTTGAAGTTGAGGGAGAGATGGAGGTGCGTTTGAATTGGGGTTTGAGTGTAGGTTTAGGGAGTTTGGGTGCGCAGGATAAGGTGGGAGGAGGAGGGCTTGCCACTGCTGCAGTAGGGAAGGCCATGGGGGAAGAAGAGGAACCAAGAGAATTGATTTGAGTGGGTAATGGAATTGAATTGTGTGATGGAAATAATAAATGGGAGATAGTGAAATCAATGACTTTGACAAACGAGTTATCATTTGGTTGGTGGAGGGGCAGATACTCATCTGCTTGATTTTCAACAAGTACCACTTCATAGGATGATCCAAACCGTTCATTTGTTGGGTCCGTAGAAATAATTTCCATAGGATGATCCTAACCCTCCGATCTATAGAGAGACTGGTGGAGGGTTAGGATCATCCGATGGAAATGATTTTGGAGCTGAACTTATTTAAGTTGTGGCCCAACAAATGAACAGTTTGGATCATCGTAGGGCCATGCAGCACTTGAAAAATACTGGACTATCCTATCTACATCGGAATGCCGATGGGACCCACTACGTCATAGTCCAGTACTTTATTCAAAAGGTATTCGGATTTAGTTTCAATGTTTGGGTGATGATCCATTTCAAATCGGACCGTCCACATAGGAATAGAATATCCGGAATACAGCAATAAAAATTTCAGATTATCATATGGTGGCTTTGGCAATTGGGATCCAAAGAAAACGGATCTCACTTCAAATCATTGAATGAACAGTTAATATCATCCAATAAGTGTGGCCTTTGTGCCATACTATTTCCATTAAGTGGCCTACCCAACGTAGAGCGTGCCACTTTTACCGACCTCAGCCCGACCTGACAAGTTCAACCTGATTTCGGCTCAGGTAGGGTTGGGCTAGGGTCAGGAAAATCTAATCCGATAAAATTTTGGGTTAGGGTAAGGGTTAAGGTTAAAGTTAATGCCTTGGACAACCCTATAGGATAGGGTTAAGCCCTTGGACAATCCAACCCGGCCCAATTTTGAAAAATCAGGTTAAAGATGGGTTGGGTAAGAGTTGAGAGATTGAGGCAGGTGAGTTAATGTTGATCCTACTCAACCCGAGACCCGGGTTGGGTCACGTTAGGGTTGCGATAATGCTAGCAGGTCAGGGTTGAGATGATGCTACCTCGGTTTGGGCTAGGGTTGCCCTCAACCCCCCGAGATGCAACTTGCAAACCTAACCAGATCAGTTCTCCAAATCAAATCATCCATCAAACATCAGATCTATAGAAAGAATTGTGATGAAATTCAGAAATTTCAGCAGAAGTTCTGTAAAACAATAAAAAAATGTTATTTTTTTCAAAATTTTGGCCCAGATTTCTGAAATTTCAACTGAAATTTTGTACATTTAGTAAGTTTCGGTTTTGGTATGTTTCGATTTCAGTCTCAACCGATTTCGGCTGAAATTTAAAACCTTGGTAATCTTTAACATACCAAATGATACTACTCACTTTTATCAACAATCATTTAGAAACCTTCAATTGAAGTTGAAATTCGATAAAGATTTACTAAGTGGTTGTTTGGATATGTGGATTTTAGAATCCAGGTTTTATTTTGAAAGCAGTGTAAATTTTTGGATTTTAAAATCCATTGTCCTGGATTTTAAGTAAGAAATCCAAGTTTTAGAAATTCTCCACCCTGAGATTTCTAAAACCTAGAAACACAGGACGGTCTCCTATAAAATATTGATATCCAAACGCCCCTAAGGAAATGTCTAGAATAACCCCTGTTATATTTTGGGTTTAGAATCATTCATTCAACACGAGACCATACAAGTAGGATGATGTTCTTGTGGTGCCCACAAAATGAACAGGCCTGATCACCACATCAATGTACCACATGTACGATGGGCTTGGCAAAGAAATGATAAATCCACCCCTTTATTCACCAGGGCCAACCTTGCAGTGGTTTTATAACTAAAGGAAAACAGTCATCTACTAGTAATGTTTGGTTGCATGTTCTGATTCAAATTACTAGGAGACTACTTGCTTTGTCTCTCCCATGTCAGCGCATGACTTTTGTCCTGGAAAAAAGAAGGTTTTTGCCACTAGAGTCTTGGGATTTAGCACTCTTCTCTCTCTCCATCTCTCTTCTTCTCTCCGTATTGGTAATGACACCCCTAGTGCCCACTTATTTGGTAACAACACTTGGCACCATGAAACTACTTCAGTTGACAATCAAACACTACTTACCACTCCACGAGGAGGCTACTTCATGCCTAATACACATGTTGACTACTTCAGTTCTGATTCACCGCTTCTCTACATGGCAACTACGTGCAACCAAACAGATAAGGGGGGTGGCCATGGTTAAAACAGCGGGCACATTTATCATCAGCCTTCTAAAACTATAAACAAGTAATACATGCGGCACACATACAATTATTATACAATGAAACGGATTCTGCGGCCAGTTTAAAATGAAATCTTGATGAAGACCAACACATGAAGAGCAAAAATGTAGAGTAAAAAGGTGGACCTCAATAGCATGAGCCTCTGTTGGTTTTCTGCCATGCCTCCAACATTTCTGCCATGGGGTTCAACAATGTAATCGGTAGAAGCGGAACCCATCACCGATCCTATTCTTCCAAATCGAATTCTCGCAGTACTGCCGTCCATGTTTCCATTTTCAAGCCGCCTCCGTAACCCATTTAGTTTCTCCAACTCTTGCTCTTTTACATGTATTTCAGTGACCAAACCTTCTGCTTGTGCCTACAAACAAGAGAACAGATATAGCAAGATCATAAAACTAGAACAGCTTCCCTTTGAAGAAGAGAATTGGAAAAGTAGTTTTTTCAGTAGTTGCAAGGTTAGGACAAATGAAACTTACTTGTTTTGCTGTTAGTTGCTCAATCAGACTCTGAAGCTGTTTCTCCAAGATCTTTTCTCTTTGTGCTGAAAAACAAAATTTGGCATAAGGTAATAGTGTTGACTACTCATTATTGCAGAGCATCCATCATCCAGATTAGAATAAAAGCATAACAGAGGTAAGAGGTAGAACAATGTCAGTATAACCAGAAAGTAATCAAAGGAATACAGATTAGAGAGGAGATAAATCTACCCTAACTTTTCAAGAGACCTGACCTGTTACTCGTTGGGGGAAGTACACCCCCAGCCACCCCCCCCCCCCCCACAATGCACGCCAAACTGGCAACACAATCATTGCATTGTACCCAAATTTTCCCCACTAGCTTTCTTGAAACTTAAGAACACTTCTTCCTTATGAAGAACAACACGAATATGATCCATTGTTCCAAAAGGGCAAGTAAGCTAGCATCAGTTGGAATGAAACAGAGTTATCTCATCCCAACTAAATGTTAGAGAAGTATGGTAGGTAACAATTGACAGGTTACCAACTTACCATGCCAAAGTTGAATAATCTCTCACATCAAATGAATATCCTTGTAAGCTGTAATACGGTCCAAGAAACAGGCTAGCATCGAGAAAGAATCACATAGCTACAATCAATAGCTCCCAAGTAAGATTTTCAATGGTTGAACCAGTCATAGGGTTATGTTCATTCTCCTAGAAAAGCTCAAGTTTCTGTATGTTAATAACCCTATGTGAATAAGGACAATTTTCAAGAAAAAAAAAGCATGATTTTTAGGGCAAAACCACAAGAAAACAGAGTATTTTGAGGCCATTGAAAATATTGCCCAGAAAAGCTCAAGGAGATGAAAGAAAATACTGAAGGTGGGGGTCTCTATTAAGAGAGAAAGATTACGAAAAGACCAAGCTGGTCTCAAAGAAGGAAGACCAGATGGGAAAACAAAAAAAAAGCTACTCAAGCCTTGCAATCCAAAGTAGAGGATTCAGAAATAAAAATGGGACCTCTAGCGAATCCCTCCGTAGCAACTCATCTGCAATCTCGTTGGCTGACCACCTAACATGCTGGAATGAAACCACAAAACCTCAAGTACTATACAGGAACTCTTCAATCGCATTGGCATATACCTCAATGAAAAATTCTCCTTGAATTGTATCAATCTAATCATGTTCTTTGTCCTTGAGTCTCCCTTCATGATCGAAGGAGTAAATCTTCGACTCAGATGCGAGCAACTGAGCCTGGTTCAAGCCCTTATGGGGAATAGGCAGTTTGATGGAAGTAGCAAGGGAGGATGGGGTGGTGGTAACTTGTTTAGCCTTCCCATTGGACAGCCTACACTTCTGCTCCTTCCAAATCGTTCAAGGAACAGTCAGGAAGCATAAACTCCAAAGAAGCCTGCCACAAACGCACCAAAGAGCATAGAACCACGCCCTCTTGGATGCCACTAAGGCGATAGATCATAGATGTCCCAGGACCTCCTCAGTGGAGATGTCGGTTAAGAGCTTATACAGCAGTAACAGCACAGCCCACCAATGATGAAGTTGAAGCACAAACTGTGATTTGCAAAGACCACTAACTTGTTTAGGCTTCCCATTGGACACCCAACCATTCTGCTCCTTCCAAATAGCCCAAGGAATAGTCAGGAAACACAAATTTCAAAGAAGCCTGCCCCAAGCAGATCAAGGAGCACAAAACCACACCCCGATCGGCTCTGCTACTATCTCAGGCAAAACCCATGAAACACCAAAAAGAGAGAGGACAAAGCACCACAATTGAGGAATTCGGGCAGAGATTGTCCCAAGGTAAGAGCAGTTGTACGCACACCCTCTTTATCCAATGACAGTGAGATTGTTAGCTTCTCTTAATACATAAGAAAACAGAACATCAAAGCCCCTGCATAGATATAAAACTATTAAAAAAAAAAATAGCTAGCCTATGAGGCATCGTGCTACGACAAAGCACCCATGATAATGGTATTAGCAGATTTGCCTTCCAACTACGATCTCCCACATAAATCCATTAGAAATAATTGAAACAAGGAGAGTATGCACTTCGACTTTACTAGAATCTGTAATAACACCCAAGAATGGTTTCACTTTTATCAACTCTAAATATTCTACCAATTCAAGCCAGGATGGGTTGCCTAAAGAGTAACTATAAAAATTTAATGTAATGGTAGGAGGCAGTGGAGGGACCCAGTTTGGCTTATTCTTCTCCTTAGACTTCCTTCAGTAGATGATGATCCCATTCCATTTTATATTCAGGTCTTCGGAGTCCTCAAAGTCCAGTTGAACAACAATTACTAAGAGAAAAATAAAAAGGCAAACCATCACGTAGAACGAAGAGAGTCCACTTTGATGTCAACTTAAGCCATAGTTTTCAATAAAAGGCCATGAGAACAGTCTCGAGCAGTGGGATCAAGGAATAATGAAGAGGTTGCCAGTTCAGTTTCAGTTTACAAGCTCAAAGACAAATAAAGTGAAAAGTTTGCCCGTAAAAAATTAAGTTCAGCAAAGAAACAAGTGAAGCTCTTAGTGGGGCTGCGCAAATCTGCTTCAAGATCATACCAGTTGTCTAGGGCTCGATGCCATGAAAGAATTAAATAGAAACAATGTAACCTTTTCGAAATTGAACTTTCCCAAATAACCCTTGTGATTACTTATACGATCCCAGAAACTAATTGATCATACCGAATTACAAAGCACAAAATCGCAAGTGTAGTGTGAAACATACCATTATGAGCAATAATAACAGACTAACATGTATTCAAGCAATTATAATAGAAACAGGTCATATCCTTAAACTGTAAATAGAACCAATTAATGCCTACCTGGTGAAGGTTGCCTCAGTGAATCATGTTGAATTTGTGCCCACTTGTTTTCTAAGTTCTGAACAATCTCTTCCATAGAACTCTGGAAGCAACAAATAATATTATTAGCCTTTTTATCAATCACAATGTGACATGACCAACTAGAAGCCGACAAGAGATACAACAAACCAGCTCTTTCTTCTTGTCGTCTAACTTTTCTAACATAACACTTTTTGAAGGGTCACTATCTGCAGGAACTTCTCCTTTTGTGATTTTGGAACCATCAAATGATTCACCAGATTGGCTGACCTCCAGTGTAGCTAGTGTTTCATCCAGCTCAGCTCTCAAACGCTTCTCAGTCAAGTCCATTTCCTGCAAGGAAGCTCTATTTAGTAAAAAATAATTATACTTCCCAAAATGGTTAGTTGCATAAATTATTGATAATTGAGGAATTATATTTTTTGAATGATTAAATGAGGCATTAGTCCGGTAAATATTTTTGACCACACAGAGATCTGTTGAAGAGAGTAAGGATACCAACAAGGTTTATGTTTTGGTGACCCGAGCAAAAGTGTGCAGGATGTTGGCTTATAAAATCAGCAGCCACAAATTCAAGAATTAATATATGAATTTGAAGACCCAGTGCTAAAAGATCTTCCATGTGGTTTTACGGTCATGAGGAACATACAGAATCGTATCAGTTTTTGGAGGGCTGCAACATTATCCAATCTGTCCCATTATTGCAAGAGTCCAGCCGAGCTTGAAGAGCTAATGAAATATGTTGGACAGCTTTTAGATAATGGGCTAATTCGGGAGTGCATCAGTCCATGCACTGTCCCTGCAAAAAAAAAAGGATGGCTCTTGGCGTATGTGCATGGACAGCAGCGGCAATCAATAAAATCATCAAGTATTGGGTCCCCACTCCAAGGCTTGATGATTTGTTTGCTAGTTCTTTAGTCCTTTTGAAGATCAATCTTCATAGCAGGTACCATCAGAGTCGTATAAAAGCTGAAGAAAAAACCAAAGACAGCCTTCAAAACCAAAGACAGTCGGTACAAATGGTTGGTGATGCTTTTTGGGTTGTCCAATGTGTCACTTCCTTCATGCAGATGATGTTGTAGTCTATTTCAATGATATATTGGTCTATAGCAAAAATCCAGCAAAGCAGTTGGATCATCTTCGTCAGTTAATGAGGGTTTTATGACAAGAAAAATGCTATATCAATTCCAAAAAGTGATCACTTTTGCATGAGCATGCGCTGTTTTTGGGGTTTTTAGTCTTGTCAAAGGTGTAACAGCAAGTGCCAAGAAGGTGAAAGCCATTGTTAATTGTCCGAGGCCTAGATCCATTGGAGATGTCCGTAGTTTTCATGGTATGGACACTTTTATCGGAATTTCATTTGCAAGGTCAACACTATTATGGTTCCAATTACAGAGTGTTCGAATGGCAATAACATTGCCTAAACAACAACAGTCAGGAATAGTTTTCAACTAGTGAAGCGTCGCATGACAAAAGCACACATTCTTTTCCGTGGAGGTTTGCTCGTTTCTTCAATGAGATCTTTGATATAATTGAGGGATCCTCGATCACTTTCAATCATGTTAAGAGATTGGCTAATAGTGTGGCAGATGGGTAGGCTAGAGATGGAGTAGAGCAAGCCCAAGAATGGTTTGATTTCTTGCCCCCGTAAGTTGGGCCTTTTTTTGTACTACTCCCTTGTTCTTGATTCTCTTGTATAGATCCGGGTTGACTGGCTTAGTCGCCGTTTCCTTTTTTTAATAATTTTTTTGCTACCATTTAAAAAAAATGATCTTGATGCAGTGATACAGGCATTGAGTCATTGGTGTACAAACCTGAACCAATTAATCCTCGACATGCAAAATTGAATATATTTTGGCTGAAGTTTATGTCTGTCCTTAAGCAAAAAAATTGGCAACCGGAACCGTGTAGTAGATGCTCTCAGCCAGAGGGCACTTCTTAAGGAGCTGTAAGTTGATGATTCCAACTTTGGAGAGGTGTATCGACAGTACTTGGCAAATCCAGGAGAAGGTAACCATTATATTGTTGAAGGATGGTCATTTATTTTGAAGTGTTCAGTTGTGTATTCCACATTGCTCTTTGTGAAACTACCAGTTACTCCAAAAGCTGAAGTTGTTGGAGAAGGCGTTATTTAAACTTTTGTACTTTAACACTCCCCCCTCACGTGTGGCCCCTCTTTCTAGGGTTGGCCTACAGATGGCACATGTGGCCCCTCTTTGGGTTTGGCCATTGCATGTGGATTTTTGCCATCAAGGAGGTTTGAATTCAGGAGCTTTGCTCTGATACCATGTGAAACTACCAATTACTCCAAAAGCTTGAGCTGTTAGAGAAGGCGTTATTTAATCATTTGTACTTTAACAATTTTTAAGGGGGCTGGTTATTATAGACCTGCATGGTGGTGGCCTTGGTGGGCATTTTGAAAGGGATAAAATTATTACTCTGGAAGGAAAATATTATTGGCTTGCATTGTGATGTGGAGCGCATAGTGAAGCGTGTTGGTGAACTCCAAGGAAGCCCACACACCAGATTGACGACATTTTGGAGTCCACAACTATCTTCACTACAGCAAATGCTGTGAAAAAAGTGTTTGTAAAGTGGAAAGGCAACCCACCAACAGTACCAACAACATAACTCGACGGAGATGAGTTCTTCTCACCTGGAGGGAGTGGATGCAATCATGGATGCACAAGCATTTCAAGTGTATCAAAAGCGACACAAACGCAAGAACTTGAAGCCGATGGATGGTGAAGAGTAGTTGACTGCAGATTTTAATCGTTAGACTTTTTTTTTTGCCTTTTATTTATGAAGGTTGGGAGGCGTATTAATCTTTTCCTCTTAAGGTTTGGTGAATGAGGATATTTTTGGCCTTTCAAATTATTAGCGAGGGGATGGTTACTGAGATCGTGAGGGGAGAGTTTCTATTCACTTCAAAAAAATCGTGGTTATTGGAGTTTGAAGGAAACAGACCAGCTAGGGTTCTCTTTCTCTCTCTATTTTGCTTTGGCCACTTGGTTACATATTTCTTTGAATAAAGCACATCATTCTCTTGCTGGTTTTACTTCATTTTCTATTTCTCTTGGCTGCGTCAAGATGTGTTAGAGAAATATAAGTAGAATAGATTCAGTTATCTGCATGAGAGCATGCTTCAAAAGCTTCACAAAATCAAGAGACACCACCAAATTGCATTAAATTGATCTCTAGCATCGAATTTCATCTACCAAGTATGCTGATAAACAATCTTCCAATCAATTTTCTAAAATATTAGATCAATTTCAAGCGGGATAAATTAATTGGGAAAATTACATTTACACCCCCTCTAGTTTCTGACACATCCACTTCTACCCCTATAGTTTAAAACGTGACGACTACACCCCCTGTAGTTTCAATTTGTATAAGGTAGGCCCCTCAGTTGACGGTTCGTCGAGAGATTGAAGGGTTAGGATGATCCGATGGAGCTGATTTTTTGTGCACACCCTATCTATGTCAGGACCCATCAAATGAACGCTTTGGATCATCCAAACAATGTGGGCCCATATCTGAATCCAAACACTACCAAAAACACAGTGGGACCACATTGTTTGGATGATCCAAAGTGTTCATTTGATGGGTCCTGACATAGATAGGGTGTGCCCAAAAAATCAGCTCCATCGGATCATCCTAACCCTTCAATCTGTGGACGAACCGTCAACTGAGGGGGCCTACCTTATACAAATTGAAACTACAGGGGGTGTAGTTGTCACATTTTAAACTATAGGGGTAGAAGTGGATGTGTCAGAAACTAGAGGGGGTGTAAATGTAATTTTCCCAAATTAATTTTGACGGTCATAAGTCTACATGTGGCCATATTATAACGAGGCAGGAACTTAATAAATTGATGGAAATAATTTCAAATGAACAAATACTGTCATTTAAATGAAATTAGTTTGAGCAGTAATATTCTATTGATGATCTTTTATAAAACTCCAAGCAGTGATAATGAGCAATTCCTGATTACAGCATACAGATGAGAAGTTTAGGAGCTTTATTGTCTTCTACCTTAAGCTTACTCTGCAACGGATCTGCTTCCTGGAACTTTTCATGAATTCTCTTCTGACAATTTGATATAGCCTTTTGATATGCAGTATTTTCTTCTTGTAGTGTGACCTCTCTTAATTGTGCCTGGCCAAGAATTGCAAGACCAATAATTAAGCCGGTAGAAAAAGAGAGGAGCCAGAATGAAAATCTGAGCTAATCTTTGGAACAAACATACTCAGAATATAAAATGCATGTAGAATTCAATCATAATACCACAGAAGATTGTAAACAATCCAATACCATGTACTCATTAAAACCATTAGTGATAGTAGCTCTGTTACTTGGGGCATGTTTCCATGGTAGTACCTAACATGTTTTAGTCTTCTTATGTTTCATTGCTCTCATATTGAAAAAGGGAGCCAAAGCCAATTCATTTCATATTATCTTTATCTTAGTCATTCTTCCCATTCACATTACCTTTATTCTTTATCTAGGTCATTATTTCTTATGCATAAAGTTTTCAGCTACCATGTCCACCTACATGCAAACCATCTTCACCAGTCACACCAAGATTGTCCTCAACTTAAGGTGTTGAGCTACTATGTCCTGTCACATATTGACAATCTTCTCCGCCATAGTCATGTCTAGACCATGGTTGCCATAGTGAGAAGCGAGTGCGAGTAGCGATGCGGGAATCGAGGGGTTTAGAAAAGAGAAATGCGGGAAGCGAAAAGTTGTAAAGAAAATAAAGAGAAAATGTGCAGGGAACGTTAGTGAAAGCCAACATGACGCATGTAGCAAGCATCATTTGAAATGAACAAGTACATTGAAAGAGCAGGATAGTAATAGGTTAGGGAGGAAGGGATGATACAGATAAGGATTGCAAGTAGAAAAGAAGACTTCTCGACAAATTAAAATTACTACTTATAAGAATTTATAGTTTTACATGTTTTATTCATGAATTTTTTTTATAATAATTTATAAACCGCTCTCCTTTTTATCTCTATCTTTCTCCTCTTCATGATTTTGATCTCTTTTCTTGATCTCAGTCCTTTGCTTCTTGATCTTGATCTCCGATTTTCTTTCTCTCTCTTCCTCTTAGTTGTCATGGATTCACATCAATTTATCTATACCCATTCTGTTTTCTATAGAATCTTGTGATTCTTCTGCAGATGCTGCATCAAATTTTCTCTCACCTCTCACCAGTTCTTTTCAACTAAGGTATGCAATCCAATACCGGTTGCAATGGCTTAGTGAGGATAAGATTTGTACTTCCCCACTGCCACTCTATTAGATTCCATTCAAGGGCTATAATAGATCAGAATCTATTCTTTGGAGAAAAACAAAAGCTTATTTTGCCCATGATTAACTTTTCCCTATTTCTATTAGACCTTCAGAACCAATGAGATTAACTTTTTAATGGATTAATCTATCTTCTTTCTTCAACTTTTTGCATCCCAGTGGATGGTTTAATGGTTGAACAGATGGATACCTAGTTGGTAAATTTAACATTTGCTTACAATTATATAAAGATTAGCATACGGGATACGAGTGGTTATAATCTAAAATAGAATTTGTGTTGTACACATGTCTTGCATTCTAGAATTATACAAGATCCCGACAGACTAATATGCACAACACACACGCACACACGAGTTTCATAAACCCTAGATTTAAACTTTTTTTGTTTTCATGATACATATATGAAATTGTCAATGGAAAATCGAAGGGCAATGATAGATTGACACCCTCTGTAAGATTATTCGAACCCCTTTCACAAATAAAAAGCGTTAAAGTTTGCCACAACTCACGTTAACATGGGTGTGAATCATCCTACAGGGGGTGCGAATTTATCATCTCCCTCAATCGAATTAGAAGGGATTTAGACAGACCTGTTGGCGGGTGGAAGAGTGAGCGTTCAATTGAAGGGCGAGAGCGGCATTGGAAGCGACGGAATGGGCGTGGAGATGTGGGAGGCGTTGGGATATGTGAGGTGGAGGGATTCTCAGCCGTAGATCTTGGATCGAACGGCGGAGAGAAGCGGCTTTCTGTTCCAATTCTCTCGCGTACTGTTGCTGTTCGGGAGTGAATACGACGATCGGAAACCGATTCTGGTCGTCTTCTTCGTTGCTCTGACCACCCCCTCCCACCACATCTGCTGCCCATGCCAGCAAACCCGCCATTCCTCTCTCTCTCTCTTTCTCTCTCTCTCTCTCTCTCGATTTGACTCGAGGAGAGAGATATAGGGCAATTTTGTTATGCTCCTGAGAGGGGCCCGCCTAGCTAGCTATGGAACTGGGGTGGGACCCACCCTGGTATGGGACACTGTTAAAGGGCCTTGCCTATATTGGTAAGGTACCTAACTAACGACATCAGAGCAGTCACCATGTCCCGTGTTCGAGTTACAGAGATGACTACTCGGAAAGGACTACTTTATAAAATGCCAAAATGAAGTTCTGGCCGCTCCCATGAAAGGGGTAGAATGGGTCACATATTACCTAAGATATTTTACCAAGGGATCCCTGATTCTCGATAAGTTCAATCCAATTAATTTTGAAATTGATATATGCACGGCTTCAATCGAGAAATGATATACTGCCCTCCTTTTCTTCCCGAGGCCGCCCCCGTGTAGGGTAAAAACTAAATAGAGTTAGTAATCATAAATACACTAGAAGACACACTAGAGGGGTGGCCCAGGGAAGAAAAGTCACATCCTTATAATGGGTGGATTCTAAATTCAGGGTGTTTTGATTCATGTGTGCTCTGAGCTAGAATATTTTGATATGTTTTCCAGAGATAAGGACATGTATAGTGTCCTTAGGTGACGAATTAACTTGTGAAGTCATGGGAATTGAAAGATCAAGCTGTTTAATGCAGTGGTCCATACATTGTGTATTATGTCATTTTATCCCAGAGATGCAAAAGAATTTAGTATCACTTGGCTGTTTGGACTATAGGGATTGTATATTAAACCAAGTCGTTCTTTCTATTAGTTTTAGTATCTAACATAATGAAAAAAAAAAATCAAAATACAGAACTTTACGATGGCGCGGGGTTATGGAAGGCTATGTTTCTTTTGACATACGATGGGTGTAAAACAAATATTATGCCCATTTTTAAGTGGAAAATGGGCTTAAAATTATTTGACTCCATTTTTACGTCCAAAGAAACGGAACCCTGATCAACACTTTTCTTTATTTCATTTTGATTTCATAGGGGTTCTACTCTTTTGACACCCATGAGAGGAACTTTTCTATGTTTTACACCTAACTGGATTCTATGAGTATAATAAGAGGAGTGCTAAACTCAAGGGTGCCCTTGCATAAATAAGATGAAAGGACACCCTCATTGTTGAAAATCACCTAAGTGCATTTATAATAGCACTGGAAAATGTAAAAGTCAAAGACATTAAATGGTGATTTTCAACCCATGGGGGAGCCCTTTCATCTTATTTATGCAAGGAGGCCCCCTAAGTTTAGCATTACTTGCAGAATAATCTCTTTCACGAATTACTAGAACAGCACTTTTTTAAGACCTTCAGTTTCTACTTCGAAGAAAGTAGAAAACTGAAAAGGGAAAGGTCATCATAATTTGGGTTTGCAATTTGAGAAAAAACACAATTAAGGTATATTTGGCAACGATGAAAAAACTCATGGAATATTTGTCTACCCAGGGCGAGGGAAGGGTACATATGGCTGTTGAGAGAGAGATTTGAGAGGGCCATGAGCATGTGGGTCGTAGGGTTGATAAACAAAGAAAATAAAGTTCCATGTTTAAAATAACATTTTTGTTTTCTCGATTTTCTGACCCCATCCCATGCTCCCCTTACTCACCACCTCCTCAAATCTATCTTTCTCACCTTTTTTCCTTACATTATGGCACGTTTCCAAGTGGAGATGGGTGAAGTGGCTAAAAATCAGGAAACAAAAAATAGGAAACCAGTGTCTATGGGGGACGAGAAGCGGCAAAAAAAATCAGGAAACAAAAAACTATACTCATTGTTTCCTTATTTTTTGCTTTTAGCCAAACGCGCTCTAGGTAAACAAATATTCTGCATACATGCCCTTAGTCAAACGTTTTTTATATTCTATATTTCATTGAAAAATAAGGCTCTCTATCTATAAAAAATATTCATGCCTCTGATTATTAGAGACATAATCTTAATTAAGAAGATATTTATTTTTGGAAATATAGAGCAAACTTCCGATAAAATCAGATTCTTTGGCTAGCCATTTTTAAGTTGCCAGACAATTGAATTGAACAATGAATACAGATGTTTGCTACCCTGAAATTTCCTTGTCTTTCTTAATATAGACTGGAAGTCCTGGTAAAATACACGTGCATTACAAATTATATCATATTGTCTACTTGTCTTGAATTGTTACTTAAAATAAAGGATTTGGAGGCAGGCTTTACTATAAAGCCTGGCTAAAAAAGCAATGACTTTAAATATTTCTGTAAGCATATATACTCTTTGTCAAGAGATCTCATATCTTCTTGGGCATTCGATGAAAACCAGTAAGAAAAAGACAAACCCAATTTCAAATCCCTGTTAAAAAAACACTTAGGGAGCGCCAAAAGATTAAAGTGAAATTATCCGGTTAATCATGATTATAAGCAACCATCTTCAGCCGTGTGATCAGTTACAGCGAAAGTGTGGTGTAAATCTGCAAGTAATTAATTATACGGGGTTGCTCTTCATGATTGAGCAATTGTCTCACTAAACTCCCTTCCACCAGGAAAATTCTAAGACTAACAACGACACCCATTAAGTGACAAACGCCATGCTACAGTACTTTGTATCTTCCCTTGAGCATAAGGTGAGGGTGAAGTTAGAAACAAACGTGGGTGTGTGATTGTTTTTGCACTTTGGAGGTGTGAGTTTTGTTTGAAGGCTATTGGATGTACGCCACATGGGCATTACTTGGGCTACCCAATGCCAATAAATTACAATGCTATAATTAACTATAATAATAAATTAAATACATCTTTATTCTTTTGAGGGTATTTTAATTAACCCTACATCCGTAGGATCCATTCCTCCAATCACCTTTTTATTTTTTTATTTTTTTTAAAAATTGTCCTGGCTTGAATAATGACCAAATTGCCATTATTTTGTAAAAATTTTACGATCTTGCCAAAATGGGTTGTCAGGGTTGATTGGTCATTGTCAAGGAGGAACTGATTAATAGGTGAAATAGGGAATATTGTTTGTATCATTTTCAGATTTAGAACAATTGCTTTGAATTTATCTTTATATAATAAGTAGTAAGACATAGAGAGCAGATGACAGAACTGGCATACTTATGAGAAATATAATAATTTAGGCAATTGGAAATGATAATACCAAATAAAATGATATCTGCACTCTTCTTGTTTTGATAATGGCATTCTCTATATTCTTTACATTTTCTAGATTGGTTATAGTTATCCTCTTGGTGAATCATATATTCATAATAACATCTAATAATCAATTAGAGAACTGTAGATGAGAGAGAGAGAGAGAGAGAGAGAGAGAGAGAGAGAGAGAGAGAGAGAGTATTGCCAAATAAGGGGGAGTGCCGATACCATGCCCTAATGATAAGAAGAATTATTGTTAAGTACTCTAATCGTATCATCCACAGCCCCCCAGTGGCAAAACTTTGCAGTTTAGTTCCAATTCAGAGGGTATTTAACAATCTTCTTTCCAATGAGAATATGCCATGATCACTGGAATGATCAGATATGATCAGAAAATCCAAGCAATAATTAAACTAATCCGACAATCAACGTGTCATTACCTTCATTATGACTAATATATAATAATATTAGTGGTTTCCTTTCATTCATCCTCCCTCTCTCTCGCCCCCTCTCCCCTCTCTCATGGACTGTATCACAATCACCCCTCAAACCCAAAACCCATGTAGCTATCAACCTTCAAAACCTGAAGAAACAGATGTTTCTGAGGGAGATGCAGCAAAGAAAAAGTTAAAGCTTCCCAACAAAGGGAAGGGTCGTACAAGGTTCATTGGTGTAAGGCAGAGGCCCTCAGGTAGATGGGTTGCAGAAATAAAGGACTCTTCACAAAAGCTAAGGCTATGGTTGGGGACCTTTGATAGGCCAGAAGAAGCTGCCATGGCATATGACAGTGCTGCAAGGCTTCTAAGAGGTAGGAATGCAAGAACAAACTTCCAAGTCAACGAAGTCAACAAGACCCACCAAGGAAAATTCAGCTTAATTGCAAAGAACTCCAAATTCTATCAACTTTTTCATCATGCACTCATGAAAAACCATGCAAAATCGCCATCAACCAACTCCCAATGTTCTAGGAAACTTCAAAAGGAAGCTGATGAGTCTAGTAATTCCTTTGATTTTATCTCCTCAGTTGAGGAAACTATAGTTTGTTCTTCACAGAGTAGTTTGAGTTTGAGTCAGGATGGTGGATTTGGGTATGTTGGATTTCAAGAGGGTGATGGGTTATGTGGGGTTTCATTGGGTTGTAGTAAGGTTTATTCTTCTGTTCAGGTGGCTCCTTCTTTTAGTGCTTCTGTATGCACTGGAGAAGGAAACGAAGAGATGAGATATGAAGAAAATCAATCACATGAACCTCTCTTTCTCCATGCAAGTGGATTGCTGGAAAATGGCTTTGTCTGAGCTAAGACTTGGTTGTTTAATTTGTTTGGTGCAAAAAAGTGTCTTTCTATTGAAGAAAAGGAAGCTTTCATTTTTTTTTAAGAAACATATGCGTATGAATACAAAATACAGATGTCTCCTCCTTTACTGAAAATTTTCTTTTTCTTGTTATGGCCTCGCAATAGTCCTGGATTTACGCGGAATTTGTATGCTAATAGGGGCATAGTTGGATTGGAATGGAAGATTTCTGGTAACGTAGGATACCTTATAAGCTCTTTGGCGGATTGGCCTCCACTCTATCCTCTCTAAAAACTCTAGTGTATTTATGAGTCCACGAGAGAGGCTGCTATCAACTGAACAAAGAGGAATAGAATGGAAGAACAAGGACTCCGAGACTACAGTAATTTTTCATTTTTGTTAGAACCATGATGCAGGGAACGGCCTAAAACTCCCCCTTCACCGTTTAGTTCTTATGCGTTAAGGTGAGAATCCGATCGTCCCTGTGACTAAAGTGAATGAAAAAGAATTGTTTACAGTTGGTATGAGAGCATTAGGCTGAGCAGTCTGAGTGCACGACTCTTTTGGGTTGTATTTCATCGTGTTAATGGCAATACAAAACCCACCCCTACTTCTTTAGTTAACAAAATAATTAAAAATGTTGACCCCAGCGGCGGAGGCAACAAAAAATGGGTTTTAAGAGGCAAGGAAGACGAGGGCTTGGCGTGAATCCAAAAACCCACTAATTGTATGCCTCTATACAGTCTATTCAAAACTAATCCAACCTTCTAAAAGAGTAAAATAATGTTTGCAAACAATAAAACTAATCTAAATTACATACTAAATGAAATTAACTTGGAAGTGGGTTTCGTAGGCACTATTGTATTTTTTCAATCAGTGGTTGGTAGTGAATCCAATCGTGGCCTAAACGAGAGAGGGCTGAGTGATTTTTTTTTTCGCAATAGACACCTGTTCTGTTTTCAGTGAGATAAAAAATAGGAGTGGGAATGCTATTTTGGACATTTGAGGTACAAGGCTAATGAAAAGAAATCAGCAAATGTAGAATCTTCGTACTCAATTGATTTGTGACAAAAATGCGAGGGAGTGAGTCTGGCCCTGAACCAAGAAACCCGAAGCTCACGCTTGGGAGAGAACGAGCACGAGCGTGATAGGCAATGGAGAGGGCGAGCGGTGAGCAAAGGTGACACAAATATGCTAGAAAATTAGAGTTAATGGTTACAGAAGGAAGCGACTTGAATAAAATGCATATAGCCTCGAATAAGTAGAAGCATAGGCCGTTGATCACCCACCATCAGAAGCGGGGTAAGCTAGGTCAGTAAGTAGCATCTGGGCACCGGTTGAAGAGGAATGTACCTAAGGTTAATGAAATGACTAAAGTCGGTCTACTCTTGAAAATAGTAACCAGTTTTCATACATGAAAATTTCAGACCAAAATGTCTTCTTAAAAAATTTCACTCACTTAGTAGACTCATTATGAAAACATATACACTTTTCTCATTTTTTTCTATAGCCCGTGATGCACGTTGCACTCTCTTGCCTTGCCTAATGTGTTCCATCAGCTCTGGAGCTTTTGGCGTATCGGTAAGGTATCTAACATTTGTATGTTACGGTCCTAAGTGGGGGCCTGCCTAGGTATGGGATTGGGTGGGACCCAGCCTGGTATGGGACAGGTTTAAAGGGCCTTGCCTAACGCGTTCCATCAGCTCGATCTGGAGCTTTTGGCGTATCGGTAAGGTACCTAACATGTGGTATCAGAGCAGCCACCACGTCCCGTGTTCGAGTCACGGAAGGGGCAACCTGTGAAAAGGGCTATCTTGAAAGGCCAGAGTGAAAGCTGTCGCAGAGTGGGCCGCCGAGGATGGCGGATTCGGAAGCGTGGTGGTATGTTACGGTCCTGAGTGGCACCTCCTTCCACCTGGGCATTTTCTTTAGCCTTGGGTTCTTTGTTCTTATATTTAGGTCTTGGTTGTTGATTAGGGGCTCAGTCTTCATGTCCCCCCTTGTATAGTTTTCCCTTATATATCCTATTTTGATGTGCGCTTCTACTCAGGGTTTTTAAAAAAATGGAATAGTAAACCTTGTCAAGATAATTGGTAGCAGTGGTTCGCAAATTAATTGAGGCATAAGCAATGTGGTGATGAAAGGATTAACCCGTACAGGTTGTTTTGCTAGGAACTTAATGTCTCGGTGACTTTGCAAAGGCTTTGAAATTCACTCAATTAGTTAGTGGTGGCAGGATCTCTGACCTTGGTAACTTGCCTTGTTGGTAGGTGCTCACTTAGCAACTTCTTAAGTTTGTTAGCTTAGAGATATGAATAACAATTGCTATTCCTGGGTGGGAATACGCTTGGCCTATTCCATCTATATGTACACACCCAAGGTCCCTCTTCTTGCACTCATGCTCAAGCACTTGTGAAGGCTGCCATATCCACGTCTTGGCGTCTTGGTGTAAGGAACGAAAGCATTAAATTTGTTGGATCTGGCAAGGTAGACAAGTCCGAGGACTAGTTCTTGAGCATGAGTGCGGGAAGAGGCACCTTTCCATAAATTAATATTGTTTCTATGATAAGCACACACATTATTATGGTTGTTAGGACGCTTGTTGTTTGTCATGTACGTGTGAGGTTCACTATCCTAATATGACTAGGAGGGTCATAGAGAGCTAGGACAGGGTTCTTAACTTGCTTTCTTAGTATGACTAGGCAAGAGAGAGCCAGGACTTTGTTATTTTGTAAAGGTAGTGGGTTTTAGGGTTTTTGTATGGTTTCTTGGAAAAGTCCCTAAAAAGTGCTATGTACAGAAGAAGATCTCACAAATGGTGGAGAGAAGGGTTCTCTTGTTTGCAGAGTACAGAGAGGAAGGCTAGATAGATGAATTTTCTAGGTGAGGGAAGTAAGACTTCTGGTGATATATATCTATATACTATATTGGAGAAGAGAATATAAGAGAATTTTTTGAATTTTTGGAAAATTCTATGAGAATTACACATCACTTTTTTTGACTTTTTTTAACAAATGCACCCATTCAACTCACATATTTTCAATCCTGCCCCCTCCTTTTTGCTTTTTAACAAATGCACCAATTAAAGCCACATAATTTCAATCTTACTCCCCCTCCTTTATAGTTTTTTAATAAAAAATCTATAGGGTGATCTTAACCATCCGATTTAAGAGGAATTATGGAAACCTCTATAGATTGGACGGCTAGGATCGACCTATGGAAACGAATTTTGGGGCACAACCTATTTATGTTGTGTTCCATCACATAGACAGTTTGGATCAACCTATGACGTGGTCCGTACAGTTCTTTGTCGGCCCGTGCATCGCACGGGGTTTTTTACTAGTATATATATATATATATATATATATATATATATATATATATATATATATATATATGAAAAAACTGTTGGTGAGCTTAAGCGCACCATTTTTTTGGTGCGCTTAAGTTGTTATAACGCCTCCCATTGGTGCGCTTAAGTGGGACCCAAACATTTAAACGAATAGGAGGCATTATAACAACTTAAGCGCACCAAAAAAAGGGTGAGCTTAAGCGCACCAACAGTTTTCTCAATATATATATATATATATATATATATATATATATATATATATATATATATATATATATATAGGGAAAGGTGTGCGTACTCGGTCGAGTAGATAAGCTTATCTACTCGGTCGGGTTAAAAACAGTGGGGGCCCACATTTTTTGGGTGATCCAAACCATTCATTTGAAAGGCCCTTACCTAGATAGGGTGTCCACAAAAAATCAGCCCCATAGGATCATCCTAACCCATCCAACAGTGGAGGGAAAAATGGGCAGATTTGTGGACAAGCTGTGTTTGTCCATTTTTCCCCATTTTTCCCTCCACTGTTGCATGGGTTAGGATGATCCTATGGGTCTGATTTTTTGTGGACACCCTATCTAGCTAAGGGCCTTTCAAATGAATGGTTTGGATCACCCCAAAAATGTGGGCCCCCACTGTTTTTAACCCGACCGAGTAGATAAGCTTATCTACTCGACCGAGTACGCACACCTTTCCCATATATATATATATATATATATATATATATATATATATATGAGGAAAAGGATTGTAAGCTTGAGCGCACCATCCTTATGCTGCGCTTGAGCTCTCAAACCCATGTGGCCCACATTGTTAGGATGATCCAAAGCATTCATTTGAAAGGCCCTTACATAGATAGGGTGTGTACAAAAAATCAGCTCCATAGGATCATCCTAACCTATCCATTTGTGGAGGTCAAAATGGACAGACCACAAATCTGCCCATTTTTGCCCTCCACTTTTGGAGGGGTGAGGATGATTCAATGGAGCTGATTTTTGGTACACACTCTATCTATGATAGGGCCTTGCAAATGAATGGTTTGGATCCTCACAGAAATTGTGGGACCCATGTGATTGGTGCACTCAGGCGCACCATTTGATTACAGCGCTCAAGCGCACCAACACATTCCTCATATATATATATATATATATATATATATATATATATATATATATATATATATATATATGAGAAAACGGTTCCTACACATATGTGTAGAGAGTTCTCTACATACTAGCTTAAAATACAGTGGGGGCCCACATTGTTTGGGTGATCCAAGCCATCTATTTTAAAGGCCCTCACATAGATAGAGTGTCTACAAAAAATCAGATCCATAGGATCATCCCAACCCTACGATTTGTGGAGGTAAAATGGATGTCTTTAAACCTTCACAAATTAGTCCCTTTTTTGCCTCCACAGTTCGAATGGTTAGGATGATCCTATGGATCTGATTTTTTGTTGACACCCTATCTATGTGAGGGCCTTAAAAATGAATGGTTTGGATCACCCAAATAATGTGGCCCCCACTGTATTTTAAGCTAGTGTGTAGATAACTTATCTACACATATGTGTAGGAACCGTTCTCTCTCTCTCTCTCTCTCTCTCTCTCTCTCTCTCTCTCTATATATATATATATATATATATATATATATATATATATATATATATATATATATAGGGGAAACATTTTCTGCGTGATACCTCACCGTGAGCAGCCATCTATAAAACACCACCTGCATGTTGTTTGACTCATCCTACCCATTCATTCTATAGGACCTCACATAGATAGGGTGTCCCTAAGAAACCACTTCCATACCATAATCCTAACCATTCGATTTATAGGAGTTTAATTTGCAGCTATCCATTTGAAAACATCCACTAATCATAACCATAACCCATAACCCTAACCATAACCTTAATCCTACCTATAACCTACATAACCAATGGGTTGGATGACTCAACCAACTATGGGAAATGGGGTATCTAGAGGGCTGCTCACGGTGAGCGATACCTCAGAAACCTTTTTCCCATATATATATATAACAAGAGTTCTGGTGATACATTGGCTCATAAGCGAAGGAAGGTGATGGTTAGCTCCTTGCATGGGTTATGTTTGCAGGGAATTAGAACCTCAGACCTCAAGGTTGAAAACCAAAGCCTTAACCAATTGAGCTAGAGGCTTAACCCTACTACAATCTCGCTTTTACTGAATAAAATTGTTACTTTCTTCACAAAAGAGTCCCGGTGATACAGGATTGGGTTAATTCTTTGTAGCCCTTGTTTATTTTCTCTATAGTAGAGATTGTGGCTTCTGGAGGAGTAGGCATCATCGTCGAACTACACAAATCTTGTGTATGTTTACGTGATTGCATATTTGCATTATCTTTCCATTGCTATGATGTTATTGGATCAGATTAGGTTGTCAGATTTTCTATAATGCTCATGTAAAACATAGTTTTATTGTATATACCCTTATGTTCGATGAACTAGATACTGAGCTCAAGTGCATTGAACTTCAATTTTTGTTTGGACGACTCCAAATCCAACTAATGGTGATAGAGGTTTCTCATATTGCTTGCCCTTTATGAAATCTAAGGTACACAAATCTATCTTGGGAGTTTGGTTGTCTTTTGTCATGGGTTCTACATATCTATTGCTTGATGAAATGGCAAAGGAAGATTTGGATTTAAAAACATATTGACTAGTTCGTGGTATTTTAAGGAGAGAGAGAGGGAGGGGGGGGGGGGGGGGAGGGGCGTTTACGAAGCAGCACCGAAGAGGAGTGGTTGGTGTTGAAGGAAATCCTTTGCACATTGCTGCCCTCCATACAGCTGCAACAGAAGGCTGAGTCGAGGTTTTGGAAGTGTTAGTGCCTTCGAAAGCTGTAACAACTCGGATCTTCACAGTTGGTTGAGAATTGACTATGCACTTATGAGTGAAACCGTAATATAATCGCTTGGAGTGCATAGAAGAGTTGGTTTATGTTCACTAGCGTGAGGAGTTCAGCAAGCATGGTGGCCAGTGGCGAAGGAGGTTGCCGGATTCTTGATGACGGAAGCGATGGCTGAGACATCCTCAGCGAAGATGACTTTTGTGGAGGAGATGTAGGAGGAGCTGGAGGTGGTAACTGTGGAAAAGGAGGTGGTCGTCGGCGAGGAGGATGACCCGCCGGTGATTGGTGGTGGCTCAAGGTGGAGGCCGCTGGATATCCGACGATGCTATTGGGTGGTTGGCCATCATGCACGGTAAGGGCGCTGGCTTTTGAGCGGGATTTTTGAAAATCGAATTCTGAATGTGGTAGAGAAGTCTGTGTGACGTGGCAGGTCACGATCTTGACTTGGTGGCCCCCATAGTATGGCATTTTTTGTTGAATTCGATACTATTGAGGTTATTGGGTAATGTGAGGGGTAATTTGTTTTTCTTTTGGGCCAAGGAGAATGCTCCTGTGCAATTTATACTATGTAAATTTGGTGGGACTACCGGTAACCATTGTAAATTTTTCTGGTATGAATATATTTGTCAATTTTCAAAAAAAAAAAAAAAACTAGTGTGAGGAGTTCGTCAACTCAAAGGATGATGACGACAATACTCTCCACTCCAAGTCTCCATCTCTCCACAGCTAAGAGAGATTCATATATTCTTTTATATACCTCTCTTTAAATTGGGTAGAAAAGAATTTTATATTTTAGAAAAAAAAATCCATGGTCCAGTGAGCTGATATTTTCCTAGAAAATAGGAAATTTTATATTTTAGGAGAAAAAATCATAAAAAATGTATTAGCCAAACACCAGAAAACTCTATTTCCCAAGAAAAAATTTCTCTGCATCCAAACAGCCACAAAGCCATTGTTTGGCAAGCATGATTTTTTTCCATGGAATATTCGCTTACCCAACGGTGAGAGAACGAGAGAGAGGGAGAAGCCTGAGATGAATTGGGTGGGGAGAGGGTGAGAAACTGCTGAAAAACAAGGAAAAAAAACTCCAATCAAAATTTCTCCTCGTTTAATTTCTCCCCGTTTCTTAGCCACTTCTCACCCTCTCCTAAGTCCTTACTGTTGTCCTCTCGAGTCTCCTCCCGTGCTCTCTACTCCTTTCTCAATATTTGTATAAGTAAAAAAATCCTACACTATTTCTTAGAAGAGAAGAGTCCATCGATTCAAGGTTTCAAATTAATACATAAAAGCGTTACTTGATTTCTAGTTTCGAAGAACGTAAAATCAGGGTCAATGGCCTTGTGAACAAGGACTTAAAAATTCGTACATTGTAAAGAGAAAAGAAATTCACCAAAAGATAAGACCAGAGAATACCATCTTCTATGCAATGTCCATTTATCTCTTTCCACTACACGGTCGAATTGTAGAAGCAAGTGATAAGGAGAAGATCAAGTTACAAACTACTCCTAGAAAAAGGAAAAATGTACATGTATTGATGTCGAGACTCTAGAGTGATCCTCAAAATTTTATTTGTTTCTGTTTATATCCTAGTTAAACTCCCCCACATCCGCGTTGACTCCCCCGAGTCGACTCCCTTTCACCGCATCCGTGTTCCGCATTGCACCACATCCACGTTCCACATTCTGCACCACAGAGTCAATAAAAACTCCTTTAACTCTCTCGAATCATGACCACGTCAACCGAGTACTCAACCGCGTCAAGTGTGTTCTTGGTCGCGTCCACGCCGAGTCGACAAGGATGTTTCTTCGTCCGTGTTCCATTCCTCATCCGCATTTTTAAATACAGTTTTATATAAGCGATCCCTCCTTAAAGGGCTTGTTTGGCTATAATGAAAAAAATTGAAAATATATTTCCCATAAATCAACTTTCCAAGATTTGGGAACCCATTTTTCTCCTAAATTTCTTTTTGCACAATACATTCTAAAAAACAACCATGCATATGTTTTTTTTTTCCCTGAGATTAAATTTCCATAACAAACGATTCATTATAGCCAACATGTGACAAGGGAACAAAACTTGGCTCAGGTCGGGGTCTGAGGAACTTTCCTCAGACCCTCTATAATAGCAAAGAGTGTAGGGGTGTGGAAATATCAATTCCATGCTTACCTTTTATTTTCAGAAGTAATTGATATTTCCACACCCCTTGCTATTAGACTATTAGCAAGGGGTCTGAGGAAATTTCCTCAGACCCCGACCTGAGCCAAGTTTCGTTCGTGATAAGGACATGTTTCAATTTCAGGAATTTTCTAGATAAGAGAACCATACGAGCACCACAACCATACCTGGCTGTGGTGCTCTCTCTCTCTCTAGATCATTTCTAGCATTCAACTCTGTTCTAAAAAATGTAGCAATGTGAAAATGGTCGATCTGGTCATTTTCAGTGTTATTGGAATTTGGTGAAGTTCCGTTTTGGAAGTGTTTTCTTAATTCTAAAAGTCATACAACGTAGTTTCCTGGAAAATGTGACCGAAGAAAAATATGTAAAAGTAAGTCTCTTAGATCATGAATGTGTTAGATCCTGAAAATGGGGTGTGTACATATTGATGTCGAGAGTGATCCTGGAAATTTCCTTTGTTTCTATTTATGTCATAGTTTTAAAACTCCCCCGCGTTCGCGACGACTCCCCCGAGTCGACTCCCATTTTACTCTTACCATGTTTCAGGTTGCACTGTATTCGTGTTTAACATTTTGCCCTATAGAGTCAGTAAAAACTCTTTTGACTCTCCCGAATTATGACCGCGTCAACAGAGTACTTAGCCGCGTAAACTGCGTTCTTGGTCGCGTCCACGCTGAGTCAACAAGGATTTTTCTTCGGCCGTGTTTTGCGCGTCATCCGCGTTTTTAAATACTATTTTATATAACCTTTAACGGCTTGTTTGGCTATAATGAAAAAAAAATTGAAAATATATTTCCCATAAATCAATTTTTCAAGATTTGGTAACCCATTTTTTTCCTAAATTTCTTTTTGCACAAAACGTTGTTAAAAACGACCATGTATATGTTTTTTTTTTTTTTTCTTTGAGATAAAATTTCCTTAACAAACGATTCAATATAGCGAGCATGCGATAAGGACATGTTTCAATTCCAGGAAATTTCTAGATAGGAGAACCATATGGGTCTCCGGTTTTCTTTTGTGAGTTTTTCTATGATGCCTGACCGTCAAAGTAACAAGGGCTAGGTGGCGGCTAGCCCCTTCTTTTGTCTCCTACTAGTTGTGGTGCTCTTTCTCTCTCACATCATTTCAAGCTATCAACTCTGTTCGGAAAAAAAATGTTCCAATTTGAATGATGGTCGATTTAGTCATTTTCAGTGTTTTTGGCATTTGGCGGAGTTCCGTTTTCTAAATGTTTTCCTAATTCTAAAAGTCATAAAACTTAGCTTCCTAGAAAATGTCAGCAAAAAAAAAAAACTAAAAGTAAAGTCTCTTTAGATCATGAATGTGTTAGATCCGGGGCATGTCGATACATGATATAAAAGATCAGCTCCACCCAATTTCAAGATAAGAAACACAATTGAGAGAAAGAGAGAGAGAGAGAGAGAGAGAGAGAGAGAGAGAGAGGTATGGAGAGTAAGGTTTATGAAGTGGCTTTAATGGGCAATGAAACATACTTGCACGAATTGCTGGAAAAAGATGCTAGCATCCTGGATAGATGTGCAGAGGTTGGCGTTGAAGGAAATCCTTTACACATAGCAGCTCTCTATGGACACACCTGTTTTGCCAGAGAGATATTAAGCCGAAAACCAGAATTCGCTAGCCAATTAAACTCCAAAGGCTATTTGCCTCTACACTTGGCATCAGCAAAGGGGAACATTGAAATGGTAAAAGATTTGTTACAAGTAGACCCTGAGACTTGTCTTGTTCGTGATCCAGAGGGAAGCATTCCTCTCCATAGTGCTGTAATAAAAGGCCGAGTCGAGATTTTGGAAGAGTTAGTGCGTGCAAAACCTGTAACAACTCGAGTCTTGACCGATGGTGGAGAATCGATTCTGCACTTGTGTCTGAAACAGAAACGTAATCGTTTCGAGTGCATAAAAAAGTTGGTGGAGTTGGTTGATGTTAAGGAGCGTGATGAGTTTGTGAAGTTGAAGGATAATGATGACAATACTCTCCTCCATCTCTCCACAGCTATGAGACAGAGTCAGGTATTCTTCTCCTTTTTTTGTCCAAAATAAAAGTTATATCTCTCTCTTTAGCAATATTACAAAAGAATTTTGTATTTTAGAAATAAACCCATAAAAAAATCCATGGTCCTGCAGGGCTGAAATTTTCCTAGAAAGGGGAAATTATATAACCCATAAAAATGTATGGTCCAGGTGGGTTGAAATTTTCTTAGCAAAGGGAACTTTTTACTTTAGAGAATGCTTGAAAATCAAATTTTAAAGAATTTTTTTTTTCCTTGCATCCAAACAGAATCCCTTACGATCTTCATTTGTATCAAACTTCTAATGTTTCAAATAAATCGACAAATTCAGAAAGCCTTTTTAACCCCTAGTTTATTTTCAGCACGTAATCCGATTTTAGAAGTGAATTCCATTTTAAAACTTTTAGGACAATGACAAAAGGGGATGCCTTCCATCCGAAATGACAAAGATGCCTAGTATTTTTGCAGCGGGAGGTGGTAATTCCGCATTTCCGCCCCTTTCTATTCTGCTCCCCCGTGCTACTACATGGTGGCCCGGTGACCCTCTCCTTCTCTCATCTTTGTCATCTCTATCTTCATCTTTCTTCTCTCTCTCTCTCTAGAGAGAGGGCCTCACATGCATACACTTGTAGCTGAGGGAGAGGGTGAAGAGATGAGGAAAAAGGAAAGAAGAAAGCCGTTTGCTACCTATAGTAAGTGTAACACTGTAACAGGGCGGCCACATAATACAAAGGGGAGGATTTATCAGCTCCCTTTCGCAAAAAAAAAAAAAAAGCAGTGATAAATTCACCCCCTCAAAAGAAGAATACACCACATTGTTGAAGAAGAATACACCCCCTGTAAGACAAACGGGGGTGTATTCTTCTTTCAGGGGTGAATTTATTACCGTCCAAAATAAGAATATAGGAGTGTTATAGGAGTTGTTACATGGTGCCTGACCATCAAGTCCCTACATCAAAAGTATAAAAACTCGTAAAAAAAAATCAGGGTCTGTTAGGAGCTTAGCTGTAATTCAAAGTAAAAAAACTGCAAGAACAATAGGAACTGCTAAAGAAGAAGCAGAAAAAAATGAAGTAATAGCCGGTATTCTCGAAAGAGAATTTATATGGTGCCCGACCGTCAAAATCAGACGGGCTAGGTGGCAAACCACCTGGCCCTTGGATTTTGAGTGTTTTGACCAGATCAAAATCCAAGGGCCAGGTGGTTTGTCACCTAGCCCTTGAGATTTTGACGGTCGGGCACCATATAAAAACTCGACTTGAAAAGCAAAACTACATAACTGGCTTTGAGGCACCAGAACCTCTCATTACAAGAAAAGCAATTTCCTCTGATTATACATGTTTTTCTACCCCCTTTTTTTACATTACTTATAGCCTATGTAAAAGCCTATCTCTTTCTAACTAACTTCTCCAACTTCCTAACTGATTCTATTATGACTCATTCTTTACATCTATTCTTTAAGCCTCGCTGGCACTTCTCTCCTTCTACTGCTGACTCTTCTTACTGGCTGTGAATCTGCATGACTAGTTACTGGGTCACAAATTTTGGTAATGTTTTGAAATTTTGAGCAGTTTTTCCACATTTTTATCTGAGTCAAACGCTTAACTCAATGTGAGTCATAAGTCATCTCGATGTGGATAGCTAAAATACTTGAAATAATTTAAAAAAAAAATGATAATTTCAAAAATCCAATAGGACTAAAATATCGTTAAAAATAGAAAATTAAAAAATATCATGAATTATTGAAAAATTACAAAAAATGTGAGAGCCTGACTTGTCTGAATTTTTTCTGCATATAATGTGCATTGTCTAGGCTCACATATAAACGTGATTTTCTTTTTCTTTTCTATTTTATAAATTCAAAATTACTAGTTTAAAATTCTTTATGACTTTTTATTGTTCTGATTTCGGTCCATTAATGCTTAACTGCTCATTAATCGGTGTGATTAGCATCTTCATTAGGGAACCTAATGACCGTCACTCACTGATTAGAATGATAAAACAGGGGAGTGACCTAGGTTCTCTTATAAGAAAGAGATAAATCATCTCTCATGATAAGACTCATACATTTTTATTTAAAAACATAGAAATGTTCATGCTTGCAGATCATAGAATTTTTGCTTGCCGGGGAGACTAGAGTGGATGTAAACGCCTTGAATGTGAACGGATTCACAGCCTTGGATGTTTTGTTAGATAGTTCAAACAAATCGGGTGTCGACACAAGAATCAAACGGAGGCTTCGATCAGCTGGAGCTAAAAGATCCAAAGATATTAATCCAAAGTTCCCTCAGTACGGGTGCTTCGGAGGGAACAAAAGGAAGAAACAGCTTAAGAAAGAGGATGATCGGTTTAAAGATGCAGGAAACACGCTAATGGTTGTGGCAATACTAATTGCAACGGTGACATACCAATCCGGACTTAGCCCGCCTGGTGGGGTCATGCAGGGTGAATTTGAAAAAACAGCAACGGATACAGGCACTCTTTCTGTTAACAGTGGGGTGGCGGTCTTGGGTATTAAAGAGAAAATCGCTTACTCTTACTTCATTATCTGTAATACGATTAGTTTTGCAGCTTCTCTGGCCATAATCCTACTGCTGATAAGCGGATTCCCAATTCGAACAAGGGTTTCTAGGATCACTTTGGTGGTGCTTTTGTGGGTTGCTATCACTTCCATGCTGGCTACTTACTTGGAGGGAGTTATGATCACATCTTCATTGGCAATTAAATATACATTTATTGTCAATATGCGAGGAACATTGTTGCTATCCTTGGGGGTGATGGGCGTACTTCTGGTAGGTCCATTTGTCCGCTTGGTTGGACGTTTGCTAAGAAAGTTGGGAATAATTAGAGAGAAAGAAGAGTGTCGTCCAATGGACGACAGACACGTGTCCCCTGGGCCGGATGTTTGCTAAGAAAGTTGTTTATGTAGGTTTTTATTAGGTAATCAGATGCTATCTCTCTTCGTTCTTATTATGTATTGTTCTTATTATCAATGATTTAGCCTTCATGTTATTATTAAATATTCAGCATGTCCAAACATGTTCCAATGATTTGTTTAGTTTGCAGGAATTTTCTAAAAAATGTATGGAAAAGAAAAACTTTTTCAGAAATTCCTGCTTTTCCATTGATTACACATGGAAAAAGTAACTCTAACCACTGCAGTTCAAGTTTTATCTGGAGGGACCTTGGATTTTAATGATATCCGTCTAAATCGAACCATATCATTTATCTCTAAATTGTGGAAAAAAAATTCCTGAGAAAATTTTCCACTTTTCCACAACAAATGTTTTTCTTGAAATTCAAATAGGGTATAATTGTTTGATTCCTCATAGTGAAAAATATGAACTCTGATTAGTTTTGGGCCTTATGGCCCATTAGATGCATCATATGCTTTTTAAGTGAGCCTACGCGGCTCACTAAAAGATATATAAGTGGGATTTGCTAGCGTCCACCGCAGAAGGCATTTTGCAGGTGGTCTTTTGCATGTGAGAGCAGCCACCTCATGAATAAAGAAAAAATCTGTTGAAAAGTGAGCCTATGTGGCTGCTCTCACATGCAACTGCCATTCCGCGAAATGCCTTCTGCAATGGACGCTAGCAAATCTCCTTTTTTTTTTTGAAATGGTAATATTATAAATGATGGAAAAAAAGAAAAAAAAAAGAAACAAGAGATCTAGATGGAACTCCCACATTTACAATAGAAAACGAGAAGACAAAAGAGACGAAATATACAATCAACGGCACACCACTCCTCAAGGAGGAAGGTGGCCAAAACGCTAGCAAATCCCTATATAAGTATTTTGGCCACACAAGCAATTCTGAAGTTCTACTCAAGAAGTATAGCAGATCAAAGTTATTGAGATGTTTATCAAATAAAACTGGAATTCACAAAAGAAATCCAAGCCATGAATGTAACAAAATCTACATTTCTTCTTGACAAGTTGACCAATATAACAACCAATCTAAATACCCCACAATACCCACTCTACTAAATCCGTCCCCCCTTTAAAGAGAGGGGTGTTTTTGTCCTATAATATTAGTCTTTGATTAGGGCTCTTCTAAGAAGTCTATAAATACAACCTCAAGAGTTTTGGGAGACTAATCAAGCGCTAAAACATTTTGTTCAGCCCTAAGAAACTCGCGTGGAAGGAGAAGAGAATTGAGATCTAGGATTGGAAAACGCGAATCGAGGTAAGATCTTCACTCTAAATCGATCTTTGAAGGTTAATTGAATCCTAAAAGAGGAATAGTGAAATTAGAAGGGTGACTTTGATGATTGAATCATGTTGGAAATAATTTATACGGTTGTTCTTAGATTTCTTGAGGACCATTTAGTTTCTTGATCCCCAACGAATTCAAGATCAAGCCGTCCTGGCTTTGGAAATTAAGATTTTTTAACTTTTGACCTAGACATTAGGGCTTCGATGTGATTTCCGTTTATTGGGTATTGATGCATGAAATTAGGTTTGATGGAATCTCCTCATCAAACAGAGTCCGTCGGATCCAACCTTGCGCGAAACAGGGTTCAAACGAATAAGTAATGGCCCTTTGAAGTTTGTGGGAAATCAGGTAGGAAATCTAAGATTCGCGACCTCGGGAAGAAAACCTAGCCCGCAAATCTCGGACGTCCGAAAAGAGATATTCGGACGTCCAAAGGGGTGTTCGAACGTCCGATCCGGGCGCCCGAAGGTGAAGAGTTTGAAAAACCCAAGAGCATAATTTCTTCAGAAATTCTCAGAGACGTTCGAAGGGTCTTCCAAAGGATGTGTTCGGATGTCCGAACTCATTGAAATCTGAAAATTTACTTATCTAATTCTGAATTTCAGCTAAATTATTCTGACTTGTTTCTTAGACCTGACAATGATTGAATTGACCAAGAACATTTAGTTAATACAAGAAAAAGACCCAATAGAAAATTGATTGTGAAACTCCCTTATTGTTAACCACAGGGAATTGAAGAACGACTTCGAGACTGACTCAACTCTGAAACCATGGTCGAGGTGAGTAATAGGGATTACTCTAATGGGGTATTCAAAAACCATCTTGGATGCTTATTGATTCTTTTGATTTCCACCTGTATTAGATTATTGATATTCATATCTCAAATTGAATTCTGAGCCCAGTATATTATCGATTCTGAATGTTTAAGGGTGCAACCCCTTTTATCGATTCTTTCGACTTATTATTGTATTGAACTCACTGTTCTCATTTCCTGAAACCCACTATTGGATATCAAACCATTAAATATTGATAATTCTTGGGAAGCTTAAGTTTAGTTCTAGACCCATGCCAGTGGGGAATGCATAATACATTGGCAGACTGAACAATTCTGAACTATTAGCCAATTTTGGACTCGTGTCGTTGGGGAATGCATAATACACTGACGAACCGTTGACAATCGAATTTTTGAACAATAATAAACTACGCTATTTTTGAACCCAAGATGTATTGATATTTGTATCGAAATACATCCTGAAATATGATTATGACTATTTGCTTTTTATTACCTCTGCCATTGATATTCTATCTGTTAGTGTAGTTCTTATTACTTCACATGAGCTTTGGGTCATCCGTGGTTTACAAATTTCAGATCTCGAGGCGTGATTCTAGCTCGGGGTTGGAGCGGCAAGCGAAGATTACCACGAGGAAGAAGATTTTTATTTTAAATTAGTTATTGAGTGAGTATTAGAATGACATGCTTTGTTAATAAGTTATTTAGTTATTGGGTGGAGAGTGAAAGATTGACACTCAACGATTATGGAATTAATTAGTTTTATGGATGGTTATGGATTTAATTTACTATAGTTATTTTGAGCCTGGTTCTGTTATACTTTTAGCCTTTCATGCTTGTAGAGTTCTTTTTACAGGTATGTGACATTGTTATGTTCCAAGCAACGGTGGTGGCTTCGGGTGAGACACAATCCATTTCGTAATGCAAACATACATTAGAAAAACAGAAAAAGATATAATTTGTAAGCAAGACAGACTATGATAAGTTTCCAAGTCACTACGGCTAGTTCCTCTATAAACCCTCCCATGAATTCTCCTATCTCCTCTTCTCTAGTATTGGAAATGGTTACAGCAGGCCTAAATGCATCAAAACAAATATGTGTCATCCTGACCTGCAAAATGTTCATTTCGCAACACCAGTGCTCTGCAATCACTTCTTAAGAAAGCATAGAACGCATAGAAAATTTTCTTTGTTTCATTTATATCATAGTTTTAAAACCCCCACGTCTGCATCGACCCTCCCGAGTCGACACCTTTTTTTACCTTGGCCGTGTTCCACGTTAAACCACATCCGCGTTTCGCATTCTGTCCTACAAAGTCAATAAAAACTCTTTTGATTCTTTTGACTCTCCCGAATTATGACCAAGACAATGGTTCACTGCTTGAGGATAAATTCAACCCTTTAGCATTTTTCTTTGCTTTTAAAACTTAACGAATAATGTTAGGGGCGATTTTATCCGTCAGAGGCGGGAAATATCATTTCCCTAGACTTTATATGGATGTCCTTCCTCCTACGTGATCTCTACCTACGATGCTAGTTTTATTTTGTGACAGGGTTAATGCTTTATACATCATTATAAAATATCTATTTCTTGCACATATGAAATACATAGAGATCAATTACTATTATGAAATACTCAACTCAACTTGGGGTAGGCTAATTACCATTATGAAATGCATTGGGATCAATTACCATTATGTACTGGAGTTGCATTTTGTTGGGGTATTGGTTACTTAGCCTTGTTTCCTTTGCCAATGATGATGCATTTTGTTGACTTCAAATCAAACTGTACATTTGTAGTTTGATCTTTCAATGGATAACAATAAACACTGTTTTTGTTTGACGGATTAAGATCATCTTTCAGCTTGGGATCTGCCAAGTTGAATTGATATTTTGGTGGTCCTACCGGGCGATAACTTAAGTAAATCTCCACATGTGCCATGTGTTCCCTACCAAACCTTACCCTTATTAGGATTCCATTTTAATGACGATAATAACAAGTCACAAATTTATGTAACTTTTGTAGCCGGCCACTAGGGCTTTGAGGTGCTTCTTCGCCCACGGAAGCAAGAGATCTTGCACACAAGGATGTGTTGCTTTATGTATTCCTTTGGTATCTTTGGATTTTCATGACATCTTAATAAAGAGTTTAGAATCGGTATTGGATGGTGACATGCTGCCATTATACATATATATATTTTTAGAAGTAAGTATAGACACTATAGAAGTAGAGATGATACCTTTGTTGTTTTGTCTTATTTATGTGAACAAGTAAAGACAAATCAATTAATAAAACCTTTGAGTGATCTGAATCGTCAATCTGACAAGTCTTGCTTGAACAAAGTGCATTTGTAAGGGCACAAAAAAATTTGATAATGGAGCAGACAAATATAAAATTAAAGGAACAATCAATGCGCACACTTTATTTAGAAGGACCAATAGGAGTGCCCTGTAGAAGCTTTTTTGTTGTTGCAAGGGTACCCTTCAATTTATCTTTGGGAGATGATATTTTCACTCCCCCTGCATTAGGCATGCGCCCCCTTAGAACGTGATTTGACATCAAAAAGCGTTAAAGTTGCCCACTGCTCACGTCAAATCACGTTATAACGGGGCGCATGCCTAATGCAGGGGGGGAGTGAAAATATCATCGTCCTTATCTTTTCTCTTAAAACAATTATAGTGAAAATTGAACTCATATCTTAACCTAACAAACATATGTTCCTAACTATCTGTCCATGCCTTTTGTTGTGACGATCTCACTACAGGACCTGAGGAGGCCAAGCTTCCTCATAGAAGAGTTCATGGGTTTCTCTTTCTCCAGTGTCCACTATGTAGTATCATTTGCTTCTCTTTTGCATTCATAAACTAAAGTTCAATATACGTAACCTACAGTTTCTATTTATGTAGCTCTCTCATTGCCAGGGGGAAGATATTTTAGAGAAGTACGATCAATTCAAATCTTTATTTAGAGGCTGATCTTCAAGCTTTTGCCATCATTTACTTTTTCTTTTCATTCTTGTTTCGCTTTGCATTGACACTCATACCATCTTTTTCTGTTCATGCAATGAAATCCATGCAAGGCTAAATTTCTCGAAGATATATGGCGAAATGTCGCAGTAATCAACATTTGATTCATACTTATTACTCCTATTATTCTTCCTTCATCTTTAAGTCTTTCTAGTCTCTATAGTCGGCATTCCTATACGCATGCGCCTGCCAGAATGCCTCCTTGGTTCGGGACGAAGCCAAGCCGGTACATACGATAGGCGAAGGAAGTGCCCCCCATTTCATAGCGCCTGGAAACACAAGTTTGTTCGAGGATTGTAGAGGAGAGGTGGAAGAAAAGGCTCGGGATGGATTTAGGAAAATGGTGATTCACAATTCCCAGACAGGGCTGGGCTTAAAAAATGAGTTTATAAAAATATTTTTTTAAAGATTTTTTTTATGAATGGATGATAATGGACCTCCCTAAGCCTTCATATTGCAAATAGAAACTCCTTGTTTCCTTATTTGTTGATACATTTTTTTAAAAATGGTAGCTAATTTATTGATAGACGACCGAGATGGTCAATATACACAGGATCAAACCAAAGAAGAAAAAAGACACATAAGCAAAGATACGGAATTAAGGGGGGAGAGAATCATAAAGAGATAACGTATCCTTAGAAACACCAATCCTCGCAAGACGATCGGCCACTTGATTAGCAGAGTAGCGAATATGAGAGAAAGACAAAGAGAATCGTGCCATCCGATCGAACATTTCATCAAAGAGAGGATCAAACTGCCAAGGTGGTTTTTGGGATGCTTCCTTTATAACTTGTTTCCTTGTTTGTTGATGATGGTTGCTTTATAATATGTTTCGTTGAAATAAATTTAGAATTAATATTCTTAAGAATCAAATTGTCTGAGTTGAAAAAAAAAAAAAAAATTCTCCCAGTGGAGTTGGCTAATTTCAGCTATTAGGGCTGGCCGATTGGAGAAACTACAAGTCGATCAGTCAAATCGTAGCCAATCACCTCTGTTACCCCTTAATCGAAATATCCAACAAATGGTGTAAAACATAGGAGGCGAAGAGTTATAGAGAACTTCTAATTTTATTGCTTCCCTTCATCCTTGCATGATTGGATCTCTTCACCTTACAGTGTTAAGATCATCAACTTCGTAGGATTCAACATCAAAATTCAACGGAGAGCTACTACAAATTTCTATGTGCAATAAAGTTTTAATTAGCATCCATCCTTCTTCAAGAGTCTCTTGGATCAATGGTGTGAAGATTTGCCCAGTGGTGAAAGACATTTGCCGACTATTAGTGGTACTGATTTTTGGCTAATGATTGGTCACATCTTAAAGATGGATAACTATGTGATATTATAGACCTGTTAGCCATACAATCTTCACTTGTCCATCACTATATGCAAACCGAGGGTTCGCAGATTGATTTATGAGAATTTGAATCATACATTCTCGTAACAGAATAAGCAATAAGTAGCAATCAATTATTCATAAATCAACGTGCACAGCATTCTACCTTGAAGATAGGAACCATACCCAATCTAGGCATAGGGTGGGGCCAACCATTTGACCTCATATTTTGATACGATGGGTCCCACTAACTTCAGGTAAACCCATGCATCGAGTGGGGCCCACTATTTAACTACACGTTTTGTTTGGGTGGTTTCACGATCTCCACCAAATCCCATGCATAGGATGGGCCCACCATTTTACACATACATTTTGATGGGGTGGAGCCATTGGGCCAAGAATACAAGTATCGTGAACATGGCATCCGTCATTCGCAAAATAGCTCACAGGCCTCATCGAAATTGGTACATAGAAGTATAGAATTAGAAGAGCGAATCTGCCTTCAAATTAGGGCAATGATAAATTCACACCCCTGTGGGATAATTCGCACCCAAGAAAAGGATGGTCAATTCACGTTACAGTGGTGCCAATCATCCTACAGGAGTGCGAACTTATCATCGCCCTTAAAAATTAAGGAGCATATTTTTGGAGGCACACGAAAGATGGAACTGTTCCTTTCCATTCGTAAGCAGGATTTTTATGGTTTTTATTCCTATGATTTTTGTGGCCTCGCCTCTCATTTTTATTTGTTGTGTTTTTCTCCCGATGTTTAATGCTTGCCATGTTACATATTGCATGTGATTTTTAGGGCTTCGCCTATTGCATTCGAATTTAGTGCTTCCTTTGAGATTTATAGGGCTTCTTTTAATTGAAGAGAAATTGAGTGCTTCATGTTTTTGGAGTAATTACGGAGAAGGGAGCTAATAGCAAATCCAGGTTTTTTTTATTATTCTTTAAATTCGTTTTCCTGGTTTTATATGTAACTTTTGAATTGATCCTTTTTGATAACTTTTGTGGCTTTGCCTATAGATGTCAAATTGTAATTGTTCCTTTTATTTTTTTTCAGGGACTCACATATTGGCATTGGAATGCACTTTGTCTTTTTCGTTCTCTTTGACTTCATTTTTTAATTTCAGCTATTAGTTGGTCTTACAACTCAACTCAGCTCAACTAAGCCTTTGTCCCAAACTAGTTGGGGTCACCTCAACTAAGTCTAATCCTGACACTAGTTTGGTTCGTCTATATGGATCATTTTCTTTCATTCTCTCCTATCCAATGTCATGTTCTCTGTTATGTTCCTAGCCCTCAAGTCTTTCCTCATTGTTTCTACCCGAGTTGTTTTCGGTCTTCCCCTACCTCATTTTACTCTATCAACTTGGCACGAGTCACTTCTACTCACTAGAGCATCTAAAGGCCTACGTTGGATATGCAAAAACCATCTTAAGCGGTACTCTCTCATCTTCTCCTCAATTGGTGTCACCCCCACCTTTTTACGGATGTCTTCATTTTTAATCCGATCTAACCTTGTGTAGCCGCACATCTATCTAAGCATTCGCATCTCCGCTACACTCATCTTATACACATGCTGCTTCTTGGTGGTCAAACATTCTGAGCCGTACAACATGGCTGGCCTCACATATGTCTTATAAAACTTTCCCTTCAACTTGGTAGGTATTTTACGGTCGCACAGAACTCCAGAAGCATGCTTTCACTTCAACCAACCTGCGCTTATTTTGTGGTTAACATCCTCTTCAATCTCTCCTCAGCTATTAGTTGGTTTTCTGTGTGTGAAATTGATATGTAGGTTTGCTTGTTATTTGGGTTGTTGTTGGAAATTGGAAATTTTTAATTTCAGTTATTTGTTGGTTTTCTATTCCTGGGTGCATGGATATATGTTTACCTAAGAATTGATATTTGTTTTGGTTGTTGTGAAATCAATCTATTGGTTTACGCCTTAGTTTGTTATGTAATTATGTTTCTCTAGGATTTGTTGTTTGTATTATTTGATCTGAGATTCATGCTCAATAACGAGTATTTCTTTGTTTTATGTTTTTTCTTCTTTGGGTAATAGTTGCTTTCATAGTTTTATTCTTGTATGTGAGGATTTATTTTTATCTAGGATTTGATGTTGATGTTTGTTATTGCCAAATTGATCAATGGGTTTGTTTCTTAATTGGGTTGTTAGAAAGTGGAAGTTTTTAATTTTAGTTATTTAATCACTTTTCTATCTGTGAAATCAATCAATGGGTTTCTTCTTAATTAAATTGGAATTTTCTGATTTCAACTGTCAGTTAGTTTTCTATCTAAATTGTTTTTTATTTCAGCTACTAATTTTAACAATTACTTGGTTTTCTATTATTGCATGCATGGATTTATGTTAATCTTGGGTTTAATATTTGTTTTGGTTGTTGTATAATTGAGCAATGGGTTTGCTTCTTAATTAGGTTGTACTGGATTTATGTTTCTCTAGGGTTTATTTTTGGTTTTTTCTTCTGCATTTTTCTGGTTTTAGCAGTAGATTTCTGGTTTTATCTACGACTCTTTGATCTTTTAGATATATTTTAGATCTTAGGCTCTTAACATATAAATTCTATTGAGACTTTTGAAAATTCTATTCTCAATAGAAAGATAACTGTTTCACAGAACGCCTTGCAGAAACTCCAATCAACTTCTTATATAAATCACCTTCCAAAATAATAAAAAATGGGGGAAAATAGTTGCTTTGACCCTACTCTTATAGAAATCATTCTGATATCTCCCCAAAGAAGTTGCTTTCTCAGTATGCCTTCGCAATGTGTTTTACCTTGAGACACTCAATAAATATCCTTCCTCTCTCCTGTGCGACCTTTTCAAGTCTGTTTCAGGATAGTTTGTTGCTGAGAGTTTCTTGTTCCACAGCAAATTCTCTCCTATTAAGAGAACTTTCATGACTGAGGAAATGGATATTAAGATCAGTTTCTTAGTTTCTTCTTCCCCTATGTGCTGGCTGATAGGTCATGGTGGCTTGAATTCTGATCAATGACTTGGCAAACATTTCAAACAATGATACCAGACTTTCAAAAACCAAGTGATCTAATGGAAACAATTACAAGGAGGAGATTGAGATCAGTTTTTTATTTTTCTTGTCTTCTCCTATGTGCAGGCTGGGAGGTCATGGTGGTTTGAATTATGATCAATAACTTGGTAAACAATTGAAATCAGTTTATTACTTTTTTTCTTCGCTTTTGTGCTGGCTGGTAGGTCATGGTGGCTTGGGTTCAGATCAGTAAGTTGATAAATGTTTCAGTGTTTCGCACACTGATAAAAGAGTAACGTGTCATGTTTTATTTTACTAAAATAAAGTAATAGATACTCACTCCCATTTTCTGATGGAATAGATACTGAGTTTACAATATACTTTTTTCCACTTATTATTTTCTTTTGTTAAGGAAAAAACACACGTATATCTTGCATGATTTGAGCCTAGACAATAATCTTGGAAAATTTTCATGTACATCCTGTTTTCTATTGCTTCTCCAGGATCAACTTGGACAGAAATAAAGCATTCAGTCGAACTCTTCTTTGGTGTCAAGGTAATAGTTATGAATAGTTTATTGTCTCCCAGGAAAGAGCAGAAGAATGAGACCTACTATGGGACGTACAATGCATTACAGACGTATGATCATTAGCTTCAACCAAGTTATTCTATTCCACCTCTTATAGAGAATAACTTAAATCAAAATACTTAGTTCTCGCACTAGCTAAGCCATGAAAATAACCTGTATTTTTATCACCCTTTTTTAGCGACTTTGCTCTAGATCATTATTTCCAAAACAACTCTTCTTGGAGAACCATCCATTTATAGTTGTGCTCCCAAACTCTTCTCCTCGTCTGCTAAGGGCCACTTCTCTTCTTTGTCTTCTAGCTCTTTACATTGCATGGGAAGCGCCACCTTTCTAGCATCAGGGATAACCTTCTCTTTCGAAGACCACCAATTGAGCTCATCTTTAATGAACCACAGCTTTTAATTCATAACTCATCAAGACCACAAGAACGGGGTTCTTTCCTATGTCACAAATGTCGTTCTCTGGAATTTCTCGGCAAGGGAAAATCTCGGGATTTATTAATTTTTATTAATTTTTTCGGGTTTATATCGGGTAATAAACGGTAAAATTAAAATGATTTAAAATATATATTAAAATATAAATTTAAGAAAAAAATATAAAATAAAAATATCGTAAAAATATCGGGATAATATCGCGATATTATCAGGATAATTTATGATAAAAATGAAAATATCGCTATATTTTTAAAATCTCGGGATTAGTTCTGAATTTTGTCATTTTATCAAAATCTCGTGATAAAAACGCTCAACAACTCAACAAAAGCCTTTGTCCCAAACTAGTTGGGGTCGGCTAAATGAATCATTTAGAAAAATTTCATGAAGATGCTGAAAGGAATCTACCCGGCACCAATGAAGCACGGATATGGGCACGGGGTGCAGGTACGACACGATACGGGTACGTGGATACGTGATTTAAAAAAAAAGAGGATACGGGTATGTTGGAGGTACGCTGAATATAATATATTTTTTATATTTTATTATATATTTATAAAATTAAATTAAATATTTTATTAAAGAATTCAAACAATTTAATTGGAGAATAATCAAATAACAATAACATCACAAAAATCTAAGATTACTTCACCAAAATCTAATATTACTTCTAAGTTGTTTGGTTTTTAATTACGGGATATATATATATATATATATATATATATATATATATATATATATATATATATATATATATATATATATATATTGATATGTTCAACCCCCCCCCTCCCCCCCCCCCCCTTTGTTAGTTGGGACAACCCCTCTATTGTATATTTGTAATTTTCGATTTAATTCGAACCGGATGCGCACCCGATACGTACACAAAACCCCAAATGGATTTTTGTTTTGTTTGGTGTTGGGGTGCGTACCCGGTACGCACCCAAAGAGTACCCAAGAGCACCCGCACCTGCACCCGATACGCACCCGACACGGGTGAGTGGGCCTTCGGAGAGTACCCATGCTTCTTAGCCGGCACTAATCATGGCTCTAGTTGGGTTCTTCTATGTGGATCTTTTTCTTCCATTCTATCCTATCCGAGGTCATGATGTTCTCTGTTATGTTCCTAGCTATCAAGTCTTTCCTAACTGTTTTTACCCAAGTTGTTTTCGGTCTGCCCATACCTCTTTTTACTCCATCAATTTGGCACGAGTCGCCTCTTCTCACAGGAGCATCTAAAGGCCTACATTGGATATGTCCAAACCATCTTAAGCGACGCTCTCTCTTCTTCTCCTCAATTGGTGCCACCCCCACCTTTTTACGTATGTCTTCATTTTTAATTCTATCTAACCTTATGTGGCCGCACATCCATCTAAGCATTCGCATCTCCGCTTCACTCATCTCATGCACATGCTTCTTCTTGGTGGCCCAACATTCTGAGCCATACAACATGGCTGGCCTCACAGATGTCTTATAAAACTTTCCCTTCAACTTGGTAGGAATTTTACAGTCGCATAGAACTCCTGAGGCAAGCTTCCACTTCAACTAACCTGCTCTTATTCTATGGTTATCATCCTCTTCAATATCTTCTTCATTCTGTAGAATATAACCAAGATAGGTAAAGATATCCCTCTTAGGTACCTCTTGTCCAGTCATATTTACTATATCCCCGTCTCACCTCCTTACATTACTAAAGTTGCATTCCATATATTCTGTCTTAGTCCTACTCAGTCTAAAACCTTTGGATTCCAAAGTAGTTCTCCATAACTCTAACTTAGCATTTACTCCTACTTTGGTTTCGTTGATTAATATGTCATCTGCAAATAACATACACCACGGCACCTCATCCTGGATACCCTCCGTAAGCTCATCCATAACTAGCGTAAAAAGATAAGGGCTTAGAGCTGATCCTAGGTGCAGTCCTATTGTAATTGGAAACTCACTAGACGTGCCATCCGTGGTTCTGAAACTAGTTACTGCTCCATCGTACATATCCTTAATCACATCAATATAGTGATATAAACGCTATATTTTGAAAATGTCGGAGATATTTGTGACATAGGTTCTTTCCACCAACTTTCATACCTTTTCAACATCTTGGGCTCCTCCAACCATGCTATATCAAAACGAAATGGGATGGCTCAAATGATTTCATTTTCGGAACAAGCAAAATATGAAAGTGATTAGAGACTATCATAGGGAGGGCTATTTGACAAGTGTTCAAGAGTTGGTCCAACCAAGACAGGCACGCATGGAAGCAATTTAGTATGCTTCTACTCTGATTTTTTGATCACGTATATCATGCCCCAAACAACACTAAATTAGCGAAAGCATTCCTAGCAACAAAATCTGAGAAGGTCATCATGCTAGGCAAGATCCTCACACACCCAACCCGTTCGTCGATGAATCTTGTGACACTGAAATCTCCCTCCACACACCAAGGATACTGTCATCTGTCTGTGATCGCATCTAGGTCTGCCCAAAACAGCATGCGAGCTGTCCTCGAGTTTGGGCCATAGATTCCTGAGAACATCCAATAGGATCCGTCAATCACCTTCTTCCTACAATGCAAACTGAGATCTGTCTCAAACCACCAAAATCCCACTAGTTGCTCCAATAGAATTGAGAGCAAAGAAACACAAGTTAGAATTGTGTTTGGCTAAGTAAAACAATTTTCATATTAATCTTGATTTTGAAATTAAAAAATAGAAAAAACATGTTTGGTATGTAAAATTTGGTTGTACGGAGGATCATTTTTGTCGTATTTTTATGCCCGAAAAACACCCAAAGTGAAACAAAATAAGTGTGTTTTCTTTAGAGAACAAAACCACTAAAGTGATTTGTCGAAGATATAACCGAAACAGACTCCGCATCTCGCATCTCTCCTCTAACCTAAAAAAAAAAAACCATATCTCATTCCTTCATCATCTGGCCATCCCCCCCTCCTCTCTCGTGTTTTGACAGTGACATCTCTCTCTCTCTCTCTCTCTCTCTCTCACACACACACACACACACACACAATATCTGTTCTTGCTTTACTTTTTCTCACCATCGATCCATCAAGAATTTTTTAGGGTTTTAATCAAAGTGTGTGGGGTTTCAGGAGTCTAATGACTCAAATCTATCAAATAGTATAGGGTTTCAACTGAGATTGGTTTTCAAGTATGGGTTGAAAATGTTAGTAATAAAAAAACAGTACTTTTTTTTTTTTTTAGATTTGAATTGGAAAAAAGTGATGGTTATAGAGCCTTACAATAGGATTTTTGTAGTTGTCTATTTTCTTTTCGTACTCCTTTGTTTGGAAAAGGGAATGGAGAAAGTTCGATATTTTATCACTGATGCTGTTTTACCAAATAAAATATTTAATTTAGCAGTTCTTTATATAATGCATGTATGTTCTTCTAATGATCCTACTTTTTTATTATATCTACGTATAGGCTATTGATATTCACACTGCCATGTTTTGATAATAAGACGAACTCATCTTGTCTTTTGTTTTTTTAATTGGCTGCTGAGAACAGCTTTTTGGGAATTGTAATAGCCTTTGGCAGCTTTATTAATAATAATTTTTTAAATTGCTTCTTGCCGTTTGCATGACAGGACACCGACATTTATTCGCATAGGAAAACTAGGAGCACTGATATGGATGAAGCATGATGCGTGTAGGTCATTTGCAGAGTGCTCACGATCCAGGAGTGAATACCGCATTGCTGCTTGTTCTTTTATGTTTGGAACTACAGACAAAGAAAACCCTTTTTCAGTTAGCATATGTATGGAGATTCTAAATGCAATGGAAGTGTCAGATGAGGTGTTCCTAAAGGGTACAAAGATGTTTAAAGATGCGGTGGATAGGGAGATTTTCATTGCGACTCCACCAGAGAGGAAGTTTTTGCTTCTGAAGCAGCAACCTTAGGCTGAGGCGTTCGTTGTTATTTTGGAAGGTGTTTGTTTGTTGATGCTTTTAAAACATTGTGGTTTGATAGCCAAAGATTCTATTATGGGTTGCAATTTTATTTGATTGTGGTTTGAATATTTTTTGTTATCTTATTATGGTTAGTACGATTAACCTATTTGAATGTTGTTTGACTATTGTATTTTATATGATTAGGATGAACCATACTTAAATGTTGTTTGACTATTGTATTCTATATGATTACGGTTCTTATGTGAACTATATTTGAATGTGGTTTTTATTTACTATGGACTCTAATATAGTTTGCCTATACTTCCTATGATGAACTATATTTGACTATGGTTTATATAGAGAATCGTCATGACTTACTTTTATGGTGACTATTGATTTTTTTTTTTTAACTAACTCAAATGGGATTTACAACTCAAATAGAATTTAACATTGTGATAGTTGAGCACCATCAGTGTATCCTTGGGGTGAATCTTCTTGGAGGCCTTTGATTGATACTTCATCTTCTACCAGTCTCTGTCTCCCAGCCTTCTTCTCCTATAATCTCTTTCAAAATCGTCATTTCTCTGTCTTCTGTCCCCATTTCTCTACTTATTAGGGGGGAGAGAGAGAGTTTTATCAGTACTTACTTTCCTAATATGACTAGGACATGGTTCTTAACTTGCTTTTCTTAGTATGACTTGTTGGAGGGGGGGGGGAGATGGTAATTCCGCATTTCCGCCCCTTTCTATTCTACTCCCCCGTGCTACTACATGGTGGCCCGGTGACCCTCTCCTTCTCTCATCTTTGTCATCTCTATCTTCATCTTTCTTCTCTCTCTCTCTAGAGAGAGAGAGGGCCTCACATGCATAAACTTGTAGCTGAGGGAGAGGGTGAAGAGATGAGGAAAAGGAAAGAAGAAAGCCGTTTGCTACCTATAGTAAGTGTAACACTGTAACAGGGCGGCCACATAATACAAAGGGGAGGATTTATCAGCTCCCTTTCGCAAAAAAACAAAGCAGTGATAAATTCACCCCCTCGAAAGAAGAATACACCACATTGTTGAAGAAGAATACACCCCCTTTTAAGACAAACGGGGGGTGTATTCTTCTTTCAAGGGGTGAATTTATTACCGTCCAAAATAAGAATATAGGAGGGTTATAGGAGTTGTTACATGGTGCCCGACCGTCAAGTCCCTACGTCAAAAGTATAAAAAACTGGTAAAAAAAAATCAGGGTCTGTTAGGAGCTTAGCTGTAATTCAAAGGAAAAAATCTGCAAGAACAATAGGAACGGCTAAAGAAGAAGGAGAAAAAGATGAAGTAATAACCGGTATTCTTGAAAGAGAATTTATATGGTGCCCGACCGTCAAAATCAGACGGGCTAGGTGGCAAACCACCTGGCCCTTGGATTTTGAGTGTTTTGACCAGATCAAAATCCAAGGGCCAGGTGGTTTGTCACCTAGCCCTTGAGATTTTGACGGTCGGGCACCATATAAAAACTCGACTTGAAAAGCAAAACTACATAACTGGTTTCGAGGCAACAGAACCTCTCATTACAAGAAAAGCAATTTCCTCTGATTATACATGTTTTTCTACCCCCTTTGTTTACATTACTTATAGCCTATGTAAAAGCCTATCTCTGTCTAACTAACTTCTTCAACTTCCTAAGGCTCTGATTGGTTGCAAAAAGTAGGGAAGACGGCTGAGCATTTCTAGGAATATGAAATACCAAATGTTGTTTGGTTGTCATTTTTTAGCTCAAATCCCATTGGACTTCTAGATATGGAAGAGACATAATTATTAGCTTTTGGCTTAGGTGGCGCCTATGTGACGGGATTGTCCCCTCCCCTACTTTTCCAATGTCAAACCTTGTTTTTGGTAAAATTTAGAGGGGAGAAGAGTAGAATATGAAATGCCATGTGTAATCATTACTTTTTTCTCTCTTTCTCTCTCTTCTACTATTTATTTTGTTAATGACACCCCTCCATTCTCGCACATGCTTTGACATCTAACCAAACACACTACCAAAATTCCCCAAAATTCCCTCTAATCTTCTCAGACAAGTCTACACATATCCCACCCTTGTCACCTCCTTGTTGACTACTACTTCCACTAAAATCTCATCTAACCAAACAGAACCTAACTGATTCTATTACGACTCATTCTTTACATCTATTCTTTAAGCCTCGCTGGCACTTCTCTCCTTCTACTCTACTGCTGACTCTTCTTACTGGCTGTGAATCTGCATGACTAGTTACAGGGTCACAAATTTTGGTAATGTTTTGAAATTTTGAGCAGTTTTTCCACATTTTTATCCGAGTCAAACGCTTAACTCAATGTGAGTCATAAGTCATCTCGATGTGGATAGCTAAAATACTTGAAATAATTTTAAAAAAATGATAATTTCAAAAATCCAATAGGACTAAAATATCGTTAAAAATAGAAAATTAAAAAATATCATGAATTATTGAAAAATTACAAAAATTGTGAGAGCCTGACTTGTCTGAATTTTTTCTGCATATAATGTACATTGTCTAGGCTCACATATAAAATTTTTAGCTCAAGCCATAAGTTCACAAAATTATTGTAAACCCAATGCATTTACATATTCATCGACAAATAAAGTCTCCTTCTGTTGGGTGTGCATAAGTTGAGTCCTACGTTACATTTTTGAATGGCAAAGAATTATTTTAATAAAGAATGAAACAGCGGAAGCAACCGGCGATCGAGTAGATAAAAAACAAGTCAAGCCACCTTTTTAAAAAAAAAGTCAAGCCCCAAAGAAAAAATAACAAAAAGCCAAACCAAGACCCTTCATGGGTCAGAAATCGAAGATTTCCAATGAAGACCTAGAAGCTCCCTCCTGGCTAGCCTATCAGCCTCACTATTAGATGACCTTCTCATGTGATAAAAGGGGATAGAGGATCCTGCCACTCGATCCAAAACCTCGTCAATGCAGTGTGCAAAACGGCAAGGATGGGAGAGAGTACCCTTCAACCATTTTATCACATTTAGAGTGTCACTTTCCACTACACCCTGATCTTGCATGCTCGGCGCAATCAACATGATTCTTTGAAGCACACCTTTGATCTCCACTTCATTAAGACAAGAAAAAGCCCATATCATTAATTGTACCATCATGATCACACAAAAGTCTACCTACTGGCCCAAATGAGTGGGCTCTTCGGCATAAAGTCACGGGTTTGCTCCCCGGAGAGTCGGAGACAAGTGTTCGAATCCCACGCAGATTTACCTTGATGCACGAGGATTGTGGCCCACTGCGTGCATCCGAATGGGAATAGTCCTACTCCCGAAGGGGTTGGGGACACCCTGCATCATAAAAAAAAAAAGAAGTCTACCTACTCCATCAGCCCTGGGTTCCGAAATTTGAGCCATCAAAATTCAACTTGAAATGTCCACGGCTAAGAGGATCCCATGCCAGAACAGTGATCGGCCTCCGCTCATTGCTGTTGCATACCTCAGACTATCCACACTATATAAGTCATATAAGTCATATGCTGAGACAAATCAGAAGTTGGGTTCCCTAACCTAAGAGATGACCAAGGCTGAAAAGGTAATGGAGTGTCTTCATTAGTCGTACGATACATTACTTTTGAAGAAAATTCTTACCATACTTATAAGAGCTGAGATTGTTTTATAAAAGGCATGGATCTAGAGAAGAGATAGAAGAGAACGGGAGAGATAACAACGATGCAGAGGCAAATTATGTGTTGCCTGTGCATGCATAGTACTGAGCCGAAAAGGGCTGTGACTATAGACGTGATGTTTGCGTGAGCCCAAGCTATGGTTTTTAATTTTATTTTTTCTTTTCTACTTTATAATTCAAAATTACTAGTTTAAACTTCTTGATGACTTTTTAGTGTTACTGACTTTGGTCCATTAATTTGATTGATTGCTTAGTAATGGGTGAGATTAGTAGATTCATTATGGAAAACCTAATGACCTTTAACATCTCTATGATAATACTCTATATTTTTTTTAAATCATATGCAGATTATTAAACTTTTGCTTCGCAACACTAGAGTGGACGTAAATGCCTTGAATGTGTACGGATCCACGGCCTTGGATGTTTTGTTAGAGAGTTCAGACAAATCAAGTGTCGATGCAAGAACCAAACGAAGGCTTCGATCCGCTGGAGGTAAAAGATCCAAAGATATTAATCGAAAGATCGCTCTTGCGTTGGGGTGCTTTGGAGAGAGCAAAAGGAAGAAACAACTTAAGAAAGAGGATGATTGGTTGAACGACGCAGGAAACACGTTAATGGTGGTGGCAATACTAATTGCAACGGTGACATACCAAACTGGACTAAGCCCGCCGGGTGGGGTCTGGCAGGGTGAATTCAACAATGTGACAACAATTTCGAGCAATATATCTGATTACAATATATCTAATTACAGTGGTCTGGCAATCTTGGGTATTAAAGATAAAGCCGCTTACTCTTATTTCATTATTTACAATACAATGGGTTTTGCAGCATCTCTGAGCATAATCCTACTGCTGATAAGCGGATTCCCTATTTGAAGATGGGTTTCTAGGATCACTTTGATGGTGATTTTGTGGGTTGCTATCACTTCAATGGTGATGACTTACACAGTGGGAGTACTCAACACATCTCCATGGATAAATGCTAGAAATTTTGTTTCTTTTTCGTGGATAAATACTGGAAATCCTCTTTCTTTTCCATGCCTCACAGTGGTGGCGTTATTGCTGGTGATGGGCCTACTTCTGGTAGGCCCAGTTGTCCGTTGGGAATAATTAGAAAGAAAGAAGAGTGTCGTCCAACTGATCACAGAAACTTGTTGGATGTTTAGATGGGCTTATTGGAGATATAATCATATGCTACTCTCCCTCTGCCTCCTCTTTCTTATTATTTATTTTTCTTATTATGAATGTTCTAGTCTTCATATTATTATGAAAAGATTCAACATATCCTAAGGCCATGTTTCTATTGTATGACTTTTCTGGAAAATTTTGGAAAAGAAAAACTTTTTAAGAAATTCCTGCTTTTCATTGATTACACATGAAAAAGAAAAAGAAAAAGTAACTCTAACCATTGCAGTTCGAGTTTTATATAGTGGGACCTTGGATTTTTAACGAGATCCCTGGAATTTTTAATAAGACCCCTCTAAATAAGCCATGACCGTATCATTTATATATCTCCAAATCTCGAAAATACAAAAAATAAATGCCTCAGAAAAAAAAAATTCTACAATAAATGTTTTTCTTGCAATCCAAGCGGGCATAATTGTTTGATTCATTACACTGAAAAATATAGACTCGGATTAGTTTTGGCTCATTAGATGCATCATATATTTGTTAAGCGGTTCAGGCATACACTTCATAAATTATAATCCCCTCCTACCAAGTATCTAAGAATTTCGGCGACACCAACAATTCTAAAGTTGTAATGAAGAAGTATGGCGGATCAAAGTTACTGAGATGTTTTATTAAATAAAACGGGAATTAACAAAAGACAACCAAGCCAAGTCCTCAACTCTTCAATTCTCAAATCTATGCTACCCAACAATGCTTGGTTCCCGATTCCTTGGACCTCATTGATTCGCCGTCAAATTCCATCTCCATGAGTCTAAAATGCATATAGCTTAATTTTAATAAAATACGTAGCGATAAAATAATACTTATAAAGTTTTAAACAATTAAAGAGTATATTCATAAAATTGTATAATGAAATGAGATTTAGGTATGTCCACAGGTTTTTGTTTGTCTGGATCCGATCGGAAATAATTTCAGGTGATGGGGGATCCGAAATGTGCCCCTCCATCATGGTAATGTGTCTACATCCTGGTTAAGCTCTGATTTAGATGGTCCATCAGGCCATCTGGGTCCGTTGACACCCCTACATCTCAGTGAAGTGGTTGGCAGGTTTTGGCATCTCAGGCAAGCCAGTTTCTGGTTGGACTGTGTTACGTTTATTTCTCCGAGCAAAGCCCTTCGCATAGTGATAGCTATCATATCTGGGAACCATTTCAAGGGAGTGTAGATATAAATTCCCCAAAATATCCAATATCTAACCCCGTTGCAGTTTTCTTAGAAAAGTGGGATTTTTTAAATTATTTTATACATTTTCCATGAAAAATTGTTTCCAAGATAATATTTCCCAGCATATAAACAGCCCCCAAGGAACAGTCGGCATAATTGCTAAACCTCGTATCAAGGAAGGATTCAAGTTGTTCAATCAGCAAGCAGCAATACCTAGTTTCATCCATCCTCTTCTTTTCTTCCCCATCTTTCTCCAAATCAGCCCCCGATTAATGGCAGTCTCTCCCTCTCCCCCTGCAACCCTAACCCTAGAAACCAAACCCGAAAACACAGACCCCCCTTCATCAATTGAACAAGATCCTTCTATACCTTCACCACCACCATCAGCATCAGCTCCTTCAGAAAACCCTAACCCTTACCCTAATTCAAATCCTGCTCTCATATCTCCACCACCTCCTTCAATCCAATCCTTCTCCCCATCTCCGATCGCCGCACCTACAGCCATTCCTCCATCTGCCCCGTCCTTCAGACCCGTCGCCCCACAATTCTCCACTTTTTCAAACCCTAACCCTAATTTCCAGAACCCTAATCCTAATTACCAGAACAATAATCTGCAACCCCCCGGTGTTGTGACCGGAGCTAGAGCTGTCTCCGTGTCCGTATCGCCCTTGCGCCCCGCTGGTATTTACCATTTTGCCCCTGGGCAACTACCCAATGCCGCCACGAGTCCTTACCCGCAACCACCCAACGGATACGCTACTATGCTGGCTCCTCCTGGTGGGTTTTCCTTAAATTATGCGTGTTCTATGGATGATTTGATTTTGTTTGTATCTTTTCATAGCTTGCCATTTTCATTTTGTGGGTTTTTTATTAAGAAATTGGAAACTTGGGTGATGGATTATTCATAGATATTCCATGCTAATTTAGTTTTTAGTTTTGTAATTAATGTAATTCTAGTTCTGTGGAAAGGATTTTCATATTGCTTCTTTAATGTAGACATATCTAATTGCCAACAAAACTAAAATTGAAGAAAATTGTCTTGTATGTTGAGAAATTCATGCCAATTTGAGTCTTTGGTGCATAGTCATAATGCGATAGTATGAGGGAACGAGTTTTGGTTGCTACGAGTGTGGAGAGAATGTGAAAAAAATACTGTTGGTTAGTTAAGGATGGATTTGGTATCCCGTCTCGTTAGATCATGGATTGATGGTATTGTTTCCTCTTGCAGTTCTTTAAAGACCCTCACTTCAACATCTATGTTGGTATGCATAAGTTCTCTGATTTTTCGTGATTTTGTTAGACAAGAACTATTATAGAGTACTCAGTGTGGTCTTTAACTTCAGATTAGCCTCAGGACATTGCAAAACTCGAAGTTATTCTCAACATGCTGATGACTTCGGTAGTATTTAAATCTTCTTTTCTTAATTTTGGATGTTCTTTTTTTCCTTTTATTTTTAGTTGGCTACCTTTTGTTGATTTAAGAATGCTTCTCTTGTTGGCCTTCATGGTTCTTGATTTACACGACGGCAGATCATGTTTACCAAGTGAGTTCTGATTGCGCTTGTGTTCCAAGGTATTATGATTTCCTTTGTTCTTATAACCTGTGTCTTTTTCCCTTCTTTTGTGGTTTCCTTTCTTTGTTCTTTTTGATTGTTATGCATGCAATGGATTGTTTAACTTTTAATAGTTCTAAAGATAATTGAACATCCATAGTGCACTGTTGTGTCATTGATTCCCATGGCGTCAGCAAGACGCTGCAAGTCTCATGAGTACTCAATATCACAATATAATGCCTGGGCTAACCTCTGAAGCTTGTGTTCAAGAATATAGCTAAGGTAAGCCGACTTTACACATATGTATAGTTTACAAATTGGATGCTATATTTCTTCATGTGATGCATGTCCCTTCAGGTAATCTGTTCAGCTGGTGATAGTTGCCATTCCTGTGCTGCACATCTCTAATATGCTTGTATTTTGTGGTAACAACGTTTAATCATTCTTATCTATATTTTCTTCCTTACATCAATATATATTTAGTGGAAAGGGCTATATCATGTTTGATTTCTAAGCCTGGTCTGACAAGTATGCAAAGAGGTTGTTGTCTTTCTGCAGGCATTCCTCTTTATCCTGCTCCATACACAGCTATGGTTCGCCCTGGCTTTCCCCCTCGTCTGCCACCTGCAATTGGTCCGATTCCACCACTATCTCGGCCTCCTGTTCCTGGGATCCGTGGAGTTCCTCCCATCGCAAGTCCTGTGATCAGGCCATTAGTTCCTATTGTTCCACCAACAGAGAAGCCACAGACCACAGTGTATGTTGGAAAAATAGCCCCAACCGTGGAAAATGATTTTCTGCTCTCTATCCTTCGGGTAGGTTTCTGTTCTGTTAGATTGATTAGCTTTGATACTTCTTCACATTTGTTATTTATGAGCAAATTTGAGCCTATTTATTCTGGGCATGCTATAATGATGTCTCTACTCTTTGTGAAGCTTTGTGGACCGGTTAAGAGTTGGAAACGTGCTCAAGATCCCACCGATGGCTCTCCAAGAGGCTTTGGTTTTTGTGAATTTGAGTCTGCTGAAGGAGTGCTCCGTGCTTTGCGCTTGCTAAGTAAATTTAATGTTGATGGACAAGAACTGGTGGTATGCTTGCATTCATATTATTTTTCTTCTTTTTTCATTTCATATTTGAGTAATCTCTTCATAGACTGGTGGTATGCGTGCATTCATATTACTTTTGTTCATTTTTCATTTCATATTTGAGTATTCTCTTCATAGTTCACGCTTCAAGTTTTTGTTGTTTGATTCATGCTAAGAATTGCTGCTACACAATAAGAATTTGAAGCTTTAATTGGGACCATTTGATTGGACTGATTTACCTGCTGACAAGCTGCAGACATCTTCTTTTTTCTTTTTCTTTTTTGAACTGGAATCTTCCTCTTTTCTTTCCCAAGCATAAATAACAATGTGTACTGTCTCTGATGGATAACCATGTGTGTTATACACTTCGATGAAAGTTTTACTTTGGGCATGTATTTCCATTTAATCAAAGTAATACATTTGACAATTTATTTTTAAAGTTAGTATGGACAACTTTTGTGTCTGGTAGATGCTTGAGATATGTCGAATAAAGAAATTGTAGAGTATGTACTCCATCTCCTGATATTGTTAACTTACCAACTTCTCCAAAAGCTTAAGTTGTTGGAGAAGGGCTGTATTTAATCTTTTATACTTTAACACTCCCCCTCACGTGCGGCACACTTGGCAAACACGTGGCACATGTGGTCCCACATTGACCATTGCATGTGGATTTTTTTTTTGACATCGGAGAGGTTTGAACTCGAGACCTTTGGCTCTGATACCAAGTTAACTTACCTACCTCTCCAACAACTTAAGCTTTTGGAGAAGTTGGCAAGTTGACAGATATCGAGTGAACAACCACTAAGGAAGAGGGAACTCCCCTTCAGGTGATCTGATGTCATGAATCGAGTTCCCTTCAATCTAGACGTGGCATAAGTCCATTCTTCCAATAGAATTTGTTCATGTAGAAAAACCAAGAAATACTTTCTCAACACGGATCGAACACGATGTGCAGCAAAACGTCAAGAAATGATGCAAAGAAAACAATCACACAAGAAGCACAAGATTTTACACGGTTCAGCACTGCCTACGTCCACCGGGGAGAGGAGGGGGCAAATTTTCACTATTTCAGTCTAGGGTTACAGTTACAAACTCTCTTCTTCTTGGCCAAGAAACGTAAAAAAAAAAAAAAAAAAAAAAAAAAAAAAAAAAAAAAAACCCTCATGCCGCAGCCCTAACATTTGGCTTATATATCAATGCCACTACGTGGAGAAATTTTCTGAAATACCTTAAGAGAAAACCCAAAACTTAGCTCAACCCGCGTGTGCGTCGTGCACATTAGTCCGTCAGTGTCCTGTATAATGCCAGAATACAAGACATCTGCACAACAGTTCATTCCACAGCACCAAAACCTTAGCCTCGATCGTTGTCTATATTCCCTTTTGGCACAACAAAGGATTTCATTCCCCTTGCTCACTTAAAACATTCTTCGGGCGATGGCTAGACTCAAGGAAGGCCGTCCCAAGTGTCTCTAGGTCTCAACAGGGGATTAAATCTGATGAGACTCAATCCAGTCCACTCATAACTTTAGCATCTATACTTAATCCAAAGAATGTTATATGGCTGCCCTCTCTTGCAGCTCTGGAATGAGACTGTAATCATGTTCTTGAGACTAGCAAAGACACCAAGAATACACTTACTCTGGTTGTACATGAGTTAAAGAAATAATGGGTTCTTCATATCACAATTCCTTGATTTCTAACCATGTACCAGCCAATGCATGTGGTGGAGTTTTGTTCTCCTAATATCCAAGAACATTATAGTGTTGTAGACTGGAATTGCCAAGTTGATTGAGTAAAGAGAGGTAGGCACAGACCAAAAACAACTTGGGTAGAAACAGTGAGGAAAGACTTGATGGCTAGGAACATAACAGAGAACATGACCTTGGATATGAGAGAATGGTTGAAAATGATCCATGTAGACAAACCCAACTAGTGTCAGGATTAGACTTAGTCAATTTGAGCCGGATAGATCCTTTCACCTTCTTCATGTAAATTTTATAAAGGATTCATTAACAGACCCCAACTAGTTTGGGACAAAGGCTTAGTTGAGTTGAGTTGAGACTCGAATTACCTGATGATCTAACATAAAAATATCTAGCTCGACTCTGTAACCAAAACCTAGGTGTCATACCCACCACGATATGTGATCAAGATGTCCCATATCATGATGAAGAGCCATAACTTTTGTGTGGCTACACCGGACAAACCCTTTTAGGGCTAGACAACTTGATCATAAAAAATCCCTGAAGTAAATAGAAATTCGGTTGTCATTACCCTATGATTCAATGTGCTCCTTAAAATTGGAAGATAATGAAGGGCCAAGGAACCCTTTTGGCTACCCTCACCACAAAGACATAATCTTAGCTAAAATTCTGAAAGGTGTTCTACTCATAGAAGCAGGAAACGCCTAGGGTAGGTGGGAAACGGGTAAGAGACGCTTTTTGGAAAATGGTGAAACGCCTATGAAACGTTTGTGAAACGCGTTTCCCATTTCTTGGAAACGCGTTTCACTTCCATGGAAACATGTTTCTTGGAATTTTAATACTTTTAAAGGGTATATTTAAACCCCCTTTAGTTTTATGTGAACAACCCTATCTAGTTTAAAGATAAATACACTAAAGAGGGCTGTCCTTATCAATATATGCGTTACCATCACATTTATGTGTTTCACTAGCATTTCCTTTAGGTTTCCCTTGCGTTTCCCAAGGTGTTTCCCGTTTCTCGTTTCCCCTTTGATTTTTTTCACGCGTTTCACGTTTCCGTTTCACGTACCGTTTCCTGTTTCCGTTTCCCGAACTGGCAACTATGGTTCTACTGCCTGTCCCACATTATTCACCTCGCTATCAAAGGTGTAAAATGTTCATTATGCTTCTCACATTTTGCTATGAGAATTAAGGTGTAGGTTACCATTTCAGCATTCTTATCCTTCCGGATCATTTGTTGAGATGTAAGTTGAAGGTGCTCTATCCTTTTATCTCCATTCCATCCAACATCTGGTCCGAACTCCACATTCTAGTCTACTAGATGTGCTGTATTGATACCACTTCTGCTCCATCGGTAGTTTCTCAATCTTCTCAGGCTATCCACTATGGTTGTATTTAGTCAAATAGGTGAGTGTATCACGTAAAGTAAACTGGCAAATTGGACAGTGTTGCCCCAGTCAAAGTTATCTTACCAAGAATAGGTGACTGTATCCACTATTGTTGCAGATAGTCGAATAGGTAACTGTGTGGTAAAATGGCAAATTGGATGGTGTTGCTCCAGTCAAATTTATCTTACCTTGAAGCGAGAAATAAAGTCCCTTCTATACTTCCTGATAAGATTATATGTTCTTTACCACCAGGTCCTGCTCGAGCTGGGAATTCACAATTCAGTATCATAAGACCCGGCTATTTTAGAGAAACCAATGAGCTCTGCATACAATTCAGGTTCTCGTGGGCCAAGGATTCCCTTCAATAATTATATTGTCTCGTTATCTCAATCATGATGAAGCTGACATGCCCCTATTTAGCCTGCCATAGGTAACGGCGTCAATAAAAATCATGTCATATCATGGACATATTGGAAGAGAGAGATATAATTCAACTGCAATGGTCCGCCCTTCTCATCCAATCAAACTGCAAACCATACTCCCCTAGGATTCGGGGGCAATAGGTTCCACCAAAGAGTAAATGACAAAAGATAGAGTTCGTCACTCCCTTGCTGCAATCTTTCAGATATGTCGAGGTAACTACATCCTCATCATCAACATGATACTTGTTTCCCCTTCTGTTATGGCTGAAGGACATAAATCTTGCTTTCTATTTTATCTCCACTTTATTATTATGACTTTCGTCGCATGTATTGAAAGTGTAGAGTGGATAGTATTGATAAGATAGTGTTCATACTAAAAGTTTGAATCCTGACTAACTCTATTCATGCCAAAAGGTAGTTGTCTGTCAAATTCTGTATTGGACTACGGACACAAAACAGGAAGTTAATGGTAGAAACCAGTGTTTAAAAACACGGATGTGACATGGAACGCGGCCAAGAAAAATCCTTGTCGACTCGGTGCGGACATGGCCAAGAATGCAGTTGACGCGGTCATAACTCGGGAGAGTCAAAGGAGTTTTTATTGACTCTGTGGGGCAAAACGCAGAATGCAGATGTGGTGCAACGTGGAACGCAGCCTAAGAAAAATCCTTGTCGACTCAGGCGAGTTTCTTGTCGTGTCAACGAGTTTTTAAACACTGGTAGAATCGGAGATAATCATCTTGGGCAATTCCGATTCTACTAATAGAGTTACAAAAGTAATAAAAAATATTGATCATGTCTAAGCTAAAATACGTGTGTCATGGACGAGTTGGCATCTTCAATGATGCAGCTGACCTGGCCCTGATCTACTGTTTGGGTACTCGAATTATTATTGACGTTTTGTATGCCATTATTTGACATTGGTAGATAACGGTGTGCGTAAAAAATTCGCTCATTGAGAACATTATTTTTCATATGAATCTATCACACAAAGCCTTTCAGTTAACTACAACTCGGTTGTATTCCTACTTTATCTTTCATGTACCATCTTAAATTAATTATCGTTGCGAATTTTCTTTACATTTTCTGGATTAATCTTATACTTTGACAGCTAAACGTTAACCAAGCAACAAGGGAATACCTAGAGCGTTATGTTGAGAAAAAAACTGAAAGAGAAAAGAAACTCAAGGAAAGCGAAGCTGAAGGTGATGAAAAAGAGCATGAAAGTGCCCCAGGTGTTGAAAAGCTCGATCCCACGAAGCCTTCAGTGGAGGGCTCAAAAACTGTTGAGGATGAATCAGTGAATAAAGAAACTCAAGATGCTGCCCAGAAATTTGGTATTGTGACAGATGAAGATCGAGAGGCAGACAGAGATGCTTTGGAAAAGCTTACTAATATGATGGAAGAGAGGTTAAAGACCAAGCCCCTACCCCCTCCACCGCCACCTGTTCAACATCCTAGTGATGGTTCTGCCAAGTCAAATTCTGAAGTGCCTACAAAATCAAGGGATGTAGATTCTGATGTGGATATCATGAAAAGTGGTGAGTCTTACTGATATTAGAAAGTTCATTTCTTTGTGCCATATTGTCTTAAGTTTTTTTTTTTGAATGGTGATACAGTCTTAAGTTCGTTGCCTTCTTTATTATAATTATGATTATGATTTTGACTTCCAATCATGCGTGGTTTTTGTTGTCGCAGATGCGGCTGAAGATAAAAATGACGATGAAACAACGAGTGAAAGCAAGGCCGCTGCTGAGCATGATAGACATGAAACAAGCTCGTCTAGTAGAAGGTATGATAGGAGAAGTAGAGAGAGGAATAGGGAGCGGGATTTGAAACGGGGGAAAGAAAGGGAACTAGAAAGATATGAGAGAGAACGGGAGAGAGAGAGGGTGAGGAGGGAGAGGGAGCAAGAGATAAAAATCCGAGAGGCTGAACGTTTATATAGGGAACGTGTTAAGGAATGGGAATCTAGAGAGAGAGAGAAAGAGTATCTGCGACTGCATGAGAAAGAGAGGGAGAAGGAAAAGGAACGGGAAAGGTGGAGGGAGATCATGGATCAGGAAGACGACAGTGATGATGATGATACAAGAAAGCGGAGGCGTAGGAGTAGCGGATTTCAAGAGTGGAGGAAAAAGAGGCAGCGGGAGAAGGAAGATGACTTGGCCGACCAATTAAGAGAAGACAAAGAAATTGCCGAGGCCAAGAGGAAGGCGGATGAAGAGCAAGAGCGGCGACAGCATGATGATTCCATGTTTGTGCCGAATGGGAGTGAAAAACTCATGACCCCAGAAGAGGAAATTAAGGTTGAGGGTAGAGAAAATGTTGTAGACCAGTTTTATGAGAGCGATTCTGGTCATACTAATCATGCTGGTAAGTTTATCATGCCTTATTTTTCATCCTTGAATGATAATCTTTCTTGTCCCCCCTTGAAATAGGCTTGGATTTATTTTTCCTCTACAGATGATGGAATCCTAAGGAGTGGCACTGGCGATGAACTAAGCATTGGTTTGATCGCTGGATCAGATATGAGGCAGGATAGTGCTCCTGCTCGAAAGCTAGGGTTTGGTCTTGTAGGTTCAGGAAAACGAACTACTGTCCTGTCTGTTTTTCACGAAGAGGATGATGAGGATGCAGAGAAGGAGAAAAAGATGAGACCTCTAGTGCCTATCGATTACTCCACCGAGGAATTACAGGCGGTCCAATCTACTGTTTTTGGAACACCGCCAAATCTTGTGGCAGCCGCAGAATTTGCTAAGCGCATCTCCAATATTAACCCCAAAGAAGAGAGATCTGAAATGGGAAGGGAAAGAAATAGGCGATCTAATGACAGACTGAGCCAGAGAGAACGAGACCGAAATGAAGTGGGGAGTAACCTTGCTAGAGATGAAAACCGAGAGAAAGTGCATGATAAGATTCTTGACCGAGACAGGGATCGGGAACATGGAGCAGATAAGCAGAAGACACATGGAAACAAGAAGCTTTTGGATGCAAAACAGTTAATTGATATGATACCTAAGACTAAGGAAGAGTTGTTTTCGTATGACATTAACTGGGCCGTATATGACAAGGTGAGGCTTTCTGCACTTCGACCTTTTCTCTTTCTCAATGCGTTCAATTTCTTTATATGCAAATTTGAATGAATTATTGAATGTTAAACAAGTCCTTTCTTCATCCTATGTCAAACAACTTACTATAATCTATGGAGCAGACACATGGGTATAACTGAGAGTTTTGGTGATTATTTGGAGGGGAAGTTCGGATTTGTTGTTGGCATTCTTTTGAATCTAACTTGTCAATTCTTGATTTCCATTTCCTTCTCTTTGAATCTGACTTGTCAATTCTTTCCCAAATGATATGATACTCTTTAATGTTCCAGGCTTGTTTGAGAAACAATACACACCCACGCACAAATCAAAAGGAAGTAAATGAGAAACAACACAAAAGAAAATAAATGGAAAGATTTTTAGAAAGCATGCAGGAGAAGGTTGATGGTTCTCACTGCTGTAGAACTAGTGTGAAAAAGGGTTGCCAGAATATGTTGTCTAGCACTGGTTTTGGGTCTTTTGGAATAAAGGATTTTTTTTAAAGAGATGATTTCTTGCGTCCCCCCACACACACACACAAATAATGCGTCCCCATTTTAATGTGAATTGTGGGCAGGCTTTTAACGCTTTTTGACGTTAAATCACGTTAAAAGTGGGGCGCATTATCCTACTGAGGGGGGGGGGGGGGGGGGCGCGGAATCATCGCCCTTTTTTTAATAGTGAAATTTATTGAAGAGGAGCCAAGCCCAATGACTGAGGTTGTCAATAACAATATATCAAAAAAGAAAAGATAAATACAAAGGATAGTAAAACAGGACAAGGACAGTCAGATGGGCTGATCAAGTTGTATGATTGACTCCCTAGTGATTCCATAGAGCATTTGCATCGGAATTGGCTCATGGCAAAATGTGGATGAACTCTCCACTGTTCTGGATCTCCTCTATGGTATCCAAAAATCTCAATGGGTGTTGGGCAGGATTGGGCTATTCCAGCTGGAAGAGCTATATGCTCTGTTAAGGCGGTACCTCCACAGTTTTCCCCAAATATGTACTGGAACATCAGATTATGTTTTTATGTTCCATCTTCCAATCTGTAAAGGAACATTCTGGTGTTCTGGCTGGAATAAAAACAAATCGTCTACCTAGCTTTTTGAAATCTCACCATTGGGCAGAGGCATGGCTTTTGAACCTCTAAAACATCTCTTAAGTTACATCTCATAGAGATTAGACTACGTTGTAATGTTTTCATGTGTATGATAGCAAGGATGTGTTTATGGTGATTATGTTTACAATTTAGTGTGCAATATGAAATTTCACAGCATGAGCTACATGAGAGAATGAGACCGTGGATTTCAAAGAAGATAACAGAGTTTCTTGGAGAGGAAGAAGCAACGTTGGTGGACTATATTGTTTCGAGTACCAAGGAGCATGTGCGCGCATCACAAATGCTGGAACTTCTTCAGTCCATCTTGGATGATGAAGCTGAGATGTTTGTACTGAAGATGTGGAGGATGCTCATTTTTGAAATAAAGAAAGTGGAGGCAGGCCTCTCTTTGAAGCCTAAGGCTTGACAGCCAGGTATGTTTTGTTTTTCCAAGTCAAAACTTTGTCTCGTTTACGTCATGGGTATAATCCCCTTTGTCAATTCTCTCTGTCATTGTACTAGAGGATGGGCTGAAAAAAGTGCTTTTTCTTTATGTGACATGCATTATAGATGCATTATTTTTTTTCTCGATTGTTTAGATTTTTAAATTTGTATTAGACAATTTTTAGCAATCAAATACCCCTTTCTGTTTCCGATGAGAAATTATATGGTGCCCGGCCGTGACCTCAAGTGTGGGCGGTACCACCCTTGATTTTTGATCTGACAGCAGACCACTTTTTAAGTCTGCTGTTGGATCAGACATCAAGGGTGATACCGTTTCCGATTATCCAAAAAGGTTCCCGAGACATTTTTGTTTTCCTCCTGTTGGTGGTGGGACTCCGTAAACTCCACTTCCACATACAGGAGATAGGAGTCTATTTCCTCTCAATGCTGGGACGTACAACTTTTACTGTCTTCTGTGCATGGAAGTATAGCGCTCATGTCAATTTGTCTTGTCTTTGCAACTGTTGATCATTTTATTTTGGTCTGTTAAATGATCCAAAATAAGTGCTTCAGTTTACTTCTGAGAGTCCTGATATATGGAATGATAAGTTGATAACCACTTTGAATCATTTAATTGAAGGTTGTGCATTATGGCAATGCATGATCAGTTATTGTGATTATTATGCCATGATTATGGCGATATTCAAGGCATCCAGATGCATACATGGAGTTTTATTGGATGATTTGATGGTTCAAGATATTATGACTTGCAAAGAGATGAAATGTTCTCCCCGCCCTTTTCTTTTGATTATGGCGATATTCAATCAAGTTGTATGATTGACTCCCTAGTGATTCCATAGAGCATTTGCATCGGAATTGGCTCATGGCAAAATGTGGATGAACTCTCCACTGTTCTGGATCTCCTCTATGGTATCCAAAAATCTCAATGGGTGTTGGGCAGGATTGGGCTATTCCAGCTGGAAGAGCTATATGCTCTGTTAAGGCGGTACCTCCACAGTTTTCCCCAAATATGTACTGGAACATCAGATTATGTTTTTATGTTCCATCTTCCAATCTGTAAAGGAACATTCTGGTGTTCTGGCTGGAATAAAAACAAATCGTCTACCTAGCTTTTTGAAATCTCACCATTGGGCAGAGGCATGGCTTTTGAACCTCTAAAACATCTCTTAAGTTACATCTCATAGAGATTAGACTACGTTGTAATGTTTTCATGTGTATGATAGCAAGGATGTGTTTATGGTGATTATGTTTACAATTTAGTGTGCAATATGAAATTTCACAGCATGAGCTACATGAGAGAATGAGACCGTGGATTTCAAAGAAGATAACAGAGTTTCTTGGAGAGGAAGAAGCAACGTTGGTGGACTATATTGTTTCGAGTACCAAGGAGCATGTGCGCGCATCACAAATGCTGGAACTTCTTCAGTCCATCTTGGATGATGAAGCTGAGATGTTTGTACTGAAGATGTGGAGGATGCTCATTTTTGAAATAAAGAAAGTGGAGGCAGGCCTCTCTTTGAAGCCTAAGGCTTGACAGCCAGGTATGTTTTGTTTTTCCAAGTCAAAACTTTGTCTCGTTTACGTCATGGGTATAATCCCCTTTGTCAATTCTCTCTGTCATTGTACTAGAGGATGGGCTGAAAAAAGTGCTTTTTCTTTATGTGACATGCATTATAGATGCATTATTTTTTTTCTCGATTGTTTAGATTTTTAAATTTGTATTAGACAATTTTTAGCAATCAAATACCCCTTTCTGTTTCCGATGAGAAATTATATGGTGCCCGGCCGTGACCTCAAGTGTGGGCGGTACCACCCTTGATTTTTGATCTGACAGCAGACCACTTTTTAAGTCTGCTGTTGGATCAGACATCAAGGGTGATACCGTTTCCGATTATCCAAAAAGGTTCCCGAGACATTTTTGTTTTCCTCCTGTTGGTGGTGGGACTCCGTAAACTCCACTTCCACATACAGGAGATAGGAGTCTATTTCCTCTCAATGCTGGGACGTACAACTTTTACTGTCTTCTGTGCATGGAAGTATAGCGCTCATGTCAATTTGTCTTGTCTTTGCAACTGTTGATCATTTTATTTTGGTCTGTTAAATGATCCAAAATAAGTGCTTCAGTTTACTTCTGAGAGTCCTGATATATGGAATGATAAGTTGATAACCACTTTGAATCATTTAATTGAAGGTTGTGCATTATGGCAATGCATGATCAGTTATTGTGATTATTATGCCATGATTATGGCGATATTCAAGGCATCCAGATGCATACATGGAGTTTTATTGGATGATTTGATGGTTCAAGATATTATGACTTGCAAAGAGATGAAATGTTCTCCCCGCCCTTTTCTTTTGATTATGGCGATATTCAATCAAGTTGTATGATTGACTCCCTAGTGATTCCATAGAGCATTTGCATCGGAATTGGCTCATGGCAAAATGTGGATGAACTCTCCACTGTTCTGGATCTCCTCTATGGTATCCAAAAATCTCAATGGGTGTTGGGCAGGATTGGGCTATTCCAGCTGGAAGAGCTATATGCTCTGTTAAGGCGGTACCTCCACAGTTTTCCCCAAATATGTACTGGAACATCAGATTATGTTTTTATGTTCCATCTTCCAATCTGTAAAGGAACATTCTGGTGTTCTGGCTGGAATAAAAACAAATCGTCTACCTAGCTTTTTGAAATCTCACCATTGGGCAGAGGCATGGCTTTTGAACCTCTAAAACATCTCTTAAGTTACATCTCATAGAGATTAGACTACGTTGTAATGTTTTCATGTGTATGATAGCAAGGATGTGTTTATGGTGATTATGTTTACAATTTAGTGTGCAATATGAAATTTCACAGCATGAGCTACATGAGAGAATGAGACCGTGGATTTCAAAGAAGATAACAGAGTTTCTTGGAGAGGAAGAAGCAACGTTGGTGGACTATATTGTTTCGAGTACCAAGGAGCATGTGCGCGCATCACAAATGCTGGAACTTCTTCAGTCCATCTTGGATGATGAAGCTGAGATGTTTGTACTGAAGATGTGGAGGATGCTCATTTTTGAAATAAAGAAAGTGGAGGCAGGCCTCTCTTTGAAGCCTAAGGCTTGACAGCCAGGTATGTTTTGTTTTTCCAAGTCAAAACTTTGTCTCGTTTACGTCATGGGTATAATCCCCTTTGTCAATTCTCTCTGTCATTGTACTAGAGGATGGGCTGAAAAAAGTGCTTTTTCTTTATGTGACATGCATTATAGATGCATTATTTTTTTTCTCGATTGTTTAGATTTTTAAATTTGTATTAGACAATTTTTAGCAATCAAATACCCCTTTCTGTTTCCGATGAGAAATTATATGGTGCCCGGCCGTGACCTCAAGTGTGGGCGGTACCACCCTTGATTTTTGATCTGACAGCAGACCACTTTTTAAGTCTGCTGTTGGATCAGACATCAAGGGTGATACCGTTTCCGATTATCCAAAAAGGTTCCCGAGACATTTTTGTTTTCCTCCTGTTGGTGGTGGGACTCCGTAAACTCCACTTCCACATACAGGAGATAGGAGTCTATTTCCTCTCAATGCTGGGACGTACAACTTTTACTGTCTTCTGTGCATGGAAGTATAGCGCTCATGTCAATTTGTCTTGTCTTTGCAACTGTTGATCATTTTATTTTGGTCTGTTAAATGATCCAAAATAAGTGCTTCAGTTTACTTCTGAGAGTCCTGATATATGGAATGATAAGTTGATAACCACTTTGAATCATTTAATTGAAGGTTGTGCATTATGGCAATGCATGATCAGTTATTGTGATTATTATGCCATGATTATGGCGATATTCAAGGCATCCAGATGCATACATGGAGTTTTATTGGATGATTTGATGGTTCAAGATATTATGACTTGCAAAGAGATGAAATGTTCTCCCCGCCCTTTTCTTTTGAACAGTGTGAATTGCTACCTTACTAGGCTATTTAGTATTTACTAATTAATTTTGACTTGTGATGCTTGACAGACAGGCCTTTCGTGCAAAACTCCATACCTGAATAATGTGATTTGGCCTTGTTTTGATAATTTACATTGTACTCTTGACTACTAATTTAAATTTGTCTGCTTTCTAGGGCTGCATCTTCTGGTGCTTGATTTACTACGTTGTTGATTGAAACCTTAAAATTGTGGACTTTCAAACATTCCAGTCACGTGATGCATGCAAGTAGGTTGCACTTGGAGTGGCTTCATGATTATGCAGTTTTTTGCATCCATCTCCATATGTTTTTTACTTTGTTATTTGTTCCATCCACATCAATATCCCAAATTTTACCATTCAAAAGAAATAATAATAATCAATATCCCAAATTATTCCCTCTTTAAATATTTCCTATCGTGGATTTCAATTGAAGATTGAGCTTATACGGAATCACCATCCTTCTCTGGTTGTTGCTCGTTGTTTGTTATTTTTGTTCATTGTATTTTTGTTATTCAATCAATTCATTGTTTGAATACCCTTAGGGCCTGTTTGGATACCTCATATTTTGGATTTGGATTTGGATTTGGAATTGAGTTTTGAATACAAAATGAATAGATCCGCCAGCTCATGCTGAGGGAGACAGAGAGAGAAGGGCGTACTTCCTACTAGAGGGGAGAGGTTGAGGAGCAAAGAGGGTGAAGAAAACCGTCAGATCTGTGGATTTCCAGTTACTTATTTCCACAGCATATTTTTCTATTTTTTTTCACTGTCAGTCACTGATTTAGAAATCCAAGGATTTGATCCGGATCCAAATCACAACACATAAAGGGCTGCAAATGTGAGAAATCCAAATCAAAATCTTCTCGGCATCCAAACGGACCCTTAATGTCTTGACATGGGCTAGAACTGTCTTGCACCCTAAGTTCGGTGATAATTGGTTCGTATGCCTATTTATTCAGTGTTTTTCTCTACTCTTAGCCATTAAATTCCTCTTTTTAATTGGTGTAAGCCACCTTAAGTTTTTCCTTTGATCATCTTGACATAGTTCAGCCTTCTTATATAAGATGTTGTGGGGTTGGACAATCTTTCTTGTGCGATTATTTTGAGGAAAATTCAAAAAGTAGATCTTTTATGAGTTATAACATGAATTTATATGAGAAGAAGATACCTATATGTTCTTCATTAAAAGCCAATCATATTAATTGCTTCTCATACACGATTATATGGATTAAACATCTCACACTCGGAAAGATCCTCTGTTTCTTCGTATCATTCGTACCTGTTCACCACTAGCATTTCACTGCTTCCTTGTTGCCTGTTTGTTGATTTTATATTGCATTTTTTTTTTTGAATGGTAATTTTATATTGCATTTAGCAGCTAACTTAGTGTCAAAGTCTAGTATCATGTCCCACTTTTACTTTTCTCGCCAGTCATGCTCTAATATAATAAGATATACCTCTATTTTTGTGGATTATCTATCTGATCTTCAGCTGGGGATGAATTTTTTGCATGAAATATTTTCGTTCTTTAGTTTAAATCAGTTCTAAACATTGGAGGATTGGACTGCTAGTGAGCAGCACAACCAGGTTATCACTATTTGTCGAGGCTAGTGGTCATCCAAGTACCCAGAGGCTTTATCATTACTTCAGTGGTTTCCTTCAGCTACAACAGAGTACTGTCACAAACTAAGAAAATTTTGCCCACGTCCTCCACCTAACCTCTCTACTTTGTGCTAGTGGTTGATAAGAACTCTCTAGAATTTTGGGGTGAATTATTTTTTCCTTAATTTTTTTCCTGGATCCAAACACACTTTTTTTTTTGAACTTTTTATATAAACCTGGTCATGTGTAATTGTGTTATGTTTGCTTTACTTTGCAAAGTTATAAGAAACTGTTTCGATAATTAGCTGGACCCCTTCAAAAGTCACCCAAGTGGCGAGGTTTAGGATTGTTCCATGCAAAAAATTCTTGGTGGATGACCCATCCATTATAGGGCTCAGTGATGGTCTCTCTCAATCACCAAACTGCTAAACCAAATGTTTTCCGGCAATATTTCTACAAGGATAACTTCTTTATCTCTTGTTTCTCTACTCTCACCATCAAATTCCAACAAGTAGAAGAGCACCACTCACCACTCTTCTTCGGCTGCATAATAGGGCTCAACTTATGGAATTAAGAAAGACACCTTTCTACTTTTTTCAGAATTAATGGTTTTTATACATTATCTCTAATATTTCATCATTTCATATTAAATGAAAAAAAAAAAAAAAAAAGATATCACGCCTTTTTTTCCTGGCTACCCTTGCAATCTAGTTACAATGTGGAATTTCCACACTTGCCCTAGATAATTTTCTTTTTCTTTTTTCACCTTCAATTGTCACTGGCAGGGTAAATTTACATGAAAGATCAGAAAGTAATAAAAGGAGTGTAGATTCATAGGGGCATCCTTGAAATCTTGGCCATTGAATTGGTATCTCCCTAGTGACCAATTGATAGATTAAATTCCCCTCTCGGGGATTTAGGCCAGGGGGATGGTTGGCTAAAGAGCCCCTCCCGCTGTCTCTCCAAAGACGAACCCCCTGATGTGTTTCATAAGATCTGGCTCGGTCATCCCTGTTGTCTGATTATGATAAGATCAAGCTTTATTTGAATTAATATCCATATCAATCCAATCATTAAAAAACTATCCATGTCAATCCATCATAGAGATTGTTCTCTGAGTATCAATACATAAACCAAACAAGCATAATTCAAAAAAAGAAACCTACAATTCCACATCTATAGATAGGTAGTAAAATTTATCGAGACAGTGTGAGTCATGTAATCCTCACGCAAAGTAAAGCAAGGAACAGTGAAATTAACCTACAACCTGAGTATTATTACTTCAAATGAGTGTGGTTGGATCCACGGCTTCAACCTTCTCTAACATGTTTCCCCAATTCTTACATTTCTGATTTCCCTTTGTCTCAAATAGTTGCTCTTCCTTCATCCCAAGTTGCGGGCTTCTTCACGTCAAGACCTTCAACCATGCGCCCTCTAAAAAGTCCATGTTCATTTTCAAACAAGTTTAGAGAACCATCTGGACAATACTGGGCCCTTAAGTCAAGTCCATGATAACAATCTCTGATTTGAAGTGGCAGGATTTGATCTTGGCAGGAGATTTCGACTTCAAGCCTCGAGCGGTCCCACTCAGTGACCTGGTTAAGGAGACTCAAGTAGGAGAAGTTGTTGGATGGGCTGTTTGTTTCTCCACGGATGGGCTTATGAGTTACCGGATCGATTCCCAGGCCCAGTAGCCGTTTCTTCAGATGGGTGTTCCAGTGGTTCTTGATCTCATTATCAGTTCTGCCGGGCAGGCGAGCAGCTATAGCAGACCATCTGTTATAATAATTATCCAACGTTAATCAAATTTTAATTTTTTTCTGGTTGTGTTCACTTAAAAATATAATTAAAAATTGCTTGAAAAACATACCAAGGAAACAAACTTATTTAAAGTGTGCGACGAGAAACTATATATCTAAGACAGTAAATTTTATTTCATCTTGTAATATGTATGTTGTGTGCAGAGTTACAAAATATATGTACTTATTCTTTTTGGGATTTGCTAGCCTCCATCGCAGGCATTTCGCGGATAGGCTATTGCATGTGAGAGCAGCCACCTCGTGAATGAAGACAAAATCTGCTGAAAAGTGAGCCTGTGTGTGGCTGCTCTCACATGCAAAATGCCATTCGCGAAATGCCTTTTGTGATGGACGCTAGCAAATCTATATTTTTTAAAGAGTCATAAAAAACCATGGAAGAATGGTTAAGCATATGTTATCACTGGATTAGCGATTAGGATGCAGAGTTCCGTTTTCACTGCAATGTCTTTTTCAATATTTTTAAGTTTCTCATGAAATTTACAAAGTAATATATATGAGAAATCGATGAATTATTCGTAAAATCTGTGTTTAATTCAGAAAATTTGGGTTTACTTAATACAATTTGTATTTAATTCGAGGAATATAATAAATTTTCGAATATTTGGGAATATCGATGTTTAAAATGGGACATAAAAAATCAGAATTTTTTCAAAAAAAATTCAATAATCTGTAGAATTTTGTAAATATGGTTGTGTGTACCTAATGATATCTTTTACTCCCTTGTTTTGATAATAGCACTCCATAATTATTCACCACTATATCTGATTGGTTGCTGAGAGATCTGAAAACTGTTTATCTTCTCTATAGCATCTTGGAAATCACAAGACTTAAAAGCTGATTAGAGAAGTACAAAATAACTATTTTTGTTCCCTCATGAAAAATGGTATACTATTTTGTGTGAGCACAATGAAGAAAATCACATGGAAAAGCATTTTATTGTGAATATATCTGTGATTTGTACAAGTGTTTTAATTTTCTTCTGATTAGGATACCAAATCCAAACCAAACCCATTAACAAAAAAGTTGAATTTCAAAGGGAGAGAGCTCTACTTGTTTCCTAGAGCTGAATGCAAGCTGATAATGGCGGCCTCCTCTTCAAAGGAGAACTGCCCACGCTTAATATCCGGCCTCAAATAGTTCGTCCACCGCAGACGGCAACTCTTCCCGCATCTTAGCAAGCCTGTAACAATGAAAAAAAGCAAAGATATACTGTCAAAATATTCAGCTTTTCTTCCATATTATCAATCTCAACGAAAGAGAAAGAACAAATAAAAGTTTGTGGGTCTATTTTTATCTGCTTTTTGAGGCAAGACTCTCCAACTTCCATGGCCGTTCTTGCTTATAAAATCGATGAGAATTCGATCTTCTTCCGATGTCCATGGCCCCTTTTTAAGGCCAATTTTATGACAGCATGGGGTTCTTGCCATGGAACCTTCACTTCTCTATACTTCTTCTCCAAGAAGTGATTTTTTTGCTCGATACTCGTCTTCTCGGATGAGTGTGGTGTGGTGTGGTGTGGTGCTCCTTTTGCATTTGTGGGATTTTCAAGTCAAAGGGAACCCCACCACTCTACTAACTACATTATCCTTGTGATTTCATTAATGTAGCAGTGTCTTCATAACATTAGAAGGCTCATGAAGCTAGTTAGGTTTTATTTGGATTCCCATATTACCCCTGGCTTTCACAAAATGATTATTAAGTGTGTTCAATCATTTTTACTTGAAAGCAAGACAATAATTCAGTCACGAAAAAAAATGAGTTGACTCAGGGGAATTGATGCAGTCAATTATTCATTAACTTTACGTCGAGGGAATTTTTGATTTGTTTCTTAGGCATAAACTCAGACTCTAACGAGAAGTTCACCAAGTAAAACCGAGTCGACTCGAAGAAGTTGATGAGCATGATTCAGATAAACTCGCCTCACAAATCCCACCGTAGATATCAAATTGTTGAACAAAATAAGTGTTGATCGGAGGATTTTGTCCATTGATTGACTCTGAAATTCAAAACCTTAATACCTGTGGTGGACCCAATTGCTTAATTCTCATCTAAGCAAATTGGATAGGAGGAGAAATGCCAAATTAAGAGAAAATTAGTGAAGGGTAATATAGACATTTTGCATGTCGTGTTATATGTACTTATTTTATGAGTTAAGAGGGAAGGTGGGTAACGGCACCGCCCACGTTCTTGGAGACCTTTTGGCCTCTTCTGTCTCTTTCACACGTAGTTGGATGCTTTTAATGCTAAAGGACGAAACATCACATGACTCACACACTCTCTCTCTCTCTCTCTCTCTCTCTCTCTCTCTCTCTCTCTCTCTCTCTAGAAAGATCATGGATACTTGACACGTGGCGGAGGAAAGGATACAATCAGTGGGTCCCAACTTTGGTTGATCAGAGCCCTCCATTTGACAAGTCGTGTATTGGATTCCTGAGGCCCAAAAATCAAATCAATCATCCAATTGTGAAATCAGAGAATGTGCATTCTTGTTGTTGAATGTAGACAACGGTTCACATTCAGGTCCACATTCAACGGCTAAGATTACATATTATAGGATTCTAAGATTGTATGAATGACATGATCTTCGGTTCAAATGAGATCCAAAGGAATGCCTATCAAATGAATGGTTCAGATCAGACAATTGTAGGACCCACTTCCGTGTAGTGACTGCGCCCCATTAAGATTGGGAAAGAGTTTAGAAGGACGAGGAGATTACCCATACACATTCTACCCTATACAGTAAGACTTTTTAGTTCACCGTATAACTACGAAATGGTTGTACAGGAGAGATTTATTTTATAATTCACCTTTCGCATGAAAGAAGGTGGAATTCTAAAGGAAAAATCGCCAATGGGGGACATCAAAATACGAAAATTGCCAAGGAGGGACACACAATTGAAAAATTGTTAGAGAGGGATGAAATGGGGGTTATCGAGTCTCGACTCTAAAAGGGGGTTATCAACCCTCTAAATGGGGTTATTAAACTCTCAGAAGGGTTATCAACCCTCTCTAACAAGTTTTCAAAAGCATGTCCCCCCCTTGGCAATTCTCTTATTTTGAAGTCCCCCATTGGCAATTTTTCCACAAAAATACCCATATAGAAAATGACCAAAGTACCACTCCATATGGAAAATAACTAAAATACTCTTTTATCATGAAAATTGACAAAATATCCCTATATTATTTTGGTTATATAAAAATTAAAAACTCTATGTATAGTATGTATTTTTAGTTGATGAATGTAAACCATTGTGTCACAAACCTAGATCGGTTCGCAACTGATTTGATCTTCTCGGAGGGAAGATCGGCCTCTTGATCCACTTAGAGGGAAGGATCAATCCTCCTTTGTGCACAAAACACAATTTTTGAATAAGTTTTCTTCATTGATTTCCAAAGACTGCTTACATCTTATTTATAAATAAAAAACACACACGACCACTTTCTCTAAAACTACCTCACACCAACCAATCTAGATAATCCTTATCTCTAAGACTCCTAGCAAATCTAAAAAATAATGAATATCTAAACTAATTTATTTTACCCAAAGTGGGACCCATTTTGGTACGTAACATTCCACCCGCCTTGAAAGCAACCTTGTCCTCAAGGTTGGAGATTTCGAACCAATTGATGAAAAATCAAATCTTGCGCATTTTCCAAAAGTCTGTTTCCGTCTTTCGCCTTTTCTTCTTCTCTTTGTCTTGCAGTATGTCATCATCAATAGTTGAGACAACCTTATTTTTAAAACGATCTCATCGTGGCATTCATCAAAGCTACTTCGTTGTGTCTTTCTGGAATGATTTAGACGTTGACGAACGAATGGCCATGGGTGGGATTTTTTTTATGGCGGTAGACTCTTCGGCTACAAACTTTCTTTCGTGGCTCTTTCGCCTTTTCTTCTGGCTGAGTTTTTTCTCCCTTCTTCTTTTCTCCTTTTTTCTGTTTCGCCATTTTCTTTTCGTCGTGCACGCATTTTCGACCTTTGTCCCGATTTTGTTCAAGCCTTCCACAAACCGTTGATGTCCTTCCATCATTTCCAAAACGAGTGCTTTGATATTCTGAAGATCTCCACGTATGGATTCCCAAAACTCCGAAGGTGTAGCCATGGCGCAAGATTTACTGCTCTGATACCACTTGTTACTAATCTAGATCGGTTCGCAACTGATTTGATCTTCTCGGAGGGAAGATCGGCTTCTTGATCCACTTAGAAGGAAGGATCAATCCTCCTTTGTGCACAAAACACAATTTCTGAATAAGTTTACTTTAGTGATTTCAAAAGACTGCTTACATCTTATTTATAAATAAAAAAACTCACGTGACCACTTTCTCTAAAACTACCTAACACCAACCAATCTAGATAATCCTTATCTCTAAGACTCATAGCAAATTTAAAAATAATGAATATCTAAACTAATTTATTTTACCCCAAGTGGGACCCATTTTGGTACGTAACACATTGCCTATATGTAGGGCTCAAAATTAAAAATTAAACGCAATTTTGAGTCCAATAATCAGTTTTTGATTCAAAATCCAAAATGAACAAGGCCTAAGCAACAGCTCTTAGATTAATTTCTGTTTTCGAAAAGGAAGCAAAAAACAGGAAACAGTTCTAGATATTGGTTCTGAAATGCTAGCCTTACCGACTCAATCCCCAATATTTGACTGAAAATTGGTGAGCTTTAAGCTTTCATCCCTGCTCAAGAGCTGGGGGGGGGGGGGGGGGGGGGGGAATTCTTGGCAAGCTTTAGGCATGGTGTGCTAATTCGTCTGTGAATCATACTTGAAGACCCTGTCAATCACAAGCATAAGACTGTGGTCAGTATGTGAGGTTTGGGATCCAAGTTTTAGCATTGCACTTCAAGGGACAGCGAATTTGGGATATTCCATTGCACCCAAATCAGTGTTACCTGCTTATGCACACCATTTCACGATGAACTGATAAGATCATCCACTATTACAGAAAACCCAATTACAATTAGCCATTTATAACTTTTGTGAAATCCAGTATTACAGAAAACCCATTTACAATTAGCCATTGATAACTTTTCCCTTTAATTCCTACAAAACTTTCCATTTACACAATTGCATGAACATTTACAACAACAATCATTGCATTTAGCTGAAGAGATGCCACCATCCATCCGAAAATAAACCTCAAGATCACTAGGTAGTTCAGTATAGACTGTACAGTTGCTATGGCAATGAGGTTTCAAGGATTGAATGCAATACTTCTTGGTGTTCAGATGGTAACATTGCCAACATGGATGCAAAAGTTGTAGGGATCACTGATTGCTTTAAATTTTGTATTAAACCAGGGATATATGCCAACATTTCTTCATATGCAAGGTCACCTCCAGCAACTAGGATCTGTTTCATTGAAAAGTAGACAGGTAAGTTATAGTTTAGATATTTGACTGGTAGTAAAGTACTAAAATCAACCAACCTCAGCAAATACTGAAAGAATCTTGGGCAAATTCTGATTGTTTCGGCCCAACAATGATGGATCTGACCTGGATAATTAAAACTTGTGAGCTTGGAAGCAGTAACTAACATAAAACCTTCCCTCAATTTTCTTATAAAGTTCTCTCAGATATACCTTTTTACCATAGAGAAAAATAGCTGATGTAGAACTTTGGCTTCCTTGAGGTCATTTTTAATGGGGAGATAGCTAAGCCAAACTGGAAGGAGCTGCAAAACATTGAAGGAAGATAATTTTGAGCACCTTGCTGTTTGTGTACGTGATGTATTGGCATGCATTTCATCTTCATTCAGAAACGAGAACTGAAATGTTAACCGTGAATTTCTTGAACTAACTGATTTCAAGTTCTGGCATATGCCTGAAATGATTTCATCCCCCCACCCCCCCACCCACACACACACAGAGAGAGAGAGAGAATCGCAATGAGCTAACTAACATCCCGATAAATTTAGAAGTTACGTTTACAGATCTGAACTAATATACCTAGGCCAAAGATAGCCATGCCGTGTTATTGAGCCAGTCAATGTATTTGGAAAAGAAGACATGTATGTAACTGTGTTTCTTTGCATCTCTTCTTGACGTTTTGCTGCATATCGTGTTTGATCCTTGTTGAGAAGGTATCTCTCGATTTTTCTACACTCAGTTTGTCTTAACCAAGGAAGCCAACATTGTTATTTACCTCTACCAAAACATGGTATAAAGAAGACAAGGACCGCCACCAAATCTCCAATTTAATCAACTATGTAAATACAAGAACTTGATATCTATGTAGACAAGTGGTTGTCCGTCGTGGGGTTGGAGATACAATCTCCTCCCACAAAATCTTGCTCTTACTTTTCTCCTCCATCTTTTTTCGTCTTCCATACGAAGTGTCTGTGGATGGATTCTTGAATGCTCAAGACAGTAATAGAGCATGGTTGATCAAGAACTAGAAGAGGTATGTTCTCCATCTCCAAACCCTTCGAAACAATTGGATTGAGAAATTCATGACAACATTACAGTCTAAGATTCTCAAAGTAATGGCAAACTGGACTTTTGTACGAAATAGATTTGGAAACAGTATTATTGTCATAAGTGAGACTATCTATTTAATTACATTGAGCAGAAAACTATACTTTTTTGGGCATAGATTTGGCATGACATTGTCCGAGAGTAATACACTTCTGATTGGTTCATCTGGAACAGGTTCTGGCATATGCCTGAAACGATTTCACCCCCCCCCCCCCCCCCCCCCCCCCCCCCCCCCCCCCCCCCCCCCCCCCCCCCCCCCCCCCCCGACCCACACACACACACACACACACTCATAGAGAGAGAGAGAGAGAGGAGTCATTGCAATCAGTTGACTTACATCCCGATAAAATTCTAAGTTAATGTTTACAGATCTAATCTAAGAAAATCTAGGCCAGAGATAGTCATGTTGTGTTATTGAGCGAGTTTATGTGTTTGGAAAAGCACGCATGCAACTTAAAGGACTGTTTATAGCTAAGTTAGTTCATACATATATGTGTGTGTGTGTGGTATCGGAAAAGAGATCCTACTCGGTCGAGTAGATAAGCTTATCTACTCAGTAGGGTTAAAAACAGTGGGGGCCCACATTGTTTGGGTGATCTAGTTTGTCCATTTTTTCCCTCCATTTTTGGATGGGTTATGATGATCCTACGGATCTGATTTTTGGTGGGCACCATATCTACGTAAGGGCCTTTCAAATGAATGATTTGGATCACCCAAACAATGTGGGCCCCCACTGTTTTTTACCTGACCGAGCAGATAAGCTTATCTACTCGACTAAGTAGGATCACTTTTCCGTGTGTGTGTGTGTGTGTGTGCCTCTCTCTCTCTCTCTCTCTCTCTCTCTCTATATATATATATATATGAGGAAAAGGATTGTGAGCTTGAGCACTGGATCCTTATGGTGCGCTTGAGCTCTCAAACCCATGTGGCCCACATTGTTAGGATGATCCAAAGCATTCATTTGAAAGGCCCTTACATAGATAGGATGTGTACAAAAAATCAGCTCCATAGGATCATCCTAACCCATCCATTTGTGGAGGTCAAAATGGACAAACCACAAATCTGCCCATTTTTGCCCTCCACTTTTGAAGGGGTTAGGATGATTCAATGGAGCTGATTTTTGGTACACACCCTATCTATGATAGGGCCTTGCAAATGAATGGTTTGGATCCTCACAGAAATTGTGGGACCCATGTGATTGGTGCACTCAAGCGCACCATTTCATTACAGCGCTCAAGCGCACCAACACATACCTCTATATATATATATATATATATATATATATATATATATATATATATATATATATATATATATATAAGACAGCTGTGAGGCCAGCCATGTTGTACGGCTCAGAATGTTGGGCCACCAAGAAGCAGCATGTGCATAAGATGAGTGTAGCAGACATGCAAATGCTTAGATGGATGTGCGGCCACACAAGGTTAGATCGAATTAAAAATCAAGACATCCGTTAAAAGGTGGGGGTGGCACCAATTGAGGAGAAGATGAGAGAGCACCGCTTAAGATGGTTTGGGCATATCCAACGCAAGCCTTTGGATGTTCCAGTGAGAAGAAGTGAATCATGCCAAGTTGATGGAGTAAAAAGAGGTAGGGGTAGACCGAAGACAACTTGTGTAGAAACAGTGAGGAAAGACTTGAGGGCTAGGAACATAACAGAGAACATGACCTTGGATAGGATAGAATGGAAGAAAATGATCCATGTAGACGAACCCAACTAGTGTCTGGATTACCCTTAGTCAATTTGAAATTTTGAATAGGGTGGATCTGTTCATTTTCTTCATGAAAATTTTCTAAAGGATTCATTAGCCGACCCCAACTAGTTTGGGACAAAGGCTTAGTTGAGTTAATTGTCTTTCACATTTATGTTTATCTACCCTATCAGAATGGGGCCCAACATTAATGACCCATAGTGGTAACCATGGTTTTAAATTTCGGCCAACATGTTTCGTTTCAGCCAAAATATTTCGATTTCATTGGGCACTGAAACGAAATCCACCAGGATTCGACAAAGTACAAAATTCGACGAAACTTCGGCGGAAATATTTTGTTTCGGATGAGATATTTTGATTTCGTTAAGAACCGAAACGAAATCCATCGGGATTCGACAAAGTACAAAATTTCGATGAAATTTCGCATTGCGCCAACAATTTTGGTTAAAACCATAGAAATGATATGATCCAAAAAAAAAAAGTGGAAAGGGAGAGATTTAGGGAACATTGAACAGAGATCATTCTATGCCCTTCTAAATGGAACCATGTATCCTCAATCCTATTACATTGAGCCACAGTAAACATGACAAAGAGCCTAATTCCATCTATCCATCCAATATTCCAATGAGAGAAAACCCAACGATCAGATAGTTTTATGAAATGGTACCCTCGCACCTAGTAGAAAATACTGGGATACATCTGTCCACTTCATTCATTTGCATAAGTTTAAGATGAACTCAATGATGAGTTTCATCACCTCAACCGAATGATCAGTAGCAAGCTTCACATTTACAGAACTCTCCATAAAAAATTAAGAAACTAAACATAGTCTATGAAAGTTTTGAGTTATTCTACATTCTTGATTTTAACTCAGGTATATTTTGGTAATATGCTCTCTGATTTTTCTTTAACCCTTTTTGGTGGGTAAGCAGAGATCATTCTATGCCTTCAGATGCTTAGAATTAAGAGGGTTAAGAACCTAACAATGAGCCAAGAATTGCATTTCATCGTAGACCAACATATATTTGAGATAAACAACAAATGTTAGATAAAGCAAAGCAGCTGGATTTACACTTCTCACCTTAGCAACATCCATACAGTCTCTTCTATACTCACAGATCTTGCCAAGGGCGGATATAGCATTGTCCGTTGCCATCCGATTATCAAATATGAAAGCCGATGGATGCATGATGACGGAATTTAGCCTAGTCAATACTTCTGCATTGAAATACAAAGTATTTAGTAACCCAGTAAAACATGTGCAGCAACAGATTATTTACGTTGACAATGTCCTCATTATTACCTCCAATGAAACACGTCCACCCTGCATCTCCATGTGCAGCACATACACCAATTCCATAGACTGCCACCTGTGATTATGACTTGTGACTCGGTTATCAAAGAGGACTCATATGCATATCTCATATATAAAGGCTCCAAATGTATGTGTTTGCATTCATTTACATGCGAGTACTCTCTCTCTCTCTCTCTCTCTCTCTCTCTCTCTCTCTCTCTCTCTCTCTCTCTCTCTCTCTCTCTCTCTCTCTCTCTCTCTCTCTATGTATACACACATGTATGCATATGTATAAAAACTTCTTCTTCTTCTTTCTTTTTTTTTTTTTGAATAGTATGTATAAAAACATACTTTACGGGTTAAGTTAGTTTAAACTGATTTAGATTTATGTTTCGGTGTAATGCTATCACTTTATGTTTGCTTACATTAGTAAGATGGAGCCCATCATTAATTCGCTCATTAATGGCATTTTATATAATTAGTGGAATTCACATCTATACATTTTACATGAATTCTTCTAAACAGTCGAAGTACTCATATCGGAAACATGTCAGATTTTGAACTTAATGATTTGGAGCGACACTTCTATGTCTTTTTATCAACGTTTCTCCTAAATACATTTAACACATTTTCGCAGTTACCAAATGCTTTGATTTTTGTCCATCCTAATAGGAAGCTTTTTATATGAAAATAAAATATTATGTTTACGTAACCCACATTTTTTTTTTGAAATGGTGAAATTAATATGAAAAAGGGGGCCGAACCAAGACCAAGGAGGTATAGGGGCAGAGAAGAAAGAAAATACAACGAGAGAAAGCTAAAAAAGGTACAGATCACATATATTTACGTAACATATTATAAATATATTAGGGATTTGCTAGGGACCATCGCAGAAGGCATTTCACAAAACGGCTGTTGCATGAGAGTGCACCCACATAGGCTCAGATTTTATCTTATTCATTTAATTCATCTAAGGGAATTACTTTGTTGGGAATTAATCAGGAACTACGACTTTGTAGTGAATTACTTTTACACTATTATCGATGTGCAGCATCCCACACACTAAGATGGGAAGCGAAGTCGGGAAATAAGAAGGTGCTTAGACTCTCTCTCTCTCTCTCTCTCTCTCTCTCTCTCTCTCTCTCTATATATATATATATATATATATATATATATATATATATATATATCTGTGTGTAAATACATATATGTATATTTGTGCATGTGTGTGTGGGTCGGTGGTGGTGGTACGAAGGTTTATGTGGATGAATGCAAATTATACAATTGTTAATAAGCAAGATTCATTCAGCCCAATTCTCTCCACAAGAATCCATGCTTGCATATATATTTGAATTTAAAAGCTTCACCTGGCGGACATCTGCATCTGCATCAGCGGAGCCTTCAAGAAGATATGAGAAGAATCTTAAATGGTATCTGAGACAAGAGGAAAACTAATCAGGAACGACAACAATAAAGCAAAGGAGTAACCTCAGAAAGGTGCTCATATCAAATTGAAGTGGTGAGGTGGAATACCTTTTAGCATCAGCACCACAATGTTCCACAACATCATTAAAAGTGCAAATTGCAGTGCATCTTTCCTCTGATGTTTGGTCATTCCACTACCACCAAAAGGCAGCACAACAGGAAGCACTAGTAAATTTCAGAAATTGAAAATTTGTGTGATGCCTCAGTAAATGTAGGAGTGTAGAAAGTGACTCACCAACTTTCGGGTTAGAAAGGGTACAAATTCCTCAAAATATGGAAGAAAACCCGACTTCTGCAGCTTTGCCAGGGTTCCGATGCATTTACCAACCTGATGGAAGAATATATCAAATGCTCTCAAACTCATACAGTAATATATATCAATTAATTTCTGCTGGATAAGAAGGTATCAAAGCCCAGATGTGGGCCTTTTACGTCAAAAGCACTAGGGCAAGATCCTGAACTCCAATCCAATTCTTCTATATTCAAAACATTCAAACATGAACATGATACTCACTTATGCATGGAAAATATAAAAAGTAGTTTAAGTGACAAGAGGATTGAAAATTGTCAAAGCTGCACAAGTACTATAACCGCAAGGTGTAAAAAGCAACCTGCTCAAAAAGTACTTGTTCCTCAGTATCCTCCTCCTTCAGTAGCTCGGTTTCCTCTTCATCAAGGTCCTTCGATGCTCTTCTTTCAAGCCTATCCGTTGTTCTACTCATACTAGCAATAATGACATTTTTCAACTCCTCAACAATGTCTCGAACCTGACCAGCTTCAAGGGGGGTCCATGATATCTGCACATCTAATCGAGTTAACATTAATACTTATGGATGCAATCATGTGCAAGTAACTTTAAAAGCTTAATCTACCAACAACTCCAGTGGAGAGTAGACGTATTAGGGATCTGTACACCAGATCTAGCATTGCTAATTAACGAAGTATGAAGGAAAACACAAATGCCTACTATTTTTTATATTAATCAATTAGCTTCCTCTAGAGTAAACACAGAAATGAAAACAACTAGGCGACAAACAAGCATTAAAACAAAGTTTGGCAACATCTTTTTTGCATATTTAGTTCTTGTACAAGCATACAAGTAGCTACGTTTAGTAGTTTATAGCAAAATGAACATCTACATATGTTTCACAAGCTTCAGTCATATAATTGACATTGGCATTGTTAATGCCTCAAGGAAGAGATGAGGTCGGGGATTGCTTGGGCCTTGTAGACACCTCATTTTGTCCTAATAAAAACCGAGCAGAATCAAGCATTCCGATGATGACCTGTGTTTGATAAATGAAATTAATAACCTATGAGATTGAAAACTTTTAAATTAAAAAAAAAAAAGGAAAATGATATCGTGACCGAGAGTAAGCCCGATGGAGGAAGCCCAACAACTCGAATGTGCCATGCATGAAAAAAATCTACTTATTGTTGATTTTCCTAAACCTAAGGGCTGGCCTACATCGCTTGTGATGTTGTGGCAAGAAACCATTTGTTCGGTCCCCTGCTCGGTCTTACTCTCGGCTCATTAGCATACTCAAAAAAAATAACACATGGTTTAGCCAAAAAACCAAAACTTCCAATAATTTCTTGAGATTACCCTCGTATTTTGGGGAAAATCCAAAATGCCAAAAGATGGTTTCTCAAAAGATAAACACTATGATGGTTTTTCAAAAGATAAACACAACATTACAAACACCTTTTTTCTTCAAATAAAATATTTTACAAAAAAAGGCTCTATTTTCAAACTGCTTTGATCGGAAATACTTATTGTTCGATCGGACACAATGCATGTCCAGTGGAACGCTTCTGGGCACCCACAATCCTTGCCAGAATTCTACTATGATTTTGGCCCCAAATTCATCACTTCAGCTTTTTCTAACGAAGGATTTAGTCCCACATTGACCCAAACCCGATTTTGGACCCCATTAAGCCCCTATAAATAGGGCATTAACTTCACAAATCACACATCTTGGAAAAATAATCCTGGAAAAAAAAGCTTGAAATTCAATGACATCATTTTCTAAGAACTTCAAAAATTTTTGATAATGATGTCTTGAAAAATCCCACTATAGAGGAGCTCTGAAGGTCCTCTGAAAAATGGACGGCATGTGAGTTCTCTGAGTGGGATACCGATATCGTCGTAGGCATCATCAAGAAAGGATGCTGAGGAGTGCTTCTCAATCTTCAACTTTCAATCTTCACTCGGGGTAATATCTTCTGACCTTTTTACCTTGTTTGTTTCAATTTTTCTATCTGTTTTGCCTAGAAATTTCTCTTCTTATTCCGTCTAATTCTTCTCACCTTTTTACTTCGTTTATTTCAGATCTATAACAGGTTTAGGACAGTTTATTGAGCAGGAAAATACAGGATAAAGTGAAGGAGTTCAATAAGTGAAATAGGAAAATAAGCAACGGAAGAAGATAAGAAAATTACCTAGAATCTCTCTAGGCTTCCTAGGAATCTCATCTATGTTGAAAGATCACACTCCAAGAATACAAAAGCGATAGATAGCAAGATTGGAATCTCACTAACCAAACCCCAATGCATCATATCAAGGGGTTCTTAGGCATCGCACCTTAGGAAAGATCAAGATATCTCACCGTGACAAGGAGTAGACATCACATCCGGACTAGAGGAAAAAAACTTCAAATCTTTGTTCATTCATCATTCCATCATTCCATAAAGAAAAGTGCCCTGACACTACATACATAAGAAAAGAAAGAGAACTAGAAAGTTCTAAAACCCAAAAACAAAAATCATACACTTTTGGACTAAATACCCTCTAATGTCTTGTACCCCCATAACTTAAAAGGACTTAAATAACACTCTAAAAACTTTTTTTTTGGCCCAGTAACACTCTAAAAACTAAATAGAACTCTTTTAACATTTAACGATACGTCCTAATTCTTCATGGCACCTTCGATGGTCCCTGTCAGAGGTATCTTTCTTCTTTTTTTAACATTATAAAGAATCCTGTTTATAGAGAATTCCAAGCAGATTTTTACATGTCTGTTCACTGTACATATGACTGCTCATGTGTCGACTGAGATAAATCTATTGAATTCAATTTGAACTCAGATGGTAATCATGTGTGTCAAACAACCCAAGCACCAAATCATTTCTTGAACACAACTAAACTCCATTAACCATGCCAATATGCCATGTCATTCACATTGCCAAACATTGTCAACTGCAGTGCCACATGCTAGCCATGTCAATTGAAGGGCCATTCTATTCTTATGTTAAAATAGAATTAATTGTGAAACAACCAGTTACTCTAAAAGCTTAAGCTGTTGGAGAAGGCGTTATTTAATCTTTTATACACTTCAACATGAACTATCTCCAACAACTGTACAACAAATATAGTAATAATAGGTTTGAATCTGAGACTTACCTGCATGCATTCAACAAGAGAACCCAACTTGTTTGTCAAGACCTCCATTACTTGTTCCTAAGGCAGAGCATTCAGTTAATACATCAGGAACAATTATCATCTTCCAACTGATTGAATGTACAAGGAGAAATTCTTTGTAAAGGAAATCATATGGAGTTAGTGCTACCTGAAAGTTTTTATTTGAAATACCTTATGTAATTCTTTAACGAGTGATGAAATAATGCGATCCGATAATTGCTTTACAGAAAGAGCATAATGCCCGTGAGATATTCTCCCAACTGCTGATTTTCCCACGTACAATAGCTGGGGCATAGCTGATGTATGATGTAAAACAATCAACAATCATACTTATTCACACCATCAATGACATATTGGCACTGTCTTGAGTTTTCGAATATGATACCAAAGCTCTTCTATCAGATGTTAAAAAGGTTTTAGCGTGCGTGCACACACACAAAACACTGAATCGAATGCAAACTTGAAATGGCAGAAAATATGGCTCAAGTGGAAACAACTCTGACAAGTCTGAAGGGTTGCATTTCAGAGGGAATGAAGAAAACATGCACGCATTCATGCACACACAAATGCACAACTGGATCGAATGCAAAATTGAAATGGCAGAAACGATGGCTCAACCAGTAAGATCTCTGACGAGTATGAAGGGTTGCATTGCAGAGAGAATGTGCACAAATAAATGCTTAGAACTTGCAATAGGAGATCCACTATGGATCACAATAGAACATGTCAGATCTGGGTCGAGCATTCCAAGGTCAAAACAAAATTATCTTCATAGCACCTTTAAATTATGACCATAGATGAAAAGCTAAATAGCATCCATGTGATACCTATAACAGCAGCCATCCGAACTCCTTCATGGAATGGAAAGTTCACAAGTGGAGCTAGAATAGGGAGAACCTGCATGTGCAAAAATTAGGCTTAATTACTACGAGTTATGAAAATGGTCATACATTACCTTTGAGGTGAAAGCATTAGTAAAGCACCTTATCCAACCATGGATAAAACTCGTCCTTCAACACATCCATGTAGCAGCAAAGGATGTTGCAAGCAGTAGCCTTATCTTCTAACATGTCTATATTGATGCCAATTTTCTTATTCCCTATCATAATTGTTGCCCTGCTACTTTTGAAATAACAATAGTTATAAATATAAAATAATGGATGAGGAAAAATAGGGAAAAACTTCCATAACATGTCAACATTGAACAACTTAAATCACATCACATGGTCAAGGTAGCATATGCGATTCCAAGGTAATAAAATGACTACAGAAAATGAGTTTCTACTAAGAAGAACACATGTTTAATACTGATAATGTTCATTCCAGTCTATTTGGCGGGTGAGTGTATTTTTGTAATTTCTCTTTTGATGTGAATATAATACAATGCAAGGAGACAGATAGAAACCCTAAGCTCTTTTTTCTCTCTCTCCTTAATTTTTTTCTTTTTTTCTTTTTTCTCTTTTCTATATCAGACCTAAATAAACAGACCAAGTTGGTATCAGAGTTAGATCACACCAGAACTGAACGAAGTCAAACCTTGCAGTCGACCTCCTGTTTACAGGAGAACCAGCCCAGTTCGCATCAGTGAACCCATCTAAGTCCATGTGATTGTGCCTTTTGAAGAACAAGCCTCTACCAGGAGCCCTCCTTAAGTTTCTCACTATCTGAAGAACTGCTGCCCAGTAAGAGGTACATGAGGAGCTCATGAACTGACTCACTACACAACTGCAAACGAAATATCTGGACAAGTCACGGTCAAATAGATTAATTTGCCAACATATCTCCTATACCTGCCTAGATCCTCTAACAAATCCCCTTGATAAGGATACAGCTTAACATAAGGATCCATGGGGACCTCAGCTGGTTTCACGCCCAATGATCCTATCTCCTCTAATATGACCAAGGCATATTTTCTCTAAGATAGTGATAGTCCACCACTCCAAGGATGTATTTAAGGAAACCAAGATCTTTAGTACATAACTCTCTCTGAATGAAGTCCTTTAGCTTCTCTATGCCTTCCCTATTACTCCCTGTGATAACAATATCATCTACATAGACTACTAGGAAGATGTATCCACTATTAGAGTGCATACTGAAAATTGAATGGTCTATCACACACAGCCTCATGCCAAGGCGCACAACCGCGTCACTGAATCTCTCAAACCAAGTTCTAAGAGAATGTTTAAGTCCTGGGAACACAAGAAGGCCACATACTCGGGCCGTGAGAAAAAAGGAATCTGTAGGCTCAATCGGTGCAGAGGATGAAGGAGTGGAACTCTCAGCCACAGGGACAAATGCATGATTAGCATAGCGAGACGGCCTCAACTCCAGATGCAAATCATAACAAAAGTCGATGGAGTGACCCTCCATACCACAGTGAGTGCAAAATCAAAATCTACGGCTACCGGAACCACGGCGTCCGCCTGAATCTTGACCAACACCACGACCTCGGCCGCCGCGACCATACTAGACTGCACAGGAAGAGCAGAGCGCTCAACAGATGAATCAATTGGCAACTCAACCCTGATAGAGCACTGGACGCGAGAAAAAACCTCATCAAGGGAGGGAAGAGAGCCAAGTCCCACAATTTGCTGACGAATGGGGAAAACTCAGGCCTTAAGGAATCCAAGAACTACACCAGCTGCAAATCCTCCTAGCACTTGGCTAACATGGTAGCATCCGTGGTGAAGGGCAGGTACATATCGAGCCCAATCAAAAAAAAAAAGGTACATATCGAGCTGCTCACATGATGTCACAAACTTGGAGTAATGTTCGGAAACCGGCTTATGACTATGCTGCAGATGAAGGAGTTCCGATTAAACATTACATATCTACGTGAGGTTGTTTATCCCGGAATAGAGGGTTTCTGCGCGTTTCCAAACATCCTTCGAAGAGTGAAGAAACATCATCAGGCCAACAATCTTCGGTTCCATATTATTCCAAAAGAGGATCTGAATATGAGCATCCTCTTGGCGCCACTTACTATACAATTTATCATCAACTGGAGGAGCATCTTTTTTAAGATAATCAACTTTGCCCCGAGCCAAAAGAAACGTCGCAATTGCCCAACGCCACGGGTGATAGTTAGAACCTATAAAGCACGGGTACGACACGACACGGGTACGACACGACACGGGTACGTGGGTACGTGATTTGCCAAAAAAACCGGGTGCAGGTACGTTCGGGTACGCCGAATATAATAATATATTTTAATATTTTATTATATATTTATAAATATTTTTAAAAAAAAAGTGTAGAGCAATTAAATAACAATAACATCACCAAAATGGAAAATTCTAATATTACTCTTCATTCCATAAGTGATTAAGTTCCATATTTCATAACATGAGGCATCAATACATTTGAAATTTGAAAAATACCCCACCGTTTGGAAGTTAAGAAAGTTAAAATTTTGACCCGACCATTTTTCTTTGAATTTTGTACTAGAACTGGAGAGTTGACTTTTTTTCCTTTTAGATTTGGGTGTTGAAACTATTTTTAATAAATCCAAAAGGGGGGTATTCCGTTATTTACATGTAAAGACATTTACTTAAATGGTTTACATGTAAATACAGAGTACAGGAAAGTAGAGAAAAGTACAAGAGAGGAAAGAGAAGCAGCAGGAAGAAGCAGGACGTGTCGAGTACGCGTGGTGCGCACCCGACACGCAACCAACCACCAAAACTAGTTTTTTTTTTTAAAAAAAAAAATGGGGTACGCACCTCGGACGTACCCGGGGCGTACCCGAACGTACCCGCACCCCATACGTGTCGGGTGCGGGTGTGGGAGCCCCGGGAGAGTACCCGTGCTTCCTAGGTTAGAACCATCAAATTTGATGGATGTCATCTGAACCATAGGAAGCTCCATCGAAGTAGAACCAGAAGCGGTAGCCATGAGAACAGAAACCACAAAAAGAGAGGAAATCAACCAACGACAACGAAGCAGCAACAAGGAATCAAACCAAATCACGCCAATGACAATTACTGAAGATCATACGAGAACCACCAGAGAAGATGCCGACGCAAACCATAGAGCCTGAGAGAGCGAAGTAAACACCAATCCAAGTCCCATCAGGACAGACAACGACGAATTACAACGAAGAGAAATCAGCCAAACAACACCAACGGCGAAGGCACAACAGCAATCACAGAGTCCTCGGAAGAAGAAGAAAGTAAAAAAAATCAAGTTCGGAACACGAAGGCGGTGGAGTGCGCAACCCAAAAATAAGGCTTGGTGGAGAATGATGAAGAGGAAAATGGAAAACCCAAAAACTGGTGCCGGAAAGCCCCAAGGTGGGTTTTCAAAGTGTTTTTTTTTGTGTGTGCACGCGCGTGTCGTGGTGGTGGTGGGGGTGGTGGTGGGGGGGGGGGGGGGGGGGGGGGGGGGGGGTAGGGTTTTAGGAAGGAGTAGGAGTGTGCGGCTGGGGGGTAAGGCTAGGGTATATAAGGGCAGCTAATAGGGAGGGGACGGCGGCTCCACACGAGAGAAAACCCTAATTGGGTTTTAGTTTTTTTTTTTTTTTTACCTTCTTTGCTCCTTCGCACTAATCAGAACCTATAGCTTTGATACCATGTTGATCACATTCGAAGCTCCATTGGAGAAGAGAAAAGAGAAGAGAAGAGATGGAGAGGAAAAGAGAAGAGAGTAGAATAGCTATCCCTCTCATAACATGTAATATATACGTGTGTGCGCGTGTGTCACCAGGGTTACATGTACAATGTTAGAAATACCCCTAATTAGGAACGTAATTACACCGCTAACATCTGTCATCTTGATAAGTCAAACACAAAAAAGAGAAGAATGTAAAACCATGGAATTTCCAAAGAAGGACAGCATCTATATGTAATACCTTCTTGGTTCTTTTTTATGGAGCTTAAAGATATCAACAACTTTAAGATACAAGTTAACACATCCTATTGGATGCTAATTATTGTCTAGGAATTACATGATACTAAAAAATCAACTAAAATTGAAGACTAAGTATACCTGTCATAACCACAATCAATGACTTGTTCAACTGAGGTGTTTGCATCAGTCACTATGACTCCTGGATTGAGATTAACCATTTGCAGCAGAGGCGGCATCACAGCACTCATGTAAGGCAGAAAATCTCGTCCAAGGCATTTGCAAATGTGAGCCCATGTCTGCTAAGTGAAGAACAAGAAACATTGAGACAATTGATCCAAAGGAAACTACATATGAAATACCTAATCTGAGCTTGGAAAGATCAAAACCTGAAGCATATAACCGGCAGTTGGATCATCATCATCTAGAACATTTGTTCCAAGATTCATAAGCACAGCCATGACCTGGAGTTGGAAAAAACAAATTAAACATATGATAATGGTGCAGGAAGCATAACACGCAAGTAGAAATCAATGTGAATATAAGACATCTACAGGGTAAATTCGGTGAAGGTATTGGCACATAAGCATCTCTTCCTCAGAGGAAACACGAAAAACAAAATTAAAATGAACAGTTACAATACTGAAATTTATGAAAAGTCAAAATAATACAAAAAAGGTTATAACTAGGTCAAGCGAGTAGGAAATGCAGAACAAAATCAATGATTTGTTCACCAAATCCTTAATGCTTAAATGAAGATAAACATAATGATTTGATGAAGAATCCCTTTATCTCCAAAAGTGCTCCAATTTGAGGGAGTATTGAGACTTGTAGACAATAATCTGTGGACACAGAGTCGTGTGTTGAGTGCCGACATGGATACAAAGTATCCAACATGGCAGTCCTTAGAAAACTAGAAACGGGGACACATCCAAATGTGTACATACAAATAAAATTACTGATTAATAATCATAATTTGCAACAAGATAAATATGGTATTTATTTAATAAACTAATAAATCTTAGGATTAAGCAACTATAAGTCTCAAAGAAACATGAAATGATCAAATAACAATGCATTCATCATGCAGTCTACTCTAGTTATCTTCAATCTCCAATATGCAGCAAGAAAGAGAGAAACAATGAATATATAATTACAATTAGTATTTGTTTAGCATTTTAGGTTTTTTTTTAGGGTGGGGGGAGGGGGTTTACAACAAATATTAATTAAAGAGGAGTCAATATTAAAATAAGAGTTAATGGTAAAAAAAAGACGGTAACCATTATATTCAATAATAAACAGGATTTCACTTCACACGGTACAAGACCATGTCAGCATGCCCACATTAGGTCTGACACTTCTAGCAGTACATTTACAAGTGTCAATATGTTTCGACACGCATGTTAGTAGTAAATTCGAAGTGTCCACTAAATCATAGCTTGTAGGCTATTTTGATCACTTGGTCATTTCTCTTATTGTTTATTCTTTTATATTTCATAAGAGAGATTTTTTAGCTATTCCTGTATTTATACACCTCTATTACAAGGGATGTGAATGCCATTCTGACCACAAATTCAGATTTTCCAAACATAACTTTGTAACAGAAACCCAAGGATGGTGCTTACCATGACAGCTCTATAAATAAGAATAATAACTCTGTCATCTGACATGTTATACATTGACAACATCAACACCTAGATGTCTAATAATTCACCAATTACTTTTAACGATCCCTTGATGTCTATTCTAGGCTCATAACTTCCACAAATCTTGACTTTGAGGCTTTTGGAGTGCCTTCACTTCAAGTTTGAGAAGGATTCTGAGAACTTCACTTTATGATTTCTCAGCTTCTTTTAGCAAATTTAATCCATTTGTTACAAGTTACAACTCATTTTATTCGCTAGAAAGATTTTTTTAAAAAAGAATATACAACATTGTTTTTTTGGCATGAATGTTTTCCCAATGTTAGGGCTTTTTTAATGCCAGGGTAAAGGTATTCAGCCTATTATTGTAACTACTTTTCTACTTATAGTTCTATAATTTCATACTAAGGATATATAATGGCTAAGGATAATGATATTATCTCAATAAATGAAAGAACCTACTTCCTTTTATTTACATTTGAAATGTAGATCTGGTTGTTAAACCCTGGGGGCGATCACGGGGACTACTTGTCCCCTGTATTGTACGGAACGGTTCTACTTAATAAAATCTTCGTTATCTTTCAAAAAAAAATGAAAGAACCTACACCTTTTGCATGGGCACTAATTCAGTCAGATATGTATCTTGTAAAGTGATGTTATTACATCAAATAAGCTATTAAAGAATATTTTAGTATAATGCAAAGAAAAAAAGATAGATGTTGCAGAAATAATTAAAATGATAATATAAATAAAAAATGTTCAGACTAGCAGAATCATTTCCGACAAGGAAATTTTGAACCTATTCTAGTCCAGTTGGTACTAAAGATTCAAGGCACAGGTTCTGGCTCTTAAGTGGGGCATTAACTTTTGGTCCTCGTATCATTGGGAATATTTGATCGTAGATGGTGATTCTAGCAATATCAGTAAATGCATTCAGGCTGAGAAAGGCTTCTGCAGGCAATTTTTAAACTATTTCAGGATCATGGATGTTTGGAGGGAACATGCATTTGGCATACTAGCCAATAAAGGAATTTCTATACTTGCTCTTATCTCCTTTGTTTCCTTCATGATTTTCTCAGAGCCATAATTTGGCTGCATTGCTGATTCTTCTTGTATTTTATCATCTGACCTGTTTGGTTTGCGAATGTTTGTAATGGCCTTTTATTGTAATAATTTTTCATTATCATTAAAAAAAAAATGAACAGATGAATCAATGATGTTCAATAGGTTCAAAACATCAAAAGAAAATGAACACCATACTCTGTGCTTTGCTTTATATGCATCTAAGAGAATAATTCTGTATATATGCGCATGTATACACGCACCCACAGTCGCGCGCTCGCGCACACACACCATAGGCATCTAAACGAATAAATTTTAATATACAAATATATATATATATATATATATATATATATATATATATATATATATCTGTGTGTGTACGCATGTATACACATGCACACAAGACAGACGCAAAGAGAGAGAGAGAGAGAGAGAGAGAGAGAGAGATGCTGCATAAACACACGCACACATTTGCTAGTGCAATTGGGCCAGTCTTTGACATCCTGGCGGGCCAGTCTTTGACATCCTGGCGGGCCAGTCTTTGACATGCTGACGTGTCAAAGATGTATAAACAATGCACATTAGTAAAAGGTAGTACCTCCTTGGCATCTTGGACAAACTTGTCCTTGCCAACAGCCAACCCAATGACACCAATGCACTCCATAGACTTTGCACGAAGCATTCTAGCTTTGTGATCCGTTGTGTTGCAGAGGATAGTCTTCAAATAAGGCATCACAGCATCATAGTAATCAATAAAAGCAGACTGCAAATGAAAACACTAATTAGTTTCTGACATCTTTTTTCCCTTTCCACATCTTTAATCACTCTAAACTCAACAACGATTACCCAATGCCTAACCTTAGCAGAATCAGCAATAGCAGTGAGAGCTGTCAGGGCAACTTCCTTCTGCATTTGTCTCCCCATCTGCCACAGAAAAGTAACCTCAACACTGGTGACTATAAAATGATGAGTTTTGAATAAAGTAAGGTGAAAAAAAACCTGAAGTAAGTGAATAAGCTTCAAGACGAGCTCATTCAACCAGGGTTTTAGAACTTTGGCAGAGTAACCTCCACAAAAATTCACAATAGCTGCGGCAGCATGAGCCTTGATCAATACAAAAACACAAACAACTTTAGATATGAACTCTATCAGATAATGGTTGATTAAGATAAAAGTGCATCTTACTTGGACACGAGTGTTCTGAAAGTCACCCACTGCATCAATCAGAGCAGGGGCAATTTTCTGGTTTAAGTGTTGTGTCAGTTCTGAACCAAAGTCTATACAAAGCTGGCCCATCGCATTTATAGCTGCCCACCGTACTCGGATGTGAGGATCACCAAACGAAACCAATATCATATCTACAACAGATTCAAGACTTCCACTCATAACCTGCGTATATTAGAGATAAAATTGAGAACCAAATAGCTTGCACTTATTAAATTCACCGAAGAAAGCAAAGGATCATCACCTTTTGACAGCCTTCAGCTACCTGTGAAAGTGTGATGAGTGCAGCATGCCGCTTCCTCCAATCAAGGTCATTCAGATAAGAAGGAACAATTTGAGAGGCAATTGGAAGTATTAAATTGCCACCCAAGGAATTAGAGAGGCGATCCAAGCCCTCTTGGCCTATTTCATAATTGGTGGAAAAACCAGCACTCATATCCTTCACGTCTGCATCATACCATAAAGCATTATCTTCAACGTCTACTAAAAGATTGACCAGCAAAAGGAACAATCTTGTGATGGGTTGAGGAAGCTTCCTCATCATTCCTGATGCACAGCCCCTAGCCTCTGCTAGAGCCAATAGAAATTCCACTGCAAGGTGTCGTGTTCCATCTTCAAGCCCTTGAGCTTCAGCTATGTCAATCATAAAACACAAAACTTCATCCAATTGTTTGAGAAGAAACCACGGTGATATCCCTGCAACTTCAATTAAAGTTTCCAGCTCTTCTTGCGCAAGATTTTCATTATGTACATCAAGTGCACAAGTCAGTGTTTGCATCATTGGTGGAAGCAAGTCCTCAAACATGTATCTCTGTTTTGAGGATTCCAATGACTGTACAAAACTTGCAACACCGTGAAGTGCGGCTAAGTGAACTTGGCCAGGCATGGATGGGGAAAGACTTTGACAAAAGAATTCATGAATCAAAGGAAGGTGTGCATGTAACTCTGAAGTCGCATGAGGTGCGAACTGCGAGAGCACAAGGAGCGCCCTTTCTTTTAGGAAGTACTTTTCAGAATCAATGCATTCAAACAAGAAGGGAACCAATACGGGCCATCCATCCTCATATATGATGGTAGCAGCCAACTCAGCTACTGTGTCACATAATACCCTCCAGACAGATCGAACTTCTTCAGATACCAAGCAAGAAAGCAATTGTTCCTTGGCTTTACCTTGTGCTACCTTATCCAGTGTTGTCCAAAGATTAATATTTTTCCGAAGGAGTACGGCTGTCATTGATCTTGACCTGGCCTCTGAGCCATATTGCAAAATATGGAGAAGTTTCATTAATAAAGTTGCAGGATGCTTCTGCTTGCAGGCATTGAAAAGATGCTCGGCTTGAGCCCGGGACTCGTTATGAGCACTCATAAGATTATTTATGATGTATTCAAAAGGTGCTGCATCGGTACCAAGAAGTATCTGAACCTGAGCATCTATGTGATCCATACTCTTTCCCCCTTTACAATAAACAAATTGCATTATTGGAAGACATATACGTGAAGGCCGCCATTTAAGGATAGTCTAATGAGAGAGATAGTATCATCATATACTTTCTTCCTAATGAAATGGGAATCCCATTCTATGAGGTTCTTATGTTTATGAACAACTCTGACTTAAAATAATCTTAATGACACTGGTACTAGATAACATTATCAAGAAATCAAAATAAACAGGCTTTCCTTTTATAAGTGAGCACAGGAAACCTCATCACTAGCTACCCCTTCTTAAGAAAACAACCCAAAAGCTGAAAAAATGAACAGATAGAGTTATCTTGCAAAGGCATTCATCTTATACCCTCCCTCTCCTGCCTCACTAATTGACGAGGATCATAGGCGCCGTTTCAGACTTACTCTAGCTGTGGTCGCCCCATGAGGCCCAATAAGTGGCATATTTGCCCTTTAGATTTTATTTTCATTTTTATTTTATTTTATTTGTTGATTTTCGATTGCATAATGATGTAGTGGACATTAAAGTCTTCCTTTTTCTCTTCTTCCCTTTCCCTTTCACCTTCTTCTTCCTTTTCTCTTCCCCTTCTTCCTTTTCTTTCATCCTCCCTTCCCATTTCCTCCCTTTATCTTCCCCATCCTATGTCACCAATGCATTGCTTACATACGACCTTTCTAATGCACCAAGCAATCAATGTTACCTGGAAACTCTAATTTTTTGGTTGACTTATGTGTCGGACACCTTGGACACCTGGACACCTCTAAACACGACATGACACTCCTGGACACTTATGGATGGAGTGTTGGAATGAAGACATCAAAAGTGCCGGACACTTGACACTTCATTTAGGAGGTGAGTCTTGTTGTAGAAGCTATCTAGAAGGGGAAGGGGATCAAGTCTTCAGCCAGGCAATGGAAATATAGGTTCAAGTCAGGTATCTACTATGCTTAAGAAGGTGGAATGTGTCATTGGGTCCATTCACTAATGCTCGATCTCAATAGGGAAATGTTATTTGCTTGAGGTCCCAAGAGAATTGATACACTTGGCTATGGAATGCTTGCGCTATTGTGTGTGCTCCAGAGGCTTTCCCTTTTCTTTCTACTCAACCTTGACTGCCTGCACAACTTGCTCACTCGCATGTTGATTGAAAACGGATCTCCCCTCACTTATAAGATTAAAGCAAACTTCCATTACCGGATGCAGAAAGTTTAAAACGCATGTAGCCTACTTCTACTACATTTACCGTGACTTCATTTGCCAAAGATTGTGGGAGGGGCTTCATATGGAAGAGCCAGAGGCAGATTGGGCAAGGAAGTAAATACCACATTCATTACTCCAATGAAGGCGCGGTCGATCGAAGGATTTCCGTCCTATTAGTTTGGTGCATGACATGTATAAGATCTTGTCTGAGGTACTATCTAGAAGGGTAAACGAAGTAATGGGGAGTATCATATCCAAGTTTCAAGGAGCATTCGTCTCTGGAAGAAATTCTAGAAGGAATCCTGATCACCAATGAGGCCATTGACACCATTAAGAGGGAAGCTGTACGACGACTCATGTGCAAAATAGACATGGAGAAAGCTTGTCATTGCATAGATTGAAATTTCCTGGATCCTATACAGAAGGAAATGGGTTCTAGTCAGAGATGGATAAGATGGATCAGGAAATGTCTTTCTCTATCCTGGTTAATGGGGCACTGACAAGTTTTTTTGGGAGCTCAAGAGGTATAAGGCAGGGAGACCCCTCTCACACTACTTATTGGTGATGGAAGCACTAAGCGTCCTAATATCAAAGGTGGAAGGACTGGAATTCATCAAAGGATTGGCTCGTAGTCAAAATGTGCAGTCGGTATCCCATCTTCAGTTTTGCAGATGATATGCTCATATTTTGGAGAAGGAAGAATGTGTGAAGAATTCGATAAAGAATATTCAAATAGTTTGAAATGGTTTCAGGGTTAGGGATAAATTTCGCAAAATGAAAAAGTTAATTGGTAGGGATTAACATGCTACCAGAGGAAGGATTGGGATATGCAGCTATTTTTGGGTGCAAAGTACATCTCCCCATTACATATCTTGGCCTACCCTTGGGGTATTATGGTGTACCTAAAGCCGATCTCTGGGATCCAGTTGTGGAGAGAAAGGTAGTCAGTAGTCTGCTCACAATGATTGGAACCTCTCATTAACACCACTAACATGTCAACCATTCATGACGTTATCTACTGAATGTCCAATTACAAGTACCCTGTATCCAAGAAGTACTAAACCAGGCCACAAAGAAAGAAATTTATCGATCAAAGGTGAAATATTTAGATAATTCAAACTGCCAGCCACTAACACCAACAGTAATCTTCAACTACAACATCAAACAGAATAATCCCGTGAAAAACATAAATAACCATATTTCGATCTTGAGACTTCTAAACGGTTAACGCCTATAGTTTCATAAAAAAAAATGAAACTAACACATCGAAATGCTATTCAAGAGCAAAAACCTTATATTCCGAACACGTATACGATCACATTACAAAGATTTCAAAATGATTTCCCGAATTCAGCATACAGCAGATACTACAAAACCCTAATTATAGAAACAATACCATATAGATCTAATTCCGGAAAGCCTGAATGGATTTCAGAACAATCAACGCCAAAAACACTGATTATAGTAAAAAATAAAAAACTAAATATAAAGAAAATAAAGAATCCAAGAGGAATTTGTTTGCTACTTACTGGAAATTCGAGAAAGTGTACAAACCCTAGGGTTTTGGAGCTTTTTCTGGAGCAAAGAATTTTGAAGAGAAAGGAAAGGGAGCGAAACTACAAAGAAGAGAGGAGGAATTTTCTAGGAGGAGTGTTTATTGGTCCGAAAGATAAAGGTTGCCACGTCGGAGCCCCGGACACGTTTTCCCGCCTACGACAAGGCTTCTAAGCAAACAGTGGGTTTGCCACGTGGCTCTTCAGTCCCCACTATCTCCGTTGTACATACGGCCCAGATTGGCACCGTTGATGTTTGGTGGGCCCTAAGATGAATCCGGTAGTGATTGATACATTATCAAACGGATGGGTCCCTCATGCTTAGCTGCCTAGCTGGTTTGCCTTTCAACTTTTTTTTAGTTAATTTCCCAACTCTAGAGATATACAATCATGCTCTTAAGATCCGTATTTGAAAGCCCAAGATCCGTAGGGGAAAAGATACCATGGATCCTCCGGATCCCCGCAAATACTCTCACTCATTGCAAAGATCGAGAGAGGAACCACCCGATCCAGGAAAAATTCAGGCCTTGCAAACCCTTAAAGAAAACGAATCCTCATGGCCGATGCAGAACCAGCCGGAGAAAAGTTTTTTTGATCATGTAGCTGCCATCCTAGCAATCCCTCCAGAGGTAAAAGACCTCGAAAAAGAGTACTGGTCCTCACACGACATTGTGGAATCCTCTCCCAAAGACCTCTGCTCTGTTTGAAAGCTGGTTTATTCCTCGATGCTGAAAGCATTGATTTTTGTAAGAACCGGTAAAATAGATATATATATATATATATATATATATATATATATATATAAAAATGGCCTCATAGGTGGGTAATCATCGGCCATTACTCATTTTCCCCAAGTTAATCGGGCATGAGGACATCTGGCATAATGGGGCGTACACGATTCGAACCCAAGTCTAAGCTAAGATTGAACGGCTTCCTACCACTAAGCCACCGCCCCAGATGTCAACAAAAACGGAATAGATATATATATATGTTAAAAATTTCCAATAGTCACTATTCACAATAGTCACTATGCGAGATTACTATGCAGAAATACTATGCAAGTTCACTATTGAGATACACTATTTAAAAGTATTATTCACAGTAGGACCCACCGAGTACTATTTACAAACGAGTCCCACCATCAGTAGGTCCCACATCAGCGGGCCCCACACCCGCAGGTCCCACATCAGCGGGCCCCACATCAGCGGGCCCCACACAAGTAGGTCTCACACAAGTAGGTCCCACACAAGCGGGCCCCACGACCAGCGGGTCCTACCACCAGCGGGACCCATCCCTAGTGGAAACGAAAATATCATCGCACCGACGAAAATAATAATAAAAAAATGCAAAAATACTATTGACCGACAAAATTAATAATAAAAAAAAATATTATTAACTATGCAAAATACTGTTAACCGACGAAAATAATAATTTAAAATAGTAAATAGTTTTTACTATGCAAAAGTACTATGCAAAAATACTATTGACCGACAGAAATAATAATTTAAAATAGTAAATAGTCTTTACTATGCAAAAAGTACTATGCAAAAAAATGTCTATTAATAGAGGAGGAGGAGGAGAAGAAAAGGAGAAGAGAAGAGAAGAGAAGAGAAGAGAGAGAGAGAGAGAGGAAGAGAAGAGAAGAAAGAGAAAGAGGAAGAGAGAGAGAAGAAGGAAAAAGAAAATCCACTACCAAGTAAGTCTTTTATAATAGTCTCTCTTTCATGGTTGGTTCTACCACCTAAAATTATTTGAAAGCAATGATCTCTTTCAATGGTTGGTTCTACCACCTAAATTATTTAATGATCTCTTTCATGGTTGGTTCTACCACCTACCTATATTTTATTTGAAGTAATGGTTGGTTTTACCACCTATATGGATAAAGTAATGGTTGGTTCTACCACCTATATACTTAACGGTGAAATACTAGCATAGTAACCGTAAAGTAAACTTTATCAACTTATGGTGAAATGAATAGTGACATGATGGGGCCCACATAAATAGTGACATGATGGGGCCCACATAAATAGTGACATGCAGGGCCCACATAAATAGTGACATGATGGGGCCCACATGAATAGTAGCATGTGGGGCCCACATGAATAGTGAACACAGGGAACCTTATTTTAGGACATAAATGGACACAGAAAGGACAAGTGTTGTCTGTGTGATATTAAAAGGACCTAGACTAAAATAAGTTGACCTATTTCACTTATTTGCCTACAGGAGCCATCTCGTCCTACTGCGACTATAAGAAAAGGCAGGTGACAGCTAGACCTTGTCTTGTAATGGTGTTCAATATAATTGTCTATGCAATGTAGCTCTGCTTATAAATTGCCTGATAAATACCTGCTTAGTGAATTTATACTCGCTTGCCTGGAATCAAATGAATTGAAATGAATGCTGGAATCAAATGAATTGAAATGAATGCAGGAAGAAAGGCAAAGGTAAGTAATTGCATACATGTTGCATACATGGGGGAAAGTGAAGGGGAACTTAAGGGTGTGGTGGAATCATCCTGGGACCTAAGGTCCAAAGGCCAACGCGAGAAGCGTGTACTGCCTTTCGTTGGCAAACCAACCAAAAAGGGAAAGTATCCCCGAGGGATAGTATCCCCGGCTCGGCAAAATGCGAGACCGTAATCCAAGTCCATAACGTCACTACCTTCAGACAGGGGTAGTGGTTAGCCGTGCGGCAAGGACACCGGCAGAAAAAAATAAAATAAAATGAAAAAGTCAGAAAAGAACTGACAGAAAAATAATTGGGGGAAAAGCCGGATGTACCTGGGGAATGTGCTGTCTCATAATTATTGCATGCATAGCATACATTGAAATTATTGTCATTCCTTTTATTTATATTGCCATGGGCATTGTAATCTTTATTATATTGTTTCTAGACATTATTGAGGATGTGGATTATATTGTATGCACTGTTATTATTGTCTCTTTTACTTTGCTCGGTCTTTGGATGACCCTGCTTTGACGTTGATTCCTCCACCACAGGGGTTGAGGCATTAGATGGCGGAGCATTTGCAAATGAAGGAACCATGGGATAAGGGACTGTGTGATCAGAGAGTTCGTTCCTGGAGTCCTTGCATTTTGACGTCTTACGTCATGTATCATTTTTAAGTTGTAATAAGATTCTATCGGGATCGTCGTTGATGCTTGTATAAAAAAAAAAATATTTCCATGATTTTTACTTTCTTTTGCTCGTAGCGACACGACGGAAATCGGGTCGTTACAGTTGTGGTATCAGAGCTCTGGGTTTTTGTGAAATACCTGGACTTCGTGAGAGTGGGTAGATTATAGGATTGGGGTAGACAATTAAGACTTGTCGACCAAAATATATGCACTCTGATTTTATACCCTTAAAGGGAAGACACAATAGTAAATTTTAATACCTACTCAATTAATGACAACAAAGTCTTCTATTAGCAGATGTATCAGAGGAGGGGAGCTGCTAACCAGGCGAATGTCCCTACTAATGATGGACATGAACCATCTCAGCTCGTTACGCATGGCCCAGTTCAACCTCAAAATCAGGATAGTCTGCAAATGCTTGCAGAAATTCTTAAACAGAATCAGATAGCTAATCAGACCGCCCTTCAGGCCATCGCAGCCAATCTCGGGAATCGTCAGGAGTCGAGACCTCGTGAGGATGCCTCTCAGATGCATCGTCAGTTCCGAGACTACCATCCATCTGAGTTTACTGGTTCAGGTGATCCCTTAGCGGCAGATCATTGGATTACAGAGATAGAGGGGATCTTTGCAGTAATGGAGTGCTCAAGTATTCAGAAGATGCGTTTTGCTTCCTTCTTACTGAAGGGAGAAGCGGGTGTCTGGTGGCGGACTATGATTCAGAACTATCCCGCAGTCTTGTCAGGGACTTGGGGACAGTTCAAGTCTCGCTTCAATGAGCAGTTCTTTCCGGAGCGCATAAGAGATCAATTGGCGGGGCAGTTCGCAGAACTAAAGCAGGGGGCTTTGACTGTGGCTCAGTATGGAGCCAAGTTCAGAGAGCTGTCTCGTTTTGCACCTGGATATGCAGCAACAGAGGCAGATCGGGTTCGGAAATTTGTTAGCGGTCTTCGCCCTTCCATTAAGGCGAGTATCGTTAACCTTGGTTCTAGGACCTTGGCAGAAGCCTGTGAGAAGGCCGAGGTGGCAGAAGACTGTGAGAAGTCAGTACAGGCAGCTAGATCTCAATCTATTGTTAGCAGGAATCAGGGACCTCCACCCAAAAAGCAGAGGACGGATGGTGGATCGCAATCCAAGACCTTGTGCTCTCTTTGCGGAAAATTCCATTCAGGCCAGTGTTGGAAATCAATAAATGTCTGTTTCAATTGTGGGGATCCCAACCATAAGCAGAGGGATTGCCCTAAAAAGAAGCGTCAGCAGTATACCGGACAGCCATATCAGCAGCAGCAGCAGGCTCTTCCTAGACCTCCATTCCAGCCGCAGCAGCAAAATCAGTGGAGGGGAAACCCAAAGCTCATACCAGTTCAAGGAAGAAATGCACCCCAAGCTCCTATAAATCGGGTCTTTGCCTTGAGTCAGCGCGACGCTGAAGCATCCGATGCAGTTATCGAAGGACAGCTTCACGTTAATGGTATATCTGTTCATGTCTTATTTGATTCTGGCTCTACATTATCATTTATATCGCCTGATTTTGTTCGAGAAGTAGCTTTATCTCCTGTACCCTTACTACATCCGTTGAGAGTGGTCACACCAATAGGTGATGTGGTAATTACTGACTTGGTATGTAAGGGTTGCAAAATTAAAATTAGGGACCGGGAGCTTTTGGGAGACCTTGTATTGCTGAATATGAATGACTTCAAGGTCATCTTAGGCATGAACTGGTTGGCGTCTTACCACGCCAGTGTGGATTGTTTCCATAAGGTGGTGGTGTTCAGAATACCCGGAGAGGAAGAATTCTTATTTAAGGGTGTGAAGCGCCCTGGCAAAATCAAAATTATTGCTGCATTAAGGGCCCAGAAAATGTTAAGTAGGGGATGTGAAGGTTTCTTGGCGTATGTGAAGAAAGAGGATGATGGTGTAGGGTTATCAGCAGCTGATATTCCCGTGGTAAGTGAATTCCTTGATGTTTTTCCAGAGGATCTCACGGAGTTGCCTCCCCACAGGGAGATCGACTTCACCATTGCTCTCGAGCCAGGAACCTTACCCATTTCCAAAGCACCTTATCGGATGGCCCCTGCCGAGTTGAAGGAATTGAAGGAACAGTTGTCTGAGTTGCTTGAGAAAGGATTCATCAGGCCAAGTTATTCGCCGTGGGGTGCTCCTGTTCTACTTGTTAAAAAGAAGGATGGCAGCCTCCGTTTATGCATCGATTATCGGCAACTGAATAAGGTTACTGTCAAAAATCGTTATCCTTTGCCTAGGATCGACGATCTTTTTGACCAGTTGCAGGGAGCTTGTCACTTTTCTAAGATTGACCTCAGATCAGGGTATCATCAGCTTCGTGTCAGAGATGAGGACATATCCAAGACAGCTTTTAGGACCCGATACGGTCATTTTGAATTCGTGGTAATGCCTTTTGGCCTGACGAATGCTCCAGCTATCTTTATGGATGTAATGAACAGGATCTTCAAACCCTTCTTAGATCAGTTCATTGTGGTATTTATTGATGATATTCTCATTTATTCTAAGTCCAAGGAAGATCATGCAGAGCATCTAAGGAGAGCACTTGAAACTTTGAGGCAGAATCATTTATTTGCCAAGTTTTCAAAGTGCGAGTTTTGGTTAGAGAGCGTGACATTCCTAGGTCACGTGGTCTCTAAGGAGGGCATCTCAGTTGACCCAGTTAAAGTAGAGGCGGTGTTGCGTTGGAAACAGCCTTCTAACGCAACTGAGGTCAGGAGTTTCTTGGGGCTAGCTGGTTATTACCGAAAATTTGTTGAGGGATTTTCGGCATTGGCTGGTCCTCTGACCAAGTTGACTAGAAAGAATGTCAAGTTTATTTGGGCGGAAGAGTGTGAGCTCAGTTTCCAGGAATTAAAGAAGAGGTTGACTTCGTCGCCTGTTCTTGTCCTCCCTTCTGAAGGAGTGGATTTTGTTATTTATAGCGATGCTTCCATAAAGGGGTTAGGTTGTGTACTTATGCAGGATGGGAAGGTGATTGCATATGGCTCACGGCAGTTGAAGCGGCATGAGGTAAATTACCCTATCCATGACTTAGAATTGGCAGCTGTGGTTTTTGCGCTCAGGATCTGGCGTCATTATTTGTATGGTGTGAAGTTTGAGGTTTTTACGGACCACAAAAGCCTCAAATACCTGTTTGATCAGAAAGAATTAAATATGCGCCAGAGGAGGTGGCTTGAGTTCTTAAAAGACTACGATTTTACATTGAGCTACCATCCAGGTAAAGCCAATGTGGTTGCCGATGCTCTCAGTAGGCAAGGATGTACTAAACTTGCATGCTTGCTGATGGAAGAGTGGAAACTTCTTGAGCAGTTTAGAGATTTGACTCTGGATATTTGCAAAGTGGGTGAAAAATCAGTCTTAGCAAATTTTCGAGTTCAGTCAGACTTTTTGGAGTTGATAAAGGCGGCTCAAGCAGATGATGCAGAGTTGATCAAGTTGAAGAAAGAAGTAGATTCCAGACCAGACTTTTCAATTGGGGCAGACGGTTTCTTGTACTTTAAAAGCAGGATATGTGTGCCAGCTAAAGAAGATCTCAGAAGAAGTATCTTGGATGAGGCTCATAAGTCTCGCTACACCATTCACCCGGGTAGCACCAAGATGTATCATGATTTGAAAAGAAACTTCTGGTGGAGCGGAATGAAAAGAGAAGTGGCTAGCTATGTTTCGAAATGCTTGACTTGTCAGAAAATAAAGATTGAGCATCAGAAACCTGGAGGCACTCTAAAGCCTTTGGAGATACCCATGTGGAAGTGGGATAGTATTTCTATGGACTTCATCATGGGTTTGCCCAAAACCAAGAGCGGTTGTGATAGCATCTGGGTGATTGTTGATCGTCTCACCAAATCTGCACATTTTATCGCCATGAAAAAGACTTGGACTATGAACAAGTTGGCGGAGGTGTATGTGGCGCAAATTATCAGATTGCATGGGGTACCTGCTTCTATAATATCTGACAGGGACACCAGATTCACTTCTAGGTTTTGGTGTGGGTTGCAAGAAGCTTTGGGGTCGAAGCTAAATTTTAGTACTGCCTATCATCCTCAGACGGATGGTCAGACCGAGAGGGTTAACCAGATTGTGGAGGACCTATTGAGAGCCTGTATTCTCGATTTTGGGGGAGACTGGGAGCGTCATTTGCCCCTAGTCGAATTTGCTTATAATAACAGTTATCAGCAAAGTATTCAGATGGCTCCCTTCGAGGCTCTTTATGGTCGTGCTTGTAGATCACCATTGTGTTGGGTTGAAGTTGGTGAAAGGCAGTTGCTTGGGCCGAAATTGGTGGAAGAAACTTCTGAGAAAGTAACCTTGATCAAGGAAAGGTTAAAGGCAGCTCAGAGTAGGCAGAAGAGCTATGCCGATCAGCGGCGTAGAGAGCTCGAGTTCGCTGAAGGAGATATGGTTTTTGTTAAAATCTCGCCTTTCAAAGCAGTTATGCGGTTCGGCAGGAAAGGTAAGTTGAGCCCTCGTTACATCGGGCCTTATCGCATCTCTAAGCAAATTGGATCTCGAGCTTATGAGTTGGAATTACCTCCAAACCTTGATCAGATGCATAATGTATTTCATGTATCCATGCTTCGTCTATATCATCCCGACCCTTCTCACGTGCTAGAAGAGGACGAGGTGGAGCTTCAGGGTGATTGGTCCTTTTCGGAAGGACCTGTGCGCATTCTGGAGCGCAAGGACAGAGTTTTGCGGAACAAGTCGATTCCCCTTGTCAGAGTACTTTGGCGTCACCATGGCGTCGATGAGACTACTTGGGAGCGAGAATCCGATATACAGAAAAATTTTCCAGAATTATTTGGAGGTACGCCTTTAGTTACTTAGTGATAGAGAGGAATTTCGGGGACGAAATTTTTTTAAGGGGGGTAGAATGTAAGAACCGGTAAAATAGATATATATATATATATATATATATATAAATATAAAAATGGCCTCATAGGTGGGTAATCATCGGCCATTACTCATTTTCCCCAAGTTAATCGGGCATGAGGACATCTGGCATAATGGGGCGTACACGATTCGAACCCAAGTCTAAGCTAAGATTGAACGGCTTCCTACCACTAAGCCACCGCCCCAGATGTCAACAAAAACGGAATAGATATATATATATGTTAAAAATTTCCAATAGTCACTATTCACAATAGTCACTATGCGAGATTACTATGCAGAAATACTATGCAAGTTCACTATTGAGATACACTATTTAAAAGTATTATTCACAGTAGGACCCACCGAGTACTATTTACAAACGAGTCCCACCATCAGTAGGTCCCACATCAGCGGGCCCCACACCCGCAGGTCCCACATCAGCGGGCCCCACATCAGCGGGCCCCACACAAGTAGGTCTCACACAAGTAGGTCCCACACAAGCGGGCCCCACGACCAGCGGGTCCTACCACCAGCGGGACCCATCCCTAGTGGAAACGAAAATATCATCGCACCGACGAAAATAATAATAAAAAAATGCAAAAATACTATTGACCGACAAAATTAATAATAAAAAAAAATATTATTAACTATGCAAAATACTGTTAACCGACGAAAATAATAATTTAAAATAGTAAATAGTTTTTACTATGCAAAAGTACTATGCAAAAATACTATTGACCGACAGAAATAATAATTTAAAATAGTAAATAGTCTTTACTATGCAAAAAGTACTATGCAAAAAAATGTCTATTAATAGAGGAGGAGGAGGAGAAGAAAAGGAGAAGAGAAGAGAAGAGAAGAGAAGAGAGAGAGAGAGAGAGGAAGAGAAGAGAAGAAAGAGAAAGAGGAAGAGAGAGAGAAGAAGGAAAAAGAAAATCCACTACCAAGTAAGTCTTTTATAATAGTCTCTCTTTCATGGTTGGTTCTACCACCTAAAATTATTTGAAAGCAATGATCTCTTTCAATGGTTGGTTCTACCACCTAAATTATTTAATGATCTCTTTCATGGTTGGTTCTACCACCTACCTATATTTTATTTGAAGTAATGGTTGGTTTTACCACCTATATGGATAAAGTAATGGTTGGTTCTACCACCTATATACTTAACGGTGAAATACTAGCATAGTAACCGTAAAGTAAACTTTATCAACTTATGGTGAAATGAATAGTGACATGATGGGGCCCACATAAATAGTGACATGATGGGGCCCACATAAATAGTGACATGCAGGGCCCACATAAATAGTGACATGATGGGGCCCACATGAATAGTAGCATGTGGGGCCCACATGAATAGTGAACACAGGGAACCTTATTTTAGGACATAAATGGACACAGAAAGGACAAGTGTTGTCTGTGTGATATTAAAAGGACCTAGACTAAAATAAGTTGACCTATTTCACTTATTTGCCTACAGGAGCCATCTCGTCCTACTGCGACTATAAGAAAAGGCAGGTGACAGCTAGACCTTGTCTTGTAATGGTGTTCAATATAATTGTCTATGCAATGTAGCTCTGCTTATAAATTGCCTGATAAATACCTGCTTAGTGAATTTATACTCGCTTGCCTGGAATCAAATGAATTGAAATGAATGCTGGAATCAAATGAATTGAAATGAATGCAGGAAGAAAGGCAAAGGTAAGTAATTGCATACATGTTGCATACATGGGGGAAAGTGAAGGGGAACTTAAGGGTGTGGTGGAATCATCCTGGGACCTAAGGTCCAAAGGCCAACGCGAGAAGCGTGTACTGCCTTTCGTTGGCAAACCAACCAAAAAGGGAAAGTATCCCCGAGGGATAGTATCCCCGGCTCGGCAAAATGCGAGACCGTAATCCAAGTCCATAACGTCACTACCTTCAGACAGGGGTAGTGGTTAGCCGTGCGGCAAGGACACCGGCAGAAAAAAATAAAATAAAATGAAAAAGTCAGAAAAGAACTGACAGAAAAATAATTGGGGGAAAAGCCGGATGTACCTGGGGAATGTGCTGTCTCATAATTATTGCATGCATAGCATACATTGAAATTATTGTCATTCCTTTTATTTATATTGCCATGGGCATTGTAATCTTTATTATATTGTTTCTAGACATTATTGAGGATGTGGATTATATTGTATGCACTGTTATTATTGTCTCTTTTACTTTGCTCGGTCTTTGGATGACCCTGCTTTGACGTTGATTCCTCCACCACAGGGGTTGAGGCATTAGATGGCGGAGCATTTGCAAATGAAGGAACCATGGGATAAGGGACTGTGTGATCAGAGAGTTCGTTCCTGGAGTCCTTGCATTTTGACGTCTTACGTCATGTATCATTTTTAAGTTGTAATAAGATTCTATCGGGATCGTCGTTGATGCTTGTATAAAAAAAAAAATATTTCCATGATTTTTACTTTCTTTTGCTCGTAGCGACACGACGGAAATCGGGTCGTTACAATTTTGATCCCTCAACTCACTATAAAAAGGGGACTCGACTTCACAAAATCCTTCCTGGTAGATCATCATTGTCTCCCCCAAATCAGCCAAACCCAGCCCATAAATCAGCTCCGGCTCTTAAGTCTCCTCCCAATCCCTTCATAACACCGGATCCTAACCTAGAGATCGCTTTCAGGCCACCAAGAAACCCAACCCTAGATGAATTCATCCAACCCCATCTTCAACCGCCTGAGTCTCACTCACTGAGTCAACTCAGTCCACCAAGCCAATTCGCCCATCCCAACCAAGACTCGCCCTCCTCCTCGGGACCATCAAAATTAGTAAGGGCGGGAAAATTCGAAACCCTTACCGGGTTTGGAATTGGAAGACAAGCGGACCAAAACTCAAATGGGTCTTTCACGGAAATCGAGGTTCCCCGCCCAGAAAATTCAAATTTGCCCGCTCCCCCAAGCCCAAAAAAAACCCTCTTCATACATCAAAATCTCCCGCCCCAGAGAACTCAAAGCTCAATCCCTCCCTCTGTCGCCCCTACTCAAGCAAACTCCTGGCCTTCCCTCCCTCTGTCGCCCCTACTCAAGCAAACTCCTGGCCTTCCCTCCCCTCAAATGGGAAATGGGCTGGTCTCTTTGCCTCAAACCCAAAAGCTGCTGTTGACACCAAAATCCACTTCTTCTCCCCAATCTCCCCGGAAGAAGGAGACTTCGGGGCTAAGAATATGTGGGAATATTGCCTTCTAGGTTATTTTCTGGGTCGAAGACCTTATTACCTAGCTCTAAAAACCCATTTATCCAGGAAATGGAATCCTAAGGGAGACTTCCAGCTTGTTGCCCTTCCGAACAGTTTTTTCCTGTTCAAATTTTCTAATGAAGAAGACTGCAGAAAAGTATTGGAAACCCCTACCACTTATGGAGGCAGAACTCTGATTCTTCAAAAATAGTCTCCGGATTGTGCATTGGAAAAGCTGAAGCTAACCTCCATACCTTTATGGATAAAATAGACTCACATACGCCTGAGTATGTGTTGAAATCTCTGCAAAGGACTCCCTACCAGACATAATCCACATCCAAACCCCTACTGGCTTAGAGACCCAAGCTGTAGAATATGATTGGAGGCCAAGAGCCTACCAACACTGCAAAGAATTCAGCTACAATTCAGACAGATGTGCCCAAACTGCCCAAAGGCCGACTCCTCAAGGGAAGAAGAAGCAAGAATGGATCCCCAAAAAAGCAATTGGGAAACCAGGAAATAATTCGGTTGCACCTTCCCAAGAAGAAAAGAAACCCCCCCCCCCCCAGCTATTGATATCCAAATTAATAACCCATTTGACATTTTGGTTTCAATGGAATCTGATAAGAACCCATCATATTCAGAGAAAGACCCCAACTCTCAATCCTCAGAAATCCAACCTCCCAAAGAAAACCCCCTCTACTCCAGTCAGGCCCAAGACCCTTCTCTTACTACATCCCCAACCAAGGCCCAAACCCCTTCACAAATTTCAAACGGCAGTCCCATTGCCCCCCAGTCAAATTAAGCCTTCCTCTTCTGGACCTGGTACCCAACCTCAACCATTTAACCCTCCTCCCAGACCAAACAACTCCCAACCCCCACCCCCCATCACAGATAATCATGATGTCTTTGGTGGATTGTTAGTTCGAGCCGATTCGAGGCCTGAGAAGGAACAAATTGAACCTTGTCATAGTAAGGAGGAGGCAATTAAGCTTGAAACAGAGTACTCCTCCAAAGAAGAGTCGGAAATGGAAGCTGATGAAGAAGAACACCCCCACCTGAAGAAAAAAGAAACCCTCCATCAAAGGAAAACTAAATCTTCTAAGGTTCAGAAGCTGAGGAAGAGCCAGAGACCAAGGTATTTTAGCCAGAAGATGAAAGACGCCTTGGATCATTAGTGCCTCAATCATGAGAACCGGCTCTAGATTTCACATGATTTCACATGTTCTCTCTATTCTCTTTCTTGTTTTGTTATCAAGGGTATTATTATCTTTGTTGTTTCCCCCTCCCTTAGTCATTGTTCTCAGGATTGGGGAGTGGTCTTGTTTCTTTCATTGTAATATCTTTCTTTAATTAATATACTGGTAGGGGTCCGCCTAACCCCAGCTTACCGATTATTTAAAAAAAAAAAAAAAAAAACTGTTTACTTTTCTGTGTTCGGGAAGAGATTAATTTCATTATAAACAAGGGGAAATGATTTTTTCGCCCCCTGTAGGATAATGCACTCCACTTTTAACGAGAATTGTGGGCAGACTGACTTTAACACTTTGACGTCAAATTAACATTACAAGTGGGGTGCATCATCCTACAGGGGGCGAAAAAAATCATCACCCATAAGTTTTATAATATCATTAAAAAGGTGAAAAGCTAAATTGCTAGAGATGGACTTAGTCAGACAGAGGTGAAACCATCTCCAAAATATTTTAACAATGTTCACAAATTTATATGCTTTAATTAAACGTCTGCCTCAAGTTACCTTTCCAAAGGGAAATTATTAAACTAAATTTATAATCATGCAATGGTTGCGCTACAAGTAGAAGGTGCGTTTTTGTTTAGTAAACAAGCAAAAAGGAAATGAGATGACAAAGCAGAGAGAGGTGAAAACTGCTAGGGAGAAAGGCGATTTGATTGTGTTGGATTTTAACTTTCACCTGTTTTAGGTGAACTTAGGCTTGAGATATTTTAACTATACATTGACATTTCAAGTCCGGTGATAACAAAGTTCTTAAATTTTGGAAACCTTGGAAACTTTTGAAGTTCTCTGAAAAAATCAGGTGACACTAACTTGAGACTAGTCAAGTCCGTGAAAGGTCACGGAAATCATTCCTAACTAAACCTCCTTAAACGCACTTGGGACAGCCTTTTAGCAGAAATCCCCCCTTTTGTTCCTGTTAAAATGACTTCATTTTAGGGGAGGGGGGGGGGGGGGGGGGGGAATCAAACAAAGGGGCAGAAATGCTGTCACATTTGGGGGAAAAAACAAGATAAAAGATTAAAACTAAAGTAGCAAATCATATTATATAGAGAAGAGACCGAGTGCGAATCTATAACTTACTGGTACCTTTATTATTATGAGGGATTTCATAGGGGCCATTGCAGAAGGCATTTCGCTCCCGGGCTGTTGCATGTGAGAGCAGACACACAAGCTCAGATTTAATTCATTCGAGGCCACTGCTCTCACATGCAACATCCCAGGCGAGAAATGATTTCTGCGATGGTCCCTATCAAATTGCTTATCATGAATATGTGTTATAAATTTATAATAAGTAACCACCATGTTAGTGAACCAAAACAAGTGGGCCCATGCCAGCACTAAGCAAAATATCGTCGAAACGCGTGGCCAACTGGCCGTCTTCCTTTAAAGCATGGAAGATTCTTTTTGTTTTGTTTTAGGACATGTGGTATCTTTGCCCCTCCATGCCCAATTCTCATTACTACACTGATGCGAGCCACCATCTCTGTTGTGGGGTCCATCCCATGTGATGGGCCCACACACCCACACACAACATATTAGGATCCTAATTAGGAAAGAAAAGAAAGGAGACCTATTTAGAAAAGTAAAAGGAGAAAATCAAAGAATCGTGGGTGTCCTAATATAAAAATGAAAAGAAAGAAAAAAGAGAGACTAAAACTAGAAAATAAAGTATGTACTTCTCAAGTGTGTTCTTAGTAGACCTGGCAAACGGGTGGGTGGAACTGGACCCCACCCGTACGGGCAGGGTGGACCCGCATGTCACCCATTTTTTTAATGAATTTTTGTTTGTTTCAGTTTTTTAAAGATTTTTGTTGTTTTTATAGGGATTTACTAGCCACCTTCGCCAAAGGCTACTTCTCGCCCACCTTTTGCAATTGCATGTGATGATAGCCATTTATATATATATATATATATATATATATATATATATATATATATATATATATATATATATATATATAGAGGAAACTGTTGGTGAGCTTAAGCTCACTAAACTTATGGTGAGCTAGCTTTCCCAATCACATGGGTCCCACATTTTGGGGAGTGATCCAAACCATTCATTTGCAAGGCCTTATCATAGATAGGGGGTGTACCAAAAATCAGCTCCATAGGATCATCCTAACCCCTCCATTTGTGGAGGACAAAAATTGGGCAGATTTGTGTCTGTCCATTTTTGTCCTCCACAAATGGAGGGGTTAGGATGATCCTATGGAGCTGATTTTTGGTACACCCCCCATCTATGTAAGGGACTTTCAAATGAATGGTTTGGATCATCCTAACAAAGTGGGCCCCCATGTGATTGGGCAAGCTAGCTCACCATAAGTTTGGTGAGCTTAAGCTCACCAACAGTTTCCTCATATATATATATATATATAATTTTTTTTTTTTCAAATTTGTCTTATTAATTGACGTGGTACAAACTGCAAAGGATGGGAGAAATACGTTTCTGCAAAGTTGGCTAGCAATAATAAGTTTTGTAGAAAATTTTTGGGGAAGATAATCGAATAGCGCTAGGTCTTCAATAAATACACCATCTATAGCAAGAGCATCAGCAAGACTTAGCCGATCTTCACACATGATGAAACACTAATGATGAAGATCTCGACCAGTCAAGAATCTCGTCAAAGAACCGGTCAAACATCTAGGGATGATTGAAGAACCGCTAAGCCAACGGATGACATTTAAAGAATTCCCTTCTACCACCACATTAACTAGACGATCTCTAGCTAGCTAACAACTTAATGCCTTGATGGTGTTCTCACCTCTGTTGTGAGGTGATCATGTGTGTCTCTATTTTTTTTGGGTTGGGGGGTTGTCTTCATATCTGTGGTAAACCTCAAGTTTTAGGGGACAAATTTGACAAGAAAGATAGTATAATATTTTGGTATTTTAGGGAATCTCTCTCATCTTTGTCCCATGGCTTTTTCTTTCACACTGAGGAGTATTTTACGTAAATTTGGAATCATTTCTAGTTTCTCTTTTTATAGTTCTCTCTCTCCTGTTCTAATTTGTTTTGTGGGATGATTTATTTTTCCAGTCATTTTCACAAAAATATTTGTGAGGTTTTTTTATTTTTTTAATTTTCACACAAAAGAGAAAGACCTTGCTTCCGCATTTGATAATGAATAATGTTTTGTTAATAAAGGGATATCCAAGTGGTGAAGATCACTACATCCGTTAGTAAAGTTTGCAAAGAATTATTGCAAAATTGCATCACTTCATAGACAAAATGCATCAAATACGATCGATCACTCATAGAGACAAGCCATTGAATTAAATTAGTAAGACAAATTTAGCTTTGAGGTGGCTTTTCTCTCTTGAAAAAGAGGGGCCGCGGAATGGCTTTGTCTGAAATTGCCTACACTCCCAGACCCAGATATAGCTAGGCTATTGACATGACATCGGCGAGAATATGTATTGATAAGAGAACAACTCACTTTGTTTTACACTTATTCGACCGGCTAAGAGCTCTTTGGAAATTATAATAACCTTTTACTATTGGATAAAACACTTAAAACAAGGCGAGTTTGTCCCATTATTAAAACATGCTCACGCAGTTATCGGCCTCCTGTGTGTGTGTTAGAGAGAGAGAGAGAGAGAGAGAGAGAGAGAGAGAGAGAGAGATGGGTAGGTCTTTGACACTGTCATAGTATTCTTTATGCATTTGGAAAAAGAAAGCAGCACTAACTTATATATGCTCCCACTTTATCGTCCTATATCTCAAAAGCATTGTTCTTGCTTTGATTTGTCCTGTCAACCTTGAACTAACCTATTCTTCATATCCACCTTTCCTCAAAAGCAAAATACTCCAATCCATTATCACTCAGAAGATACTACTTAATTCCTTGCAACAAATACAAAATGAAAGCAAAAGCCCCTCTTCCGACTCCTCCCATTCATTTGAATCCACAACTTAAAATCTCTTCTATGTGGAGACTGATTCAGTGCATAAAAAACGGTATTGCACCGAAACTGGATGTATAATATCCATCGACCCAAATTGTCCTATTGATGGATCACCAATGGTCTTCTTTTATGCCCTTAACAAAAGTTTAAAGCTATGGTTGGCAAATAATAACAATTGATCAGGAAACTTACACCAATTCAATTCCAACACCAGCCCATCGATCCGATGGTGGTGGTTTATAATTTATACATTTAATTTGTATGTATACACCGTAGCAAGATAATTGCTTGCTCCATTTGGGTTTCATTCAAGTTTTGGTTATGATTTTGATAAAATTTTGGATCATATATAGTGAAGATCATGGTGAAGATGGTGGTGGTTTATATGTTATACATTGAATTTTGGTGTATACACCTTAGCAATATAATTGCTCCAATACGGTTTCAATCTACTTCTGGTTATGATTTCCCATATCCATTGTGATTTGTGAAGGAAATCATAGGGCTGATAAGTTCATTAACTTTGGGATCTAATGTCCCGATTTAGTTGTAATGAGATGCCCAAATTGTAGGTGGCCAAATGACTTGTTTTGGGTTTCCTTTGAGTTTATTTCCCTTTTTTGCTGGTTTGCCAAGATGGTATTTGTATGTCAATAAAATTAATTGTTCAAAATAAAAATACTCAGAGTGATCACTAAAAAAAAAATCTACAGTGCTATGTGACAAAATGTCTATAGGTAGGGAAAAGACGTACACTTAATTTGTACAATGACAAATATTTTAGTATTTTGTGAAACATTGAACACTATGCTTAATGGCATAATTCAATAGCATGCCCCTAGATGAAGGTTTCTTTTTCCTAGGTTCCATTTATGTGACTGTGAAGTGAATTTTTAGTCCACCAGGAACTCCGTACCACAGCAGATATATAGGTGCAAGTACGCACCGTAGACCGGATTCCAGACTTGCATCTCACGAGGGTGGCCGAAACCATCCCTGCATGAACTCATGAAAAGCCTAGAGATTGGCCTAACCACAAGACATACCGCGATGTTGAGACCTCAGTATAGTTAAACCTCCACACTGGTGGTCTCCCACGTACAATGTGGATATTTTAATATATTCATAAAACACTAAATCATATGATTAAAGGCATACTTTTATAACAAAAACCCCTAGTTTGGTTTTTTTTTTTTCCTAGATTCTATTTATGTAACTATGAAATGAATTTTAGGAGACCATGAACAACATTATTCACCTTATAAAGATTCTTCCTCTCTTATTCTGTTGGGGAAGAGCCAGACCCATTTTCATATTTTTATGAGAAAATGCCCTTTTTTTAATTGAAAGATATAAATATTTTCTTATCTAATGTCACAGGTGGACATCTGGCTAACACATGGAAAGATGTAACATATCAATATTTCTCTAGATCCAAAGGTAAAATCTTTTTTAAATGGGTGTTGACTCGTTTAAAATCTTAAATGGATATTATTTAGTCTATCCCCCTTTTTTTTTATTTTTTTAATGTTTTTTTCACTTTATATTTTCTTTCTCTTCCACTATAAAAGAAAGCTTTGATTCTTTGGGGCCCACTGCTAAAGGGCTCTCTTCACATAAGTGGACTCTGGGATCAGAATCTAGTGTTTGAAGACGTGTTCAGATACATTGAAGTTGAAATTACCTGAATAGGTTTTAAAATTTTGGGACAAGTGTCTAAACCTCCATGGGTTAGAAGTGATGGGACCCACCTTTTAGGAGACCATGGACAACATTATCTCCAGTGTACTGATCATTAATCAGGAACAAGTTGCACCATTTTCATTAATTACAAGTTATTTTTAATCTGTCACCTCAAATTTGGAGAATTTGTGTCGCCAGTGACCCAACAAATACTCATTATGGATCAACCATTGAAGTTGGCCCTCTACTTTTTGAAAAATATTATACTTACATGCAAACACCATATAAAATCTCCTATTTTTTTACTTGTTCAAAAATCCATTTAAGAAGTGGCCCTTTTAATTTATTGGGAGCCAAATTGCATGCATGAACGTTCAGATGAGTACATTAATGCTCTGGGAAGTGATATATTCGACCCCCCTTTTTTCCCAGCCACTCCCCAGTTTGTACACCGTACACTACTCATTTTACACTTGACTGAGATGGCCCACGATCACATCATTTTTCCTTCCTTTCTCACCTGTATACTGTTACGCATAGCGTAAACCTTTTTTTTTTAATGGATAATGCGGGGTTTGGCAGACCGCAACCAGACTTTATTAAAAAAAAGAGAAAACAGATCACACTCTATGATAGATGACTCCCATGGAATCCTCTACTAAAATTTGATCAAGAACAAAGGGAATATCATGAATATCAATTGGGTCCCCTTTACAGGGACAATCTTCTTTTGAGAGGTAATCAGGGAATATCAAGAACTGTGGCTGATCTCCGGCCCACAGTTTAATTTTTTGGAGGATTGCGTGGATTTTTTCAAGAGTTGCAACTTTCTTCCAGGGGCATGGTTCTTTTCCCTGGATAATATTCACCGCATGGGGTGAAACAGACTCGATCCATATCCGGATAGTTGGAGCTTTTGGGCATGAATTAAACCTTTGTGACTAGCCTCAATCTCAACATCCTGGATTGTCCCTATCTCGGTGGGGGTTAGAGAACATAGCAAAGGCAGAGCCATTTTCATCTCTGAGAATTCTGCCAATAGATCCATTATTGTTGCTTATGGAGGCATCCGTGTTGAGTTTAACCATAGGTGAGATTGGAGGGATCCATCTGCAGATTAATTTTGGGCTCATGACAATCTGAAAACAGGAGAAGATTCAAGAATGAAGCTATCTTCTGATTTCTTTCATCAAGGCTATCTTTCAAGTTGAGGGAGAGGATACGTTCTCTGGCACTGCAAAATTTTCATGACAATGCATTGTTTGTGCATTTTTTTTCCCTTTGAAGATGCAATTTTTTTTTTTTTTTTTAAATGAGAATAATTATATATAGCAAGTTTAGGAGGCCGAGATGGACCACCCATATCTACAGAGAAAATCCTTTCTGAAGGAGAAAGGTGGTTGAACCACATAATAGAACCACAGGAGACACCACGCTTAGCTAGCGCATCCGCCTTATCTTTTTAAGATACAATTGTTTCGGTCAATCCAAATATGGTAAATTGCTTGAAGTGAAGAGAAGACGCGTAGCGTAAACTTGGCCAAGTCCGAGCACATGATGTGTCTAATTTCTTGTCAAGGAAGTCACATCAGTCACTCAACGGGAAAGAGTAGAGGATGTCCACTCATTGAGGTGTGACCATTTCCAAATAAATAAACAAGTTACTAGAGACAAAACTAGAGTTTTTATATGTTGCACACGGTGGGTCCAGCTCATACATAAGGACAGCTGGGCTGGCAGAAATAGGGATGAATTTCACAAGGTAAATGACACATTAATGTTCATAAATACACAAGAATAGTCTGTGTAGCTATGACCACTCGTGTATTTTTTTAGAGGAATGCTACTCACAGACGCCCTTGCAAAAAGGATGCCAAAGGCGCAAAGGAGCACCTATTGGTCAAATTCTATTTAATAAGATGGCACAGAAAAATTAAGATCATAACCGTCTCTAATGGAATTTGGCCAATTGGGGTGCCTTTTGCCCCTTTTTTGCAAGGGCGCCTTTGAATCTAGCATTCCTCTTTTCTTTTTTTTATCTACCACGAAATAAATACACACAGAGTATTCGCATTTCGTAACTACAAATAGAAGACGTGGCCAAGAACTATCGATCGCAGGCCCACACACTGCACGACCCGGCTCACTGTTTTCTTGATGGTGCCTTGTTATGAAATGGGAATAGACAGACCATCGTGCATCTGTTCGGTTGCAAGGCACCGATTAGTGAAATAATTAGTCAATAATAGTCGTCATCAGTGAGGTGACAGGCATTGGTTCTGCCTGAAACTTATCTCGGAGAATAGTGGTTAGTTTGGCTTTCATCCAGGTAGTGCAGGGGTAGGAGTGTCATTACAAATATAGAGAAGGAAAACTCAGCTCCTAGTCACATGAGAAACTTATAATAAAAACCCTCTCCACTTATCTCACACCTCTCATCACACACACTTTTTGTGGCCGTGAGGCTTCTCTCCACCACCTCTCCACATAAATATGGGAGTTGCTAGGGACTGTCGTAAAACCGTATTTCGTGGCTGGCTGCTGCATGAGAGAGCAGCCACACATGGTCACTATTCAGCAGATTTTGTCTTTTTCATTTAATTCGTCTAAGGTGGTTGCTCTCTTATGCAACTGCCGGCCGCAAAAGTCCTTAGCAAAAGGTATTCAAAACCTTATATAGATTAAGTCGAACTGTTACATAAAGACATAGCACTTGCCATTTCTCATGAAACATATCAAAATATTCCTTCCTGAAGCATGCAAGAATATGGACTCTGAATTTGGAATTCACTCATCATAAGAAGTTTGATAAACTGACATTACAAGTGTGATTACACGTGAGAATAGTCTAGTAGTGGGCTCATATAAATTTAGTGGCCCAACAAATAAATTAAAAAGGAGATTTGCTAGCGTCCATGGCAGAAGGCATTTCGCGGATGGCCTGTTGCATGTGATCGAGAGCGCTCACTTTTCAGCAGATTTTGTCTACATTTTCTCACATGCAACGTGAAATGCCTTCGGAGATGGACGCTAGCAAAAGCCATAAATAAAAGTGGTGCTTTCAAATTTCAAAACGGATTATGTGGCAATTTGGCAGGTAGCGGACAAAAGAAATTCAGTAATTACTGCCATTTGCATGGGTATTTTTGTCGATTAAAAAAAGAAGTAAGAAGGGTATTTCCGTCATTACGAAACTTTTTCCAGCTATAAGAAAAAGCCCTTCCTGCTTCTCCAAGTTTAGTGCAAAGTTCCAAAACATCTTAACAAGAACGGAAAACTCCTTTTAGCCGGAATCTGAAAGAAAGCTTACAGAACACGCTTGTTTTTTCCCCCCCTCTTCTCAGCCTTTTTTAGGCTTCGTTCCGAATTCCAATCTCTTACTCTGCCACTTCTCCAAATTTTCCTCTCACCTCTGTTCTCTTGTTCTCCCTCACCACTACTTGGAAAAAAAAAACCCGCTGGGAAATCTGGTCTTTTTTCTCGTTATGGGATTTTCCATTTCTCCATTACAGACACCGACTCGATTGCTTTGGAGTACCAGTTTCTTTCGTCACAAGATCATGGTTTTCTGAGAAAAAACAAACAAGGAAAGGGAATTAAGAAAGGAGATAATCAACAAAGAGAGAAAGTTTGTGGTTTTCTTTTTTTTGGTTTTGTGTTATAATTTTTGGCTGAAAAATCAGTCTCTCGTTCATGGCTTCTGGCCGTCTCATCTTCGATGCTTCTTGCCATGGCAACACCCTTCTTTTTGGGAACGTTGATCACGTCTTTCGAGGTAATATAATATTTTTCTTTTTTCTGATATATGGGTTTTTATTTTTTTTAATCTTTCGATAATATTTTACATATGAAATCAAAGATCTCTATAATTCTTTTCCTTATCTACTGGTCTTGGGTTTATCAAAGAAGCCCAAGATCCGATCAGTACTCAAAGAAAAGATAATAAAGAAGAAGAAAAACCCACACTTCTATATATAAAATTCCACCCACGTTTTATCTCTAATATGAACTGAAAATATGGGATTTTTTCAGGGTCTAGATCGGTGTTTAACATGGAAGAAACCATGAAAAAACGCCCTTTTTTCAGCTCTCCAGAAGACTACATGGAAGAGGAATATTACGACGAGCAGATGCCCGAAAAGAAACGTCGCCTCACACCTGAGCAGGTTAAAATTCCCAATTCAATTTTTTTTTTCTGAATTGAATCCCTCCTCACTCACTCAACTCGACAAAACCTTTGTCCTTTGGGGTCTGCTAAGCCAGGGTTGGCGTCAGGTTGACAGCCGGCTGTAAACTTTACTACTCTTATATGAAATGAAATGAATCCCTCCTCACTATAAATTATAAAATTGCGAAAAAGGACCCAGTTAAATGTTTTTCGAATTGGCTGGGTGATGATAAATTCGCACCCTGTAGGATAATTCGCACCCCTGTTAACATGATTTGATGTCAAAAAGCGTTAAAAGTGTGCAACAACTCATGTTATCAGCGGTGCGAATTATCCTACAGGGGGTGTGAATTTATCATTAGAACCCCATCATCTTTCTTGTTAGATTTAAGTAAATTGATATTTGCACGCCCTAAGTATAAATGATAATGATGAGTACTCCACCAGGTTCACCTGTTGGAGAGGAGTTTCGAGGCAGAGAATAAGCTGGAGCCGGAGCGAAAGAGTGAACTGGCTAAGAAGCTCGGCTTACAGCCGAGACAGGTAGCCGTCTGGTTCCAAAATCGGCGCGCCAGGTGGAAGACTAAGCAGCTGGAAAGGGATTACGATATCCTCAGATCCTCTTACAATTCCCTCCTTTCTGATTACGATAACATCCTCAAGGAGAACGAGAGCCTCAAATCCGAGGTAAAATAGTAATTATGTGTTATTTTTTGGGGCACTATCGGAAAAGTGGTAAAATAATAAAAAGCATATGTTCGTTCTTACCCCCACTTTAAAAGTAGAAGTGGGGAAGAATATATTAATAGTATTATACGGTCGTACAAATGTAAAAAGGGAGTATATTCTTCTGCCTCTCCAGGAATGTGAATATTAGATGGAGATAAATAATCTCCACCGTTGATCTCGATCAACATGGGGGTCGAATAACATTTTGGGTGATGGGTCGTGCACCAAGAATATATATTAAGCAACTACCAATTTAAATTCACTAGGATCAATTGGACAGCTAGGATTGTCTGATCAATGCGATTGTTGCTCCGGGCCCCCCATCGTCCATAGAGCCCGAGAGATTAAAAATTCACTTGTTGGAGTGCAGGTGATGTCTCTAACTGAGAAGATGCAGTCCAAGGAGGTGGTGGATCAGAAGGCCGATCCTCCGCTGGAGAAAACCGACGCCATTGCTGGAATTACTGTGAAGATCGAGGACCGCCTGAGCTCCGGTAGCGGTGGGAGTGCCGTGGTGGATGAGGAGGGTCCACATCTTGTTGATAGTGGGGACTCATACTTCCCAGATGACTACCGTGCTTGCATGGGAGCTATTGATGGAGTTCAATCGGAAGAGGAAGATGTGAGTGATGACAACAAAAGCTACTTCTTGGACGTTTTTGCAGGGGCGGAGGCACAACAGCATAACGATGTTGGGAATCTTGGCTTGTGGGTCTGGTCTTAAACCTTCTTCCCCTTTACAAATGCTCTTCCTCTACATGTGTGGTAATCTCATATTTCCTACTTGCATGCTTAAAAGATAATACTCTTTCTATGCAATTGTAATAAAAATAGAACAATTTTCTGTTTTCATGTTCCTTGTATTCTACCTAATCTACTCCCCATGGTGATAATAAAGAGGTTTTTATGCGAGTTTTGTACTAGGAAGTATGGTGTAAATAATCGCTTACACCTTAATTTCCGTATAAGTGATTATTAGAATCTATTCGATCTTGATCCTATAATTGTCAGATGGACAAATGTCCAACCAACAAATGTAGAAGGTTGTTTTGGAGAGAAAAAAAAATGTCGATTTAAGTTTCAATGGTGTTGGGAATTTAACCAGGTAGAACTCACCCTTATAAGCTAGCCGTTAGAGGGAAGGGAGGGTGCCCATTCCCTTACAACCCATCCCCATCCATTTCACTTATCAGATGTGGGACTATTTGCTTTTGCGTGGAACCCCAACAATCTCCCACTCCACGCAGAAGCTACATGGACAATCTCGCCCCTCCACACGGTGCCAACGAGGAAGAAGCTACGTGGACAATCTCGCTCCTCCACGCGGCGGCAACGTGGAAGCTAGCCGTTAGAGTGAGGTGCCCATTCCCTTATAACTCAACCCAATCCATTTCACTTATCCGATGTTGGATTATTTGCTTTTGGATGGAACCCCAACAAATGGAAACAGAAAAAAAAAAACAAAAAAACAAAAATATTAAACATTGTTTTGTTTACGGTCGATTTAAGGTTCAATGCAAACAGAAAAAGAAAACAAAAATATTAGACATGAAAATACCAGTGCTTAATTCTCCCATAGGCGAAGATTACGAAGTAATAGATTAGAATAGGTCAATGATGAAAATATATTTAAAAAATCCCAACCTGAGTCTCAATACACCATTTTCACTAAAAAAAATGGAAACTATCTGACAAAAAAATCAGCTTCCCTTATTCGTTAATCGTCACAGGTGAATTAAACAATGTGATTATCGTTAATTGTCACAGCTTCCCTTAAACAATGTGATTATACAGGAATTAGATGAGGGATTATACAATGTTCGGGCGACAGGAAAATGATATATGTGTATGCTTGGGCCAGATCAGGTTCAATGATCACAACTGTTCATCCGTTGGGGTCCGTCCATCTTTAGTGGAACTAACTATAGATGAACGGTGGAGATTAATGAACAGTTGTCCCCACCGGTAGTCATCTCTCAAAGGAAGGTAGCCGTCTGGGGCACGCGTGAGCATCAATTTCGTCACAGTCGAGAGCGATTGGAATTGATATCACCACCTAACAAATATTTCATATGATGCTGATTTTCGTTGGTTTAAAAACTTGGTCATTTGCAAAAGGGAAATGATATTACCACCCAAGAATTTTGTCCTTTTGAGGATTATTTTATACGACAAGCTGATGTGGGTGACACTAAAATGAGGGGTATTTCAGTCAATTCGGTTAGAAGGTGTTGGACTTCTTGTGGGCTTGGTTTTTTCTCTGTAGAGATGAGGCCCATGAATAAAAAAAAATGTTTGGTATTGAATTGAAGATTAGATTGGACAGGAAGGTGGGTCCCCCCCATAAAACTCTCGTGGGGTAGAGAAGGTTTGTTTTGTAATGGAAAGAACGGACATGAGTACATGACCCATCCTTCTAACAGAGACATAACATGTCTTGTGTCCTCACAGCTATCTCTGCCCACACTCTCTTGTTGCCTTCTTCAACGGAAATCTCTACCCAATGATATCACCACTCCCCAGCTTTGATAACGATACTCCACGCTCTTTTTTATTGGTTGCTGATAGATTTTTGGGAACTGTAATCATGGTTTTGAATTTCAGCTGAAATCTGAAATTGGTCTAATTTTAGAAATTTCGGCGAATAAAAACCAACATTTCAAGCACTTGTACCAAATTTCAGGATTTCGGCTGAAATTTCGGTTTCCTAGGTTCAAAATCTAACGACCATCCAGCTTATCAGAAAACTTGTAGCTAGATGACTTAGAAAAATGAAAGAAAATGGAATCTGTAGATCACATCAAAGTCAGTAGAAGTAGTAGAGACTTTATCCATGTCTAAATAAATAAGTAAATGATGCGTGTGAATTGAAATGTATGATGTCTACAGTAAACATGATTGAAATGAATAAAAAATAGCCACACATCTGGAGTAAAGCAAGAAAGACATTTTCAACGGAAAATATTTTCTCGGGATTCTTTTTTCTTTCAACAATTTAAAGGAAAAGAGTAATGCTAGTAAGGTATTTAAGAGGAAAGCTTTAATATAGCGCCCCTCGTTGATTAATCTTTTTTTTTTTTTCTTTGTTTTTTTGAAAATTGACACACTCGTTGATCTTGTCTATGTTTGGACTATAGACAACGAAGAATAGAGGGAGGAAGAGAAATAGTAGATCAAACACAGAAATTAATACAAAATGGAAAATTAAATAGTAACCGAATCCATTTCCCATTCTAAAATCTTCTACCCCCATTGAGATTTAATCTAGATAAGTAAAACATGGGTTTTGTAAATTTTCCTTAGGGAAACTATTTCAGCGCTCCAATGTTTTGATAAACATGGGCTCACTTGTATGTCAAGTAGTATTGAAAGGGTTTTAAGAGCTTTTTGAGAACCTGATAAACATGCGCTTGCTCGCTTGTTTGTCATGTAGTACTGAAAGGGTTTTAAGAGCTTTTTGAGAACCGTAATATCCTCTGACATCCCTTTAAATACTACACGGCAAACAAGTGGAGCGCATGTTTATCAAAACACTGGAGCGCAGAAATCATTTCCCTTTTCCTTATTATGTTCAAGTTTTGTATTATTTTTCAACCAACTCCTACCTTCTGGATTGCACCCTATCTGAATTACTAGGTAGAGGTTTCTACAGCTTACAAGAACTTGCTCAAGAGAAATGAAATTTCAGTTTTTCACTTCTCTTACATTAAACCTAAACTGACACAGAAAAAGAAAATAAAACATTGGTTTTGTAAATTTTTCTTATTATGCTTAAGTTCTCTATTTTCCCTACTCCCACCTGCTCCATTGCACCCAAAGGGCCAAAATCTGCATTCCTAGGGCACTGTTTGTTTGGCCTATTGGATTTGGAGAACCGATTGAACTGATAATTGGACTCAAAATTAAACGTAAATTCGAGACCAATAATCAGTTTTGGAATCACAATCGGTTCTAAAAATCAGAACAAAAAGGGCCTAAGTGAAAGTTACAACTTCTAATCGGAAAGTTCTCGAAAGAAATGAAAATGTAGAGTTCCCTTTCCCTTACCTGCTACATTGCTGGGAAAATCCCTCTTCTGCCTCGCTGGCTAGGACTTTTTGTAGCCCTGGAATGGAGTTCGCAGACCTTATGCCACCACTGGCAATGGTTGCTGTTAGTAAAGTCGATCCTGTAACCTTCATCATAGCACGGCATAATCTCATTCCCATGACAAACCCCATGAGGCTGAGGCAGCTGAGAAATTTGTATGCAGATGAATACATAGACAGACGTCTCTTTTGCAAATAACAACTCTTGTTGTCAATAACTCAGAAAAGAGCTTCCACAAACTCACCTTACAAGTCGTTTCAGGCTACCAATTCTTTATAGAAAAACAACAAAGATACCATTAACAAAGAGATACCATTGTTTTTGTACACCTGCTGTCATTAGGATGGTTGTTTGGGAGAGAATCCGGAAAAAAAAAAAAAAAATTTAAATAAAGTGGCTTTCTGCCATTTTCCTACATGTATAATGGCTGCTAAATGTTGTTTCAGTTCTTAAATCCTATCATCAGCCAATCAAAAAGGGTTTGAGATCCATTACCAAAACACGGGAAGGGGGTGTTAATGGATGACAGATAAAGAATGATATATTTGATTATACCTGCACTTAGTTTCGGCTTCTTTTACATGGTTACTTTTGTATGTTGATAACGGTCTTCTACAACGAGACTTCTCTTCAAATGATGAAGTATCAACCACTCCTGCTGGGAAGCATTCTCATACCACAAGCACCAAGTCCAACATTTCCTCTCCATGTACACCTCAATAAGCTCTGCTTTTTTAATCCAGCATTTGTATGTTAGCATGTCAGATATGCTCTATATTTATATACACAGTTGCTCCAGCATTGGCAGAGTGGCCTTGAGTCTTCTCTCTCCTCTGCAAGGGAAGGGCAAGTGATTTCCTATGAAACAGGGAGCACCACGCGGTGTGGTGGTGATCCCTTTCACATTTATAGGGTTTCCAGACAGTGCCACCGATATTTGATTCCCTACAAAATTTAGGTGCAGGTTTCAAAATCATCTATCAGTGTCCTTTCTCTTCTTCCCGGGCTTGCTCACCTTCGGGTTGTCTACTGGGTCTGAACTGGATGTTGTCTTCTGATATACAATAGCAGCATCCAATCCATATATGCGGAGAGAAAGAGCTGAAAGAGTGGGCGTCTTAGCTGCTGCTGTGAGGGATGACCAATACCACCATTCAGTTCTCAAGTGTTCTGTCTTTATCAGGTTTTCAAATATCATTGTTGCTTGAATCATCTGCGCACAATCCAATAAGAATGGTCGAAATCATTATCCATTTGCAGCATTTAAGAAGAATTGAGACCTATTTATTGCCACCGCTTTCTGTTGAAACAAATGTGGATGATGAAATCGTACTAAAACATTATTGAACATGGATAATACTCGATGACAACCCATAAATTTATTGGCATAAACAGGTACATTAACCATAATCTCAGTTAAAGATTGTGATTGATATATTCTGTACTTCTTGGCTTTGTCTATTAAGAATAGTGGATGCATATTTTACTGAATCCCAGAATATACATACATACATATATACACACATACATACATAATGTATCTGTTTACTGAAATGACACTATGAGGAGCTTGACATGGGCCCGCATACATGATGTCAGAATGGTTGGGATTCCTCGTTGACGGGTCCGACTTTCGGATGACAGAGTGAAAACCTCTTTCTTCAAATGTCTTAAACCATTCAAATAGAACTTGTATTTGAATGTATCTTGACCATTGAAAGCTGTTGATCAGATAGTTTGGATCATTCGATAAATGAGATTTTCTGGTCATGACAGTTCCATGATAAGCCTATCCAATGAATGGTCAGAATCCGGCTAAAATCATCCAAAGAGGGCTTATATTGTACTTCTTATAGTATCATGCTATGTACGTATGTATGCATGTATTTGCGTATGTATGAATGCATAATGCATAATATTATTTCCAGCAAGCTGATGAAAATTGCAAATCATCTATGGTACTAAATGATGGAATGACAATCAAAGAGAACAATAAAAGAACAAACAGGATATAAATTGTAACCGAAAGAAGCAATGATGAGATCCAAGACACCTCAAAAATTGATTCTGCAGATTTAACAAATGCTCGCCAGGCACATCTTCTAGACAAATGAGCCCTTGATGGTTTTAGTGCTTCCTCAGGCAGGGCAGCATCCATATCCAGTAAATTGATCTTGAGCCGTCTAAGGATTTGAGAAACCTTCCCCACAAGGGGTCTCAATGATGACTCCGGAACTGTACAGCTTTGACCAAGTTCCAATGCTGGAATTCTACTATCTGATAAACCCACTACCTCTCTGTCAGTCATAGAATCTAATGTGCATCCCTCGGTCATATTTACGTCCTCATTTATAACATTTGCCAAACATTCTTGAGGTGTATTGACTGCAGGTCCTGTGCCTTGGGATGTGGATAATAGCTGTGGTTCTTCAAAAGCAGCGGACCCAAGAGTCGGATCAACGTTATTTTTGTTAGCACAGATCAACATTACCGTCTCATCAAGGAAATATGGAGTAGAAGGGATCAAAGATGGAATTCCCTTTGTACCAATAAGTCCTATTTCTTGCACCAACTCCCTATTAGAATTTTTTGTAATGAACTTACTGCTAATGTCCTCCAGGTCAAAAGGGCAGGCTAGTTCCTTCTTTTGAAACTTAATCACCCTTGCACTGAAGTCAAACTTTCCACTCTTTGATGCGTTGATGGCATCCACTTCACCGGCATGCTCTTTTTCTCGTATACTTTCAGGCCTCGTCCCCTTTCCTTCTCGGGAGCTTTCATTTTCCTTACTTTCATCAGGAACAAGAAGGTTTGAATTGCATTTTCCCTCGTTATGCCCCTCAAATTCTATGCTAGTGCAAAACGTCTGGTGACATGAGAGACAGTGGCATCTAGAAGGCCATACAGGTTCTAAGCACTCGCATCTGTACATTCGCTCATCATAACTCGCTTTTGCCTTCTTACCACGCTTTTTCGGAATGTCAATGGTTTCCACCTCCAGACAAGGGCCATACCTTTTCTCTAGTATGATAGCAGCTTTAGTAATCAGACTTTGAGGCGCTACAGATTTTTCATCATTAGAAGATTTTGGTGCAGTCACAAGTGGATTATCATGAACTTGGTTTTCAGTTTGTTGGGACCTTAGTCTTTGACACTGAAGAATGCACTCCTTCAATTCTCTCTCTCTTGAATCACTAGCCGTCAACCGGCCAATGAGTTCTTGAATTTCCGTATCAGAGTCATATGAAACCCATGTAGAAGAACACAAAATACTATCACCCGACTCATTATCAGATGGACTAGAAGCATTGGATGCCCCTGGATAAATCTCTCCGACTGGCAGAGTAGAGTGCCTAGAAGCTAAACCACCAGAACTCTTTGCGTAGAGGTCTCCACCCTCATTCACTCTCCTTTTCTTCTGTTGGACTGGTGTACTTGCATCAACAACCAGCCAAGGACGTTTACTGGACTTACCTAAAACCCAGTATAAACGACCAGCAGAATCCGTACCCAAAAAGTCCCTTCGCAGTGACACTTTCAGAAGCTGTGACTCTACATTGGCAATGGAGTCTTGCAGAAGTGAAATCTCATTCCTTACAGAGTTCAACTCAAGATTGCTGGCATGCTGTGACTCGGCTGCCTCAGGATGAACATTGTAGTGATGACCCAGCAAAAGATTGTCGGCATTAAGAGACATCGTGGAGCCCATAGGCATTGAAGGACCATGCTCTGCCAGATGAGTTCTTGCAATATCTGATGAGAGAGATGAAATATTCCTCTCTACATTTGAATCACAAGTTCCGTTCAAATCCCTCTGACTGCTGTTTTCAACACCCGAAACCCTGGTCGGTACATCACCATGTTGCGCACTGAAGGCTAATTTTTCTTTGCCTAACTCACCACTTTCTTGTTGGTGAACAATTGACATAGACAGGGGATTTTGCCTTTTAGAAACTTCTAGGTTAGAGATCATGCAGGAAAGCAGATTTTCAAGTACTGGAGCCTTGCCCATAACTGGACCACCTCTCCTTAGAGTTTCAGTTTCTGCAATCATCATATTTGATGGTCCATAATGGTCGAATGTTCTATTGTTACTACTATTAAGAAGTTTCTCTGCAATACTATTCAGGTAGAACGGATCCGGATATTTATTGACATCATTTGATCCATTCTCCTCAGGGCCACCATTCAATCTGTTGCTCAAAGCTGGTGGCTGTCCCACCCATCTACCATGGTTTTCAAACACGGTAGTCATCCCTTCTCTAACGGTATTGCCAATTCCATTGAAAATGCCCGTAACTCCTCCCTTCGCAGTCCTAGCTGTCAATATTTCTTCTTTAAATTTTAGATTTCTCCATTCTATAGAAAAAGAGCGCAATTTCTGCTGCAGATCAGCTGACATGTCAGCACACTGGTCAATGTGCTCACGGATAACTGCTGAGTTCAGAACTTCATCGCATAGAAATTTTAGCAAGATAATCCTCTGTATTGAACACACAAGTTAGCAAGAATCAGCCAGGATATAGCCACAAGAGCCTGCAATGCTTTTCTTATACTAATCATCAAACGGGATTTCTATGTAACACACAAGATAAAAGGATATTTGACAGCATAAAGAAAAAAAAATAGTTGAAATTCAAGGGAACTCAAAAAAAAAAGTGGAAATCCAAAAGAAGGGTCCTATTGACCTCACCAATGAAAGATTGGTGTGTTTCACGTTTCTGCAATATTATCAGATGAAAGATTCTACCAGGTAATAGACATTAAATAGCGCACACATCTGGGAAGGCAGCAGTTCTACTAATCACATCTCGCCAGGACTGGGGTCAACATGCCCAAAAAAAGCACATTTGTGAAAAGAATAAACTAGAAAAGATGTAGAAACAAAACAAGCTAATGAGAAAATAATAGTAACCACAAGTTAAATTTTCCTGAGAGAAATGTGAGGAGGTTTATAGCAACAAGTTAATGTAATAGATCAGTTGTTTTAGTGTTTGTTGAAGGAACTGAACATGAAACCAAGGATGTCAGAATCATATGTGCTGTTAATTAAGAGGTTCGACGACGGAGAGCTTGACATTTAAGTTTTTTTTTTTTTTTTTTTGAATGGCAAGCTTGACATTAAGTTAAACACCAATGCATTGTGTTCCCTGCTCATTTCTCATTTTAAATGAAGCAAATGAAGCGTTTGGAAATACAATGTACATGCATTATTTATAGTTTCTGAGGACAACTTATTCATTCTATCGTTGTCTATCATCTCAAATGAACTTTTGTCTGTGGCCTTTGTGCATGTGCATCAGTGAAAGATTTAATTCAGTTAATTTGGAATGGTACCACAGAAGAACTTGAGTTCAACTAATAGTGACCCTGAAGATTGATAACTGCTGAAGAATTGAAAATTCTTCCCAGTTTAAATTTGCAGATCCACTTCGAGGCCCAAGGTAGAAAAGACTAGCCCTAATTGAATTAAAAAACTGAAAATTCGTAATATACGTGTACCCCACACCTATGTGTTATGCTTTTTATTCTTCTTTCCGTTGTAGGTTCAGATCTCCCTACGGTTTTAAGATATGTCTTACCAAGTTATTTGGGTTTCAATATGAAAATCCTAACAGTAGCACAAAGAGGATAGGAAAAATTTGAGGGCATCATATGCTACCATGAGAAGGCTTGGAACCCTCTCTTCTTTTTATGAAAATTTATTATTCATTAGTATAAATGAACATACGCAAAAGTTACAAATGTATAATTGAGTACAAATAATAAATAGTATGAAATCAATAACTACAGAGAAACAAATCCAAGAAAAAAGACAAAGAAGACAGATATATACCATATCGGGTAATGGTATTGGTACTAATAATGTTAGTATCATAGGAAAATGTAGGTTGTGATCTTTTGGCAAATGATTTAGTTCACAATTGCACAAATCTATAACCTTGCAACCTATCCACTATGTCAAATCATGAATATCTTTAACCAAGATACCCAGAGACCAACTAAACAATCCATAAATTTAAAACTTGTCCAAAGCAAAAGAACCATTAAAAATCTGTAAAGAATCAGTTTAATAGTCAATCAAGCAAAATAAGCCACGAAGAAATGCCATAAACAAACCTCTTCTATGCTGAACTCCCAATACTCTTTTTCTTCCATCGTGGCTGCCAACTTATTTAGTGCCTCAGAAAGAATAAAAGTGCCCTCTCCCTGATATCTCCTTCGTAGATGTCGATTAATAACCTGAGTGGGTAGTGATGCATCTTGACCTCTAGATTGACCAGCAACACAAGAGGGGCAATACCAATTTCCCTCAGGAATCCGTGCAAGTGGTGGATTCAAGCAATAAGTATGATACTCAGAATCACAAGAATCACAGAGCAAGACAGAGTCATCATCCTTGTCAATGCCACACACTTTGCAGACTCCTTCTTCCCAAGGAGCTTTAGGAATTTCACTTGCACATGCAAGAGCATCGTCCAATTCTTTCTGTGCTTCTGCATTTAAACATACAGGATCACCATGCTCTGCAAATTTCTGAACAAGGCTGAGCACCTGCATTGGACAATGTGCAAAACTAACTTTCATGCTAAGTACAGAAATAAAAAAATGACAGAAAAATGGAATTGGTAAGAAAAAACTGAAGGATGAAGATAAACATAGGATACCATAGATATATCGCAACTCAGTAATATCTTTTGTAAAATATCAAAACATGATGCTGACAATTCCTTTGGGCTAACCCAGAGCAAATATTCCGATTTATCAATTATCTATGGTCAAATGTCCATAGAAAATGGCATTCCTTTACTAAAATGGGATAAAGTATGCACACCAATTAAGGCGGGTGGACTTGGAATTCGAAGAATAAGAGAAACTAATCAAGCTTTGTTAGGAAAGTGGTTATGGAGGTTTGGGGAGGAAAGTGGTAATTGATAGCAAGTATGGTGCCAGGTTAGGTGAATGGGAATCAGGGGACAAATTCAGGAAGAAGGGATCCACTATGTGGCGGGAAGTGATGAAACTAAAACCTAAATTCGAAAAAGGAATAAGATTCGGGGTGTACACAGGGAATCGCATTAGATGTGGGATGCTTGGTGCAAAGCTAAACCTTTACGAGACATGTTTCATGATTTATTTGTTGTGGCAATAGACAAAGATGTTCTCGTCGAGGATTGCTTTGTTCGAAAGGACAGTAAAGTGATCTGGGCACCTGCTTTTAGAAGAGACTTCTTTGGCAGGGAGCTTGATTCCGTCGACACGTTGCTTGCCATGTTGGAGAAAATTTACATCAAACGCTCTGGTAGAGACAAAAGAATATGGATCTGGAATTCGGGAGGGGTTTTCTCAGTTAAATCTTTTTATCATCATTTGTTGCCATGTGCTGCACCCTCTAAGGTAGCTAAGGTTTGGAGCATCCAGGCTCCTCTGAGGGTTCTAGCATTCGCATGGGCGGCTATTCTTCGAAGAATTCAGACTTTTGATTTCTTAAGGAAGAGAAACATGTTGATTATCGATCATTGTCCTTTGTGCATCGAGGAGGGGGAAGCGGTTGATCATTTGTTATTGCAATGCAGGGTTGCTAGAGAGGTATGGAATAGATTATTATCCAGGTTTGGTGTTGCTTGGGTTCTCCCAGCCAAACTAGAAGATTTGTTTGATCATTGGGATTTGGTTCCATGGAGTGGAAAAGGGAAATTTTTTTGGAAGGTTTCCTTTCTTGCTACAATATGGGTACTTTGGAAAGAAAGAAATAGAAGGGTATTCAAAGGATTTTCTAGGAGACCTGCCTTTCTCTTTAATAAGGTTATTGCTCTTATTGTTTCTTGGGTGAGGATCATTCCCAGTTTTGCATTCATGTCGGCATATGATCTTTGTTATGGGTGAAGACTGTGATTTGCAATGGGGCTAGGGAAGCCTCATCGGTGGACCAGGTTTGGGAACCTCCAATGAAAGGATTTTTGAAATTGAACTTTGATGGTTCAAGTTTGGAAAATACGGGTCCGTCCGATATCGGAGGCGTGCTTAGAGATGATCTTGGAAAAGTCATATGGGCTTATTCGGGCCCTACTGGGATTTCAGATGCAAATGGCTGAGGTACAAGCCATTCATGATGGTATAAAACTATTATCAAATGATGACCTTACTAAAGTTGAAATCGAGGGTGACTCGAAGAATTTGATTAGATGGATTAGTGGATCTCACTCAATCCCATGGAGATTTTCTGCATGGTTTGATGAAATTCAAGACATCATCAGTGACTCTCATATACAAGCTTATCATGTGAGAAGATCCGCAAATGGTATCGCCGACAAATTGGCCAAGGATGGGGTATCTATGGATAGCATCGAGAAATTTGATTTCCTCCCTCCTTGATTTTTTGTTTTTTTTTTAATTTTTGAGTTGTAATTCCCTATTGTACATTTTCTTGGGCCCCTGGCCCCTTTTATATATACTATACTTGCCTTTCAAAAAAAAAATTGAAACATGATGCTGTCTCATAAAAACAACACTATTTTTTAAATTCTCGGGATTCTTTCGGGATTTTGTTGTTTTATCAAAATGTTGAGATAAAATTGCTATATTTTGAAAATATCAGAGATATTTGTAACATAGGTCAGAACACCATTCGCAGCGTTAAGCGGAAACACAAAAATTTCAGCATCAACAACAGTTAGGCTTATGGTCTTTACAAGGCTACCTGATGTATTTACAGTATCTGAAACACCAGATCACATGTCTCGCCTCTACAAATTTATGTTGGCCTTCAAGATCAAAGGTGTTGAACAATTGTGTACCAATTCCATGAACCTACATTTGCATGTTGACGAAATTTTCGAAATAACAACGTAACAAGCATCAATAACAGAGACTCTTGGTTCCAGAGAGTGGGGGCAGGATTAGCAAAACTTATGCATGACAACTAGAGAAGGCCTTAGGTTTCATCAACTAGAACTTTAGATACTTCTAAGGCAAGGATGGGAATGGCTTGTAACAGGGACAAGGGCTAATTCATGTTGGCATGATCCTCCACTCATAAATGTGTCCTAAAAAATTCATTTACAGCTTTAGTGGATTTCGCATCACCATTTCCAGATGATAACCTTCTGCTTTGCGAAAAGGGCTGTGCTAAGATCCATAACTTGAATTTGGTTATTGATGTTATGAAGTGTTGGTGGGGGTAACATGTCAACTTTGCAACACCTCCAATGTAGGCACGTAAGTGAAAGAAGACAATGATCTACCCGTTGACCATGTCGGCTAATTTGGCTAGGAGCAAGGCCCGTTACCTACTTCACACTTGGGTTTGTTGTCATGCATTGGCAAGCCCAAAAAGTGATTTGGGATTTGGTACCAGAAATAAGTACATTGGCATCCTGGAAGAATCAGAGCGGCATTTTCCACTATGTCAGCTTATCTCGTGTCCCTATCTACTGTCTAGGGTTTGAGCAGGGTTTAAATGATACATTATGGAAGTTTAAAGCAGCTACTTTCCAGGATGCCTGTTTACTTCATGTCCTATGTCCACAGTGGAGGACCATTTGGAAAAGCTTCAAGAGTTCTTACTTAAGGGAAGTGAGGACTACAATAAATTTCCTCATGTTGAACAGAAAAAATTGTGTACAACAAGGAATATAGGCATATTTTAAAGGTGATAATCTCACAACACTGGGATATCTAGTTTTGCCATCTCCTCCATTAGGCCCTTTCCTTTCCAGGTCCTTCAACTTAGATATAGGATCATACATCATTATCAGTAACCAATATTATAAAAATCTGTGCAAGAGCTTCATAGCTCAACTGATCCCGACCCCAAAAAAAAAGGGAAAAGAAAAAAGATTTGACGCCAGAGTTGTGCCTAGATTGCCAAAATGCCTTCATAAGAACAATAAGATTGTCATTATTTAGCATGCTTGAACATCCTACAGAGAACTACCAATATATTAAAAAGCACCAGAAGCTACAAAAACCTCATGAACGGGTGGTCACAAGCAAGAAAAAGAAAAAAAGGAAGTAAATCGAAGATCAGACTACAAATCAATCATTAAAAGGACAGAAGTCTACCATGGCTAAGGATGTTCTAGAAAACCCAACAAGAGCAAACACAGAAGTATCAAAGTTGGCCGACCGACAATTATGTAGAAAGGAGATCCGATGACCCATTATGCAACCCATCACATCTTCCATAGTGATGTAGGCCTAGAGAAGAAAAAAGGAAGAAAGAGAGAGGAGGAAGAAGAAGAAGAAGAAAGAAAGCACAAGAAGAAGAAGAGGAGGTTGAGAGAGAGAGTATTCTTGGGTTTTTTTGCCATTTTTTTCTTTTTTCTTGTAGGTCATCAAGTAAGGAACACAAGTGAATATATGCCTTACCTTCTGTTACTTGTGACAGTAGGTCATTGGTAAGAAAAGTAAGTTGCTATTTCCAGAGAACTTTCAAGAAAGGAAACTCACGGTTGAATCTCCTTCCTCACGAAGAGAACTTGTCAGAGGAGAAGCGGCCGGAAAAAAATGGCAGTCGACCTGCTTTGAGCTGCTTCTGCCGGCGGTACGTGCGGTGAAGTGGTAGTGTGTCGTCTGGAGGGGAAGCTACGACTGGAAGGTGATGAGGGTAAAAGGGTGATGAGGCTTGGCTGAATGGGGGGTAAAAGGGTGGTGCCAATCGGTTATAGTGTTAAGGGTTAGAATCAGTTGAGGCTTTGGGGGCGTTGCTATTATAAGTTAGGTAGTGCTTGTGGGGGTCCTGAATATGAAGGTAGGGAAAAGGGTTCAATCAACCGTAGAGGGGGCTGTTGTGGCTGAACAAGGTAAGCCAAGAGGTCTCGGGTGTGGTTTGGGCAAGGGTTGAAGGTGGGCTTTGGTTTGGGGATAAAAAAGGGGCTGAGGTCTGAGATTAATGGGACTGTTTGCGTTAAAAGTAAGGTGGAAGGTTAGATTTTAGGAAACATAAGAATACGTTCTAGAGATTGTTTCTCACGTGAAGTTGATTGTGAAAAGGGTGTTGGTCTGTGGCATTTTCTTAATTTGATCGACTGAATGGGCACCTTCTCTGTTGAGAACCAACTCTGGGTAGTCTCAGATGATCTGTTCGGGGGTTGAAATCAATGAGATGGCGTCTTGATGGAGGCTATGATAAGGTGACTTGGATCCTTTGCTCGGATACCACTTTGATGCATGCATGGAGAAGAGAAAAGGAAGATAGAGAGGATGAAGAGAAGAAGAGAAGGGAAGAATAAGAAGAAAGCATAGGAAGAAGAAGAAGAAGAGAGAGAAAGAGGGAAGACAGAGTGAGACGAGAGACAGAAAGTGAGGATACTGAGAGTATTCTCGGTAGAAGAAAGCACAAGGGGTTGCTTTTCTATTCTTCTTCCCTTCTTTAGCTTCCTTCCATCACCGCTAACTCTACATTTAAGTCATTCAAGGAATGACCTGGGTGCCCACTTGGAAAGCCACATCTAGTGAGCGTGTGGTCCGGATCTGTCTAGAATCCATGTCGGGACTACTTAAGCCGCTCGATCCAATTGCCACTACTTCATAGACAAACATAAAGAAGGTAAGAAGAATAGAACAGCATACCCCTATTTTCTGACTTTGTTTATTCGTCTTCTTTTTCCCAACTCGACCTTGCAAGGTGCATCCAATAAAGAGAAGCCCGTCAAGTGGAAATGATGGCACCATGATCAGGATTTCAAAGTGCCAAGCAGAACTGATGCAAGACAATACCTAGAATAGGGAAGATCCTACACTCCTAATGGGATAAAGGTTTAGGAAATATTTAGGGCGAACACGGAATACTAGAAAACACTTGAAAGACTAACCTAGGGCTGAATTAACACGTGATTATTTTACGGGTAGCAGCAAAACGGGGTCAAATTAGCTCAATTTAGGCCAAAAGGGCGTTTTGGTAATTTCTGCAAATCTGGAAATTGGTTTAATACTGCTGTCCAAATCTTAGGTTAGGGTTTAGAAGGTAAAAGAAAGGTTAATCTAGGGTTTAGGCTCTGATTTGGTGGGAGGTTTAGGCTACGGGTCTTTTAAAAGGGTTTTCAGGCTTGAAAGGGTGAAAATTGCAATAAGGCTCAAAAGGAGTTTAAAGCTAGGGTTCTTGGGTGTTTAGGCTAAGGTTTAATCATAAAAACAATCCCTCAAAATCTCAAAACAAGATCTTGAAGAACGACGGAGATCTATGGATTTTGGGTTTTTGTAGTTTAAGGTTCAAGAACAAAGAAAAAAAGAAAGTTTGATTTACTAACACCTTCTTTGTGCTGATTTGATTGAAGAAATAGAAAAGAGTAGATTAGAAGAGATGAGAGAAGATGGTTCCAAACCACCAAGAGGAGAAGAGAAGAAGAAATCCAAGCCACAATAGCTCTCACAAAAGAAAATTTCAATTTTATTCAATATTCAAAAGTCACTTTGCATTGCTTTGATAAGATATATTTATAAGAAAAGAAACCATAAAAACTAACTTAATACCAAAGCAACTAATCATAGCCTTCCATCTAAAATAACATAAATAAAACCTTGACTAAAACTTACCTAAAATAGTAAATCCCGTAATAGACACTTACCATTTTCTAAAACTGCCTATAACTTAGCCAAATCAAGTCCAAATCGCGTAAACTTGGGCTCTTTAGGTAGGTAATCGAAAAACCTTTCTAAAAATACCAAAATCAGCCCAAAAGAACAAGATTTGATGCCCTAAAAAAATACTGCAAATAAAATGACGAAAATAGTAGTTAAAATATAAAAACTTAATCATCGCCAACATCTTTATGATTTTCATCCGCATCAAGAACTTTTGCAATTTTTTTACCTCTCGTATTGGCCACCTATCTCTTTCTCTCGCTGACTCTTCTTCGACATACTCTACCAACTCTTTAATAACTATATTAGTTATTGGATCATATCAACATTTTAATTTTACTCTATTTAGAAACTTTTAGTTGTAATTAATAATATCTGCTTCTTTCCATCTCTCTTTCATATGCCCTCACACATATCTCTTCACTTCAGAAATTATCTGAGTAGAATTTTGAAATATCTGCAATTTCTCTTATGCATAGTCATTGCTTCTTAAGGCCAAACCAACTAATTCATGAATTGAATCGAGACATGCAGATGGAAAGATAAGACACTCCCACCTATGTCTAAAGCATTCCGACCTTGTACCTTGAGACTTGATCTAACAAGAGGGCCCTTTCCAAAGTTGACCATGATGAAATCTGTTTTTTAAATTAGTATCAAGGTCTTGACGACCCAACCCTCGAAAAAAAACTAAAGAACATTACAACCCCACTAATGACCCAGGTGATCGTAAAAGGAAGCGTCAATGACAAACCAACATTGATTGATATTCATTAGTGTATTTCGAGTCATCTAATATGTTTTCATATAATATACTTGCACACAAATATTTATATTCTACTATTTATTTAAATATAATTATAGAATAATAAAAATTCATGTTTAGCTTTTATAGTCTTGGTCTTAACATAATGGCGTTTTGTCTAACCAAGAGTAGGCGTTCATATCTAATTATATGCCACAACCCTTATGCTCGTGCCCATGAATAACTTCTTTAAAAAAATATGGATGTGTTCACATTGTTGTATCTAACATATTGACATGTATGGCATTGCCAAGCAAGTAAATCTTCAAGAATATGAGAAGCCTCTTCCTATAATTTTGGACATACACACCATTCAAAAAAAAAAAAAATTGGGTATACCCATTACGTGAACACATATTTATTAGAAGGTATGTCCATGTGCAAGTAATTGATGTCTCAATAACATGAACAACATGACCTGGCTATTAACAAGGAGGCATATTCCATAGCCAGCTCTAAAAGAAAAAGAGACAAAAAACAAACCTCATTTTTGTATAATGACTCAAAAGTTTGGGATAAAGTTTCAGCTAGTTGCATAAGATCAGATCGATCCCCATAAGCGGTGCATATATTATGCCAAACCTGCCAACAGAAATAACAGCAAGTGGTATTGATATGGGTTTCAAATATTAAACTGCATACAAGGCTAACACGAGTTGTCCACAAACTAAAACATCAATTTTATGAAGCAAAACTACATCTATTGAAAAGTCAATGCATCTAGACCATAGAAAATGAACCACATAAATAGTCAAGATGCATAACATCATAGTAAAAAATTATCCACCCCTATCTTTTCAACAATGAAACTTACTATTAAGGACAAAAAATTACACTGTGCAGCAAATATTAGATTAAACAACCGTATTACATTAAGGTGAAACTGAGAATAAGAAAGCACTGAGAGCCTCAAAACCTACTCCTTAGCCAAGTGTTCACTCCAAGTTACCATAACGATACACATGACGAAAGGAGTCAAATTACATTTTATCACATCACAAATGCCCATATATTTCCCAATGGTATCAGCTAGCCTCCATGCAAATTTCTCACCTCTACTAACCCTCTGAATAGCATTTAGAGAATCACCGTCAAAGTTTGAGCCTTTGAGGAATTTGAAGGGTAAAAGCACTACCACCTAGTAAGAGATCTAGAGCTGGCTTTATTCTTCAACCCAGAGGTTGGAGGTTCAATCCCCGCTTACCTACCAGAAAAAGATCTAGAGCTTTAGAATTTAATGTCGCGATAATGTAAAAACCCCAGCCTAACCCTTCCATCATGATCCCTAAAGATTTCATGTGTACTCATTGGGAAAAGACTGCCCATGGAGCACCCATGATTCGCTTTAAGATGAACAATCAGCATACACTTCCATCTTTAACATTTCCTGAGTTGCCATCCTATTGTCAATTTTTTCCAACTTTTTTTCCTTGGAGGATATGAAGTTAATTAAAAACAAACGTAGCAGTAAACATCAAGTATGATATGCATGAAGGAAAACTAAGATTTATAACATATGCCACCATAGACCAATTATAATGAATAGCAACCCTCATCTCCATAAGAAATTGTTGAAGAGAGAGGATAAAAGTAAGGATTTTTCCCTCCCCCACCCTAAAAAAAAACCATGGGATAAACCATTGCTTTTCTCAGGGAAGTATAATAATTAACTTATCATGGCAGAGTTTGCTGGTTTTGTAATGCTTTTTTTTTAAAACTTTTGTTAACAAACTAGAAAGGATGTTTGATGTCCTCTTGATATCCATAATTAACCCCAATCCACATATTCAAGCCAATTGGACAAAACAAACCAATGCCCCTTTTTTGAACAAGTGAGATTTTCTTAACATCGAAAATAAAATATAAAATACAAGGTAAAAGGAAATTAAAAGGCGGCAGCTTCAATATAGACCCTAAAAGATTTTAAAAAAATTGGCACGTGAACAGTAGTAAATTACTTCGCTAGGGCTCTTTCAAATACCTCAATTAGCTTGAATCAAAACTATACCCCCAAGTCTATTATAAATTCTGAAAAATACTATGAATCTTTCCCTTCCAAATTAACCAACATGCAGATAGGAATTGGAATATTCAAAGGCTGTTCTTTTTCGCAGTACCCATTGGCCCGACAGCATCACTTCCAAAATGCATCAGTAGATTGCACACTCTATGTCTTGAATTCCCATCGACATCCTACCCATTGAATGGTATGATTATTTATTTTTCTCCCACCCTATAATCTCAACATCTTGCTCCTAATGAAGCGCAGAAATAGACTAAAGAGCGCCACCAAAACATAATCTCCATAATAAGCACAATCTGACCATGCCACTAAAAGAAGTCTCCAAGAAAATAAAGGAGAAGCCAAATTAACCAGGCCAAGCAAAAAATACCAGCAAATGTGCTCTAGATATTTGTTGAAAGAAAATCAATGGATGAATAATTGAAGAAATGACCCCTGAGGAACCAAAAACAAGATGCAAGTAATAGGGTAACCTCGATGACCCTTTAACAACCATACACATGATGAGAATAATAGGTTAACCGTTAACCTCTTTAGTGGAGATTACCTAATGTCAAGATCTTGTTGACAACAAGAGTCCAACAAAATATTACACTCGAAGGACCTGGAAGGCTGGAACCAACTGTACAGTGTCAACTACTACACAAAAGTACACGTACCACCACCACAGCCTCAGAACAAGAACTTATAAAAGGGCATCATAGTGAACCTCTCTCTCTCTCTCTCTCTCTCTCACACACACACACACACACACACGATTCCACCACAGACCTGCTATCTATATTGATGCAAATAGTAGGCCAATAAGTGGCATATTTGCCAATTAGGATTTATTTCCATGTTATGTAGTTTCTAGGATTCTTTTTTTTTTTTTGAATGGTACCTTTCTAGGATTCTTATTTACGTGTTATTTAGTTTCTAAGATTTTATTTTCCATGCTATTTAAATTTAGGGCTTTTATTTACTTTCCATGAAATTTTATTTCAGTTGCCTATGAATAGGCCTCATGTATTCGAGATTTTAACTTTGGATGAATAAAGATAGATTGGCTTCTTCCCTCTACAGGTTTCTTCTCCTCTACTCTTCCTCTTTCTCCTCGATTCTTCCTCTTCTACTTCTACCGTATCTCTTCTCTTCTACTTCTACTTCTTCACTTCTTCTCCTATTCTTCTTCTTGTCTTATTCTATTCTTCCCTCTCTTCTCTCTTCGTATTCTCCTTTTCTCCCCTTTCTTCTATTTCTCTTCCTAGTCCTACATAAATTGATTTTATTTTCCATGTTATTTAGATTTAGGGCTTTTATTTACTTTCTATGGAATTTTATTTCAGATGATATAAATAGGCCTCATGTATTAGAGATTTTAACTTTGGATGAATAAAGATCGATTGGTTTCTCCCCTCTACAGGTTTCTTCTCCTTCCTCTCTTCCTCATTATCCTCTATTCGTCCTCTTCTACTTCTCCCCTATCTCTTCTCTTCTACTTCTTCTCCTATTCTTCTTCTTCTTCTATTCTTCCTTCACTTCTCTTTGGCTTCTCCTTTTCTCCCGTTTCTTCTATTTCTCTTCCTAGTCCCACATCATATATCCCCAACCATGAATATACACCGCTTTCTAGCCTACCCAAAACTTCCATTATAACATCTATTTCTATTTTCTCCATCCTTCAAGTTCTCATAAATGTAGGGTTCCAAACTTTTTAACACCCAACTTATCGAAATGATCAACCACTTGCACTTTCCTGGATTGAACTAACATATGGTACCTCACAAAGTTGGACAAGCAAAATATCCCATCCACCACAAATTCATCCCAAAATAAAACCCAATAATCCATGCCAACTGTACAACATGCATCCCCTTTCTTGACAGATGCTAGTTTGGTAGTTAAGTCCTTTATATCTCTTAATACGTGTTGTTGTTTCTTCTCTAGTGATTTAGCAGATACATTGTTTTCTTATTGTTAGCAATGACATTTCTATGGTTTGAAATCTTAGCAAATGATAAAAAATAAAAAACAAATAAAATCAAGTCCTATTGATTGGGAGAATATGAAAAATTTATTGAGATTTTGATTCCATTCCGACATTGGTTTGAATGGGTAACAAATGCTAGAATCGGAATCATGACTGATTCTCTTGATGAATTCCAGAGATTACCCAAACAATATAATCAGAATCGTCATTCAGTTTATAGGGAGTATTGGAATAGGAATAGAGTGTGGTGCTGATTCTGATTCCTAATTCCGGACGCACCCTAGAGGGAAATAATTCCCAAAATTCAATGAATAGTGATCAACGCCTTCTTTACCCAATGCATCTGCTACATCGAGCACGCTTCTAGGAATACATTTGATGGATTTAACTCTGTTGAGGTCTGAAATTTTATTGATGATTGTGGCTAATTTCCACGGATGCAGAGATGACCTCTTTGCCCAAGCAATTTCTTACAACGAATCTCATTCCACCAACAAGTTCACCGTTAAGCTTTCCTTAAAATATGAAGGCCAATATGTAGAGCTCTACTTTCTACTTCACTCAAGTCCTTAATTCCAATCAAGCAAGAAAACAGCTTTAAAATCTCATCCTGGTGAATTCTAAATAACACCCCCTTCCCCCCACCCAATCCACATGCCATCCTAACCCAGATTACCTTTTGAACTTTCATCAAATTTAAGGTTAACTGTGGGGGTTTCCATCTTGCTACATTTTTTTCCATATCTATTATTACAAGCAATCAACCTCGAATTGCATGAAAACATCAACATACAGAACCCTAAATTCAACCCCGACTATCGCCCAATTAACTATGGATATTTAACGCCCAAAATTTTTATTGAGGATGTTGGCAAAACAAAAAATATAAATGGCAAGAAACAGTTATCTGGTATTGTTATAAAGTTCCTAAAGATTTCTGCAAGAAGACAGTAGGAATTAAATGAGAAATCAAGCATAAACAAGAAACATTAATTGGCAGATTGGGCTAAACAGATATCATTACAATATTTAATGGAAAACTAGTCAACATGCACAATACACCAGCTATCAAGCATATAAGGAACACTTACGTTCCAACTAACAAATAAATGTAGCCTCACAGAAACCTTGCATTAAATGTGAGTTCAATGAGCACAAGTAAAGTTTGCCGGTGAGCCAAATACAAACACATAATAGAAAACAGACCTCTCGAACATCCTCAAGGAAAACTTCGTGAGATCCGTCATAGGCCCCAACAGCCAATCTTAAATCAATGGTCCGAAAATCCAGAGGTCGAGATACCATAGCAGGTGATCCAAGAATACCCTCATCCTCATTATCATTAGGGTTTACCAGAGTTGTTCCCAACAAATTACAGAAAATTTTTGCTTCATCTGCGGCAGCAGCACGGCGTAGTATGCTCCGACATTGTTTCATGATCATATTTGATGCAGAATTAACACTTTGCTCTTTTCTTACTTTATCGGGTTTCTGTGGCACGCTTTCACCACATACCTCTGCCAACACAGCAAGAACAGCTTTCTGTACCCAACCAACAGGGAAGGGTCTTTGAATCAGTATAGGACTCGCTATAAAGAAAATCATTGCAGGCAGAATAACAAACTTAAAGATTTAGTTAAAAAAAATTCTCGATCACAAAATCACATACACTGATAGGAAATAGAAATTCCTTCATGAGAAGGGAAGAGTGTAATGCTTAGTAGATGTGGAACAAGCATTGAAAAAGAGGGCCCAACCATGGTTTTAAATTTCAGCCAAATACCGAAATTTCGGTGACCAACACCAAAATTTCCACCGAAATTTCAGTTTCGGTTGGGGCCGAAACCGACATTTAAACCCTTGGGCAGAACCATCAACATCAAAAGCATATTAAAACTGAAAAGAAAAACATGGTTGTACACAGATCTAATAAGAAGACGCAAATACTAATACAACAATAATTGCTGTCACGTGTTCTGCTATTCCCACTCTGGACCTTTGGTATTGTTGCACAGATAATAAAACTAAAAGCACTAGGTAGGATGAAGTATTTAGACTGGCCGTATTAGAATTTAGACAAATAACTTTCATTAATTGTGGACCCATATCGACACAAAAAAATCAAGAGCTAGAAAAAAAAAAAAAAACAATAACTTCACAAAATGAAAATAACACATACTTACAGTTGAATAATGGTGCTCATAAAAGGTCACACATACATTATCATGTCACCACTTTCAAAAGTTAAAGGATATTAAAACTAGAAGGATTTGTGATTATCCTTCCAAGGCAAGAAAAAGTTGTCTTCCACTACCACCTTCTCCATCAATTACTAGAGACAGAAGCAGCTATCCCTAAAAATTATAAAAATGAAACCAATGAACGAGTTACCTCTCATGCTGGGGACCCAAAAGCTGAGTAAAAAAGCATGAACCAGGCAATTCTCAACAAAATATCAATTGTCAAAGTATGAGCTATGTGAAAAATCACTAAATGTCACACTGCCCTGAACTAAATACAAGGTTCTAATAAATTTACAAACTGTGTACCAACAAATTCCATAATATTCGTCTGCACTTTTGGATTAAAATACCCTCTACTCTCCACTCAAAATTTTCATAATACATGCGTGGGGGCCTATAGAGGGCGAGCCTTGGCACAACGGCAAGGTTGCTCTATTGTGACCTGGTGATCACAGGTTCGAGTTACAGAAACAGACTCTCTGCAAAGAAAGGGTAATGCTGCGTACATCTAGCCCTCCCCAGACCCCGCAATGGCGGGAGCCTCGTGCACTGGGCCGCCTTTTTTATGTGCGGAGGCCTATTTTAAAACACTCATAACTCGTAGAACTAAAGTGATTTAGATGGGAAAAAACTCTAATACCTCCTATGATTTAAAAGACTTAACCATTCAAAAAATTAGACTTAATTTTTTTTTAAATCGTAATCCTTAGGATTTCTCATCATCGAAAAAGGACTTAAAGTTTTTTAGAAAAAAAAAAAACTCTTTTGACATCAACAATGGGCCCCATCTTCTCTATATATAAAAGTAATAACAACAGATGAACAAGGTACCTCTAATGCTAGGGACCCAAAAGCTGAGTACCAAAGCATGAACCAGGTAATTCTCAGCAAAATATAAACCGCCAAAGTATGAGCTATGTGAAAAAACACTAAATGTCAAACTGCTCGGAACTAATTAAAAGGGTCGAATAAATTTACAAACGGCGTGCCAAAAAATTCCATAATATTCATCTGCACGACCATATTATTAATGCGAATTAAGTGGATAAATTAGAACATGATAACTTATACATTAAATCATTCAGCAACAAGATACTCAAGGATAGAATACAAGAACCATCAAAATCCAAGGCGTGGCGTAAGAAATTACATCAAGAACTCATGTGACACATGCACCCCTATAGCAGAAAATAATGGTCCTTATCAAAGCATGCTATCTACATATTTATTAATCTCATAAGCAGGTTTGAAACACAACAAATTTAGAATAGAAAAGTTATTACCTTGGTAGGGCCCGATGCATTGCCCTTATAAACTTCCTTACTGATTGAGTGCTCCAAAATTTTTCTCGCCCAGTCAGGTGGACCTCTATCCAAAGCATCATAAACACATTTTCTGATCCTGGTTCCAACATTTGTGGGTAGTTTCCTGACAGGTTCCAGCACTTTTGCCCACTCAGGAAGACTACTAGCACTAGCTATAATAGTGTCATAAGCACCGTTTGCTTCAGAGTCTTTGTAGACTACAGGACAAACTTCATTTTCTCCCTTAAAACAATCAGAAATTTGCTTTTCAGCCTCTGCAAGCAGCTGAGAAGCACATAAATTAGTGCACCTTCATCCGATAAAAATTTTGCCAGGATTTTCAGAGTTCTTACATTTTCAAAACTGTTAATAGTCATGAATAAGCACCGCAGAGTATATTTTTACTAGTGTGGAAGCATTTGACATGCTACACATAGAACAGAGTTCCAACATATTCAACATCGCAAAGTATTTGCAATAATGAAAAACGTATTCAATGGATGGTGAACAAAAATGTAAATTGGGGCTTCTGTAATGATGTACTAAGAGAATTCATCATTTCAAGGTCCATATGAAGATGATGATAGATATGAGAAAAAAAAAAAAAAGGAGCGCAAGATGATAAAGTAAAAGGACATGATCACATTTCTCATTCATCTATTCTTGATAATCATCATATTTTAGTGCTCTAACAAAATTAGATGGCTACAATATTACAACAAGACATCTTATTTCATTTCCGTGAGCGACAAAGTAATCCATCCATTTTTCTAATGTTTCTAAATTTTATTAAATTTTCAAAGCCCGGTATATTATTGAATTTTGTTCATCTCGTCACATTCCATTTGTTTTATTGTAAACAATTGAGAATTAATTAGGACCATTTACAAAGAATAAGATCATAAAATTTCTATTTACTAACTAACAAATAACAAATCCTCAAGAAGTCCTCTTTTTATCTATTAATATGCAGAATTAATTTATGTGGTCATGAAAAAGATGGGATTGTGATGGAATTCATACATCTGAGAAATAGACTACAATGGGTTGAGTGCCAAGCATCCTAGAAGAATTGATAATCACAAAGTACCATAAGTGTTGTGCTTTAATTTTGAAATCAAACGAGTCATACAGCTCAAGACATACCTTAACACAAGGCCCGAGGCAGCAAGCATGGTTCTAAAGTCATTTTCATCTCTAAGAAGGCCACCCACGCCAATTGGGCCCAGATTTCCCAAGAAGGATCCATCAAAGCTCAGTTTAACCAGCCCAGTAGAGTAGCGGGAGAAGACCAATGCAGGTCAGGAGGACTAGAAGCCTCCTTGCTAATGCAGATCTCGTTCCATCAGCATCTCAAAGTAGATTCAGAAATTCCCCTAAATCAAGGGTGAACTCCTGTCCCGCCTAATGAACCATCATCCATAGAGACTGGTCATATATATACTAGGTACCTTTAGATTTTCCTTTGAAGATACGTTTATTTCTTTCTTTCCAGATTGCCAAAATGATGGCTAGCAGGGCCAAGCTTTATAAAGTCCTTCCCTTTAGAGGCCATGGGGTATAGCTCCAGATGAAAGGAGGTTGATGGAAGGAAAACTGGGCTGTGAAAGAGATAGTCAGAGACGGGTTTTGGTGAAAAGGGGTTTTCGTGAGAGATTTTCGCACGTATAAAGAGAGGGAGAGTTTTTTTTTTTTGTGTGTGGGAGGGAGAGAGAGGGGGGGGGGGGATAATGAATACCACCTCTGGGGCTTCGATTTCCACCAAAAAATTTGTTTGGTCTTCCCATTCCATGCATTTGTGACACCCAAATGCTGGAATTGGTGGCAATTTGAATCGGATGCCGATTCTAATTCCCTATTCCGACGAGCCAAATGCACCCTAAAGGTGACTTCAAGATCTGCTTGCCCAAATGCAACCATCAATCTCCACTTGTGAAATGAAGAAATCTTCCAACATAGACAAAAGATCTATCACAGAAACAAACTCCTCATCTTCGAGGTTTCTCACATACCCACCCTCGTACCATTCTTTCATATCTCACAAAATCAATATCTTCACCCTTCTGTCCATAACAACCGTATATAGAATTGCCAACCAAATATCCTCTTGAAAATATATAACTCTCTTCCCCAATTTTACACTACAAAACTAGATGGTGGCCATCTTGAGTTAATCCGTATATAGAATTAATCTAAACATTTGTTTCTCTAGTTAACTTCAGCTAAGTCCATCTTGAGTGATTAATATTAGTATTCACACTTATACTACTCACATAAGAGAGCTTTGCTATGAATTTGCAGTTTTATTTGAATCTTTGATTATTTAGTATATTTTTAGTGTAATTACAAGTTCCCCAAAAGGCAATACCAAATGATTTGTTACTTGTAAGAAACTGACCACGAGCTTCACAGATCTGACTTATTCAAATGTATATAATTTTGAGCAATAAGAATGGCAGGAGATTGAGAAAATGCAAATTACAAACATGCTTAATCGCTCTTGCACCATCTAATTCGTATGAAGTTACTAATCTTTTGAAAACTGAACAACAAATGAGTAAAATGAAATTATAAAGATGTTTTAATAAACTGTTTTTCCATCTTACCACTGCATCGGCTTCCATGCCGGCCACGCCAGCAAGTGAGCCACAAAGCACCCCTCCATCACCTTGTAAGCAGCGAAATACTTTCCCACCCTCGCGACTGGCTATCTCTGCACAATCAAAGGTTCCATCCATAGCCGAGACAGCTAAGATGTATCTCCGAGCTAATTCTGGCCACGTCAGTTCATTAATAGGGAGCATATCAATCTTTGATTTTTTCATAGAAATTGAGTTGTCCACATCTTTCTTTCTTCCTCGCCTAGATTTGGATTCTCCAGCATCAAAATTAGGATCCACAAATGCAGCAACCTTTGATAGCAGTTCACCTACCAGCACTTTCAGAAGTGAGACATGAGCCTTTGTTAAAGCTGCACCAGTGCATCTTCCATAAGTACGTGACGCTACTCTAGCTTGAGCAGCTTCCTTCATAGACGCTGTTTCCATTTGAATGAAGGTGTAAGGGTTATCCGTAGGCATTGTTGACTCACAATCTCTGGCAGGGGATAAGCTACGACCACTCGTACTCTCAGTTCTTACCAAAGTAATGTCCCTACCTTCTTGAATTTCCTTCTCCAATTTCTCAAGAAAATTTGAGCCTTCAAACCATGGATCTATAAGTTCCTTTTCAAGTTCCTCAAATGACAAAGGTTCTTTTAGACCCAAAATCTCATGGAAACGTGACAGTAACTCCCATACCTAAACAGACATAAAAAAAAAAAGAGGGGGACCCAACACATACAGGTTTATATCAAAATGTGAAGATTTAATAGTGCCTTGAAACAGAAGGATAATGAAGTGTGACATACCTGAACAACATCGCCAACCAACTCAGCAGGAAGCCTGGTGCTCAAAGGTCGGCCAGGAGGAAAATGGTGATCCAATTCAGAGCCTTCCACCAAACCCTGTTTCCTGGCGTTTCTACATCTTATAAACAAACCATCAGTGGCATCCTTCCCCTCCCTTTTCCGTTTAGCCAAAAGCAGCCCACTTCCAACTGTTCGAGATGTTGAGTAGCAGCTTCTATTGCTCAAAAATTCATATTGAGAACAGGCATGAACTCCAGGAAGTTGTTCTATGATTTCCTGCACAAATTCCATATTCAATCCATATCTATCCTGGTCTAACCATTTTTCCAAAGCCACACATGACATTTCAAGCTCATCGTCGTTGCGAATTACACGTGGAGTGCCAATAGGACCAAAAGAACCGCAAAATTTAGCTAATTGGCTAAGACTATCTGCAGTTTTGGCAATTGTGTCATCCAAGTATCTTCCACCTATATTGTGCTTGCAGAAAAATTGAACACTACCCGACTGCTTGTAGACTTTACGGCAAGCACTGACCAGAGTCTCAGATACCATCCTCCATACCGAAAAAGATGATCTTCCTTCAACCAAAAATTCCCCAATTTCATCCTTCAAACTTAAATTCTTTTTTAAAATTTCACCAGATTGCTCCGGAAGACAATTAAATTGGGGTTGCAAATTATCCCCCGTCTGTGTAGCACAAACTTGCAAAGGGGATCCAAAGCAAGCATCAGCTAAATTATTTCCAAAACATAATAAAATATCTTGATCTGAGGGACTAGGATCGGAGAGCATCATTTGAATTTGATTATCCTCATCATCTTCCACATCAATAGCAACGCTATGGCTTTCTACTTTCTCTGTATCTTCCACTTTGTTGAGGTTCGGATGCGAGAGAACAGTTGACCCAGCCGGGAGACAGAGTCCCAAGCATGGACATCTTCTGACCTTGAAAACAGGCCCACAATCACCACCATCTGATACCTCGCAAGTAAAAAGTGACCCCGTAATCTTATCATGCCAGCAGGATCTATAACCTACAGGCCATATTTGGCTAGTGTCATGATATGCTGGTCGCAAATCAACATCCCCCACGCAGAGAACAAAGAAATCCTCATACTGAACTGGAAGGTCAATCTGGATAGAGCATGCAGATCAATAAGGCATGGACAGCATACAAAAACATCATTTAAACACGTTATCATAACTAAAATATCACAAAAACAGAATAAAATTAAACCACCTAAAACATTGATTTAGGGCCTATTCGGTTGAGATTGTGACAACTGATTGTAAGCCCCAAACAGATTATTGGACCCAAAATTACATTTAAGTTTGAGTCCCATAATAGGTTTGGGGCTCAGAATCAGTTGGCACAATCAGAAACAAACAGGGCCTTAATAATGAATATGAACGCACATAAAACTTACATTGAGGTGGTGGGCATCACAACTTCCGTTTTCCAATAGACCACCTTCTGTAACTTTTCCATCACTCTTGACATGGCAGGACTGTAATTCCATGATCTCAGAATCACAGTCTTGATTTTGGGTGAAGCTATTGGTTTTTGAAAGTCTAGCTAAGTCCTTTCTTCTTCGACGCAGAGGCAACCCTTTCTGTACAAAAGCAACTCTATCGCTTCTATCTTCAATGTCTATTGAAGAACCGTTTGATACTATCCCAAGATAACGAGCGACATCGGACATCGACTCAAACCTCTTCCCATCTGGAGCACAATAAACTGTAGAAGTACCACATCTATCTGTACTCTGTTTGAATTGTACATGCCAACCTTCTCCTAATACACCTCGTCTTTCCAAAATAAACCCTCTCAACGCCTGAAGAAATATTTCTTCCTGCATTGGATTTGATATGCTTACAGCTGTATTATTAATGTTAGGCCTCCACCTGGGAGGGGTACTCAAAGTTGCGTCAGCAAAACTTCTATTTGTAGGTAGTCCGTGGGGTCGTATTTCCCATGACCCTGATTTTAATGCGGGATTCACCAAAACAGATCCCTTTCCTGTATCAAATCCATTCCCAGTATAACCCAATTTCGAATTCGACATTTGCAAACCGAATGAAATTCCAATAAAAGGGTCTTCAGCCGGAGTGTGCATTCTACATGTGATTACAAATTTAATCAGAACTATTTGTGGCAATGTGCATTTCAGACCTTTCCATTACCACTGAACAACGATATACACTATAACAAGTGCCACTGCAACGGAACCATAGATACACTATGTGATGAATGAGCATACATGCTCGTATTCATCATCCCACCCTTGATATTTGATCCGACAGAGCACAGTTTTTAAGATGCTGCTGTTAGATCAAATATTGAGGGTTGGATAATGAATACAAGCATGTCCGCTTGTTCATCATATAAAATCTCCGGAACCATATTAGCAGTGGCATAGTCCATGCAGTAACAATGTTTTATCGTACATGATGCTTCTACCGACTTAGGGCAAAATTGGTCCTTATTTGCAAGTAAAATTATTTTTAAGTTAATCTTATTTGCTATGATTTGTGGACACGGACACGGAGTGTCAGACATGGCAAACCCCAAAAATTTAGAAACGGGGACACAGCTAAAATAGAAAGTATACATGATGCAACAACAAATATTAGTTAAGGAAGAGCTAAAAAAGAGTTTATAATAAAAGAAGAGTTATTAATAAAAGAGGTAAACACAAAATACAATAATAAAACATAATATCACACTTGACATGGCACAAAAATGTGTCCACACACAAAAAAATACAATAATAAAACATAATATCACACTTGACATGGCACAAAAATGTGTCAACACACATTTTTGTGTGTGGACAAAGGTGGACACGCGTGTCGTGTCAGACACGGCAGGACAAGTGTGTCAGCAATAAATTCAAAGTGTCGGCTAAATCATAGCTTATTTGCAACTGGGACATCAATATTCAATACCATTTTGGAATCCATTAACTAAGGTAAATATAAAATTATTATAACCATAACTTGCATAAAGGAATATACGAATAATGTTTTAGGTGTTATGGATTGAGTACATTTAAACAAACAATCCATAGCATGTATCCGCCATAATTATACAGAAAAGGAACAACAACGATAGAAAATTAATTTGGAGTTCGGGGGAGTGGTGTAGTCTATGATTCTAGTAGGGAGATAAAATAGTTATCCGGCAGGCAGGTAGTGCTTGGACGGGGGAAAGTCATTGAAGTGGATGAATTAGTAGATTTTCTTCGTTGCTTTTATCTGGTCTAGGAGTATGCTCCTGGCCATCCTTAATTGATCCTATGTATTGTTGGGACCTCTGGTCCCCAATGTATTTTCCATAGTTTCAATAAAATTTGTCATATTTAAAAAAAAACAATAGAAAATTAATTTAGTGAAAACAACAACAATAGAAACTACATTTTCAGCACTTAATCAAAAAATCTATAGCAAGTATCCGCCATTACTATATAGAAAAGGAACAACAACAATGGAGTTAACTTAATGAAAACAGCTAATGGCAGCAAAACATACAAAAGAGTAATATATGACTATTATAGAACGGGAAAAAAGGAAGGAAAAGAAAGAAAAGTTAAAGTAATTGCTATTCAATAGTTCATGCAGTGACAATGTTTTGTCATTTATGTCATTTCTATCGACTTAGGGCAAGATTGGTCCTTATTTGCAAGTAAAAAAATTATTTTAAAGTTAATCTTATTTGCAAATGGGGCATCAATATTTAATACCACTTTGGAATCCATGAACTATGGTAGATATAAAATTATTATAAGCACCACTTGCATATGGGAATATATGGAAACAAGACTATATGCATACAAGATTATGTGCAGATAATTTTCAGGGGTATCCAATGAGGCCATTATTCTATCAATTTTTATTTTATTTTTTTGTAATTGAAATGTATAAAAGCAAAGGGCGATGATATTTTCACCCCCCACCCCCCGGCAGTACACAAGTGCCCCCCTTATAACGTGATTTGACATCAAAAGGCATTAAAGTTGCCCACTGTTCACGTCAAATCACGTTATAAGGGAGGCGCATGCGTACTGCAGGGGGGATGAAAATATCATCTCCCAAAACAAATTGAAGGGTATATAATACTATAACATAACCAACATATCAATCAATTTAAAAAAGCATGCTCCGAAAATTTTATTAAAAAAAACGGATAAAGACCAGTAGCATGACAAAAATCCAAAATGAAAGTAACATAAGAAAATCAAGAACAAGCATTTTAAAATGCAGATCCGGGTCAAAACACAGCCAAAGCACATCCTAGTTGACTCAGCACAACGCGGTCAAGTACTCCGTTGATGCGGCTAAATCCTCAGTTGGCGGGGTCATAACTCGGGAGAGTTAGTGGAGTTTTGATTGACTTTGTAGGGAAAAATGAGGACTCCAACAATGCGGCCAAGGTAAAAGGGAGTCGAACAGGGGGAGTCCACAACGAAGTGGTGAACTTTTGAAACTACGTCAAGAACGACATAGCAACAGTCCATGAGATCCAACACTAAAAATACGCGGTAAAAATTTAGAAGCGATACAAAGAGAAAATATAGTATAGATAGAGAGAGAGAGAAAAAAGGATAAATTCCTGAGAACTAAAACTACATTTTCAGCATTTAAAAAAGAATTTCATAGCCTGTTTCCACCATTATTATATAGAAAAAAGAACACCAACAATAGAAAGTTATTTCACTGAAAACAACAACAATACAAAAACTACATTTTCAGCATTTAAACAAGAATTTCATAACATGTTTCCGCCAAAATTATATAGAAAAAGAACTATGGGTATAAGATAAATGAAAAAAAAAAAAAAAAAGGAATGAAAAGAAAGAAAAGTACAAGTACCTGTTATCATGGAACTGTTCACTTCCTTCTCCTTCTCCCTCCCCATCTCCCTGTGGCAATGCATTGATATCCAAAAGCCTAACCGCGGTTCGTTTCTGATACTGCCACCCCTTTCTCCCGACCCCATTCTTGACACAGGTCCCACACACCCATTCATCCAGCCCAGCCACTTGGTGGAACCCCAACCTCAGGCAACAGAGGTGGAACCCACGCTCACAGCCATCACAGATTAGGGTCCCACCCCTAGACTCCCTCTCGCCGCAGAGGCCACAGAAAAGAAGGCCAGTCTCGCCGGGGAAGTTCGCCGGAGGGTCACCGGAAGGGGGAGGGTTATGGTGGAACTTGAGGACAACGTCGAGCACGTCAGGGACGGTGGGGGATGGGAGAGGAGGATCGGAGGGTGGAGAAGGGATCTCGTTGAGATCGATTGAGAGGATGATCGGACGGTTCTCGTTCTCCTTCTTTTTCCCAAAGTTGAGATTGGAATCTCTTGGCTCCATCAGAGAACTGTTCTCGGTGGCATTTTGTTGGAGAGATCGAAGAAGGAGATTTGAGAGAGAAATTTTGGGGTCTGCGTAGGGTTTGTAGCTTTCGTTTTTTTCTTTTTAGAGTATAGGGCGAAAAGTGTGGAAGAATAAAGAGAGAAGCGAGAGCGCCTCTGAGACGAAAAACGAAGATACGAAAAAGAGAGAAACGGAAATTTTATTTTAGGAAGGGCAACAAAATGGCTGATATACCCCCGTACGAAGGGAAAAAAGCGTGACCGTGACAGGAATACTAACAAGTACGGGATTTTAGTGTTCCGCGTGTGCATTTTAATTTTATATGATGGGTGGCCGTGAAAACACGTGAAGTCTTGGAAAACAGGTATGGCCCACTCTTTTTTTTTTATGATCCAAACCGTTCATCTGTTTCGATACAACGTAGATAGGTTGTGCCCCAAAAATCATTTCCATTGGATGATCCTAACCCTCCGATCAGAACTGATCGGAGGGTAAGGATCATCCTATGGAAATGACTTTTGGGTAAGTCAGGGTCTTTTGGCTTTTTCCTATTCATTTTTCCAGTTGTCTGATTTCTGACACTCGGACCTTCATGATGGGTTTCAATGGATCATGGGATTTCTCACTGCCATACATGGGCGGGACACCATTTCAGGTGACTTCCCGGGCCAACTACTCTTTTTATTCAATTTACTAAGTTCTAAAGTTGGTTAGGGCTGGCGAAGCATCTTTTATTTTATTTTATTTCTTTTTTTGTCTTTTTGTCGTTCAACTTAAAGATTTAGTAAAAACAAATTACATCTGTTTTGAAGAGGAATGCTAGATTCACAGGTGCCCTTTCCTCCTGTTTCTAATCTAAATTTAAGTTATAGCTGTTGACAACAAAAAAATGTTGCCTGGTTTGAATGTCAGTGTTGGTCCAGATGTTTTTAACTTTTCTTCTTCTTTTTTTATCATTCTATTAGTCTTTGGATAAAAATTTAAGAGGGCTCAGGGCTCAGGGCTGCTACCAAAATGGGATCTCGTGCTGAAAAAAAAAAAAAAAAAAAACACGGAACCTCCTATGTGACACCTTCGCATCAAACAAAAACAAGAGCGGCACGTATGTCAACTACGCATGGTTTTAAATTTTGACCGAAATCCCAAATTTCGGCCAAAATTTTGGAATTTCGGATTTCGGTGGGGTCCGAATAGGTTCCGAAACTGAAATTTTAAACCTTGCTACTACACATTAAGTCTGCCAAATCGTTCGGCTATAGTTACCTGTCTTTACTTTCAGGAAGGGATCCTGTTTTAGAAGTGTTTTCCAACTTTTAATTGAAATATAGTGGCGGCAAGATCTCTTTTGTATAAATTTAAGAGTAGATTTGAGCTCCTCTGCGACTAAGCGTGTGTCGCCTAAAATCTCGATCATTTTCTGTGAATGGCTGAGATTAATCTAACTGAAAACCAGTTTTCAATCTCAGCCATTAACGGAAAAGTAAATGGGCTGATTTCAGGCAACACAGTTAGATGCGATAGATGTGAACCAGCCTCTAAATCAATCAACCGTATTAATGTGGTATTGTGCACAAACATGGCTGATGTTAGAAGTTCTGATAAAGTTTTCATAGGGATGAATGTATTCCCTTCCAAAAAAAAGGGGGGGTTAAATGCGTGACACATGGACGGTGATGATAAAAAGTGCTAAATTGGTTGGGCCAAGTAGGCTTCTAAAATACCTATATTTTGGTGGTAATTTTTCAAATAAATGAACAACGATCTCCAATATCATAGGCAAGACCAACTTCAACAGAAGTCTCTTGGCCTAGACAACAGGGCGATGGGGGAAGGCCAAACAATGTGAGGTGGTATGTTGAGACTCGAGAGTCGACAAATTGATCCAAATTTGGCCACCGACGGACTGCCTTTCTTTGGCATTGGCCGAGCGGACAGACTTTGGATCATGGTTGGTCTTTTCTAACCAGTGATAACTTGGTGATGGGATTTGTTTGAAATTATGAACCTTAATTAAGGATCTTTTTTATTGCTTATATCCTTCGTTTTGATTAGCGAACGGAGATCATTTGATCATATGAGGATATTCCATTTGGCTTTTAATGTCCCGATGGAACATTAATATGTGCCGAAACTTTTACAAGAAGTAACGATGGCAGGTGGATAGAATGTGCCTGTTAATATTATCATCAGGGATGTCATGGCATGGGCTAACTCGTTAGCTGAATCCTCTCCCATGCGTCCGATTGCTCTGAATGGAAAACTTGTGCCATTAGCAAAATAGACATCCTTCCCAAGTCTAGGAACAACCCAAAGGTTCTCCAAGTGGTATGGGTAAAACCGATGAAATGAGAGCTTCTGTTTACTTTTGATGGAGCATCTAAAGAAAATCTAGGCACATCTTGCTATGGAGTTTTTGTTGGATGTGTTCTAATGTAAGCCCATAGATAATGGACCAGGTGTTTGGGCCCATATGTTGGATATGTTTTAATGTAAGCCCATAGATAATGGACCAGGTGTTTGGGCCCATATGGGCTGAAGCCCATAACCTCTTATTCTCTCATCCTTATCCCCTTCAATATTTATACTTTGTTTAAATAGGGGCTGGAGGCAACGTGTTAGCATTCCACTTAAATGCAACCCACGTAATGCTTCAAGCACAAATTCCACCCACTCTCTTTTCTTCTCACTGCCTCTAACAGTTTTGAGGAACCAAAATGGTAAAAGTAGGTTTTGCTTCTTCTCACTGTTATAATAGTGGTACCAACATGCAGACAGAGGTTAGAAGTATGATGCAAAGTATTAATCGAACTTATTATTGATAATAAATACCCCATTGGTCCATTAAATTTTATTGGCAGGAACTAACTTCTCTTATCTTGGAGCTGAAGCCGCAGATCCCTCATGCTTACATAGATGATAATCAAGCTGCAGACTCGTTGGCCAATTATACCTTTGAAAGTAAAACAATGTTTTTACAAATTGGAAGGAGCTCCCGACTAGATCTAAGGATGCTGTCATATGTGATGATTTGAGAATTCCAAGTATTCGATGTAGGTATATTTTTATATTCTTCTGGGTCTGGAGGTAAGGGGGTATGTCCTCTTCTTGTAATTATTTCAACTTTAATAAAAATTAAGGTGCTCGTCAGGGTTCTTAGATAAATTATGGGCTTGAAAAAAAGGTGGATAGAATGTGGCACTGATTAAAGGAGATAAATACTATGTTAACGGCTTACGGAGTTGATCACAATTTTTAGTTTAGAAAATTATAAGGCGGATATCTTTGCAAATATGAACCTTTTTTTTTTTTTGAATTGTCCCGTATTGGCAGTAATCATCTACTCTATGTAAGTGACATTCACTGCTCGAATTAATCTAGTGATCGTAACCATCTAACTATGTGATTTTCATCCACTGAATGTCGACCGTTGTTTGTTATTGTTCTAATTTTAAATTAAAAATTGGTTTCCCCTAATTTTAATATAGGAAATGGCAAGAGCACAACCATGTCTTGATAATTGCACTGAATCGTCGCATCTCTTATTATTTAAACAGCTGTCAAAGGTTATTATAATTTCCAAAAAGGTCTCATAAACCAATTATAGAAGAATATACAAGCTGTTATGCAATTACTAAAACATGATAGTGCCAATATTAGTAGCCTTTTAAATTTACAATTAATTTTTTCCTAAACCTAAATATACCAGAGGATTGGAAATCTGGGAGAAAGATTTTGCAAATAGTTGAATATAGGGATTGTTTGGTGGAAAATTGGTAACAATTTAACGATAAGGGGTCGTGCCACATGTAGGGCGATTCGGGGATTAAGGCCATGTTTGGATACCCACAAGATTTAGATTTGGATTTATCACATTTGGCAGTTGAGATTTGGAGCTTGATCAAATCATTAAATTTCCAAATCTGCTACAACAGTAAAAAAAAATATCTGATTTAAAAATCTGTTATGCAAGACATTATTTGGGAATCAATATTTGTGTCACTCGCTGCTCCTCGACCTTGCTGCAGTAGCACCAAGACATCCCTCCCTCCCTCCCTCTCTCATACAACATGAGCATGAGGATGATTGATGTGTTTCGTATCCAAAACTCAAATCCAAATCCATATGCAAAAAACATGAGATATCCAAACATGGCCTAAGGGAAACACAACGTGAAGAGACCTGTGCAGGTAAGCAGTTAGGACTTAGCATGGAGTAGAAGAAACTACCTCGAGGCTCACCGCGTAAGCCATCGGGAGTGTTGCATGTTGCACAAAACTATCATCGTAAGTTCTCGATGGGTTAGAGCCAAGGTTCTACACCCTCCTCTTGTAACTATTTCTTCTTATCATGGAATTTAAGATGAAGCACCGGGCTCCTAAATAAATTCCAGGTTAAAAAAAAAAAAACTATAATCCCAAGTTGTTGTCGTACATGGTAAGGAGAGATTAGAGCGAAAGACGTTCGAAAAATGTCCACAAACATTAGAACATTCGATTTGTTTGAGGCCACCACCAAGCACACCATCTTTGATTTATGGGATTTGCTAGGGTCCATTGCAAAAGGCATTTCGCAGCTGGTCTGACACATGTTAGACCAGCCACCTCGTGAATGAAAACAACGACTTTTGTCTCCATTCACGGGGTGGCTGGTCTGATGTGCGACAGACCAGCCGTGAAATGCCTTGCGATGGACACTAGCAATTCCCTTGATTTATATGTTAGTTATATTTTTTAACTTCTACCCCATGCAATCTTAGTGGTTTTAAGTGTAGTTATATTTGCGAGCAATGATAGATACAAGGGAGCCCCGGCATAAAGAGCAAAAAAAAGGGCTTTGGATTGGATCCACCTCATTTTCGGTTACAATTTAAAATTGGTTGAAAAAATAAAATCAATTACATTTGATGACGTGGATCCAATCCAGAGCCCTTTTTTTGGTTCTTTATGCAAGGGCTCCCTTGTATCTATCATTGCTCTATATTTGCAGTCTCTACTTTCTACAATTTATAATTTATTCGGCATTCAAGGCATCAATGTAACTCTTTCACCACTTATCATCCAAGGCATCAATGTAATTCATTTCCACGGCACCTCTTTTCTTGCTTTAGTATTCACCCTAGTGGAATTGTTTTCAGCGACCAATTAAGTACGCTCTTTGCATTCTGCCTATTTACAGCCTTTGTTAAAATGGTTGTTCCGACTGACATACTCCAAAGAGGCGTATTAAAAGGTAAAACCAATACCTATAGAATTACCTACTTTGTACAAGTGACCAAACTAGATATTGTTGCTTGCTGTACAGGCCCTTCGATTTTCTTTCTTATCATTTTAACACCAATCAATGATCATGAACCTTTGATAAAAAAGTGGCCCTTTATTTTGTGTTTTGAAATATTTGATGGTTGATATCTACATGCTTTGATCAAACCACATTTGTATGGCATTGGATTAAATGTCTCATGGTGTCTATCGTTAACAATTGTTTTGTCTAATTTAGAGATGACACAATTTGACAATCAACGGTCTCCCCTAATAGTGTGTAATCTACTTTTCTGTTCGAGATTTGGTAGCCATTTTGTTGGAACCCCTCGAAATAGAAATAGTTTACGAGGAAAAGGATTGTGAGCTTGAAGCTCATATAGCTTATATGAGCTTGAGGGCCCAAACACATGTGGGCCCACATTGTTAGGATGATCCAAATCATTCATTTGAAAGGCCCTTACAAATATAGGGTGTGTGCAAAAAATCAGCTCCATAGGATCCTCTTAACCCATCCAAAAGTAGAGGGCAAAATGGACAGACACCGTTTGCCACAAATCTGCCCATTTTTGCCCTCCGCTTTTGGAGGGGTTAGGATAATCCAATGGAGCTGATTTTTGGTACACACCCTATCTATAATGGGGCCTTGCAAATGAATGGTTTGGATCACCACAAAAAATGTGGGACCCATGTGTTTGGGCCCTCAAGCTCATATAAGCTATATGAGCTTCAAGCTCAGAATCCTTTTCCTCATAGTATATACTTTATACCCAACATTATCGAATATTCTTTTTTTTAAGGAATGCTAAACTGGAGTGCACCATTGCAAAAACCAGCTACAAGGACACCCCACTAGATCATCTGTCAAAATTGCATTCAGAATGGTAAAAAAATAAAAAATAAAAAATAAAAATTAAATGAATAATAAATTCAATTATGAGAGATGATCCAATACGGGCGCTCTTGTAACATTTTTTTTACAAGGTAGCCCTTCAGTTTAGCATTCGTCCAAGACGATTGCCGAATTAATTGATCATTAACTCCCCCAAAGAAAGGTTTCAAATTTCAAAATCAAACATCGGGTGGTACACTGGTACCGCACGTAATTTCCCTAAAAAACAAGGGCGTTTTCCAAAAGGATTTCCAATCTAATTCTCTCCGCTCCGCGGTCACATACAGTCTCCCGTGTCTGCCGGCCCAGGTCGTGTGTGACGAAAGCGGCGCATCTCGCCGGTTACAAATCTCTCTCTCTCTCTCTCTCTCTCTCTCTTATTTGTATTCTCGAATCTTCGATAGAGGTTCTCAGACACTGAAGCCTCTCTCTCTCTCTCTCTCTCATCGCATTTTCCTCTGGTAAGTTTTCTTCTCTGACTCTGCATCTATGTTTTCTCTCTAGAACTTGTTTCGTTTAGGTTACTATTCTAGAACTTCAAATCCGTTGAATAAATGGTAGAAATTGCTTCGGAAATGGTGTTTAGATGTTAGATTTGGATCTGTTGATTTCTTAAATGATGAGATCTTGTATTTTCCGGTGAGAAGTTCTCTCTCTGATTTTGTATTTTGAGGAATTTTTTTGTGCTTTTTTCTTTTTTTTAGATCGTTTGCTTAGATCTATGTTTTTTTTCTAACTAATCTAAGTTGCTGTAGTCTTTCGGTAGCCCTAGCGTTCGTTTATTCTGTCTATTTAATCATCTCCATTTGAAATGTTTGAGATTTACACGCGTTCTGTACTACCGGCAAGTCATTTTTCTCATAGTGATGTATAAAAAAGCATTGCTTCAACTGTATTTTTTGGTTTTGTGCATCTTTCTATATTGGAATTGGATTTTATGTCTATGCTGTAAATGCATTTAGTATGCGATCTCGTTGTTATGCTAGAGAATGTGCATAATTGGATTAATGCTTGTAGTTCTTGAATTTTGTTTAGATCTGATTTTGCCATGGGTTAATGGTAATTTCTTTTTGGAATTTTCAGCATGATTTGTGCCTTTAAACTGTTAAAAACAGCAGCCATGTGGTTTTCTATCTAAATCCGAACTTAACAAGGCCGATAGCTTCTATTAAATTAAGTCAATTCATCATTTTATGGCTCTATGGCAGTCTGTTCAAGGCTTATGTATTTGGCTCCTCTGTTCTTGTTTTGTTTTATCTTTTCTGGTAGACAACAGGACACCTTCATTAATGAATGAAAGGCTTGTGCTTAGTCACCATACAAACAAAACATGAACCAGTAGTTTCCTACTAACACATCTTGGCTGGAACAAATGACTTGACTATTAGTCACAACTGAACTTTGAACTGATGCACAAGGGAGATCTTTCATCATATAACTATTTTACAATAAGTAGCAAATGCGTAGAAGATGAAGTTTGATGCCCTATCTGAAAAGGTTAGGTCAATCTTCAGAGGAAGCCATGCTCAAAAACTTCTATTTCTTAGAGATTGTTGCATCAACAACCCCCAAGGACCACCATGGAAAATGTCAATCTGTTATGGAATTCTTGAATAGATTTCTCACTACTAATGGTATCAGATTGTCAGATTCCTATTATCAAATGAAGCATTTGCACATCAATAGGACTTGAAATTCAAACGTCCAGACTCTTATCATGTTATTCAAGCCTTCTTTGTGCTCCTAATCAGGTTTATATAACTCAACTCTTAAAGTCAGGCACCAATAGCATGTTAAGCTGCACCCGCAATAATCTTTGACATGGCATTTGTTATGCTTTTCGTAGCAACATACTATTACAAAGTTGAAAAAAAAAAGAAAGACTATTACAAATCTAAAATCTTTATCCATTTTTCTGCTTCTTCCTGTTGCTTCACAAAATGGCATGGAATTCTATTGGCCATGACTGCAAAACCCTGTCATTACCATCCAAACGCTCAATGCATGCTGCACATTTCCCAAACATATAAAATTGTCTGTTGGTCAATTCAATGCGACCTCAATGAGATAGCTCTATGCATGGTATTTTATTACTTAAATTGCATGAATAGTTTATTGTTTGTGAATAATGTTATTGATAGCCTCAACAGAAAGGATTATGAAAGAATGTGCAGTGAAGAAAGACAGACAGAATTCTACTTATATAATACTGTTTTCGTTTGCTTCGTTTCACGGTACACGTGGGAAACTTGACATAAGTTGTGTTGAAAAGTTTGAAATAGGTCTTCCTTTAGAACACATCATATAACTTGAGGAACTTGCCATTTTAAAGCACTTAAAGCCTCATAAAATATGGTCAGTGGTTTTTAGAGATACATGTTGATAAAATCAATGTTTATATACTTAGGAAACTAATCAATGATGTTTTTGTTATGTCTCTTCCCTTTAGGCGATTGGTACTAAATAAAATTAGAGGCTATCTACCTATAGGAACAAAGTTATCACAGGCATAAATGAATTGGACGGAGTAATTTTTCAGCACTCAACTCAACTCAACTAAGCCTTTGTCCCAAACTAGTTGGGATGGAGTAATTTTTCAGTATGTTTGAAATCTCTCTCTCTCTCTCTCTCTCTCTCTCTCTCATTTCCCTTTCCATTTGTGTAGTTTATTCATATGTTTCCCTTTCGTTCAATGTTTACTTATCTTGTGCCATAATTTTTTTCTACATTACTTAACCTCTTCAGCTTTCCAAAAAAATTGCATATTATAAACAACTCTCTTTCTCCTTCATCTGCATCTCCCACTTGCACCATGGATCTTATGGGCCTATATTTGTGGCATGATGCACATGTTGTCTTCAAAAATCATTATCTCCAAGAAGGTTCGCCAACTTCTTGCGGATTGCAAAGATAAAGGGGGAGCAAAATATATAAAGAAAAGTAAAGGGGAAAAAATTCCTTACTAACCTTTTGCAAGGTTTTCCAGACAGAATTTTTTGTAAATGGTGGCTTTGCCTTTCTCCTCTGCAACATCTTCGACACGCAAGAAGGCTAGGGCTTCAAATGATTGTGGAAAGGTTTTTAAGCCTTATTATTTCTCATGAACAATTCCCTTGTACTTTATACAAATTCTTCATTCATACATTATTCATCTCTTTATTTGATATAAAATCTAAATACATCATTTATGTTGGGATGAGAGTATTTGTGCAGATTCACGCTGTTATCAACAAACACAATAAATTGGGTTTTATTTGGTAAACTAGTTCGAAACTTTGAATAGGCTGAATTTACTAGTTCATGAAAATATTGCTTGAATGGGACCCATAATTTTAAAAGACATTGCATTCCATCACCTAATTGATTCAACCTGGGAATTGGCTAATTGTAGAATGCTCGTGGAAGAGCTGATTTGGATACCGAGACAAACTGATCTGAATAATTTGTTTCCAAATAGGAATCAACCCTTATGTGGACAATGGTTTAAATTCTTTACAACCTCCCTGATTTCTCTTCCCCTCATCTTTTCTTCATCTTTCATCACTTATCTTTCTCCCTTCTATTCTCTCTTATTTTCCTCCATACAATTTGGGTGTGTGGATGAGACATCATGAAGTCCAACGATTTTGAATCTCTTAATTTCTTTCTCAGTGGCAAATTGTTCCAATGGACCATAATGATTCCAATTTTGTTTCCTTATAGAGTTCACCTTTTTGTGGTCATTCCACTTTTGGATTTTTCTAATGGGCCGTGAAATGGTTTTAAACTTCCACCTACTAGTGTTGATTTCGGTCAACACGTGTCGACTTCCGTGGGAACTGAAGTCTGAAGTAAGTCTGGACTGGAGTGTGAAGTTTGATTCCATTATGTGCTCTTATATACTCTCATATAGAGAAAATATTAATGGTCACTTCATTAATAAGATGAGTAAGTTAAAAATTAAAAGACAAAGCACGGTCATCAACTTTATAAGCATGTAAAATATCTATATTTAGAATGAACCTTACTGTTTTAGACATGCATGGCAATACATTTCACTAGGTGTTTTATCTTGTTAAACCATTATGGGATGTATTTGTGCTTATTCTAGCATTTCCTAAAATTCCATCTTAAGTTTCTATCGTTTCCACAGACTTGCATAAACTTCCATGTTTTTTTACAAGATTTCCATGGACTTCCATGGTGTACATTCACTTCCGAGGGGACCTTGTCATTAGTTATTCGGTGATTTGTTTTAAAACACAATGATGAAATTGAGCACGGGTGGTATGGTTATGTTGTTGAATCTTTCTTTAAACCCATCGGCGAGAAAAATCATTTGGAAGCGGAGGTACGCAAGGATTGTAACATGAATTATGAACTCCATTGATGACATTATCAGAACAATTCCTGCTCATATATTATCAATCTGATCATGCTCAGTTATACCAACTTGAACTATAACTCATGCTAGTCACACAAAGTGCTTGAACTATAACTCATGCTAGTCACACTAAGTGCTAACCCTATCCATGGGTTCTTTGCTTCTCAAACTTTAATGTGAAGCGAGTTGGCAAGATATAACCTTCATACTTGGATGATGTCACCAAAATTCATCTTGAGGTACGAAACAGGGGGACCTTATTCATTTCTTGATGGACTTGCCACTTGTACTTCAGCATCTTCGAGCTTCCTTCTTGCACAAGTTATAACTGTCAAAACCTGAATGATAGTTTATTTTAATCATTGACTGAGGAAACTCAATTAAATCCTTCCGTGTCTCAGTGTCCTATCCTCCTATGACTAATATAAATTGAATGTGTCCTATCCAAGGTTTATTATGGTGCTTACAAAGAGATGGGATATATTCTACGAACTGGAAGTAAGTATAAATTTTTTTGAAATTTGTTAGAAAGAGCTATTATAAATGATTAAATATCAATACTACTATTCTATGGAACAGATTATTCTGATCATGAAGGCAACATGAGTATGGTATGGAGAATTTGTGTTGGTGCCCAAACTCTCGAGCATTACTAATTCGATATTTCCCTAATTTGGAGGGGTCTTGTTCTTTTCTTAAGGATAATTTAAAGCTGAGTTCAGGCTCTGCTAGGTTGGAAGTTTTGCTGAACCTGGGTGACTCAGTCTCTTTAACATCTTTATTCTCTAAAGTCTAAAGCTTGTCTTTTATTGACCTTGTTAGCCCGTGTGTGGAATTGTCGTTGGCTCAAAACATTTTAAATTATAAGAGTATCCTTCATAAGCTCATTTGGATTAGCTTTTCAAAACTCCAATGCTACTTGATAATATTATATTCCTGATTCCTGTATTACAAAACATATGCATTAGGCTGATGAGGTCCATGGGGAAAAGTGCTTTATTTGCTTGATTAAGCTGGAATTGGGTGCTTAGATAGCATTTCTTGCTGAATTGTGCACATTTGCTCTTTTTCTTTTTTTCTTTTCCCTCTTAAATTCTTTGAATGTCCTGCCTTGTTATATGCTGCATCATAGGTAAGATCCATGTGTGTTGTCTATCTAATCAATTTTCTTATATGCTGCTTGTTGGACCTGCCACAGTTTATGTAGCCTCATTTTAGTTTCATTCTTAAACATTGGATTGTGGCTGTGAGTATCATTAAGTATCTTAACGTGAGATGGACCACCATTTTTTCTTATTCATGAGCAGTATGTCATTCCTTTACATTCAGTTTTCTTCTTGACTGAGAATTTAGCTAGGCTTGACGGTGGGAATATTTTTTTCTCTCTATGCTCAGTAATGTTAAATATACTTAATATTATATAAAAAATGGGAGATGATATTTTCACTCCCCCTGCATTACGCATGCGCCCCCCTTATAACGTGATTTGACGTGAAAAGTGTGCAACATAAACTGTGATTTAATGCTTTCTGACGTCAAATCACGTTACCAGGGGGGCGCACATGCGTACTGCCCCGGGGGGGGGGGGGGGGGGGGTGAAAATATCATCGCCCATAAATTGTAAGCAAAAATGCATTGTCTTTCGTTGAGGATCCTCCTTCTTCTAACTATCAACTCTATGTACGTATTTGCCAATCAATCGAACCTGTCTATCTTCACTGTTATGATTTTTTCAAATATTGCTGCATGTTGAATTGGGTTCTGTTTCCTGTTTCAGTCCTCTCAGTCTAAAAGGGATGTCAGGGAAGGCCCTCAGAGTTCTCAACACGCTACCAGGAGCTGAGAGAAAAAATGAAAGTTCTAGTAAAGGGAGCTTTGCAAAGGCTTACATTGAGAACACCAATGGAGATCTTGACACATGCAAGTCTGAAAATCCTGCTTCTTTGACCACTACTCCATTAAATGAAGGTGAAGTTGGGAGCACTGGAGCAGAAAAGGGAATTTTGGAAGTAGAATATATAGAGTCTGAGAACCTGAATGATCTTGAGGATGTCAGTACAAGTCTCGCTGTATGAGTTTATCCTTCTCCTTGATGATGATTTTCTGGATATCTAGCTCAAATTTCTTGTTCACATTGGATTTGCTGTCATTGAGGATCCTTTTGATTGATACTTGAGGGTTAATAACTTATTTTATACTCGCTATTGTTGATTGTAGACATTGTTAGGAAGACTAGACTCTAAAGACTGGGTATTGGTATGCGAGGCACTCAATCATGTGCGTCAATTATCAATATTTCATAAGGAAACCATGCTCGAAATATTGTAAGTTCTGGTTCTTTTGCAATGATTTTTTCTCGGATACACACTGAGGCTTTTTTTTTTTTTGAAAGGTTACACACTGAAGCTTTAGGAATTAGTTTTTTTGATTGAGTTTTTTTTTTTTTATTCTTCTGTTTCTTGTTTATTTTACTTTGATTGATAGATACACTTTCTTCTTATTTCTTTCATACTTATTTTTCATTTGATATTTGATATTTTGTGACGTTATGCTGAGCAATAGGGAGAATGTGATATCACTAATAGCAAAGTCCTTGAAAAATCCAAGAAGCGCTGTCTGTAAAACTGCAATTATGACGTCTGCAGACATATTCAAGGTTTACAGTGATCATATAATTGATTCACTTGACCCTCTGGTAAGTTCTTGCCTTCGATTCTATAATGCTATTTATGGTGTTCGCTTTCTTTAGAAAGACTGTTCTTTTGTTTAAATTATGCTCATCATATACCTTACTATTGTTTTATGGTGGTTAACTCGGAGAAAGTTTTCCATGTTATAATAAAATTATACATTCGAATTTAATCTCTTGTTTGATTGCAGCTTGTACAGCTTCTTCTTAAGTCTTCACAAGATAAACGCTTTGTATGTGAAGCTGCAGAGAGGGCTCTGATAACGATGACCACTTGGGTCTCCCCGACTCTCTTATTACCGAAGTTGCAACCATATCTAAAGCACAAGAATCCTCGAATACGAGCAAAGGCATCAATGTGTATTTGTCGAAGTGTACCACAACTAGTAAGATTAGCATGTACTCTTTTTCATATTTTCCTTTATTAATAGGGCTTGTGTGTTGATGTTCTTGTTTAGTTCAAATTTTTGAACCTGATATTTCTTTTCTGATAAGGAAAAAATCTTGGGTTTCTGCATTTATATTTACCAGAGTTGAACTTCTCAGACCAAACATCAACCCTTTGTGATGCTATTCTTACATGCTAACTTTTCCAGTTGTAACTATCATTTTTTAGGTCAGCTATCAAGTGAGAGCTGATTTATGATCTGTATGTTGACATCCCTTGTTCTCTTGATTACGATTTTCAAGTGCTTGGTTCGAACTTCATACTGTCGATTGTTTATCTTTTTACCAAATTAGCTAAGTTGTGCTTAAGGCCGTCTGCAACCAATTATATGGGCCTCAACAGACTTGTATGTAGAGGAGTGTAAAGTCTAACTGTACTAGTGTACTTAAGTTTGCTTTCTAAAGCTTCTTTTACTAATTTTGGTGTTATGCTTGCTAAAACTAACAGTAAGTCACTATGGTGCATACACAAATGTGTTATGGCGTGTCACGCTATTTTTTTTGATAGGTAGCTGGGATTGAACCTCCGACCTCAAGGCTGAAAACCGGAGCCTTAACCAATTAGGGTGTCACATTATTAATGGCATTATTGTAACTTTAGAGTTTATATATGCATGTGATTAGAGCTGTAATATACATTTAGTGAATACAGATTTCAATCCCACAAATTGTGTGGGTTCTCCTCTTTCGCTCCCTTATGAAATCTTCCCCTCTTGATGCAAACCTAGGGTTCGGAAGTGAACTTTTGACAATGTGGCATAAAATAAGTTCTAATTTCGAAAATCAGATTATTAGGTCATAGCAATCAAATCAGCCAAGATTCTTGTAGAAATTCGAATCTTTAGATTTCATTCATCAAATAATAAAAAAAAAAATCCAGGCAAGTTACATACAATAAGCCCAATCGTGCATCCAAACGCTGTATTTGTGAATTGATTATAATTTGGTTATTTTATAAGTCTTGGAAGGGTTTATTGGTTTATTATTTGTAGTAGTCTCATTATTATCCTTTTAGAAGTTGTACGAATTTGGACATATTCTATTTGAGAAATTATATGGTGGCCGACCGTGAAGTCCCGTCAAGGTGGTACGTCAGAGGTACCACCCTTGATATTTGATCCAACAGCAGCCTCTTAAAAAGTGGTCTGCTGTTTGATCAAATATCAAGGGTGGTAACACTTTGACGGTACTTCATGGCTGGGCACCATATAAAAACTCTATTTTATAATGGTCATGCTGAAATCTTTTATTTGCTTCCTGTCAACATCAAATATTTTGATATTCCATGTTCTCAGCTTGTAACTGGAAATTCACAGAATTATATAATAATTACCAATCCGTTTAAGACTGCTTTACAATTTTATTATGAATGCTTTTGGAGTTCTTGTTTACTTTTCTTTCCAATATCAAGACACCCATCATTTTTTCAGAGTGAGTTACATTTTCTTCTCTGTTTGTCTATGGGTCATGCTAAATCCAAGTCCAAATAGAAGTTTTTAATCAAGCGTTCTGTATATTTGGCATATGGTCTGCAGGGTACAGAAGGAATTAAAACTTATGGGATTGACAAACTGATCCAAATAGCAGCTTCTCAACTCAGTGATCAACTTCCCGAGTCGAGGGAGGCTGCTCGCACCCTTGCTTTGGAACTGCAAACTGTATATGAGAAATCCCTGGTCCCGCAAACTGAAGAATCTGAACAGTTGGAGATTGCTTCTTGGGAGGATTTCTGCCAAGCAAAGCTGACCCCCTTAAGTGCACAGGCTATCCTTCGTGTTACTTCTATTGCAAGGGAGAGTCTGGTTGTGGGTTGCTAACATATAAGGTACATCAGGGAGTACGTTCCTCCATGATATCGCAGTTTCTTTTACATTTCCATATATATCTTTTATTGTTACTTGTAAATGATTTGTTGAAGTGAGATGCCTGCGTTCTGGCAGCGTGCAATTTTTAATCTTTCTTTTCTCTGAGTATGTTAAAATTGGATATAGAACGCTATCCTCTTTTCTCCTCTCTGGTTAGTCATGGATAATGATATATGCTTCTGAGATCAATTGCAGTTGAACGCTCTGTTGTGGGTGAGCTTTTTTATTTGTGTTTTATTTTCTTATGCATGGCAAAAGTATGAAACAATAACAAAACTAGAATGGTGTCACATTAGTCTTTAGCACAAACAACCCAAAGAGATAAGTTTCTATCAAAATGATCATAACGCCACTCAGTGTTTCAAAAAGCTAATGCGAACCAAAGCGCAGCCAAAGCGATTTCTGGTGCACTCGGCATTGTGCAATTGAATAATCGTTTGATGGGAAGTACTGAGGTTGACACTGAGTACTCAGTTGAGTACTTGGCTTGGTACAGTCATAACTTAGGAGAGTCAAACGAGTTTCGTAGGGCAACATAATCTGTAGGGCAGAATACGGACTCAAACAAGAATGTGGCAAAGGTAGAAGGGAGTTGACTTGGGCAAAGAAAAATAACACACTCGTCCTTCCAAATAACACGCTCGTCCTTGTCATTTGGATATTATTTTCGTAAAAGAGAAAACCATTCCATTTCGCCATTTTGCTCTTAGAATTGCTTCTTCCTGTTTTCTTTTTGCTGTTGCTTCTATGAATTTTTTGAGGTTGCTTCTATGAAATTTCAATATGAAAATAAAAAAACAAGGTTGCTAGAAATTCTGATCTCCGTTTTTTTTCTTCTTAAAATTTAGAAAATTCTTTTAAAAAACTCAATAATTGATTTGTCTAGAGAACCATATGCCTCTTAGATGCCCTTATTAATGCATTCACAAGATGTTTTTCTTCTGTGTCTCAAGAAATTTCAAGGGAAATGATGTGGCTATGACTTATTTAGAGATATATCATCGTAAATGGAGGGTCCCTTATAGGGTTGGTTCAAGTCATCTACATTTTTTTTTTTTTTTTGTGTTTAAATAAAACTAGAAAATTTTAGAAATATTTTCCTTTCCAAACTTTTCTGGAAATTTCCTGGAATCCAAACAGGACCTTGAGTGATCATCTCGAGGACCCACCTCTCCCATGTAGTCATCTGCTGCACCATCCACATGTGACACACGTACATGGGCCCAAATCTAAGATAGAAAATTGGGCATGCTTTCCTCTTGAGTACTATATCTTTTGTGGAATTGCTAGGGTCCATCGCAAAAGGCATTTCACAGTTCGCGGCGACAGACTAGTCACCTAGTGAACGGAGACAAAAGTCTCGATGCTGCAGATCAGCCACGAAATGCCTTTTGCGATGGACCCTAGCAAATCCCATCTTTTATTTAATTATTTGAAGGTGGGTAAGTTGGGTACCCCAGCGTAACAGCCACCCTTATCGTCCACCAAACAATTTCTTTTTTCTTTATTGATGGATGTGCTCTGCTTTTGTCTCCATATGCCGCAGCTGTTACTTAGATTATATTTCCCTCATCATCCCTTCACACTTAATCTGCTAATTTAATAATATTACTTAGATTAGCATGTTGGGTTTTCCTAAGTAGAAAGCAACATAAGTTTATTATATTGAGTAAAATCATATAGAAATAGAAGCCCGCTAATATTTTAAACTTCAATTTGATATCGCCACTCTTAAATTTAGGCACGATATAATGTGAGTTTGTCCTGTATAGAGAAGAAACAAATCAGATGGAGCAAATGACATGGTTGGCATATTCCTAATTTTAGCAGTGGCAATTCTTATTCCTGTATGCGTGTATATCTACTTTTGATAATGGCACTCCAGTTCGTTAAATATTTTTGGTTGGATGCTGATAATTTTAAAGGAAAGAAGGAAAATGATTTGAGGACAGTGAGGAGGGCGGTGCCCCAGGATTGTCACTCTCTGTGGCCTCTATATGTGACCCAGACTGCCCTCCTCAATGTTCTGCTTGCGCTCCTCTTTTTAGATTCATAGTTTATAAAATCTTTCAACTAATTAGAAATATCTGAGAGAAAAAAATCTTTTTTTTTTTTGTTCGAATGATGATTTTGTTAATGAACGGGTGACATACAACCCAATTGAAGTGAACCAATATAAGACTAAAGTGTACATCTCAAACTCCCCCCAAACAATCCTTTAAATAAAAACTAAAACATATACATATTTGATTTTATTGGTATTCAATTTTCTGAAAAAACCCAATTTTCTAGTTTTATACACTATAGATTTAATACCTTCCCTTAGAAAATGACTGGATTTCTGCAAGAAAACTTTGTTAATACACTTCAGTTTTGTGCATGTTAAGAGGAAAGTGGGGAAACCAATTCCATCTACCTTGACTCTGATCTCCCATCTCCTCCACGAGAAAAAGCCAGAGGGAGAAGGAAAAAAAAATTATAAAATTTCGTCTATTTTTTATCCGTATTTTTTTTGTCATTTACCTATTTCTCCTTCCTAAATTCTATTGGTCCTTTTCCACCCACTTCACCAAAGAGATAACCAACTGCACCACTAAACATTAAATAACTCATAACTCCTTCCATGGTCTCACCTTGATGGTGTCAGGAATTTCTAAGCCTTGAAAGAAAAGCACTCCCTGCAATAAATGAAACCCCCAGAGTTTGAATTCTTCTGTCATTACTATGGGTGGAAACTAGAACCTTCTGTTTTCAGGGTGACTGGAATTTGGGTCTGTTAGGATTTAGGATTGTGGGTTTGAGTCATTGGAGAGATTGGTATTTAGAGAGATATCAGTCTGATTACACATGGGTTTTGATTCCATGGATAGTGGAATGATGGTTATTTTTTTGGGATTATTTTTGTACTGGGTATGTATTGATGTTTGAATCAGCAAAAGAATTTGATGGACTCTGGTGTTTAAGGAGAACCAGGATAGTATTATGGTAATGGGCTTTCTTAGAATTTGAAATGAGTGACTGGGTTTTGGATACTAAAAAGGTGATTAGAATGAGCTGAAGGGTTGTTGGTTCTGCTGCTTAGAGGGATTGGATGGTTAAGGGTTCTGATACATGGGGAGTTTGTGTGAGAAATAGGAGTCTGGGTATTTAGGAGGATTGATTGTAATGAGTAATAAGGTTTTGGGTATTGCTACACAGATTATGGTGATGGCCATTGTCATCTCTGTAGTGTTGTTGTTTGTGGGTATTGGGTTTTTGGTTTTGATTCATGTTTGTATTGTGGGGAGGGTTTTTAGGAGAGCGTTCAATGCTGGTTCTAGGGGAGAAAGGTCAAGTGAAAGCAGCAATGGCCTTTCAAATGAGGATTTAGAGAGGCTTCCTTGCTTTCATTTTAAGGCAGTGGACAAAGGAAGTAGCTCAATAGACTGTGCTGTTTGTTTGGAGAACTTTAGGGTTGGAGATAAGTGTAGGTTGCTTCCTGTATGTAAGCATAGCTTTCATGCACAATGTGTAGATTCATGGTTGTTAAAGACACCCATTTGTCCCATCTGTCGAACCAGTGCCGATTCTTGTAAAGGCGATGGGGTTTCGGAAGATGGGTGTAGCAATTTGCCTGGGGTTGGATTTGAATTGAGGGAGAGTTCTTCAGTTGTAGTTGGGATTCCAGTGAGCTCTAGTCCATCTCCTTTGCAAAGTATTTCTTTGGAATAGAAAATTATCTATATGAGGAGATGGTTTCACTATTGCAGAGTCTCATGAGAATGCAGTTGGGGAGGTTTGTGGGAATGCTTTAAGTTTATCTGCAAATAAAATTTCCTTCTTATATGCTAAGATTGTCTTGTGTTGCTCAATTCCTGCAGTGAGGTTTGGTAAGATTTAAGCTCACTTGAACATTTTCAATTTAGAAGGGGTGATGGTTGGTGCTATTTCTGATGTTTGATTGGGTAGAAATGTATTGATTTCTTGCTTCTTTCTTTTGATATTGCTCTTTAATAATCGATCTATACTGTCTGATCCTGTGATCTTGAGAAACTAAGGGAAACTAACAGATCCTTTTGTCACTAATCTCCAATGATTAAATGTCATTCGTTCTCGGAGGAACTTCCATCTGTTAAAATCAATGATCAGGCAATTTTCTAGAAAATATTAAAAAAAATCTTTTCTGATCAACGGGGTAAGATCATCCATCACAGTTGGAAGGCAAATAATCCAATTATGTCTGTCCCTCATTGTAGTATATTGAAGTGAACGCATCGATCGATCCTGACCATCCATGTACTGGAGTCCATCCTAGATCTCACGTGAATTGAAAATCAGTTGATCGGGACAATCCTAACTATCATCAACCCTTGGATCGGGAAATTAGGTCGCCCAATTGAAATATTTTTGGGGCCATTGGAAATCCAAGTGACCATCTTCAACCATTGGATCAGAAAATAAAATCTCCCAATTGAAATATATTTGGGGCCATTAGAAATCCAAGTGAACGGTCCAAATTGATTGATCACAGGTGGATTCACCTGTGCAACGAAGATGAGCACATTGTACCATTGCTTGTGTACTACTCGGTTTGACCGGCAAAGAAAGCTTGTTAGGAGGCCCATTAGGGAAATAGACATAGTTTCCCATTAGGTATATCCCATAGATCACCATCGTTAAGGTTTTTGATTAAGTAACGTTTAGTTGGAGGCCCATTAGGGAAATAGAATCATGAGTTTTATTTCTACAATGTGATATTCTTACATGTGGGTTTAAATTAGCTTTAATGAATTAGCAATAGAGCTGAGTAAATCGCCATGTGGTAGTCTTTTACTCGACCACCTCATCATTATGGAGGAAGTTCCTCAAGGCTCTATGGACCCAGGTTCTCTTCCTTTCATTTATAAAGAGGAATACAAACGGTCTCTTCGTATATAAAGAGGGAATACAAACGGCCATTTTGCTGTTTGAATACAAACGGGCTGCTATTGGTCCACCTGTATCTTCAAAAGACAAAAGAAAGTTAGCATTAGGAAAGCCCATAAGATAAAAAAAAGGCCCATAAGATGAAAGGTATTAAACGATCCCATAAGATAAAAAAAGGCCCATATATAAAAAAAAAGGTAGTAAATGAGCCCACTTATGAAACCCCCCCCCCCCCTCTCTCTCTCTCTCTCTCTCTCTGGAATTGAGATTCACTGGATTTTATATGGTGTGACTGCAGTAATTTTCAAAAAGTGTTTTACGACCCACTTTGTAGCATGATCCAAACCGTCCATTGGTTGGAAAACAATTTGAATAGGTTGTGCTCTAAAAAATCATTTCCATAGAATGATCCCAACCCTCCTATCTATAGAGGTTGATGACCCTCCGATCTATTGAGCGACTGTACATTATGGAAACCTCAATAGATCGGATGGTTAGAATCATTCTATGAAAATGATCTTTAGAACACAACCTAGTCATGCTGTGGCTCATCAAATGGATGGTTTGGATCATCCTACAAATTGGGCCACCTATTCACATTGTGGCCCCATCAAATGGACGGTTTGGATCATCCTACAAAGTGGGCCATGCAATACCTTTTAGAAAATACTATACCATATGGCTACGCACCATACAAAAACTCTGATATTTACACCCCAACTTAATTGGGCACCTATCTAGGGTTATCAGTGGATCCAGACGGTCCAATGGATATAAAGGATCGAATCCTAATGGGCATGATTTGGGTTACGATTTTTTACTTCCAAAAGGCCCAAAACATTGCTATCTTTTGGGTGCTGATATATTCAGCCCCTTACTTTCGAAATACACCCCGTCATTAAAGAAAAACGTTAATGCTCTGTTTGGTTGCCAGGTTTTTTTTGTTCCTGGGAGTTTTGTGGGAGAGTAAGTTAAATTTTGGTCCCATCCCATGTTTGGTTGCCTTTTAGCACTAGGTTTATTTTAATCCCACTCTTGTAATGATTACTTGTGGGGTGAATTTTTTAATCCCACTTTTGTAATGATTGCCTTTTCATCCCATCCCAAGATAACCCCAGGAACAAAAATAAACTCAGGAACCAAAAATAAGCTTGAGAAGAATTTTTTTCTACCCAACAGTTCAAGCAACCAAACAAAGGTTTTTTTTTTTTCCACCATATCTTCCATGGTATTTTTTTCTCCCACATAACCAAACATGGGATTTTTATTTTACCAGGATACTTCCAGGACTTTTTTTTTCCCACCTATCTCCCAGGGTGTTATTTTCTCCCACATAACTCTCGGGTCCAAAAAAAACCTGGCAACCATACGGAGCATAAGGCATCTCCTTTGTACAAGGGGGTGTATCCCGACTTAAAGGGGGTGAATACATCAGCACCTATCTTTTGTTCTTAACCGATGTATTCGCTTTAAGTCCTTATATTTTGGTTAGTTTTGTTCTCACTCCACTGTTCTTCATTTATCTCCATGTCAGCATTTTATCTTTCTACCTTCAGCTACAAAACAATAGTATGGTTGCTAAATAGCATAGGGAATTCTTTCTGTAATGCTTACAAAAGATATTCAATAAATTGGAGAAGGGTAAATCTGCAAGTACTACCTTAATGCTACGGCATTATTGGAGAAGGGTCTCTGTATAGAGTCCCATTTTCAAGTGTCTTAATGCTAAGGCATTATTGGAGAAGGGTCTTTGTATAGAGTCTTGTTTTTAAGTGTTTTAATTCCTCTTCGTTTCATCTTTGCAGACACTTCCAAAGCGTCACGGTGTAAGATTCCAACCCTCTAGTTTAACTTTTGCGAATGTAATTATAAACCCATAAAGATAAACATTAATTGTAATCTTATCTTTCACAGTTTTTTTTACTATAAATACGAACACTCATAGCGTGAAGTTGCATGATTTTTTTTCTCTCATGAAAATGGCTTCTCATTGTTTCTTCATTCTTCTTCTTTCTCTCACTCTGTTTGCTTCTATTACTGATTCCAGAAATCTTCCTAGACTCTTTTACCATACTAAAAAATCTTCCCCTCTATCCAGTTCACCTAAAGCTTCTCAACCATCTCCCATTCCTCCAAAATACACCTACGTGTGTAATTCTGAACGTTTCGCAGAATTAGGGTTAGATATTTCCTCTTTCGCATTCTGTGATAAGTCTCATTCGTACGATGTTAGGGCGAAAGACTTGATTGATAGAATGACACTCACCGAGAAGGTGACGCAACTTGGTAATAAGGCCTATGGTGTGCCTAGATTAGGGCTTCCTATGTACGAATGGTGGTCTGAGGCTTTGCATGGGGTTTCTGACGTGGGTCCTGGAACTCATTTTAATGCCACATTTCCACACGCGACCAGTTTTCCTACTGTTATTCTTACTACAGCTTCCTTCAATGAATCCTTGTGGAAAGCCATTGGCGAGGTAAATCTCTTAACTATATATAATATGTGAGTTATATATTTTCATGTTAGCTATATTGACGAGGTAAATCGATCTCTTAACTATATATAGAGAAATTATACGGTGCCCCACCTTGAAGTCAAGTGTAGGTGGTACTATAAAAGTACCCTTGATATTTGATCCAACAGCAGACTCTTAAAAAGTGGTTTGTTGGATCAAACATGTGGTACGTACCACTCACACTTGACTTCACGGCCGGGCACCATATAAAATCTCATATAGAGAAATATGTCAGAGTTGTTTTGATATTTTTATCACGTGATAAATCTGTTCATGATAATATGTAAAAAGAATTCATTTTAATTATATGGAGAAAATCCCAAGCAAGGTTTTCTGTTTTATTTTTCGATTTTATATGTCAAAATTGATATCTCTGTATCTTATTTTCTTTATATTATTATCTCTTGCTAAATCTGTTAAATTATTAAATTCCTTTTGGATTTTAGTTTAAACTTACATGTATAGGTTCATTACGTTTTAAAAGTGTCATTTATTTTAAGAATTATACATTAAATTCCTTTGGGTTTTAGTTTAAAGTTACATGTCTAGGTTCACATATTATATTATAAGAATGCCTTTATTTTTAGGAATATAAATTTCTAACTAGCTATTGACATTTTATTTATTAATGTTTTTTTTGTAGGTTGTTTCAACAGAGGCAAGGGCTATGTACAACTTAGGATATGCAGGATTGACATATTGGAGCCCTAACATCAATGTAGTGAGAGATCCAAGATGGGGGAGAATCACCGAGACACCTGGTGAAGATCCGTACATTGTCGGCCGCTATGCTGTTAATTATGTTAAGGGTTTGCAAGATGTTGCTGGTAATGTAACTATAGAAGATTTGAACTCTAGACCTCTTAAGGTTTCTGCAAGTTGCAAGCATTATGTTGCCTATGACGTAGACAATTGGCTAGGAATAGACCGCTACCATTTTGATGCTAGGGTAATCACTAATATTTTAGTTTAATTATTCCTTTTTATGTTAATTTATCATTTATTATTTTGTAATTGTTTGAATTTGATGGTGATATTATTCATTTATTTTGTAATTTTTTGAAGGTCACTGAGCAAGATATGATAGAGACCTTCCAACGACCTTTTGAGATGTGTGTTAAGGATGGTGATGTTAGCAGTGTTATGTGCTCTTACAATAGGGTTAATGGTATTCCAGCATGTGCTGATCACAAGCTCTTGACAGAAACCATAAGAGAAAAATGGGATCTTCATGGGTATCGAAATTTTCTTAAAATATATATTAAGAACCCTTTTTAATAATTTTTTCATAATTTTATTTATGTAACAGAATTTAAAAAGTTTATTTTTCACCTAATTTTTGTTACAGTTATATTGTTGCTGATTGCGATTCGATTGAAGTCATGTTTCATGGCCACAAATGGACTGCCACTGAACAGGATGCAGTTGCACAAGCTCTCAAAGCTGGTAAGTTCTTAAACTCATTCATCATGGTATTTATTGTGTATTATCCTTATTTTTTAATTAAAAGCATGTCTAATATTCATATTTTTTTAATGTTTATTTTTGAAAAAATTAGGATTGGATTTGGATTGTGGAATTTACTATACCAACTTTACTGAGCCCGCGGTCAGGAGCGGAAAAGCCCGAGAGGACGATGTGGATAAGGCTTTGATGAATCTATATAGGGTTTTGATGAGGTTAGGGTTCTTCGATGGAAGCCCTGCTTACTCGTCCCTTGGAATAGATGATGTGTGTGCCACGACAAGTATCGAATTGGCAGCTGAAGCAGCAAAAGAAGGAATTGTTTTGCTGAAGAACAATAATTCTGTGTTGCCTTTGAACTCTAACAAGTATAAGAACCTGGCTGTGGTCGGCCCCCATGCAAATGCCACCAAAGTTATGATTGGAAACTATGCACGTACGTATGTTCATATCCTAAGATCTAATACCATTACATTAAGATCAGCTAATGAATTTTTCTTTATTTCCTTAAGAATTTCCAAAGTATCCGTTCCTTAGAGTGAAAAATATGGGCCAACTTATATTTATTTATTATTTTCTTTTTACTTATTTGATTATTATAACTTCATAAAATTGATTTATTATTTGATTATATTTTTTCAGTTGAGAGAGGAGGCACTCCATGCCGTTATGTCTCACCTATAGATGGCTTGTCCAAGTTAGCCAATGTTAATTACAAGATGGGATGTGCTAATGTCGCTTGCAAAAATGAAACATTTATCTATGCGGGTGTTGAAGCTGCGAAACAGGCGGATGCTACAATCATTTTTGCAGGGATAGATTTGTCTATAGAAGCCGAGGGCCTTGATCGGACGGACCTTCTTCTTCCGGGTTATCAAACTGAAATGATCTTAGAAATTGCAAATGCTGCCACCACTCCGGTTGTTCTTGTAATCTTTTCTGCCGGCGGCGTAGATATCTCTTTCGCTAAGAACCACCCCAATATCGTTTCGATCATTTGGGCTGGTTTTCCTGGTGCTGAAGGCGGTCTTGCTATTGCCGATGTAATTTTCGGACATTATAATCCAGGTAAGCATGGTTTTTTTATTTTATTTTTGTACTTTGATCAATCTTAAGCTTTACAATAATTTATTTAAAAATTAATGTATGATTCTTAATAGATTATATTATTTCACATGGCATTTTTTTTTTCTTTTTTTGGTCTTCTTAGAATTTATTTTTGATAAACTATTTTCTATATTTGGGTTCTTTTTTCTTTTTTTTGAAAATGGTAAATTATATATTGAAGGAAGAGAAACCGAGATGGTTCTCAATGATTACATTAAAAGATAAACAACAAAATAAAATGACTCAAGGCGGAAAATAGTCGAACCATTCCAAACCCAACCTAGGCACACCCGATCTAGCTAGAGCATCTGCTTCACGATTAACAGATCTCCTTACATGATTAAAAGCTATAGAAGATACGAAGGTTAAGTCTGAGATCTCATCAAAGAAGGAGAGAAACCTCCAAGGAGGGTCAACCTTTCCCGAAAGCCAACTGATCACATTTAAGGAATCCCTTTCTACAACCACCTTATTATAGGACTCTTTATTCAGATGCTTGATGCTATGGAAAGCCACCCTAACCTCTGCTTCACTAGAATCACATATTCCAATAGGACCAGAATAGGCCCACATGACCAAACCAGAAGAATCTCTGCATAGACCCCCAGCACCTGAAGGAACGGATTGCCTAAACAAGAACCATCAAAATTTAGTTTAATAAAATCATTAGGAGGGGCTTCCACTTTTGTACAATCATGGATCTTCTCTCCCTATCATTGCACACTATCGGCCATCCCTCCTAGAGATCAGTAGCCGATACAAATCTAAACAAAGGGGTACTTCTAGCCCACAATATGGAGACCGCAATAATTTTGATGTAAAGTCTATACGGAAATTTAGACACCCCATCAAACACCCTAGAATTCCTTTCTTTCCACATAACCCACCAAGAGGCCAAAAGACAAATCTTCCATAAAACCTTCCATTTCTTCTTCCAAGGGTTCAACTCCCAACTCTTAATCACCTCAGGGATAGATTTCGAAAACACCTAGCATTTCCAAACCGCAACAGAATAAGGCCCCAAACCTCTCAAGTAACCCTGCAGTGGATAAAAAGATGATCTATAGACTCTCCATCTTCCAAACATAAGGGGCAATGGTCCACTAACCACATCCCTCTTTTTCAAAGAAAATCCATAGTTTGAATGCGACCACGACTCACTGCCCAACCAAAAAAGGAAACCCTAGGAGGGCACTGAAATGACCATACCTTCGCTGAAATAGAAGGTAAACCACAGGGCATAAGTTGAAAGTAAAAAGATTTAACTGAAAAGAAACCCGATGGATTCCAGATCCAGATTCTTCTATCAGACCCAGACCTCTTGATATAACACCCTTCAATCAACTTTCGCAATTGAGCAATAGAAGCCAACTCTCTAACAAAGAAATTCCTTCTGAAACTCGGATTCCAGACCACCCTAAGCTCAGACCGATCAAAACAATCGGCAACCAACGCATTCTTTTGAGAATCAACCAGAAATAGATCTGGAAAGAGCTCCTTAAGCGGTTTAGCCGAGCACCATGGGTCAAACCAAAATCTGATACGATCACCCAAATAAACTTTAAACCGAATACCTTTCTCAAACTCATGACTCAGCCTTTGAATATCTCTCCAAATTGTCAACTTTTATTTTTCAAAACACAGGCAGATTGCCAGTTCCCATTCAGAAAACCATACTTGCTCCCAACCACCTTAACCCACAAAGAGGATTTCTCCACTCCAAAACGCCAAAGCCATTTACCTAAGAGAGCATGATTAAATTCTTTTACTCTTCTAATACCCAAACCTCCACACTTGATCGGAAGACAAACCGATTCCCACTTCACTAGAGGGATGCCTTTCTTTTTATCAGAGCCTCCCCAAAGAAACCTACGCTGGATTTGCTCAATTCTCAACACCACACTCATAGAACATTTAAACAAAGAAAGATAATATACAGGAATATTAGCCAACACTGCCTTAACCAAAGTCAACCTTCCTCTTTTAGATACTAAATTTCTTTTTCAAGTTTCCAGCTTTCTCTCAATTCTTTTGTACTATAGGATCCCATAAAGATTTATCCATTCTACCAACCCCCAAGGGAAGACCTAAGTAAGAAGAGGGCAGGGAATCCAAAGCACAACCCAAAATCTTTGCAAAGCCACAAGCAACAAATGGGGAGGTGTTAAGAGCATACAACCTAGACTTTAGAAAGTTGGAGCGTTGGCCAGTAATCATTTCATAACATCTAAGAGTTGCCTTAAGGTTTAGAACTTGACTAATATCAGGAGCACAGAAGAGGAGCGTATCCTCTGCAAACTGTAAGAGAGACACTTCCACTCTATCTTTCCCAATAAAGAATCCTTCAAACAAACCCATCATGCTTCCTTTATACATCAATCTACTGAGAGTCTCATCAACAATAACAAATAGAAAGGGGGAAAGAGGGCCCTCCTGCCTTAAGCCCCTAGATGACTTGAAGAAACCCTTAGGAGATCCATTAATTAGAATAGAGAACCAAGCTGAAGAGATGCATTTCCTCATCCATCCTCTCCACCGACAACCAAAACCCATTTTTCCAAGTAAGTAATCCAAGCAATTCCAATCCACCCTATCATAGGCTTTCTCCATATCAAGCTTGCATAACACCCCACCCTTACCACTATTAAGTAAGAATCAATAGCTTCATTAGCAATTATGGAGCAATCCAAAATTTGTCTCTTACTTACGAAAGCACTCTGACTATCTGAAATAATAGAAGGAAGAACCATCTTAAGGCGCTCACCCAAAACTTTTGCTAGTACTTTATAGAGGCACCCCACCAAGCGAATCGGGCGAAAGTCTGACACCTTCGAAGCACCCTCCACCTTAGGTACCAACGCTATGAAGGTAGCTCCTGTTCCTCGATCAAGAGGCAATCCCTCGAAGAAATCTTTAAAAAATCTTAGAATATCATCTTTAACAAAAGCCCAACAAGATTGAAAGAAGGCTAAGCTAAAACCATCAGGGCCAGGGGCCTTGTCTTTAGCTAGAGAGAATACTCCTCTTTCAATTTCTTCTTCCTCAAAAGGCCTCTCTAAGATATTATTTTCCTCCAAACTCAGATTACCAAAAGCCACCTCTTCCGGAATAGGACGGGTAATGTCATCAGCGGAGTACAAAGACTTAAAAAACTCAAGGATAGCCTTTGAAACATCTTCCTTACCAGACAATATTTTTCCATTCTCATTGAGGAATTCAATTCTATTCCTCCTCCTTCGAGCACTCGCAATAGCATGAAAATATGCAGTGTTTTTGTCACCTTCAGCCAACCACTTCACCCTTGATTTTTGCCGCCAAGAAATCTCCTCATGAAGAAGCACATCTTTATATTCTAGCTTAACCCTCCCCAACTCCTCCCCATCCTCCTCTGAATCCAGACCACTCTCCCCTAAAGCAACCAACTCCAATATACGTTTCTCCAACCATTGTTTTCTCCCAAAAGATTGTAACTTCTTTACCTTAACCCACTCTTTTAACTTTTTCTTCACATATCTTAACTTCTTACCAATCACCACATCAGCAGGGCCCTCCGCGTGACAAGAAGCCCACCAACCTCCCAAATTTTCCTCCATACAAGGATCTCTAAGCCAAGCAATTTCAAATCTAAACGGCGGAGGACCCCATGATTCCAATCTGGGGTCAAGAACAAGTGGACAATGATCAGAGACCGAAGTGTCTCTCTTCTCTATATTTGGGTTCTTTTTATTTTATGTTTATTCTCTTGTCTATGTTGATTATGCCCTGACTTAGTTTTGGGACCATATAATCTTAAGCTTTACAATAATTTCTTTGAAAATCAATGGCCAATAAATTATATACTTTCCTATTTCTTGTCTTCTTAATATTTATTTTTGATAAAATATTTTCTATATTTGGGTTCTTTTTATTCTCTTCTCTATGTTGATCATGATCCTTGATTTAGTTTTGGGACCTTATAATTAATCCAGGTTACTGTTGATTATTATTTTTTATTTCTGTAGTTTGATAAACTTTAACCTTTATTAGTTGTTGCATTGTATTCAGTATTCACAATAATTTCTTTATGTTTTACTTTCGTTTTCTTGTCTTCTTAGTATTATAACATTTATTCTTGATAAACTATTTTCTATATTTGGCTTTTTTTTTATGTTTCTTCTCTTCTCTATGTTGATCATTATGAAAGCATTTTAATCCAGGTTCCTTTTATTTATTTATATTTGATCAATCTTAACCTTTTTTTTGATAATTTCTTTGAAAATCAAAGATTACCATTAAGTTAGATAGTTTCATATGTAATGTTTTTCATTTCGTGTCTACAATAATTTCAGTATTCACAATAATTTCTTTATAGTTTCATTAGTTTTTATTATAACAATTGATTTGTTATTTTAAATCAATCTTTTTTTATATTTCTTATAAAATTTATCTTTTTCTTTTTATTAGGTGGGAGACTACCAATTACATGGTATGAAGCAGACTATGTGGACCAGTTGCCTATGACATCCATGCCTTTGAGGCCAATCGACAAATTGGGTTATCCCGGAAGGACTTACAAGTTCTTCAATGGCTCCACTGTTTATCCATTTGGTTATGGGCTAAGCTACACTAATTTCACTTATTCGGTGAAATTTGCTGAGAGGTCTCTTGATAAGAAGTTGCTTCCTCGCCAACAATGCCGCCAGATGAATTACATGCCTGACAAATACATGCCATCGTGCCAAGCTATAAACGTAGAAGATGATTCGTGCGATGATGTGATTGAATTCGGGATCGAAGTATTCAATGCTGGCAAACATGATGGAAGCAATGTAGTTATAGTATACTCAAGTCCGCCAAAGGGTCTTTTGAAGGTCCCAATTAAGCAAGTTGTTGGGTTCCAGAGGGTGTATGTACTCGTCGGAAAGAGCGAGACAGTGAAGTTTTCGCTAAATGTGTGTAAAAGCTTGAGTTTGGTCGACGAAGCTGCGAACACTCTATTGCCATCAGGAGAGCATACTATTACTATTGGAGATGGAGATGGAGCAGTTTCATTTCCAGTTCGTGTTAACTTTGATTTTTAAGTGATGAATATGGTTACAGGTGTAGGTAGTTCTTGGTTTATAAGTATTTGGAAGCATGAGAATTGATGTTCTATTGTTTCAAATTGCTCCTATTGACATTGTAATCACTCTAGTTGGTTTATGAAATTTAATTTTAGTATTTGAGTCTCTCTCTCTGGAATTGATGTTCTCTTGTTTCTAATATCCTTGTGAAACAACCAAGCTTTTGGAGTACTTGATTGTTTCATAAATAACACCTATCTATACCATTTCAAGCAACCATTTACTCCGAAAGTTAGGAATCGCTCTAGCTTGTTTATGCAATTTATTGTTATTATTTGACTCTCTCTCTCTCTCTCTCAACTGTGTTTTGCTGTTTATTGTATAATGTTGGTATATAAGCGATGTGATAACGTGAGTGATATATCCGCCTGGGACAGCCAGCAACAGTGTGTCTATGAGTGCAGCGAGGCTGTTGTACTTAACATGGGAAGGATTCAACGGGCCTGATTGCCATGGACATTGGCGCTGGCTGTCCCATGTAAAGAAAAGGGGCGCCTTTATCATTTCTTTATGATAAATAAGGGGAAATGATATCAACGGGGCAATGTTGTTATAAGAGGAAGAATATTACGTTTCTCAAAAAGCTCTTTGAAGCCCTGAAACCCTCTAAATAGTAAACGACAAGATACTTTCGGCCATCTTATTAAAAATAGGAGTGCTGTAATCATTTCCCTAAATAAGCTTATAAAATGACCTTTTATTTTGCTTAGAGTAAGATTGCTGTTTACTATAGGTGTAAACATGCTTATCCGGACAGGTCTAACTATATCAGGATCTCTGTTTGGTTGATTCCGTATGGGGCTGTCCTCTGTGGGAATAGAAATCCTTGGATAAGCTGTTATGTGAATAGATATCCTAGTTGGATAACTTGATCTTGAAATAATTCAAGGCTACCCTGCTTGTATGGTAAATCCTATTCACATAGCTGTTATCAATTTGAATGGGGGTGTGAAACAACCAATTACTCCAAGATCTTAAACTTTTGGGAAGGCGTTATTTAATCTTTTCATACTTTAACACTCCCCCTCACATGGGACCTCTCTTTTGGGTTTGGCCATTGCATGTGGATTTTTACTATCAAGGAAGTTTGAACTCAGAACCTTTTGCTGAAACAACCAATGCTCCAAGAGCTTAAGCATTTGGAGAACGTCATTTAGGGGCCGTTTGGATACGCGGATTTTAGAATCCAGGATTTCTTCAAAATTGTAGATGAGAGACAAGGGAAGAAGTGGACCAGCCGTTTTTTTCTGATTTCTTGCCCTTCTTTCCATCAGCAAGAGAGCAGGCAATCATCCAATGTTTCCAGGTTTTAAAAATCTCAGGATGCAGTAGAGATTTCTAAAACCTGGTTTTCTTACTTAAAATTCAACAAACGTTGTCAGGACAGCATATAACAGCATGATCATGAGCCCTCTTTAACACTGTTTTCAAACTAAAACCTGGATTCTAAAATTCGCGTATCCAAAAACGGCCCCTTAATCTTTTTATACTTTAACGGGGATAGTAAGCCTATCCAAGAATAAAATAAACCCTCCCTTGGTATCCCGAAGGAGAACCACCCTTGTAGGGCTGGATCTTGAATCAGGTTCCCAGATCCTATGCTAGCTCCAACACCATTCGGATTTGGTGGGTCCATTGTAGAGCCAAATTTGGGTTGGATCCACCTATGCTTGAGTCATGCTTTGTTTCGGATCCTTATCGGGCCGAATTATGACTCAGCGGCCACTTTGCATTCAATCCAGCTCCATCGGATTTAGCCCATCAATTAGATCGTCTAATATACAACCACTGTCAACTCGGATCCAGAACAGGCCAATTCAATTTTGGATCAATGTCAACTTGGATTCAGAAAAAGGCAGATTCGGATTCGGATCCGGACTCTTATTTGGATCCAAAAGTAAGACTTATGGCTTGTAAATGGTTCAGTCATATTATAGAATCATGCCCAAGTACATGATACAAAGGCTCTATAAAAAGCACACGTCAACAAATAGGGCCATATTACGATTTACCTCCTTAACTATTCAGATCCCTTACATGGATCCGAATAGGCCCAGTTATTAATTAGACTCAATATTTGGATCCAAGAAGGATCCATAGCTCTAAAGTATCACTAATCAGTCTTAATTGAGTTGGCTAGTGTTGTATATATAATCTGTCAGTTACTTTGTGACTACCAGCAAAAGAGTCAAACTGCTCATTGTCTCAGGTCCAAAATAAATTTTCCAATGAAAATAAAATTCGAGGGTTTAGTATGTTGTAATTTTCCTTCAAAATAAGGAAAAAAATTCAGTTTTGGATAAAAACTCCAAGAAAAGTACACTAGCCAAATGCTGGAAAATTCATTTTCCATGGAAAAGTTTCCAACAAAAATTTATGGGTATATTCCGAGCAATTTCAAAGTCCGATTAGATACTGAATAGCGGTTAAGCTCTCTAATCTCAAAATTCCATTTGAATAAGAAAATTTTGATGGGGATAACAAAAACCCATCTAGGATTCAATTGTGAGAATGGATCATAATTCCAAAATCTTAGAGTTCTCTTTCATTCCTCTTTCCACCCATATGTAGAATGGACTTTACAGCGGTTGGTTGATTCATTCTCTATGGATTTATTTTCCAAATTAATTTTTTCTCTTGTTTTAAAGGTAGATTGCAAACTTACTTAGACCCTGGAATTTTATTTTCCATAAAATATTTACTTTCATACAAAGATTTATTTTCCATAATTTTGTTTACCTAAATCCAAGCACCCATGGAAATTTAATTGGTGTAGGCAATATACATTGGTTGTACATGTAACCAATGAGAGAGCACCGTTTAAGATGGTTTGGGCATATCCAACTTTGGCCTTTAGATGCTCTAGTGAGAAGAAGTGACTAGTGCCAAGTTGATGGAGTAAATAGAGGTAGGGATAGACCGAAAACAACTTGGGTAGAAACAGTGAGGAAAGACTTGAGGGCTAGGAACATAACAGAGATCGAACATGACCTTCGATATGATAGAATGGAAGAAAATGATCCATGTAAATGAACCCAACTAGTGTCAGGATTAGACCTAGTCAATTTGAGCCGGGTAGATCCTTTCACCTTCTTAATGAAAATTTTCTAAAGGATTCATTAGCCAAACCCAACTAGTTTGGGACAAAGGCTTAGTTGGGTTGAGTTGAGTTGAGTTGAGTTGAGCATGCAATATACATTGGACCCCCTCATCAACTTTCACAAAATCAAGTTTCCATAATTCATATAAAATGTCGGTTAATGAATATTGTCGGATAGAAGAGCCTAAATGTACAGTGGGGCCATATGAATAGATGATCTAAACCATTCATTTTTTGCTCCCACCGTAGATATGCCATGCAACAAAAAATCAGTCCATAGGATGATCCTAACCCTATGGACTTTTAAAATGGATCCCTGTTACAATATGCCACATCATCTCTGTAGATCCATCAAATGAATGGGCCTCATAGTGACTTGGATGGTTTAATTTGAACTCCTTGCCGACTAGCTATATCATAAAATCACATGGATCGAGCAATCCTGATCGTCCAAATTACCTCCAAACTACGGCCTAAAACCAGACTGCTAAACCGAAAAATTGGGCAAGACTCAAGGGCAGTGATCAACATAAGGACAAAAGTCCATTGATCAATGGCTGAGATCGTTTTACCTACTAAATTGTAGCCCAAACCACTGTGGGATCCATGGGAATATAACGTAGAGATTGGGTAGCTCAATCTCAATATAAACAAACAGAAAAGACTTTGTTTATTTTATTTGCCTTCAATCATATGAAATTCTCGTTCCATTTCTCTATAGTTTTCCCCTTCTCTTCTCAACATATACATTCCTGCAACCAGATGACAAAAAGGGAAGCAAAATTCCAGGCAACCAAACTAACAGAATTTAATATCCGAACTTATCTTCTCTTTTGACTTCCATTCCACCCAACCCCTCTTTGACTTCTTCAAAACTTCCGCCCCAAACGGACTACCAACATCCAAACAGAGCCTAACAGTAATTGTAATCCTTATCTTTTCACATTTTTTAAACTATAAATACGAAAGCTCATGGGGTTAAGTTGCATGGTTTTTCTTTTCTCTCACCCAAATGGCTTCTCATTGTTTCTTCGTTCTTCTTCTTTCTTTCACTCTGTTTGCCTCTATTACTGAATCCAGAAATCATACCAGACTCTTTTTCCATCCTAAAAAATCTTCCCCTCTACCTAATGCTTCTCCTCCATTGCCATCTACACCTTCTCCCATTCCTCCAAAATACACATACGTGTGTAACTCTGAACGTTTCGCAGAATTAGGATTAGATATGTCCTCTTTCGCATTCTGCGATAAGTCTCTTTCCTACGATGTTAGGGCGAAAGACTTGATTGATAGAATGACACTCACAGAGAAGGTGACACAACTTGGTGATAAGGCCTATGGAGTGCCTAGGTTAGGGCTTCCTATGTACGAATGGTGGTCTGAGGCTTTGCATGGTGTTTCTGACGTGGGTCCTGGAACTCATTTTAATGCCTCCTTACCACACGCGACAAGTTTTCCAACTGTTATTCTTACTACAGCTTCTTTCAATGAATCCTTATGGAAAGCCATTGGTGAGGTATATCTCTTAACTCTATATAATATGTAAAAATTGTTTTCATGCTAGTTATGTTGACGAGGTAAATCTCTTAACTATATACAGAGAAATTAATTATATGAAGTGTAGGTGGTACTATAAAAGTACCCTTGGTCTGTTGGATCAAATATGTGGTACCACCCACACTTGAAATCTCATATAGAGAAATATGTTAAAGTTGTTTTCATGTTAGTGATATTGAGAAAATCTCAATAAAGCTTTTGTTTTATTTTATGATTTTTATGTCAAAACTTATATTGGTACTTTATTTTTTTGATATTTTTATCTTTTGATAAATATGTTTTTTTCATGTTAATTATATTGAGAGAAAATCACAATAAAGTTTATTTTATTTTAATTTATGTTATGATTTTTATGTCAAAAGTGATATAGACACCTTATTTTTGTTATATTTTTTATCTCTTGCTAAATCTAGCTGTTAATGATAATATGTAAAAGTTATTTTTTCAAGTTAATTAAATGGGGAAGATCACAATAAAGGTTTTTTGTTTTATTTTGTGATTTTATATGTCAAAATTGATATTGGTTACCTTGTTTTTGTTTTATTTTTATCCCTTGCTAAATTTTTTAATTATAATATGTAATTTGTTTTTGTTACTTATATCGAGAAACTCACTATAAAGGTTTTTTCAGTTTTATTTTACGATTTTATATGTTAAAATTAATATCTCGGTACCTTTTTTTTTTTAATATATTTCTTTATCTCTTGGTAAATCTGTTAATGATATTATGTAAAAGTTTTTTTTATGTTAAATGTAATGAGAAAGTCACAATAAAGTTTTTTTTGTTTTATTTTATGATTTTATATGTCAAAATTGATTTTTTTTTAAAATGGTGAATTATATTAGAATGGAAAGGGAAGCCCGGAGTGGGACAACCCAATAGAACAGATTACAAGATAAGAGAGCAGAAACAGAAAATACACAACAACAACAGACCAAGACATGGCTGATCAAGGGGGGAGATAATCAAACCATTATATGTCAAAATTGATATTGATTCCTTTATATATATATATATATATATATATATATATATATATATATATATATATATATATATGTGTGTGTGTGTGTGTGTGTGTGTGTGTGTGTGTGTGTGTGTGTGTGTGTGTGTGCGTGCGCGCGCGTGTGTGTTGTTTTATAAGAGAAGTTTACAATCGAGATAGAAGAGTGTGATTATTAAATTCCTTTTGGATTTTAGTCTAAACTTACATGTCTAGGTTCATTACATTGTGTCATTTATTTTAAGAATTATGTATTAAATTCCTTTTGGGTTTTAGTTTGAAGTTACATGTCCGGATTCATTCTATTATAAAAATGCTTCTTATTTTTTGGAGTTATATATTTCTAACTAGTTATTGACATTTTATTTATTAATGGTTTTCTTAGGTTGTTTCAACAGAGGCAAGGGCTATGTTTAACTTAGGATATGCAGGATTGACATATTGGAGCCCTAACATCAATGTAGTGAGAGATCCAAGATGGGGGAGAATCACCGAGACACCCGGTGAAGATCCGTACGTTGTCGGCCGCTATGCTGTTAATTATGTTAAGGGTTTGCAAGATGTTGTTGGCAGTGAAACTACAGAAGATTTGAACTCTAGACCTCTTAAGGTTGCTGCAAGTTGCAAGCATTATGTTGCTTATGACGTAGATAATTGGCAAGGCATCGACCGCTACCATTTTGATGCTAGGGTAATCACTAATATTTTAGTTTAATTATTCCTTTTTATATTAATTTATCATTTATTATTTCGTAATTGTTTGAATTTGAGGGTGATATTATTAATTTATTCTGTAATTTTTTGAAGGTCACTGAGCAAGATATGATAGAGACATTCCAACGACCTTTTGAGATGTGTGTTAAGGATGGTGATGTTAGTAGTGTTATGTGCTCTTACAATAAGGTTAATGGTATTCCAGCATGTGCTGATCACAAGCTCTTGACAGAAACCATAAGAGAAAAATGGGATCTTCATGGGTATTGAAATTTTCTTAAAATATATATTAAGAACCCTTTTTGATAAGTCTTTCATAATTTTATTTATGTAACAGAATTAAAAAAGTTTATTTTTCACCTAATTTTTGTTACAGTTATATTGTTGCTGATTGCGATTCGATTGAAGTCATGTTTCATGGCCACAAATGGACTGCCACTGAACAGGATGCAGTTGCACAAGCTCTCAAAGCTGGTAAGTTCTTAAACTCATTCATCATGGTATTTATTGTGTATTATCCTTATTTTTTAATTAAAAGTATGTCTAATATTCATATTTTTTAATGTTTATTTTTGAATAAATTAGGATTGGATTTGGATTGTGGAATTTACTATACCAACTTTACTGAGCCCGCGGTCAGGAGCGGAAAAGCCCGAGAGGACGATGTGGATAAGGCTTTGATGAATCTATATAGGGTTTTGATGAGATTAGGGTTCTTCGATGGAAGCCCTGCTTACTCGTCCCTTGGAATAGATGATGTGTGTGCCACGACAAGTATCGAATTGGCAGCTGAAGCAGCAAAAGAAGGAATTGTTTTGCTCAAGAACAATAATTCTGTGTTGCCTTTGAACTCTAACAAGTATAAGAACCTGGCTGTGGTCGGTCCCCATGCGAATGCCACCCATGTTATGATTGGAAACTATGCACGTATGTCCATATCCTAAGATTTAATACCATTACATTGAGATCAGTAAATGAATTTTTCTTTATTTCCTTAAGAATTTCCTAAGTCTCCGTTCCTTTAGACATATAGAATGAGCGTTAAACCAATTTGACCCCCATTTTTTCAGTTTCAAATGGGTATAAAATTTTATTTTACACCCATTTTATGTATAGAGGAAAGGAACCTAAAGGAAATTGATACTTATACCTTGGTGGTTCAATTCTCTTTTTTTTTCTTATATAATCAATGGAAATGCATGAAATTTCGGAAATTTTTTTCTTTTCCAGAAAATTCCAACTTGGCCTTAGAGTGAAAAATATGGGCCAACTTGTATTTATTTATTATTTTCTTTTTACTTATTTGATTATTATAACTTCATAAAATTGATTTATTATTTGATTATATTTTTTCAGTTGAGAAAGGAGGCACTCCATGCCGTTATGTCTCACCTATAGATGGCTTGTCCAATTTCGCCAAAGTTAATTACCAGATGGGATGTGCTAATGTCGCTTGCAAAGATGAAACATTTATCTATGCGGGTGTTGAAGCTGCGAAACTGGCGGATGCTACAATCATTTTTGCAGGGATAGATTTGTCTATAGAAGCCGAGAGCCTTGATCGGACGAACCTTCTTCTTCCGGGTTATCAAACTGAAATGATCTTAGAAATCGCAAATGCCGCCACCACTCCTGTTGTTCTTGTAATCTTTTCTGCCGGTGGGGTAGATATCTCTTTCGCTAAGAACCACCCAAATATCAATTCGATCATTTGGGCAGGTTTCCCCGGTGCTGAAGGCGGTCTTGCTATTGCCGATGTAATTTTTGGACATTATAATCCAGGTTAGTATAAATTTTTTATTTTATTTTTGTACTGATCAATCTTAAGTTTTACAGCAATTTCTTTGAAAATCAATGTATGATTCTCAATAGATAATATTCTTTCATATGTCAGTTTTTTTTTCTATTTTTTTGTCTTCTTAGTATTTATTTTTGATTAACTATTTTCTATATTTGGTTTCTTTTTATTTATGTTTTTTCTCTTCTCTATGTTGATCATGTCCTTGAATTAGTTTTGGGTCCTTATAGTCTTAAGCTTTACAATAATTTCTTTGAAAATCAATGGCCAATAAATTATTTACTTTCATAAGTCAAGTTTTTTTTCTTCTATTTCTTGTCTTCTTAGTAGCTTTTATTGTAATATTTTTTTTGATAAACTATTTTCTATATTTTGGTTCTTTTTATATATGTTTATTCTCTTCTCTATGTTGATCATGATCCTTGATTTAGTTTTGGGACCTTATAATTAATCCAGGTTAATGCTGATTATTTTTTTTTATTTTTGTAGTTTGGTAAATCTTAACCTTTATTAGTTGTTGCATTGTATTCACACTAATAACTAGTAATTAGTTTTGGGACCTTATAACTAGTTTTACTTTCCTTTTCTTATCTTCTCAGTGGCTTTAACTATAACATTATTCTTGATAGACTATTTTTAATATATGGCTTCCTTTTATTTATGTTTCTTCTCTTCTCTATGCTGATTCTTATTGCAACATTATAATCCAGGTTCTTTTTATTTAGTTATATTTGATAAATCTTAACCTTTTTTTTGGGATAATTTATATGAAAATCAAAGCAAGATTACCATTAAATTAGATAGTTTCATATGTAATGTTTTTTGTTTCTTGTCTACTTATTAGTTTTTATTATAACAATTGATTTGTTATTTTAAATCAATCTTTTTTTTCTTATAAAATTTATCTTTTTCTTTTTATTAGGTGGGAGATTACCAATTACATGGTATGAAGCAGACTATGTGGACAAGTTGCCTATGACATCCATGCCTTTGAGGCCAATCGACGAATTAGGTTATCCCGGAAGGACTTACAAGTTCTTCAATGGATCCACTGTTTATCCATTTGGTTATGGGCTAAGCTACACTAAGTTCATTTATTTGGTGAAATCTGCTCAGAGGTCTCTTGATAAGAAGTTGCTTCCTCGCCAACAATGCCGCCAGATGAATTACATGCCCGACACATACAAGCCATCGTGCCAATCTATAAACGTAGAAGATGATTCGTGCGATGATGTGATCAATTTTGAGATCAAAGTATTCAATGTAGGACAATATGATGGAAGCAATGTGCTTATAGTATACTCAAGTCCGCCGCAGGGACTTTTGAAGGTCCCAATTAAGCAAGTTGTTGGGTTCCAGAGGGTGTATGTGCGGGCCAGAAAGAGCAAGACAGTGAAGTTTTCGCTGAATGCATGTAAGAGCTTGAGTTTGGTTGACGAAGCGGGAAATACTCTAATGCCATTAGGGAACCATACTATTACTATTGGAGATGGAGATGAAGCTGTTTCATTTCCAGTTCGTGTTAAATTTAATTTCTAAGTGATGAATAATTGAATATGGTTACGTGTTTAGGTAGTTCTTGGTTTATTAGTATTTGGAAGCCTGAGAATTGATGTTCTATTGTTTTCAATATATCCTATTGGCATTGTAATCACGTACTCTAGTTGGTTTATGAAATTTATATTTAGTATTTGAGTCTCTCTCTCTCTCTCTCTCTCTGTTGAGTTGATGTTCTCTTGTTCTAATATCCTATTGTGAAACAAACAAGCTTTAAGAGTAATTGGTTGTTTCATTAATAACACCAATCTCATACCATTTCAATCAACCATTTACTCCAAAAGTTAGGAATCACTCTAGTTGTTTTATGCAATTTTTTGTTATTATTTGACTCTCTCTCTCTCGCTCTCGATTGTTTTTTGCTGTTTATTGTATAATGTGGTATATAAGCGATATGATAAGGGCGAAGTGATATATCCGCCCCCTTTTTTCACTTGGGACAGCCAGCAACAGTACCTGTGAGTGCAGCGAGGTTGATGTACTTCACATGGGAAGGATTCAACAGGCCTGATTGCCACACACACTTGATTGCCACGCACCCTGGTGCGGGCTGTTCAATTTAAAGAAAAGGGGCACAATATTTATCATTTCCTATGATAAATAAGCTTATAAAATGACCTTTTATTTTGCTTAAAGTATGATTGTTGTCTATTAGAGGTGTAAACATGCTTTATCCGGACAGGTCCACATATATCAGAGCTCAGTTTGGTTGGATCCGTATGGGGCTGTTCTCCGTGGGAATAGAATCCTTGGATGCTGTTATGTGAATAGCTATCCGACTTGTAAAATTTGATCTTTAACCCGCCTACTCTGCTTGTATGGCAAATCCTATTCACATTTCTCAATGTGAATGGGGGTGTGAAACAACCAATTACTCCAAGAGCTTGAGCCTAAGCTATTGGAGAAGGCGTTCTTCAATCTTTTTAATGTTTTATACTTGACACTCCCCCGCACCCCTCACATGTTGCCCCTCTTTTGGGTTTGGCCATTGCAAGTGGAATTTTACTATCAAGGAGGTTTGAACTTAGGACCTTTTGCTCTGATACCATGTGAAACAACCAATTACTCCAAGAGCTTAAGCATTTGGAGGCAGCATTATTTAATCTTTTTATACTTTAACAGGGGTATAGTAGAAGCCTGTCCAAGAAAAAAAAAAAAACCCTCCTTTGCTATCCCGAAGTAGACCTGGCAAGAATTAACCCAGACCCGTCGACCCGGCCCGCCTATATTTTCCGGGGGTCCGGGTCGCACATTTGTAACCCGTTTGAAAATGACCCATGGGTCCACCCGGCCCATAAAAACTGGGCCGGTCCGGGTGGATCTGCAGGTGCCCATAGAGAATTGAAATAACCTTTCTTCCCGTAGCTTTTAGATTTTTCAGTAGTTTTTTATGTAGTTTTTCCATCGAGGTACCTTTTCTCAGTAGTTTTCCATAGTTTTTCTAATTTAACGCCTATTTCTCGTAATTTTTCTCTAGACCTTACCTCATGATTATCATGAAGGGATTCGCTAGCCACCTTTGAAGAAAGCTACTTCCGCGCATCCTTTGCATGACAGCCACGTACATGAATAAGACAAATTGGCCAAAAAGTCAACATAAATGGCTATCATCACATACAAAGGATGGGCAATAAGTAGAAAAAATCTTAAAAAGAAACAGAAAAAAAAAATTCATTAAAAAAAACGGGTGACCTGCTAGTCCACCCAGCCCGAACGGGTGGGGTCCGGGTCAACCAATTAGTGACCCGTAAATTTCCGGGTCATTTTTGTCCGGCCCGTTTGACCCGGACCCATACGGGTTGGGTGAAGCCCAGCCCGGCCCACCCGTTTGCCAGGTCTATCCCAAAGGAGAACAACCCTTGTAGGTCTGGATCCTGTATCAGATTCACAGATCCTACGGAAGGAGACTGCTCCAACACCATTAGGATTTGGTGGGTCCTTTGTGGAGCCAGATTTGGGTTGGATCCACCTATGCTTGAGTCATGCTTTGTTTCGGATCCTTATCAGGCCGAATTATCAAGTTATGACTCAGCGGCCACTTTGCATTCAATCCAGCTCCATCGGATTTAGGCCATCAATTAGATTGTCTAATATACAGCCACTGTCTACTCGGATCCAGAACAGGCCAATTCAAATTTGGATCGATGTCAACTCGGATTGAGAAAAAGGAAAATTCGGATTTGGATCCGGACTCTTATTTGGATCCAAAAGTAAGACTTCTGGCTTGTAAATGGTTCAGTCATATTATAGAATCATACAAAGGCTCTATACGAAGCATACGTCAACAAATAGGGCCATATTAGGATTTACCTCCGTAACTATTCAGATCCCTTACATGGATCCGAATCCGGCCCAGTTATTATTTAGACACAATATTTTGATCCAAGAAGGACCCATAGCTCAAAAGCATCACAGATCAGCCTTAATTGAGCTGGCTAGTGTTGTATTTACAATCTGTCAGCTACTTTGTGACTACCAGCAAAAGACTGCTAATTTTCCCCAGTCCAAAATAAATTTTCCATGAAAAATAAAATTCGAGAGTTTAGTATTTTTTGTAATTTTCCTTAAAAGGAAGGCAAAATTGTCAGTTCTGGGGAAAAACCCCAAGAAAAATAAGCTAACCAAATGCTGGAAAATTTCATTTTCCATGGAAAAGTTTCCAACAAAAATTTATGGGTATATTCAGAGCAATTTTTAATTCTAATTAAAGTCAGCTTAGATAGAGGTTAAGCTCTCTAATTTCAAAATTCCGTTTTGAATTAGAAAATTTTGATTGGGTTTTCAAAAACCCATCTAGGAGTCAATTGTGAGAATGGATCATAATTCCAAAATCTTAGAAATCTCTTTCATTACTCTTTCCACCCATATGAAAAATGAATTTTACGGCGTTTGGTTGATTCATTCTCTGGATTTATTTTCTCTTGTTTTAAAGGTAAATTGCAAACTTACTTAGACCCTGGAATTTTATTTTCCATAGAATATTTATTTTCATAAAAAGATTTATTTGGGAGATGATATTTTCACCCCCGGGCATTCCCCGCCTCTTCTTATAACATAATTTGACGTGAAAAGTGGGTAGCTTTATGTCAAATCACATTATAAGGGGGTGTGCAAGTACTGCAGGGGGTGTGAAAATATCATCACCCATTTATTTTTATAATTTTCTTTACCTAAGTCCAAACAGCCTTGGAAATTTAATTGGTGTATGAGATATACGTTGGACTCCCTCCTCGTCAACTTACACAAAATCTAGGTTCCACAATTCATATAAAATCTCGGTTAATGAATTTTTGTATGATAGAAGAACCTAAATGTACAGGGGGACCATATGCATAGATGATCTAAACCATTCATTTGTTGGTCCCCACCGTAGATATGCCATGGCGCCATGCAACAAAAATCAGTCCCATAGGGTGATCCAAACCCTTGGATATTTAATATGGATTCCTGTTACAATATGTCACATGAATGGGCCTCATAGTAATAGTGACTTTGATGGTTTAATATGAACTCCTTCTCCTTGTCGACTAGCTATATCATAAAATCACATGGATCGAGCAATCCCGATCGTCCAAATTGCCTCCAAACTGCAGCCTAAAGCCAGACTACTAAAACAAAAAATTGGGCTAGACTCAAGGGCAATGATCAACATAAGGACAAAAGTCCATCGATCAATGGCTGAGATCGTTTTACCCACTAAAATCCATGGGAATATACTGTAGAGACTGGGTACCTCAATCTCATTATTAGGGCTGCAACTCGGGTCGGGCGGGTCGGGTTTTGGAGAACCCAACCCTACCAGAGAAATATCTCGGGTTGGGTTTTTTTTTCGGAAAACCCACGATTCCCAAACCGGCCCTACCCATGATAAATCTCGGGTCGGGTCGGATTTTTTCACGTTGACGCAATTTTTAAAGGAAAATTCTTGTTTGGCAAGGCAACTCAACTCATAGAAGCAGAAATTACACTCGAATCAAACAATGATGTAATTACACTCACATCACACTTGAATCAAACAATGCTGTAATCAAACAATGTTGTAATTACAATCAAACAATGCTGAATCAAACACTTAAATCAACTCAACTTATAGAAGCAGAAATTACACTCACATACAGTAACAGTGGGTGCGTGGGTTTTCACTTTTAACTTTTAACTAATAATAGAAAAAAATGTACATTCTATAACTTATGTAACTCGGGTCGGGTCGGGCCCCTTCAAACCCGGCTCGACCCGAGATTCATGCGGGCTTTTGAATGCTCAACCCGGCTCGACCCGGAACCCATGAAACCTGAACCCAATCCAGGCTATTTTCGGGTCGGGTCGATGCGGGTCGGTTAAAACCCGGCTCGAGTTGCAGCCCTACTCATTATAAACAAACAGAAAGACTTTGTTTGTTTTATTCGCCCTCAATCATAAGAAATCCTCGTTCCATTTCTGTACTTTTTTAATCCAAAGATCCTCATTTAATTCTCTCATCAGTCCACATCCAAGATAAAAAGCTCACATTTCCTAAGGAGAAACTCCTTATTTTTTTGTTTCTCTCTCTATCAAAGCCAAACGAATAGAAATTAAAATAAAACGACATTACCACAGTCCTCCATTTGTTTGCTCTGTTTGGAGTCTCGGACGGCAACCGTCCTCTTCTCACAACTTGCAAAACTCAATTTCTATCGACGATGCATCCAAAACCCGCCAGCCAAACAACGGCAATCCAAAAACCCAGACTCCATTTTTTTCCTTTGCAAAACCCATTTCATTCCAATAAAAATCTTCAACTACAACATCTTTTTCAACCCTATTTCCATTGCAAAACCCACTTTCTTTTAATCTTTCTGCTCCTTTTTTTTTTTTTTTTTCACACGAGCTGCAGAAATAAGCCGTACCCAGAATGTATTTCCATTGAAACATCCAATTTTCACCCTCTCAAAGACAATTCCTATCTAAAAAAAGTACTCCCAATTACTCTAAGACCTAATTTTCATATCAATTTCAAGAACCCAATTTTCATTTTGCCTCTCATTCTTAAATAGCAAAGGGTAAGGTAGATAAATCACTACCCACAAACAGTTCTTTTGTAAAAACCAAATTTTCATCATCCAAAGCCTGCAAAAAACAATCGTTCATCTTTTTTTGGTTTTGGATGGCTACAACCATTCATCTTTTAGCAAAGCTCTGACTATTTTTGCAAAATTATCTGAGTAGAACTATACTCATATCTTTCCATGGCTAAAGCCATCTTACTTTTCCAAAAATGGCTTCAAAGAGAGTATTCAATACCAACTCATGCCCTAATATTCATTTTCACTTTTGTCACTATCGTCGGTATCGCAGCTTCGCAGCCTTCGATGAGTGGTTGCAGCCTTAGTTTTGATACGTCCTCTTTTGGAAACATTTCGGGTTGTGAAGGGGGAAATTGGGGTGGGTTTCTGTCAAGGAATTGCTGTGGAATAGCTCTAGAAACCTACCTTTACGCATTGGGGCAGAGGGCGAAACAAACTGGGCAAATTTACTTAAATGCCACTGAGCAGAGGAACTGCTTGGATTTAATGAAGAAATATGATGACGACATTTTGGATTGCGGTATTGAGAGGCTTACTAGTGGTGGCGGAGGGTGCTCGGATTTTACCGTGAGAGATGTCACTGATAAGTTGGCGAAGGGGTTGGGAAGTTTGGGGGATAACTGCAATTTTGTTTCTAGTATGGGTGAACAGAATTCTATGTGCAATGTTTGTTATGCGAAGTGGGGAGAAATCAGAGGATCAATCATTTATAATGGAGAGTTAGTGCAAATTAATACAGAAGTTTGTAGATTTGCAGTATTGGTATCATTAACTAGTAGTAAGATTGATGACCTGAAATGGGCTAATGCAGTTTATAGATGTCTTGGAGAGCATAACCCCAGTGAAGGTGAGAATAACCTCAACGTAGGTCAGCAGAACCCCAATGGTGGTAAGCTGATCCAAAATTTCTTCTCTTTAAGGTCTGAGTTTTTTCTTCAGAAATTTACTTGGTTAATTTGATTTGCTAGGTTTGCTCGTCTTTGCCTACCTCTGTAGGTGTTAAAAATCTTAGAAATGTTCTCTGATTATAAGTAGGCTCCGCATTTTTATCAAGCACTGTTGATAATTATACATCTGAATATGCAAAAGATGGCCATAATCTCCTAAGATTCTTGCTGAAGTATTTATTGCTACTTAGGAAGTTTGTTTGATTCATCAAATTGTGGAAAGCACGATTGGTGTAGTGTAACGTTCTGACGATGACGGGATGTTAGTTTTGTAAGTAATTTGCTTTAAGGTCTTTCTTATGAAAATGCTATTTCCTTCAATGATAAGAAGAAGAGTAACCTTCAAGCCTTTTGATACCGTTGTCACTCCTATGCTCAATGCTTGTAACACTATGAAGTTTAATAATAAGTAGGCAGAGGATAATGGGTTCGATGCTTGCCTTATAATGACTCACTTGGATCAGGGAATGGCCACAGGGTGGATATCTAAACCTGTGAACCTATTAATATTAGCTGGCTCTTCAAGTTGTAGGACTAAAACCTTTCTCTTAACAGTACCCCTTCTTATGTAACTTTGTGGTATATCTTCATATAGTGTGTGGTTCATGAAATTTTTTTGTTATGTCATATCTTAAGTGGTTTTGAGAATAAGGAATATATATTGTTATCAAAGACAAGAATAATCTAATAACTCAGCCCTTTGATATTATCTGTTTTCCTAGATCCAAACAATGTGATTGTAAATTGGTTAAGCATACATTGGTTCTATGCAGTATTCAACAATGGGAAACTGGTTATTCGGACTTGGTTAAAACACATTATTCTCACTCATGGTCCATGCAAAATTCCAGTTAAGTTACTTGGTTTGAACATAAGATGCATAATTCTCCTAGTCAAGTGAGATGGGCCACATCTTGTTGTGTACCACCACAATGATTGCCCCCACACCAAAAACTGGGTTATTAAGTAGTTATCACAGGGCCCTTGCCACTGCCCTGATAAGCAAGCTATGTTTTCATTTCTCTTAGCACATGCATGTTTTTCATTGTTTGCTCTGATTTATCCATATAACACATTTTCTTCTAGCATTCATCAGGGTTTAGTGTAATGTTGCAAATTCTTTTTTTTTTATGGGTAGTGGTGTGCACTAAAAATAGATTACGCACATAGTGCCATTTCCCTCACTTTCATGTGTATTCTCCTTGCATGCTGGAAAAGTAAGGAAAGAGTCACTGTTGCAAAATCTAGCTGCTAGAAGATCGACCAATGATCTTTTCATATTGTGAGGTTGTATTGGTTCATGTTCTTTTGGGGGTTATGGAGGTGCTCAAATGGAAAGTAACAGAAAGTAACAGGAAATATAGAGGAAAACATCAAACTCCCATACAAAAGGTTCCTGAACTTTGTCTCTTGCATGCCATATATATAGAATCCCACCAATATTGGCTTAGAGCCTCTAGCTTAAACTTCACCTGTATTGAAATTATAGTTCTGACTCAATAAAGCAAACTTGCTGTAATTAAACTTCTACCGAAGTCCGTAAATCTGGAAATAAGCATCTTAGAGACTTAACATAGCCACTTCTAGAAACCTATCTAAACAGCTCTTACACCTGGAACGAATACCATAGATCTGGAAATGAAAAACAGAAAGATTGCTTGAATTTGAGATCTAAAGACCACTGGTGAACCTTCTTCTGAATTTAGAATGAAGTCAAATGATATCACTAGAACACCTTGTTCAGTTCTTTCTTCTTATTCATTAGACTTTAGACCTTCAGGGACTGTTTGGTCTGGGGATAGTAGTGCCGAGATAGGGATCTTTTCTAACCCTGGGTCTCACTTATCCCTTGAAAACAGGGTGAGTGCAGCACCAGCCTAAGCTGGTGTTGCATTTGGCCTGTTTATGGGGTTAAGTCGGAAATGAGGGGCACACAGATCCTCATTCTGATTTTAAATGCACTATCAAACAGGGGATAAAGCGGGACGTCTGAGGAACCTTTGCTATTCCAACTCTGCTATCTGCAAACCAAACAGCCTTTCAACAATGGAGGAGGACGTGTTGTATTGATGCCACAAGATAATTAAAAGAGCATTTTAAATCCAATTTCATCAAATATATTTAGCTTAACAATAATGTTGCTTTGCATGTATGAATTACGTACCCTAAATGATTCATTTAGTTGATTATGTTCGGGGCTTTTAAGATCATATATCATGCTGGTGCATTTTAGTTAACATTGTATAGATGTAAATTGTTTACCCTATAGGTGACTGCAAATGGAAATTGGGTTATTTTAGAGAAATGGAATAATCGTTTATTGTGAGCTTGCTATATTAGGGTTCTTTGGGCTCATAATCTTCTCTTTCTATGCTGTTTTTATTCATTCAGTGTTCTTTGATGTCTTTTCCAGTTACTCCTTAATCTTGATGTGCTTACTGAAACCTTCCTACTATGTTGCTTTTTTCTGTGAATTCTTTTGTGTTTTGCCTTAATTTGTTAAAGAATAGTTTGGTAATGAATCATCCAATTATTTGCAGACAGACAACAAAGTAGAAGAGAAAGCTTTAAGATTTCCACAGGTGAAACCTTCTTCGAAACGATGACCAAAACCTCATTCTATATGAGTTATTTTGATCTCTTTTCTAACCTGGGCAGTTTTTGCAATGAAATAGGTCTGTGGCTACTAGTTGGGGGCCTAGTAGGGATTTTCATATTGGTAATTATTGTGGTGTGGGCCGTGTGGCACTCGACAAAAAAATGGTCTATATCCAGTATTCCACAAGAAAAAGATGGTATTTCATAGCATTTCCCATTCCTAGATTCATCCACTGTAACTTACCACTTTTAACACTTAGTAAATTGAGCATTGGCTTGTTTACTTCTACAGATTCCAAGGAGTTAGTATCTGAAGGGTCTGGCTGTCAGAAAATTCCAATTAAGGAGATCTATGCTGCCACGAATGATCTAAATGCTTTGAACTTCATTGGCCAAGGCATAGCAGGTGAACATCTATTTCTACTTGCCACAGTAAATTCACCCTCTGTTTCATTCACCTAATAGCTTGCAGAAAGATACTTTAGAGATAAAATACAATAGAAGTATATGTGAATGTCTAGAGTCTAGAGTTTAGACATTATATTTAACATAGTGGTAGCAAAGAAGCAACGAAAATGGTCAATTGAATGTTTTCAAACTTTATTTTTATTAACTGCCATGTGTACAAGGTACGAGCCATCCATCATGGTATCAAGATGCTCCTTAATGTTGATATGAACAAGGTGGTGGTGGAAGGGGACTCTCTCAATGTTATTAGATGCATCGAGGTACAAAGGCGGTGCCTTGGAGATTTGCCAACTTCTTTGATGAAATTCAGGATAGAATTGGGGCAGCATTGGTCTCTTTTTCACATGTGAGGCGGTCAGCCAATGGCGAGGCTGATAAATTAGCTCATGGAGGTGGTTTCCAAAAAAAGTTTTGAGTTTTTCGACTTTCTTCCTCCCTAGTGTCTTCCTTTTGTATATTGGCTTCGGTGTCTTGATTGTACTTCTGTATCTTTCTTTCGGGACCTCCTCGGTCTCGGTTTTTATTTAATGAAATCTATTTTGCCATTCAAAAAAAAAAAACCGCCATGTGTACAACTACAAATACGTGTCTTGATTGGCAATGTTTTTAGACAATGGAGTGGGCCTTCTTGTATAGATCCTTAAGGTAGGTTATACATCATACACTTGAAGTTTCTATGGCTTGAAGAAATCGTTTAGGCACTGGTTAAGGATTTTAGTCTGGTTCATGAGCAAGCTTGATTTTGTTTGACTTTCTGTGATATATTAGGAAAGGTGTATAAAGGTGTACTCTCAAAAGGGCAGCATGTTGCAGTTAAGCATATTATCAAGGATGAATATGTGGAGACATTTGTGAGGGAGGTTACCAGCCTATCACATGTTAGACATCCAAACCTTGTGACTTTGCTGGGTTACTGTGATGAAGAAGATGAGTGTTTTCTTGTTTATGAGCTTTGCTCCAATGGGAATCTCTCAGAATGGCTATTTGGTATTTTCATCTCCTTTACAAAGTCTTTTACTTTTGTTCTGTTTTCTATGAGTCAGTGAATTATAAATTGTCACATAACAGGTAAGGACAAAGTCTTGCCATGGATTAAAAGACTTGAGATTGCTATTGATTGTGCTCAGGGTTTGTGGTTTCTTCACACATATCCTGAAGGTTGCATTGTTCACCGAGACATCAAGGTATGCTGATACATACTTGATTCTTCACATCACATTATCGTGTTTATCATATAATACATGTCTGCTATATAATATTTGACTATTATATGAATGTTTCTATATGTGTATGTATATATATTTGTGATTATACGCACATGTTTGTGTGTAATGTATGTATATATACTCCAGAAATCAATAGCAGAATTAAAACATTATCGACGAATCCCTGAAAAGGGAGTCCTTTGGGGCTTCTTGTGTTCAAAGTTAAAAAAACTTTAACGTGTAACGCTTTGCCTTTTTGGCTCTACCTCAATTAAAAAAATGGTGACTTCGCAGTGAATGAAAATTTCTGGAAAGAACTAAAAAATTGTAAAATTAGGAAAAAAAGGTTTGGGAAAAATAGAAGAGGATACAAGAGTCGGATGATCAAAAGTTTAGGGTGTAAGATTGATGAAAGAGCAACGGTGTGTTTAGGGTTTACTTAGGATCTTGAAGAGGAAGAGAGGAGAGGTTCTAGTTTCCAGTTTTAGATTCTTAGAGAAAGGAAGAAAAATCAGAGGAGGAATTGGGTGATAAGGTAAAGGTGGGCAACATGGGTTAGGTTAGAGACAGAGAGAACCAGAATGCCTTTTTTGTGAGCTAAGGGGTGTTTTTACCAGGGCCTAAAGCCAAGGTGCATCTTCTGGTTTCAACTCATCATAAGGTTCACTGAGTTAATGAAAAGATCAGAATCAATGTTTGACTTTCCAAGCTTAAGAGAACAATCAGCTGGGTTGACCATTGACTAGGCCAATTTTTCATATAGTATTATTGAAACACTCACAAGCAAAGAAAATGTTAGAAACATAGAACCAGAAATCGGATATACACTTCTGGTTTCAGCTTGCCATAAAATCAACTGGATTTGTTTAAAAAATGGGAGACTCAAATGATTGAACTTACAGATTCATTAAAGCAGTGATTGAGTTGATCATGTACTAGATTTCAATGCCTGAGAAACTGCTAACAGTTTTAAACTCGTGACTTGTAGACCTGCCACACTAAATAACTCATCCAAGTTATAATTTTGAATTTTGACCTTTTGTTTTGATTTAAATTCATACTTAGTCCTAAATTTGATGGTTTCGTCTATTCCAATTAACGGTATTTCTAGGTCCTATCCAAATTCTTCATGTTGACAGGCTGAAAATCTGCTACCAATTATCATGTTGGTGAAATCTAGAAAATATTTGTTTCAAAATACAAGAAAGCATGCAGAGCATTGAATTGAGAAAACCGTTGATACAAAACAATCATTCCAATTGCTTTCTTTTCCCTGTATTGTGTCTGGTTGGTTCCTGGTTGAGCTTGACCAGGACCCAAGTTTTGAAGCCGATTCTGTAGTCATTTACAGAATCAAATCTTTGAGAAGTTTCACCACGTTGAGAATGTATCTCTCCTAAGGCTGGATTCGAGATATGAGCTTTGTAATTTATCAGGTCACACCTAGATCATCAGGCACTTGCTCTTGTTACTTTTAGGGCAGTAAAAGTCCACAAGCATCAGCTGATGATTCATTTTGTCTTTGTTTCTATGTTACATGGAGTCTTCCAAATCGGTGACGTACATGTGTCGGATTCCAATACTTTAGGATTCACCACAACACTTCTTTACCTCATTAATCTATTTTTTTTCTATATACAACAACAAATTTACAAACCCGTATGGGGTTGGCACATCAGCTGGTGCCATGGGTTTGCCCCCCATAGACGTGAGTTCGAATCCCCCCGGGATTACCTGATGCACGTGGTTTGTGGGCGATTGCGTGCGTCCGTTGGGATTAGTCCTACCCTAAATGGAGTGGGGATACCCTATGTCATAAAAAATGTTTTCAGTATTATCTTTCCTAATAGTATGGTTTTTTTATATGGAAATAAAACACTATATTTACTTAACCTACCAAAATTCCCATTATATAATCTTATTGTAATGTTAAAGAATTAACAGTAGCTGAATCTGCAAATCCTTTTTTTTAGGTTAACCGAGTCCAACACCCGTATCCGTACTCGTTTTACATATATTAACTAACCCAAGGTGATGGGAATTTAAGAATGTTTGATGAGCTTATTGAATGTGTTAACATGCAAACACTGGTAGGGATTTTACTATTACTAGGAGCCTTTTTGTGTACAACATTTCAGCGATATGAGAATAATTTTAATCACAATTGTAGATATGTTTCTTTCCTTTCTCCATCAAGAAGGTGTGAGGGGGAAGAAGTGGGTAAAGAAAAGTAAGTTCAGAGCAAATGACTGGGGTAGTACATGGACAAATGGGCAGATGGGAATAGAGGAGGCATGGAAAATTGACTGATCCTTTTCAAATCTTGAAATTTTTTGACATTCTGAAACTAAAAATTTACTATCCTTTTGTACATGACTTATAGGGGACAGAGGACTTTAAAGGCATGATAATCTTAAACTTGAGAAAACTAGCTATTGTATTGGTGGCTGGCCATACCAATTTCTATCCAGTGTAGCATGCTGCAAGTCAAATTTCACATATTATGTTTTCTCTCTTGATGATTTTCCTGAGACTCGGATTACACTTCATGGATGGCATTTTCCCCTTATTTATACTTGTTACTAGAAGCTCCAAATTTGAGATTTGGATACCTGTTCCTTTTGCAGCCAACCAATATTCTGCTTGGGGATCACTTTGAAGCTAAACTCTCAGACTTCGGTTTGTCAAAAGTTATGGACCTCGGTCAGTCTTATGTGAGCTCGGAAGTGAGAGGAACATTTGGCTATGTCGATCCGGAATACCAACGTAATCACCGTGTGAATCCATCTGGCGATGTATACAGCTTTGGAATCGTGCTTCTACAAATCCTTTCAGGGAAGAGAGTCATCGATATGAATGTGAAAAGACCAATGTCACTGGATAGAATGGTGAGAAACAACTACTTATCAGTTCTCTATTTTTTATTATTAATTCCCATTTGCTCACAAGCATTTGTGCTCCCAGGCCAAAGTCCTCACAAAAGGCGGCAGTATTTCGGAATTTGCTGATCCTAAACTTAATGGGGAATACTCATTGGAGGCTTTTGAGCGTACCCTCAAGTTAGCTCTATCATGCACAGCACATAAACAACAACGCCCATCTATGGAGCAAATTGTTATAAAACTAACAGAGGTATTGGATATCTCAAGATTCTCAACAAGTGGTGCAACTAATCATTTAGGTTTATCACCCTGAGCTTGGATTAGGTAAGATCAATGTATGTTTCTTAGCTATTTATATGTAAAAAAGGTAACATTTCATTATTTCAGTCTCCTGCACTGTAATCTGCTATTCTGCATTCTCCATAACTTATCACTAAAAAATGCAATGGTGTTTTATTACTTCTGAATCTGTAAAATGACCTTACACACGTATATATGTACATCTATAGACATCTTCTGAAGCAGAAGAAATTCAGATTTTAGCCCATATATAAAACCGAGCTAATATCACAAAAAAATTAAACTAAAAAAAAAAATCATAAGCACCCATATGCTCTCAAGTATGTACATGGATGTATGCTTGGAAAAATGCATACAGATGAATGAAAGAATAGCCAATCAAACAAAATCGGGTTACTGAACACGGACGATATGCTCTTGTTGGACTGCTGAAGTTAGCATGCTCGAGGGCTTGAAGTTATGGCAACCATGAAGCAACCTGATCAGTGAACTTGCCTTTTTACTACCGCGAGAAGTACCATCTGTGAGAAGGGAATATAGCGATGTCATGAGCGAAGACATTTTTTGTAAGATGGAAACAACCTCCATTCCACCATTGATGCAAAGTGACATCAATATGGAAACACAATATTCCCTCCCAGTTCGAGATGCCAAGGAACGCAGAGCTGCGACCAGAACAGGTATTGCCGAAGCCATTAGAATCGCATTCGCCCCTTCTGGGTTCTCTGCTAATGTTGCTAGAACTGCTAGAGAGTCATTGACAAGATCTTCTCTTTCAGACGCCAAAAGATTTATTAGAGATGGAACTACTCCCATGGACAGCGCCCTGTGATGGTTTGCAGGAAATATTAGCAGACCAAAGAGTGCAACCACGGCGTTCTTCTTTGCACGATAACTCCCATTCCTGATCAATCCCACTAGTGCTGGAATTGCCTCTGGTATTTCTCCGATTATTTCTCTATACTCATGCACAGACGAAAGATAAAACAGTATCGCTGCCGCATTTTGTCGGGCTTCCATCCTCAATCCCTTGCTCAAAACATCTAGTATTGGGATCAAGCCGCCACTCTCAACAATAACTGTTTTGCCCTTTGCGTGCTTCGAAAGGTTCAACAGAGCTGAGATTGAGTTCTCTTGGCTTGAAGGATCCGAAGAAGACACCAGATTTAGAAGTGGCATAACTGAGCCTGCTTCCACTAAGCAAACTCTGTTGTATATGTTGGATTTTGCGAGCAATCGAATCTCATAAGCAGCTTTATTCCTCTCTTCCTCTCTTCCTTCCGCAAGCTTGTCAACAAGGAAAATGGCAAGCATTTTCATAGATTTTGCCGCTGCCGAGCTGCCCGGAACTAGTGTTCTTGTTATATCTCGTCCACGATTGCCTGATTCAACAAGTGTGGCACCATTGTCGTGACAGAACTGCTGAATAAGCTTATGCAGTGCAGAATTCGGGACGAGCTCCGTGTTCATCAGCTTCTCCCCCGTTTTTGGGCAGATTAAATTTCCAGCTCTGAACCACTTTTGAATCGATGCTCGATCGTAGGTCTGACCAGTAGCGACAGTTACTGGATCTGACATAAGCTCGAGCGAAATCGGGCATTTGAAATCTTCTGGATTCAAACAATTAAGCACGTCCCCATCCAATCTGCAATCAGACTGATCATTGTTTCGCGCATCTGAGACATCAAATAACATTCCCCTGCAATAGTTCATGAATCCAATAAGGCTACTAAGAATCGCAATTTCCCTTTCCTCCCCTTTCGAATTCTTCCCATCAATCTCCTCTTCCAAAAACTTAATCTCTTTACTGCAATCCTTCCAGCTCTGAATCCCCAAACGATTGAGAACCCGTCTTAGATTGATCGGATTCGGAACAAACCGATTCTCGAATCCACCCAAAATCGCAAGAACATCCTTCATAGCTTGCTCATCACCAGGGTCAATCTCAATCTTCACATTCCACACTTGCTTAGTCAGCAATTCCACGACCTCTCGAACTTCCACCGGTACATCGATCGACCCCAAAGGGATCACATCGAGTGCCGTCCCTACCGATCGGATCAAGATTCGAAACTCATTCATCACCAATTCGGATTTCATTAGAATCCAAACACGGGCGCCTTCATGGGTGCAATCTTCTAACAAGTATTGAATCTTTTGAAGGGTGATGTAGAGCTCAGATAAGCACAAGATCATGGAATCCGAAAGAATCAAGCCATTGATTTCTTCTAAGAATATGAGAAGAATTTCAATCTCGCGGATTGTCTCTCGCGCGTTGCGCTTGTTCGTGGCGAAGATCTTGGTTTTGTAATTTGAAATGGTGTGACAGAGAACGATGAGAGCGCGCAAGAGGGTCTCCGGCGCAATGCCTTCGCAAGGCCGGATGGCCGGAAAAGTTAGAATCTGACGATCGGATTTTTGTGTCATTTTCTTCAATCAATGATACAGAATTAAAGAATGAAGAAGAAGAAATTTTTGAATTTTCCTTTTTAGGCTCTTGAGATAGAACGGTAAGATCTCCTTATAAGAAGGGGAATGGCTGTTGCTTGCTTGCTTTATATAGAGCGTGGTGAAGGATGTAGGATCTTTGAGGACACGTGTCTGTTTCTCAAGCGTCTGCTATTTTAACTTTTTTTTCTTACGAAGGTCACAGGAAGAACTTCAGAATCGGGATCTCGTATGGGAACTCGACGCGTGTCGATTTGACACGTGGCGATACCGATGCTCAGGAGAGACGGAGTCTTGGATCGTGCGCATTTATTCACGTGGAGCTATACGTATGGAGGGGTAGGTCCCGCAGGCCGACCTTTAAAACGTGGCTTGACGTGAGAGAGACGCGTGGTATGGGGCTTCTTTTGCCAGCAATTTAAGAGGAAGGGCCGTTTGCCGACGGAAATTGTGGATATTTTTTTTAGATACGTGAAGTTACGGTAATGCCCCTATTGTTTGAACTTTGAAAAGAGAAGTCTGGGGACTTGGACGGTAAAATCCTACCGAGGATTTTGAGTTTCTGACGAGGATTTGGGATAAGTTTTGAGGTTTGGTTTGGTATTCTACAAAAGAGTGGAAGGTGGGCCCGTGTCTCTTGGGCCACATGGCTTACAAATACATGGGTAGGTTCAATGTGCAACTGTTGGTCGATTGGATTTTCCATCAGAACAGCTATTAGGCAATTGTTCCTCCCCATGATGGGCCCCACTGAATGAATGGTTCTAATCACACTGGATTTCTATAGATCTTCAAAAGTGATTGCCCACCATGAGAAAGGCTCATTGATCCTAATTTATCAGCCATCCGATTAGTGGTTCGCAGATGGATGGTTGAGATCTATAGTTCGGACCTCAAAAGTGATGGCCGCTCTAAACAGCACCAATCAACTAATGGGAAAGTAATGTCAGTTATTAACGCATGATGGTGATGTGCAGCTAATAGGAGAGCCCTTTCACCTCTTTTTTGCAAGGGCTCCCTTCAGTCTAGAATTCCTCTCTACTTATATTTATTAGATATTTTTCTAGAAAAAAATTGTAAGCAAAGATTGATTTGATTTAATTATCTAATAACAACATGGGATTTTCTAGGCAATTTTGCGCAAAGCTATATCATGGCTCACTTTTGCATGAGAGAACAGCCACCTCAGATGGGTTAAATAAAAAATACAAAATCTGCCAAAACGTGAGCCAGAGTGGCTGTTCTGTTATGCAAAAGCGAGCTGCGAATGGCTTTCTGCGGAATTGCCTAGCAAATCCCTAATAAGAATGGAAGAAGGCTATGTTTGGCAAGTGGCAACCATGAAATTGTTTTTCATGGAATATTATCTTACCTGGTGTTGAGACAAGGGTAGAGAGAGTGGGAGAGGGAAAGAAATGAAGGGTATGAGTTAGAAGCGGCTGAACAATAAGGAAAACAAAAACTCTATTTTGAGAAAGAGCTTTTTCCTCTTCTCACCCTACAGTCGCTCATGCCCTCTCAATCCTCTACCATTTCCACTTGCCCCTACCGTAAGTTGGGATTAAACCTCCGACCTCTTGGCGAAGAACAAAGCCTCTTATCAATCGAGCTAGAGGCTCAACCCCATGCCCCTAGCTCTCTATGGACAAGAGAATTTGCCATTGATGATGTTAATGACCGAGGAGGTCCGATACGTTTATCCATAGGAACTATTCGGGAATATTTCCTAACATTTGACCCACAATGAAATCTTCAAAATGGGACCCACACCATAAATTTAAGCTGTTTAAACTGGGACCCACACCAAAAAAAGACAATGTAGACGTGGCTTTATAAGAGTTATATATTTGTCATTTGGACTAAATCCCAAGTTAGCATTTGTCCTTTTCATAAGCAATAGATAACTATTTATCCATCTCGGTAAAATAATGAATATTAGATATCATCTTTTGACACGCAGGGAGAGAGAGCAAAAGTGAGGTGCTTTCTTGTGACTCAACGCCACGTCAATTATATTGACTTATAAGGCACCACGTCATCTAAGTAAAGAGATGAATAAAGGTGGATAAATGCCACGTGCTCTCTATCACAGGAGGATTATGGCCACGTAATTGTCATATAGCCTTCTCTCCTATGACAACCAATGCTGCTGCAGTATACCAGTCAAAGAAGGCAAAACAAAGTCTCCATTAGTAGGACCCACACGTTTAGAAACTTTCATGTTTCATCCTAACTGTACATGTGGACATTAATAAAGGGAGATCGATACTGACCAAGTATATACTGATCAAAGATTAGGACCGTTGATCTGATGGGCCCATGTCCATGCCCAACACATATATTCGTAAGATTAATTGAGGCACACTCAGAATCACGTTCATGCGTCTTTTTAAGAAAATACAGTAGAGCCCACCTTTTTTATGATCCAAACCGTTCATTTGTTGGTGCCTACTATGCCCCAGAATTCATCTCCATAGGCTGATCCTAACCCTCCAATCTATAAAAGGATGGCAGATTATAGAAACCTCTACAGATCGGAGCGTTTGGAACATCTGATGGACATAATTTTGGGGCACGGGCTATTTATGTTGAGGCCTGACAAATGAACGGTTCAGATATTCAAATAATGTGGGTCCATTATATTTAAAAAAAATACGTGGGAAGACCCATGTAAAAGCTCATCTAATGTATGAATTCTGTGGGTCAGGCAAATGACACTAGAAATGCTGGCGAAGAAAACCCACTCGATGGCTTGTGTCACTGTTGTGTGCACGTAGGTGAGCAATTTGGCCTGGGTCGGGTTGAGCTTTAGCTAAAAATTGAATCGGAATCAAGTTGAGACGAACCCGATTTTTTGGGCGTTACTTCGGGGCATAGTGGCTCCCACCTTTGAGTAATCGGAACCATCCACTATATGGGCGTTACTTTGGATCTTTTGTAGCCCAAAAATCATGTAAATCATCTAATCCTTACATTCAATAATCTGTATTCACATTCAACAACACAAACATTATTCGATATTAGATTGGATGATTAGCATAATTTTCGGTCCATATGGGAATGCAAGGGCTATCAAATGGACAGATCAGATCAATCAAAAGTGCTGCCTTATTTCCCAAGCTTGGGTGGGAAGGCAAAATAGTAATTCTTGCTTTAAGGTTGTATACAAACCTAGGTATAAAACCCCTTGCCAATTTGAAGTGGAGGGTGGGTAGGCAAAATAGTAACTCTTGCTTCAAGGTTTTATACAAACCTAGGTATAAAACCCCTTGCCAACTTGAAGTGGTGTTGGGGCAAAGAGACTACGCGGCAAGAGGTGTGTCGGCTACCACTTGGGGGTGGAGAGAGAGAGAGAGAGAGTGAGTGAGTTTCTTCCTGGCTTTCTTTCTCGGATTACTCTTTTGTATGGTCTTAGGTGAATGAAGCAAGCAAAGGATTGCGAGTTTGTGGGTTTGTGTTTAATCCATTGTAATCCTTCTATATTGTTTTTCTCATAGTGGAAGATCGTGTTTCTCATCCGTGGATGTAGGCTTGGACGAACTACGTAAAACCTTGGTATTCATCTTGTGGCTTGTTTTATTGGTTTATCTTTTCCCTTAATTTGTGCACGAACGGATTTGCTTGGCGGATTTTCTCAACAAAAAGGTAAACCCAACTAGCTAAATAAATGGGTTGACATAAAAAATTATTTTTTATAGCAATTGCAACCGTGTATGTGTCTAATAGTTGTAATTGATGTTATGAATATACTAATTTAAATCAAATGATTGTCAAAGCAGTTTATATTCATTATTTCTAGTGGATGCAAATAATTACCTTAAACAAGTAAAACAATTATTTTTAACCCTTATAAAGGATGTCATGCTAGGAGTAAACATATTCAAACTTTCAAGAAATTACGATTGCAAGAGCTAATTCAAATTCAAGAAAACTATTTAGGATGATAACTGTATAAACTAATCAAATTTATAAATGAGTTTATATATATATATATATATATATATATATATATATATATATATATATATATATATATATATATATATATATATATATTCTCCGAACGCAAACCAACAAGAGCTGATTTTATACGAGGTTATTGTTTGATCGGACATCAAGGGCGGCACGCATGTTGGTTCCCCAATTGGTGGTGCACCATATAATTAATTTCAATTCATAAATTATGGCATATTTAGAGATGTTAAAGTATAAATGATTAAATAACACCGTCTCTAAGGGATTAAGCTTTTGAGGTAAATGATTGTTTTCACATGTTACCTGAGGTGCAAAGCTATTGCCTCACTGTAGGTCCTGGGTTCAAAACCCAATAACTTCTTGATATTAAAAATTCACATGTACAGCTAACCCCTAAAAAAGATGAGCCACATGGGGGAGTGTTGAGGTATAAATGGTTAAATAGCACAATCTCTAAGCTTTTGGAGTAATTGGTTGTTTTCACGACATGCCTCTATATTTGCATATAATCGTTCATGAGTCTGATATTATTTGCATATAATCATAGATGCAAATAATGGTTATAATCCTTCATATCTGGCTTCCCAAGTTGGTTTAATGTCTAATTTGCAAATAAGATCCACTCAAAATAATGTTATTTATTTGCAAATAAGGATTAATTTTAATGGTATCCAAAGAAGCCGTATAATAAGGAAGAGAACGACCAGGCAGACAATAGTCGTCAGGATAGCATCGATGATAATTTTAGGATCCCACATGGGGACATGTATAAGCAAATCAAGGCCAATGATTTTATCATGAATCATGAGGTGACCCATGGTCTTTGTCCCATGGCATCTCATGTGTAAGATAGAGAACTATGGTTTAGCTTCTATTTGTGGAAGCGTAAAAGTGGATTAATGTATCAAGAACACAAGACCATCTTAGCGTTGAGCATCTCCAACCTTGAGGACAGAGGTTCAATCCAGCTTACCTACCAAAACAAAAGATCATTCTTAACGCATTTGACCGGCTGGAATATTATTGATCAACGTTTGGACTATGCACCTAACAACCACCATTTTTTAGCAGTTGCAGTTAGGAAATATCAAGTTGCCACTCTTTTCTTTAACCTGATCGATCAATCCCAAGCTCAAATCCAAGCTTGTGAGTTGTGACCCTCCTGGTCGGCGAAAAGGAGATTCCGTGTTAATATAAAAACGGGAGATATGACTGTTGATTTGACCTGAGTAGATCCATTTATTGTTTTATGGGGATTTGAGCCCGTTCTTTGTTTGGATGCCAAAATTTTTTTAGTTCTTGGGACTTTTGTGGAATTTCCACAGGATACACGCATTTCATTACTGGTTATACAGTGGGCCCAAAAGTATCCCACGAACCAAAATAACCCCGCACGAAACCCAAAGCTGGAAAAAAAAATCCCAGGAACTAAAATAATCCCGCACGAAATCCGAGTAACCAAAATAACCAAAAGAAGAAATTTTTTCTTCCCAACAGTTCAAGCAGCCAAACAAATTGTACCAGGATCTTTTTTCCCACCATAGTCCGGTCAACAAAACATGGGATTTTTATTATACCGGAATACTTCCAGGGAGTTTTTTCCCTCCAATCTCCTAGGAAGTTTTTTGTTCCACAAAAGTTCCAAGAACCAAAAAAATACTGGTTGATGCCCTTTTTTTCATCACAAAACAGTTCCCGTTTTCCTGGCATTGCTCTTTTTATGTTGTAAGTTACACATCTTCTAATATTCCCATTTTGCTCTTTACACTATTTGATTTTCACATTTCCTTCTACACTTCCTTCTACACTTTGTTCTAAGAGCATAACGGTTTGCTATTAAACGGTGTAACCCTCAATGAATAATTTGTTTGGGTATTACAGGGGAGTACTGTACTTCCGTAGAGCCAGCTACATAAGCAGAAAATGAGTCTTTAAGGCAACCATGAAAATTATTCCATAGAATCATCGTGGTCCCAAGTGTGTGAGACGTAGGGAGGGAGAGATCTAAGTTGGTGGGATTGGAGAGACCATCAGCACTCCCTGAAAAATAGGGGAAAAATAATACCTAATTACAGTTGGTATTTTGTTTTCAAGTTTTCGAAGCCTTTCATTCTCCCATCACTCCCAACCTCTAAAAATTTTCTTTCTCCCGCCTATCACTCCCAACTGATGTAATATTTTTTTCAAGGTTGCCAATCGTGGCCTAAGATAGATCCTGAATTGGCCTGCCTTGCTCAATTTTCATACGTTATTCCTTAGTTTATTAACTCGATCATTTCATTCTTCCATAACCCATTACTTTCAATATACATTTATTGCCACCCTATTTGAAATTTTGATTGTGGAGATGGTAAGAAAATGGAGATGAGAAGCTTCAAGGCGAGTTACAGCCGTTTTCGCTTTCTTTAAGACGATACCCGCCCCCAAGATACAATGAAGCCCAATGAAAATACACCAATGTTCTGTCGACGTATTCCACAAACAGCAACAAACCCGAATAACCCTTGAATTTATCAAATGCGTGAGATGCTAGTGTTTCTACAGAATAACAATACACTAGAGAAAAAGTACAAAAGGGCACGAAGAAAGGTTGGAAAAGCTTTATGATAATTGCAAAGTGCTTTGGAATCGCTAAATTTAGGTTTTCCACTTGGAATTTCATATGGTGCTGAGAATGGTGGGTTTCCTATCGTTTTATAGACCGATAGGCTAGCTAGGGATGGCTGTGCGAGGGCGGAGTTGGTAGTGTTTGAATTTCTCCCCACTTAATATGTTCATCTAGGGGAGTTCCTCTTTTTCTTTTTTCTTGATCTTGTAGGGGCCGTTTCTATAGGATTCATTTCTACGAAATGAATCTTGTAGGGGCCGTTTGGATACGCGGGTTTTAGAATCCAGGTTTTAATTTGAAAACAGTGTAAAAGAGGGTTCAAGATTTCAAGTTGTTGTGTGCTGTCCTGACAATGTTTCTTGGGTTTTAAGTACGGTTTTACAAATCTCTCCCCCATCCTGAGATTTCGAAAACCTGGAAACATGGGACGATCTCCTGTAGACCTGGCAAACGGGTGGGTCGGGTCGGGTCGGCCCGCGGGTCATGCTGGTTACGGGTCAAAATGACCTGCATTTCTACGGGTCAGCAACTAGTGATCCGTACCCAATGCGGGTGGGTCGGTCGACCTGCAATTTTTTCCAAAACAGTGTTTTTTTTTTTGCCAGCGATAAATTCACCCCCTAATTTTCAAGATGGATGGTACTACCTACACCATAGGATGATCCAAACCATCCATTTGATGGGCCACATCGTAAATAGATGGTACCCCAAAAACCATTGCCATAGGATGATCTCAACCGTTCAATCTATAGAAGTTTCCATATTGTGAGTCCCTCTTTAGATTGGAGGGTTAGAATCGTCATATGCTAATGATTTTTTAGGCACAACCTATTTACATTATGGCCCATCAAATGCACGGTTTGGAATTTGGATCATCTAGAGCATATTTAACATTGGGGTCAGAGTTTCAAACTTTCAGTTCAAAGGACAACCTATTTTCAGTTCAAAGCACAACCTATTAACATTGGGGTCACGGTTTGGAATTTGGATCATCCAAAGCATAATTTGGATCATCCAGAGCACAACCTATTTTCAGACTTTCAGCATATATAACATTGGAATCTTGAAGTTGAAGAGTGGAATTTAGATCTATTTTCAGACTTTCAGCATATTATAATTTGGGTCAACCCGCTGACCCGACCTATGTTTTTGGGGGTTGGGTCACACGCGGATCGGTTTTGGCGGGTCACTAAAACCCTGACCCGTGCCCGCAAATTTGCGAGTGAGTTGGGTCGACCCGCGGGCACAGGTCGCGTTTGCCATGTCTAATCTCTTGTAAGACTTTTGTTGACTTGCATAGAACATGTTTTGATTTTTGTAAAATCCGGGTTGTAGAGAATGTCAGATTATGTGAAGAGTAATCTGGATCGGTTCATATATGGTCAGTGATCAATAAGGTTTTGAGTTGGGGACACCTTAGCCATGTGTGTTCACGTTGGAATGGGTATGGTAATGGGTAAGCAATATGTATGGGCCCGTTGTAAGCCCAATAAGGTTTGTGAGCTTATTTGAGGATTGCGAGTCTATAATGGGTGGACTCTAGGGTTTCCTTTTAGTTTATTATAAATACGGGATTGGTCCCTACTTTCACAGATAAGGTTGTTATTTCTCCCATTAGAATACACATGAAGAAGTGAAGAGAGTAGAAAGCCACCCATCATATTATTCTTCGTTTGCAGAGATCGACGATCCTGAAATCATCTTTGCTAAGGATCAACTACCATGGACGGAGGTATTAATCATCTATTTCTTCTCTTGTTTAATTTGTTACATCACATGCTTATGATTTGATCACGCAATATAAAGTCTATCATCTCCTGCTCTCTTGCTGTCGGAAAGAAGGCCGAGCAAAAAGAAAACGACAGCTGGTCTCTTTCTTCTCTCGTCTCCCATCTACAATTTTGAGGAAGTGTAAGATTCTAAAATCCGCATATCCAAACAGCCACGTAGTGTTGTCGATCATCTCCATCGCGGAAAGCATTTCACAGATGGTATGTTGCATGTGAGAGCAGCCAGCTCATAAATAAAGACAAAATCTGCTGAAAAGTGAGCCTGTGTGGCTGCTCCCACATGCAACGGACCAACCGTGAAATGCCTTCTGCGATGGACGCTAGCAAATCCCTTCTTCCATATTTATTATTTATCTCATTCTTTACCATTTAAAAAAAAACTTGGTCTTCTCACATGAACTTTGCACCTCTTTTAAAAAACTCATTTTCCAAAATAAAAATTCCTTTTCATGTTCAAAACCTTTTCAATTTTCAAAAGCTGATTTATTTTGAAAATCTCCAACACACCCTTCTCGCCCACTCAGGAGCAAGAGTGGTCTTAAAAACGTGGGTAAGGCGGAAAACAGGGATAAGCAGAATCCGAATCACAAATCCCGTGCAGAGACGGGAATGGGATTGGGTTTCGGATTGTTTTGTCCGTACCTACCACTCTAACAGCCACATATTGGCATGGATCCACATGCAACCATGCAGGTATGGGTTTAAAAGAAAGGGCAGAGGAATACGGGCAACACAATAATTATGAGGTTGTTGTGAATAAGAGAGATTCAGGGATATCGTGGAATACAGCTCACACAATAAATGTGAGAGTCAGTGTGGATATGACGTTCAGGGATAAGGACGGATTGGAGCTTTATAGTTTATATACACGCTTAAATCATAGGATAGCAACATGTGAAAGTTTGAAAAGTAAGCATGGAGTCCATGGGCTAGGCCCACTTTACATCTTAATCAGACTGGGCCCGGATTTGGGTTTTTCTTTTTTTTGGTCGAATAAGGCATTGGGCTATTAAATATCCACCTCCCTTCTTGTCTCATCTTTTTACAAATAAGCAACCTTGTACAGAATAGGTGAAAAAAAATATCTGCAATCATTACATTATGGCTATTCCAAGGTCACGTAGTGGTGGTTATGGGTGCCACGTCCAAGGCCCATCTATTAAAGAAATGTGGGCCCCCACAAATGGTAGGCCTACTCCCTACTCGTCTCATTATCATTGTCAAATATACTGGCCTCATTTTGATTGCTCGGATCAGGAATCAGAATCAGTATCCTATTTTGATTCTTATTCCGATTTCTATGTAAATGGAATGGAAAAAATTAAAATAAAAATTAATTGAAAATTTTCTAATAAAATTTCATTCTAACGAGGAGAATCATAATACCACCTCTTAAGGCGGAAAACAGATAATGAGATTTCCCCCCTTTAATTTCATGCTATTCCGATTCTAGTGCTTGATTTGGGCATTCCAACCACACAGAAGTTCTCAAAATTAAATGTAAATTTGAGTCCAATAACCAGTTTTGGGCTCACAGTCATCTAAATCCAAATCAAACAGAGCCTTGGGAATATAAATATGAGAAAATCTTTTTGAAATGATCATTATTTATATTAAGGAAAATAACATTGCTCGGATAGATCACTGCCACGTGTATGGTGATCAGGTCCATGAATGTTGTTGGGATTTATTTCTCTTGGTCCCACTCTCATTGGAATATTCTAGACCTTTGGCCAGGCATGAGGAAAAAGGATGTCTTTCATTCGTTGATTTTTCTGCGTCCCAATCGTGCGATGAGATCGCACTTCGGCATCGGACCCAGACCCGGACCCACTGCGTCGCCCTGTGACAATCAGTGTCCATATCATGGCCCAGAATCTCTAGCTGTAGGCAGCTGCACAGAGCTCTTAAAACTTCCCAAACCAACCTCACATGAGCCATCATGGTATGTCTAAAGAAATCTAAACAAAGGAAGACAGCTATCTAGAAAGTAATCTTGAGAAAAATATGACTGCTAAAATGAAAAGCCATTCACCAAGAATAAGTATTCCATATAAATAACCAATTCAGACCATCTATCTATCCACCCCCATAAGCTTCCAAGTTTGGAACTGCACAGTAAAGATGCAATGCTTACCAAAAGGTCTAATTTTTGTATGGAGCTTGATCTCTTGCATTACCATAGCAGTGTCCTCGACCCACGGCCAATACAGCCCTCCAAGCTTGACACAGTTAACCGGTCTCTTCCCCCATCTCACATTCAACAGAAGTTATTCTGAATTTTTTGGTGGGTCGAATATTCGACAGTCCGATAATGGATCACACATTGATCTTATTCTCAACAAATTCTCAGGTGAAGTTTGTGGCAAATTTGTGAGAGAATGTTGCCTACTTTGCAAAGTTTGTATGATGTTTTCTTGGGTTCTTTTATCAGGTTCTGGAATTGTGTTTGATTTTTTTTTGGGTTTTTTTTTTTTTAACAGGGTCTGGATTTGTCTCACAAAATAATTATTACTATGGATTCTTCAGTGCTGCAATCAAGCTGCCTTCGGATTATTCTGCAGGAGTTGTAGTAGCATTTTATGTCAGTTTTCTTATTTCCATTAGACTATACATTCATGACATATGCAATGTAACATGCGTTATCTTGCATCAGTATAGGTAGAGTGTCGGAATCCAACACAGATATAGAGTGATTCGGCAAATCTCAACAACAAAGATTTATGGATTCACCAAAATACTTTAATCAATTCTCAAATTAAATTTTTTTTTTTTTTTTTACATAATAGTAAAGTTAGAATAAGTAATATATTGAAAATTTTAATAGGTTAAGTAAATATAATGCTTTATTTACACATAAAAATACATACTGCTAAGATGGATAAAGCTCAAAACATGCGGCAATTGTAAAGTTGTGGAAGTAGTATTCAGAAAAAAAAAAGTATAAAAGAATCTAGAATGGTCGCAAAGAATCCATACTAATGGAATCCTAGATGTGTCGGACATGGGTACTTCGTCCATCCAGAAGAATCCATGTATCATAGCCATCTGCATACAATTCTGCACATGCATACATAAAAATGAAAGATACATACATCACATGACATGAACCATATACAGAAAACATGGTTAATGAATGCAGCAACCTTGCTGCAATTTTATGTTCATAAACTGAATGGACAGCATGAATTCAGATGACGAATGCAAATGTTTTCCCCCACACACACGACGAGATAGACATTGAATTGCTTGGTCATGAAAAGAGGAAGGAATGGGTCCTGCAGACAAACGTCTATGGTAATGGCAGCACTATAGGAAGAGAGGAAAAGTTTTATCTCTGGTTTGACCCAACACAACAATTCCATCAATACAGCATCCTCTGGAATTATCATCACATAGTGTAAGATATAATTTTGAATATTAGACCTTCTCATTATACTCTTCTTAATTAAACTCTTTTGATTGCAAGTCCACGAAGTTTTGCAGGTTTCTTGTAGACAATATTCCAGTAAGAGAGGTGAACCACAGTGAGGCTATTTCCAGAGCTTATCCTTCAAAACCCATGTCGGTGTACTCTACGATATGGGACGGGTCAAAATGGGCAACACACGGTGGAAAAAAGCCGGTAAATTACATGTTTGCACCATTTGTGGCATCATTTTCAGAGCTGGAAATAGAGGGCTGCATATGGAATCCAACAAAGGTAATTCCATTGTGTTCTAAGAGCGGACCGGAAACTGGTTCAAACTCTGACCCAGTAGATGGAGAAGAGTTTGTTAGGCTGTCCGAGCAACAGAGAACGGGGATGGATTCTGTTAGAGAAAGATTCATGCTCTACACATACTGCAAAGATCCAGGTAGATATTCAGTTCTACCTCCAGAATGCAGTGACAAGAATATGGGTGATTTACAGGACGGAGATAGGATTGATGGATGAACAGTCTTGATCTTCCAGAAAGAGTGAGTCTTCAAAGTAATGAAGAAATGCATAGTGTTTTCTCCCATCTGACCATTTATTTTTCAAGGGAGATCAATGTATGGGTAACATTTATTTGAAAAGTTATAGAATAACATGCAAAACAATAAAATATAAAAGCCAAGTAGATTAAACCTGAAGAAGAGGGAATACCCATTCTACACTACATAATCATAGAGTAGATACTTGGAACTGGTCAAAGGAAAAAAAAAGGTGTAATGGGGCATATCAAATATGATGAAACAACAAACCAGTAATTTGTTTCACAGGAAATACTTGCTAGTAAAAGAAGAGGAATACATGATGCTTTCAAGCATGTGAAAGTGCTCTGTGACTTTGTGTTGAAACTATGAGATTCTGGGTTCAAGCCCGCTTACTTACCACAAAAAAATGTGTGAACATGAAGCAGAAAAGGGCCCTACGTATAGATGAACCCAATTTGATGAACCCATAGCTCGGCTCTTGGTTCAGTATTACAGACGAGCTATATTATTCCAAAAGCAGCTCACTTAACTTCAATTATGGAGCTGCTCCACTAGATTACAATCTAATTGGGCTGGCCATTCAAAAAGAACATACAGATTTTATTTTATTTTGTATGTAAGGATATCACTTTATTCAAAGAGAAGAAAAGGAAAATTACATCAGGGCAGAGAGTACACCCAGAGGGAGACAAGTTGTCCTGCCGAAATACATTAAGCCTCTGCTAACACCAGATATAGCCAGCGAATCAACAATCTCATTGGCTTCTCTAGAGATGGGATTAAAAGAAATTTTTCTCCCCCTTGTTATAGGGAGATGATATTTTCACCCCATTTGCAGTACGCATTTCCCCCCCCCTTACAACGTGAACAGTGGGCAACTTTAATGCCTTTTGACGTCAAATCACTTTGGGGTGAAAATATCATCGCCCTTGTTATATCGACGATCTCGTTGATCGTATGGCCTAATCACCATGGCCCTTTACACGCAACAGACCCCAAGGATGACGCTAGGGCCTACGGGCCCATGCATGTGGGTCAGACCTCTCAAATCATTTTCCTTCTGACAAGCAACCTCCACCCTTGGGGGCAGCCTCGTTGGAGTCCGAGATGCATGTAGGACAAGAGAGCTCCCACACCAACAACAACAATAACCCATTGCTGCCTTTGAGCACATCTCCAATGCCTGCTGGACCAGGGCTGCCAAGAACATTAATCGAAATTCAGCTTTATGAAGCCAAGTGGTGGGGAGTCCATGATGCAGCTCTCCTTTTCTTCTTCATCAACCAGCCAAAATTTCATTCAACTTTCTAGAAAAATCAGTTGTGAAAAATCCTATAATTCTTTCTTCCCACGGGCCCAAGACATGATCAGAGATTTAGGGCCCATTCTTTAACTTTTCTGGAGAGCACTTCTGCATTTTTTTGCTGTGGAGAATAATAAAAGTTGAGAATGGGGTTCCCCAAATTCAGTTTGTTCCACTAATTTCTTCTTGTTCCGACTCTCGAGCCACTATTGGCATGGATCATTTTGGTCTCCCCGTTTTGCCCGCTGAGACGGAATGAGAATGAGAAGCGTTGAAGAACACACCCTTAACTGCCCAAATAACAAGATTAAGGTGATTCTTCTTAACATAACAAACATGAGCTTCTCTCTTTCCATAGGATCCAGATCACCAAGGATGGAATAACATCCCATAAAAAGACATACTCAAAGATAGGAGAGGACGCCACCAGATCTCAAACAGTGCCCTCAAAGAAAAGGGGTCAAGCCATTGGGCACAAAACCAATGCACCACCCCCACCCAAACACTCCTAGCCAAGGGTAATGGATGAATATGTGGTCTCCCGTCTCCTCTCGATGGTTGCATACCATGCACTTATTGGCCAACCTGAAACCTTTGGGCTTGATAACGTCCAAAGTGTTGATCTAACCAAGAATGGCCGATTGGCGGTCCAAGCAAAATATTGCATTCAAAGGAATAGCAGGCTTTCACGTCCTCCTCCATAGATAATCATTCTCCCCACTCCTACCAAGGAAGAAAGAATGGAAGGAATAGCAGGCTTTCACATCCTCCTCCGTAGATAATCATTCTCCCCACTCCTACCAGGGAAGAAAGAATGGACTGGTTAGACACCGTGAGCCTCATCTGACCATACCCAATTATCTGGGTCATCAAGGGAAGAAAACATCTCTAAAGTTCTCATAAGCCCAGGAAACCATCGGACAGACACTTTGATTTGGACGAAGGACAATCACCTCTCTCTCTCTCAAATTTCCAATTCCATTTACCTAAGAGATCCTTGAAGTTCCAATTCCAATTAGGAGAATGTTTCTAAGCTGAAGTCCTCCATCTTTGGAGGTTGCATACAGTGTCCCAATTCACAAAGTGCTTGATCATTTTCTTTCTCCTTACCTTCCTAAAGAAAGTCCTATTGCAATCTTTCCATTATCTTAGCAACTTCTTTAGGAATTTGAAGAAGACACATAAACTAGCTTAGCAAATTCAAAAGGGCTGCCTCAACCTAACTTTCCCACTAACAAATAAGTAGCTCTTGTTCCACACAACTAATTTCTTTTCTGTCCTTTCCACTAACCAGTGCCATAAAGTCTCAATGGGATCCCCAAACCAAGTACGAGACCCAAGTAGGACCATGGCAATGTTTCCTCCCTAGACCCAATTGAAACTGCTCGGAAAGCCACTCTCCTTGGGAGATTGTAAGCAGCCAACAAGCTATTCCTCACATTACCCTAATCATCTAAGAATAATTTTTTGTATTCATTACCCGCTCCTCAGAATCCTTGCAGAACATAAAGGTATCATCGGCAAATTGAAGGTGAGACACCGAGACTCCTTCGTCCCCTCTTTCGAGGAACACTCCCTCTCTCAGCTCCCTCTCTTCTGCAACAGATCCTTATGAGGTCTTACCTGATTTTTTCTAAGTCAAGAATCAGTTTGTCATGAACCATGAAGATATTGCTGCATGCACCAATAAGAGTTCATCTTACCAGAAAAATGCAGAATGCAAAATTAACAAACAAAAAACACATTTTGAAGGTTGTAAATCAGATAATTCTATGTGAATGAACATTACAGAAAAAGGTGACATCTTTATTTTTTAAGAACATGTAACACTGCTGAATTTCTAATTAACAAGTATGGCCCAAGTAGGATACCAAAACAAACCAGCAGATGTATCATCCTAAGCTATATACCATATTTTCATATCACAAGCTAACTTATTGATGCCATCGCTCTCCAAACATGACATCGTCATAATAAAAAAGAGAGCATTAGGAGATTACAACCATGCTGGGTTCTTCAAAGGAGTAACAACAGCCTTCACTTGCAGGTAGTTATTAAGGCTGTAGATGCCCTTTTCTCTCCCCTGCCCACTCATCTTGAACCCGCCAAAGGGAATTGCAGCATCGAAAACATCAAAGCAATTAACCCATATAGTTCCAGCTCTAAGTGCACGAACTAAGGTATTTGCCGTATCAATATTCTTGGTGAAAACCCCTGCCGCTAGCCCATAGCGCGTGGCATTTGCTCTTCGTATCACTTCATCAAGGTCCCTGTCATCAGCCACAACATAAACATGAGAAATGGAGAACCCTTTTGAAAAGACAAAAACTTATCTCTCTCGACTGTTTGTTGGCTCACTTGAACTTCAAGATGGACTGGACCGGACCAAAGATCTCATCTTTTGCTATCAACATGTCATCCTAATTAACATGAGCATTACATTTTGATTAGTCCAAATAAGAATCACCTCATTTTAGATCTGTTAATTGTTAGAGTGGGGTTAATGATACCTTGACATCTGAGAACACAGTAGGCTTAATATAGTAGCCTTTGTCGCCAAATCTTTCACCTCCCGATTCAAGTGTGGCCCCACTTTCAATGCCGGATTTTATGTAGTTCATGATTTTGTTGAACTGCTCTAAATCGATCTGAATACTCAAATGGAAAACAAAAGTATCAATATAAAACTTTCTTGTATGACAGAAGATAGTTAATTGCAATACAAGTTGGGATACAAAAGCATAAATGCAGTTCACAACTTTATAGAGGTAGCCCCTTTTCAGCAAATCATGACAAATAACAGAGGCATATGATGGTTTACAGCAGAACCCATCATATGGCTAGTTTCAATAGGACAGTTATTTTTACGACTCGTGAAAACAGAGTGATTTCCTACCCACTGCCAAAAAAAAAAAAAAAGAAGAAGAAGAAGAACGAAAGAAAGAAAGAGGACAATAGAGTTTTTAATCACCCACCTGAGGACCTTGTTCAACACCCTGTCTGAAAGGATCACCAACAACACGTTTCACAGCACGTGCTTTTGATTTTTCTATAAACTCATCATACACACTTTCGTGTACAAATGTACGAGATCCGGCACAACAACATTGTCCCTGTAAAAATCTCAGCAATAGTTATTAAACAAAATTATCCTCTGAGAAATCCAGCATAATTCTTACAAATAATTGGTGAGACAAACCTGATTGAAAAAAAGAGCGAAATGTGCAAGCTCTACAGCCTGATCAACATCGGCATCCTCGCATATAATGAAAGGAGATTTCCCTCCAAGCTCTAACGTCACAGGCTTAAGATTGCTGTTCGCAGCCAATTGAAGTACGATCTTACCAGTATCAGTTGATCCTGTGAATGCAAGCTGAAAATAGAGTAGAAACAATTTTTAGATGGGAAGAGCAAATATTAATTTCAACTAGTTGATTTACTCAGCTAACCTACCAAAAAATAAATTTTTTTGACTTAAGCAGGAAATGTAAAAAGTGTAAACTCAAAACGGTTAGGCAATGAAGAATACCACTGGTAACTGTATTCAGTCTTTATAAGTGCCTGACATACCTTAAGGGGGGTTTTATTCATTGTATGATTATTATGTTTACTTAAGTCCATACTCACAAATATCTCCGATATTTTTGAAAATATCATATTTTTGCAATTTTATTTTTTGCAAAAAAATAAAGAACTAAACCCAAACTGGCGGCCAACTCAAATGGCCCCCTCCCCAACCTTGTGACATCAATTCATGGACTAGAAGTGCGTACATGCTTCACATGGCCCACCTTGAAGACTGGTTGATTTGGCTTATCTCCTTTTACCGTGGATGGTCCCCCATCATAAAGGCATAACTCAAGACGCCAATATAACAAGGGAAACTTTTCACAATGTTGACTCAGTATTTTCAACAAGAAGAGTAACTAAGTGCTAACATTCAGTGGCATTGGCAGAAGAAGTACTAAGGGGAAGAATGAGAAAATACGCCAAAAGGATAGGCCACTCCTAGGCACTCACAACAGTTGATTTTCTTCCAACTTTACAACACTCACTCAACTGCCCAAATTATGCAATAAATCCACAGATTTGTTTGGGAGGCATCATGGAAAGTCAGCACGAAGCATGTAATAAGACTCGTTGAAAGAGAACAAGAAGAATAAAGAGGTAAACTTATAGTAGGTTGAATAAGAAGGGTTAATGAAGGTTAGGGTTAGAATTGGTAAATAGGACTTCACATCTTATTAGAATCACAAGTTTCAGGGACTTGTAGTTTTACATGTTTTATTCATGTAAATATTTATGCAGATTTGAATTTAGGATTGAAAAAAAGATTCATATAAGTTTTATTTGAAACTTGAGATGAGTTTTTAAAGTTTTAAGTATGCACTTTTTTAAGATACACTCACTTGGCATTGTCAAACGGAGAAATCACACGTTTAGGAAAACATAATCATGTAAACAGGAAGCATACTAGTTAAGAGGAAGAGTATAGGAAGCGTGCTTCCCCTAAATTTGGAAGTGAGAAGAATTTAGCTTCTAAAGTGAGCTTCCCAGCTAACCAGGAAGCTTCAGGTAGGTAACCATGGGCTTGAACCAGAGAAAAGGGGGGAAATGATTATTTAATAATATTGTATACATGTTTTACAATTTGTAAACCGAATAAACTCCAGGGATATTGATTCCTCATTATGCTGAAAATGGTTGAACAACTATATTTACTTAATAATATTGTATACATGTTATTCAATTTGTAAACCAAGTAAACTCCAGGGATATTGATTCCTCATTATGCTGAAAATGGGTGAACAACTATATTTACCATGATTGCCATCATATAAATTTGGATAGCGAAAGCAGAGTATAATGGAATCAAAATCTTAAAAAGGATGAACAATCACAGATCCATGATAATACTTGTTTCTTGCAATATCAATTATCAACATCTCAAATAAAAAACCACTCTAGTGCAATACCTTGTCGACATCCATGTGGCTGGCAAGAGCTCCACCGGCAGTTGGACCAAATCCAGAAATCACATTCAGGACACCAGGGGGAAGCCCTGCCTGCCATAGAGAAATGCATGCAAGAATGCAAGATGGTATTTAGGGGAAGAAAATGAGTATTAGATTTTATTCAGCGCCACCACAAAAGTTTCCTTAGAAACTAGAAACAAAACAACTAAAAAAGTCTAATTTTCTTGGTACTGTTTTGAGCCGGGCGAAATTAGATCTTATTTCAGAAAGACTATAGGTTGTTACGAGTTAGTATTTCTAACCAGCAGAACCCATGTTAGTATCTACTTATTGCATCATATAAATTTCTGTGTTCGACACCAATGTCAGACCAAGGTTAGGGTATAACTAGTTAGTTTTGTATCTAACTATTGTATAATTCTGTCCTCATGATAAAACATTTTGTTTCAATCAAACCAGAACAAGTACCCAAGTTTCCCAATATTCTTGAGGCCTTGAAGGCTCCTGAGCCACCGTATACACTTAGAGTCTGAGGTGTTTTATGCTCCTTTAATTTTTTTGTTTTCAAGTTGATGATGCAGTTCCATCAGAAATCTATCAATAGAATTGCTTGTCAAATAAATCAGATTCCAGGTGATATCAATAAGTGGGTTTTAAGAGAACTAACTGAAATGTTTTTTTGTAGTGAATGTGCTTAAATTTTAATAATACTTCATAGAAAACGATGCGTGACATCTAATATTATTTAACGAGAAAGTATATCAAACTTTGATTTGGGACTACTATAAACCAGATTAGCAAACCAAAGTGAACAAACAAGAAGTTCAACACTGAAAGTGAACAAGATAAATGAAGTAGTATAGAAAACTTTGAACTATCAAACCGCACCAAGTGTATCACTGAACTAGTAACTCTGCTTTAAAAACCCGGCTCACATCTTTACTTATGTTTTAAGTACTGTGTCCACTTATACATTTATGCATCTAATACCATTATAAATTTACTAAAGTTTCTGCCAGAATATTTTTTCAAGAGATTTTATATGGTGTAAGGGCTTACAACAATATGGTAGGGTTACCGCCCTTGATATTTGATCCAACAGCAGCTCACTTTTTGAGCTTTTAGAGGAGCTGCTGTTGGATCAAATGTCAAGGGTGGTACTTCCACCGTACAAAAGGCCTTATTGTTGTAAGCCCTTACACCATATAATTTCTCTTTTTTCAATAATAAAATAGAATAATATGGATGTGTCAATAGTATCATATTTTTGGGATGGTTATGTTTTATTTATCAAGTCCATGTCTGACATCGACAAAAGATTTTGAATTCAAGTTACACATGTTAGAATGAAAACGTACAACCATAGTTTCAAAACACCCCTGCTTCATCGTGGACTCCCCCAAGTCGACTCCCATTTACCATGGCCGGGTTCTTGTCCGAGTCCGTGTTCTTGTCCTACAGAGTCGATCAACATTCCTTTGACTCTCCCAATTTACGACCCATCACTCGAGTACTCAGCCACATCGACTGAGTACTTGACCATGTCGTGTAGAGTCAACTAGGATTTGCTTTGGCCGCATTTTAACCCGCATCTGCATTTTGAAACACTGAGTAGAACATCTATACCTAACCACTCCAACCATTTCAAAGTGATAACAGAGCTTAGTTGTAATTTTTCTAAATAGTTGAGTCGCTGGAAAAATTCTTTAATTTAGACCTTCAAGAATAGTGTGTTCTTCACTCAATATATGATGCTGTGGGATTGTTTCTGCCATCAAATTAGTCCAAAGTAATTACTTTTAAGTTATGACCTCTATGCGATAAATAAGTAATTACTTTTTAATGGCAATAACTGATTAATTACTTAAAATATTGAAGATGTTAATCCATGCTTAAACTCTACAAAGAGCAAAATATTTTAGTGCACAAAACTAATTCTTGCATGATTTCTCATGAAGTAGATTCACATTTTATAAGATGAGATCTCCCACTGAAAATGCACTGGCATCTACGGGGAAGGTGAAAGGCCTCACATTATACCCATAAATAGATCATGCAGATGATAGATAAGATATTCAAACTTTGAAAAGGAAATATAAATTATTGGAGTCCAGAATCAAGTTTAGTAAGAAACAAAATAGAAGTCAATCCTTAATTCACCTCATGGAATAATTTTGACACATACAGAGCAGATAAAGGTGTCTGCTCAGCGGTTTTCATTACAACAGTGTTTCCGCATGCTAATGCAGGCCCAACCTTCCAAGCATACATAAGAAGTGGGAAATTCCATGGAATGATTTGCCCAGCAACACCAATTGGTTCATGAAGAGTTTGCACATGGTGGGGCCCATCAGCTGGAACGGTAAGTCCATGAATCTTGTCCGCCCAACCTGCGGTTTCAGACAGAAGCCTTAGATCTACACTAGTTTCATCTAATCATGCTGAACAAACCATATAAGTAGATTAAATAGGTGCATTTGACCTTAAATCTTTCTATTTGTCTCACCAGCATAGTATCGCATTAAACGTGCAAACATTGGAATTTCAACCAACGCAGACTGTTCATAAGGTTTCCCATTATCCCAAGTTTCAATTGATGCAATTTCGTCGTTATGCTTTTCAAGCAAATCAGCAAAGCGGTAAAGTATACGTGATCTTTCCTGGACAATGGGATTTGCACATAGTAAGGTTAAAGAATTTCAGCATAATTCAACTGGAAGTACCTATCACATAGTACCCAAGATTGAATCTCACAAAAGTCAAGGGACAAACACAAATTAGAGATTATTACATATGGGGTCATCTTTGGCCACGGTCCCTCATCAAATGCCTTGCGAGCAGCAGAGACAGCTCGGTTAATATCTTCTGCCTCACCTTCAGAAACGTGAGCAATTACGTCTCCTGTCCTAGGGTCCAAAGTTGGGAAGGTTTTTCCTGAGGCCAAATTTCTGAATAAGTATCATATGCTTCACAGGCATAGTGAAATCACACGTTCATTCATCACAGTGGAAATGAATTCTTATTTACAAGTTGAAGCATAGAAAATTCACCTGAAGCTGAGTCCACAAACTGCCCGTTGATTAGCAGTTGTGTATAGTTTAGCTCAACAGGTGGCATAATAGGCTCTTCAGCTGCAACGGCGGTGCCAATCCGACGGATGCCTTTGGCCAAACTAGAATTCTGGCCTGAAGATACGTTTTATGACACACATTGGATTCAGTAAAAAAGTCCACCAAAATGACCGTAATAACAAAGGAAATTCATGGCCAAAAGAATTGGAACATTATGTGAGATTCGAATGGAAGGCCTTCAAGTAGTTGAAATATTTCACTTCTAGGGTACTGAGTTTTAGAAGTATGCATAGGGAAATCCGTGTGCAATGAAAAAGTGCAAGCACAGTTTGGGGAGGGATCTTTTTCTACTACTGTAAACAAGAAAATTAACTACTCCATCCGATTTGTTCCGGGTTCACAATCAATCAAACCGGAATAACTTGACAGAGAATTGAATATATTGTACGCATCTATTTTTTAAACAGATACGAAAGACAAAAACAGATTAGTTTAGACACCGTGAATTACAGCATGATTATCTGCATGATACATACTCAAATGGCGAAAGAGTTCACAAACCCACCAGTGAAAGATGACAGTGGTTCTGAACAAGGTTAAAAATTTCGGTTTCGGTACCGGTTTCGGACCTTGAAATTTCGAAATTCCGAATACCAAAAAAAAAACAATATTTTATTCACTATTAAATTTCGGCCGAAATTTCGGTAATTTTGGTGAAATATTAAATTAATATTTTAAAAAACAGATTTTTTGTGTCAAATTTCGGAAAAACCGAAATTTCGGCCGAAATAAATGACCATTTCGGTTTTGTGTGGTTTCGGTGTCGGTCTCCACCGAAATTCGAAATTTCGGATTTCGGTCGAAATTTAAAACCAAGGTTCTGAAAACATAAAACTAAAGGATTTTAGCATGCTTGGAAGAGAGATTCTTCTCTAGTGCAAAAATAGCTACGTCCTTATCCTTATGAAATTAAGTCTCTTATTTATTTTGATATGCGATGATGAAGTCATTTAACTTTAGAAATCAAGTTACACCATTTATGGGAATTTCAGTGTTTAAGCTTTAATTCAAAATGCACTCCTATAAAATGTAATTAATGTCAAATTACAATAAATTTTGTCAATATGATTCATATTTTTTCCTTCTTCATTCCAATTATTAAAATATTCATGACTTTGTCTTTGTTTTTTTATTTCCAGAGAAATGATCTTGAGATGGCAATTTGGAAAGTCTTCGATCAGACACCTGATGTGAGACAACCACAAACAATCTAAACTTCATCAAGGAATTCCAATTCTTTTTTACCTTTTTCCACTTAAAATTTCAAAAGAAATACAGCCCCTTTTAATAAGATACAAAAATTGAAGCAGGGGAAACATAACAAGACACAAATAGAAGAGCATTCAGATAGAACTCAAGATATTTATGCTCTGAAATTTCAAGAAATGGGTAGGTAATATTGAGAAAAAAAAACATTACAGAATAAACCAAGACATATGATTTCCATTCCACAAACACTAGAGATATAAAATGAAGAATTAAATTGAAAAGCAAAACCCATCCATCAATCATCTATAAATAGTTCAAAAATCCTCTTTCAAAAAGTATCAGAATTTCTTAAAAACCATTCTCAGTTTGTTAATAGTAAAAAAAAAACTCTATAAGAATAAAAAAATCAAAATTTTCAAGATGAAGAGGATTCTAAAGTTCTCAAACCAAATCCCCATTTATCTGACCATACCCAGTAAGCCAAAAAGGAATCAAATCACTCAAACCAGAATATACAAATAGAAACAAAAGAAAAAAGAGGACGAACCCAGGAAAAAGAAGAGCCAAAACCATCGAGGCCCTTTGAAAACAAAAAATAAAAATAAAATCAAAGAGATTGTCCATGGAAACTAAAAACAGAGCATGCAAAAAGCATGGATGAAATCAAAGTGGTGATTATAAAAAGAAGGAAAGGTATGACCTTGAACTACTTGTCGAAAAGGAGATGAAGAGAAAGATTGAGAGATGAGAGACGATAGTCTTCGAGTCGCCATGACTGAAAAAAATCGAGCTTTAATTGAATGGAGTTGCAGAAGAGAAGTAGATAGACGTTTGAATGGTTTTAATAAAGAGAGTAGATTATCTTATACCAGCGCAGGAAAAGCAAGACCATAACAGGAAAAGATATTATAAAAAAGGCAACGGTAAATTAGCACCCCCTGTAGGATAATTTGCACACTTGAAAGACGGGTGCGTGGAAAACTTCAACGTTTTTCAACGTTTACAGGGGTGCGAATTCTCCTACAGAGGGTGCGAATTTATCATTAAGTAGAAGAAGATATGGCCCCGGGCATCTTGGGTTGAAAGTCTCCATCCCCATCTTTATATCCAGCCGGGCTCAAGACTTTAGTTTGGTGTGTAATTAAAATAGAAAAATACACTTAGACCCGTGTGGTTTCTGACACGTTCAACTTAACCCCTAATGTTTGAAAAGTTACAAGTAGACCCTGTGGTTTCAATTTGTATAAGGTAGGCCCACTCTTTTGAAACACTATCAATGCTAATGAAGACCCCATACCTGAATCCAAACACTACCTAAAACACGGTGGGCTCACATTGTTTGGATGATCCAAAGCATTCATTTCATGGGCTCTGACACAGATAGGGTGTGCCCAAAAAATCAACTCCATCGGATCATCCTAACCCTTCAATCTGTGGACGAACCGTCAACTGAGGGGGTTTACCTTACACAAATTGAAACCACGGGAGGGGGTATACTTGTAACTTTTTAAACATTAGGGGTTAAGTTGAATGGAGCCCCTTTTCATTACTTGGGGCACCCAGCTATAGTAGAGCGTATCTATGACTGCAAAGGGGCTAATGTACTTCGCATTTGAGACCTGATTGCCACGTACAATGCAGCTGAGTGTCCCAAGTGATGAAAAGCCGCATTTATCATTTCGCTCTTATAAAACATTCATTGTATCTTTTGAACAATTCCTTATCGAATTATTCCCAAATCTGAACTTGGTAATGGTGGATGAAAATCTAGACTGTTCAAAGGTGGGGTCGTAAGAACTATTTATAAGGATGATAGTATGAAATTTGAATGATTAGGTAATCTTGTCTTCTTATTATGTGGCCTCTGAATCAATCTAAATGTAGAAGTGGGTAGATATACATGTTCAAGAAGCAAAAGCCTGAATTGGATTGTTCATAACGGCAGCGTGACATGTGATGATAGTCATGGAACCATGTTGGTTTGTTGCGATGGACTATAAACAATTTGACTTTTCAATTAGAGATTGGACTTTTCCAATTTTGTTGCTTATCTGGATTCTTTGAAGTTTATCCACTATCTTTATGCTTGGGATTCTATCCCTAGAAAGAAGTTCAAAACCACATCTATCATATATGAAAAATGGGAGGAATGATAGAATGAAGGGCGCCCTTGAAAAAATCAGCTACAAGGGCTCTCCTATTGGTCAGTTTCAGCAAAGCGTGTTTATGATGGCTCAGGAAAAATGGAAATATGGAAACTGTTTTACCATGAATGGACTTTGCTGAAACTGACCAATAGGAGTTCCCTTGTAGCTGATTTTCGCAAGGGCACCCTTCATTCTATCATTCCTCATGAAATGGAAAACTTAAATGAAAATGATAAGTGGAACTTTCCAACGACGTGTATTTTGAGCACAACAGCTGAAGCCAAACCATATCCATTGGATCCATATTCTAAGATATAAAATTACTTCCCACCGGCCCACATATAGCCACAAAATCCGATTGAGCGTCCTAGATCCTAAGGGTGTTAATGTACGAAAATATCCTTTTGTATTTCAGTCATTTATGTCTATTCATGAGGGTTATTTTGTAATTGAGTACAACATAAGCAGGATCATGTAGACACTCAGATGGACAGCTAAATGGATAATGACCCAACAGCCATAAATTAGGATCCACATCCACTCTGAAAAGGATCCGAACGGGGTGGATCCACTGACTCTCCTAATGGTGACTATACATTCTAATACATTGTTTTCTGAGTTAGAACTCAAGAAATAAGTATAAATTCGATGTGAAATTATCAAATTAATGAAAAGGCTTTAAGCAAAAGGAAACATAAACAAGAATTAATCCAAAGTAATGAAGAATCTAAATCTGACTAGCTTTTATAGAAACATGCAGTTAAGAGCAACTAACCCTAAGTGACCACTAAATTAAAAAAAGAAAGCGTAATTAACACTTCAAATGGTCTTGCTCAAAACACACCAAATCAACTTGTACATCATGTATCACAATTCACAAGGAAGAAATATTGCTCTCCAAGTGTCTTTTAGGAAGGTAAAATTGACTTTCTTGTCAACATTTTCTATTTTAAATAGAACCAAGATGGGTTTGTTCCACCAACCTAGAAAATAGAAAAGCATCATTCTCAAAACATTTTTGTACATAGCTTACAGGAAAAAAAATGTATTTGGTTAAATTACCAATAAAACCCTATTATGATAAGGGATTGATGAGGAATATCATGTCTTTTTCTTTCTTCTTTTCAATTTAAGGGTTGTTTGGCGGTACAATTTTTCCTTTTGGGCAAAGGATATTAGCATTTTTGTTCTTGGGAAATGATATATTCACCCCCACGCCCAACCCCAATCCTTTTTTTTACTTTGGGACACCCCATCTAGACTATCTAGTGTAGAAGAGTAGCCATAAATACACTAGAGGGGGCTGTCCTAACTAAAAAAGGGGGCAAATTTATCACTTCCCGTTTCTTTTTTATTTGAAGATTTTCATTTCACATGAAACCCATCTTTTTGTGAGTGGAAAGTTCATATGATGGTTACAACCATATCACCAAGGAGGTGTCGTGCCGCAACTCTTCCTGATCGGATAAATTTAGCCATTTGATTAGAGTACTTCTTCCTTACTGAATGTGGACAATTGGACCTCTCGATCCTTTTCTGTAGTCAATTTTCATGCAACACATTTTACTGATAACTATAGGGAGACTTTGACTGGTTCACGCCAATGGTACATATCACTTTGCAAAAAAAAGAAAGTAAAATTGATGAAGAGAATCATCATTCAATTTTCATGAAACGTATTTCATTGATAACTCTAAGCCTAAGGGAGACTTTGACTGGTTAACGTCAGCCACACGTCAATGGTACATATCACTTGGAGAAAAAATATATAGTAAAATTGATGAAGAGAATCCTCATTATAGGCATGTTTGGCAACCATGAAAAATTATCCGTTCAAGCCCAATTATGAGTGAGGAGCTGAGGAGGGAAGGGAGAGAGTTGAGGGGGCAGAAGTGGAGAGAGCATGAGAAATTCTTAAAAAAATAGTACATTACTCAATTGATATTTTGATTGTGTGGTGAATACACACTAGCACACAAATTTTGGTTATTCTATTTTCATCATGGAATGATTCTATTATTTGATTTTCTTTTTCTTTTTATCGTAATCAAATCAAAACTTCTCAAGGATCCACTCATGTGGTACTTCATCATACGATGCATGAGATTACACTTAATTGTATCCTATTGGCGGAATCAATTGATTTTTTTCCCCAGTTTTTAAGGGGCTATTCATGCTTCCCTCAGTCCCACCCTCCTAATTCTCTCCCTCTGCCCATATATCACAGCTGGCCCCAAATCTCATCTCCCCAAAAATCAATACTCGTTTGCATAGTGTTTCCCATTCCTTATTATTAGATTGAGTGTTTAAAAATGCGGGTACGACGAAGAACACGGCCGAAGAAAATCCTTGTCGACTCAGCGCGGACGCGGCTAAGAACGTTGTTGACGCGGCCAAGTCAGATGACTCGTAATTTTTATAAAAGATAAATACAAAATACAAAAAATATATATATAAATAATAAAAGAGGAAAATGATTGTGAGCTTGAAGCTCATACTGCTTATATGAGCATGAGGGCCCAAACACATGTGGGCCCACATTGTTAGGATGATCTAAAGCATTCATTTGAAAGGCCCTTACATAGATAGCATGTGTACAAAAAATCAGCTCCATAGGATCATCCTAACCCATCCAAAAGTGGAGGGCAAAATGGATAGACACTGTTTGCCACAAATCTGCCCATTTTTGCCCTCTACTTTTGGACGGGTTAGGATGATCCAATGGAGCTGATTTTTGGTACACACCCTATCTGTGATGGGGCCTTGCAAATGAATGGTTTGGATCACCACAAAAAATGTGGGACCCATGTGTTTGGGCCCTCAAGCTCATATAAGCTATATGACTCACAATCATTTTCCTTATAATAAAAACAAGTATTAAAGAAACAACATTTATAATTATCATCTTAAACTAAATCTTTAGTGATATAAATCCTATATTTCTGCAAAATATTACACATTATTGGGTATTATGATTGTATGATTGGGGTTATTTCCAATTGTTAGGAGACCCAAAGATAAGTCTATCAAATTAATGGTCCGTTTTGATAAGCTTTCGTGTTCTTTTTTAATTGTCTTGTGAGAGTTTTTTGGAACTGTAAATATGTAATAACTTTTTGACATTTGCTAATTAATAAAAGACCAAATGAGTTATTATCAGTGGCAAATGATATACTTGGCCCGTTTAATTCTTTTGTCCACCCCCTTGTAGTGTAAAAGGATAGTCATGAATACTCTAGAGGGGGCTGGCCCAGGAAAGAAAATGGGGTCAATATATCACTTCCCAATAATATTTAACAGAGGTTAAAAGAAGAGAGAGAGAGGATGAGACCAAGCACCATTTATGAATGCTCTTAGAGAGGGCTGGCCCTAGAAAAGAAAAGGGGATGAATATATCACTTCCCAATATTTAATGGAGGCTAATGATGCAGGTGAGAGAGAGAGAGGATGGGACAAAGTATGCCGGTTGTATTCTTCCTGCACATATTAGGCCTATAAAGCAAGTCAGAGAACATTTTACTTGGGACAACCCCTTCTTGTATATTTATGATTACACTTTTACACTACAGAGTGATGTCCCATGTAAAAAAAAATACTGAATATATTATATGCCCTTTACAGCATTTAAAAATTTCAAATCCCACCAAAAGTTTTTAGGGTTTTGCTATTCCATATCTACACAACACGTGGTGTGAATGTAAGATGATCTAATGATCGAACTGTTGAGATATAAGGCATTGTCTTCCTCCTCTTACCTCTGACAAAAAACAAGCAACTAAGTTTTAGAAACGAACTAGAAGGAAACCCTTCTTTTTCAGAGCGATGGATTTGCTCTGTGACTCCTGAACGCGGCCATTGCCATTCCGCGTCGACTCGGCTCAGCCAGGTGAAGAGTTTTTAAATACTTAGATCATTGAAGTTTTGCTTGAGTTGGATCTCTCTACTGTCCTCTGGGTAGAGAGCATCACTGAGTTGAATGTGTGCTGCATTATGGTTCTTTTGTGACTTGAAATTGTTATTACAAGCCATTAACTATGCAACCCTTAAATCTGAAATTATTTGTTTATGAAGAAAACCTCTCATAAATTTATGATTGATGGTGAAAAAATTTGGGATGCATATAGAACCAACAATTTGGAGGAATTTTCTGTTTGACAAACAGAAAATATGACCTGCTAATTATTGACTACCTAACTAAGTAGACCCTTTATGGGATTTGCTAGGGACCATCACAGAAGGCATTTCGCGTGCCAGCTGTTGAATGAGAGAGCAGCCACCTCAGCTCAGATCTTGTCTTATTCATTTAATTCTTCTGAGGTAGCTGCTCTCTCATGCAACAGCCAGCACACGAAATGCCTGCTATGATTGTCCCTAGCAAATCCCAATTTATTTTTTTAACATTAGAGATTAAAAACTTTTAAAATAGTAATTGTTAAGAGTGTGATGAAAAACCTGGCAAACAGCATACATAACTCATTAAGATAAGGAAAAAAATAGATAAATCTGTTTTCTGCTCTTTGCCTCTTAGATAAATCTGTTTTTTTCCTGTTTAGTGAGGACAACTCAGCTTTCTGTTTTTGCTTACTCTTCTTTATAGGGGAGAAAAAAAAAATCAGCCCTGTGTCATCAGTTTGGTTTGATATCATCCACTTGTTGTAGGCACACCTACCTTGAATTAGATAAATGGCATAATCAGAGGGCATTAGCCTTCGGATTAATGCCCTGCAGCTAGAGTATAAAACAAAACTAAAATGGCCCAAATTCAACAGGCAATGTTCCTACAATGGTTATATCTTTTAGCCATATAATATGACTAGTGGGAAACCCGTGCGTAGCATATGGGCTAATAAAGTCATAAGAGGAATCTGAATTCTGTTATATACATTTGATATAACATTAACATGACTTACAAAACAAAAAATATAACCATTTGTTATAGCCTATGGAAGGGGAAAATAAGCCAAAAATTAGCATTAGTCATAGATAAGGTGTTGAAGCATCCTATATGACAAACATTTCATGAAACGGTGAACGGTTTAAACCTGAGACATCCTGACAAACAAAGAAGCGCATGATTGTGTGTGCCTTCGTGGTGTCAAGGCAGCTGCCCCAAATAGAAAGAGCAAGTATCAGTGGAATGTGGAAGATGGTCAGTGCAGGGTCTAGTGGTACATGGGGCAACAAAGAAAATTAATTAAGGGTGCAACTCTTGGGTTGGATTAGGTTGAGTAACCCTACCGGAGATAGCATTCTTTCAAACCCAACCCAACCTGAGCCTCTGGTTGAAGATGGTCAATCCTAACCCAACCTGCCTCTAAATCTCTCAACCCTAACCCAACCCATCTAACCTGAAATCGGGTGGGGTTGGTTAAGGTTCACCTTGGCCAAACAAAAAAATATTATAAACCAAAGAAAATCAAGGTAAAATTAGAGGTCGGGTAGGGTCAGGTTGCGAAGGCCTCAACCCTAACCTAACCCAAAATTAAATTGGGTTGTTTTTTCCAAACCTAACCCCACCCAACCTGAGGGAATGCCAGACCAATCCGAGCCAAAATCGGGTTGAATCCGTCGGGTTCGGGTTGAGACCCAAGTTGCACCCTAAAAAATTAATTGAACGCAGGAAAGAGAGAAGGAAAGAGAGAACAATAGAATGGCAAATTCAATGTAAATATTAGAATTTAGTTAGGATTATCCAGACGACAAAAAAAAAAACTCTCAAAATATGCCCATAAAAACGAAAAAACACTCTCACTTAAGTGCATGTACAAAGATTAAAACTACAATTCATAACCTATAAAATGTCTCCACAGTCTTTTAGTTTCTTTATAGCAGGAAGAAGGATATCCTACAGCTTGGGGCTCACAATTAATTGTCACAATCTAATTATCCTACAGGGGTGCGAATTTATCATTGCCCCAAAATTAATCCATCAAAATCCACTCCCGATGAACAATCCCAAACCTTTAATTTGTGGCTGTTAATATAGACAGCTTGGTTCTTTATTTTATCACTGCCCATTCACTCGATAAAAAGTGGTCAGAATCGTCCAATTGGGGTGAGTTTTGATCCATAAAAGAGTTAACAGATGAATGGTTTGGATAGTAGGAAAAGTGGGCCCATGGTGTAGATTTTGATCCATGGAAAAGCCTAACTGATAAATGGTTTGGGGATCATAGAATAAGTAGGTCAACCATTTCAAAAAAAGAATAAGTAGGTCTAACCTGTATTTGGATACAGAATTATGAGCATGAAAATCCTTGCACAAATCTGACAAAGCCCAGCATAGAAAAGCAACAACGAAATATACAGAGTAAATTGAAAAATTAAGAAAAACAAAGAAATATAAATACAAAAAAGGGAAGAAACCAAGAATTGAAGGTAAAAATACAATAAAAATTGAAGATAGACAGAAATATCTAAAAATTTACCTTGGGGGAGAATCTGATCTAAGAGAGAGGGAGAGAGATTATGACGACATACACGGTGGCGATGACTGCAAACAGGAAAGTGCAGGCAGCAATTGGGGAAAAAAATGTATGTAGCCTTCAACTTTCAATGTTGGATGGGCCATAAGCTCAGATGCATCAGAGCTTCCCAACATTGAAGCCAGCATGAATGTAGCGAAAATAAAACCGTGAGGAATGTCCTCAATCATTCAGTCTTGAAGGAGGCGTCCACAGGAATAAAAAGGTGTAAAGAGCAAATTAGCATAATAGTGGTATTCGTTATCCATGAGCTTTTGAAATATTCTTCGCAAGCATAGGTTGACCAACTTCTATATTTTTCATGAACAATTGAGAAGTACAGTACATACATAACCATTAGACCATGTATTTGTGAAACTTTTAGTAGACAGTCAATAGTACATATGTAGCCATTAGACCATGTATTTGTGAACCTTTGAGTAGATAGTCAATAGTACATATGTAACACATTAGACCATGTATTTATGAAATTTTGAGTAAATAGTCAATAAACAAAGACCACGAAAAAGAGAGAAAATAAATAATATATAATGAAGGCATTGTCCAATAGCTGGTAAGGGAAAAAAAAAAAAGGAATGCTTCAGCATACAACAGAGAAATAGTAATCAGCACTGGTAAAGCAACAAAACCAAATCCCTTTAGTTATAGACTCCAAGTAAGCACTTGTAACTTCTTTGTGCCTTTCATGAAAAAACACAGAAACATGAAAGAACCAAGTAGAAACACCGAAACACCGAAACACAGAAAATTACATAACTTTTGTGGTATCAGAAGTACATCCTGTTGTTAATTGAACAAATGATACATGAAAGAATATTGCAATAAATGAAATCCTTTGAGAGTTTAACAGAAAAACCATGAACGAATGTATGCTTCACACTTGTTCTAGAAGAAATTAAACCATGTAAAGTATAGATGTTGTGAAATGGGATGAGTGTGAAACACAAAATTACATAAAAAATCACTATCAGAAGTACAAAGCCCATTATCTCACTATTTTGTTGGGATGTTTTCTTCCTTATTGAATAGTAGGCTCATTTGTTGTCTCGTGCATTTCAGATTCTGTTGGCTGGGCTTCTGCGCTTGCCCAGGTTTTTGCATTGTCCCAAAGTCCGTATTTAGTCTTGACCATATAGAGTAAAAAACTCCCAGGGAATTTAAATCCTCTTTGCTGCTCTACCTCTATGGAAGCTTAATAAGAAATGAGAAGTTAATGTAATAAAGAAAAAACTTACTACGGCCCAACTTCCTCTGCTTCTTTTTTTTTCTTGCTTTTATTCTTCTTCAGTCACAGCCCCTACAAAAACAAAACCAAAGCACATTTCAGTAGGCAATGAAAATCATACAAGAAGAAGACCTAAATGAATTGGAAAAATAGGAGGAACAACTCCATATCAACCATATCCTCATAAGAGCAGTTTTATACCTAAACATAAGGAAACAAAAACCTAAGTTGTAAAACACAGCATTATGTATGGCAAAGAGAAACATAAAACCTCAGAAAACAATAGCATCAAAACGTAAAAACTGTCTTCTTGAGATGCAAACTTGACGAAATCATTTGGCGGATGAGGTCCAAGAGATAGACAGCAAATCAAACCACCATATCCTCTCAAAGAGAGAGAGAGAGAGAGAGAGAGAGAGAGAGAGAGAGAGAGAGAGAGAGAGAGAGAGAGAGACCATACCTGCCTGCTATAACTGTAGCCTTTGATATTCCTACATCCATAAAAATAAAGTAAAAAAGTTCATGTCACAGTTTTATTTGTAACTCAGTTCTTCAATTGAAACGCAGTCTACACGTCAGGTTTACAAAACTACACCAAAATAAACCCATCAAAACTGACCTTTCCATACTCCCCAAAAAATTGAAATAACAAAAAGCCCCTTTATCGTTTCTAATGTGAAACTCAAATTCTCAATGGGATACCGTCATGTCTGCAAATTTTTTCATCATAAACATAGAGACCCAATACATACCCTCCTTCCTCAGTTCCTCTCTCTCCTACCGGCCATGAATCTGGTCTAGAGAATGGAAGATCGGTAACCTGGATAAACAGAAAAAACAGAATCCATCAGTACCCCGTTGATGAAACCAAAAAAGAATGGAAGGGAAATCAAATCGACTGCAAAATCGATCCATCAGTCCCATTGAGTACGGCGAGAGATATGGGCCGTGGAAAGCCTAGATTTCCTATTCTCTTCAAGCGATTAACTGCTAAATTAAAGCTTTAATTGCAAAATTGAAGGATTAATAATATTCAAAACAGAAACTTCTGAAACGGAATAGGTGGTATTTTTGTTAAGCTAAGGTTAATTCAGTTTTAAAATACCAATGACACGTGAGAAAATACTTGCCACGTAGATTTGTGCCAATTCTATTTTCAGAATTTTTCACCGATATCCTGGAACCCCGAATTTTTTAGGTGCACATTATGTAAACCTACTTATAACGTGAGAGAGAGAGAGAGAGAGAGAGAGAGAGAGAGAGAGAGAGAGAGAGAGAGATTTTCTCCAACTAATCTCGAAATTTTAGGCGCTTTAGAGAGAGAAAATAGTAAAGAAATCAAAATTTTAGAGGTTGCCACGTAGATCGTAAGCGGGATGGGGAGGCTGTCCACGTGGGCGTGAACAGGGAAACCCCCATCTAGCTATATTATAATAGATAGGAGCATCACATGTCATATTTTGCAGATTCTATAAAAAATGGACTGCTTAAAAAAAAAGCCAAGGAAAGTGATTGTAAGTTTGGGGAAAGGGGAATGATATTTACACCCCATTTTTTTTTCTCTTCAGTTCTGTTTCTTTCAACATAAAATGTGCGTAAAACAAATTTTACACCCATTTGTCCACTTAAAAATGGGCGTAAAATTCATTCCACGACCATTTTAGATCACTTTTGTGTCTTCTCCTGAAACATTTGCAGGAAAACACAAACAGAAGGGGGTGGGAATACTGGGAAAAGGGAGTCTAGATCATATACAACACCTTTTGTTTTCTACATGACTAAGAGTCCTTAATATCAAGAGATGGACTGCTCCTTTATTCTAGTTTGGTGTACAATTTAATTGGATTGTGGGTGCAACTAGTGTTTAAACTTAAGTTTCAAAACTACGGAAAAAAAAAACGTTGTGTTTAAACTAGAGATCTGATTAGAGCGTAAATTTACACACAAATTGCAACCACAATACAATTAGAATACACGTGATTTGAACACACCTCTGGAAAACCAATGCCACAATCCTAGGTTTCAAGTATTTTGGTCCCAACATTTGACGGGATTAGAAGTAAGGTAACAGAATCACCTATCAATTGGTTCCATCCCATGTGAAAAATGCCATGGAGTGATTGAAAAAGGCATGCATTTTATAGGGAAAAAACTGGGTGTTGGATAGCAACTTGGCATAAAATGCGAAAACACACCCAATCAAGATGATGTGATATGCAGAATAAATACCTCTTCAACAGAGCAATTGATTTCAGGCTACGTCTGCTAGATGCCCATTGCATAGCCAATCCTGCAGTGGAAAATTCCATTCGAATGGAAAGTGGATATAACAAAGCATTAAGTCAGAAAAGTTCTAAATCTGAGTGCATGTATGTTTTTGACAGTTACATCCATGTCTGATAATTCACTTACATATTCAATGACTGGAGCAGCAATTTCTTGGAACATCAGAAAGATGAGAAGTTGCAAAAACCAATTGGACTAGTCTGTCAAGTAGCAAAAGTATGGTGATGAATGGTCAAGTCCTCTTGATCTTTGAGAATGTCCCTATTTCTGAGAGAGCGCCGCTGAAGATGGTTTGGGCATATCCAATGTAGGCCTTTGGATGCTCCAGTGAGAAGAAGTGATTCGTGCCAAGTTGATGGAGTAAAAAGACGTAGGGGCAGACCGAAAACAACTTGGGTAGAAACAGTGAGGAAAGACTTGATGGCTAGGAACATAACAGAGAACATGACCTTGGATAGGAGAGAATGGAAGAAAATGATCCATCTAGACGAACCCAACTAGTGTCAGGATTAGACTTAGTCAATTTGAGCTGGGTATATCCTTCTTCATGAAAATTTTCTAAAGTAAGCCGACCCCAACTAGTTTGGGACAAAGGCTTAGTTGAGTTGGGGTACTCTTAAGTCCTCTTGATCTTTGAGAATGTCCCTATTTCTGAGAAATAGGTACTCTCAATTCCACTACCAAGCTGGTTCGCATGCGCCTGTGGATTTGTGAGTTCAATTCCCTACAAGATACATGACAGCCACGTCATTGATGAAAACAATAACAAGGATAAACGAATCAAATCAAGAAATCAACAAGATGTACACCAATTCATAGGGGAAATAACTGTATATACAGCACTTACATTTTGAAAATACAAAATTAAATATTTAAAATCACATTCAGAAGTGAGGTAAACTGATCCAAATTAAAACTCAAAAGCCGACCTAAAAATAAAATAAAAATCACGAAAAAAAGTCATAGATAAAAGTGGCAAGGATTGCGGGGCTTGAGCACACACTAATCACAAAGAGGCAGAGATAGCCGTAGAGTTGTGCAACCTCATTGCATTATGAAGGATATAGGAAAAAGAAAAGACATTATAAATTTTTTTTTTTTATTTATTTTTCTTTGAATGGTAAGAAATAACTTTAGAAACTATGTACTGAATTGTATAATACATGCACGGCAGCACATGCTAATAGGTGTTCGATGTTGTTATACCATTATGGGTGGTTATTTTTTGTTTATTTGATGGTTTTTTAGTGTGTATTTGTGCTTATTCTAGTAATTCCTGAAGTTTCACATTAAATGTTCATCATTTGCATATGTTTTGTACATTTTCGTGATTTTATAGAACTTTTACCGAAATTTCCACCCAAAACCGACATGTTTCCATTTCTATTACGACCTAGACACATACCAAAACTGAAACGTAGAACCTTGGTTAGAATTACAGATCTCCAATATCTCATCATTGGTTCCTGCTAATCCCCAATGTTCCAAAGAGATCTTGACCCAAGGAATGACTTAGAAGAGTCAAGCTCCACAAGGAGATTTCCATCAAGATCTTTAATAAAGATATTTAACCCAATCAATAGGCCACACGCATCCGCTTCATTAGACTCCTTCCCACCAATGAGACCAAGAAAACAAAGTACTGCATCCCCCATATGGTTCCTAAACACAAAACCAATACTTGTCGAATCCGGTTTGCCAACAGATGCACCATCGAAATTAAAGGTAAGGATGTTGAGTGAAGAGGACCACCAAGCTCTCTTCTTCACCTTCCCAACTCTATACAAAATAATACTCTCCCACCTTCCAATGAAGGTCTTGGATAGAGTAACCCTTAAATGCCACCCTCACAATGGCCCACAAGAACATGAGACTTTTAATCTCACCAACCAATTGACCAAATGAGCTATCTTTATCCTCAAAGTAAGGTCTATTCATTACAATCCAAATAACCCAAGCAAGCACGAACGGGATTAAGAGATGAAAGGAATGGTATTTCTCCCCTAAGAAATGAAAACACCAACCCTCCACCAAAGCCAAAAATGGCCAAAAGAAAACGCAAAGAGAGCACGGGCCAACATCACACCTTCCTCACAACACATCGCCAAATGGCATCTTTTTCTCTTTAAGATACTGAGACTGTTTATCTTCTGGTGTGACACCAACCAACAAAATCTTTGGACTTTAAAAAGAGACCAAAATGAAACCACCACCTTTTACTACTACTACTACTACTACAAGACTCTAAGGCCAGGCTAGGCCCACAATTTGCATGAAAGAGCTAACAAACCAGTGCAAGTGGAATACCCTGAAGAACACAACACAGAAACAAAAAGGACAAAGATACAGTCCCATAGCTACAATCTCAGGCTTCCAATGGTAAAGGAATTGGATTCTTAAGTTATTGTGAGGTTTTTGAAAGGAACAGTGGAGAATGATATAATACCAATGCGGGTTTTTGGGTTTATAAAGGCGCTTCAATATATTGATAGATTCAGAAGATTCCTCACTATGCTCATTCCTGGTTACTGTTGATGGCTTGGAAATGGCAGCAGATAACTGGGAGTAGTGCTGGATGTTTACTCCTGGTTTGGACACTCTTAACACCAGTGTATATAATCTGGTAACCCCTCTTGACTCCCAGATATAGGGGTCCGGTATTGCTTGGATAATCCCCGAAGGTGTTCCTCTTCAGAGGTTGCAGAATTGATTACAGCCATGGCTGCTAAGGTTTACTTCTCGTCTAATGACGGGAAAAGAGGCTTCTTTAGGATATGTCTAGGGGAGGGCACCAATAGGCAGCGAAGCTATCGGAGTACAAGGATTAATGTGTGGTGTAGTTGCTGTTCACATTAGTGGGATGCCTCGTCCCCGTTGTTGTAATACAGTTACTACCATTTTAATAAAATTTTGTTATCTTAAAAAAAAAAAAAGCCCAGTAACTGTGATAGAGTCCACTAGGCCAGATGTCTTGGCAAACACAGGATCACTCTTAAAAAGTCGTCAGGGAGCACAAAGCCATGTTAAGTTGCTGATTCCAGATTTAGACGTCTAAGAAACCATTAACTTCAATTTGTGACAATGAATCAAAGGCCATAATACCATGAATAGCCGTGTGTATATGGTGCCTCTCTTTATTGCACTCCTCACAATATGTCAATTTCCTTTTATTGAAATTGAATGAATAAAATTTTTCTAGCAAACTTTGCAAGAAAATTCAGTGAGCTTTCAATCTTTCATATAGGTGGTTTAAGTGGAATATCACAATATACAGTGTAATGGAAGCACTGATTGTGTGTGGGAAAAGAAAAAAAAAACAAGCAACATGAGGCATAGAGGTACTTATCTAGATACCCATCTGCACAGGTGTAAATGCGTTGTGGAATAAATAGATGATGATAAGTTGAACAAGAGGAGTTCCAAGAACGTTCCATTTCAAAATAAAAAACAGAGCAGAACGTCAAACGAAAGACACTGGATGGAATTCCGAAAATTCTGCTATGTTCTGTTGTGTTCCAATCATTTTGGTCTATTCCGCCCTGAATTGCATGAAATGCTGAATTTTTCATAACTTTGTTTTTGCAGCAATTTTTTTCTTTTCTACTTTTACCCTTTTTATGGCTGTGTTTTACCCTTTTTAGTGGCAATAGATGTCTTTACCCTTCCCAAATGAATGAGATCGTTAAAACATATAAAAAAATCCCTCATTTTCACACATTTGGGATTCTCATTTCTTCCAAAAGTACCAAAGAATATAGACACAAATTTCACTACTGTATGTAGACTTGAAACATCTCATACCCATTTGGTCGATGTAATGGTTAATTTTTTTTCTAAATATTTCATATTATTTAAAATTTTCCTATTTGGAAAAAAAAACCACCTGCTGGAGAGCCTTTTCTGAAACGACCTAAAAACAAAATATTCCAATCCAGGAGAAAAACAAAACGGCAACCAAAAACATAATTGATAACTAAGATAACAATTATTGAGAGCAGTACCAAATACATTGACATCACCAATTCAAAAAAGAATAAAAAACAACCAAATACATTGACATTGTTATTAGTAGAAATCTGGAGTATTTAGAATAAATACATAATAACAAAAAAGACGAAGAAAAATCGACAACAGTATTGTGCATGCATGCCAGACCGTATCTGTGAGGAGTTTAAATTCCAATTCAACCATAGATATTTATACTTAACCAACGAACTCTCTTCTGGTACTCCAAACTGCATTTGGTTCACTAACTTTCTCATATTTGTTATTGCATACCTGAAAAGTACAAAGTTTTTCTAGAGACACGCAATGCCCTCTTTGTCACTGATAGAGAGAGTGTGAACCATTTGTTTTTTGCATGTCCTTACTCTTCCTGGGTGTGGAGATCAATTTTATGGAGGTTCAATCAAAGGAGAAAAGCAAAAAATGTCTAAGAGATGAGGAAGAGTGGATTAGGACCAAATTCAAAGCGAGGGGACAAACTGCCATTGATTTTCGCATGGCATTCGGAGCAGCCATATACCACCTTTGGCTAGAAAGAAATGGAAGAATCCACGGCCTTACACAGAAACACAAGCAATATAGCCTTCGCACCATCCTCTCAAATATCAAGGATAGAGTCTTATTCCTCGAGCTTCAGGATGATCCAACCCCTCAAAACTTCATGACAGCCCAGCATCTTGGGCTCCCATTGTTCACCACCAGCACAGGTACACAGACATGTAAATGGACAGCCCCAGAAAATGGCTCCCTAAAACTCAACTCTGATGCATCCTTGAATGGAAACAATGCTGCCATCGGAGGATTGATTCGAAACTTTAAAGGGACAGTCCTCGCTTGCTACTTCATTCATGTCAGTCCTAGCACCATCCAAGACCTCGAGCTTCAAGCAATTCTCCAAGGCGTTCAAACCGCCATACACATTAATGCTTGAAAGCTTTGGATAGAATCAGACTCCCTGCTAGCAGTCAACATCATCAAAGGTGATAAAAAATGCCCGTGGCGAAGCATCCCCACTTTGGAAAAAATCAAAGATCTTGTAGCTATGCTAAATGATTGGAAGATCACACATATTTGGAGAGAAGGAAATGCGGCAGCAGACTATTTGTCTAAGCACGACTGCCCTTGTAAAGGAGAGTTAATCCCTCTCCCAACTATGCCCCCAGACCTTTTAAACTTTGTAGCTTTAGATTCCTCTGGGATCTCATATACAAGACTGTAACTCCATATTTTTTGGTTAATACAATTCTGGTAGGGGTCTTGCCTAATCCCAGCTTACCTATCCAAAAAAAAAGTACAAAGTTAAATTAGCATATGAAAGAATCCCAATAAGGAAATAACGGCACTTCTTATAAAAAAAATGCACTTGCGTAACCTAATAAAATTGGAATTTGTGTTACCTTTCCTTCTGCTTGCACAGCCTACGCCCGCCCCTCTTCTTTTTAGGCTCCGAATCTGGAACAGGAAGCGGTTTTGGTTGCTTTGCAGGAGGTGGTTCTTGCCACTTTTCAATCTTTTTATAGATCTCTTCTTGCAAATTCCTTTTGGTCTTCCCAGTCGGATCTCCTCATATAGAATCTACTCGTGCTGCAAGAGTTGATTTTGAAGCCAATAGTCAGCATGCACGCATCTTTAAAGGAGGTGTGCTTTGAAATATCTCTGTTTACTCAATGTAGCCTACTCAAAATTGAGAAATTTCAGTATAAAACCCTAGCATCTTCTTCACACCAAGAAGCTGAACATTGCAAGGCGGCATCTTAGCTAGGGCTGAAAGGCCGCCAGCTGTCCCCATTAGTTTTGCTGCAACAGCAGTTCCAACAGTAGCAGAAAGATTTGGTGCGATATATCCCATTCTATTTTCTACAAAGTCAAGGACCTACTTTTTGGCTAGATCAAGAGTGAGAGCTCGATCACAGGCATCAATGGTCTTTCGAAGGTTCTCTTCTGGAAGTGGCTTACCGTTAGTGGTTGATGCTGTAACAGAAACTACCATGACAATAGCTGGTGGTAAAAGTCCTTCCAGGTCAACATGCGTTAAATCCAGTTCATTTCCAATTTTCTTGACAACATGAGCATAATCAATTGGGTGATGTACGAGGGATTCAAGCTCAGGAAACTTCAACCGATAATTGTCACGGATAAAGTTGTGAATAATAATAATTTCATTATGAATATCAACCAACAAAGCATTTCAGTCAATTATTAGCTGATATTCAGGATCATCCTCCAAAACTATCCCATGGTTTGACATATCTGATCCCTTCTGAAGCACATCTTCAACTCTCTGCAATTCATGGTCAAGAGTACCAATCCCATCTATAGAAAATAGTACGTGAGATTTTGAAGTTTTAAACAAGCAACTTTCGAGTTCAGAAGTCAGTCGAGCCAAAGAGGATATCTGCATGAAAAAACAAGCAAGCAAGTAAGTTAATAGGTAATTTCATGTTGACAAGAGTAAGTTAAAATCTCAAAACTCAGAAATTTCAAGGAAAAACATGCTTGTGTCCATACATAGGGTGTGTAGGTATGTTCATTCGAATCGCAATTGAGTGAAATTTGGGGTGTTAACCCAAACTGGATCCAAATCACGACTAGAGTGCACATCCGAAATTGCAAGATTGGTAATCCCCCAAATCATTTACAGAAAATATGAGATTATACCCATTCAGTCTTCGATTTTGATATGTGCATGATCAAGATAAAAAATTTCCTCGCATGAAAATAGTGTTTCCATGATGGGATGGTAATGATCCGATTAGATGGGTGTCTCGAGCATAACGATATTTCTGATTTCATCAAATGACAGAGCATCCCAGGGTCGCAATTGCTTCCATCAATCTCTAGGGCGATGCTAACTAATGGTATGATTGGTTTGAAGTAACCTGCCATGGAGTTCCAACATGAAAGGAATTCGTGGATATATTGGTTCGTTTTTGCCCATCTAGATATGAAGATATGCATGACGAGACAGCAAAAATAAGACAAACGACTCTTGAAGTATCAAGGGCTCAAGGCCGCTTCAAACGGCTCTCCAATCGAGCTTCAGACTGGTTGGAGCCTCAATTTGGTTAGGATGTTTGTAGCAAGACTCTTTCCAGACATTAGATGGGAAGTCAAGATGTCTCATCCTTGCATGATGACGACGGCTATCTCTTATGTGGGATTGCACAAGGAAAGACTCGATGAAGATAGTCAACGTTTGTATGAAGGCTCTCCTAATTGACCCCTGATCCGCCTAGAGAAGGTCCCATCGCATCCACAGGTCGTAACATGCATGTGAAGTGATTGACGGAGGGCAAACTCAAGGACCGAACAATGAAGTGGCTGTGTTGGCACTGTGATAAGAAATGACAAAAAGGTCATCATTTTTTAATGGTGACATAAGGATCGTCGCTGCAAACAGAAACGGTTGTTGATGATCGAGCCAACGGACGATCCCGACAGTCAGGATGAGGATAAGGGTGAATCAGATCATGAGAATCCCAATCAAGAAGGTGATGATGATACAGTTGCTATTTCTATACACACTTCAGCAGGATATTCTAGTCCCCAGACTATGCGGGTGAATGAATACATCAAAAGTCAAACAGTGGTCATCTGAATTGACTCAGGCAGTACAAATAATTTTCTCGACGTTCGGGTTTCCAAAAGACTCTCTTGCCCAATGGAACACCATGATAAATTTGAGGTCAAGGTGGCTGATGGACAAACCTTAACCAGTACGGAAAAAATGCTCTAATATGAAAACTTCCGTACAAAATCAAGAGCTAGTTATGGATTTATTTCTATTGCCACTAGATGATTTTGATCTAGCTTTGGGAGCCCAATGGTTGCGTACTTTGGGAAATATTACTTGGAATTTTTCCAACTTCTTACGTAATTTTCATTGGATGGGGAAAGAGTGAGGGCAAAGGTGGAAGAAGTGTGCCTACGATTAGCAATTATTGTATGGGAAAGCTAGTGCAGAAGGAACACGAGTCTTTCCGGTGCACCAGAAATTTTCTAAGTTTATTACTAATCAACTCTGAGGACAAGGTTAAAATTAAGGGCTGGGAATGTTATAACCAGTTTCCTTATTTAGATTATTTACGTTACGAATATGTTTCTATATTGTAATAGGTTTCCTTATTTATGTTTCTTATTTTGTTGATTTCTTCCCTTAGTGCACTCTTCACCATTTGTATGTAGGGTAGATGACGTGTGGCTATTGAAAGTAAGGGAAATAATCACACAGAGTGCTTTCAGCATATTGGAGTCCTGAGTTTCCTCGAATTAACTCACTATTTTCTCAATTCTTCTCTTTTTCTATCATCATCTTTTTTTTTTTTTTCTACTTTAAAAAAAGAGAGAACATTGTTCTATCACATGCACATATCAGGTTTAAGCATAAGGAAGCAAACCCTTAGAATTCTTTGATTCGAATAGTGGTTTCCCATTGAAAGCTGCCCAATCCGGGATAACCACACAAGCAGTACGCACCTACCACTCTCCACTCAGAAATAGATAGAACTGCGAGAAAAAAAAAAAAAAAAACAAGGGTATACATTAGATTCAAAAAAGGAAGATTTTAGTCAAAAATCCTCCTTTCAGTAAAAGACAATCCGCTTTCGTTGAACCCTAAAATCGAATTTCTCCTACACCGAAACTGAATAGAGAGAAGAATCCAAATAGGTTTTACAACTCAACTAAGCCTTTTGGGGTCAGCTAATGAATCCAAATAGGCTTTAGAACCAATAAAAAGTTAAATGATCTTACTGTTAAGGCAGAGATTGGGGTCAAGATCTTCGTCTTGCTCGTCTCTTATGCACCCATTCACCCAATCATCTCGAAATTTCAGTAATTTCTGGAGATGATTTTTTTGGCGCAACCTATTTATGTTGTGGCCCATCACATGGACGGTTTGGATCCTCTTATAGTGTGCTCCGTACACTACTTTTTGAAAAATAAGGGACCGTAAGGGCTTACACCGTATAACATCTCTCATTTCTGTGTGGCTGCTCTCACATGCAACAGTCCATCTGCAAAATGACTTTTGCAATGGACACTAGCAAATTCCTTGCTAAATTATAATGTTTGGTTGATGCTGGCCAGTATTTTCATGGAAATTTATTTAGAGGAATGATAAAATGAAGGGTACCATTGCAAGAGACCAACGACCAGGTCGTCTCATTACATTTATGTCACTCAAAACAACCTAAGCATGTTAATCGGCGTAGCCAGGGTGGAGGTGGGTGATGCCTTAGGTTACCAAGCCACAGGTCAATGGACCTGCTTGGTCCCTCATGAGAGATTCCATAAGCTTAGCCAAACCCTAATTGTAAGCTACTTTACTTCATTAAAATTGCCAAATACACAAAAAGATACACAAAAAGATAGGGGTGCAACTCGGATTGGGTTGGATCGGGTTGAGGCCAACCCTAACCTAACCCAAGATAGCATTCCCTCAACCCTAACCCGACCCAACGCAAGCCTAGGGTCAAGGATGGTCAACCCAAACCCAACCCGCCACTAAATCTCTCAATCTTAACCCAACCCATCTAAATTAAAATCGGGTCGGGTTGATTCGGGTTGGATTCAAGTTCACCTAGTGAAACAGGAAAAATACAAGAAAAAACTCAATCTAATTAAAATGACGATAAAATGAGAGGATGGAGGTCGGGTTTGGGTCAGGTTGCCAAGGCCTCAACCCTAACCCAACCCAAAATTAATTTGGTTTGGCTTTTCCCAACCCAATCTGAGGAATTGCCAACCTAACCCGAGCCAAAATAGGGTTGAACCTGAACCCGACCTCAGGAAATGCCCTTACCTCATGAAAAATGCCCAAAACATCCTATCTCATGAAAATAACCAAAATACTCCGTTCTCATAAGAAAATAACCAAAATAACCCTAATACTTGTGAGGTAGGGGTACATAAAAGATGAGGGTATTTCTGTCATTTAACTTACAAAATAGGAGTATTCTGGTCATTTTCCACTGGGGAAATGATAAATGACCAGTGGGAAAATGAGAAAATACGCCCCTTTTCTTTAAACGGGACAGCCAACACCTGCACGTGGCAATCAAGCCGCTTAAATCCTTCTAACGAGGGGCGGATATGTCACTACCCTTTCATAAGGTTGGGGTACTTTAGTCAATTTCCTATGAGATATACCCTTCTCATAAAACATGAGCAAGAAGCAATTTACTAAAAACAACGTGAGCTTCTTTTTAGCCAGAGAGAATTAATAGCAGTAGAATGCTAAGATTTTCTTAAGAAGTCAAAATGCTGAAAGAATGATGATTACACAAGAGGTTAGCATAATTTAATGGGATGCACGGCCAATCAAAAGCAAAGCCTAGTAAATAAATGGTTTGGTCAATGCCTACCACCTGTTCGAAGAAATGCAGTCGGTCCAATAGAAGTGGCATTCTATGCAAACTCTTGAAAAGGACGTGAGAAAACGTGTAGAAAGCCGTTGCTCTCTTTTTTGACTTTCTCGTTTCATAGGTTTCACTTGGAAGTTATTCAAACTTCCAAGTCGCATATTTCGTCTCATACATCATCATTTCTTGAGAGGATTGTGGGGATAATGCGTCTCCGTACTGCATCATTTGTTAAGAGAGTATTGTGGGGGATAATGCGTGTAAAAACACCTGCTTTCTTCACTAGCATTGAGTCATATGGTCAACAACCCCTGAAAAAGAACCTCTCTCTAAAAATATTCGACCGAACATATGGGAAATGATATTTCGACCCCTTTCTACTTTGCCTAGAAATGATTTCACTTTCATGAAAGAAGAAAAACAATAAGGGGGTGGAAATATCATTTCCTATGAAACATTGTCCATGCGCTAGTTACTCGCATGGTTTTAAATTTCGACGGAAATCCAAAATTTTGAGACTGAAACCGAAATCGGGTACACCCGAAATGTTACAAAATTTAGATTTTTGAAATTTTGAGATTTCTCCTGTTTCGGGCAAATTACCGAAATTTCACAAAATCCAATACCATGGATTTCGGTTGAAATTTAAAACCATGGTTGAGATGCAAAGCCTCAACCATTGAGCTAGAGGCCTGTTGTGCTCGGATATGACCTTGCGCTCGGTCGGGGCCTGTTGATGAATCACACGTGGGATGATTGGCCTGTCCATGTTGTCTTGGATGCAAGAAGGGACTTAGGTCGAAATGATTTAGGTATTTTGCTTCTTTCTATTGTTTTTCCTTCTTCCTCTTTTGTATTGTATTTTCTCTATATCTTCCTATTTTATTATTTAGTTTCTTCTCCCCCTAATAATTCCAATTATTAATTCTCCGTGTGAAGATTTCCTCCACTACACTTCACAAAGAAATTCCAGAGAGAACATGAAGAAGAAGAATAGAAAAAAAGATTAATAATAAATGTTAAACAAAGGAAAAAGAATGTAGTCCAAAATTAAACATGCTTGGGTGAGAATATTAATATGATGGTTGACCTCATGGGATGTCCTTTGCAGCAAAAAAGAAAGGTAGAAATCCTAGAAAAAGAAGCAAATAGAAAGGAATAAAGAAAACGAAGAGTATAATAATAATAATAATAATAATAAGAGAAAAGTGTTTTTGCGCACGTCCCTGCACACAAGTGGCTTAAAAAGCCACCAATTGGTTCGTATGGCGGGTCCACCTCTGCGGAGTTCACAAAAAGCGACCAATCCAATTGGTTTGTATGGCGGGTCCACCTCTGCGGAGTCCATAAAAAGAGACCAATCGGTGGCTTTTTAAGCCACTTTTGTGCAAGGAGTTCCCTGCTCACGTGTGCAGAAACACTTTTCTCTAATAATAATATGATATAATATTAATAATAACAATAATAATAATAAAAGAGGGAGAGGTTTTACCCATGAAATCCCTGAGAAATTCGGGAGAACTTTGCTTGTATTTTTAGGAGAGCCGACAAGGATACTGACATGCTGCCGTGCCAGCTTTTGAAATGGATTTGGCAACCAAACAAGTTGTTCTGCTTGTAAAGCTGCCAATAATCCCGGAACTTTCTGGGCTTTGCACAACCAAACAGAGCCTAAGGGATTTGCCAGGGAATTTTGAGAAAAGGCATTTTGCGACTGACTTTTGCTTGAGAGAACAACCACACAGGCTCAATTTCCAGCAAATCTTGTCTTATTTATTTAATTCGCGTGAAGTGGCTCTTCTCTCATGCAAAAGTTAGCCGCAAGATACCTTTTAGCAAAATTTTATAATAAATCTCAAAGTTATAATTAAATATAAATTAATATAATTTATTTAATCTGGCCGCACCGATTTAAAAAGCGGAGATTTTATATGATGTTTTGGGGGCTCTTCGTCCCCAAGGGTCTTTATTTCGGCGGTAACTTTTTCGCAAGGTTTTAAATTTCAGTTCGGTGAGGACCGAAACCGAAACCGAAACTGAAATTTCGGCGAAATCTTTCTACGGCTATTTTCTTGGGTACATAATTTAGACAGAAATTTCTGCTGGAATTTTGGTAATTGGGATAATATTAATTAATCATTAAGAATCGAGATTTTTGGGTGAAATTCCTTAAGTGAAATTTCGATTGAAATAAAGTATCGTTTCGAGTATGGTGCATTTCGATTTCGGTCTCAACCGGAACTCGAAATTTTGGATTTCTGTCGAAATTTAAAACCTTGCTTCTTGGAGGTCCCGAGGGCCTCACTCACTGCACTGAGAAAAGGCATATGCCAAATGTGAATACCCCCCTATAGTCTCTTATTTTTCAAAAAGGACTATAGGGACCACACTATAGGATGATCCAAACTGTCCATAAGATGGACCATAACGTACATAGGTTGTGCCCAAAAAATCATTTCCATATTATATCCCAACCCTCTAATTAAGGGTGTCAATTTTGGCTCGGGCTCAGAACCTCGCTCGAGCTCGGCTGGGAAAAAGCTCGGCTCGAATCCTTAACGAGCCGAGCCCGAGCCCGAGCCGAGCTTTTGTGCTTAACGAGCCGAGCTACGCATCTATGCCCTATCCCACTGACAAATAATATAAAACTCACGAGAAAAGAAAAAGCTCTCAACCCTAATTGAGAGTTCTATGATTTTCTACTGTACTCGAACAGTAATCATACTCCCAAAGGGATTCTTAGGAGGCGTCTTTCCTAAGAATCATTGCTTTATCTTTTCAAACCCTTTCTTTATTCCTTTTTATTATTCCTTTCTCACGAGCCCTGATTCCGTGCATGATTTCTCTTCTTTCTATAAAATAGACTCCTGCTCAGAAGTAGAGTGTTGGGTTTTTAGAGGGGGAAAAAAATCCATGGCAGAAGAGAGTTGTGCTGTTTTCCCTTCTGATTTGCCCATTAAGAGGCAGAGAGAGTATGAAGATGATGAGGAGAGTAATGAGAACAATGGGAATGTGATTCCTTCATCTGTTTCTGAAATTATTGAGGATGAAAAAGAGCCCAATTGCATCTCTTCAATTATTCCTGGCTGGTTCTCTGAAATTAGTCCCATGTGGCCAGGTGGATTTTTTTCCCAATTGATTTTGTTTTGTTTCTGACTTTTTCTCTTCTGTTTTATTTTCTCTTCCTTTTTCTGAATAGGTTTTTATGTTTAATTTTTTCTGGGTAGTTGTTTTCTAGGAATGTTTTATGTTTAGTGGGCTTTTGTAGATGTAATTTTCATGTTTTTTTTTTTTTGGGTAGTCGAAAAATCATACAATATGCTTATAAAAAAAAGGGTTCTGACAAGGAGAGATTACTCAGAATTTTCTTTTCCTTTCTGGGTGAGCAGTCTTCTATTATTGTATATTAGTACCTACCATCATCATTATTATCACCATTATTACTTATTATATATTAATATTTTCATTGTGGTCTTTATGAGTATGATACTATGGTTGTTTAAGATTTTTTATATTGCTAGTGTGTCTTTAAAACCTAAGTCTTTTATTTTATTACTTTTGGTTCTTGTGATAGGCTATGAAACCTTATCTGACTCCTTTTTTCTGGTAGGATTGATCCTGATTTTTTATTTGTTTATGGGTATGTTGCCAAATCATTTTTTCTTTTGGATATGGTCATACCCTATTTTCATAGGCTTCTGATCCATGTTTTCTACTTAAGTGGTATATTCCGGTTCCTTTGGTTTGCTCGTGGTTTTTTTATGTTAATTTGCAAAACAGTAGTTATTAAATTTCCTTTGAGTGATCTAAGTTTTATCTAGGCCTCCTGGTTTAATGAACATGCTTCATAAAACATCGTAGTGGATGTCGGCATGTTCTTTAGTTATATCAAATCTTTCTTGAACAGTCTTTGTAATGGGAGTTGATGTTGTTATACTTTCCCCTGCCTTTTTTTTGAATGGCTATATTTACCCCTGCTTTGGATTCCATTTCTTTTCTTAAATAGTCATTATAATGAAAGTTAATTTTTCCCTACTGAAATTATATTTGATTCTTATATAGACACATACCTATAAACTTTGGTACTTGATATGCATATGATATACGATTATATATGTTCAAGATCAAAAGTGTCTCAATATCATTCAAAAAAATAAATAAAATATCATAAGAGTCTCAATCTTTCCTAGGGACTCAGATGTACAAGCTCATGAGTGGGTCAATCTTCCCAGGGAACTCAGCATGAACAATCTAAAAGAAAAAAATTCACCATGATCTAGACAGGATTTCTACTCAATTTTTTTTTTAATTATTCAAGGCAAGATATACCTTTTTCATAAGGGTTTTGCTGGCAATTTCTCATAAAGCCATTTCATGGCTCACTTTTGCATGAGAGAACAGTCACATGGGCACACTTTTTTAGCAATTTTGTCACATTCATTTAGTTCATATGATGTGGCTGTTCTCTCATGCAAAGTGAGCCATGAAATGGCTTTCCGCGAAATTGCCTAGCAAATCCCTTCATAATTATAAGGTCGATAACTTACAGGCGATCACCTAGGTCGTGGACACTTAGATGACCAAAATGCCTATGAAGATTAATTGTGGTTCAACTCTTTGAACATTCTTTTGATTTGGTTGTGTTTATCAAGCCTTTTGTCTTGTTTGAAACGAAAAGCTTCAAAGAAGAAGGAAGAGGAGGATTGAATTTGTGACTTGATACTTAGGAGTCAAATATGACATGATGCAAGGAAATGCATAGATTGATGATTTCAGTAGTTGTGAGATCGCTAGAAATTGAAAAAGGCAATGAAGTCAATGGAAACACTAAATATTAAATCCTTGTCTCAGACTGTGCTTTGGAAATTTCTTACAACTACCTCCTCAATATGTTCTTTAGATTCAAATTGCTCTTAGGCATGTCTATGTGCTTTGCTATCTTGTTTCTAGCACTAGGGTGGGGTTATTAAAGTTCTTTTACAATTTTTCAGTGTTCTATCTGCTACTTGTTATAGTGCGGATTCCTACATTTGAATTGCATAGTTTGAATATTTTAGGAGTACATTTTTTTTTTTAAAAATCCATCCCTTCAAATACAAATTTCTCTTGGGCATGTCTATGTGCTTTATTGTTTATTTCTAACCCTATTGTGCGGTATTAAAGCTTTTTAACATCTTTTCAGTTAAGTTATTCTATCAATTACTCATGTCCATGTGCTTTATTGTTTATTTCTATCCCTATTGTGAGGCATTGGAACTTTTTTACATCTTTTCAGTAAAGTTATTCTATCAACTACTCATGGTACTGCTGATTAGTGATTTCCCAAATTTGAACAATTTGGAGATGGTCTTTGATTATGTCCCAAGCCTCCAAGGTCAATTTTCTTGCTATGGCAAAGTTCTTACTGCTTTTTGTTTTTAGTAATATATCATTTTCTGTAAACAGTAGCTAATTGAATTCCCCAGTTCTAAATTTTTCCATTCTTTGTGATATCGTACCTGTTAGCAATGATCTTAGGAATGTTCTTAGTCTCTTTTGGGGCTTACGGATAGATGGAGGGAGCACATAGGTGCAACAGCTCATGCTATCTGGAATTAATACTTTTGTTGCGTTATTTAGAGGATCTAGTGTGGTAGGAACCAGGTTTTCTAAGATGTCATGTCATGTTTGTGTTGGTAATGTGGTGATGAGAGTCATGTCAGAGGTGTTAGATGAGTTATTCTTTAGTCTTTGGAAACATTAGGCTTTCTCAACTTCATTTGTATTGGTGCATGATCTGTGTGGAATATTCACCTTGTCATTCTTTTTCGAACAACGGTGTACTCACCTTGTCATTTGTCATTACACTGGGGGTTCCTTTAGGTAGTGTCATTCAAGCTTAATTTTGATGGGGGTCACTTTTATGGAGGAACAATGCTCTTAAGTTTGATGGCCTTCTGGGTATTAAAGCCCGTTGATGGTTAAGTTAGAGGTTCCATTTTCTAGGGACTTCATCACCTATATGAATTTTATCTTTGGATTGAGGGAGAATTCCGCTACTACCCAATTGGTTAAGGGAGGCCTATTCCATTTTGGAAAGAAGTTTTACATGTACTGAGATTTTTTTTTTTTGTTCTAGTGGCTTCTCTCGCATCCATAGAGAAGCACACTCGCTGGCAGGAAGCAATCATGTCCTGTCAGTAGCAAATAATACTGTCTATGATATTCCTAAGCTTTTCATTTATTTTTTTCCTTTAGCCTTTTATCTTAGTTATGTGTTAACTCATTTGATTAGAAGAACTTGCCTCTTTCAAAGCACAAGATATTGAAAGCATGCTTTAGATCCTGACTATCATTTCAAATTGTAGAAAAAAAATGAAAAATTAAATTGTATTTTACATTTTTAAGGTCAATTACCTTGAACTGCAAGTGACAATTCTAGCTTTGTGTTGCAAATAGTTTACTTTTAGTCAACAATATGTTGGGAATTTGGGATAATAAAGAATATATTTTCAACTCTTAGCTTGTTAATGTACCCACACAGTTTGTTATTGTTTTAAATTCACTTTGCACTATTAACTTCTTTAATTGTCAGAAACAATGATTAATTCATTTGGATACCCTCTTAACCCTATCAATGAGACATACAGCTCAAGACTATGGTTAGGGCTTGTGTAGGTTGCTCCCTTCTTGTTCGCCATTAACACGTCGAACAACCCAGCTGCTTCTCAACATTCTTCCCTCTAAATCGATTTATTAGGCTTCACTGAACAATGTAAGCAAGGGAGTGATGTGGATTTGGATGTAGAAGAGGAGAAGTTCTTAAAAAAAACTATGAAGTAGGACCACCTAAGAAGAGTGTGTATAAAATTAACATTTACAAATTTGAAACATATATCTTTATCTAAATAAAATACAAAAGTTAACTCTTTTGTGATTGTATCTGTAGAAATTTATAATATTTAGTTTAAAAAGGTGACAAATACTGCAAGCAATAAAAAGTTGATTGAGTCGAGGGGGTCTTGAGGCAATCATGGTAGCAGTAGTTGGGTGTAGGAGAAAGAAGAGGTTCTGAAGTAGTTGGAGCGAGATTTCACAATGGGAATGGTAATATGGATATGCAGTTTAACTTATTTTTCAGGCTTGTAGTTACTTGATGTCTTTTATCTCCATCCCCTACCTTAGATATGCAAGTCTATTTTGCATCTATTATTGGCTATGCATGTGAATACTGTAGTTGTAAGGCTTGCAAGTCAGGTAAATATTGTTGATAAGTGTTTTTTTAGGTTCTTATAGTTCTTTTCTTATCTTTATTTTTCAAATTTTGTTCTTAGAATTCTTGATTTCTCCTTGTTCATGTATTTTGGACTATAGTTTCCCAAATTTCTGCTTTACCATCTCGATAAAAACAATGTGCATTGAATAACTGTGCTTTTTTATTTAATTGTCTACAGGAGAGGCCCACTCCTTAAAGGTAGAAAAGATCTTATTCCAAGGGAAGTCTGAATACCAAAATGTTATGGTATTTCAGGTATTTGACACTTTATGGAACTAAGACTAAACAATGTTCTCTTTGTTTCCCTTCCAGATATCCTCCCTAACTAAGCAGATTTATGCTAATTGCAACATATTGCGGTCTTATTTCTTGTTTCAGTCAGCAACATACGGCAAGGTTCTTGTCTTGGATGGGGTGATTCAAGTCACAGAGAGGGATGAGTGTGCATACCAAGAAATGATTTCCCACCTTCCGCTTTGCTCCATTCCAAATCCTAAGAAGGTATTCCTATCCTTCTATAATTGATGGACTCCTTCGTTCTTTAGCACTCTTAAATACTAGGCTTCTATGCATCCTTAGTTTGAGATAAGAATCTTGTACTTAGCTGCATGTTGTTTCTATATCCCTTTGGGTCTCAAATAACATTTACTCACACCAAAGTGTAGATTGTATCTTTAAATGTTTCACATTTTGTATGCACCATTAACTTGTCAGTGTAGTTTCAATAGAAATGAGAATCAGAAGATTGGGTTTCTTGTACAATCTATAGTTTTTCTTAAGTTGAAGTTACACAATAGAAAAAAAAAGTAAATAATTGTTCAACCTATAGTAGGTGATGAAAATTGAATTAAATCAAGTGGACTGATTTGTAGGAAATTGGGATTGTTTGTGACCAATAGTCCCTCCCAATATGGATGTTGATTTAAGAAGGTTCAAGGAGAGGGGTGATTAATGTAACATAACTGACAATATGTGCATGGTTCAATGAGTTAAAATGCGTGAATAAATAGTAGAAAGTGAAGTGAAGGGCCAACTATCAAAAATTGTATACTGATTGAAATAGAGATTGCCGAAAGATCTGAAGGAAAGGAATGAAGTTAAATAGATATGACTAGAAAAGGGTGGTAAGACAACAAAAATACGAATTTTTTATTTTCAAAAAAAAAAAAAAAAACACTTGGGAGGTACAAAAGACCTATGGTGGTGCATGCACCTTTATGGCTAAGTGAAACAATGAATCTTGCATGCATCGAAGACTAATCATACTTATCAACTTCCCACCGATCGTTAATATCATAAAATACTTCTGTATTTATTGTGTTTTTGTTTTCTTTGGAGATCTATTAAGCACCAAATGCTCACCAAAAAAGCATATAGGAAGTCTTTCTTTTTTTTCTTGTCTTGGTAAATGATATCTTGTTAATTTCCTTATGGTCAGTAGGATTTTTTTTTTTTTTTTGGTTCTTTCGTATGTGTGTACCACCTGTTTTGGTGAAGACACAAGATGTTCCATTATCTTTGTTGTCAATTATCTTCTGATGGGCATTTTGGTTTTCTTCTGATATGGAACGTTTTGATGTTCCACCTGTTTTGGTGAAAACACAAGAGCAATTTAAAGTTAAAGAGTTTAAATTTGGAACAAAATTGGAAAAAGATGAGAAGAAAATAGCAAAAAAATTCAAAACATAGCTACATATTTTATTATATCTGTCATTTATCAATATAATGTTAAACATATACGTAAAATCAAGATAATGTAAGTACCATCTATATAAGCCATGTAAAGAGAGTTTTTTGTTCATGCTTATCTCCTTAATTTGATTGGAGGTGGTTTTTCAACTTAAAGCCCATAAGAGTACTTAATTTTTCTAGAGAAAATGGTAAAAAAATTAAAAAAATAGGAAGTACTGACTGGAACAATTCGCAACAGGTAGAACGACCGTGATAGTTTGGAATATTCAAAATAGATCGGAACGTAATTCTATATGTTCTGATATGATTTCTGTTCAAGTTTCCTTATCAGAACATAATTTTTCACAAATTTTTTCCAAAATGGAATGGAATTTACGACTAAGGTGCATCTCCATTTGCCGACCTCCACACATGCTGAAATCGAAATCTATGGCCTTCAAGTCGCTCTTGAATTTCTTCAATCACATCCACAAATATCCAAGCCATCGAAATACATACAACGAGTCATCATCAATGACAATGTTCTCGAACCTCCAGAAATCGACCAATCTAATACCCTGCTAGATTGCTTGGGCCTCCGCTTCCTTTGAATCCTTCTGTCTCATAGACCCCGAGAAAGCCCACTTGACTATACCAGCATTGTCTCGAGGGAATCCTCCCCCACACCTGTTGGGGTGAGGTTCCCAATACTTGACCCTTCAAAGTTCAATTTATACTCTCCAACACCAGGATGGGCCCAATGGCGAGCGGGAGGAGAGTGAAGATCCTTACTGCAGCAAAGTACTCTCCAGAAATGTCTAAAGGCAAAGGGAGAAACTCCTCTGAAACAAGGACAGATGGCAACCCAAGGAGTTGCGTCAAGGTTTGAGCTTTTGGGAAAGTCTAATGAGAGGATTTAGATTTGTTTTTAAAATGTGGTTACTTTTCTCTTTCCAAATAGTCCAAACATTAGCCATGAAAGTCTACAGCTGCATTACTTTGAGGAATTGATTCATATCATGAACTCTGTGGAGGACCAGACCTGTTTCGATAGGCATACTTTCTTTTTACTTGGACGGTAATTTCTGTGTTACAGGTTTTGATAGATCTGCTGGATTAGAAGATGGAACTTTCATCATAAAATCTAGATTTCCTCTTTCTGTTTCATAACAAACTTGTAGTTGCCTCCTCTCACACGGTACTTGTTCTAAAGAATTCTCCTATTGCTTTTACTGATTTAGGCGACTGTCACTTGTGTCAGGTATTGGTTATTGGAGGAGGTGATGGTGGCGTTTTGCGGGAAGTGGCTCGACATCCTTCTGTGGAGCTTATAGATATATGTGAAATTGATGGAATGGTTGTGGATGTGAGTAAATGACCCTTTTTCAGTCGTTTCCTCATGCTTTGCTCATGGCTTAAATCAATTAAAATCTATGTCTCGGGTATCTACTCATTTATGGAAGCAAAGTTGGCATACAAGTTAAATTTTGTTATCAACATGTATTAGTGTTTTTACCATTAAAAAACATTTATTAGTGTTTTCTTTCTACTTTTGATATTTATTTACAATTTTTGAGAATATATTGTTCAGAAAAAATGAAACATATGTTTTGGGGCCATAGGTTGGCGTCAGGTTGGTAGCCGGCCGTAAACTTTGCCACTTTTCTATGAAATGAAGCTGCCAACCGTAAACTTTGCCACTTTTCCATGAAATGAATCATATAGAAAACTTCATGAAATTTTTCTAAAGGATTCATTAGCCGACCCCAACTAGTTTGGGACAAAGGCTTAGTTGAGTTGTAGTTGAGATATTTTGGGGCTATGGGTTATTACTTAATTGCTTGAAAAACCATGTTCCTAGTCACCCTTGAATTATAAACATCACAGTTATATTTGATAAGATTCTTGACATACTTGTGTGTATAGCTGTTTCGTGTTTGTATGCAATCTAATTCACTGAGATGCTAATATTGTACACTAATATGTTTATTCCTTAAGAATTGCAAAAATTACAAGTGTTCTCTTTACGATTGTGAAAAGACATGTACAAATATGCTCTCCACAATTGAAAATAATGAACTGTTGTACTTATTTTTCCATTATATGGAATTCATTAGTGGTTTTGTTAGCAGCATATAGTCTACGCTTACGAAGATTCTTTTCTTTGTATGTTTTAGTCTCAAATTATTATGGTGAGAAGATTATCATATCTGTAGCTTGTCCTTGTTTTAGGATACTCAAGTCAGGCCCTTTATTTGGATGGGGTCAGCATATATAGGAGTTGATGTTTATTTATGTCGGGCATATATGATTTTGTACAATGATATCGTCATGGTTCTACTGTTCAAACAATATCTGAAAATTTTCTTAATACAAGCATATGATATATGTTAAGTTTTAATTGTTTATGCTATTTAAAGTATATTACCTGTCATAGTAAATATCTAGCATGCCTTGTTTAAAAAAAAAAATATCTAGCATGCCTGAATGTAATATATTATATGGTTATATTACCTTTTGGTTGGGTGGTTGAAATTATATTTAGCTAAAATGGACTACACTGGAATGCCGTATCAACATCTGAACCTGATAGCACATGCCACGCGCCTTCTCCTAATCAATGAAAATTTACTGAATCCTATCAAATTTCTTTCTTCTTATCCAGGTTTCTAAGCAATTTTTTCCAGACCTTGCAGTTGGATATGAGGATCCTCGTGTGTCTCTCCATGTTGGTGACGGTATGATCAACTTCCTAAGACTCCTATATTTGTCCAATTAGAATGTTCAGAACTATGAGCCGGTGAAAAAAAAAAAAAAAACAAATGAAGAGATGGGTGGAGTGTACCAAAACAATTAGGTCTTGTTACCATTTCCTGTATCTAAAATATATTCATCATAGATAACTATGGATATAACATGAAGTTTTAATATTTAGTTATACAATCCATTTCAAATATATATATATATGACTGTTATGTTTGTTTCTGTTCATTAATGTCCTTGAATAGTTTAAATGGAAAATGATGTTCTGCTTTGTTTTTATGCATGCTATGTGCTAGAAAATTTATGTATTTTTAGAACGAAAGGGGTTCTCCTCCATACTCACTGGAATATATCATATTCCCATGCTTCCTGGTTCTGTCGTACTCATGTGGTCTACCTTGATTAATATGAGCCATTCACATGGCTGGTTCTACCTTGGATTTCCCTTTACCCGGGAATCAAACACTTTAACGATGTCTTTAATGGCTTTTTTTTTGGCTATTGAAACTAGATTATTGCATGTCTATATCTTATACTACATTTTTGATGGATGAATCGGACAGTTAAAATTGATTGTTCATAATGATCTTTAAGCAGTGAACAACTGCCCAAGATTGAGCTCTACCACTTGAATCTTTTAGATCGATCATGGCTGGCCGCCTGGCCCCACATGTGTGGTACATGTGGGTTTGTTTCCCATATAGTATGTGTGTGTGAAGTTGAATGGTGTTCCGTTACACTACTAAAAATGATCTTTCCTCCAGTCCATTCCTGTCCCCTCTCCTGGCTCCATAGGTTCAGATGCATAACTCCCAACCGTGAAGTAGATCTCAACCGCAAAAGGCTGTGAGTCTTAATTTTCAAAAACTCATTGATTGACTCCTAACTCTGTGAGTTAGGCTTGGTTTGATTTGGCTCCAAGCACTGTCCAAACACCAATTTTTGTAAAAACAGTAAATTATTTTACTAAATTGTCTGAGTGATGTCTTTGTTTTGTATTTCCCTTGGCCCAGAAAATGATGCCTTTGATGGCTTTCTTGGCCATTGAATCTAGATTGTTGCATGTTTATATCTTATACTGTTTTTTACGTATCTTATTCGGACAGTTAAAATTGCCTGATCATAACGATCTTTAAGTAGCGAACTGCCCAAGATGAGATCTACAACATGAATGTTTTAGATCGACCATGGTTGGCTCAAGTATTGTACACAGGAATAGATAATGTATCTGGGCGTCCTGCATGCGTTGGTTTCCCTTACATACATACGTACACGCACGCACGCACGCGCGCGCACACACACACACACACATGGAAACCAAAAGACCAAATCCTGGATTGATTCCAAGCATCTAAACATTCCATGGGGCAATTGGAGTGAAAGAGAAATTTGTGGTACATTTTCATGATTTTTCATTTTTTAATGCATCATTTCTTTTCTGTGGTTCTCAACTTGCAGGTGTTGCCTTTCTAAAGGCAGTTCCTGAAGGTACTTATGATGCAATCATAGTTGATTCCTCTGACCCGATAGGTATGGTCTTTGCAAACCAGTTACATCCCTTTTCCATTCATGGTGCTAGTATGGGACCCTTTCTGAAATCGTTTATGTTAAATCAGGGCCCGCGCAAGAACTCTTTGAGAAGCCATTCTTCGAGTCAGTGGCCAAGGCTCTTCGCCCCGGAGGAGTTGTATGCACTCAGGCAGAAAGTATATGGCTGCATATGGACATCATTGAAGGCATTGTTTCTGTTTGCCGCCAAATATTCAAAGGCTCTGTGAACTATGCATGGACAACAGTACCGACATATCCAAGGCAAATTCTCAATTTTACTTCTAATTTAATGATAGATTAATCTTGTCGATTAATCCTGTCGATTAATCAGTTATTCGTTGTGATTCAATTTAACTTCTAATTTAGTGATAGATTTTAAGTAGGAAAGATTAATGCTAATTTTATTGTTCAATCTTTGCAGCGGAGTAATTGGTTTCATGCTTTGCTCCACCGAGGGGCCAACAGTTGATTTTCAGCATCCTGTGAATCCCATTGACGAGAGTGAGGATCTCTGCAAATCAAAAGGACCCTTGAAGTTTTATAACTCAGAGGTGATTCTCCTCCTCCAAATTCCCCTTTTCATGCATTCATGAGTTATGGGTTCTCTCTCATTTGATTGATCTTTTGCAGATCCATTCCTCTGCATTCTGTTTGCCATCTTTTGCAAAACGGGTAATTGATATGAAAATCAAGTGAATCCAAGAGCTTCGAGGAATGGGATTGCTGTTGTAATTTATGGGCAATCATCCTTAATCGGAATAGTCCGTGATATCGGACCGTAGAATAATTAGAGGTTTACATTGGTTTATCTTTACACGTCGAGTTGAGAGTTGTAGGCCAATGATAAGGAATTTCAGAGTTCTGTTCATGTTCTTTTAGATTCATATTTAATATGCAAAATCATCATTCATCAATGGTCTGATGGTCATATCTTGGCTTCATTCATCTCAATAAACAGTTGGACACAACTTAGTTAAGATTAGAGAAGACCAATCACCTGCCTTATATTAACAGGATGGCAGCAATCTTTGTCTGGTAATTATCTTTATTTTTTTATGTTTAATCCTGTGTTCAATAACCCTTTACCTGCAGCTTTGTCTGAGACCTTTGCTGCTACTAATAAAACTGAGCTCATGATTCACCAGAAAACTATATGACCTTATAGGGACACTTAAATGGGTTTTAAATCCAAGGTCACTAAATGATTCACATCCGATTTCTTTAATGGCATTGGTATTATTGTGTATTCAATAACCATCTGAAAAGTAAGATGATTCACTTCTTTTCAGCGCTGCAAACCTGGTCATTTTATGAAAAGAAATATTTCAAAAATTTCTCAATCACCATTGTCCAAGAAAATTCTTTAGCCACTATGTTGTTGATTTCTAAAGATTGATTTAACAAAATATTCACATTGGGCTGTTTGGCATGGAGACAACTATCCCTGGAAACCAGCTATCCTCTTTGAAAACTTCCGCTTGATTCAGAAATCAGCATCCCCTTTGAAACCGGTTATCCCTTATGATTCCTCTGCTAAATCTGGGATATTGAAATCTCATGTTCTTGTGATTCAAACCCTACAACTGCTCATCCAATCCCTTTCTCAGCTCAGCTATTCTAAGCCATCGAGGGATAGCTTAGAATGCCCGTGCCAGACAGGCCCACTGAGTTATAAGGTATCTAGTACGATTGGCTTGAGATGGATGCCACCATTTTCCAATCAGGCTAAACTTAACCCTGACAACGCCCTATGAGAAAGCAGAGACCATCATAATGTTTGGTATTGAACCAATATGGAAAAGCTCCAGAGCCTATAGAATGCGCGTTAGTCTACGTGGTTTAAACTTGTCTCAAACCATGCTAGATCCCAATTAGTCAGGCCCTCAGTCTCATACCATGCTAGATCAATAGATCCCACTTAGGACAGTAACATTCCATCATGCTTCCCCAGCCATCGTGCGGCTTTCACTTTAGCCTTTCTTCCCGGTAACCCTTTCCATAGGTTGCCCCTTTTGTAGGAGCCCACTCTTTAGTAACTTCACTCTAGCGGCTTTCACTCCACAAGTCACCCTTTTATGACTCCAAAACATGACACGGTGGCTGCTCGGATCTCAAATAATAGGCATCTAGCTGGCGCCAAAACCTCCAGAGCTGATGGAATGCATTAGGCTAGGACCTCTAAATCTCTCCCATACCAGGGAGGGTCCCACCTAGTCCCATACCTAGGCAGACTGCCACTCACGATTGCAGCAGTGAAGGGTATGAATAATGCATTCTCTGTCTCGATTGCAAGTAAATACTCAATTGGACCTACTTGTCATTCACGAACCTTGGAAAAAATAAGAAAAATAATACAGCAAGGGCAGAGAGACCAATGCCATCACCAGTTTGTCTGTGAGAATCTATAAGAAATCCAAGCAACAAATTCCACTATAGATGAAGACTCTGATCTCATCCTTTGAGCTCTAGTTTCCTGATGCCTGTAAGCTACAGGAGTCTGTTGATTAACTGTATTACATTTCCTTTTACGGGAGAGATAGAAAGCCGATACATTGATGTTGGGGTAATCATTTTTGGAATATATTGATGCGGCGGAATTTAAAAGAGTTGGAAATAGATCAATTCACAGTACTTCCACAGACCCTATCCAAAGCTTATTGTTCACAACACAAAGGCGGACAAATGGGTATGGATGCCAGATTCTCAAGATGGCCTCTTAGTAAGTTTGGGAACCCAGATAAGGCGGGATTCGGAGGGGTTATTCATATTCCCGGAGGGAAAATTATCAAGTCATACTATGGCCCTGCAGGGATCGGTGATGCAAATGAGGCGGAAGTGTCGGCACTGTTATTCGGATTGCAATGATATGTAAAAAACAATATGGGGCCTTTGATAGTGAAGGGAGATTTAACCAATGCAATTGCGTGGGCAAAGAATCGAATCTCTGGGCCATGGCGCATCTCTAACAAAATTGATGAGATAAAGAACCTTATCAGCGTTATTCGACCACAGTTGGTTCACCAGAGGAGATACGCGAACTCAATGGCAGATGCTTTAGTGAGTGCAGGAGCGGATCTTCCTGTCACAAGGATTGTGTTGGGGGAACACTCTGGGGATCCACTTTGAGTCGTCACTGTAATTTTGGTTTTTGACAAGGGCGGGATTCATTCCGTTTTATTGTTAATCGCAATTTGTTTCTTAGGGACAGCTTGTCCCTTTTTGTAAATTTCGATGATTGAATAAAATAACAGTTACCTTTCAAAAAATAAAAAAGAAGAAGCAGATACATGAAGTCATGTCGGGTACAAATGTTAAAGTGGTAATTGTGCATCGATATAGTCTTTTGGGTTCATAGACATGATACACAAACTGTGAGGAAGAAAGAAATAAATAGCCAGGAAGACTAGAACTCCAAGATCTGCCTCTTCGCCCACCGCTGGCTGAGGAGGGTTTCTCCAGTATATCTGACTCATACACCACAGACAGTATAGGCTTGTCACCACCAGAATAAGTCTCAGGGATTGACTAGATTGTGTTGTAATGGACTTCCCGGGCTTCATTCTGCAGAACAACACAGACAATTGTTCTTTTGAGGTCATACAAATGGCTCACCCATATTAACATATAACTGAGAAACAGAGAGAGATGAGTCTACTGATAAAAGAAGATGGATATTAAGCCAAAACAAAGCATTAGAGAGACAATAAAAATGCAAGCGAAATGTAGAAAAGTGACTGGCTATTGTGTTGCTTGTCGTTCTCATTGTGCTCCCAAAACTTTTCTGGCCATTAATAAAATTTCCAGCATACTTGCCGCATCTGAAAGCAGTTATCCAATGTAGCCAATAATTTATCCACAAAATATAAAAATAAGAAGAGATCAGAATTCCCTTTCAAGAACAGTTAACTCTATTTTTTATTTTTTATTTTAAATGAAGAGCAGTTTAATTCCACCATGAGTTCCTAATGCAACTGAGGTGCCAGCCCCATCTGCAACTCCTTAGGTACTACGGTCTACGGAGCCTTTCAGCAGAAGCAGAAAAAGCAAGAAAGAAATCCCTATTGGAGGTCAAATTTTCCTTATTTCAAACTGTTGCGTTTTATTTGTGTACAGCACCAGAATGGCTCATGCTTTATAGTTTTTATGAGTAATGGTGCGCTACAAAGTTGTTATATATGAAAGTGTAGGACATATGTAGGGAGTAAGATCCTATATAGAATGTCACCGCAAAACCATGCAACATACAGAGTAAAGTAAGAACAAGTATCTTGTGTTGTGAGAGTTTCTATATATAATAGTTTTTAGTAAACCAAATGGTGAGCCAAGTGGAAATGAGTTTACCTAGTCCAACTTGTAATAATATTTGAATTTTATTCCACAGATAACTAGAAAATTAAAAAAATTCAATAGCACAATTGTATGTGGGATTCCTTCACTCTTGGCCAAGTTACAATAGTTTCTTGTCAAATAAAGTTGTACTGGTACAGAGAAGTTTGTGTTCAGAACTAAACCAGATTGGAAATCAAATGGCAATATGCTTTACTGGGCTACCATTAATGTATTGCCGTCTGTCTTTAATTTAACTGAAAACTATAAGAATGAATATGCTAATTCTAACTGAGATGTTTGCTGCCCAATGTTAAACCATTTCTCCCATCCGAGTTCATTGTTCCAACTACACCCACCCAATGACTACAAATCAGAAGACCCCAAAAATACTTTCCTGTTGGGATACACCCACACCAGTGTCCTAATGTGATATGACCACAACCATTTGCATTACAGTTGAGCACAGTACAGAGACTGACAAATGATGTGTCATTGTTACCTGTTGATGTAAACAAAGCCTCCTATCAAACAACTGCACAAGAACCCAACTACAATAACAGCATCAGGGTTGACAGGAGCTCGGCTTTTCCACCAACCAGTGCTCAATATCCAAGAATACATCGAAGAATGCCCATTTTCCTGTCCATTTGAACAGTAATGAAGTTAATCAGTTCAAAACACCTCTAGAAGAACAAAGAGTACTTGAAGAAAGAAGAACAGGCTGATTGTAAAAAGAAAAATCTCCAACCAGACTGGAAGCAAGAAATTTGTGATCCAGCAACAGTAATTCCATAAATGTTAGCTACATATGTGGGGAATTGTCTTTTGATAAGGTGATTTGTCAGTACATTTGTTAAGGCAACAAAGTCAAATATTTTAAATGGATAGAAATCCTGGTTAAACTTTTTGGAAGCCTTCTAAGGTAAGAAATGGACATTGAAAGTTTCAACTTATTTCCCATTTAGAAGGATCCGAAAGCGACAGTTTCAACTTAGTTCCCATTTAAAAGGATCCGAAAGCAGCATTTGGCCGTGCTAGCAAAATTTTGTTATCTTTTCTTTTTCGAAAATAGCAAAATATTGTTATAATTCGAACCAACATGTAGATTTGCATTCGTATGCATTTGATTGGCCTGGAAATGACCACAGATGTCAGCGAAAGAAATTTTATATTTTTTTAGATGGGCGAAATGAGAGTGCCAAGGGCATATAGCACCAAAAAATCAAACACTCATCAGTCAGAACCGGATGGTTAACATAATGACAGTAAGCTGGATGGTCAAGGTGATAGTTGCCCTGACATCAACAGTACATACATCCAACTCCAACAAATTAGATGAAAGAAGAGCTTCCATGCAATATCCCAACAAAGGAAAATTACGTCACTAATTTCTCCTGCGAATAAAGCATTTACCCAATCTCAAATTGAAACAAGCAGATTTCTTACCTCAAACAAGTGATCTAAGAAAAAGTGTGTCAGCGAACCCGCGGACACCAGCAGGAAGCTCTGCCTTCTGGTAAGAGGCACCTGCATCATACAATCATGACCCAAATTCCTGTTATATCATCTCATCACTCAAATCTTCCAGAGCTCAATCAGTATCCCAACACTTAAAACATACAAAAAATTAAAAAACAATTCATTAACATATATACTCACAATCATGATACAAGAATACGGATCAGGTACAGGATATAGCCAATACAGTTATAAAAGTCTATGACCATGTAGGGTGCTAAGTGCTTAAAAACGTGCATGTAAGTATAGTTATGAATATCGAATTCATATCAAACCACAATAAGAGAGCAAAATATGCGATGCTAGATCAGTGTGGGGATGTGGATAGATAATCCAAATTCAAATCTCACATTAGCATAAGGTTCCTTATATTGGGCAATGCTTAAAATTATGGATGACAAGGCCATCCCCATTGCAGTGGTCAATCTGTCTTACAATTTAACAATTAGACGATATCCAGAATGGCTTTTTCAAGGCTTAGAAACTGCAGAGCTTTTTGCACAAACTGTTGATCTGGTGGGATCGGCCATAGTTCGCGATTAGACTAACTTCCCATTCAATTAGCAGCCCAAAAATGGCCAGTTAATCATAAAAAAAGGAGCAATTCTCCACATTCAAAGGCAATAGTTGAAGAGATTGGACAGTTAGGATCGTCCAATCACGAATCATCATAAACAAGTGGAAACAGGCAGGCAATTGTGCAATTCATTTCTGGGTTCACTATGATTACCATATGATCCAACATGATCAAGCAAAGTTCAATTTTTCAAATTGAAAAACTCGAAAAAAAAAAAAAGCACAGAAAAATGGAGATATAGGGTTTTGTCGAACTGACCCCAGAGATGGAATCCAAAAGGCCCTTTTGGAGGAAGAATCGAGAGACCCAGCTGTAGAAAATAGATAAGGGTAGTCCCAGAATCAAAATATAGTAAAAGGGATGGTGAATAGTATCCATGACGAGAGAGCCCAAGCTCTGTCCGATTCCGAGAGTGGAAGAAAGCCACTCGGAGAAGGAGCCCAGGTCTGGACCCAAGAAGGCGTTTGCTGCGTAGACGAGGCAGTGATGTGGGCTGAATCTTCCATGGGAGAGATGCATCAGACCCAGCCCGGATCCGAGGGCGTAGATGGTGTGTGGGCCCGGTCCTGGCATCAGGGTGCGTATTGCGCTCACACACCTTCCTCGATCTTTATTTCAGTCTTCGGAAGCTCTGTACTAAAGTCGGCCTTCTCTGCCGGTTATCTAGGGATCTGTTCACTTGTTTTCCCGGGAAAGGAAAAGAAAATATTTCCCGGAAATCTGACATGGCATTAGGAAAAGAAATCCAGGGAATCTGTGCAGGAAAAGGTTTCCCTAGACTTTTCTAGACTGTTCACTTGCGCAGGAAAGGAAACGGTTCCCAAGGCTCTGTTCACTTGCGTTCCCGGGAAAACAAATCCCTGGAAAACAGCCTCTTTTTTTCCCTCACAAGACAAAATTCTAGTGTTCACTTGCTCTCTCGGAAAAATAGAATTACACATGTGAAATTTCTACAATAAGTTAAAAAATGACATGGAAAAGCCCATTTCTCCCCTTTATGCTCTGTTTGGTTACGTTTTTTTGAGTAAAATAGCAGGGAATGTAATTCTCCTAATTACCCGAGGGGTGTTTGGTAGGGATTTAGCAGAAATTGGAATTTTGACCGCCGGTTATGTCGGGCGCTTGTCGGGTGACGTGGAACCCTCGAAATTCGCAGGACGAATTTCTCCAAATCGAAGGATAAATGGGAGAATTTCTCAGGAAAATTCTTTTTCACCGTAATTTTCATAACTTTTTACTTTTGCTTGTAGTTTTTTCCGTAATTGTCATATCTTATAACATTTTGTTGGTATTTTTTTTCGTAATTTTCAAACTTTATAACCATTTATAGGTAATTTTTCATTTAAAACTTTATAACTTATGCTATTATACTTTTTTTTTGTAGTGATTACTTTTTTTGCTTATTTTTGCTTTTGCTAGCAACAATTGCCTAGGGGTGGCCAACCGGTTCGGTTCTCGGTTCTCGGTTATTTTTTTCGGTTCTCGGTTCCCGGTTCCATGAATCGTAATAACCGAACCGAACCGTAGTACATAGTAGGACCGAACCGAACCGGACCGAACAAAATCGATTCGGTTCTCCGGTTCTAATGGCTAATTACTAATTATTAATTATAATTTAAAAAAAAAATTTAATTAAAGTTATAATATAAGTTATTTTCTTATTATAAGATTAGTATCTATTAACTATTACTTATTAATATTATAAGTAATTTATATTAATAAGTATATGTATAATAGAAATATAAAAAATATTATATATATATATATATATTCAAAAGTTCGGTTCTTCGGTTCCAGAACCGAACCAAAAATATTAAACCCGGAACCGAACCGAATAAGTTCGGTTCTCCATCAGTGGAACCGAACCGGACCCAAAGTATTTTTAAACAGTTCGGTTCTTCGGTTCTGGTTCGGTTCTTCGGGTCTGGTTCGGTTCTGGCCACCCCTACCTTTGCCCATGTGCGCATCTTTGCACAAGGATGTCCACATGCCGAGAAGTGGCATAGGAGAAGTTTACTAGCAAATTCCTATAAAAAAAAGGAAATGTTATCAACACTACTGTTTTCTTATAAGGGCACTCTCACTTTATTAAAAGTACGGTATGGCCCACACCATAGGATGATCCAAACCGTCCATTAGATGGAACATAGCCTAAATAGGTTATGCTCCAAAAATCATTTCCATAGGATGATCCTAACCCTCCAATCTGAATGTTAGAGGGTTGATCCTAACCCTTTATAGATCGGAGGGTTAGAATCAACCAATGGAAATAATTTTGGGGCATAACCTATTTAGGCTATGGCCCATCTAATGGACGGTTTGGATAATCCTATGGTGGGGGCCATATCGTACTTTTTATAAAGTGAGGAGTGCCCTCATCAAAAAACAGTAGTGCTGATAACATTCCCCAAAAAAATCTTAAAAAATACGGTAAAAAAACTCCTGCACATCTCCTACCCCCAACCAAACAACGTCGGGGAGATTTGCTCACAATCTCCCCGTTGACTGATTTCCTTTTGATTTCCCTTTGACTTCTTCTCTAAATCCCCCCAACATATACCAGCATCCAAACAGAGCATTAGGGATTTCATTTCCGACAAAAAACACTCGGATTTCGTTTTCCGGGAAAACTAGTGCCAAAGAAGGGCAAGTAGTTTCCCTGGAAACCTTTTCCTGCACAAGTGAACAATCCAGAAACAGTCCAGGGAAACATTTTCCTGCACAGATTCCCTGGATTTCTTTTCCTAATGCCACGTCAGATTCCCAAGAAACATTTTCTTTTCCTTTCCGGGAAGAACAAGTGAACATAGCCTAAGGGGAGGGGGAAATGGGCTTTTCCATGTCATTTTTTGACTTATTACAGAAATTCCACATGTGTAATTCTATTTTCACTGGAAAGTAAGTGAACACCAGAATTCTGTCTTGTCAAGGAAAAAAGAGGCTATTTTCCAGGGATTTGCTTTCCAGGGAACGCAAGTGAATAGAGCCTAAAGGATTTTATTTTATAATTGTTATTATCCTTATCTTTTAAGTTTGTAGTTTTTGAGGAAATAGATTTTAGGAAACCTAGAGTTTTACTTTTGATAGAATTTAACTAAGCCAGTAGTTGTGACTTGTAAGTAGTTAGGAGTCTTTTTATTGGAGGATGTTTGGTACTTCATGTATATACGTGCCGGTTGAGAACCGAGGGGGGGGGGGGGGACTTTTATTTATTATTGACGAAATACAAATCTGTGAACAGTAGCTTTGCGTTCTTGAATTAAATGGAAGTAGTACTCAACAAGGAGGTGACAAGGATGGGAGATGTGTAGAGTTGTCTAGAGAAGAATAGGGGAAAAGTGATAGTGTGTTTGGTTGGGCCTCAAACCATGTGGAAAATGTAGGGGCGTCATTACCAAAATAAATATTAGAAGAGAGAGAAAGAGAGAATGTAATGATTACACAAGACATATTCTACTCTTCTCCGATAGCTCAAGGTTCAAAGAAAAAGGGAAAGTCCCTGGCTCTTCTTCTCCGCCCCGCCCCCTCCTGCATCCTTCCCTCCATCTCCAAACCTCCTGCAAGGCTAGGCTAACCCGGGAGCTGCGCTGTTGGCTTGTGGTGCAGTTCTATGGTTCTTAATTTTTTGGTCTTCTCTGATTTTGTTTGCTGGTTTCTGTTTGTTTTTTCCTAGTTGATTTTCTGTTGTGTGTCTCTTGTGGTCTCCCCTCTATTGTTGAGTGGGCTGGTCTCCTTTAGGTGCTAGTCTTTGTTCTCCCCTTTATATTTGGGGATTGCTTTCTTGCTTACTGTTGTATCTTTCTTTTTATCTAATATATCTGGTAGGGGTCTTGCCTAAACCCAGCTTACCTATCAAAAAAAAAAATTCCACTCTTCTCCCTTCTAAAATCCACCAAAATGGAGTTTTTCCATTGGAAGATTAGTAGAGGGGACAAGCCCGTCACGTAGGCGCCACATAAGGAAAAAGCTAATAATGATGTCCCCTCCATGTCTTGAAGTCAAATGGAATTTGAGCTCAAATTTTGCAACCAAACAACTTCTCGCATTTCATATTCCGGGAAATGCCGAGCCGTCTTCCATGTTTTTTACAACCAAACAGGGCCATTTAACGCTTGGAATTTTGCTTCCTACTATTTGCTTCTCACTAGACTTGGGGTCGCCAATGTCACTGCCAGTGTTGATGCTAACGAGCAATGGCTTAGGATCATCCGATCAGGGTGTTCTCAACGGACAAGCCCGTCACGTAGGCGCCACATAAGGAAAAAGCTAATAATGATGTCCCCTCCATGTCTTGAAGTCAAATGGAATTTGAGCTCAAATTTTGCAACCAAACAACTTCTCGCATTTCATATTCCGGGAAATGCCGAGCCGTCTTCCATGTTTTTTACAACCAAACAGGGCCATTTAACGCTTGGAATTTTGCTTCCTACTATTTGCTTCTCACTAGACTTGGGGTCGCCAATGTCACTGCCAGTGTTGATGCTAACGAGCAATGGCTTAGGATCATCCGATCAGGGTGTTCTCAACGGATTTGGCCGGATTGAGGTGACCGATAGGATCAACGGACCCAATCGAAAGACATGGAATAAGTGGGACCCAGAAGGATTCACTTGTCATCCATAAAAATAAAAAGGGCTACTGATATCAACTGTTTACATTTTTCTCGGTAGAACCCTAAAATAGGGCTTGATGGATCAACGGCATAGGTTCGTTTGATCAAGGTATTCTCAATGACATTTGGCCAGATTGAGGTCCCCTGTTGAATCCACGGACCCAATCACAAAGAATAAGTGGGACCCAGAAACTGCTATGAAGGAGCATAGAGAGTTTGGATGCAAAGTTAAGCCGAGAGAGAGAGAGAGAGAGAGAGAGAGAGAGAGAGAGAGAGAGGATTACCTAAGAAACTTGATTAGGATTACCTAAGAAACTTGATTAGATTTCAGGTAAAAATCCAGAGAGAGAGGGAGAGAGGATTACCTAAGAAACTTGATTAGATTTCAGGTAAGAATCCAATTCTATAATCATGTTGAACATATGAAATATTACTTCTTTGGTTTAAGAGGCTGTTCTTTTTCTTAACAAGTCATACGAGAAAAGTCAGACACCACATTAGCAAAAGGAGTTGAATTAGAAGCCACATCAACATAGGAAGTGACATCGGCAGAGATCAGAGAGATAGATGCACTGGCCCCATCCACCTTGATGAATGGCTCTGCATCCGCTGTTACAACGATCTTGTCTGCATAATCCGTCAGTAAATCTGTATTTAACAGTGCATTCCTCAGCTGAAACCATGTTACCTGTCATAAGGAAGAGATGAGAACAAATTCATTCCTAGATTAGTAATACACAACTAAAACCAATGTTTACAGTTGTACATGGACTTATTATATTTGAGATCAAGATAATCAAATTGAGCAAACAAATACTGCACTGATAAAATGCCCAATTTTTCTAAATGAGATAAACATTCATAAACTGAAAACTCACCCAAATTCTTTCTTCAACTAACTTATCATTGAAACACAACACCTAATAACAATGATGTGTGGCTGGCATGTGGGATACAGAGGAGCAGTAATTTTTTTTTTTCTTGTGAGACCAGTAAACAGAAACATTTTTTTTTAGAAGGTAACTTAAATTTATTGAAGAAAAGAACACATATAGCCAGGGACAAGATGTCCCCTTATATGGTTCAGATACTTACAGTAGCCACAATCGCAGTTACAAATAGAGTAAGACGAGAGCAAAATAACTACACAGGAGCTCTCGAGTAGATGCAAGAGATAGCCGTCCTGTCCACACCATCTTTTGCTAATTTATCGGCATTAGAGTTAGCAGATCTCCACATATGGTTGAGCTGTGGACAAATGATTCTTACGAGATCCCTGATTTCATCGATCTTCTACGGAGCTAGCCGCCATGGTCCACGGCGTCTACTACATGCCGTGTGTGTGTGTGTGTGTGTGAGAGAGAGAGAGAGAGAGATAACTTTGTTTACATTGTGAAGGAAGGACTTGTCAAGGGTACTTTGATCATCTACTTTGAGTCATCACTGTAATTTTGGTCTTTGGATACCCCTAAAAATGATTTGCAGTCTTACTTGAATATAATCTTATATCTAAACAATGAATACATTAATTTTATATTTGTATTAGTTAATGATTTCCAAAGTGGCCATATTGTACGCATCCAAAGAAACCCTTACTCTACTTCTTTGGTTACTTCTTACGAAGACTTACCATAAGTAATTCCTATTAGAAGCTGTTGGGGGTTTCACGTGAAAGCAAAAGATCCCACATCGAAAAAGTAAATGGATGTGGAAGGGCTTATGAGGACTTGGGCACACTTGTTTTAACGGCTGGCTTTGAAGGGGGAGTTCTACCCGGGTCCCAACAGAAGCTAATGGCTAGTTTTGATGTGCAATATAATTGAGATAGCGGTTGCAATTTGTGTTTAAAATTGAAATATGATTGCACCCTGATTCCTATTAGATTAAAAGTTTAGACAAATTGCACCCAAAATACAATTAGATTGCACCCAAACACCGTGGGTCCTCTCATTTACAATTTTTACAAGGAAAATGGTAAAAGAAAGTCACTTTTATATTCCTTTCTAAGAGCCCAGTGTGATTGAATCCATTGACCGGAATATTAACCGTAAGACCAACTTGGGACCGGCTAAACCTGAACCCAATAGCTTCAACCCAATTCTTGCTTGGGTTCGGTTGGCAAGTCATTGCGTTGGGTTAGGGTTAGGGTTAGGTTTGGAAAAGAACAAATCAATTTAATTTCAGATTGGGCTACCCGATTTAAGTTCAGATTGGGCTATGGTTGAGACTTGAGGCCTTGGCAACCTGGCCCATCCTTTAATTTTATCATGATTTTCAAAATCTCTTTTTTTTTTTTCCTGCCGACCCGAAATAGTTTGGTACAAAGGCTTAGTTGAGTTGAGTATTTATTTTTTGGGTTGTTTTGCCCAAGGTTAATCCCAACCCAAGCCTATTTGAAAAAAACGGGTTACAGGTTGGCCCTTGTGAACAGGAGGCTCGGTTCGAGTCCGATGAAGCCTCATCAGCATTTCTCGTGTACATCATCTGCACCCGTGTTTCCGTCCCACCTTTACATTTTCTGTACAATGAAAATTTGATTACAAAGATGGTCTGAGTACAGGCTTCCGCTCAAGCTTTGATGGCCATTAGGGCAATTCTTGCTTGTAATATTTCATCCCTACATCTAATGAAACTAGAAAATAAGAAGAAACCGGCATTCCTATTCCATTTTTAATCCAAAAAATCAACCATAATAACAAGTGAAAAAACACAAGCTCATTCTTTCAAGGATTAGTGGACCCACTAAACTTGTCTTTTTATATATGAGCAATGCAAATATTTTTTAGAGGTATCCAAAGAGGCCCTAAATGTGGGGTTGCTTAAGAAATCGAATTACTAGTCTCGAATGTGAACTACTTTGTGCTCGACTCCCCATGGCTTAGAAAACATCTGCATTGAAGTAGGTAAACTTAAGAACACCAGGTTTTGATTCACAGAAGTAAACTTGATAAAAACACCAGGTTGTACTTTCCACGGTTTCATCATTCTTATGTTAGGAGTGTAGTAGTACGAGTGTATTACTGTCACAGACATACTGAACTTTTGCCAATATTATGATATCAAAAGGTAAGATACCGGCACACAGAAGCAAACAACTGCCAACTGCCAACTGCCAACTGAGAACATTACACAAAGTTAAACTACACTATCAAGAATAAAAATCATACCAACTGTAAGAGAATCAAATAGCATATGGAGGGAAACAAATATAGAAAATATGTTGCTTCATGTTCTTTTGTTCACTAATCAAACAGGTGACCATACTGTCTCAAATGGTTTATGATGCTCTTTGTAAACGTGCATAGTTGTCAGCATGATTGCCACATGGAAACATTAATCACAGCAGTAATAAAAAACCTTCCATAACGACCAACAAAACAATGGAATTTGACTCCCCTTGTATGTTTCTCGAAAAACAAATCAAGGCAGAGGGCATAGCAACTGACATAAAGCTCAAGGTACATAAGATCAGATCGTCTAGTTCCATGGCATGGAAGAGTAAGTACCTGAAGTGCTTGGAACAGCCTCGTTGTCTTGGATCGTCTAGTTAAAGGTTTAAGGTGTAAGAAAAACATCAAAAAAGTTCTGTTGAAAAGGGCGAGCAAGCATCTAACAACATTGTCCGTAACCAAGCAGCCAAGCTTTTGCAATTTCAACAGGTGTTCAAGCAGGAAAAAGCACAAGAAGTGATGAGCAGATTGGTGTGAAGCAAAGAATCAGAAAACCCGTGTAGGAGAGTTTCGAACAGTACCGTTTAGCAGAACCTTACCTCAAAACAAACACAAAGGTACAGGCTTATGTAAGATTTTTCAGAAACCTATGTTCTAAAACACACTATATGTCCATCAAAGATGATTGCCAAGAAGTGAATGAGAAACCCATGGTCATTGTTAACAGCATACCTTAGATATGTATAAATAGATAAGAAAACAATATAAAGTAGGAAAGTGACCTCTCCAAATCCCAGTAAACTGAGGAGAGTTCTGTTGTTTGAAAATGAGGAGTCCAAAGCCCCCATTTGGCAGCTAACCACTTTGGAGAAGGCTGTTACCCATCAAAGCACATTTTTCAATGGTCTAACAAACCCAAGTTTCATCCAGCAGAAGAAAATAGTAAGGCTGTTTTTCTCTTGAAACTTCCAATCTTATCAGTAGTACATTAATACTGGGATCACATGAAGTCTCATCAGAGGAAAATCTGCTTTAGCTTCAACTCCGGCGTCTCTCTCTGTCAACAGGGCTTCTGCAAAAGCAACAAGTCAACAACATAAGTTTCAGACAATGAAATATCAGGAAAAAGAAGAAAAGGTCACATGATCAAAATCATGACATACCCATTAGCATATGGTGAACCACGTGGGGCATTGCGATATGGAGGGGACCGGCTGTAGCTACGGCCACGGCGAGGTGAGATACTGCGACGTCGTGGAGATCTTTTCCCATGGGGGCTGTAACTCCTGTCAGAACAAATTAGCTTTTGAGACATTCCCCCTGTTAAGTCAGACTGGATCATTTCAACCATTTGGACTCTCCCAAATTGGTTTATTATATATATATTTTTTTTTGAGAAGTAACGAAATTTTATTCATAAAAATGGGGGACAAGGTGTCCCAATACAGTAATAAAATGAAATGGTGCCTACAATGAGGCCAGAGAATCATTACAATTGAGATTAGTTTCCGCAAGGATGACACCCTCCTTGGCCAAAACATCAGCCAAAGAGTTGGCTGTTCTCCTTCGATGAACCAGATTTGGATGAATGCGCCGAACGAGATCCCGAATTTCATCAATGATAAAGTTTAACCTCCACGGCCCACCGCCTCGATTCCCAGCCCAACCAATAACATTCGACGAGTCTCCCTCCACAATCAAAGGCCCCATGTTGTTGGTTTATTATAATTGTTACACTTATTTTGACTCAGAGCCTCAGCTGAGTGATTCAAACCCCTGACCACCCAAGCAAACCAAGTGGGGCGAAGTCTTGACTTGAGTCACTAACTCCTCAAACCAAAAGGCTCGAACTCTCCCAACTATATAACTCCAAAAGTTACAAAGAATAAACTAAGCCAAGTTGCTGGGAGAAGTGCAACGAAAAAAAAAAAAAAACTAAAACAGTGCACAAATGTATGATGCTCTAAAACAGCGCACATAACTTTGGGCGGAAAAAAAAATGCAAGCTTACCTGCGCCCATAACTTGGGCTTCGACGGTGTCGAGGACTTGGGCTTCGACGCCGTCCACTACCCTTGCCTCCAGAACCAATGCGCAGGCGGCATTCCCGAGCAAAATGACCAGGTTCACCACACTCATAACACTTCAAATCCTCACCGCCGCCACGACCACGTCCACCACCACCACCACCACCACCACCACGGCTTCCACCTCCACTCTTCGAGTTATGAGAAAGCTCAACACGCCAGCCATTCTTCCCTGTTGGGTCAAACCACAAACAAATAAGACTCTCCAGACAGAGTTAAGAATGCTTATGATAGAAACAGCCTTCCCTTCATACACAGTTACCGGACTGCAGAACAAAACAGGCAAAAGGGCCTGGAATGTAACCTAGGAAATCGTTGTAGAGGAACAGAATGATAGATACCAACCCAACCACCGCAATGGTGTAGTGCATTTTAATCTAAATGCAATACTTCAGGAAGACGGTTGACAGATAATCATTAATTAAGCATGGTAGCATATTTATTATAAAATTGATTAATGATAAAAATTGGGACAAAGGTCACCAACAGCAAATTTAGACGGATGTGGACCCATTAGGTTTGTAGAAAGAAATACAATAGCACATCGAAGGAACACGATGGAACAGTCAAGGTAATCTTCAAAGAGGAATCAGCAAAACGATCAACTTATCATACTAAGTGCAAATCAAAAGAATGTTTTGTACTTACCATCCAAGGCGCGGATTGCATCTAAAGCATCCCTACGGTCATCGAATTCAACAAATGCATAGCCAGGTGGCTTTCGAGCAACCCAGACACTGCATTTTAATTCACAGTAAGTGTAAGAGACCAAGAACACAAAGTTGCCTCCATTACAACCAAAGATAGCATCATTTCAAAAATAAACTCCACCAGCACGATCAGACTAGGTTACCCACTCATTAAAAATTGACCTTACCTTCCTTCAATAATTAAATATTACTGAAAAAGCATCGGGTCAAATCGGAACTTTTTGTATGTTTGTCTACAACAATTTAAAGTGTGAGCCACAGAGCAAATACGCTATTTTAAAATGGGATATACATGAAGATTGATGTTACTGTTTACCAAGAAAATCACAATCATACCATTCAAATTTTTTTTACTGATAATGATATGTGGAGATTACTTTCTTAAAACTCAACTCTAGACTGTTTTCGAGTATGAAAGATCTAGTTGAGATATGTTTTGGGGTTTGACATCACCAAAACCACCCAGCAAACATAAATTCGCGTAGGAGTTGATATTACAGGTTCATTTGAGTTTCGATAGACCAGAGATGTGTTGGTACACGACTCGAGCTTAATGACAATGTTACGCTGTTTACATGATAGTGAACAGTGAACTGTTACAAGATGCAACATTGTATCATAAGACGGTTGAGATGAATCCTCCAGAGGATTTCAGTTTAAAAAAATGAATCCTCCAGAAGAAGGGAACTATATGTGGATGTGCGTATTCTCCCCTCTTCTCCTAACCTTTTATGGCACGGAGTCATTGTTGGGTGACAATTTTGTTCAAGCTAATGGAACCTTCTTGCAGCTTGATTTTATAAACTGGGAATTTGCACTGGGTTGTCATAGAAGATGAAAAGAAAAATGAAAGGAACTAATAAACAGTGATTTGAATAAATAATCCTGGCATGCACTGAACCTATATTTTAACTATTAATTGTGATTTGAATAAATAAGCCAGCCATGAATGAATGTAGTGTCTTTGAAGCTATATTCAGTTTTCTTGGAACTTGACTAAATTGGCTAGAGCATTCAAGCTTTGTGTTATTCTTGAAAAAGATGGCTCATGGAAGCACACAGTATTAGCTAGTGAATAAATCTTGTCAAGGGTTGCCCTACAGGTTTTTAGTCAGTGTTGTGAAGAAGCATAATAATGATGGGACATATTTTCAAAAAATCAATCATATGCCATGTGCCTTGTCCACTAACGATTACCGTTAATTAGAGAGCCCCTGCCCGGTGCATGACGTACCGGATTCCCATGAAGATAGTTCCCTCTGCTGTCAAAAGTGTTTTCGGATGGACGCATCTTGCCTGGGGGGAGGCGTGGGGGGTGTTGATTTGACCTCCTTGAAAAGAAAGAATATTGCCCCCATTCTAAAATTTTCAAATTTACCCTTTGCCCCCTCCTAAATCCCTCTCGCACTCTCCCATTTCGTAAGAAATTTTAATGCGTATATATATTTCAGGAGGGGGGTGTTGGTTTGACCTCCTTGAAAAGAAAAAGTATTGCCCCCATTGTGAAATTTTCAAATTTACCCTTTGCCCCTCCTAAATCCCTCTCGCACTCTCCCTGTGAAATTTTCAATTTACACTTTGCCCCTTCTGAATCCCACTCGCACTCTCCCATTTCGTAAGAAATTTTAATGGGTATATATATTTCATTTAATGTTTCCCAAAGGGATCTCACATATTTTTAAGGGATTATTAACGTATTTTTTTCTTTCTTCGACACATTGGGATTCCTTTCTCTCCGGATTGGCCTCTTTCTTGGAAAGGGCACGGATCTGGTGTAGTTCTTTTTATCACCTTCATCCTTGAGATGATCAATTTGTAGTTCTTTTTCTTTGTTCTGTTGTATTCATTAGCTCTATGTTTTTTTCTTGTTTTGCTTTCCTTTGTAGCTTTAGACCTCCCGGTCTTCTTTTAATGAAACCATAACTCAACTCAACTCAACAAAGCCTTTGTCCCAAACTAGTTGGGGTCGACTAAATGAATCCTTTAGAAAAGTTTCATGAAGAAAGTGAAAGAAATCTACCCGGCTCTAATCACGTCTCTAGTTGGGTTCTTTTACATTAAAAAAAAGATAATGAATAATGACTTACGCATTAGTTGGGCAGTGACTCAATCTATAGTTGTCTAGTATCATTTGCCTTAATTCTAAATCTGGACGCATGTTGCCTCTTGAGGCAATATATAAGCCTTAAAAAAGTTTGCCTTTATTTCATATGTTCAATTTTGTAGCTCCATTGCCATTCAAAAAAGAAAAAGAAAAAGAAAAGAAATTGTATCTCCATTTATTAAATGTTAATAACACCTAGCAGGACCAAGAGGGAAGACTTACACCTTGACCAAGACAAACACCAAACTCATTTAGCTTCTAAAAGCTATTGATATTTATTTTTTATTTTTATTTTTAAAAGTAAAAAAAGCCATTCAATAATGTCAGTGGCAATGGGTTTGACCATTTGAGCATTGAATAAAATACTATAATAGTATACCATCATATTATAGTATTTGTCCACTGGCATTATTGTGTGTGTGTGTGGTGGGGGTTGGTTTGACCTCCTTGAAAAGAAAGAGTATTGCCCCCATTGTGAAATTTTCAAATTTACACTTTGCCCCTCCTGAATCCCACTCGCATTCTCCCATTCCGTAAGAAATTTTAATGCGTATATATATTTCATTTAATGTTTCCAAAAGGGATCTTGCATATTTTTAAGGGATTATTAACGTATCTTTTTCTTTCTTCGACACATTGGGATTCTTTTTTCTCCGGATTGGCCTCTTTCTTGGTAAAGGGCAACGGATCTAGTGTAGTTCTTTTTATCACCTTCATCCTTGAGATGATCAATTTGTAGTTCTTTTTCTTTGTTCTGTTGTATTCCTTAGCTCTTTGTTTTTTTCTTGTTTTGCTTACCTTTGTAGCTTTAGACCTCCTTGGTCTTCTTTTAATGATACCATAACTCAACTCAACAAAGCCTTTGTCCCAAACTAGTTGGGGTCGGCTAAATGAATCCTTTAGAAAAATTTCATGAAGAAAGTGAAAGGAATCTACCTGGCTCTAATCCTGGCTCTAGTTGGGTTCTTCTACATTAAAAAAAATGATAATGAACAATGACTTACGCATTAGTTGGGCAGTGACTCAATCTACAGTTGTCTAGTATCATTTGCCTTAATTCTAAATCTGGACGCATGTTGCCTCTTGAGGCAATATAGAAGCCTTAAAAAAGTTTGCCTTTATTTCGTCTGTTCAATTTTGTAGCTCCATTGCCATTAAAAAAGAAAGAAAGGAAAAGAAAAGAAATTGTAGCTCCATTTATTGAATGTTAATAACACCTAGCAGGACCAAGAGGGAAGCAGTACGCCAATGACTTACACCTTGATCAGGACAAACACCAAACTCATTTAGCTTCTAAAAGCTATTGATATTATAAAAAAAACAAGTAAAAAACGCCATTCAATAATGCCAGTGGCATTGGGTTTGACCATTTGAGCATTGAATAAAAGACTATAATAGTATACCATCATAACAACATCAAGACCTGGAATTTGGCAGAACAATAGGAAACATGATCCACAATTTGAATGATTCGTGTAGAAGTCCCTCAAGACATTGGAAACAGATACATGATGCTTCTAGAATAATCTAGATCATCACCATCAGCATAGTATACAAATATTTGTTCTAATCATTTTCAGAGGAAAGAACAAGAAACAGAACATAAAACCTAAAATAAATGAGGATATGGACCAAAAATTTTCACAGGGAGCAGCAAGAGAAATCAAAATATGCCTCTTCAAATATCAAACCAATCACAATTTACCTTCGAAGTACACCGTAAGCTCGAAATTCATCTTCTAATTCTCTCTCAGTGACTCGTGGATCTAGATTTCCAACATACACTCGAGACATGATATGAAACCAAGAACCTAATCCCAAGAAATATAAAAAACAGTAAAATATAAGACATTAAATCCAGTGCGTAGTGTGAATGGAACATTTCATGCATGAAGAGAGCCATTGACTAGCATCTCCAACAATTTTCATTATATAGAACAACAGAGTAGAATTATATAGAACAATAAAAAATAGGTAAAAAACACCCTTTTAAATTCCTAGATAACATCATCCAAAAGCAATAAAAATATGTAAAAGCATTCATTTCAAAAACAACCCACGCCTCTGAGATATTTGTTACTGGGTGGATTTCATTGCAAGAGTTCATTCATATTAGTGATGTCATACAAATTGCTGAATAAAATTAATGCTACTATAGGTACAACTTACCTACCAATAGGAGTCCTGTGGATGATGAGAAAGTGATTGAGGAGGCTATCATCAGCTTCTAAATGAATCTTTACAGCAGTAAGGGGGGTTGGAGACCTCTTTTCAGCATCTCCTTCAATCAAATTCCAAGGGAGGCGAAGACTGTTGGAAGAGAGGTCTAAACTTTAAAGAAGAGTGAACTAGGAGAGCAGTGTTTTCTACTGATAGAAACAATGCTCTGGGTCCTGATGCTTTTAATATGGTTTTCAACCAAGATATGTGGGAAAGAATTAGAGGTGACATGATGAGGGTAATGGAGGAATTTGTTGTTAGCGCAGCAATAGTGAACCGACTAGGGAAGGTCATGGGACTGATCATCCCCCCCTTTCGGGCCACTTTCACGAAGGGAAGACAAATTTTGGATGGTGTGCCTATTGCCAATGAATGTTTTTGAGTATTGGAAAACGGATGAATTATCAGAGCGTGGTGTGTAAGGTGGATACGGAAAAGACTTAAAACTGAGTGGAGTGGGAGTTCGTGGACTTTCTACTTGAGAGGATAGGATTTGGAGAGAAAAAGAGACAGTGGATGAAGGAATGCACTTTGGGCCCCATTTGCTATGTTGTGATTAGTGGTGGGCCTAAAGGCTGATTTTTCAAGTTCATGAGGCCTAAGTTAAGGACATCCTCTTTTGCCATTTCTATGCACTATTGTTGGGAAGGCAAATCCTCTTTTGCCATTTCTATGCACTATTGTTGGGAAGGCATTGAGTAAAATCCAAGAGGTAACGAAAGTTGGAGGTCTTATTGATGGAGTGATGCTTTAGAGACATTGGGCGCAATTACTCATCGCTAGTTTGCAGGCGAATCTCATCTTCTGTAGAGAATCATTGAATCAAGTAATTTTTGCACTATTTTTAGGTGGTTTGAGGTGATGTGCAGCATCTATAGTCGAGTGCAATGTGCAGATGTCTATGCTATCCTAACTGGTTGAAGTTTTTTATTGCAACACTAGGATTTTGCCATGTCTTACTTGGTTTCCTTTGGAGTTTGGTATTCCTACTAGATATCTCTTGAGATCCCATTATTGAACATGTCAAAAACAGACTAGAGGTGTGCAGAAGATCTTTTCTATCTTTTGAAGGGCGCATTACCCCTATCAAGGCCGCACTCTCCAACATCCTGATCTTTGTGTCTTTTTTCAAAATACATATTGGGGTGGCTAAATGGATTGAAAAACTTCAAAGAAATTTCTTGTGGGAAGAAAGGATGATATAAAGAGACAAACATTTGGTGAAGTGGGATTTGGTGTGCAAGCCCAAAGTTGATAGTGGCCTAGTTAATGAGAATTTGGTGATGAGGAATAAGGCTCTTCATGATCAGTGGCTGTGGAGATTCAGAGAGGAGGAAAGTGATTCCACATTGAGCCACCAGTCATAATGCATCCCTAGAAGTTTTCCACAGTGCACCAGATCAGGGGGAAAAGTTTATTTGTATTTTTTATTTCCCATCTCAACTTTTTCTCAGTGGGTGTGAGCTTGGAGAAGTCAAGTGACTTTGACCAACTGGTCTTGGAAACCTTCCTTCAACCTAAAGCCCTGTCAGTTATCCATAACTATTCTGAACCCTATCAATTATGAAGACTGCATCGGTAACCGTTGTTGTTTTCCAATGGGTACGTTGGCTGTTCCCAATGATGCAAGTGATGGGATGTCCCTATGTCAAAATATGGGAAATCCGTTATCATTTCACTGGGTTGCGATTACAAAGTTTAGTGAGGCTTCCTTGGTCAATGTCCCAATGTTGTCTAGTGGATCATTCATGCCAAACGAGATCCAAACCACCATGTTAGTGACCGAATTGTCTATTATCGGGCGCCACGTCTTGCCCCCATCCAACAAGTCATTGAGAAAGATCATGGGGGAGCTCAAATGTGTGCAGGAATCGGGAGGCAAGGGGTCATGGCGGGAGCCTCGTGCACTGGGTCGCCTTTTTTCTAATTGTCCAATCAGTGCTTGCAAATGGGCAATTAAGAAAAGATGAGCATGAAATATCCCAATAACCTAAGTGTGGTGAATACACGAATATCCCTTGCTTGCAAATGGACAAGTTGCATTCTAGCTTGAAAAAAGGTTGTTACTAAGAGCTTAGGAAAGTCACTTTTCATCAGAATAAACTTATAGATTCAATTTTGCAGCAAGGAATAGAATTAGGAGAGAAGGGAGGTTATAGATAGATGAACCTTTTGAACTTTCATTAGTAGATTGGCTTATCCAATGAAGCAGTACCACGTTATGCCTTCTATTCTGTCCCTTGCCCAAGCCTGAAATCTATGTGTGATTTGGTCAGCTTTCTGATGTTTCATAATGGATCTCGTAGACTCGACGCACGCCTTAAAACTCTCAATCATGATAAATAGGAGTTTAAAGGCATCTTTAGGAGTTATTTCCAATGATTTCAAGCAAGTTAGGAGACATCATGACTAATTTTAGATGGGTTTTCGTTTTAATAATATTGCAGTAATCTAATTCTAATCTAAAAAACAGAGAAAAATGAGGGGAAAATAAAAGGAGGGAAAGGACTTTCAGCTTACCTAGAAAGAAGGAAGGAAGGAAAGAAATATCGGCCTTTTTTCTTTCTTGTTGGAAAAGCCCTAAGCGATCTGACGGAGAGGAGTGAGGGTTTTGGGGGTAAAACCCTAAAAAATAGGAACGAAGGGCTCTTATTTTTTGTTTCGCGAAGGAAAGAAAATGATGGTGTATGATAAATTCGCACCCCTCTGTAGGATTATTCGCACCACTGATAACGTGATTTGACGTCAAAAAGCGTTCAAGTATGCCACAATTCAAGTTGAATGGGTGCGAATTTATCATCTCCCTGTATTTAATAACTGGAATAATTGTCTTTTGGAGAAGGAACCAGTCCGAAACGTTTTTCATTTCCGAAACGGCAGATAATTTGTATGGTTGGTGCCATTTTGAATGCATGCGACCTCATTTACCATGATCTAAACCGTCCATCTAGTGGGCCCCATTGTGGATGGGTCATGGATCAAAAAATAAATAATCCAACCATCCAATAGACTTTTGCGCGTTCAATATGGATTTTTGTCTCTTTTGTTGTTGTAGAGAGCTGATAGGAAGACACAAGCATTCAAGGGAGATCCTCAACAGCCCTCCACACTGTGCCATGTCTACAATATTCTATCTGTGAAAATTTCTACAGTCTAGTGATATTGGCACTACTATGTTTTGATAATTGCACAGATAATATTGTGTTTTATTGTTTAAACAGCTGTCAAAAGTTATTACAATTCCCCAAAAGCGCTCAAGACCCGATTAAAAAAAGAAAAGACAAGCTAAGTCTGTGCTATTATTAAAACATGGCAGTGCCAGTATCAGTAGCCATTTTATATATGAAATATACCCTGTGTATACATAAAGAAAATAAATAGGCAGAGTGGTGATGATCGATTTTAGTGTCCCACACCAGCACATATCATGAGGTGGTCTTGTTTCCATGGGGAACTGACGTCCCATGCGGCCATGCCTAAGATGAAAGGTACAAAAATAGAGTCTTACCTCTTGTTGGCGGATCCCTGAAAGATTGGTTGATCATCTATGGTGACCTACCAAACAGACGGTTTAGATATACTCTCAAAAATAGTTTTAAATAAGAAATCACACACATAACCCTTTTGTGGAGGCGAGGAGACTAACCTGAAAATTGATTTTTCATGGAAAATGTGTTTACCACATGCTGAAAAGTGACTTTTCATGGGAAAAAATCCTATTAGTCTAAACAGCCCCCGGGTGCTTTGAAACTAGGGCTGGCAATTAAACCCGTGGAAATGGGGATTCACCCCACCCCGCCCCGCATGGGGGCGGGGATTAAAAAAAAAAATCCCCGGACCATCAGGGATGGCGCTGCCCCCATCCCGCCCTGCCCCGTAATCCCGATCTTTAAAATTTCACAAATATCAGGACAATCAGAGAAATGTATCAATGGCATGTCAACACAGTTTTAGGTGAATCGAGACTAAGGTACTGAAGCAAAGCTTCACTAGTAAGAAGGGCAGGATAGCGACTTTGCTTCCGAGCGCGGATCGCTCATCAAGTTGGGAGATCAGTTCTGACATCGAATAGGTTGCCTCCCTAGAGAACTTCAGTCATCTAGACCGCCTTAAACTTGGTATGGATTTTCCTTCAATCGAATCCTTTTAGGTAGTTGTCTTTAATATTACGAAAATACCTCCATACAATGTTATATTTTAGTTTGGAACTTTGGATTCTTATTTAATAATTGCTTGATTAGATTAAAAAAGTCGAAAAGGGACAAGGATTCCCCGCCACCCCCGAAGCAGGAACACGGAAGTCACCCTTAGAAGCTAGCATTGAGGGAAGGGTGCCCAAGTCCTTACAAGCCCTTCTACATCCGAACACTTTTCCAATGTGAGATCTTTCGCTTCAGCGCGGAACCCCAAAACGAGTAATGTCATTAGTTAGGGACAAAATAAGGTATCTACCATGTATGAGTTGTACATAGTAAAAAATAGGGATAAATACATTTACACCCCCTCTAGTTTTTGACACATTCACTTCGACCCCTATAGTTTAAAAATTGACAAATACACCCATGTAGTTTCAATTTGTTTAAAGTTTGCCCCCTCAGCTGAAGGTTCGTCCATAGATTGAAGGATTAGGATGATCCGATGGAGCTATTTTTAGGGGAATTGGATTCGGGTATGGGCCCACATTATTTGGATGATCCAAAACGTTCATTTGATGGGTCCTGACATAGATAGGGTGTGCCCAAAAAATCAGCTCAATCGGATCATCCTAACCCTTCAATCTATGGACGAACATTTAGCTGAGGGGGCAAACCTTAAACAAATTGAAACTACAGGAGTGTATTTGTCAATTTTTAAACTATAGGAGTCGAAGTGGATGTGTCAGAAACTAGAGGGGGTGTAAATGTATTTATCCCTAAAAAATATTTAGATGGGCAAGAACCTCTTTGGATGCCACCAAAATCAATTCTATTTTGCAAATAAAATCATTTGAAGTTAATCTTATTTGCAAATGGAACATGAAGGTTTCTTTCAAAATCATTAGCTCTCTCATATATAAAATCGTTGTACTAATTCAAAACAATGTGAAATTAAGATTAGGTGCAATCATTTTTAGAGGTGTCCAAAGAGATCCTAAAGTATAGCTGGAGTCTCTTTTGATGGTCCAAGCTACTTAATTGTGGAAGATCTATGGATTAAAAGCCTTGCTTATATATAATGCATTATAAAAGCATCCAAAATCCTTATAAATGAGAAGAATAAAATCATATAATACAGGATATTCCCAAAAGCATGGCCCAACATAATAGGGGCCAAGAGATATGTGTTCAGGGTGGCACACTACAACTTCGCAGGACGCTTTTTGCATTATGAAATTGCATGGTCCGAAAGTGGGCAGAACCTCCCAATTACTTTACTATATAACAAGATAAAGGGAGAATGTTTTGTGCATCTTATAACTATGTAATAAGACAAAAGTAAAATGTTTTAAATAATTTTATTCATCAGAGGGGCAAAGGGCCGGGATCGAGATGGTCGGTATAAAGCAAAAACATGAAGAAAAAACAAAGCATCATCCTCAAGAAAAAAAGTCAGAGACCTGCAAAATTAGGTCTACTAAAGCCCTTCGTAGCCATGCTCTATCTCCATCTCTCTTAACGACAAAACTTAAGACCATTTTATAAAAGAGGAATGCTAAACTCAGTGGCGTCCTTGCAAGGGCGCCCTCATTTCCTGCACATCATCAAAATACATTTAGTACTCTTTGACTTGAAGCCATTATAAATGCACTTTTGGTGACGTGCAGCCAATGGGGGTGCCCTTTCAACTGATTTTTGTAAGGCCACCCTTGAGTTTGGCATATCTCTTTCTATAAAAAGGTACAAAGTGCGAAACTACCCGTTACTCTATAAGCTCAAGCTGTTGGAGAAGGCGTTATTTAATCTTTTATACTTTAACACTCTCCCTCACGTGTGTCCCTTCTTTTAGGGTTGGGCTACACATGGTACATGTCTTTAGATTTGGCCGTTGCATGTGGAGTTTTGATATCAAGGAGGTTTGAACTCAGGACCTTTGGCTCTGATACCATGGGAAACTTCCAGTTACTCCATAAGCTTAAGCACTTTAACACGAAGGTCACCTGGCGACTTCCTGACCTACTAAATGCATAGGCTAGTGCAGTGTACCTTTGATCTTAGCATATAGTTATTGAGATCAAATCCACTATGATTGTGATTGAGTTCATTACCATTGATATGCTAGGCCATCACAGAGAAAACTGAAGAGTCCTACTCTGATGGCAAATGAAGATCACATTCATAAGATTGAGGAGAACAAATAACCAATTGACTTAAAACACAATTTCAAAGTATTAAACTTAATCAAGTATCCATAATCATCTCATTGGGTGGGCCCAAGGGCAATATGTTAGACTTTTGATGGCCAACAGTATCCATAGACTTGGTAATTGTACAATATTGATAGACTTGGTCATTGTAAATTTGATAGTGGGTCGCTGATGTACTATGCTTCTTTTTAGGGCTGCAACTCGAGCCGGGTTTTACCTGACCCGCATCGACCCGACCCGAAAATAGCCTGGGTTGGGTTCAGGTTTCATGGGTTTCGGGTCGAGCCGGGTTGAGCATTCAAAAGCCCGGATGAATCTCGGGTCGAGCCGGGTTTGAAGAGGCCCGACCCGACTCGACCCGAGTTATATAAGTTATAGTATGTACATTTTTTTCTATTGTTAGTTAAAAGTTAAAAGTGAAAACCCACGCACCCACTGGTATTGTATGTGAGTGTAATTTCTGCTTCTATGAGTTGAGTTGATTCAAGTGTTTGATTCAGCATTGTTTGATTGTAATTACAACATTGTTTGATTACAGCATTGTTTGATTCAAGTGTGATGTGAGTGTAATTACATCATTGTTTGATTCAAGTGTAATGTGAGTGTAATTTCTGCTTCTATGAGTTGAGTTGCCTTGCCAAACAAGAATTTTCCTTAAAAAATTGGATCAACGTGAAAAACCCGACCTGACCCGAGATTTATCATGGGTAGGGCCGGGTTTGGGAATCATGGGTTTTCCGAAAAAAACCCGACCCGACCCGAGATAATTCTCAGGTAGGGTTGGGTTCTTCAAAACCCGACCCGCCGGACCCGAGTTGCAGTCCTACTTCTTTTCCTTGCACAAAGCAATTATCATTAAGAATTTTCCTGTGGTCAATATGTACTTCATTTAAAAAATATTTATTCAATCCATGTTATCCTAGTCTCAAAAACAATGTTTATCCAAGTACGTCGCAGATCACAAGGTACGTGTACATATTAGGGTAGAGATGATGTGGAACTCTATATACTCTATGCTATGTGTTATGATCTCATTAAAATTAGGGTGCAAGGTGTTAGAAGACTCAATTCTGTTGGAGCGATGACCAAAATAAACAAAATAAGTTTTTCCAATTATTAAAATACGGTAGTGCCAATATCAATAGGACACCCCGGACAAACGATAAGGCCAATGAACGATAAAGAATCAACGGTTTAGATTTTAGGTAGCAGAATCCTAAACGAAGCTTGATGGGTGGGAAAATTCACCGCCAAGTAATTCAGATTGGATGATGCGAGAAGTGGGGTCCACTGAACCCCACCAAATTCTTAAAGCCAATGCAAGTGGGGCCCACTTCTTGTTCCTAGCCGAACTTTATCAAATGGTGATAAGATTCACCAATTAATATTTCTTTCTGCGACTACTTCTTGGCATCATCCTTCCTTGTCTTCATCTGTATTATTTGTTTTAAATTCGCATAATTAAAGAGAATAATCCAATGCCACTCCAACATCATATCATATGACGCACATGACAACCGACATGTGGGCCCCTTATCCAAAATCTGCTCTAGAAGTGAAAATTACAAGTAACAGTCAACATTCATCCTTACTGATTGAAAGGTCAGGATGGTCCAATCAACGCGAAATTTCACCTTCAGCATGGGGTCCACCGAGTCCGTAATACTAATTGATTCATCTAAGTGTGAAAAGTAACGCCGTCATATACGAAATTTTATATGGTGTGACCATGTGAGAGTTTGAAGTAAACATTTTTCAAAAAGTGCTTGGGACCCACTTCATGGGATGATCTGATCCAAACCATTCATTTGTTGGGACACAACTTAAATTGGTTGTACCTTGCAAATCATCCCATAGGATCATCCTAATCGTCCGATGTTTAGAGGGACTGCACATTATGATCAGAGGGTTAGGATAATCCCATGGAGATGATTTACAGACTATTTAAGTATTTATGTTGTGGGCCATGTTTTGAACAGTTTCTTGCGATAAATACGCGACTTCACGCGCACACAGCCTATAAAATCTCCGTGGCCAAGTGCTATAAGGCAGGCATACGTTTGTCATTTACGAAATAACGGGGGCATTTTTGTCACAAAAAATCCATTCTGACACAGTATACAGAGAATCGTCCGGGATATCCTTGACACCGGCGCGTCACGACAAAGTCACAATTTGATCTAAAAAATCAACGAATAAAATTTTGCCACGTAGACCGCCCTCAGTTGATTCTTTCTAAAGACATAGTAGACGAGTCAATCAGTGTAGCCTTTTTACGGATTTGGTAAGTTAAGGACTACCACAATTCCACACCTGCAAACGAGCCGAGCCTAGCCGAACAGAAGCCTTCATAAAATCTAAACGAGCTGAGCCTGAACACCCCAAAGCTTGGCTCGGCTCGGCTCGTTTGCAACCCTTCTTGTAGGAGATCTTCTATAGAATAAACTTATTTTTATTGCTTACTTCTTTGTGGATTCAAGATTTTCCCCTTAAAGAAGACTGTATTCTTCTTCTATCGGATCGAGAAGGTGTTCTTCGTCTATTCCGCATGCTTCCGCGGACATGAGTTCAGTCTCCCAGATATCTCCTTTAACCGGTGTTAAGATCTCTCTCTCATACCCTTGATGGGGCCCAATAGGACTCTCTTTCATTCCCTTGGTGGGCCCAACAGCTCTCTGTCTACACCTTTGGTGGGACCGAGCTACCATTGTTACTCTGGGAAACGATATCAGGGCAACCATATTTTGATATTTTCATAAAAGACAAGATGATTTATGAAAGGGAAATGATAAATGCATCCCTACTCGTTACTAGGGACACATATAGCTACAGTGTATCTATGACTACAAAGGCGCTGATGTACTTCACATTTGAAGGATGCAGTTAAATAATTGCCACGTGATGAAAGGCGATGAAAAGGATTGCATTTATCGTTTCCCTTTCATAAATCATCTTGTCTTTTAGTATTGAAAGAGCTGTCAAATAACAAAATATTCCCAAAAAGCTCTCACGAGCCGATTAAAGAAGAAAAGACAGCTAGTTCGTGCAAATAACAAGATATTATTGTTGTGCTGATAACATTCCCCTCACTTTTCGGGAAATGATAATGCAGCTGGGTGTCCCAACTCCCAAGTGATGACAAGGGTATTTACCATTTCCCTACTTTCTTGTTGCAAATAATACGTCCCATTTGAAGGGTATTGTGGTAACACAGGAGAACAAGAAATAAATGAAAAGGGTATTATAGTAATTTAGTTGCTATATTTTCTTGTCTACGCATGCTTTCCTTAACTCAGTATCCTCTGTTTTTCAGCAAGTCCTTCAGAGAGAGATCTCCAATCAAAGAGGAAGCTGGAAAAACGTTGGTCATTGATTTTTTGATCTAGGGGTGTCTCTTTGCAAATGGGTTCTGAGTTCTGACGTTTTTTTTCCTGATATCTTGGTGGGTTAAGCAGGAAGCCTTCAAAAATTGAGAAGAAAATGGAAAGAGGTAGGGTTTGAAGAGAGGTTTTTTAGGCGGGTCATTGATTTTTCGATTCATGGGAGCGATTCTGCAAATGGGTTTTGATGGATTTTTGCCAGATTGAACAGAAAGCTGAAAAAAATTCGAAGGTTTTGATCCCTTGTCTTTTTAAAATGGAAGGAGGGATTGAGGAGAATGTTCGTTTATTGGGTTCAGATTCAAGGTGGGTTGATGGCAGCGAAGTAGATTCGGAATCACCTCCTTGGTCTCTTCTCGAAGAGGAAGAGCAAAGGGAAGAACATGGGACTCTTAGAAGGAGGCTCTCTAAAAAGCCCAAGAGAGTAGACTCATTTGATGTTGAAGCCATGTCTATAGCTGATTCTCATGGCCACCACTCCAAGGTAACTTTTGAGTTCTATGCTTTTTATTTTGTGTGGAATCTCATTTGGTTCTTGATTTAATACATTGGTGCTGTTCTGTTCTGTGTGTTCTTTGGTTTCATCATGGATTGGCATATGCTCTTTTAGTACCCTATCTATATTAATCAAGTGCATAAATTAAATGGTTCATTTTAAAGAGGAATTGGTAAAAAGATAGACTGAAAAGGCGTTCGTGTTTAATTCTCCCACCCTCAGTCATCCTGGTAACATCTGGAAGATCAATTGGTGTACCCTAAGCCATGGATTGTGGACACATTCATTTCTAGAACGTCTCCAACTGAGCCAACGACATGGGGCTTGAATCCTCTTGTAAAGCAAAAGGGGCGAGTGTGGAATGCCCAATATTTTTGGGGCTGATAGATGACAGATGGTACAGTGAGTAGTGACCCCTAAACATGTTTTTCGACCACATAATGATCTCTATGATGCAATTTATCTTCTGTAAGAATCCAATTGCTGATAACTAACAAGGCAAAGGGAGAGACTTAGGTGTTTTCTCTTTCTCCTTTCAGTTTTCTCTTTCTCCTTTCAGATAGAAATTGTCTATGTCCTGCTTTTTCCAACTCGCAAGACTTAAATATCTCACAGGCGAGATCTGTGATGGCTCTCTTGCCCAAACGACTGTATTTTCAATTGAAAGTCAGTTCCTTCTGGTAAACTTCTATGCGCAGAATCATTTCAATGGCGACTCTGAGGTCATTGTCATTCCAACTATTTACATTAATAATACATCAATATTTTGTCGAGTAACCACTGTTTTGTTTTGGCATTCTTTTATTGGATTCTTTTTGATAAAACAGACATAGAGGTGGTTTTGAGTGTACACCCAGATTGCAATTTTTGGGTTCCCCGAAAGTTATGCTTGTTTTCTAAGAAACTACAGTCTTTTGATATTGATCACTTTTTAAAGATCATTTGACAAAGTATTTCCCTCTACAAATATAACCAAGAATAGTACTGCATCAACTTTCACCAGATTAGTTTAAGAATTTTCTTAGTCCCTTGTAAAAATCAAATGTGCAACTTTTCCCACTTGTTATGATTTTTTTTTAAATTTGTGTGAGTGTGAATGTATGCCTGCTGCCTGCGTGCATGCGTTTCTTATATAGAATTTCTAGTTTGTCAATTAGAAATTGTTGAACAATTACTAATACATTCTAGGAAATAGTGACATCTTAATTCTGGATGGAATACCCTAACCTAACTGAAGTGCATCAGTAATATAAACCATTTGACAAGTATCGGGACAAAAAAATGTTTGATTACTTCATTTGTATAATCATTACTGGCAAGGGTGATCAATCTCAAATGCGTGCCTTCGGTGACATGGGCACTTTTGTCTCTTCTTGTATAATTATATGTATCTTTAACTCAGGATATCTCTTTCTTGGGCACCCTTGCGCTGGCATTTCAAACTCTTGGTGTGGTCTATGGTGACATGGGAACAAGTCCGTTGTATGTATTCAGTGACGTGTTCAGCAAGGTGCCGATAAAATCAGAAGTTGATGTCTTGGGGGCTTTATCGTTAGTGATGTACACAATTGCACTTCTCCCTTTTGCAAAATATGTTTTTATAGTGCTCAAAGCTAATGATAATGGTGAAGGTACGCATTTATGTATCTGAACATATTCTTTTGCCTCCAAATTGTTTATATCTCCGTATTCAAATTGTGCAAGACTATTCTGTATAGAGTAACTTTTTCTGTATTTTCCCACTTATTACTTTGTATTTGTGATTATTGCGTTCATTAACCCAAGTATGGCACAGAGCCTGAAATACGATTCTGTAACTGCAGGAGGTTCCTTTGCCTTATATTCATTGATTTGCAGATATGCGAAAGTTAATTTACTGCCAAATCAACAGCGTGCTGATGAACAAATCTCAAGTTTCCGGCTCAAGCTGCCCACTCCTGAGTTGGAAAGGGCACTGAATATAAAAGACAGCTTGGAACGGAGATCCTCTTTAAAAACCCTTTTGTTGCTCTTGGTTCTGATGGGCACTTCCATGATCATTGGAGACGGCATTCTTACTCCGGCAATGTCGGGTAAATTGAATGCTACTTATGTAGTTGCACATTACCTAGTTGTCTATCATCTACTTGGATCTCATTAATGCACATGGTCCTTTTCCATTGTAGTTATGTCTGCTGTCAGTGGCCTGCAGGGTCAAATTCCCGGATTTAATACAGGTTGTTTGGCTTATTTTTTTCTTTCATATTTTGTCATTTATGTCAATGCCATTTATAATGTTTAGTCAGGGATTCTTATTGACCAGTTTCTAATCTATGTTGTGAATTGATTTACTCTGTTGTTTACAGATGCTCTCGTACTTGTTTCAATTGTAATCCTCGTGGCATTATTCAGCGTGCAGAGGTTTGGGACTAACAAAGTTGGTTTCATGTTTGCTCCTGCACTGGCACTTTGGTTCTTCTCTCTGGGATCCATTGGAATCTACAACATAATTACATATGATATCACTGTTCTGAGGGCATTCAATCCAGTTTATATCTATTTATTTTTCCTGAGGAACAGTAGAAAGGCATGGTCAGCTCTTGGCGGTTGTGTTTTGTGCATTACAGGTTATCTCTATAAATTCCTATTTATGTTTGTTTCTTCACAAAGTCTCTTTTCAAAACCAACTATTTGGATTATTCATTCTCTAAATTTACTCCATGAAATTCACTCTTACTACTTTTGTTTATTTAAATATTCTATGTTACTTTGTACACTTATATCTAGTTATGGCTCCATGCACTCGTCAATTCCTAGTTTTTATTCAAATCTGTACCTGGTTAACTGGACTATCCGAGTCTAATTTATTTATTCCGTGAGATTTTCTCTTCGTACTTTTTTAAAAAAATTTCAAATCCATTGTTCTGTGTACACCTATAGCTAGTTACTGTTTCATGCATTTCTGGACCCCAGTTTTAACAGTGAAATATATCTGGTGAATTGGGTGCAAATCTTTGAATAATATTCCATTTAAAAAAAATAAAAATCTTTGAATAGTATTCCGTGCAACTTATGGGGCATGATAAATGAATGGTTAGATGTAATAAATTACTGTTGTTCTTGGCATTTGTTTTTCTTACTCCGTTATAGCGTAAAGTACTTCCATAATTTGTTTGTTTGATTTTTCTTTCGCGGTCCTGTCACATCTTTCTATCTTTAGCTTGATGGGTTGTTTGACCTTCTTGAGGACAAGATTCCTATATGACTTGGCCTTCAAAGGAGAAGAAATTTCAGGGCATCGGAATTTCTTGCTCGATCTGAAAGGACTATAACTGTTGAATAATATTCTTATTATTGAAACCATCTTGAATATTATTCATATTATTGGCTCACTCTGGTGAGAACCGAAGCTACTGATGCTTGTTAGATATGGCTTTATTCTAGTAGCCATGATATTAGCTGGCTAAATGTTGCATGATTTTTATTCTGCTTCGATTCCACCCACACTATGGGCGGGACCAGAGCTACATATTGTTAGATAAAGCTCTATTCTGTTAACCATGATGTTAGCAGGCTAAATGTTGCAAGATTTCCTATTCAGCAGGAAAAGATGCATAAGCCAAACAATATGTGATCTGCGTATGAATTTGAGCCACATTACCAACATTGTACTTAGTTGTGAATTAAAATGGGAAATGCCTCAATATGCATGATGTAGAGATTATCAATGAGACTTAGAATTGATAATAGCAAAAATAATGAAAAAGAATAAAGTCAACAAGTCAACAAACTGCATATTATCTGATTATACTTGTTAGTAATGCTTCGTTAATATATGCACATTATGGCTTGCAAGTGGTACAAGTAATACATTGGTACATTTTGAAAGATCTGATTTTCAGATGTGAGCATAAACTTTTTATTTGGTTGTCTGTTCCACACACATGATGTATTCCCATTTCTCTCTCTTTTGGTAATAGTAATACACCCACAACATGTTTCTAGAAAGAGTGGTGAGAACAATAGGGGAAAGGATGCAAAATTTCAGGTTTGAGTATTGATTTCAAAAAATTTCATTCTTGGACTGTAGTTTTGTGTCTTAATATTTTGGAGTACTAGTAGTGAAGAGTACTTTCTTAATGGGAACTGTCAAACAACCAGTTACTCCAAAAGCTTTAGCTGTTGGAGAAGGCGTTATTTAATCTTTTATACTTTAACAGTAACGTGGTACAATTTTGAGATTGTGTTTACGGCATCTCAAGAAAGTACGTAATACAGTTGTGGCTTCAGAATTTTTACACAAAAGAATCTATGTATATAATTTTTTTGAAAATGCTATCCAAAATAATCTATGTATATTCTGTGAAATCATCAATAAATGTAACAAAGTAACAAAATCCAATGAGAGATGAAATTGGTGGATGTCCTTACACATCAGTATGTACTAATTCAAATGGAATGTGGAAAAATGATTAGGATTAATGCACTGGTTGGTGTTGCTATTTATATTTGTTTTCCATCTGTGAGAACTAAAGGGATCTTGTAAGAGATCAGCTCAATTCCTTAAGATCGCAAGCTTCACTGTGAGTTGATTAACAGAGAAAAGAGAACCAGCCGGCATATTAATTCTCGGTTTGTTTCTTTTCAGTCAAGCTTTAATTCTTTTTTTTTTCTCTTGGATTTCCCTCTATTCTTGATTGTTCCCTGGTTTCCATTTTTAGTTTCCTCATGGAAATTTCAAGTCCTCAGCTGGCTGCAAACACCTGCTGAAAAGATCACAGCTCTCGGTTAAGCTTAGGCCAGTGAGATCTGTGCTTAAATTCTCAGTTTCTCTTGGAAGCCTATATTTGTAAGTGATGATGAATCCATGTTCATAGATCTCACATGGAATTATTCCAAACTTGAATGAAACTCAATCATAACCGAGACATACATTGTGACTGTGAATCAGTCCCTCTTTCCCACTCCTTTGCTTGGTCTTAAAGATGATTGCCTAATGCAATCAAGGGAAAATCGAAACACCTCCATTGCAAAGGAAGCTTCCGCCATGTTGAGTCTACATTAGTATAGTAGCGTTAGTAAAAAGACCTTAATGCCATTAATGAGCCCTAACTTGAACTCCTTTGTTGAGGAAGAGAATGAGAGAAAGAAATTGTGAGTTAGGGAGTCTCCCCCTCACTTATGTATTTATATATAATGAGAAATGCACAAAAGACAGATATGCCCATAGGCATATACATACACTAACACTCCCCTTCAAGCTGGAATGTATATGTCAAACATTCCTAGCTTGCTACAATTATCACTCAATTTAGTTTTGTTCAATGGCTTGGTAAATATATCCGCTAATTGGTCCACCGATCTAGTGAACACTGTGCATATTTCTCCTTTTTGAATCCGGTGCCGAATAAAGTGGCAATCAACCTCGATATATTTAGTTCTCTCATGCAAGACTAGATTTGTGGCAATGTGAATCGCTGACTTGTTGTCGCAATATAACTGAGAAGGAGATGATGGGGAGAAACCGATCTCTGACAAAAGAGAACGTAACCAAATGAGCTCTCCACTTGTGTGTGCCATAGCTCTATACTCTGCCTCTGCGCTAGATTTGGAGATAACATCCTGTTACTTACTCTGCCATCACACAAGGTTACCTCCCACAAATGTGCAGTATCCTGTGGTAGATCTCCTATCAGCTGGAGATCCTGCCCAATCTGCATTTGTGTACCCTTCGATCTTCTGATGTCCATGTTTCTTGAATAACAACCCTCTACTGAAGAAATGCTGCCCAGTGTGAAGTACGAGGTGAACTCATATGTTGGCTGACAGCACCAACAACAAAGGAGATATCTGGACGTGTGACTGTAAGGTATATAAGTTTACCAACCAGCCTCGTGTATCTGCTTGGGTCATCTAACAAGTCTCCCTCTTCAGGTAGTTACTTCACATTTGCGTCCATGGGAACTGAGGCAGGTTTCACTTCAAGACAACCTGTCTCCTCAAGCAGGTCTAATGCATATTTCCTCTGTGAGAGAGAAATCTCCTTTGTCGAATATGCAACTTCAATACCCAAGAAGTATCTAAGACGACCCAAATCCTTGATAGACACTCAATTGTAGACTGACAACTGAAGACAGAATGATAAACTGCACACTGCTTCATACCAAATCACATAATGACATTACTGAACCTTCCAAACCATGCTCTAGGAGACTGCTTAAGACTGTATATGGCTTTGTTTAATTTACACACAGAGGATGACATCTCCCCCTGAGCAACATACCAGGAGGTTGCTCCATGTAAACTTCCTTTGTGACCTCACCATGAAGAAAAGCATTTTTGACATCCAACTGATGTAGAAGCCAGACCTGGTTAATAGCAAGAGAAAGTAGAACACGCACTGAAGGAATCTTCGCCACAGGAGAAAATGTCTCGCCATAGTCTACCCCAAACGTCTGAGTGTACCCTTTGGCAACCAAGCGTGCCTTAAGGCGCTCAACAGAGCCATCAGGCAAATATTTCACAGTATAGACACAACGACACCCAACGGGGCGTGCACCAGGAGGCAGTGGAACTAAATCCCAAGTCTGATTTGCCTGAAGGGCATCCATCTCAAGGTCCATAGCAGCGTGCCACCCCGGGTGATCAAGTGCTGCAGCCAAGGACTCTGGCAAAGAAACAGAAGATAGAGAGGACACAAAATTGCGGAAAGCAGGCGTGAGAGCATCATATGAAACATAAGACGAAATAAGATGAGCAGTACTATGAGACCAAGTGCGGGAGGCAATAGGAGAGTCGATAGATACCTCGATGTGGGAGGGAGCTCTTGATAAGCTGGCGATGGCCCTACCAGAGATGGATGAGCTGCAGAGGTATGGCGGCGTTGATAGGTCTTCTTAATTAATGGAGCCGGGGGCCGAGAAGGTACCTGTAAGGGAGGAGAGGTATCTGGAACAGTAACCACAGAAGGAGAAGGTAAGAGAGACGATTGATTTGCCCTATGCTTCTCTCTTCTCTTCTCTACTCCTCGATTTGCATGGATTTGGCATGGTACTAGAGCCGCTGAAGATCTACATCAACAACTTATGAATGCAAGGAACTCAGGCTCTGTTCGGTTGTGCTACTTCAGCCAGAAAGGAAGAGGAAAGTACCTATTTTTTCCTGAAATTCCAAAATTCGGTTTTGTTGCACACGTACAGCTTCCTTATTGAAGGTATCTTACGTGGATTCCATTTCACCCGACTTGTCAACTTGTTTTCTGTGGGCCTCTTTCTGTCTCGCAACTATGGAAAAGACGAAATTCTGTTGAGATTCCTGCTTATTGAGGCATCCTATTTCGGTCGCCTCTCTCTCTCTCTCTCTCTCTCTCTCGTCTGTGAAGTAGCTGAGAAAAAAGAAGAGGCCATGACTTCTAGCAACAACAAATCTCCCCTCCGCAATAGCAGATCTCCTCTCTGCACCTACTACTCCACGGAAGAAGAGGCCATGACTTTCAGCATCCTCAACGTCGGATTAAGCCTTTCGAAGCTTGATTCGTTTGATCTTCTGCCGCCATGAGCTTCCTCAAATTCTCCACCTCGTGTCATTTCCTCACCTCCTTGATGGATGCCCTGCGACGAGTTCCTCAACACCGTCTCGTATTTGCTTTTCTTTCGGTAGTCATTTTAGCCAGCCAAAGCAACAACAAGAGGGAAAAGTGATGTTCGCTGCTGCCAGAAACCTTTGACAAGTCGGAGAAGCAGGAGCTTCGGCGGTCGGAGCAGCAGGAGAAGAACTCAGAAACATCCATTTCAGCAGATGGAGAATAAACCTACAGCGGATGGAGAAGAAGCCATGGACCTTAGATAAAATTAACATTTCTGTTTACGAATTGGTTCAAGCCAATTACCAATTTTGTGAATGAGTCATCCCACATTTGTGATACATTTAGACCAAATTCAAGATCTTCTAAGATCAATTAACTCAAAACACATCAATTTCAAGATTTAAAATTAACTCAAAACACATCAATTTCAATATATTAAAATTAACATTTCAAGATATTAAAATTAACTCAAAACACTTCTCATTCATGACCATTCAGAAAAAAAAACATCTCATTCATGAAATTGATCTGGCAAGCAAGTGGGAGAGTCAGTAGCGACAAACATGCTCTCTTTCTTAAAATTGGTATCACTTTTTCATGAAGTTGATTTTTCACTATCACAAACTTAGTATTTCTTGAAATTGGTGATGACCTCATGACATTGCTTCAACTGTTGTGAACTTAATTGGTCAAACGAGTACATAGGATGTGCGGGAGCCTTTTTTTTGTTACTGCCCATGAGCTGGGTAGGTTTGGGAGCATGCTTTGGTTATTGTAATCATCCATCATTCAAACACAGTTGACCATATCGGGGCCTTCTTTGGTAAAGTAATAAAGCTTGAACTGCATTATTACTTACTTTGAATTCTCTCCAAACCAAAGTTTCAGAAACTTTTTGTTAGACTGCGGAACTTTTTTCTAGGTTATGTTCCTATCGGTGTTAGCCATGGAATGCTGTTCTAGTGAAAATAAATGGTTATATGTGACTGCAGGAGCTGAAGCAATGTTTGCTGATTTAGGCCATTTCTCAGTAAAATCTATACAGGTAAGTCCCCTATTCCTTCCTTTCTCTTTAGTTTCTGATTTCATTTTTATTTGAGTTATCTTGTTTCGTCTTCTTGACGGGCATAAATAACTCAAGGGTGCTAACCGCTTTGCTTGGATATGTCTGGTTCTCACAGATCGCCTTCACATGTGTGGTATTCCCCTGCCTTCTTTTGGGTTACATGGGCCAAGCTGCATTTCTAATAAAAAATCCCGCTTCAGTCGAAAGGATATTCTACGATTGTGTCCCAGGTAAGTTTACACTTTATACGTTAAGGTATACGATTTTGTCCCACGTGCTAATAATTTACACGCTATACGGTGGAATCACTGATCACTAGGGATAAGATGTCAACAAAAGGAACATGATTTTCTTCTTGTTGCCGTCTGTTCAATGCACTGGTCGATTTTAAATATTTTCAGTCATTCTCAAGAAAGGAGTTTATGTTATTCTTTAAATTTTAACCAAATTTTATTTTTGAATGCTTGAGAACAGATGGTTTGTTCTGGCCAGTCTTTGTGATAGCCACACTGGCAGCCATGATTGCTAGTCAGGCCATGATATCGGCAACATTTTCATGTGTCAAACAATCGATGGCTCTCGGTTGTTTTCCGAGGCTGAAGATAGTTCACACTTCCAGAAGGTTCATGGGTCAGATCTACATTCCTGTAATCAACTGGTTCTTGATGATTATGTGCATAGTCGTGGTTGCTTCTTTCAGAAGTACCACTGACATAGCCAATGCATATGGTTAAGTATTTAGACTCAAAACCTTTGATGTATAAATCTTCCAGTATGGCTATAATTTTTTGTGTTATTGACAAAATAGTGGTAGATTTTGTATTTATACAAGCTAAAAGTAATAACAAATTGTTCTCCTTGCAGGCATTGCAGAGGTCGGGGTGATGTTAGTGAGCACTACACTAGTAACTCTTGTAATGCTTTTAATCTGGCAGACCAATCTATTTTTGGCTCTGTGTTTCCCTGCGATATTTGGGACAGTAGAGCTCATCTACTTATCCGCAGTCCTGACAAAGATCAAGGAGGGTGGGTGGCTACCGCTTGCTTTTGCTTCTTGTTTTCTTTGTGTGATGTACACTTGGAACTATGGAAGCGTGTTGAAATATCGAAATGAGATAAGGGAGAAGGTCTCAATGGATTTCATGCTTGAACTTGGGTCCACACTTGGAACTGTCAGAGTTCCAGGGATTGGATTATTGTACAATGAGCTGGTCCAAGGCATTCCCTCGATATTTGTTCAGTTTCTTCTCAGCCTTCCAGCTATCCACTCGACAGTTGTGTTTGTTTGCATCAAGTATGTCCCAGTTCCGGTCGTTCCTCAAGAAGAAAGGTTTTTGTTCAGAAGGGTATGCCCAAAAGACTACCATATGTTCCGATGTATTGCCCGTTATGGATACAAAGATGTAAGGAAGGAAGACCATCATGCATTTGAGCAGCTTTTGGTTGAGAGCCTTGAGAAGTTCTTGAGAAGGGAGGCTCAAGAACTTGCACTGGAGGACAGTTTAATGGAGATGGGATTTGACAGTGAATCAATGAGGTCCAAGGAATCGGGGGAACCAAGCATTGTTGGGGAGCTTCAAATTCCACTAATGTCTGATGTGAGAACTGAAGAGGTGGGGAGTTCTAATTCAGAAACCACTGTGGCTCTGTTGCCGTCTAAGGTCATGTCTTCGGAAGAAGACCCGAGCTTGGAATATGAACTTTCGGCCCTTCGAGAAGCTATGGAATCAGGATTTTCATATTTACTCGCCCATGGAGACGTAAGGGCAAGGAAGGAGTCATGGTTTCTCAAGAAGCTAATTATAAACTATTTCTATGCATTCCTAAGAAGGAATTGCAGAGCTGGTGCTGCGAATATGAGTGTGCCTCATATGAACATCTTGCAGGTCGGAATGACATATATGGTTTGAGGTATTTGGCCCTACTGTAACTGTTTTCAATAATAGAGAAGATTGTAGAATTTGTGGGAGGGTTTATAGAGGAATTAGCTGTTGTAGCTTGGAAACTTATAATGCCTGTTGACTACAAATCATATCATTTATCTATCATTTTTTTTCTGTTCTTTTGTATCGATCAACTTGTCTGGAAAGATGGTACTGTAATTTATGAAGCATGTCTAATGACTTAGGCCCTGTTTGGTTTGCAGAAAAAACGTTTGTCATAGAATTTTTTTTACTAGGAACCTTCTTAGTTATGCAGTTTTGAGAAATGATATGGTTTATGTCTTATTTAGAGGGATATCTGCAGAGGTTCAAGTTAGTTTTTCCATTTGTAAATCAAACAATGGAAAAATAAGAAATTTTAAACTTTCACAGAAAATTCTTGCAATCCAATTAAACAATGCCGTAAGAAAGAAAGCATATGATGCACCTAATGCCCTTAGAGGAGGGATCCCTTATGTTGGCTGAGTTGTGACACTCTGTTCAAGATAAAATCACCCCACTCTAGATTGTGATCTTAGGAAGGTGGGTAACAACGCTTCTCTTTTGTATCATTTTACATGTTTGTGTCGTAAATTATGTGAGACATGACATCCTGTATAACTAAAACAGAAATAACATTTTTTTTTCACCAAACTTATGGTGCGCTTAAGCGCCCAATCACACGGGGGCCCACTTTGTTAGGATGATCCAAAGCATTCATTTGAAAGGCCCTTACATAGATGGGGTGTGTACCAAAAATCAGCTCCATAAGATCATCCTAACCCATCCATTTGTGGAGGTCAAAATGGACAGACATTGTTTGTCCACAAATCTGCCCATTTTTGTTCTGCATAAATGGAGGGGTTAGGATGATCCTATGGAGCTGATTTTTGGTACACATCCTATCTATGATAGGGCCCTTGCAAATGAATGGTTTGGATCACCACAGAAAATGTGGGACCTATATGATTGGGAGCTTAAGCGCACAATAAGTTTGGTGAGCTTAAGCTCACCAATACTTTCTTCACACATATATATATATATATATATATATATATATAGAGGAAACAGTTTCCTCACCAACAGTTTTCTCTCTCTCTCTATATATATATATAGAGAGAGATAGAGAGAGAGAGAGAGAACATTTCCTACACACTTGTGTAGGTAAGTTACCTACACACTACCTTAAAATACAGTGGGGGCCCACATTGTTTGGGTGATCCAAACCATTCATTTGAATGATCCTCACATAGATAGGGTGTCCACAAAAAATAAGATCCATAGGATCATCCTAACCATTCAAACTATGGAGGCAAAAAATGGACTAATTTGTGAAGGTTTATACACGTCCATTTTACCTCCACAAATCGTAGGGTTGGGATGATCCTATGGATCTGATTTTTTGTGGACACCCTATCTATGTGAGGACCATTCAAATGAATTGTTTGGATCACCCAAACAATGTGGGCCCCACTGTATTTTAAGGTAGTGTGTAGGTAACTTACCTACACAAGTGTGTAGGAAATGTTCTCTCATATGTATATATATATATATATATATATATATATATATATATATATATATATATATATATATATGTGTGTGTGTGTGTGTGTGTGTCTGTGTGTGTGTACACATATATATACACAAACAAATTCTACAATCTTCTCTATTATTGAAAACAGTTATATATATATATATATACTAGCAAAAAACCCCGTGCGATGCACGGGCCGACAAAGAATTGTACATACCACATTATAGGTTGATCTAAACCGTCCATGTGATGGAACACAACATAAATAGGTTGTGCTCGTAAAATAATTTCCATACCAGAATTCGTCAATATTTTTACAGGTGTCCTGCATTCGTAATATCAAACTTTCCGTAATTTGACCTGCACATAGTGAATAAGAAAGAGTAGTTCCCGATTTCAACCAGACCCAACGTGATTTCCAATTCGGGTTGGGTTGGGTCGGGTTGACCCGATTTGATATGGTACCAATTGTTGACCACCTGAACTCAAGCCGGGTTGTTTTGGATTTTGAGAACCAATAGGGAGTCACCAATAATCAGTTTTTAACTCACAATCGGTTCTCAAAATCCAAACCAGCCAGGGACTAACAATTAACAAAGAGAAATGTTATCCGCACTACTATATTTTGATGATCACACTCCTCACTTTATTAAAGTGCGGTATGGCCCGCACCATAGGATTATCCAAACCGTCCATTGTGGACTGTGGAGACTATTTCAATGTTGAAAAAGAAAAACACATATACAGAATTTCTTCAGATGGAACCCAAATTCGAGTTTCGGGTTGAACATGTCAGGTTTGGGTTGAACCCGACCCGCGTGGGAACATCCAAGTAACAACGATGGTTTCAAATTATATATAGTGCTAATGTCCTCTCTACCATATTTTATAATGGCACTACTCACCGTATTTTGATGATCGCACTCCTCACTTTATTAAAATGTACAGTATGGCCCGTACCATAGGATGATCCAAACCGTCCATTAGATGGGCCACTGCCTACATAGGTTGTGCCCTAAAAATAATTTTCATAGGTTGATCCGAACCCTCCGATCTATAGCGGGTTATAGGTTGATCTAAACCGTCCATGTGATGGAACACAACATCAATCGGTTGTGCCCGTAAATAATTTCCATTAGTTGATCCTAGCCCTCCAATCGATATAGGCTGATCCTAGCCCTTCAATCGATAGAGGTTTCTATAATTGTTGTTCCTCTTCAGGTGCCCGGAATCCGTCAATATTTTGCAAGTGTCCTGCATGAGTAATATAAAGTAGTTCTTTCGTCATTGTCATATGCCTTAACCTCTTCTTGGTAGTTTTTTTTCGTAATTGTCATAGACAGGTACCCTGGGTCGGTACTTTTTGTATGTAGATTACGATTTTACCCTTAAATAATTTCTCATAGAGATAGATGTTAGATATCAGCAAAGGGGTTAATGGTAAAAGAGTAATGCTGATGTGTAAATCTCACAGAAAAAGAAAAGAAATTCCTTTTTTTCTCTAGCTATATAGTAGTAGATAACTAGTAAAAAACGATGCACGGGCCGACAAAGAACTGTACGGACCACATCATAGGTTGATCCAAACCATCCATGTGATGGAACACAACAGAAATAATTTATGCCCCAAAAATCATTTCCATAGGTTGATCCTAGCCTTCTAATCTATAGAGGTTTCCATAATATGTTGTTTGTCTTAAATCGGATGGTTAAGATCACCCTATAGATTTATTATTAAGAAAGCATAAAGGCGGGGGGTAGGAATGAAATTATGTGGCCTTAATGGGTGCCTTTGTTAAAAAGCATAAAGGAGGGGCTAGGACATCATAGGTTGATCCAAACCGTCCATGTGATGGAAGACAACATAAATAGGTTGTGCCCCAAAAAACATTTCTATTGGCTGATCCTAGCCCTCCAATCTATAGAGGTTTCCATAATATGTTGTTCCTCTTAAATCAGATGGCTAAGATCATGCTACATATTTTTTATTAAAAAAGCATAAAGGAGGTGGGTAGGATTGAAATTATGTGGCTTTAATGGGTGCCTTTGTTAAAAAGTATAAAGGAGGGGTATGATTGAAAATATGTGGGTTGAATGGGTGACTTTGTTAAAAAAACATTCAAAAAAGTTGATGTGTAATTCTCATAGAATTTTCAAATAATTAAAAAAATTCATTCATTTTCTCCATTTGATGGAACACAACATCAATAGGTTGTGCCCGTAAAATTGATGGGACATAACATCAATAGTTCGGATGGTTAAGATAATCTAAAGTATCTTCTCCGTATTTAATCTTTCTTATTTGAACACCCTTGATTCACTTACAAATGCCGCTGAAAACATCCAGAAATTATTATTGGACTCAAATTTACATTCAGGCCCTACTTGTATTGGATCTTGAGAGCCGATTGTGACTCCAAGACTGATTATTTGACTTAAATTTAAACATAAATTTAAGTAAAGCTTGGTGGTCCATTAAGGTAAGCTAAGGCTCTGTTTGTTTGGATTTTGAGAATCAATTGTGAGTCCAAAATTGACTATTGGACTCAAATTTATGTTTAAGCCCTGTTTGGTTTTTTGGACTTTCAGAACTGCGTATGAGTCCAAAACATATTATAATTCAAGTCCAATAATCAGTTTTGGACACAATCCGTTCTCAAAATCCACAACAAACAGGCCTTCATTTTGAGTCCAATAATAAGTTTCGGACTCACAATCGGTTATCAAAATCCAAAAAATAAGGCCGTTGTAGCTTGAGTACTGATTGTGAGGCTAAAGTTATTATTGGACTCAAAATTAAGGCAGTACCAATTGTGAGTCCAAAACTGATTATTGGACTCAAAATCAAGGCCCTGTTTCTTTTTTGTTTTGACAACTGATTATGAGTCTAAAATTGATTAGTGGACTCAAACTTAAACGTCCACAAGATCAATGGTCTAGATTGAACATACACGCCCCATATGGGAGCTGTACCCAGTAGAAGATCAGGCATAATTTTATTTCATTTGGTTGCCCCAGCCGTAGTTAGGCCATGGCTTAAAAGTGGGCCCCCTTTCGATGACCCTAAGAGTTCGATTTCTGATGTTTAAAATGGATGGTATACTAAATAAAACATGCGGCCCTGCCATACCTTTTTATGTGCTCGTGTAGGACATGCTATAATATAAATTTTTTTACTAACAGTAAAATTCTCCTTGCTAAACAAAACAAAACAAAACATGATTTATTTACAAAAAAAGTCCCCCAAAAATCATTTCCATAGGCTGATCCTAGCCCTCCAATCTATAGAGGTTTCCATAATTCCTCTTAAATCAGATGGTTAAGATCACCCTATAGATTTTTTATTAAAAAATCGTAAAGGAGGGGGGTAAGATTGAAATTATGTGGCTTTAATGGGTGCCTTCGTTAAAAAGCATAAAGGAGGGGGTAGAATTGAAAATATGTGGGTTGAATGGGTGCATTTGTTAAAAAAAGTCAAAAAAAGTAATATGTAATTCTCATAGAATTTTCAAAAAATTCTCTTATTAAAAAACCATAAAGGAGGGGGGTAAGATTGAAATTATGTGGCTTTAATGGGTGCCTTTGTTAAAAAGCATAAATGAAGGGGTAGGATTGAAAATATGTGGGTTGAATGGGTGCATTTGTTAAAAAAAGTAAAAAAAGCGATGTGTAATTCTCATAGAATTTTCAAAAAAGTGATGTGTAATTCTCATAGAATTTGTGGAGGCAAAAATGAACGTGTAAAAACCTTCACAAATTTGTCAATTTTTGCCTCAACAGTTTGAAGGGTTGGGATGATCCTATGGAGCTGATTTTTGGTGGACACCCTATCTATGTGAGGGCCAATCAAATGAATGGTTTGGATCACCAAAACAATGTGGGCCCATTGTATTTTAAGCCGGCGGTGTAGCTTCACTTTCCTCTATATAGGGTGTTGGTGAGCTAGCTTGCCCAATCACATGGGTCCCACATTTTGGGGAGTGATCCAAACCATTCATTTGCAAGGCCTTATCATAGATAGGGGGTGTACCAAAAATCAGCTCCATAGGATCATCCTAACCCCTCAATTTGTGGAGGACAAAAATGGGGCAGATTTGTGTGTGTCCATTTTTGTCCTCCACAAATGGAGGGGTTAGGATGATCCTATGGAGCTGATTTTTGGTACACCCCCCATCTATGTAAGGGACTTTCAAATGAATGGTTTGAATCATCCTAACAAAGTGGGCCCCCATGTGATTGGGCAAGCTAGCTCACCAACAGTTTCCTCATATATATATATATATATATACACACACACACATATACACACACACTAGCTTAAAATACAGTGGAGGGCACATTGTTTGGGTGATCCAAACCATTCATTTGATTGGCCCTCACATAGATAGGGTGTCCACAAAAAATCATCTCCATAGGATCATCCCAACCCTGCGATTTGTTGAGGTAAAATGGACGTGTATAAACCTTCACAAATTTGTCCATTTTTTGCTTCCTCGGTTCGAAAGGTTAGGATGATCTTATGGAGCTGATTTTTTGTGGACACCCTATCTATGTGAGGGCCAATCAAATGAATGGTTTGGATCACCCAAACAATGTGGGCCTCCACTGTATTTTAAGCTAGTGTCTAGATAACTTATCTACACTTGTGAGGAACTTCAACCGCATTTGATGAAAGTATGATGAAAGTAAAATGAAAATTAAAACCTCCATTTCCAATCGCCTACTGAGACCTCCAGTGAGGAACTTCAACCACCATCTAACGATTAATACTCCACGAAAACCTTCATTTTCCATGTCAAACCAACCCTGATTCAAACCGAGGACTCATACACAGAGGAAAGAGGAAAGAGGCAAACATGAAGACTACTGAATCATTCATAAAAAGTACAATGCATAACAAGAAAGGGGGAGAGGCATAATAGCAGCAGCACTTGTTAAAAAGGAAGAGCCAGAGGAGCAGCAGCTAAACATCCACCACCACTTGTCCCTCTTCTTTTTCTTTAATTACAAATTTTCTTCGCCATCGCCCAACCAAACGTACAAAGGGGCCTCCCAGGAGTAGTACGCCCATCACCCCCAATGACACGAAAGCTATCGTTCTTTTTCTTGGAGCCTTACCTGGATGAGTTGCCCACGGACATGTGTTGAGAACTCCCACTGCGTAGGTAACCACCATTGAAGAGATAGCAACCCACAAAATCACCATCAAAGTGATCCTCAAAACCCTTCTTCGTATTGGGAATCTGCTTATCACCAGTAGGATTATGCTCAGTGATGCTACAAAACCTACCGTATTAAAGATAATGTAATAGGAGTAAGCTTCATTATTTTTGATAGCCAGGACAGCCACCCCACTGTAATCTGTTGCTGTTTGGTTGAGTACCATTGCTGTTTTGTTGAGTTCTACCTCATTATTTTTTAATTCACCTGACCAGAAACCACCAGGTGGGGTTAGTCCGGATGTGTAAGTCACAGTCGCAATTAGTATTGCCACCACCACTAGCGTGTTTCGTGCATCGTTCAAGCTATCATGCTCTTTCTCAAGCTGTTTCTTCCTTTTGTTCCCTCCTATGCACATCAACTGAAGGATCTGTAGATTATTATTAATATCTTCCTTTTTCTCCCCCCTAAGCGCATCCTCTTTCTCAAGCTGTTTCTTCCTTTTAGCCCTGGCGTGTCGAAGCCTATGTTCGATTTCTACATCAACATATGGTTCGTGTGGACTTTGTAACAAAACATCCAAAGCTGTGAATCCCTTCTTGTTCATGGCGTTTACGTCCACTCTAGAGTTGAGAAGCAAATATTCTATGGTCTGCATGCATGCATACAATTCTTAAGATTATTGTAAAAACATAGAAGATGAACTAATCTTTGGCTTACTCAAAACACAACTTTGGTGCTACTCGAACCCAAATTTTGGTAACTTGAACCAAACTTTGGTGTTACTCAAACCCAAATTTTCTGTACTGTTGTAAAATTCAGAATGAGAATAAAATTGAAGAATTCAGATTGCACTTATCGATTTAACAGATTGTTGAAGAAGAAAGAAGAACGATTGAGTCGTGCCACTTGGTCATTCTTCTTAAGAATCGTATTTGCTCCCTACGGTGCAACCAGGGTCCGCGATTCAACGTTCCAAGATAAAACAGCCCTAACAGGTTCTAGTAGATGTGTACTCGCTTCCTGGTCCACTTAGAATCACTTTAGAACTATGCTAGACACAGAACAGAACATAGGAGGAAGGAGCAAGAACGAAAGGAGAGAAATCTGTATATCTCTGTTTCTAAAACCCAGTCTTTATAAATTTTTTTTTTGGGTGATGGGAACCTCTATTCTTTGAGGTGAACCTTTGAGGAGAAAACATCTCTTCTTTTTTCCAACAGTAACTTGGAGAAGATAAATCACTCCCAAAACGATCACAAAACTTAAATGGTGTAATTACAAAATCATTTAGGAATTAGTATTGCATTTAAATTTGCCTATTAAGAAAATCAAAACCGTTTTGGCACACACTACAAGAAAAATGAGTTTTACCGATGATCATGACTACCGCTTAAAGTAAGGATACCCGCCGATTTTACTTATGCCTGTTCGTAACTTGTCCTTCTACACCGGCGGTTCATTTATGACCGCCTATAAGTACTACTCTTTAGAGGCGGTTTTTAGGACCGCCAGTAAATCCCCACTGGTAATTATCATAATTGTTATAGTGGCAATAAAAATATAATTTTTATTTATTCAAACTCAGATCTAGACCTTAGACCATCGGCCATAGCCTAGCCCAACCACAAAACATGCTTACTACGTGCTACATTCCAATCAAGCCATAATAGTATAGTACTATAATGCTAACCTCTATTGACATTTCCGGTTGTAAATGCATCACATCACTGTAACTTTCCTACGGGCCGAGCTACAACACGCTTTAGATTTAGCCTCAATAATCACACCGATCAATCAAATTAGAATTTGGTCTCTTCTTCATACATGTGGGCCTACGATTAGAGCCTTCATCTAACTTAATTGATCTCAAGATTCCCATTGATTTATAATATACAATCTCCTTCTTGTGGCCCAAGCGATTATGCATTATAAATCTATTGCAATCTTAGATACCATTAGAGCAAAGCAACTGAAAAGTTGCACTTTATATGTCAATGAGCGCTATAAATGCACCAGTTGTCACAGGTATCCTCATAGCCATAGGATGCTGTGGCCCTCCCAGACTAATCGAATACCACTTTATAATGGTATCTATGGGTGCATGACTGGTCTTTATGTCATATTACAACAATTTCATTTTATGGGGCATGGTTAACTTAATTGCAAACATCTAATACAATTGTAGTAATTGCATACAACAAACACAACCGAATTTAAAGAAACATGCTTTAAACTGAAACAAAAATAATAATGCTTTAAATTCAGATAATAAATGTAATGACCCTTCTCTTCGACTTAAATGAAGGGTCTTAAAATCTCACCAAGCTTGGCTACATTGCATAGTGTGGACCCCGATCCGGGAGAGAGGTGAGGGACGAGCCCCCAGCGGTCTCTTCGGATCTTCCATGTGAATGGAGAGCTCTACCAAGGAACTCTCAAAACGGTTGCCACCCTCATAGCATAGCACGAGTGGCGATATAAAAGAGATACCTCTCGATTCGAGAACAAGTCCGGATTCGAAACGTACCTAAACAAACTCAGAGTCGCCATCCATGGTATACGGCCATGGATCCTCAAACAAAATATGCTCCGTATACCATGGATAACCAGAAATATATATGAGTTCGTGCCTGATTACGAATGGAGAAGGTCTGAGAGCACCCCCAATTCGTCCGAGTGCAAGCACTTGGTCTCTTATGCCATTTATTATTAACTTCAAAGAGTTTCGGGCGAAAATCATATGAAATGGGAACAATCCTCAGGAATCGTCTACCTAAGCATGCATTTCCTGAGGATAAAGAAATAAGCATACACAAAATGAAATGAGAGATGTGTCACCTAAGCAAAGCTAGGTTATGAGTGACATGCCTAATGGGTGTCTAAGTTTTGGTGGACATACACATGCAAGCTACAGCTAAAGGTATAAGATCTGTACATGAAAGTAAATCTAAAATTAACAGTTAATCATGAATAGTAAATGAAATAAGGAATAAACAAAATGCCAGGCAAATAACAGAATAATGAAATAAAAACCTACGGCGTGCACATAGCGCCTATCTACAATGGGGCGAATACATAGCGCCTAATATAAAATCCTAACACATCTCATCTAAAAAGCAGTAAATGACAGATAGGAAATGCAGTAATAAAAACCTATGGCGTGCACATAGCGCCTATCTACAATGTGGCGAATACATAGCGCCTAATATAAAATCCTAACACATCCCATCTAGAAAGCAGTAAATGACAGATAGGAAATGCAGTAATAAAAACCTATGGCGTGCACATAGCGCCTATCTACAATGTGGCGAATACATAGCGTCTAATATAAAATCCTAACACATCTCATCTAGAAAGCAGTAAATGACAGATAAAAAATGCAGTAATACCGTAAAGTGTTACAGCTAAGAAGATAAACCTGCGCAATGAGTAAACGTCAGTAGATGATAGTAAAGAAATAATAATCAATAACCTAATAGCGATAGAGAATTGCAGCTAAGCATGTGACAGCTAAGCAGGTAGAGCTACAACTAAGCAAGTAAGAGCTACAACTAAGTAACTAGGTAAAACACATAAGCAGGTAAATGCTATAGCTAAGTACGTAAGTAAGCAAGGAGATGAACACAAACTATCATGATCCTATGCGAAATCATCAACAAAATACAAACACAAGCCCTAAAGTACTATCAACAAAACCTAAGACTCTAATGCTTCAGCCCGAGTCTTTAGATGATCTGATATTCATCCAAAGAAGCCTACGTATCCCCGCCTCTACGAGAATCAAGGCAACGTAGTTCTTCGCGCCTATTCTAAGCTAGGATGCCTAAGACACCTAGACCTCTATCCTAGACTCGATCTAAAAGACCGGACCAATTATTAAACTTTATTGTACGATTATTTAAATTCCAGTGAATTGTGGATTTTAGGACACCCTATATGCTCTAACTAAATGCAGATTAGCCCTAGGCTAATGCAGGTGGTTCCTACAACCTATGTGTAACTAGGCTGTATTTCCTAAGGAAAACAAAGGATGGACTAGCGTATCATATTCTAGTCATCACTCGGCGATGTGGATCACCGACTGACCGGACGGAGGCGCTCCTATAACTCTAGGACAGACCCCTAACTCTAAAACAAGCACACAACAAACAAACAAACAAACAAACAAACAACCTATCAAAAGAAACACCTAACTCTAAAACTCTCTATCTAGGAGAAACTCCTAACTCTAGAGGGGGATCTTTTGAAAAACAAGGTTTTAAAGGTTTTTGAAGAAAGTTTAAAATATTATTTACAAAAAGTTTGGCTGGACTTGGGATATGGATCCCAAGCTGCACTACGTACCTCGAAAGAGGATCAAGCCAACGTAGTTCGAAACGAACTCTCCTAATTAAAACCTAACAATCCAAAAGATTTAAGGTTTTAATGTTTTTCAAATGTTTTTGAGTTTTAAGATATTTCAATGTTTTTGAATTTTAAAATATTCAATTGTTTTTGGATTTCCAATTTCTAATGTTTTTGTGATTTTAAATGATTTCAATGCTCTTGTGATTTTAAGATTTCAATTGTTTATGGATTTTAAAATTTTAAATGCTTTCACCCTTTTGGTCAAAGGCCAAAGGGAACACACAATGCAACACCCTAGGGTAAAACCCTTAGGGTAAAGGGGAAACCCCAAACCAACAAACTAGTACCTCAAAACAAGATGTAACAATCCACAAACGAGTAAACAAGTGTCCCAAGAACAGAGAAAACGATCTAAGATCCCAAACCAGCAAGGCTCTAATAACAAAGAAGAAAATCGACTCTAAAGGACTAACTCCTAAGCTATAGGACAAACCAACAGTCTATGGAATAGACTTCCGAACAATCAATACTAAAAAGGGATGCAAGTAAGTCAAAGCACATCTAACACTCTATGAGGGGGTGTAAATGAGACTGGGCATGTCTCCTATGGGTTAACCCTCTGATGAGACCAAGGTGGTCTCTTAAAAAGAAAACTCTTCTATAGAGACAGAGCATGTCTCCTGAAAAGAGGAAAACATCATAATGAGACAAAGTGTGTCCCCTAAAACGAGACTCAATGGAATTTAGAAAGTCTAGACATGATTTAGAAGTGATTCTAGAAGTTTAGATGTCTAGGTTGACATGTAGCACGGATTCTACTCATTTAGGAAAAAAAAAATTTGAAAGCACTCTGCACAACATGCAATTTTCGCAAATAAGGCTCTAAAATATAAAGTAAATCATGAAAATTGATCAATATATGATTTGTGACTTGCTAGCATGCTCATCATATCCCGATACAAGCATTAAAATCAATATAGGCTCAAAACAATCTAAAAGAAAAAGAAAGGGTGAAATTTCCACCCAACATGTAATTTTTACCAAAAATGGTCAAAAATGCCAAACAAATCATGGGAATGATTCAATATATGATTTAAAACTTGCTACCAAGTTCAAAACATCCAAAACAATCATTAAAATTGAATAGAGCTCATATTGTCCATGATTTTCAAGAAATGGCACAGTTATGTCATATAATGTGAAAAATGCAACTTTACACTGACTTTTAGACCCCTCAAACATCAAAACCATCAAAAACTCTACTAATCAAAACTGTAGATCTCAGCATGAATGACATTCTCTCAGTTGACCATTTCGTTTGGATCTAACCAGAAGTGGCCGGAAAATGGCCTCTTCCGATCCATCGCCATTAAAAGACATATTAGCGTTTTAACTAAAAGTTCGGGCTCAGTTTTGACAATTAAAACATCTCTTCTGGAAAAATTCATTCAAGGACAAAGTATTAGAAAATCTTGTGAAGAACATTTTTTCTTTGTATGGCTTTGGACGAAACAGACCTGGAATAGCCTAAAAATTGCCAACAAGCTGTTGTTGCAGAAATGACAGTTGTTTCAGAAAAACTGAAGCTTGCATGTCGTTTTTGACATATTAAAAAGCATTTATGGAAACATTTGCTCAATAAGACAGTTTTAGGAAATATTATAGCAAACACTTTTCCAGTTGACAGTTTCGAACAATTCCGATCAGAAACAGCCCAAAAGTTACTCGACACGATAATTTCTAAAACACTCGCACAAATATCATTATGGACTAAACTTTAAACGAGCATAACTCTCTCGTCTTTTGGCCAAATTTGAGCCGCCACATGTCGAATTGACCGGCTCGACGAGATCTAGAAGATTGAGATGTTTGTTTTTTTTTTGTTTTTTTGAAAGCTCCGAGCATTTACACAACACACATGCAAACACAACTCTACACATATACATTCACAAACATATCCTCACACACACACACACACACACACACACACACACACTCACTTATACACACAAAAGACACGCATAGGGCTGAACTGTAATTCCAATGCCTTGCATCAAGTTACATGAAACTACAAAATAAGGGCTCTATATAGAGCAGCTGTAGGTAAATCTTGTCTATGTTGAATCACACATTTTTTTTTTTTTTACAAATGGGTATAGCTAATGACGACATAAACATGCATGGGCTGAATGGTGCTTAAGACAGGGGCTGAAATGAACTGAACTTGTGCAACAACAGGGGCTGAATCTTGTGCAAAACTGGGACAACAACATGGACTAAATTGTGCGCGAAACAAGGGCAGCAACATTGACTGAATTGTGTGTAAAACGGGGCTGAATTGTGGGCTTAAAATGTGCATAAAACTCAGGCTAAACCATGGGCAGAATTATGCCAAAATAAGGGTTGAATGGCGGACATAATGTGCACCAAAATAAGGGTTGAATGCATGGACAAAACTAGGCCAAAACAGGGGCTGATTATGGACAGATTCGCTCTTAAAAATGCATAAAACAGGGCTGACTTATGAACATAATTGTGCTGAAACAAGGGCTGAATCTGAGGACAGATTTGTGCAGAAACAAGGCAGATTTATAGGCAGAAATCTGTACAGAAAATTAGCCATACCCGCGCCAAAACAGGGCAGATTTATGGGCAGATTCATGAGCAGAATTTATGAGCAGAATTTATGCCCAAACAGGGGCTGATTAGAGGGCTGAATTGTATCAAAACATGGAGTGAAACATGAGCTAATTCATGGACTGGAATGTGCTAAAACTGGGAGCATATTCATGGGCTGAAATGTGCTAAAACAGGGATAGCAATGGAGCTGAAATGGGGGTGAATCTGTGCTGAAACGGGTTGAACCTGTTCAAAACAGGGGCTGATTCCTGGATTAACTTGTATTGCCCAAATAGGTGCTGAGATAGGAACATACAATTCCACCATGTTCGGTCATCACGGGGTTTTGAGCAAATTATGATACCCATACAAATTAGAATTCGAATTCAATAAGTACTTCTAAATTAATACCCCAAAAGTCAAATGCTCAAATGGTTAGCACAAGTATAAGAAGTTCACGGACCTGAAACTGAAATAGAGCAGAGAGGGAAATCGAAATCCACTAAAGGAGCTTCCTTAAAGACTCTGAAAGATATTCCAAATCTGAGCATAGCACCACGGGCCCTTAAAACCGCTTGTTCCAGTGAGCCTCACTAGCTACATCCTCAGCTGCATTGGCAATTCCATTCTGTCCACCAACAGGTTGCTGCTGTTGTACACCTCCACTACTATTAGTACTCTCTTGCAACGGCCATTGAATCACATGCCGTTGTAAATGTTGATTTGCTAGAGAAGGTTGTTCATTCTGTTCAGGCAAATGCTGCTGCTGATGGGGACAACCTTCTAGAAGCATGCCAACACCAAAAGCTTGACCGGCCGGAGCTCCGGCGAAGCCTTCTCGGAGAAGATGATCGGACGAAAAAATTCCTTTTTCTCCCATCTTCACATGCTCGCTCTTCTCTCCAACTCTAAAATTCAGACAAGATCTTTTATCTTTTCTCTAATTTTCTTCAAATTTCAGATCTGAGACTCCTCTCTCTCAGATCTAAAATCTTTATTTTTCTTCAATTTAGAAACCCTAATTCTTCTAATCAAAATCAGCAACCCTCTCCTTTCTTCGATGTTGCAGAAAATGAGGCAAAGGCAAGGGGTTGATGTTGACCGGAGTTTCGAGGATCCGCCGGAAAAGATGATTCCTAGCCGGAAATCATAGAGGTAAAGATAGATTTGGGGAAAAAAAATTGAATAGAAGAGGTGATTGGAGCTTCGGTAAGGTAAGTGAAGGATGATAGTCGGATCTCCGACAAGATCGCCGGTGAAGACGACCGGAGATAACAAAAGAAAAAAAACAGAGATCTACTTTCTCTCTCTTTCTCTCTCTCTCTCTCTCTCTCTCTCTCTCTCTCTTCAAACAAATTTTTCTTTTCTTTTTTTTTTTTCAAAATGAGAAGAAAACATATATTTATATCAAAATAAGGGTGTGGATATTAGCACTCATATTTGATGGGCGCACACAATTGATGAACTCGCGCGCGCAATCCATGTCTTTTTAGGCCCAGATTCGTGCTTTCCAGGATAAATTCGCCCCCCTCTCAGGATGTATTCACCCCCCTTTCTGGTTTACTCTATGACACCATCTCAGCTCGTTCACTAGGCAAATGCGCTCGGATTTCGACGAAATTTTACAGGGACCTTAGTGAGACCCTAAGCTAGCCTAGGATGAAGTTTGGGATCCTAGCTCGGTGATTGGATGGGGCTTCGCACAAACACAGTGAACTTGGGTCTGGTCAAAATGGGGTGTCTACACATAGACATACCACACATGAAAACACTCTCCATTTAACACACCATAGATACAACATCACAATACAAGAAATATATGGAAGATGGACAATCTCACGATAATCTCTTCATATACTAATTCATTCACATACAAAATATGGGGACATTACATAGGGGGATGTTGTGGAGAAAATGTGGGAAGAAGATGATGGTTGTCAGATCCAAGGGTACACTACTCTTAGAATGGATAGTGGATTGAGGTAGAGGATGCTCACTGCATCATCTTCCAAGAGTTGGATGGATAGATGGGTGTCCAATGTAGGAGATGCACTATCTCACTACCATGGTTGGCTACACTAGCCAAATTCACTTCAATACATACAAAAACAATCAAGCATAATTACTTTTCCTTACCTAGACAAGCTACTTATAACCAACACAAAAGGGGGGTGCCCATATCAAATCAATGCCTAAGCAAAATGTTCAAGAGAGTGACTTTTGTTCAAGGATGGACATAAGGGATGCCCCTCTCATTTCAATACCACGGTAGAAATTGTCCAAAGTGTGGCCATCTCATATCCTCTTTGAATGTTAGATGGCCAGATGGGCTTTGGCCCCACGCTCATTGGCCTCACTGCACCACCTCTCTGAAAATATGCTAATCCAATCCACAAAAGAGGCCCCACACGGCCCAATCCTTGCGTTTCCATCCGATCCATAATACTTGATCAATGTTCCTAAAAAGGAACATTACAATAAACTTTAAGAGCAGTTATAAACTATATTGCACGAGTTTTGGATCGACTAGATTCAGTTAATGATGAATCCAGACTAATTTACAAGAGCCTCCAAGTTGTAGTGAAACCGAAAAGTTTGGGAGAGAATCTGAATCCCTAAACTACTAAAGCTATTTTATAGTCGGAATATCAAAACAACAACCTACTGGTCTCGGATTGTTCTAAAACATGTACCATTGTGTCATAACGCTGAAAACTTTAGGGTACAGTTCCGAACTTTTCTTAAACCTAATTCTAAACCCAACTTCCAATGACCAATAAAAGTTGGAATATCCAGAAAAGTAACCTACAGGTCTCTGATTATTTTGAAAACTATACCATTGCGTCCGGAACGCCGAAAGACGGTAGGATATAGTTTGACACTTTTCCAAAATCACGAATTTAAGGGCCCAAATCGATGCCCGGAGGAAAAATGAGGAAAAGGACAAAATTATATAAATAATTTTTAAATCTGTTTGTGCGTTACGGTGACGCAGGCGGCGTCATGGTGACGCACATATTTTTTTTTTCTGTTACTTGTAATCCGGCTCGGCTTGGGTTGGACCGAGTCAACTTGACTGAGACTGAGTCGACTTGGCCGAGTCGACTCAGCAAGTTGTCTCGGTTGTCTTCAACCTTAGAACAAAAATCAGTTCTGTTAATTCCAGTTACGTTCTAAAATTGGACAAATTTTAAACGCTTATATTAGGAGTTATAGAATTCCGTTTGACAAACCGTTAGTTATGTTGGATTCCTGTCGACGGTGGCTATCCACCCGTATGGTTGGATTGCCGAGACATTGCCGGAACGCCACCGGTGACTGGATTAAGATCGGTAGTTAAAAACCCCAAAAAAACTTGATTTTCAATCAATTTTAGGGATGATTTCTCCAAAACTTTTCTGGAAGCAATTATATTATCCCGTTATCATATTATGGACGATTCAAATCAATCTTTCACTCATCTAGAATCTAAACGATAATTACCAAATAGATGGTTGAAAAATTGATTCGAATTCTTTAACTAAAACGGATTGATCTTCCTTAATCAATCACCACAGCACGAAGGGTGCTCTGATACCAATTGAAAGCTTTATATTATTCAAAATAAATGCAGAACTTACCTCCGGCATGGCGATTAGAATCGAAGACCATGAATCTCTCTAGCTTTAGCGAGCGACGAACACGGACCTGCGTTGCGCATGAGTAAGAGAGATCATCTAATCTTAAGAAGACCTTAAGGCTTGATCGATGGAATCAGAGGCACTCTTTTCCTCTTACATTAGGGACCCTCTCTTTATGATGGAATTTTTGCTATACGTATGTGTGTTGTTCCCATCAAACACATCACACATTTCTAGAATTCGGATCACAAGAGTTTGTGTCCTTCTACACTTCAAACCATAGTTGTCGGAAACTTCTTGGGCGGGTGGGAAATCCGTTTGCCCTAAAACGCGTTTCTTGCGGGTGAGAAACTCGTTTCCCCTAAAACAAGTTTTCCGCGTTTCGGAAATGTTTCCGAAACATGGTACAAAATTAGAGAAATGTTTTCGAAATGCATGGGAAACATATGAGAAACATATGTAAATCATGTGTAAACGCGTGATAAATGTATGCAACACTCGTAGACAACGCATGTGAAACGTGTAGGAAACATGTGTGGAACCTACGAAAATTATTTTGGAAAAAACACATAAAAAATTATGTAATAGATATTAAAATAGAAAACAATATCATATATTGTAATAAAAATAAAAAATGAAAAAATCAAATATAAATTTGAAATTAACAAAATTTGAATCTACAAAACCACATATTTTGTATTTTCCATGTGTTTCATTTGTGTTTTTCCTATAGTTTCTGAAACACATCTAATGCATTTCCTAAGATGTTTCTCATACGATTTTCTATTGTTTTCCCGTTTCTCGTTTTCTTATTTTTTTCATGCGTTTACTGTTTCCATTTCACATTTTGTTTCCCGAAACCAATGTGGGCCACGCACAAAATGCCAACAAAAACATCCATGGTCTAGCAGGGTTGAAATTTTCCTAAAAAGATGGTGAGTTTTAAAAACAGAGGAGAAGATAATTCATACCTGATGTTGTTTCTTAGCTGTAGAGAGGTGGAGGAGAGTATTGTCATCATTATCCTTCAAGTTCACAAACTCGTTACGCTCATTAGCATCAACTAACTCTACCAACTTTGTTATGCACTCGGAAAGATCATTTTCTTGTTTCTCACATAAGTGCAGAATCGATTCTCCACCATCCGTCAAGATCCGAGTCGTTATAGGTTGAGCACGCACTAGCGCTTCCAAAACCTTGACTCTGCCGTTAATTGCTGCAGTATGGAGAGGAATCCTTCCCTCTGGATCACGAACAAGACAAGTCTCAGGGTCTACTTGTAACAAATCTTCTACTATTTGGACATTCCCCTTTGCCGATGCCAAGTGCAAAGGCAAATAGCCTTTAGGGTTTGGTTGGAGGGCGAATTCCGGTTTCGGTTTAAAATCTCTTTGGCAAAGCGGAGGTGTTCATAGAGAACTGCAACGTGTAAATGATTTCCTTCAACACCAACCACTTCACATCTATCCAGAATGCTAACGTCTTGTTCCAGCAACTCATGCAGGGAAGTTACACTCCCTGTCACCGCTGCTTTGTAAACCTTATTCTCCATTCCCTCTCTTCTCAGTTGTGTGTCTATCACCCAGCTAGATTTAGTTGAGCTTAATTTTTATATCACATGGGTGCTGATATTTGGAACATTATGAATTATGTGAAGGTAGTAGTGCTCACTGATGTATCGGTAAAAAGATAGGGAAATGATATCAGCATTGCAATGTTTTGCACGTAAAGAAGAGGGAATCAAGGACGTGGTTGGGCTTGAGTTATTTCCATCACTCCATTCAATTATTATATGGTCTAGTAAAGCTCTACTTTATTCAGAGAATATTCTACTTTTAATTAGAAACTTTCTTCGCTGACATTGACTGCACGACGTTGTGAGACTTTTAGAAATAATTTGAGAGAGAAAGGTAATAATGGGAGCACTAATTTGAAAGGGAGAAGAGTACCACGTGGAATTGATAGGTACACGAGTCAAAAGAAAACAATACGTACATATTGTTTTCTTTTTTGGACAAATAATTTGGAAGGGCAAAATTGTGCATCACGAGGTACGGTGAAAAAAATTTAGTTAAAAAGAAAAAAAGGTTTCTGGGTTTAAAACCAAGCATTCAGAAGTCACAATGACAGAATACAAAATCAAACCCCAAGATAGATTTGTGTATCTTAAGCATTTCATTTAGGCCTCTATAACCAATCGTTGGATTTTCACTCTGCCAAACAAAAGTTCTAGTTCAGATGCACATGAGTTTAGGATGTAATTCATCTAACATTAAATAATACCCGATTCACTCTGTAGGAGTTAGAAGAACCCCATGTAAGACCCAAATTCATTGAAAACAGAGGAGAGGATGCAAGAGAAATGAAAATGGGAATGGCATGATAGCCTAGGCCGATTGAAGGAAGTGTAATAACCTTTTACAGCTGTTTACTTAATAAAAGACCAGATGAATTAGTGCAATTATAAAAAACATGGTACTGCTAACATCAATATTGTTTGGTCATTTCAATAACTTCTTGTATTTAGTTGATAATAAATCTATTTTTTGATTTAAACTGACATTTTCCAATTTTTTAAAATATGGGTCAATATTCTGATCTATAGGATTTGGGTTGTATTGGCTCATATCAAATTTATATGGGAAATTTTCTTTGTACTCAACTCAACTCAGCCTTTGTCCCAAAAATGGAATTTTTTTTTTGTTTTTAAAATATAATGAAAATCAAATAAATATATAAAAAATGGATTTGCTAGGGTCCATCGCAAAAGGCATTTCGCAGATGTTCAGTTGCATGTCAGACCAGCCACACAGGCCCACTTTTCAGCAGCTTTTGTCTTCATTCACGAGGTGGCTGGTCTGACAAGCAACAGACCATCTGCGAAATGCCTTTTGCGATGGACGCTATCAATTCCCATAAAAATAATAATCAGCATATACATAGCACCAATAGCAATTGGTGATAGAAGCGGCTCACAACTGGTAAAGGGGTTGATTAATTAAACTCTAGACTTCCACCCTTAATTTGTGGGAGGATTTATAGGGGAACTAGCTGTAGTAGCATGGAAACTTGTAATGTCTGTTTTGAGTTTTGACTACAAATGAAAAAAACTTGGCTCCAGACCGGTCCAGAGGAACTTCCTCCAACTCCTCTAATAGAAATGGGTGTGGAAATATCAATTCCACACCCTCTGCTTTAGACTTTTAGCAAGGGGTCTGGAGGAACTCTCCTCCAGACCGGTCTGGCCGGAGCCAAGTTTTTTTCCCTAAAAATTATATCATTTATTTATAATTTTTTCTATCATTCTTTTGTATCGATCAACTTGTCTAGAAGGATGGTAATGTAATTTATGAACCATGTCTAAACACTTAGGCCCTGTTTGGATTGTAGGAAAAACTTCTGTCATAGAAAATTTTTCCTAGGAAACTTTTTGTTGCCACGATTTTGAAAAGAATTATGATATGGTAACCGATTTGGGGACCAAGAGTGGCACCTAACAAATAGCTTCTTAACACATTAGAAATCTTCCCCTTGATATCTGGCTTTTCTCTCCATGAAAATGACAAAACTACTCCTCCCATGCCATTTGGTTTGTGGGTATTTGATAGGTTATACCCTTGGTTCCACTCGCAGTCTCAATAACAGCACTCTTTTGAAAAAATGATATGAGCATATCTTATTTAGAGGGATATCATTATAAATTAAATGTTCTTCAGCATAAAACTTGAACTGCGTTGGTTCAAATTACATTTCCATTTGTAATCAAGCAATGGGAAAATAAGAAATTTGGAAAAGTTTCTTTTCCAAACTTTTCCAGAAAATTCCAAACAGGGCCTCAAGAAAGCATATGATGCATCTAATGCCATTAAAGGAAGGATAACTTATGTTGGCTGACTTATGTGACACTCTCCTTAAGATAAAATCACCCCCTCTAGATTGTGATCTTAGGAAGAAGGGTATCGACTCCTCCCTTTTTAGTATTTTCCATGTATATATAAGAAATAAATTATGTGAGACATGTCATCCTTTGGAACTAAAACAGAAAAAACATGAACACTACTAGATCATTCATAACAATAAAGAGGGAAGAGGCAAACATTAACACTACGAGATCATTCATAACAATAAAGAGGGAAGAGGCAAACATGAACACTACTGAATTATTCATAACAAGAGGAAGAGGCAAACATGAAGACCGCTAGATCATTCATAATAAGAATAATACATAACTAGACAGAGGGAAGAGGAAAACATCAAGACTACTTTCATAACAAGAATAATACATAACAAGAAAGAGGGAAGAGGCACACATGAAGGCTACAAGATCATTTTTAACAAGAAAGAGGGAAGAAGCAGTGTAGCAGCTAAACATCCACTACTTTTTTCTTTTCGTTCTCCTTTGGTATTACGCACTGCATTGGTATTACAAATCTTCTTCGCAATTGCGCAATTAAGCGGATAAAGGGGCCTCCCAGAAGTAGTATGCCCATCACCCCCAACGACAAGAACGTTACCGTTCTTTTTCTTGGAGCCTTACCAGGAATAATTGCCCACGAACAAGTGTTGATAACTCCCACTGTGTAAGTGATCACCATTGAAGAGATTGCAATCCACAAGATCACCATCAAAGTAATCCTACAAGCCTTTCTTCTTATTGGGAATCCGCTTATCAGCAATAGGATTATGCTCAGAGATGCCAAAAAACCGATCGAATTAAAAATAATGTAATAGGAGTAAGCAACATTATTTTTAATAGCCAGGACAGCCACCCCACTGTAATCATCTATTGCCGTTCTGTTGAGTGGTCCCTCATTTGCCGTTTTGTTAGACTCTCCCTCATTTTCCTTGATAGCCAGGAAAGCCACTTCACTGTGATCTGTAATTGCCGTTCTATTGGATTCCGTTGCCGTTGTGTTGAATTCTACCTCATTTTTTTTGAATTCACCCTGCCAGAAACCACCAGGTGGGGTTAGGCCGGATGTGTAAGTCACCGTCGCAATTAGTATTGCCACCACCACTAGCGTGTTTCTTGAATCATTCAAACTAGCTTCCTCTTTCTCAAGCTCTTTCTTGCTTTTGCTGCCTCCCGAGCACACCCACGCCCACTCCAGGATCTGTAGACCATTATTATCATTAGAATCTGTTGATCTTTTAGCTCCGGCGGATCGAAGCCTTCGTTCGATTTTTCCATAAGCACACGATTCCTCTGAACTCTCTAAAATATCCAAAGCTGTGAATCCATTCACGTTCAAGGCGTTTACATCCACCGTAGTTTTGCCAAGCAAAAAATCTATTGTCTGCATGCATGAATATGTTGATGTTTTCAAACTTTCTTTCACGTTAAAAATGTTATACGGAAATGTACTGCCTATATCCCGGCCCATGCTATGCATGTTAGAATATATTAGATCGGACATTTCTAGATCTGACGGTTAGATCACTATACTGGTAGATTAGTGTTACTTTAGTTAAATATTTTGAATTTCAAACATAAGTAGTTATAATAAGTTAAGCACATTTTATCATTTTTTTGGGGTAAAATGGTGAGCCCACCCATCCCTAGCCCACTCTATGCATGGGTTTGGGTGGTGATTGTGGGATGTTTTGAACAGTGAAAAAAGTGATGGAAATATTCTATAGAGGGATTTGCTAGGGTGTTGTCTCCATTCACGAGGTGGCTGGTCTGACATGCAATAGACCAGCCGCGGAATGCCTTTTGTGATGGACACTAGCAATTCCTGTCTATATAAAATAATAGTCTATAGGAAAAAAAATTCCAAGCTTTAGGAGGTTGTAGATTTGCAATACCTTCAAAATAGAATTTTTTTAGGGAAATCATATCAACACAACCATGTTTTGATATTTGTACTAACCCTACTTGCCTTTTATCATTTAAGAATTGTCAAAGGTTATTACAGTTAGGGGTGGACATGGTTATGTTTGGTTCGATTCTGGAGTATATATACCCAGAACTGAACCATATATAATCGGTTCCCAGAAATTGGAACCAGAACCGAACCATATATGTTTGGAACCGAACCGAGCCAGAACCGAAATTGATCGGTTCGGTTCGGTTCTGGGTTTACCCAGTCTTTTGACGAAATGAAGATATTTTGCCTAATCTGCTCCATGATGAACACAAACAGTAATGTACAAATAGTTATATAACAGGCAAGTGATGGTCGGAGTCTCGGAGATGATAGAAAATGGGTTCTGTGATGGTGAAGAAAGGTTGGATGGTGGTAGAAATGGATTTGAGGTTGCCAGAGTTAAGGGGAGAATTGACCGAAGTTGGGTTTGGCACGTCCACTGGAGATCAGGGGTAGAGGATGGCAATGGTAGGAATGGGGTTTGGAGGGTGAGATTGGAAGAGATAATGGAGGTTTTGATGGGGAAGGTGGTCGGATTTGTGATTAGGGCGAAGAAATCACCGTAATAGATGATGGTCAGAGACTCAGAGGTAGAAAATGAAGGAGATGAAGGTGGTCGGAGCTTGGGGAAGCTTGCCGGAGAAGGTGTGATGGCCGAAGCCCACTTCTCTCACTTTCTCTACTACTTCTCTCAAAAGTCAAAACCCAAAAGAGGTTGAAGAGTGAAGACGGCGAGAGATTTTGATCGTTTTGGGGAAAAAACTAGGGTTTCCACTTTCCAGTGGAAGTTTGAGATTTTATCACTTTTAAGAAGTTACAATTGAAAGATTAATAGTTCAAAGGCAAAGCAAAACATTAAGAGAGGGGGGGGGGGGTGAATTTATCCGATTGAGGGGGGATGTGATCCACTCGGTTCTTGGTTCCGGGATCCCAAACCCAGAACCGAACCAAATTCCCACGGTTCCAGAATTCCTAAACCGGAACCGAACCATTTAATTCCGGAACCGAATCGAACCGAAGTGGCCGGTTCGGTTCGGCTCCTCAGTTCTGACCCGAACCATGTCCACCCCTAATTTTAGTTACCAAAAAGCTCTCACAAGCCAATTAAAAAAGAAAAGGCAACCTGAGTTTGTGTACTTATTAAAACATGGTTGTGCTGATACCATTTCCCTTTTTTATTATTATTATGGAAAGTAAATTTTAAAGAAAATCAGTCTACAAAATATTGAAAAATTTATTTTTTATGAAACAAATCTAATAAATTTTTTTGTGAAAAAATTTATAATATAATTTTCCATGGAAAAATTCCAATAAAATTTTTTTCTTGAAAAGAAATTTCCAATTAAAAAATTCCATAAAAAAAAAAAAACTAATGACAAATGGAAAGACTCACGTTTAGTATATACTATAGATAGATATACAAGTCTTATATAAAATACACTCAGTTCTTTTAGAAGGATTGAGGACAATAAGCATGTTTAGATTGTAGGTATTTTTGAGAAAAGCTTGGAAATGAAAATTTTTTTTCCAAGGTTTCGAACTTTTTCGTTGAAAAGTAACTCTAACTAGTACAGATTCAGATGAACCTTTAATTTATAATGAAATCCCTCTAAATATATTATAAAAATATAATTTCCCTCTAAACCGTGGGAATGGAAAAAAAACCCACAAGAAAAATTTTGCACATGAAAAAAAGTAGCTCGAACAACTGCAGTTCAAGTTTTATTTAGAGGGACCTTTAATTTACGATGATATCCCTCTAAATAAACAATAAAAATATAATTTCCCTCTAAATCATGGGAATGGGAAAAAAAATCTTTGGAAAAGGTGAAATGTGCAGCATTTTTTATGAGGTTTCTGCAAAAGGAGTCTTCTACTTTGCTTTAATAGCAAAAAGAGCCTTCTAGGTTTGACAATTTGCTTGAGTCATCGGATTTTAGAGAATTTTGCGAATCAGGTCATGCCATCAATTTGTGACCAAAATACCCATAGTTAGTTTTTTTTACTCACAAAAGACCAGAATGACCTTGCAAATGGCATCTGTCATTTTGGAAGAAAGATACAAAAGACATACTATAAAAAAGAGGAAGAATAGCCGGGTTGAAATTTTCCAAGAGGGTTTTTTTTTTTTTGGTAAACAGAGGAGTAGAAGATAACTCATACCCTAAATTGTTTGTTAGCTGTAGAGAGGTGGAGGAGACCTTTAATTATGCTTCAACTTCACACACTCGTCACGCTCCTTACCATCAACCAACTCTACCATCTAACTACTACATGCAGTTCAAGTTTGATTTAGAGGGACCTTTAATTTATAATGATATCCCTCTAAATAAGCCATTAACAATATCATTTTTCGTCAAATCCCCATTTATATTAACTTAAACCTGATTACTCTATTTGCAAATTGTAAAACTAGAAGACTTTTTTTGCAAAATCCCCATTTTTTATTAACTTAAACCGTCTTCATATCTTATCTCTTTCTCTCTTTTCTTTCTGTTCGTGTGAGAAAACCAGGAATGGAAATGGCATCTATCATTTTGACTCAAAAGAATATAAAGAAGAGGTGAAATAGCGGGGTTGAAATTTTCCAAGTAAGAGGGGTTTTTTTAAATTTTGTAAAACAGAGGTGTAGAAGATAAATCATACCTGAAACTGTTTGTTAGCTGTAGAGAGGTGGAGGATAGTATTGTCATCATTATCCTTCATGTTGACAAACTCACCACGCTCCTTAACATCAACCAACTCTACCAACTTTTTTATGCACTTAAAAAGATCATTTTCCTGTTTCAGACATAAGTGCAGAATCGATTCTCCACCTTTTGTCAAGACCCGAGTCGTTACAGGTTTGGCACTCACTAACGCTTCCAAAACCTCGACTCGGCCTTTTATTGCAGCCGTATGGAGAGGAATCCTTCCGTCTGGATCACGAACAAGACAAGTCTCAGGGTCTGCTTGTAACAAATCTTTTACCATTTCGACGTTCCTTTTTGCCGATGCCAAGTGCAGAGGCAAATAGCCTTGCGAGTTTAATTCACGGACGAATTCTGGTTTTCTGTTTATAATCTCTTTGGCAAAATGGGCGTGTCCATGTAAAGCTGCAATGTGTAGAGGATTTCCTTCCACACCAAGCACTGAACATCTATCCAGAATTCGCGCGTCTTGTTCGAGCAATTTGAGCAGGGAACTTACACTCCCCTCCAATGCTGCTTCGTAAACCTTACTCTCCATCCTCCCTCTCTCTCTCTCTCTCTCTCTCTCTCTGAGTTGTGTTTATCTTCCAAATTGAGTCGAGCTAAGCTTTTATATCATTTGTGAACAATCCTGGCATCTAACTGATAGGAGCAGACATTTTGAAAAGGAAGATGATATTTTCACGCCCCCTCCATTACGCATGCACCCCACTGGTAACCTGATTTGACGTGAACAGTGGGCAACTTTAACGTTTTTTGACGTCACAACACGTTATAGGGGGGCGCATGCCTACTGCAAGGGGGTGAAAATATCATCGCTCTTTTGAAAATTATTAATTATTAGAAGGTAGTGCTCGGTGATGTTACGGTGAAAAGATATACAAAAAGATGAACTTTCATTTTAAAGAAATTGCACATTGAATTTGTGTGAACCGTAAATCAGCAGAGAGAATCTAGGACGTGATGGGTGTGAGTTACACTATTCTATTATTTTGTCTAGTAAAACTCTACTTTGTGGATAATATTCTAGCTACTTTTTAAAATAGGGAGATGTTATCAGCACGGGAAATGATATTTACGCCCCTTTTATCACCGGGACACCCATTTGCCCGTGTACTTTGCAATCAAAGGCTCTGGATTTTTCCGACATAAAGTGCATGAGCCCCCTTTTTGCCATTGATACACTGACGCTGGGTGTCCCTAGTGATGAAAAGGGGCGTAAATATCACTTCCCTATCAGCACTACTTTTATTTGATGATGGCACTCTTCACTTTACTAAAAGTACGGTATGGCCCGCACCATAGGATAATCCAAACCGTCCATTGGATGGGCCACAGCCTAAATAGATTGTGCCCCCAAAAATCATTTCCATAGGTTGATCCTAACCCTCCGATCTGAAGGTTAAAGGGTTGATCCTAACCCTGTATAGATCGGAGAGTTAGGATCAACCCCGGATACATCGGAGGGTTAGGATCAACCAATTGAAATGATTTTTGAGGCACAACCTATTTAGGCTGTGGCCCATCTAATGGACGGTTTGGATCATCCTATGGTGCGGGCAATACCGTACTTTTAACAAAACGAGGAGTGCCCTCATCAAAATACAATAGTGCTGCGAGCGTTACTTTTAGATACTTTCTTTGCTGACATTGACTTGACTATTTTTTGGAACTTTTACAAATAACGAGAGAGAGAGAGAGAGAGAGAGAGAGAGAGAGAGAGAGAGAGAGAGAGAGAGAGCTCTGGTATTGACATGTAGTACTAGTGGGTCGGTACAATTATTTGATAGGGAAAGAGTGAAACGTGTATCACGGGCTACGGTGAAAAATGTAGAGAAAAACGGAGTAAGTTTTAAAACCAAGAGTCCAAGATTTATAGCATCCCGTACTCAAATAAATGAGCCGGAATTAGAATTAATCATATTTGCTTGATGCAGAGGCAATCAAGAAAGGGGCGTAAGTGAAGATATAATGTACAGAAAAATGGGCTAATCCAACCAATCTTTCTTTTACAATGAAAAGAGCCACATGTTTGTATATCCCCCCATTGAATCAAGTTAGCCAAAGGCATGACTTCACCGGCCTATGCTAAAATTTCAATCAATTCCTGGTGATATGCCAATATCCACACCAAGAAATTAAGAACATAAATCTAGTAGCCCAAACAAGATACCAAATAAAATTTTTGACTTTCACTGATAAACTATTCGTACCAAAAGGGTCATATGCATTGATAAGTTGTGAAGAGTTTAACTATAGATAATATCTTAACCATCACATCAAATAAGTAAAGGATTCATTACACTTTGAAACATTACTTTGCCTAGGGCTGCAAACGAGCAGAGCCGAGCTGAACATTGGGTTGTTCGTGTTCGGCTCTATTAGTTCGAGGGTCGGCTCGTGACGAGCTTTTTACTACGGGCTCGTGTTCAGCTTGCCAAACTTTAACAAAGCTCGAGCTTAGCTCAGCTCGCCTCGGCTCGTTTAGTATATGAACGAGCTCGAGCCGAGCTTTTAATGAGCTGAGCTAGCTTTTAATGAGCCGAACCAGGCTCGAGCTTGGTTGGGTTCGGGTTCAGCTCGTTTAGTAAACACATCAAATATATATATATATATATATATATATATATATATATAGAGAGAGAGAGAGAGAGAGAGAGAGAGAGAAAACAGTTCCTACACATATGTGTAAAGAGTTCTCTACAAACTAGCTTAAACTACAGTGGGGGCCCACATTGTTTGGGTGATCCAAGCCATCAATTTTAAAGGCCCTCACATAGATAGGGTGTCTACAAAAAATTAGATCCATAGGATCATCCCAACCCTACGATTTGTGGAGGTAAAAAGGATGTCTTTAAACTCTTATAAATTAGTCCATTTTTTGCCTCCACAGTTCGAATGGTTAGGATGATCCTATGGATCTGATTTTTTGTGGACACCCTATCTATGTAAGGGCCTTAAAAATGAATGGTTTGGATCACCCAAATAATGTGGCCCCCAGTATATTTTAAGCTAGTGTGTAGATAACTTATCTACACATATGTGTAGGAACCGTTTTCTCATATATATATAAGAAAATTGTTGGTGAGCTTAAGCGTACAATTTTTTTGGTACGCTTAAGTTGGTATAACGCCTCCCATTGGTGCGCTTAAGCGGGACCCAAACATTTAAACGAACGGGGGGCGTTATAACAACTTAAGCGCACCAAAAAAATTGTGAGCTTAAGCGCACTAACAATTTTCTTTCTCTCTCTCTCTCTCTCTCTATATATATATATATATATATATATATATATATATATATATATATATATATATATATATATATATATATGAGGAAAGTGTTGGTGAGCTTAAGCTCACCAAACTTATGATGAGCTTAAGCGCCCCAATCACATGGGTCCCACATTTTCTGTGGTGATCCAAACCATTCATTTGCAAGGCCCTATCATAGATAGGGTGTGTACCAAAAATCAGTTCCATAGGATCATCCTAACCACTCCATTTGTGGAGGACAAAAATGGGCAGATTTGTGGACAAATAATGTCTGTCCATTTTGACCTCCATAAATGGATGGGTTAGGATGATCCTATGGAGCTGATTTTTGGTACACACCCCATCTATGTAAGGGCCTTTCAAATGAATGCTTTGGATCATCCTAACAAAGTAGGCCCCAATGTGATTGGGCGCTTAAGCTCACCAACACTTTCCTCTCTCTCTCTCTCTCTATATATATATATATATATATATATAGGAAAATGATTGTGAGCTTGAAGCTCATATAGCTTATATGAGCTTGAGGGCCCAAACACATGGGTCCCACATTTTTTTTGGTGATCCAAACCATTCATTTGCAAGGCCCCATCATAGATAGGGTGTGTACCAAAAATCAGCTCAATTGGATCATCCAAACCCCTCCAAAAGAGGAGGGAAAAAATGGGCAGATTTGTGGCAAACGGTGTCTGTCCATTTTGCCTTCTACTTTTGGATGGGTTAGGATGATCCTAGGGAGCTGATTTTTTGTACACACCCTATCTATGTAAGGGCCTTTCAAATGAATGCTTTGGATCATCCTAACAATATGGGTGCACATGTGTTTGGGCCCTCAAGCTCATATAAGCTATATGAGCTTTTTTTATTATTTTTTATTTTTTATAAGCTATATGAGCTTCAAGCTCACAATCATTTTCCTCATACATATATATATATATATATATATATATATATATATATATATATATATATATATATGAGGAAACTGTTGGTGAGCTAGCTTGCCCAATCACATGGGTCCCACATTTTGGGGAGTGATCCAAACCATTCATTTGCAAGGCCTTATCATAGATAGGGGGTGTACAAAAAATCAGCTCCATAGGATCATCCTAACCCCTCCATTTGTGGAGGACAAAAATGGGGCAGATTTGTGTCTGTCCATTTTTGTCCTCCACAAATGGAGGGGTTAGGATGATCCTATGGAGCTGATTTTTGGTACACCCCCCATCTATGTAAGGGACTTTCAAATGAATGCTTTGGATCATCCTAACAAAGTGGGCCCCCATGTGATTGGGCAAGCTAACTCACCATAAGTTTGGTGAGCTTAAGCTCACCAACAGTTTCCTCTCTCTCTCTCTCTCTCTCTCTCTATATATATATATATATATATATATATAACGAACATAACCCGAGCTTTAAAGCTCGGCTCGGCTTTATGAATCGAGCCTAAAAAGTTCACGAGCTTGTCCGAGCCGAACTATACAAAGCTCGAGTTCTGCTCGTTTATTTGACTAGCCTAATTTTTGGGCTCGGGTTCGGCTTGTTTAGTAAACGAACGAGCCTGAGCCGAGCTTTTAATGAGCTAAACCCAAACATGTTTCATGATCCGGCTCGGTTCACTCTGCCATAGTGTGATATGCTTCCAATACCAATAAAAAGTAACCCATCTGATGGTATTTCACATCCAGAAATCTGTGCAGTAAAATGAGTCCCAAACTGAAATGTCACAAGTATATCACAGGAAAAACAATAACCGAAATCTTTCCATTTGGTTTTAACTTGGAGCCACGTGCGTATAAAGCAACTTTTACTAGATCAATGTTGTTGCATGCGAACCTTGAGCAATGGCAATGATAAACCAAGAAGTCTCCAGGACCCTATTGTTAAGAATTGTGAATTACTATTCCCATTAACGACATTTTTTGTTAAGGGCCTCTATCACAAATCATTGGATTTGCACCGAGCCAAACAAAAGTTCAAGTTCAGATGCACATGAGTTTATGATATGGTTAAAGTAATAGACTAATAGGGGTAGAAATAATTTGAAAGGGGAAGAGAGCCACAGAGTGCCACATGGGATTGACAGGTCGTGGGAAGTAAAAGAAAACCACTGTACATCTGATTTTCTTTTTGTGCAAATAATTTGAAAGGCGGAAGAGTGCAGCTCTGCGACGTACATCACTGTCTCTTGTAAAAAAAATGTAGAAAAAACCCAGATATCTGTTAGGCATTAAGAAGTCACAATGACAAATAGACAATAGAAATCCCCCAGATAGATTTGTGTATCTTAAGCGACAAACATGTTCTCTTTCTTAATATTAGTATCGATAGCTGTTTCATGAAGTTTATTTTTTCATTATCAACAACTTAAGCATTTCTTGAAATGGTCATGACCTTCCAAAATTGCTTCCTTATTTTCGTGAACTTAATTGGTGAAATGAGTACATAGTTTGTGCCAGAGTCTTTCTTGTTAATGACCATAAGCTGGATGCGTTTGGGAATCTGTTTTGGTTAATGCAATCGTCCATTATTCAGCCACAGTTATTTATAACGGGAACTTCCCTTCAGAAACGTCTTTGGCAAATTAATATAGCTTGGATTGCATTCTAGTATTGAACTGTGAGTGTAAGAACCTTTGCTTAAAAGTTCGTCCTCAATTGGTAGGACTTGGAAGTCCACTGTGGTAATTATCCAGATATTATATCGAATTCTCTCTATCAAGTCCAAACCAAACTTTTGGACATTTGTTGTTAGACTGTAGAACTTTTTTTTTTTTAGTTATGTTCCTATTTGTGTTTGACAGGAAATGGTGTTTTAGTGAAAATAAATGGTTGCATGTGACTGGAGAGGTTGAAGCAATGCTTGCTCATCTAGGCCATTTCTCTGTAAAATCGATATAGGTAGGTAAGTCCACTGGTCCTCTCTCTCTCTCTCTCTCTCTCTCTCTCTCTCTCTCTCTCTCTCTCTCTCTCTCTTCTGATTTTATTTTTATTGGAGTTCTCTTGTTTCATCGATGAGTCTAAATAACTCAAAGCTGTAAACTCTTTGTTTGGATATGTCTGGTTTTCACTGATTGCCTTCACATGTATGGAATTCCCCTTCCTTCTTTTAGCTTACATGGGCCCAGCTGCATTTCTAATGGCCCAGGTAAGCTTTGTCTGAAACTGCTACGTGTTGCCCTTCTTTTACTTCAATCGAAATGATATTTTAGGATTGTTTCCCTGGTAAACTTTGTCTGAGACTGCTGTGTGTTGCCCTTATTTCACAGCATCCTTTCTGCTAATAAGTTATACTTTATACTTTGGTGGAATCACTAATCACTACGGTAAGATGGCAAAATTAAGCAACATGATTTTTTTCTTGTTGTAATCTGTTCTATACACTCGTCCATTTTAATTTTTTTTCAGACATTTTTCTCAAGAAAGTAGTTTAGTTTAATCATTAACTTTAAAACCATTTGAATGCTTGTGAGCAGGTGGTTTGCTTTAGTCAGTCTTTGTGACATCCACACTGGCAGCCATGATTTCTGGTTAGGCAAAGATATCGACAACATTTTCGAGTGCCAAATTCGTGGGTCGGATCTACATTCCTGTAACCAACTGGTTCCTAGTTATTATGTTCAAAGGTTGTTGCTTCTTTCATAACCTACATAGCCAATGCATAAAAAGCCTTTTTTTACATATAAATCCTTGAGGTAGGAGTGTCAAATGGACCTAGACGATCTGATTGATCATGTCACGACTCAACCCCAGTGTAAATATTGTCCAGTTCTGGATTACACGACCCAGTAATTGAATTGTTAGAAGGTAGTGCTCGGTGATGTTAGGGTGAAAAGACATACAAAAAGATGAACTTTATCTTTATAGAAATTGCAAATTGAATTTGTGTGAACAGTAAATCAGCAAAGAGAATCTAGGACGTGATTGGTGTGAGTTATTTCGGTAACACTATTCAATTATTGGGTCTAGTAAAGCTCTACTTTGTGGATAATTTTCTAGCTACTTTTTCAGAGGCTTTTACTTTTAGATACTTCCTTTGCTGAGAGAGAGAGAGAGAGAGAGAGAGAGAGAGAGAGAGAGAGAGAGATTGATTGCCCCCCTCGGATTGACAACTATTTGAAAGGGACGAGTGAAACGTTATCACGGGCTACAATGAAAAATGTAGAGAAAAACGGAGTAAGTTTTAAAACCAAGAGTCCAAGATATAAAGCATTCCGCAATCAAATAAATTAACCATATTTGCTTGATGCAAAGGCAATCAAGAAAGGTGCGTAAGTATTATGCCTTTGGATTGAGGAACCTTCTGGGACTTTCTCAGTTAAATCTTTCTATAAAAGTAATATGCCAATTTCTAACCCTTCATGTTCGGCAAATGTATGGAAATTTCATTGGCCACCCAGAGTTTGTATCTTTGGTTGGGCGGTTTGTCGTGATAGAATACAAACTATTAACTTTTCGAGAAACTGTGGTATGTGGCTTATTGATCATTGCCCACTATATCTGCATGATGGGGAATCTGTGGATCATTTGTTTATGCATTGTTCGTTCACTAGGATCATATGGTAATTCATCTTCATGAGATTTGGGATTTGTTGGGTTTTTTCAAAATCTATTCCGTCGCTATTGCACCAATGGGGAGGGATTTCTCGGAAGGAAAAAGAAAAATCCTTGTGGAATTTTTGTTTACTAGCTACGTGGTGGTCTATATGGAAGGAGAGGAACTCTAGAGTCTTTGAGGGGAAAGCCATGAATCCTCATTGGATTTACTTGAAGATCATCACCGTGGTTATATCTTGGGTGAGATGGCTCCCATCACTCCGGTTTGTATCGGCTTTTGAACTTTGGGAAGGATGGCGGGAGGTGTGCTTTAGTGTTGAGCGCAGAGATCTTATTTTGCAAAGGTGGAAGCCCCCTGCTCAAAACATGTATAAGGTTAATTTCGATGGTGCGAGTTCCGGCAATCCGGGTCCGGCAGGAGTGGGAGGGGTTTGTCACAATGATAAGGGGGATGTTGTGTGGGAATATTACGGCTCTATTGGTGTGTCTGATTCCTCAGATGTGGAAGTGAGGGCGGCACATTTTGGCATTTTGAATATTGATAGAAGGTTGATGGATCAGACAATTGTTGAGGGAGATTTGTTAAATGTGATTCGTTGGCTGAAAGGTGGGGTGGCTCCTCCGTGGAGATTTCTTTTCATTTTTTATGAGATTGAGGACTTAACTGCGGGGTCCGCTATCTGCTTTCAGCATGTTAGAAGATCGGCAAATGATAAGGCGGATGTGCTAGCTAAGCGTGGTGTTTCCGGTGGTTCTATTATGTGGTTCGACCACCTTCCTCCCTAAGAAGGGGTTTTCTCTGTATTTTATTTTTTCTTTTTTCCTTTTTCTTTCTTGCTTCCTTTTGTAGATATGGGTGGTCCATCTTGACCTCCTTAATTTGCTATGATATATAATTATTGCCATTTCAAAAAAAACGAAAGGTGCCTAAGTAAAGATATAATGTACAGAGAAGTGGGCTAATCCAACCAATCTTTCTTTTACAATGAAAAGAGCCACATGATTATATATCCCACCATCGAATCAAGTTAGCCAAAGGCATGACTTCACGGGCCCATGCTAAAATTTCAATCAACTCCTGGCAATATGCCAATATCCACACCAAGAAATTAAGAACATGAATCTAGCCATATATAATATCTTACGCATCACATCAAATAAGTAAAGGATTCATTACATTGTGAAACATTACTATGCCACATAATATCTTACGCATCACATCAAATAAGTAAAGGACTCATTACATTGTGAAACATTACTCTACCACATCGTGATATGCTTCCAATACCAATAAAAAGTAACCCACCGATGGTATTTTGACACCCAGAAATCTGCGGAGTAAAATGAGTGCCAAGCTGAAATATCACAAGTACGTCGCAACAAAAACAATAACCAAATTCCTTTCCATTTGGTTTTAACTTGGAACCACTTGCGTATAAAGCAACTTTTAATTACTAGATCAATGTTGTTGCATGCAAACCTTGAGCAATGGCATGATAAACCAAGAAGTCTCAAGGACCTTATTTTAAGAATAGTAAATTACTATTCTCATTAATGACATTTTTTGTTAGGGGCCAAACAAAAGTTCAAGTTCAGATGCACATGAGTTTATGATATGGTTAAGGTAAGAGACTAATAGGGGTAGAAATAATTTGAAAGGGGGAAGAGAGCCACAGAGTGCCACATGGGATTGACAGGTACTGGGAAGTAAAAGAAAACAACAGTACATCTGAATTTCTTTTCGTGCAAACAATTTGAAAGGCAGAAGCGTGCAACTGTGCAATGTACATCACTGTCTATTGTAAAAAAAGGGGAAAATTAAATTTACACCCCCTCTAGTTTCACACATCCACTTCTACCCCTATAGTTTAATAGGTGACAACTACACCCTGTAGTTTCAATTTGTGTAAGGTAGAACCCCTCAGTTCACGGTTCATCCACAGATTGAAGGGTTAGGATAATCTGTTGGAGCTGATTTTTTGGGCACACCCTATCTATGTCAGGGCCCATCAAATGAACGCTTTGGATCATCCAAACAATGTGGGCCCATACCCGAATCCAAACACTACCAAAACACAGTGGGTGGCTACCACTTGCTTTTGCTTCATGTTTTCTTTGTGTGATGTACACTTGGAACTACGGAAGCGTGTTAAAGTATCGGAATGTGATAAGGGAGAAGGTCTCAATGGATTTCATGCTTGAACTTGGGTCCACACTTGGAACTGTCAGAGTCCCAGGGATTGGATTATTGTACATTGAGCTGGTCCAAGGAATTCCCTCGATTTTTGTTCAGTTTCTTCTCAGCCTTCCAGCGATCCACCCGACAATTGTGTTTGTCTGCCTCAAGTATGTCCCAGTTCCGGTCGTTCCTCAAGAAGAAAGGTTTTTGTTCAGAAGGGTATGCCCAAAAGACTACGATATGTTCCGATGCATTGCCCGTTATGGATACAGAGATGTAAGAAAGGAAGACCATCATGCATTCGAGCAACTTTTGGTTGAGAGCCTTGAGAAGTTCTTAAGAAGGGAGGCCTAAGAACTCGTACTAGAGGACACTTTAATGGAGATGGGATTCGACAGTGAGTCAATGAGGTCCAAGGAATCGGGGGAACCAAGCATTGTTGGGGAGCTTCAAATTCCATTAATGTCTGATGTAAGAACTGAAGAGGTGGGCAGTACTAATTCAGAAACAACTGTGGCTCTGTTGCCGTCTAATGTGATGTCATTGGAAGAAGACCCGAGCTTGGAATATGAACTTTCGGCCCTTCGAGAAGCTATGGAACCAGGATTTTCGTATCTTCTCTCCCATGGAGACGTGAGGGCTAGGAAGGAGTCATGGTTACTCAAGAAGCTAATTATAAACTATTTCTATGCATTTCTAAGAAGGAATTGTAGAGCTGGTGCTGCGAATATGAGTGCCATATATGAACATTTTGCAGGTCGGGATGACATATAAGGTTTGATGCATTTGGCCCTACTGTAACTGTTTTCAATAATAGAGAAGATAGTAGAATTTGTGGGAGGGTTTATAGAGGAATTAGCTGTAGTACCTTGGAAACTTATAATCCTCTCTCGACTGCAGATCGTATCATTTATCTATAATTTTTTTTTTCTGTTCTTCTTTTGTATCTATTAACTTGTCTGGAAAGATGTATTCTAATTTATGAAGCATGTCTAACCACTTGGGCCTTGTTTGGATTGCAGGAAAAACAGTAATAGATATTTTTTTCCCAGGAAACTTTTTATTTGCAAAGATTTGGGAAATGATATGGTTATGCTATCTTTAGAAGGATATCATTATAAATTGAAGGTTCCCTTGCATAAAATTTGAACTGTAAATCAAACGATGGAAAAATAAGAAAATTTTCTTTTTCGGAAAATTCTTATAGTCCAAACAGGACCTTAAGAAAGTATATGATGCATCTAATGCCCTTATAGGAGGGAACACTTATGTTGGCCGAGTTGTGTGACACTCTTCTCAAGATAAAATCACCCCCTCTAGATTTTGATCTTAGGAAGGAGGGTAACAACCCCTCCCTTTTTAGCATTTTCCATGCATGTAACTTAAGTGAGTCATGACATCCTGTGGAACTAAAACAGATAACATGATGACTACTAGATCATTCATAACAAGAAAAAGGGAAGAGGCAAACATCATCACTATAGCTACTAGATCATTCATAACAAGAATAATACATACAAGAAAGAGGGAAGAGGCTAACATGATGACTACTAGATCATTCATAACAACAATAATATATACATAGAAGAAAGAGGGAAGAGGCAAACATGATAACTACTAGATCGTTCTTAACAACAATAGTACAGAACAAGAAAGAGGGAAGAGGGAAAAATGATATTGTTTTGTCTTATTTAGAGGGATATCATTATAAATTGAAGGTTCCTCTGGGTAAAACTTGAACTGCAGTGGTTGAAGTTACTTTTTCCATTTGTAATCAAACAATGGAAAAATAAGAAATTTTGGAAAAGTTTCTTTTCCAATTTTTTTTTTTGCAATCCAAACAGGGCCTTAAGAAAGCATATGATGCAGCTAATGTTGGCTGAGTTGTGTGACACTCTCCTTAAGATAAAGTCACCCCCTCTAGATTGTGATCATACGAAGAAGGGTAACAACTCCTCTCTTTTTAGCATTTTCCATGTATATATAAGATTATAAGTCATAAATTAATTATGTGAGACATGTCATCCTGTGGAACTAAAACAGAAATGGCACGATCACTTCTAGATCATTCATAACAATAAAGAGGGAAGAGGCAAACATGAACAGTACTAGATCATTCATAACAAGATAGAGGGAAGAGGCAAACATGAAGACTGCTAGATCATTCATAATAAGAATAATACATAACTAGACAGAGGGAAGAGGAAAACATCAAGATTACTACTTTCATAACAAGAATAATACATAACAAGAAAGAGGGAAGAGGCAACCACGAAGACTGCTAGATCATTCACAACAAGAAAGAGGGAAGAGGCAGAAGAGTAGCTAAACATGCACCACTTTTTTCTTTTCGTTCTCCTTTGGTATTATGTTCTCCTTTGCTACTACAAATCTTCTTCGCAATTGCGCAACCAAGCGGATAAAGGGGCCTCCCAGAAGTAGTATGCCCATCACCCCCAATGATACGAACGCTACCGTTCTTTTTCTTGGAGCCTTTTCTAGATGAATTGCCCACGAACAAGTGTTGATAACTCCCAGTGTGTAAGTGATCACCATTGAAGAGATTGCAATCCACAAGATCACCAGCAAAGTGATCCTACAAACCTTTCTTCTTATTGGGAATCCGCTTATCAGCAATAGGATTATGCTCAGAGATGCCAAAAAACCGATCGAATTAAAAATAATGTAATAGGAGTAAGCAACATTATTTTTAATAGCCAGGACAGCCTCCCCACTGTAATCATCTATTGCCGTTCTGTTGAGGGGTCCCTCATTTGCCGTTTTGTTGGACTCTCCCTCATTATTTTCTTTGAAGCCAGGAAAGCCACTCCACTGTGATCTGTAATTGCCGTTCTATTGAATTCCGTTGCCCTTTTTTGAGTTCTACCTCATTTTTTTTGAATTCACCCTGCCAGTAACCACCAGGTGGGGTTAGGCCGGATGTGTAAGTCACCGTCGCAATTAGTATTGCCACCACCACTAGCGTGTTTCTTGCATCATTCCAACTAGCTTCCTCTTTCTCAAGCTCTTTCTTCCTTTTGCTACCTCCCAACAACACCCACCCCCAATCGATCTGTAGACAATTATTATAATTAGCATCGCGCGCTTGATCTTTTAGCTCCGGTGGATCGAAGCCTTCGTTCGATTTTTCCATCATCACACGATTCCTCTGAACTCTCTAAAATATCCAAAGCTGTGAATCCATTCACGTTCAAGTCGTTTACATCCACCGTAGTTTTGCCAAGCAAAAAATCTATTGTCTGCATGCATGAATATGTTGATGTTTTCAAACTTTCTTTCACGTTAAAAATGTTACACGGAAATGTACTGCCTATATCCCTGGCCCATGCTATGCATGTTAGAATATATTATATCACATTTCTAGATCTGACGGTTAGATCACTATACTGGTAGATTATTGTTACTTTAGTTAAATATTTTGAATTTCAAACACAAGTAGTTATAATAAGTTAAGCACATTTTATCATTTTTTTGGGGTAAAATGGTGAGCCCACCCATCCCAAGCCCACTCTATGCATGGGTTTGCGTGGTGATTGTGGGATGTTTTGAACAGTGAAAAAACTGATGGAAATATTCTATATAGGGATTTGCTAGGTTGTTGTCTCCATTCATGAGGTGGCTGGTCTAACATGCGACAGGCCGGCCGCGAAATGCTTTTGTGATGGACGATAGCAATTTCTGTCTGTATAAAATAATAGTCTATGGGAAAAAAATTCCAACCTTTAGGAGGTTGTAGATTTGCAACACCTTCAAAAAAGATTTTTTTTAAGGAAATGGTATCAACACAACCATGTTTTGATTTCTGTATAACCCTACTTGCCTTTTATTATTTAAGAACTGTCAAAGGTAATTACAGTTACCAAAAAGCTCTCACAAGCCACTTAAAAAAGAAAAGGCAAGCTGAGTTTGTGCACTTATTAAAACATGGTTGTGCTATACCATTTCCCTTTTTTAATTATGGAAAGTAAATTTTAGAGAAAATCAGTCTACAAAGTGTTGGAAAATTTATTTTTTATGAAAAAAGCTAATATATATATATATATATTTTGTGAAAAAAATTTCTAATATAATTTTCCATGGAAAAATTCCAATAATTTTTTTTCTTGAAAAGAAATTTCCAATTAAAAATTCCATAAAAAAAACTAATGCAAATGGAAAGACTCACGGTTAGTATATATTATACATAGATATACGAGTCTTATACAAATTAAATACACTCAGTTCCTTTAAAAGGATGGAGGACAATAAGCATGTTTAGATTGTAGGCATTTTTGAGAAAAGCTTAGAAATGAATTTTTTTTCCAAGGTTTCGTACTTTTTCTTTTTTTGATTACGCAAGAAGAAAAGTAACTCTAATTAACCCGGAAGGGTGTGGCTCTTTGGCGTAAAGTCATGGGTTTGCTCCCCAGTGACGAGCGTTCGAATCCCCCCTTGCTTACCCGATGGGCGTGGTTTCCGGGTGATTGCCAGCATCCATAGGGAAATAGTCCTACCCCCAAAGGGGGTGGGGACACCCTTCGTTACCGAAAAAAAAAAGTAACTCTAACTACTACACTTCAGGTTTTATTCAAAGGAACCTTTAATTCATAATAAAATCACTCTAAATATATTATAAAAAGTGAAATGTGCAGCATTTGTTATGAGGTTTCAGCAAAAGGAGTCTTCTACTAGGCTTTATTATTAGCAAAAAGAGTCTTCTAGTTTGACAATTTGCTAGTCATCGGATTTGAGAGAATTTTGCGAATCAGGTCATGCCATCAATTTGTGGCCAAAGTACCCATAGTTATTTTTTTTTAATCACAAAAGACAATTAGGTCTTTTGATGTTTTTCTTTGCCTCTAAAACATAACGAATATCATTTCCCAAAATAAAGTATCATATATGGGTATTTTGGTCATAAACATATACCGAAAATTCACTCAAACGGATGACTCACTTTGCAATTTGTCAAACTAGAGGACTCTGTTTTTGCAAATAAAGCAGAGTAGAAGACTTTCTTTTGCAAAATCCCCCTTTTTTTATTAACTTAAACGATATTAAAATCTTATCTCGTTTTCTCTCTTCTTTCTGGTCGTGAGAGAAAAACCAGGAATGGAAATGGCATCTGTCATTTTGGAAGAAAGACACAAAAGATTATAAAGAAGAGGCAGAATAGCCCGGTTGAAATCCTTCCCTTCAGATCACGAACAAGACAAGCCTCAATGTATACTTGTAACAAATCTTTTACGAATTCGATGTTCCCCTTTGCCGATGCCAAGTGCAGAGGCAAATAGCCTTTGGAGTTAGGTTGGCTGGCGAATTCCGGTTTTCGGCTTAAAATCTCTTTGGCAAAATGGGCGTGTCCACGGAGAGTCGCAACATGTAATGGATTTCCTTCAACACCAACCACTGCAAATCTATCCAGAATGCCAGCGTCTTGTTCAAGCAGTTGGTTCAATGAAGTTACACTCCCCTTCAGTGCTGCTTCGTAAACTTTATTAGCATGCTGCATGGATGATACGTGTGTGATAATATTAGGACCGACATTTAGACACATGTTGATTTCTTTCCAAAGGCCCATCAGTAGTGCTTTCTATTATTAGAATTGTTACTGTTGTGAAAAATGCATGTCAAGAGGCAAGTGCTTGTGAAAAGGCAAGCTTCTATAGGATGCTATTATTAGCCTTGGTGTCATCAGATGCAATCTATATTAGTTTTGTCAAGTTTACAAAACGATTCAGTGTTTTGGTGTTATAGACTAGCTTCTAAATTATTGTCTTAGTATCATAGGATAGTTTCTACGTTATTGTCTTAGTATTATAGGATAATTTCTAAATTATTCTTCTTTGTTTATTTTGTTGGCTAAAGTCTGAATTGAGCCGCATATTGCTATCAAGTACAGAGTTCAGCTCTATTTGAATTTGTTTTACCTGTTTTTTTTCACACTCTAAATTGACCTGGAATTGAGGAACTAGTCACGACTGATTGTTAACCACTGTGAAAAGTTCATTATCCCTTAATCTTTACTTCATTGAAATTGAAACAAGTTAGATATAGATTTTATCTCCAGAACTAATTCGTTTTTTCACACTTTGGAACCTCTGTTGAAACATATCACAACAACAGTAAACAAGTACTGTTTGTGTCGGTTTAAGTGCAAGTCATAAGTATAGCAATATTCCTTTTCTTTACTGTGTTTTCATTTTCATTCCATTTCAAATTTGAGTTGTTGTGCTCTTTACATTCCTAAATTAGTTCCTGTCTTATTTGCCTGCCATCGTCTTCTCTGTTGCACTTGGTTGAACTTTAGTGTTCCACTTAATATTGTTCTTAAAATTCTTAAATTTTCTGTTTGTTAGTTATTAATTGTGAACTTATGATATAGTATAGAGATTTTCTCTATCCAATAAAACTCTAGAATGCATGTTCTCGTCTCTAAACCTAATTGCATGTAAATATGGATGTCAAGTGATTAGTGCTCAAGCTGATCTATCAACTTGGGTTATATTTTATGGAGCGCTTTCCTTTCTAGTTTATCTATATATTAGGTGATGTTTATTGTGACCAAGAGAAACTTAAATTCAAAGTGTAGAGACTCTGTCTGTTGCAGGTGACGTTAGTCTCCTCTAAGAGAAGGGGTGTCTCTTGCTCATGCCTTTGAAAGTTCTAAGGATAGAGACTGGTACCAACCATCTCTTGCTCGTGCCTTTGTCGAGTTGAGGGAGTAAGGATAGAGACTGAAAGTGTAGGGTTGTGTTTGTAGATCCTTCTCTCATTCTCTCATGGATCATTGTTATTTTTTCTCTCTTCTGCTGCAATAAATTGACTATATTTAACTGTTTGGTAGTTAGTGTTTGAGGTATATGTACGTTATATTTACTTTGTTCTTGGTCTTGCCAATATCATTCCCCTTATTTATTTTTTGCCTTAGCACAGTTCAAAAGTTGGCTTTCTCGGAATCAGTACGCCGGCTATTCCCAGATGAATAAAATTTGATGGATTCAAATCTAGGACAACAGCATTGATAGAGAAGCTGGAGGAAGGATAGGAATTGCTAAGGAATCAGTGAGCGTGTTTAAATTTTATTATAACATCTTTCTCATGGCCCTTCGTTCCCACCAACTTCTATTTCCAACCTGAGATGATTATCTTGGGTTCTTTTTTGACAGCATCATATTTCAATTAAGATATCATTTTCTATGGAATTGTCGTCTTACTAATGAAGGAAATCTCATATCTAATCCCCATTTGAAGATAGGCCTCTGTGGGACCTATGAGTCCTTTTTTAACCCATAAGAGGGATCATGCTTTGTTTGTCAGCTTCATAGGCATGAAAGAAAAAGTTTGTGGTGGTTATCTGCCTCAAGTATGTGAAGTGATGCTAGATTCATGAGGTTTGAATATCTTCAGACCTTATCTAAAAATAAAAGAAAGCAAAGGAGGATCACCCAAGTTTATATAAAATCATATCAAATATGGGTGTTTAAATCCCCTTTTTGATGGGACTTAGACATGGAATCTATGACTTTTAGTTTAAATCCCCAAGTTTTAGTGCTTAATAGATTTATGTTGAGTTACTTTGCGTGGTTGAATTGAAGTTTGATTGTCGTATGTATAGCAACACGGTCCAGTGAAATGCCATTCTTTTCATAAACATTATATATGTAATAGTAAGTTCAATTTCGCCTTTTTATAGCATATTCCCCATAGAAACCTGTGTTTAAAAGAATAACCCATTTGTGATTTTAGCCTTTTACTTTCAGGCAAATCATACTAATATTCATCAGTTGGTAGTAATTGATATGCTTCCTGATTTTTCTTGCCCAGAATTTTACCTATGGAAATGCACCAAAATGGGTGAAGGCAAGTTTTACTGGAATTTTTATGTCTTTGAAATTTGCCAAGTTTTGCTTCTGTCATTTCAGGTGGAATGTGAGAGTAAATACTTCTGTTTTCTTTTTTTATTTATTCATGTAAATATAATTATGGAATTTTTTTTGTTTTTCTCCAGAGATATTGTACACTTTCTTTATTTCCTTTTCATTCCCAAGAACATGAGCAAAAGCTCTTGCCAAATCCTGGAACTTATTCGAACATGAACAAAAGCTCTGTCATCACACCACCCGTCTGAACTCTGAAATAGAACTTACCCACATTTCCAAGCATGTCAAAGCCTTGGTTCCAAGTCCAACCAGGCGAATGCTTTCTCGGTTGCTATTAGAAACTGTCATTTCCACACTAAGCAGATAACAGATAAAGGGCAGTGACAAATCGACCCCCATATATCTTAAATTGACCCCCATATAGGGCAGTGCAGAGAGAGAGAGAGAGAGAGAGAGAGAGAGAGAGAGAGAGAGAGAGAGAGAGAGAGAGAGAGAGAGAGAGAGATGGGGTCGATTTAAGATATTAGGGGTCGATTTATCACTGCGCTAGATAAATTAGTTACTATTATGCAACTACTTTGTGTTTTAGTTATCTTCAGTATAGGAAAATGTTTTTTCTATTAAATGTGAATGCTGGTATTGTTGATATCTGACCTTGTCTAAGTTGTTGATATCCATTTTACCTCGATTCAGATATGAGTATCTAATACAAGAAAAAATGATTGTGTATGCGGATCCTCTAAATTATTTGATCTGCTCATTTGTTAATCTGAAGGATCATATATAAGTATCTTTATTAGTCTCTTTTAAAGTTTGGATATTTTAATTATTGGATTTCTTATTTTGCTTAGTCAACATCATCTGGATCATACACTCTGTTGTGTAAATCATTCAGTTAAGAATCCATGTGAATGCCTGTGCTCAATCTTACCCATAGTACTTAGTGCAACTCTGGTTGAGCTTTTCACCTTGAAGTTGTGTTGGTATTCATTTTGTCACGTCCCAAACCGAAACTCGGCCCTAGGCACGTGACAATGCCACACGTAAGTGCACAGATATGCAAGGCATTCCAACAAACCATGCAATAAACAGAGCATAACTAAACTAAATAATTTCATAAATTTAAATGGATAGGTTTCATGTGTAAAAAAGTATACTGCTGAGCTAAAGTAAATGTCATGTCCTACCTGGACTACACTGAATGACAATTTAGTCAACTAATTAAATCAATTACTGAATGTTTACTACTGAAGACTTTGAGATGTAAAGAAATCCTTTACATGTGCAGTGGTTGGTGTTGAAAGTACTTTCTTCTCAACTTCCTCACTTACTGTTCAGCATCTGTAACTATATATACTAACTAGTGTGCTAAAGCCCAATGAGATATACAAGTTCTATAAGTAAATGATAAAAAAAAAAAAAAAAAAAAAGTTCTATAAGTAACAACATAAACATCAAGCATATATGATAATCACTGCTAAGTGGCAAATCAATGCAATAACTGTAAACTGTACACTGCTAACTGGCAAATCCAAGTTCTATAAGGATTTCTGATGATATTTTATTAAAAATTCTAGGTAGAAAATGGCTTACCAAGTTCGGAAAAAATGATTTTTGTGGAGAAATATTTTCAGTTTTTTTGTTCAGAGTATCCAAACATGCCCTTAAGGCTGGATCGCTTACCTTGGTCGAGTTGAGTGACACTCTCCTTAAGATTAAATCAGCCCTCAAGATTCAAGATTGTGATCTTAGGAAGGAATGTAACGGCACCTCTATTTCAAGCATTTTCCATGTACATATAAATCATAAATTACATAACACATGACTAAAACATAAATACCCATAAATAACATGAAGAACATAGAATAGATTGTTCATAATAAGCATAACAAATACATGCCGAGAACGAGGCAGGCTAGACGCAGAGGATAAGTAGCCTGATTATGATTGCTCAATAAGCCCATCTAACATTCACAACATGACTCGCTTGAATTTGAAGTCTTTTTTCTCTTACAAATATATATTTGCATCCTTGTTAGTAGGAATTGCACTACAAGACCGAAACGAAAACATGTCATCATCATTATCAACGACGACACCATTAAAAGGGCGGGTAAATAAAAAAGAAATCCACCATTATTTTTCCACGGAGACGTGGTGGCAGTTCCCACAATGTAAGTAATCATCATGGAAATTATAGCAGTCCAAAGAGCCAACATCCGAACGGCACCCCAACCCCATCGTCGGAGTAGAGGGATTCGTCCTAACAGCGATAGGATTACGTAGGCAGAAGCTGTAAAACCAACCGTATTAAAGATAATGAAAACTAAGTAAGCTTTAATATTGTTAATTCCCAACATGGCCATCCCACTATAATCGGAAATATCCCCTCCTCCTCCTGTGGTTTTGTTAAATTCACCCTGCCACACCCCACCTGGTGGGCTTAGTCCGGCTTGGTAGGTCACCGTCACAATTAGTATTGCCAGCACCACTAGTGTGTCTCGTGCCTCGTTTCCGGTCATCGTTTCAGGTCGTGTTATAATTTTTTTCTCACTTCCCTCTTTAGCCCCCGCAAGTGTAAGCATTCCCCAGATTCTAATACCGGCATATGAGTGTATATGGTTCACATCCAATGCTGTACATCCATCCACGTTCCAGGCATTTACGTTCACTCTGGTGTTACGGAGCAAATATTGTACGGTCTGCGAGGAAATTAAAGAAAAAGAAATTCTCAATTATATTCTCCATATATAAACTACCAAACTTGAATAAAGAAATGTAAAATGGTCCACATAATTGGCAATCATAAATGTAAAATGTTTCCAGAATGGCTCCCCCCCCCCCCCCCCCGCATTTCTGTGTAGTTTTCGACCTAGACCTTGGCTCTAGGGCTATTCAATAGAAAAGAATTTTATAACTGCATGAAAAAAAAATCAGGAGTCTAAGAGGATGGAAATTTTCCGAAAACAGTGAGTGTTTTAGATTTTGGAGAAAAGAAAAGAGAGAAGAAGAACATAATTCATACCTGAATCTGTTTCCTAGCTACAGAGAGGTGGAGGACAGTATTGTAATCATTATCCGTCAAGTTGACAAACTTTTCACGCTCATTTTCATGAACCAACTCTATCAACTTTTTTATGCACTCGAAACGATCATTTTCCTGTTTCACACACAAGTGCAGAATTGGTTCTCCGCCAACTGTCAAGATCCATTTTGTCATAGGTTTGGCACGGACTAACGCTTCCACAATCTCTAGTTGGCCTTTTATTGCTGCTATATGGAGAGGAATCCTCCCCTCTCGATCATGAACAAGGCAAACCCCAGGGACTACATCTAACATATCTTTTACTATTTGTACGTAGTCCTTTGCCAATGTTTGTACGTAGCCCTTTGCCAATGCCAAGTGCAGAGGTAAACAGCCTTTGGAGTTTAATTGGAGTGCGAATTCAGGTTTTCGCCTTAAAATCTCTTTGGCAAAATCGACGTGTCCATAGAGAGCTGCAACATGTAAAGGATTTCCTTCTGAAGACCTTGAGAAGAAAGGGCCTTCAACACCAACCACTGCACATCCATCCAGGATGTGACCGTCTTGTTTCAGCAATTCTAACAGGGAAGTTACACTCCCCGTTATTGCTGCTTCGTAAACCTCACTCTCCATTCTCTCTCTCTCGACTGCCTCTTTTTCTGTGTCTCTTATTCTTCTTAAGACCTAAAATCTACTATAAATAGGAAATAACAAGAGTTCCTATATCTCAAAGCAAGTAAAGAATCCAACATAAAATGGGAAATGGCACATGCAACCCTACAAGCATGTCCTAACTCTCAAGGCAAGTAAAGAACCTAAAATTTGTGCTTTTAGATCGCGTAATGAGCATTTGACACTGCCTATTCTATAACATTGTTGGATTTAGCCCAATGTTTTGAGATCTATGAGTTTGTCGAGGGGTTTTTATTGTAGGATTTTTTCGAAGAAAAACTATTAAAATTCTAAAACAAGTCTATATGTGAATTAAAGAATCAAACTATCAGGAGAACATTCACTCGATAGAACACAAAGGATTTATGTGGAAAACCCTTTAATAAAAAAGGAAAAACCACGGACACCAAACAAATGGAGAAGAGAGGAGGAAACACAAGTGAAAACTGAAATGAAACTGCTCGCCACCCAAGGGATAAGAGCAACTAAAACAAGAAGAAATCCTTCTTCCTCAAAAACCAAAGGCTAAACTTGATTCAAATCTCTGCAAAAGTCTTTTTTCTACAGCCCAAATAAACAATTAAGTAGGCATGGAACAACCCTCCAGCCATAGATGCACTTCCAAAGGCTTGAACAACATTTTCTAGCTTGACAACACAAGTTTCAAGAAAGAAGGGAGAGGAAAACTAAATTTACTTTGACAAATACTAAAGGCTAACTTACTAAACTTAATAGGGGTCTTTGGGACTTAACAAAGCATAAATAAAACATTAAAAATAACTTAAATAATAGCCAAAAATGTTTGGAATAATGGGCTGGACAGCAGGCACAAAGAAACCCAAAATTGCTGAAATTCGTATGTTGCAGGCAGCTTAGACCCTTCTCAGAAAAATAGCCATAACTCCCTCCACAGAATTTCGATTTGTGAACCGTTTGTTGCGTTGGAAAGTAGACTCGTAGACCTTTCCAACCATGTATGACTTGCTATTTTTAAATCTGTGAGTAATTTCAGTTTTGACCCAAAAGATGACCCAAAATCATGGACTGCAACTGTATTTTTGGGCCTTTTAATTTTGGAGCCTGGGCTAGTGGGCCTAGTGGACTCGGTTTGAGGATCCATCGAGATAGCTCCGGCGTCAAACGCTTTCGCTACAAACAAACTCGTCCTCGAGTTATACTCATTTTCTTTATCATGGTTGGGAGAAAGATCTGCTACATTAAAAGTTGTTGAAACACCATTTTCTCGCGGTAGCTCAATCTTGTATGCATTCATGCCAATATGCTTTAGTATTTGAAATGATCAATCGACTCGGTCATGCAACTTGCCACGTTTACCCCTTGCAAACAATTCCTTCCGCATGTTAATCCAAATAAAGTCTCCTTTAAATTTCACATGCTTCCTTATCTTATTGGCAAATTCTTTAAGAAGGGGCGGCATTACGAAAGGGACCTCTTTTGTTTCTTCATTTTCCTCAATCATCACAAGAGCATAAGACTCATTAGCTCCCTCCAAGGCTTTGTGAAAATCAGATTTGGAGAGTAAAGTGCTTCCCTGATCTCCTTGTAAAGCCTTAGGGATACTTTCCACCTTAAATGGACCCAACAATAAGTGACAAGAATTCATTGGTACCACATCACACAATTAGGCATCTTGTTGTTGTGAGCCAAGAGAAAAAGAAACTAAACAGTTTTGATTAATAGGTATCTCATTCTCTTTCTTCAAACATTCAAACTTGATTGTCATAGGCCTCATCTCGGTCTCAAGGTTGATCATGTCGACCATCTCTTGTGCCACCACATTCTCACTACTCCCACTATCAATGATAAGGTTGCAAGTCTCTTCATTCGACGTACATCCTTTATCAAAAATATTATGCAGCAACCCCTCAAGATTTTCTTCCACTTTGGCCGTATTCATATCACGCCGAATAACTAAAGCCTCGCCGCGATCGTTCCAAGCAATCTCGTCACCCTCATCATCATTATAGTCGTCAAAATGTGGTTGTTCATCTTGACGTTGTGGAGAAGCCTCTTCACTCAACGCTTGATTACGAGTGCGATGAAAAGGGTTACTCTCCTCCTCTTCGTTAGTTATAACTTTCTCTGAATCATGATGTGAATCATCATGTTTCAGACATTCATAGCATTCTAAATGCGGCTGAAGTTGTTGCACTTGTCTCCTCAAATCATCCATCTCAATGTCATGCAGGGCTTGTTCATGAACCGGGGCATCTTCGACGTTTGGTGCGCAACGACGACAACCAGCCATGAAAACCAAAGCTTTGATACCAAATTGACACCAAACAAATGGAGAAGAGAGGAGGAAACACAAGTGAAAAACTGAAATGAAACAGCCCGCCACCCAAAGGTATCCACCCAAGGGATAAGAGCAACTAAAACAAGAAGAAATCCTTCTTCTTCAAAAGCCAAAGACTAAACTTGATTTAAATCTCTGCAAAAGTCTTTTTTCTACAGCCCAAATAAACAATTAAGTAGGCATGGAACAACCCTCCAACCATAGGTGCACTTCCAAAGGCTTGAATAACATTTTCTTGCTTGACAACACAAGTTTCAAGAAAGAAGGGAGAGGAAAACTAAATTTACTTTGACAAATACTTAAGGCTAACTTACAAAACTTAATAGAGGTCTTTGGGACTTAATAAAGCATAAATAAAATATTAAAAATAACTTAAATAATAGCTAAAAACGTTTGGAATAATGGGCTGGACAGCAGGCACAAAGAAACCCAAAACTGCTGAAATTCGTATGTTGTAGGCAGCTTAGACCATTCTCAGAAAAACAGGCATAACTCCCTTCACAGAACTCCGATTTGTGAACCGTTTGTTGCGTTGGAAAGTAGACTCGTAGACCTTTCCAACCATGTATGGCTTGCTATTTTTAAATCTGTGAGTAATTTTAATTTTGACCCAAAAGATGACCCAAAATCATGGACTGCAACTGTATTTTTGGACCTTTTAATTTTGGGGCCTATGCTAGTGGGCCTAGTGGACTCGGTTTGAGGATCCATCGAGATAGCTCCGGCGTCACTCTCAAGTTTTCACCCAAATCTTGAGAAAATATAAGAAATCGGAGAGAGATATGGGTTACCTTCTTAGAAATAACAAATCCCAATCTCTCCCCACATACACATGCCGATCTTCAGGATGGAGAAATCAAACCCTCACAAAGTCTACTACATAAGGAGGGTTAAAGCCACAGTGAAAATCTTTAAGGACTGTGCCCGGAAAAGCCGTAGGTTTTGATACCAAAGCAAACCTAAGACACATAAGAAACCCTCAATGAGGTCTTTCTTTCTTCTTGTCTGCTATCCCTTTCTCAATGAGGATTCACTTGTATCATATTCAAAATAGGATTTTAGGCAATTATATGTGTGTGGGGGCGTGGGCTAACATCATGGGGATGGACCCGACAACAATCTCCTCCCCGCAACCACATGGAAGAGGGAACACCAACCTTAACCCCTCACTTGGAGTCCATAGCCACCGTGTCTTTGCAATTGATGAAGCTTTTCTCTAGGTACAACCTTACTCGTCATATCAGATGGGTTCATGTTACTATGAACCTTCTCCAATTGCTTCAACTCTTTCTCAATCACATCAAGGATATGGTGATACCTAATATCAATTTTCCTGGTGCGATAGTGATGTGTTGCAAAGTGAAATAGAATACTTAATTTTTCTTTCATTTTATGCCCATCGGTGTTCCAAAAGTACCTTTTCCGAGTCCTTATGGAGGAATCCTAAAATCCTGTCTATTTTATGGAGATGTTCCTGCCTGGATAGGGATTATAAATTCTCCCATTTTCATCCATTAAGTAATATTTAAGTAATTTGAAAGTCTTGCTTAAGTCTATGGCACTATGACAACAAACCACACTCTTGTTCCTTCAAAACCTGTTCTTAAAATCTTTTTATCCATTATATCTTTTCCTATCTCAGTAGTAGCGATATATCTGCCTCTGTCATAGATAAGACAACACACTTTTACTATGCAATATATCTACCTCTGTCATAGATAAGACAACACACTTTTACTATTTTAATATAAAAAATAAAAGTTTTGCATTTTCAACTGATTCCTCTTATTTACAATTTTGCCATCTAAATTTAAAATTTTGAGCTTGTTCACTTCTCTCTTAACAAGTTTAGTCCCACATTAGAAAGTAGAATAAACTTTTGCATCCATATAAGAGATACTGTGTAGGGAAGGGCTCGAGCCTTTCAAGGGGCTTTGGATTTGTTACTCTTCCAACACTACCAAACTTGTCGTCAAGGTAGCAAATCAGTAAGGAATAAAAAAAGAAGAGTTTTACAGACTATTGTCTAGGAACGATATTTCGGAGACCGAGACATGCACAATGCATGGCACGCTACATCGATGGTCTTCATCTGGAAACGTAGTAGGACCTAGGACTCTCATCTCTCTTGAGTTTCTTACCTCTTCCATGCCTTAATCCTAGGCAATGCACAACGTTAGTAGGACCTAGGATTGTCCGACGGAGGATCCGATTCGAAATGTATTGTGAACTAGACTCAAAGTAGGTTTTGAAAAGCACTCCGAAAAGGACAAGACCTATAAGGAATCAGAACGGATCATGACCAAGGCATAGGTGGATCTGATTCAAAGCCGAACATCATCATGCATTCAGCTCTTGGTTGAGAGCCTTGAGAAGTTCTTGAGGCTCAAGAATTTGCACTGGACGACAGGGTAATATGGAATTCAACAATGAATCCGTGAGTTTTACGGAATGGGGGAGGTTGTTGGGAAGCGTCAATTGACTTCTACTTCAAAAGAAGCAGTGACTATGTTGCCATCTAATATAATGTCATTAGAAGAAGACCTGAGCTTGGAACATCAACATTCGGCCCTTGGGGAAGCTATGGAAACTGGATTTTCATTTCTACATTCCCATGGTTATAAACTACTACTATTCATTCCTATGAAGGAATTGCTGAGTTGGTGCTGCAATAATGAGTGTGCCGCATATGAACATAACGCAGGTCGGGATGACATGACCATGTATTTTACCCTACTGTAATTGTTTTAACTTTGTATTTTCCATTTTGCCCTTAACAGCCACCTACTGTTGCATGAGAGAGCAGCCACATGCTAACTTTTCAACAGATTTTGTCTTATTCATTTTATTCATCCGAGGTGGTTGCTCTCTCATGCAACACAGCCCATCTGCGAAATGCCTTTTGCCTTGGTCCCCAATAAATCCCATATCATAAACTGCATGCACGACAACGAAAATTTAAATAACAAAAGAGAATCAGATCATTCATAATAAGACCATAAATAACAAAAGACTATTAGATCATTCATAATAAGAATATAATATAAATAACAGAAGGCTATTAGATCATTCATAATAAGAATATTAAATAGGATGTTTGAATGAGGCAAGAGGCAAACTAGGAGGAGGAGGAGCATGATTGATGATTAATTGCAGAACAAATTTAAAACTTAGCTCCAGACCGGTCCTGAGGAACTTCCTCATCCCCTCTAATGTGGAAATATCAATTCCATGCTTACTTTTTATTTTAAGAAGGAATTGGTATTTCCATACCCCTTGTTGTTAGATTATTATCAAGGGGTTGGAGGAAGCTTCTTCCAGACCAGTCTGGAGCAAAGTTTTCTTCTTAATTGCAAAATAAGCCCATCTAAACAACCGCCGTGTGTCTCTCTTCCATAAACAAACACAACGTCAATAAAAAGAATTGGCTAATGTTTTCCCCCGGAGAGATAGATGGTAGTGACTCCCCGAGTGTAACCTGCACACATGCTACCCATAGCAAGCCCCACAGCAAATAACAAAGTGGTCATCACACCCCTTCAGCCTCGAGTGTTTTTAGGAACCATTAGGACAAAGATTATGCCTACGGACACTGCAAAAGCATGCGAAATAGAAGGATGAGGTGATAAATGCACCCCTTTTCATTACTAGGGACACCTATAGCTACAGTGTATCTATGACTACAGATGGGCTGATGTACTTCACATTCGAAGGATGAAGTGACATGATTGCCACGTGATGAGAAAGGGACGCATTTATCGATTCCCTTTCATAAATCATCTTGTCTTTTAGTATTTAAAGAGCTGTCAAATAACAAAATATTCCCAAAAAGCTCTTACGAGCCTATTAAAGAAGAAAAGACAGCTAGTTCGTGCAAATAACAAGATATTATTGTTGTGCTGATAACATTTCCCTTACTTTTCGGGAAATGATAATGCAGCTGGGAGACACCGTGTCTCAACTCCCAAGTGATGAAAAGGGTATTCACCATTTCCCTCTTTATCTTGTTGCAAATAATACGTCCCATTTGAAGGGTATTATGGTAACACTGCAGAACAAGAAGTAAATGAAAAGGGTGTTACAGTAATTTAGTTGCTATATTTTCTTGCCTACACATGCTTTCCATACTCTGTATCTTCTGTTTTTCAGCAAGTCCTTCAGTGAGAGATCTCCAATCAAAGAGGAAGCCGGAAAAACGTTGGTCATTGATTTTCTGATTTAGGGGCGTCTCTTTGCAAATGGGTTCTGAGTTCTGACGTATTTTAGCCCGATATCTCGGTGGGTTAAGCAGGAAGCCTTCAAAAATTGAGAAGAAAATGGAAAGAGGTAGGGTTTGAAGAGACGTCTTTTAGGCGGGTCATTGATTTTTCGATACATGGGAGCGTTTCTGCAAATGGGTTTGGATGGATTTTTGCCAGGTTGAACAGAAAGTTGAAAAAATTCGAAGGTTTTGATCCCTTGTCTTTTAAAATGAAGGAGAGATTGAGGAGAATGTTCGTTTAATGGGTCCAGATTCAAGGTGGGTTGATGGCAGCGAAGTAGATTTGGAATCACCTCCTTGGTCTCTTCTCGAAGAGGAAGAGCAAAGGGAAGAACATGGGACTCTTAGAAGGAGGCTCTCTAAAAAGCCCAAGAGAGTAAACTCATTTGATGTTGAAGCCATGGCTATAGTTGATTCTCATGGCCACCATTCCAAGGTAACTTTTGAGTTCTATGCTTTTTATTTTGTGTGAAATCTCATTTGGTTCTTGATTTAATACATTGGTGGTGTTCTGTTTTGTGTATTCTTCGGGTTAATAAATATGCTGTTTTAGTGCTGAAGAAATTGACAATCACACAACACAACAATTTACGTGGTTCGGCAGTGCCTACTCCACGGTGAGATCTCTCCTTTGTTCTTTCATTCATAGGAAAAATAATACAAGTCTAGAAATAATATATAGAAGAAGATGTAACGGGCATGCCACAATTACTCAATCAAATCCCATGAGATTTACCCAATCTTCCAATTTAGAGATCAAGTAAATCTTCCAAGAGTAGAAACAAGAGTGCAACAGTAAAGAGGTAAAATGGCAAGTGGTGAGAAAGGTAAGACCAGCTTGCACATTCCAACACTCCCCCTCAAGTTGATGCGAAGATGTCAATGGAGCCCAACTTGAAAAGAATCTGCTGAAGTCTTGACTTTGAAACTGCTTTTGTGAATATGTCCGCAAGTTGGTCTTCACTTCGAGTATATGGAGGAGTGCTAATAATTTTCTCTTGAACCTTCTCTCGTACAAAGTGACAATCGACTTCTATATGTTTGGTCCGTTCATGAAACACGGGATTAGCAGCAATGTGAATAGCAGCACGATTATCACAAAACATTTGAATTGGTTTTTTAGCATAAAAACCCATATCCTGAAGAAAGGACTTTATCCAGACAATTTCACTACCTCCAGCTGCCATAGCTCTATACTTAGCTTCGGCACTGGATCTGGCAACCACAGACTGCTTTTTGCTTTTCCAAGTGACAAGATTACCACCGACCATCATACAATAGCCAGTTGTAGATTTTCTATCAATACTTCCAGCCCAATCTGCATCAATATATCCCATAATATCTATATTGGAATTATTTTTCATCCAAATTCCTCTACCAGGGGAACCGTTTAAGTATCTTAGAATTCTTTCAACAGCTTCTAAATGATTTGTTCTAGGAGCATGCATATATTGACTAACAGCACTCACAGCATGACTTATGTCAGGATGAGTAATGGTAAGATATATCAATCTTCCTACCAGTCTTTGATATCTCCCAACATCTTCAAGTATTTTTCCATCAGAGGGATTCATCTTGTTTTTTGTTATAAGTGGAGTTTCACACGGTTTTGCTCCCAATTTTCCAGTTTCTTTAGTAAGTCTAAAGCATATTTTCGTTGAGATAAGAAAATCCCCCTTTTTGAGCATGTGACTTCAATCCCTAGAAAATATTTTAGTTTCCCTAAATCCTTGATATCAAATCTATTACGAAAGTAAGCTTTTAAGTTTGAAATCTCATCTTCATCATTTCCGGTAATAACAATATCATCGACATAAATCAATACAATAATTATTCCTTTCAAATTTCTTTTTGTAAACATGGAAGAATCAGCCGAACTTCTTTTAAATCCTGCCTTAAACAAAGCATCACTCAACTTAGCGTACCAAGCCCGAGGAGACTGTTTTAACCCATATAGTGCCTTTTTTAATTTGCAGACAATTCCATGCTTTCCTTCAATAGGATGTCCTGGAGGAAGATTCATATAGACATCTTCTTCTAGATCCCCATGTAGGAATGCATTTTTTACATCCATTTGATAAAGATTCCATCCATGGTTAACCGTAATAGAGATAAGGATTCTAATGGATCCCATTTTAGCTACTGGAGCAAAAGTCTCCTTATAATCAATCCCATAGGTTTGGGTCCTTTGGCCACTAGCCTTGCTTTGTATCGCTCAATTGAGCCATCACTATTGTGTTTAATCTTGTAAACCCACTTACACCCGACGGGTTTTATCCCAACTGGCAATTGGACTATATCCCATGTATGGTTTTTGTCCAATGCAGAAAGTTCTTATTGCATAGCCCTCCTCCAAAGAGGTTGTGAGTTAGCGTCATGAAAGAAGGTGGGTTCAACTTTATCAGAAATTTTTGAAAGAAAAGAAGAGTGTGAAGCAGATACGTTACAATACGACAAATGATTTTGGATGGGATACAAACACGAGTGATATGTAAAAAAGTCTTTCAAGTGATGAGGGGGATGAGAGGTACGATTAGACCTGCGTAAGGGTGGAGAGTCAAGAGGGTGATCATCTTCAGGAGATCGGACCACAGGTACTTCATCTTGTTCATGGTCGCCTTGTCATCCTTGATCTCCACTTTCTTCATCATTATTTATAGGTCTTTCTTGATCTTCTTGAATTTGGACAAAAATTTTCACATTTTTACTATTTGTTACAGGAAACATCCCAGAATACCCCCCTGAGTCCTTTTTTCAGGATTATTTAAACTGTGTTCTTGGAAGAATGACTCATCTTCATTAAATTTGACATCCCGAGAGATGTAAAGTTTTTTACTTGTTGGATCGTAACACTTGTACCCCTTTTTTGTAGATGAATATCCTAAGAAAACACATTTAATGGCATGCGGATCCAATTTATCTCTTAGATGAGAATTATTATAAACAAAGCAAAGAGATCCAAAAATACATAAATGAGATAAATCAATCTTTCTGCCTTTCAAAATTTCAAGTGGAGACTTATTTCTAAGAATCTTGCTTGGGAGCCTATTAATCAAATAACATGAAGTGAGAATGGCTTCAGATCAAAAACTTTTGGGAACATTCTTCTCAAACATAATCGATCGAGCAACTTCTAACAGGTGTCTATTTTTCTTCTCGGACACACCATTCTGTTGAGGTGTGGAGATGCATGAGGTTTGATGAAAAATACCTTGATCTAAGAGATATTTTGAAAAAGTTTTATTTTTATACTGGGTTCCGTTATCGGAACGGAAAATCTTGATATTAGCATTATATTGAGTTTTAACCTGGTTTGAAAACTCTTTAAATTTTTCAAAAACCTCACTTTTAAATTTGAGTAGAAAAATCCATGTCATTCTTGAAAAATCATCAATAAACAACACAAAATATCTTAGACCATTATATGATCCAACAGGGGCCGGTCCCCACACATCAGAGTGAATCAAGTCAAAAGGTTGTTCAGCCTTATTTTCAGAGGACTGAAATGGAAGTCTTGCCTGCTTAGAGAAATGACACACATCACAATCATTAAACACTTAAGGTAATTCTGATTTTAAGCAATGTAAAACCTTATTAGCAGGATGGCCAAGACGAGAATGCCAAGTCCTACTCAGATCAACTTTATTAGCCACCAAAGCTTTATTTTTCTGATTCAAGTAGTACAACCCTCGAGACATTTTTCCTTCACCAATCGTCTTCCTCGTGACCCGATCCTGAAAAGAAACATAAGATGGAGAAAAAATAACATTACAATTCAGGTTTTGGGTGAGTTTGCTAACAGATAGAAGATTTGAAGGAAATGAGGGCATAAAAAGAACATCAGACTTGGCATTTTCTGAAAAGAAGTTAGTTCTTCCTACTCCTGTAACCGGAACAAGAGAACCATTTGCAATTGAGACAGGGGTTTTATTAGATACATCATGATAAGAGGTTAAACCGTTTTTATTTCTAGTCATATAGTCTGTAGCCCCTAAATCAATAATCCAACCACCGTCATTAGAAGAAAGACTTGATTGGAGAGCACATAGATTACCTGTGTCACGAGTAGCATCCTGTGTGGAAGAAGAGCCATTTTTAGCAAATTGTTGAAGAAGTTGGGCGAACTTTTCAATAGTAATTTGAGTATCAGCGGTCTGAGCAGATGAAGTTCCACCTTTTCTATTGTGATTGGGTCTTAAGTGATGATACTTCTGCCAACATCTATCAATAGTGTGCTTTGTTTTGCCACAATGATTATAGCGTAGAGAATGTCTGTTGGCTTGACTTTTTTCACATACACTATTTCCATCATATTCTCCCTTTCCAGGGACATTATTTCTAGCTCTTTTGATATGTTCAAAGTTTGGCTTAGTTGAAACAAAAGCAGATTTTTCATTTTCTTCAGGTTCATACTTTGTTTCAACACTCATAATTTTTTTCCGAGTTTCTTCCTTCATTAAGGCGGCACAAACTTTAGACAAACTTGGCAGTTCGGAAGAAAGAATAACTTGGCTCCTAACCTGCTCATATTCAGGTTTTAAAGCACGCAACAGTTGAAATTTTTTCTCTTGTTCGGCCCTCTTTTTTAACTCGGCAAGATTAGTGGTAATAGGACAATAGATATTCAATTCATCCCACATAGGTTTTAATGTGGCAAGAAGTTCAGTTATAGTCTTATTTTTTTGATTAACTTGAGAGATTTCTTGTTTTAGTTGAAATATTCTTGCAAAATTATCTTGGTGCCCATAAATCTCAATAATGGCAGCCCAAAGCTCTTTAGCATTCTCTGATTGTGTGAAAATTTCGGCTATAGCGGGCTCCATAGAATTTAAGATCCAAGACATAACTAATTGATCATTGGTTTGCCAATCATCAAAATTAGGATCAGTGATTTTGGGAATTTCCTTCTTCCCATTTATGTAGTCTAATTTTCATCTCCCACCAAGGGCTAACGATGCAGTTCTAGACCAAGACACATAGTTTAGCCCATTGAGGGGAACCGAGGTAAGTTTTATTCCAGTATTATGTTCATATTCATGAACAATATTTTTACCCTTGGATTGATCACCCATGATTCACAAATTTAACAAGAATAAAAGAGCGAATGTACCAATAACGATGCGTCAGAAGAAGACACCCTCTAAGAGCACCAAAGCCTCCACTTATTTTTACCCTTTAGAAGTTGGCAACAAGATACACTCTTCTTGTGACCCGTGCCTTTCAAAAAATATTGTTACGCCACCGATCATCTGACAATACAAGTCTGCCCAAGAGTCTTGAAAAACTTAAACCAGTGAGAAGTCTCGGGGTAAAGAGGGGAGCTAAAGATGAAAATTGAGGGTATAATTATCAAATAAAGAGGGGCATGAATTAATGGCTTGCAACTGCCTTGGGCAGAAATTAGGGTGGAAATAAATTAATGGGGTTGTAATGATGGGAATAAATTAATGAATTAAAAAAAGGATTCACGTAAGAGAGGGTTGAAAAAAATCTTGCCTCGTTCATAGAGATAAAATAACTTGATATAATAAAATAACCTTAGCCCTTCTTGTCTTTCACCTTGAAGAGACAAGAGTGCTAGCGGAAGAAACAAAATTGGATGTAACAGAAGTTTTGTGGGATAAGCAACAAAAAATTGGTTTTGTGAGGGTTGCAGAAACCCACTTTGAAGTGGTTTTGAAAAAAAAAATCAGCCTCACAGCAACGATGAGATTGGTGTACAGCAGACAACGGTGAGGGCCATGTTAGGGTTCTAGAACAAAAATAAGGTTATCTTTGGAGAGTTGCAGAAACCCACTTTCAACAGAAGTATGGCTATGGAGAGGGCGCAAAGGTTATAGCGGCTATGGATCTTGCTCTGATACCATGAAGACATTGACAATCACACAACACAACAATTTACGTGGTTCGGCAGTGCCTACTCCACGGTGAGATCTCTCCTTTGTTCTTTCATTCATAGGAAAAATAATACAAGTCTAGAAATAATATATAGAAGAAGATGTAAAGGGCATGCCACAATTACTCAATCAAATCCCATGAGATTTACCCAATCTTCCATTTTAGAGATCAAGTAAATCTTCCAAGAGTAGAAACGAGAGTGCAACGGTACAGAGGTAAAATGGCAAATGGTGAGAAAGGCAAGACCAGCTTGCACATTCCAACAAGTACCCTATCTATATTAATCCAGTGCATAAATTAAATTGTTCATTTTTAAGAGGAATTGGTAAAAAGGATAGACTGAAGAGGCATTCGTGTTTAATTCTCCCACCCTCAGTCATCCTGGTAACATCTGTAAGATCAATTGGTGTACCCTAAGCCATGGATTCGTGGACCCATTCATTTCTAGAACGTCTCCAACTGAGCCAACGACATGGGTCTTGAATCCTCTAGTAAAGCAAAAGGGGCTAGTGGGGAATGCCCAATATTTTTGGGACTGAAAGATGACAGATGGAACAGTGACCCTAAACATGTTTTTCAACGAGATAATGATCTATGATGCAATTTATCTTCTGTAAGAATCCAATTGCTGATAACTAACAAGATAAAGGGAGTAGTCCTAGGTGTTTGCTATTTCTCCTTTCAGATGGAAATTGTCTATGACCTGCTTTTTCCAACTTGCAAGACTTAATTATCTCACAGGCGAGATCTGTGATGGCTCTCTTGCCCAAAACACTGTATTTTCAATTGGAAGTCAGTTCCTTCTGGTAAACTTCTATGTGCAGAATCATTTCAATGGCAACTCTGAGGTCATTGTCATTCCAACTATTTACATTAATAATACATCAATATTTTGTCGAGTAACCACTGTTTGTTTTAGCATTCTTTTATTGGATTCTTTATGATAAAACAGACATAAAGGTGGTTTTGACTATACACCCAGATTGCAATTTTTGGGTTCCTGAAAGTTATGCTCGTTTTCTAAGAAACTACAGTCTTTTGATGTTGATCACTTTTTAAAGATAATTTGACGAAGTAGTTCCCGCTACAAATATAACCAAGAATAGTACTACATCAACTTTCGCCAGATTAGTTTTAACAATTTTCTTAGTCCCTTGTAAAAATCAAATGCGCAACTTTTCCCGCTTGTTATGATTTTTTTTTTTTTTTTTTTTTTTAATTTGTGTGAGTGTGAATGTATGCCTGCGTGCATGCGTTTCTTATATAGAATTTCTAGATTGCCAATTAGAAATTGTTGAACAATTACTAATACATTCTAGGAAACAGTGACCTCGTCTCAATTCTGGATGGAAGACCCTAACCTAACTGAAGTGCATCAGGAATATAAACCATTTGACAACTCTCGGGACAAAAAAATGTTTGATTACTTCATTTGTATAATCATTACTAGCAAGGGTGATCAATCTCAAATGAGTGCCTTCAGTGACATGGGCACTTTTGTCTCTTCTTGTATAATTATATGTATTTTTAACTCAGGACATCTCTTTCTGGGGCACCCTTGCGCTGGCATTTCAAACTCTTGGTGTGGTCTATGGTGACATGGGAACAAGTCCGTTATATGTATTCAGTGACGTGTTCAGCAAGGTGCAGATAAAATCAGAAGTTGATGTCTTGGGGGCTTTATCGTTAGTGATGTACACAATTGCACTTCTCCCTTTTGCAAAATATGTTTTTATAGTGCTCAAAGCTAATGATAATGGTGTGAAGGTACGCATTTATGAATCTGAACATATTCTTTTGCCTCCAAATTGTTTATATCCCCGTAGTCGAATTGTCAAGACTATTCTGTATAGAGTAACTTTTTCTGTATTTTCCCATGTATTACTCTGTATTTGTGATTATTGTGTTCATTGACCCAAGTATGGCACAGAGCCTGAAATACGATACTGTAACTGCAGGAGGTGCCTTTGCCTTATATTCATTGATTTGCAGATATGCGAAAGTAAATTTACTGCCAAATCAACAGCGTGCTGATGAACAAATCTCAAGTTTCCAGCTCAAACTGCAGGAGGTACCTTTCCAACTCCTGAGTTGGAAAGGGCACTGAATATAAAAGACAGCTTGGAACGGAGATCCTCTTTAAAAACCCTTTTGTTGCTCTTGGTTCTGATGGGCACTTCCATGATCATTGGAGACGGCATTCTTACTCTGGCAATGTCGGGTAAATTGAATGCTCCTTATGTAGTTGCACATTTCCTAGTTGTCTATCTTCTACTTGGATCTCATTAAGGCACATGGTCCTTTTCCATTGTAGTTATGTCTGCTGTCAGTGGCCTGCAGGGTCAAATTCCCGGATTTAATACAGGTTGTTTGGCTTATTTTTTTCATTCATTTTTTGTCATTTATGTCTTTATGTCAATGCCATTTATATCGTTTAGTCAGGGATCCTTATTGACCAGTTTCTAATCTATGATGTGAATTGATTTACTCTGTTGTTTACAGATGCTGTCGTACTTGTTTCAATTGTAATCCTCGTGGCATTATTCAGCGTGCAGAGGTTTGGGACTAACAAAGTTGGTTTCATGTTTGCTCCTGCACTGGCACTTTGGTTCTTCTCTCCGGGATCCATTGGAATGTACAACACAATTACATATGATATCACTGTTCTGAGGGCATTCAATCCAGTTTATATCTATTTATTCTTCCTGAAGAACAGTAGAGAGGCATGGTTTTCTCTTGGCGGTTGTGTTTTGTGCATTACAGGTTATCTCTATAAATTCCTATTTATGTTTGTTTCTTCACAAAGTCTCTTTTCAAAACCACCTATTTGGATTATTCATTCTCTAAATTTACTCCATGAGATTCACTCTTACTGCTTTTGTTTATTTAATATTCTTTGTTACTTTGTACACTTATATCTAGTTATGGTTCCATGCACTCGTCAATTCCTAGTTTTCATTCAAATGTGTACCTGGTGAACTTGACTGTCTGAGTCTAATTTATTCCGTGAGATTTTCTCTTCTTACTTTTTTTTTAAATTTCAAATCCATTGTTCTGTGTACACCTATAGCTAGTTACTGTTTCATGCATTTCTGGACCCCAGTTTTAACATTGAAATATATCTGGTGAATTGGGTGCAAATCTTTGAATAATATTCCATTTTAAAAAAAAATCTTTGAATAGAATTCCGTGCAACTTATGGGGCATGATAAATGACTGGTTAGATGTAATAAACTACTGCTGTTCTTGGCATTTGTTTTTCTTACTCCGTTATAGCGTTAAATACTTCCATAATTTGTTTGTTTGATTTTCCTTGCACGGTCCTGTCACATCTTTCTATCTTTGGCTTGATGGGTTGTTTGACCTTCTTGAGGAAAAGATTCCTATATGACTTGGTGATGTAGGATGATCGAAGGTTGAAATGATATTTAGCTTTGATACAAAAATTGACGGAGGATAGATCTATGGGAGGAGGATGAAGGAATATTTGCAATAGGAGGGATCTAAATTTCTGCAAAAAGTCTAACAACAGATCGTAAAAAGGATCGAACGGAACAATCCGACCGTTGGATTGACTTGACTCTTGGATATGTTGTAGGGGATATTATGGGAATGAATATATCCAATTTTAGTGCAAATCTGACCGTCCGATCGTAAATTGAGTGAAAATACAGAATCTGTAATTTTGGTCAATCGACGGTCCAAATCTAATTTCGGGATCAGATCCAAATGTTGGATTACTCCAGGTTTTGGATATGTGAGAACAACCTATAAGAAGTAACAAACGCAAAAGTTTGGCCTTGATCAGACTGTTGGATGGCCCGATTGGGGCTGATCTATAGAAATTGATTAAGAAATGGCTGATTTAGGGGGGGGGGGGGAAGGAAAAAGAAAAATGAATGAGAGATAGAAAGGAATGTTGGAATCTCACCGACCAAAAGACTACCATATGTTCCGATGCATTGCCCGTTATGGATACAAAGATGTCAGAAAGGAAGACCATCATGCATTCGAGAAACTTTTGGTTGAGAGCCTTGAGAAGTTCTTGAGAAGGGAGGCTCAAGAACTCGCACTGGAGGACACTTTAATGGAGATGGGATTCGACAGTGAGTCAATGAGGTCCAAGGAATCGGGGGAACCAAGCATTGTTCGGGAGCTTCAAATTCCATTAATGTCTGATGTGAGAACTGAAGAGGTGGGGAATACTAATTCAGAAACAACTGTCGCTCTGTTGCAGTCTAATGCGATGTCATCGGAAGAAAATGATATGGCTTGCAATTGTGGCTTGTTTTATCTTGCTTTTGATCGCAGGTTTTGATCGGACCTTGTTCGTTGATTTTCTACAGAAGTGCATTCGAGACCTATTTACAACTGCAAAGGTCCCCTCCCACTAACCTACTCTTCCATCCCATGCCCTAATCCCCCACCCTTCTCAAGTGATACAAGAAGTAAGAGCAATTAGGATTCAGAATCGATGTACAACACTTGCCCAATCCACTTTAAAGCTTCAACTCTGAAACAACTGGGAAGTTCATTGAAGACTTAAATAGATAGCAGCCTATGACTAAAAAAGGGCATTATGAGCTAACAATACTTTATTAGCGTAAGATTAACCAAAAGAAAAACCAATGCAAAGCAGCCTATGACTGAAACAGAGTGCTCAAAGCAGCCTGTGACGGAAACAAATGAAGATTTCTCTCAGCCTATTATGGCAGTAAAATCTAGAAAGGAAAAAACTGTTGGTTTCAGTACAGCAATGCGGTAGGAAAAATATTCCAACAGTGAGTCCAAATGAACATCAGAACTTGAAAATTTGAGGTCTGAACTCCTAAGACAAAAGATAGCATTTCAAGATATAGAAGACGGGAATTACACTTATGTTGGTGTTGGTGCTGGTTGGTTACTTTTACTTTTATGTTTAATTTTTGCACGATCAGATTGATTTGCCCGGCGGATTATCTTAACAAGAAGGTATATAATCAATACAGCTAATGTGATTAAGGCTTCATCAAGATGATTAAGAAATATCTTTTTTCATTCCCATCAGCCGTGGCTTCATGGCTTGGATTTCTTTTGTGAATTCCCATTTTTTCTAATAAACATTTCAATAATTTCTATCCCCCATCCTTCACATGAGGACTTTAAAACTGTTGGGGGGCTAAATTCTGATACATATCTTGGTAGGAGGGGATTAGGATGTATAACGCATATGTTTGAACAGCTTAACAACCATATGATACATCTAATGAGCCAAAACTAATCCCGAATTTATTTTTTTCACTGTGAGCAACCAAACAATTAGGTCATGTTCGTCTACACTCAATTTTCATTCACATGGAAAATTTCCACAAAAAAAAAACCCCCCATGTTTGTTTTTTTTTTTTTTTCAAGAATTTCTTATGATTTTTTATTAAAAATTCTTGCTAGAAAAATGGGTTGCGAAATTCAGAAATTTTGATTTTTGCGGAATTTTTTTTTCCAGAGTAGCCAAACATGTGGATCACTTATCTTGGTAATTGGGTTGAGTGAAACTCACCTTAAGACGTATATAAAATCAGCCCTCTAGATTATGATCTTAGGAAACGAATATAACAGCACCTCTATTTAAAGCATTATTCATGTATATATAAATCACAAATTACAAAACACATGGAAATTGTGTGCAACTAAAACATAGATAACATGCATGAAGAATAGACTGTTGATAATAATTAAGCAAGCATGATACATGATGAGAAAGGGGGTAGAGGCAGAGGATGAGTAGCCTGATTGATAAGCCCATCTAAACATTCATCTCATTTCTCACTTTCCGTTCTCGTCGGGCTATTGTGGACACTGTCATAAAGAATGTCAGGCTAACAAAATAAGGAATAATCATCATGCGCATCAACCACAACCCAATTACAATGGAGACGTGGTGCCAGTTCCCACACTGTAAGTAATCAAAGTGGAAATTAAAGCAGTCCATAAAGAGTACATCCGAGTGATACCATAAGACCCTCGTAGGAGGAGAGGGATATTCCATATCATGGATAGGATTAAGAAGACAGACGATGCAAAACCAATCGTATTTAAGAAGGTGCAAGCTGTGTAAGCATCACTATTGGTAATTCCCAACGATTGCCACCCCACTATAATCAGAAATATGGCTTGTATCCATTTTGTTGAATTCACCTTGCCAGACCCCACCAGGGGGGGCTTAGTCCGGCTTGGTAGGTCACCGTCGCAATAAGTATTGCCAACACCACTAGTGTGTCTCGTGCCTCATTTTCGTTCATCGGGTTTTCATTCCTTTCCATCGCTGCTCGAAGCATTCCCACGATTCTAACACTCTATATTGCTGGAAGCCACATCGAAGGCTGTTAATCCCTCCATGTTCATGGCATTTACGTCCATTCCAATGTTATGAAGCAAATATTTTATGGTCTACATGCATGGATGTTCAAGCTTTTAATTTAAACTTACATTATGATCAAGTCTTATATGGACTATATATACCCTGACTTCCTTTTAGAGAGGCAGAGGAAATTAAAGAAAAAAAAAGAAATTCTCAGCATTTTTTCCCCTTATATTGACTTAAAAACGATATCAATTATATTCCAGATGGTGAGGTTGGAGTTGGTGGGGTGAAATTTGATTAATTCGTTTTTTGTGGATTGTTTCCAAAATGTTTTTTTTTTTTCACTTCTGTGAAATTTTCAACCAACTAGACCTTGGAATCCCTTTTTCATTGCAAAACAAGATTTTCATATTTTTTTTTCGCAAATCCAAATGGCGCTAGGGCTATTCGAATAGAATATAGTTTTATAAGAGAAGATAAATTGTTAGGAATCCGTATATATTCGCAATGCAATTGATCTTCTTAGAGGGAAGATCGGCCTCTTGATCCACTTCGAGGGAACGATCAGTCCTCCTTTGTGCACAAGACACAATTTCAAAGATAATTTCTTCATTGATTTTCATTAACAATAACATCTACTTATATAAAGCACTCAAAAATAAACATAGAAAGATCTAGAAAGATCTTATTATAAGAACAGAAATAGCTAATTAGGGACTATCCTAATCTAGCCTAACTAATAAATATATCAAGATATGATCTCAGTCACTAAAATATCTAATTAATCTATTCCACTAAGCGGGACCCATCTAGGTACGTATCATTCGCACCCTATATTGGATAATTCGCACCTCAAGTTTACAAACTCGTCGCGCTCATTAACATCAACTAACTCTACCAACTTTTTTATGCACTCGAAAGTCAAAACGAATACGTTTGTGTTTACCACATAAGTGCAGAATTGATTCCCCACCATCTGTCAAGACCCGACTCGTTATAGCTTGGGCACTCACTAGCGCTTCCAAAACCTCAACTCGGCCTCTTATTGAAGTTGTATGGAGAGGAATCATTCCATCTCGATCAAGAACAAGACAAGTGTCAGGGTCTACTGGTAACAAATCTTTTACCATTGCTACCTTTAGAGGCAAATAGCCTTTGGAGTTTAATTGGAGAGCGAATTCCAATTTTCTGCTTAAAATCTCTTTGGCAAAACTGTCGTGTCCATAGAGAGATGCAACATGTAAAGAATTTCCTTCAACATCAATCACTTCACATTTATCTAGAATGCAACCGTTTTGTTTCAGAAGCAACTTTCCTGGCAGCGCTGCTTTGTAAACTTTATTCCACACACACACACTCTCTCTCTCTCTCTCTCTCTCACTCAGTGGTGTGTCTATTGAGTTGAACTGAGCTTTTATAGCAATTGTAAACTAACCGATGATGTAATTGGAAAACCTTTCTAATAGTACCAAAATCATGCCAAACGGATGAGATTTGATGCCTAAAAATTAGGCTACAAATAAAATGATGAAAATAATAGTTAAAATAAATAAATAAGAGACTTGTTCCATGCCAATGATCTGAATTTTCTTGTTGATTTTCATCTGCAACATTGATGATAGATTTATTTCTTTTGTCTATATTTCTAGAATTGCCAACGATCTTGTAGATTGATTGGCCAAATCAGGTGCCTTGCGGGATTCCATGTATATTGGGCAATCTTTGCCCGCCGACTTGCACTTGTAATCTTTTCTCTCTTTTAATGTTAAGATATGTGAGATCCACCGTTGGATTAGGTGTAGATCTCACCGTTAGATCTTCTTGTGGGAGATTAGGCAAATTGGTTAATGAGGCAACCCACTAGAATAGGCAGCTAGATTTAATTAGTAACTAGATTAGATTAGAATATTCCATCATTATCTCTTTCCATAGTCTGCTTGATCTCTTTCTATGTTTATCATGTATGAGCTCAATATAAGCACACCTTGAGCTCTATTGTAAATCAATCCAAGAATTAGTGAAATCTCAGAATTTTGTCATGGTATCAGAGCCAGCGATCCCCCGGCCCCATTATATCTAGGAACCCATGGCTTCCCGCTGCAAACTCGAACTCCTTTCTCCCTGTCTACTTCTCTCTTAGACCCTTCTACAAATAGCTTGTGGGCATCTCTTACAATTTAGAGATCTGCATCTCTAAATTGTTGCATCCCGTTTGCAACCTTGGAGTTGTGCCTTGGCCCTACTTCTGACTGTTCATCCATTGGAACCCTCGACAGAGGTACCCAAAGGCCATTCTTCTCAGTCCCCAACTTTCTTCTTTCTCATCTCTCATATTACGTATTGGTGAGTGAAGGATATGAAACAGAAACAAAAAAGAAAAGAAAAGAAAAGGTGTTCTTACTTTTGTTTGGGGAGGTCAGAAAAGACTGAGAGATAAAAAGCAAGAGAAGAGGGGTGGAAATTACATCGTAGTATTTTTCTCACACCACCCCATTTCATGTCTTTCAAATAATTTCTACACATGTACATGATATCTGCACCCCATTTCATCATCATTTCTTACCTTTATCTCTTTGCACTTTAGAACCACCTATATTTTTTTATCACATTCATCCCTTCAACATACCCCAAATGATAGTGGCACCCCTTTGAATTCAAATCCCAAGAAAGAGAAGATGTCATGTGCCACAATAGCACCCTTATTTTACTATGCACACATCCTTTTTTGTCATTAGCAATATTTACACTCCCATATTTGATATTTTCACCCCATTATTCTCTTGGAAACCACCACCTCGCCTTATCTAAGACCCCCAGATTTGATGCTTACACCCGCACTTTCTAAATCCGTAACATTCCTAGGCTTGTTAGAATGCTACTAATTTTTGCCGCATCATTTATCGTTCGTTGTCACTCCATCTTATTTTCTTTTTCTTTCAAACCCTTATCTCTCAAATCTTCTCCAATTTCAGTTGAGGTACCTTTCTTTAAGTGCGTGCCTGAAATATTGACTGATTTCTGTTGAGGTGCTTCATTCATTTTGAAGTGCGTGCCTGAAGGAGGATTTTTAGTTCCATGAGGATCGGTATTCAAAGCCGACCCATGCTATCTTGCCCATCAAGGCTCATTCTTGCCCATTCCGGCATTGGACCATTGTGACCCATTCTTGCCCATTCCGGCATCGGTCCATAGTGACCCAATTTACTCGCCCATCGAGGCTTGAGTCTTCTCTAGGATCTATGATACATTGGCTTTTATAAGCCCTCTTGGCGGCATATCAACAAGCTGCATTTCATCAACAACATCAGGATATTATAAGATCAAGGGAAATTCATCAGCAAAATTTGTCAGCGTGCTCAAATCATAGGATTCTATTTTCATATAGGGGATTTTTATTGTAATCAAACGTATATCGATTTTCAATCCCTATACGTTTGAGAGGGCATGTTAAGATATGTGAGATCCACCGTTGGATTAGATGTAGATCTCACCGTTAGATCTTGTGTGGGAGATTAGGCAAATTGGTTAATGAGGCAACCCACTAGAATAGGCAGCTAGATTTAATTAGTAAGTAGATTAGATTAATATATTCCATCATTATCTCTTTCCATAGTCTGCTTGATCTCTTTCTATGTTTATCATGTATGTGCTCAATATAAGCACACCTTGAGCTCTATTGTAAATCAATCCAAGAATTAGTGAAATCTCATAATTTTGTCATTTAATATAGTTATCTTTTGCTAAAAAAAAAACATGGTAGTGCTAACATCAATATTGTTTGCTCATTTCAATAACTTATTGTATTTAGTTGATAACGAATCTATTTTTTGATTTAAACTGACATTTTCAATATTTTTCAACTATCTGTAAATATTCCTATCTATAGGATTTGGGAAATATTGGCTTATATATCAAATTTATATGGGAGCAGTTTTTTGTATTTAAAAAATAACGAAAATCAAATAAATATAAAAAAAATCAGCGGATACATAGAACCGATAGCAATTGCTCACAACTGGTAAGGGAGATGATGAATTAAAGTCTAGACTTCCATCCTTAATTTGTGGGAGGGTTTATAGAGGAACTAGCTGTAGTAGCATGAGAACTTATAATGTCAGTTTTGGCTACAAATCATGTTATTTACTTATAATTGTTTTTCTATTGTTCTATTGTATCGTTCAACTCGTCTGGAAAGATGGTATTGTAATTTATGAAGCATGCCTAACCAATTAGGCCCAATTTGGATTGTTGAAAAAACTTTTGTCATAGAAATTTTTTTCCTAGGAAACATTTTTGTTGCCATGATTTTGGAAAGGGAACTGTTATCAGTACTACTGTATTTTGATTAGGGCACTCCCCACTTCATTAAAAGTACGGTATGGCCCACACCATAGGTTGATCCAAATCGTCCATTAGATGGGCAACAGCCTAAATAGGTTGTGCCCCAAAAATCATTTCCATAGGTTGATCCTAACCCTCCAATCTGAATGTTAGAGGGTTGATCCTAACCTTCTATAGATCAGAGGGTTAGGTCAACCTATGGAAATGATTTTTGGGGCACAACCTATTCAGGCTGTGGCCCATCTAATTGACGGTTTGGATCACCCTATAGTGCGGGCCATACCTTACTTTTAATAAAGTGAGGAGTGCCCTCATCAAAATACAGTAGTGCTGATAACATTTCCCTTTTGGAAAATGATATGGTTTTGTCTTATTTAGAGGGATATCATTATAAATTGAAGGTTCCTCTGTATAAAACTTGAACTGCAGTGCTTCAAGTTACTTTTTCCATTTGCAATTAAACAATGGAAAAATAAGAAGTTTTGGAAACGTTTATTTTCCTATCATTCCCAGAAAATTCTTCCATTCCAAACAGGGCCTAAGAAAGTATATACGCTCTTAAAATAGGGATCACTGATGTTGGATTAGTGGTGTGGCACTCTCCTTAAGATAAAATCACCCCCTTTAGATTGTGATCTTAGCAAGGAGGGTAACAACCTGTTACGTGCCTAATTGGCCGTAACGGAAATAAACAAACATAAAATAGAAATGAGGGGGAGAGGTTGATTCAAGGCAACCGGACCACCTAATGGCTCGATTTGAGAGGAACCATGACTCTCCTACAAAGTTTCCTTTGCTGTAACATTAGCTTCTTCTCCTCCATTTCATTGAATTGCTTTTACATAAATATAAACAAGAGGGAGTGCCACATCACAAGCACACTTACCCACTAACAAGACACATCATAAATAACTAACTCCAATGTTAGGTACCTTACCGATACGCCAAAAGCTCCAGAGCTGAAGGAACGCGTTAGGCAAGACCCTTTAAACATGTCCCATACCAGGCTGGGTCCCACCCAGTCCCATACCTAGGCGGGCCCCCACTTAGGACCGTAACATACCACCACGCTTCCACACTCGCCATCTTCAGCAGCTGACTCTGTGATGGCTTTTACTCTGACCTTTTTTCTAGGTAGCCCTCTTCAATTCACAGGTCGCTCCTTCCGTGACTCGAACATGGGACCTGGTGGTTGCTCTGATACCAAATGTTAGGTACCTTACCGATACGCCAAAAGCTCCAGAGCTGAATGAACGAGTTAGGCAAGGCCCTTTCAACCTGTCGCATACCAGGCTGGGTCCCACCCAGTCCCATACCTAGGCGGGCCCCCATTTAGGACCGTAATACAACCCTCTCTTTTTTAGCATTTCCCATGTACATAGGTCATAAATTATGTGACACATGACATCCTGCGGAACTAAAACAGAAATAACAGGAAGATTACTGGATCATTCATAACATCTAGAAAGAGGGAAGAGGCAAACACGAAGAGTAGCGCTACTATACATATAACAAGAATAATACATAACAAGAAAGAGGGAAGAGGCAAACATGAAGACTACTAGATCATTCATAACAAGAAGAGAGAAGAGGCAAACATGAAGACTAATAGAGAATTCTCAAATACATAACAAGAAAGAGGGAAGACACAGAGGAGCAACAGTAGCATCTGTTAAGAAGGAAGAGGCAGAGGAGGATTAGCTAAACTTCCCCCCCTTTTCTCTCTTCTTTAGGAGTTCCAACTTTTCTTGGCATTCGCGCAACCAATAATTTTCCTCGCCATTGTCCAACCAAGCGGGCAAAGGGGCCTCCCAGAAGTAGTAAGCCCATCAACCCCAATGAAAGGAACGTTACGGTTCTTTTTCTTGGACCTAGACCTGCACGAATTGCCCACTTACAAGTGTGGACAACTCCCACTGTGTAACTGATCACCATTGAAGAGATAGCAACCCATAAAATCACCATCAAAGCGATCCTACAACGCCTTCTTCGAATTGGGAATCCGCTTATCAACAATAGGATTATGCTCAGAGATGCTACAAAACCTATCGAATTAAAGATAATGTAATGGGTGTAAGCTTTATTATTTTTGATAGCCAGGACGGCCACCCCACTTTCATTTTTTGCCTTCAATTCCGTTTCCATTTTGGCCACCCCACTTTCATTTTTTGCCTTCAATTCCGTTTCCATTTTGGTCTGTTCTTTCTCATTATTTTCGAATTCACCTTCCCAGAAACCACCAGGTGGGGGGACGGCCACCCCACTGTGATTTTTTGCCTTTAATTCCGTCTCCGCTTTGTTATCTTCTGTCGTATTATTTTTGGGTTCACCTTGCCAGAAACCACCAGGTGGGGTTAGGCCGGATGTGTAAGTCACTGTCGCAATTAGTATTGCCACCACTATTAGCGTGTTTCTCGCGTCATTCAAGCTTGCTTCATTTTTCTCAAGCTGTTTCTTACTTTTGCCAATGCTCCCTCCTGAACACACCATCCCAAGGAACTGTACCATATTTTTCTTTTCAACTTTGGATCTTTTAGCTTCGGCGGATCGAAGCATTCGTTCTATTCGTCCATCACCACAGGATTCCTCTGAAGTCTCTAACAAAACATCCAAAGCTGTGAATCCGTTCACGTTCACGGCGTTTACATCCACTTCAGTTTTGTCAAGCAAAAATTCTATGGTCTGCATGCATGCACATGTTGATGTATTAGATTAGATATAGAAAGATCTGACCGGTTGATGACTATAATGGGAGATTAGGAAGTTATTTATTTATATATTTTGAATTTTAAACACAAGTAGTTATAGGAAGTTAAGCACATCTTTAACATGTTTTTTGGGGTAAGATGGTGAGCCCACCCATCCCCACAGTATGCATGGTTTTGGGTGGTGATTGTGGGGTGTTTTGAACAATGAAAAAGGTCATAGAAATATTCTATATAAAATAATAGTCTATGGGAAAAAAAAATCCAAGCTTTTGGAGGTAGTAGATTTGCAATTACTTTCAAAACAGATTTTTTTTAGGGAAATGATATCAGCACAACCATGTTTTGATATTTGCACTAACCCTACTTGTCGTTTATTATTTAAGTAACTATTGAAGGTTATTACAGTTCCTAAAAAGCTCTCAAAAGCCAATTAAAAAACAAAAGACAAGCTGAGTTTGTGCACTGATAAAGCATGGTTGTGATGATATCATTTCTCTTATTCCATTATGGAAAATAAATTTTAAAGTAAATCAGTTTACAAAATGCTAAAAATTTTATTTTTTATGAAAAAAATATAATAAAAATTTTCGTGGAAAAATTTCTAATATAATTTTCTAAGGAAAAATTCCAATAAATCATTTTTCTTGGAAAGAAATTTCCAATAAAAATTTTCCATGAAATAAAACTAATAACAAAAGGAAAGACTCACGTTTTAGTATGTATTATAGATAGATATATGTATCTTAGACAAAATACACTCTGTTCCTTTAGAACGATGGAGGAAATTAAGCCCTATTTGGATTGTAGGTATTTTTAGGAAAAGCTTGGAAATGATTTTTTTTGCAAAATTTCCTACTTTTTCAATGTTTGTTTACGCAAGAAAAACTCTACTGTTCAAGTTTTATTTAGAGGGATCTTTAATTAATAAATCAGTCCCTCTAAATAAGTCATAACAATGGAATGAAAAAAAAAGCCACAAGAAAAATTTCTACATGAAAAAAGTAACTCAACAACTGCCGTTCAAGTTCTATTTAGAGGGAACTTTAATTTATAATGATATCCCTCTAAATGAGCCATTATCAATATCATTTTTTTTGCAAAATCCCCATTTTTTATTATCTTAAACCTGATTACTCTATTTGCAAATTGTAAAACTAGAAGATTCTTTTTGCAAAATCCCCATTTTTATTAACTTAAACGATCTTAATATCTTATCTCTTTCTCTCTCTTCTTTCTGTTCGTGTGAGAAAAACCAGGAATGGAAATGGCATTTGTCATTTTGACACAAAAGATTATAAAGAAGAGGTGAAATTTTCCAAGTAAGAGGGGTTTTTTAAATTTTGTAAAACAGAGGTCTTTTTGACAAAATGGAAGATTTATTGGCGGAATCAGATATTGAGTTGATTCATGTTAGAAGGTCTGTCAACGAGAAGGCGGACGCTTTGGCTAGAAGAGGGGTGGTATGCATCTCGATGAATTGGTGTGATCAATTTCCTATTTGATGGCCTAGTCATTTTGTAATTAGATTTTTTTATTTTTTATTTTTTATATTTTTGTTCTATATCTTTGGGTTTTCCCTTTCGGGTGTCCCTTCTGTTTCTTTTATAAAATATGCCATTTCAAAAAAAAAGATAAATCATACCTGAAACTGTCTGTTAGCTGTAGAGAGGTGGAGGATAGTATTGTCATCATTATCCTTCATCTTGACTAACTCACCACGCTCCTTAACATCAACCAACTCTACCAACTTTTTTATGCACTTAAAAAGATCATTTTCCTGTTTCAGACATAAGTGCAGAATCGATTCTCCACCTTTTGTCAAGACCCGAGTCGTTACAGGTTTGGCACTCACTAACGCTTCCAAAACCTCGACTCGGCCTTTTATTGCAGCCGTATGGAGAGGAATCCTTCCCTCCGGATCACGAACAAGACAAGTCTCAGGGTCTGCTTGTAACAAATCTTTTACCATTTCGACGTTCCCTTTTGCCGATGCCAAGTGCAGAGGCAAATAGCCTTGCGAGTTTAATTCACGGACGAATTCTGGTTTTCTGTTTATAATCTCTTTGGCAAAATCGGCGTGTCCATGTAAAGCTGCAATGTGTAGAGGATTTCCTTCCATACCAAGCACTGAACATCTATCAAGAATACGCGCGTCTTGTTCGAGCAATTTGAGTAGGGAAGTTACACTCCCCTCCAATGCTGCTTCGTAAACCTTACTCTCCATTCTCTCTCTCTCTCTCTCTCTCTCTCTCTCTCTCTCTCTCTCTAGCTCTAGCTCTAGCTCTGAGTTGTGTTCTTCTTCCAAATTGAGTCGAGCTAAGCTTTTATATCATTTGTGAACAATCCGGCATCTAACTTATAGGAGCGGACATTTTGAAAAGGGGGATGATATTTTCACTCCCCCTGCATTATGCATGCGCCCCCATTGTAACCTGATTTGACGTGAACAGTGGGCAACTGTAACGCTTTTTGCCGTCACATCCGTGTCACTTTAGCCTAGACAGCTACAAGCATTCCACCGTTCATCATATCAATTGGTTGTTGAATCTAGGACGTGATTGGTGTGAGTTACACTATTCAATTAGGGAAATGATTTCGGCACTCCAATGTTTTGATAAACATGAGCTCCTTTTTTTTTTGTCGTGTAGCATTTAAAGGGCTGCAGGAGGATATTACGGTTCTCGAAAAGCTCTTAAAGCCCTTTAAATACTTCACGACAAACAAGTGGAGCTTGTTTATCAAAACATCGGAGCGCTGAAATCATTTCCCTTCAATTATTGGGTCTAGCAAAGTTCTATTTTGTGGATAATTTTCTAGCTACTTTTTAAAAAGCCATACTTTCTTTGCTGACATTGACACGTAGTGGGTCGTACAATTGTTTGAAAGGTAAAGAGTGAAACGTGTATCACGGGCTACGGTGAGAAATGGTGAGAAAAACGGAGTAAGGGGGGGTGAAAATATCATACCCTTTTGAAAATTATGAATTATTAGAAGGTAGTGCTCGGTGATGTTACGGTGAAAAGATGTACAAAAGGACGAACTTTCTTTTTAAAGAAATTGCAAATTGAATTAATGTGAACCGTAAATCAGCAAAGAGAATCTAGGATGTGATTGGTGTGAGTTACACTATTCAATTAGAGAAATGACCTCAGCGCTCTCTTTTTTTTCGTGTATTATTTAAAGGGCTGTCAGATGATATTACGGTTCTCAGAAAGCTCTTAAAGCCCTTTAAATACTTCACGACAAACAAGTGGAGCTCATATTTATCAAAACATTGGAGCGCTGAAATCATTTTCCTTCAATTATTGGTTCTAGCAAAGCTCTATTTTGTGGATAATTTTCTAGCTACTTTTTAAAAAGCTTTACTTTCTTTGCTGACCTTGACTTGATTGTTTTTGGAACTTTTACAAATAACGAGAGAGAGAGAGAGAGAGCCCATCTAAAAAAAGAGAAAGAGAGAGCCACCTGGTATTTACACGTAGTGGGTCGTACAATTATTTGAAAGGGAAAGAGTGAAACGTGTATCACGGGCTACGGTGAAAAATGTAGAGAAAAACGGAGTAAGTTTTAAAACCACGAGTCCAAGATATATAGCATCCCGTAGTCAAATAAATTAGCCGGAATTAGAATTAACCATATTTGCTTGATGAAGAGGCAATCAAGAAAGGTGCGTAAGTGAAGATATAATGTACAGAAAAGTGGGCTAATCCAACTAATCTTTATTTTACAATGAAAAGAGCCACATGTTTATATATCCCCCCTCGAATCAAGTTAGCCAAAGGCATGACTTCACCAGCCTATGCTAAAATTTCAGTCAATTCCTGGTGATATACCAATATCCACACCAAGAAATTAAGAACATAAATCTAGTAGCCCAAACGAGATACCAAATAAAAATTTTCACTTTCACTGATAAACTATTCGTACCAAAAGGGATATATGCATTGATAAGTTGTGAAGAGTTTAACGATAGATAATATCTTAACCATCACATCAATTAAGTACAGGATTCATTACACTGTGAAACATTACTCTGCCTAGGGCTGCAAAAACAAGCTGAGCCAAAGATTGGGTTGTTTGTGTTCGGCTCGCTTAGTTCGAGGGTCAGCTAGTGTTCATGACGAGATTTTTACTACTGGCTCGTGTTTGGCTCGCCAAAATTTAACAAAGATCGAGCTCAGCTCGGCTCGTTTAGTATACGAACGAGCCCGAGCCGAGCGGAGCCAGGCTCGAGCTTGGTTGGGTTCAGCTCGTTTAGTAAACACACCAAATAAATATCATTAATATATATATATATATATATATATATATATATATATATATATATGAGGAAAGTTAAGCTACACCGCCGGCTTAAAATACAATGGGCCCACATTGTTTTGGTGATCCAAAGAATTCATTTGATTGGCCCTCACATAGATAGGGTGTCCACCAAAAATCAGCTCCATAGGATCATCCCAACCCTACGATTTGTGGAGGCAAAAATGAACGTGTAAAAACCTTCACAAATTTATCGATTTTTGCCTCCATAGTTTGAAGGGTTGGGATGATCCTATGGAGCTGATTTTTGGTGGACACCCTATCTATGTGAGGGCCAATCAAATGAATGGTTTGGATCACCAAAACAATGTGGGCCCATTGTATTTTAAGCCGGCGGCGTAGCTAAGTTAGCTACACCGGTGGTGTAGCTTCACTTTCCTCTCTCTCTCTCTCTCTCTCTCTCTCTCTCTCTCTATATATATATATATATATATATATATATGAGAAAAGTGTAGCTACACATACGTGTAGCTAACTTAGCTACACCAACGGCTTAAAATACAGTGGGCCCCACATTGTTTGGGTGATACAAACCATTCATTTGATGGGCCCTCACATAGATAGGGTGTGCCCAAAAAATCAGCTCCATAGGATCATCCCAACCGTACGATTTGTGGAGGCAAAAATGGACGTGTAAAAACCTTCACAAATCTGTCCATTTTTGCCTCCACAGTTTGAAGGGTTGGGATCATCCAATGGAGCTGATTTTTAGGGCACACCCTATCTATGTGAAGGCCTATCAAATGAATGGTTTGGATCACCCAAACAATGTGGGCCCACTGTATTTTAAGCCGTCGGTGTAGCTAAGTTAGCTACACGTATGTGTAGCTTCACTTAACTCTCTCTCTCTCTCTCTCTCTCTCTCTATATATATATATATATATATATATATATATATATATATATATATATATATATATATATATATATATATATAAGGAAAGTGAAGCTACACCGCCGGTGTAGCTAACTTAGCTACACGGTCGGCTTAAAATACAATGGGCCCACATTGTTTTGGTGATCCAAAGAATTCATTTGATTGGCCCTCACATAGATAGGGGCTCCACCAAAAATCAGCTCCATAGGATCATCCCAACCCTTCAGACTGTGGAGGCAAAAATGAACAAATTTGTGAAGGTTTTTACACGTTCATTTTTGCCTCCACAAATCGTAGGGTTGGGATGATCCTATGGAGCTGATTTTTGGTGGACACCCTATCTATGTGAGGGCCAATCAAATGAATTCTTTGGATCACCAAAACAATGTGGGCCCATTGTATTTTAAGCCGGCGGTGTAGCTTCACTTTCCTCTCTCTCTCTCTCTCTCTCTCTCTCTCTCTCTATATATATATATATATATATATATATATAACGAACATAACCCGATCTTTTTAAAGCTCGGCTCGGCTTTATGAACCGAGCCTAAAAAATTCACAAGCTTGTTCGAGCCGAACTATACAAAGCTTGAGTTCGGCTCGTTTATTTGACGAGCCTAATTTTTGGGCTCGGATTCGACTCGTTTAGTAAACGAACGAGCCTGAGCCGAGCTTTTAATGAGTTGAACCCAAACATGTTCATGATCCGGCTCGGTTCATCCTATGGTATTTCAAATAACGAGAGAGATATTTAGATACTTTCTTTGCTGTCATTGACTGACTTGACTATTTTTTGGAACTTTTACAAATAACGAGAGAGAGAGAGAGAGAGAGCCCTGGTATTGACAGGAAGTGGGTCGGTACAATTATTTGAGAGGGAAAGAGTGAAACGTGTATCACGGGCTACGGTGAAAAATGTAGAGAAAAACGGAGTGAGTTTTAAAACTAAGAGTCCAAGATTTATAGCATACCGTAGTCAAATAAATTAGCCGGAATTAGAATTAACCATATTTGCTTGATGCAGAGGCAATCAAGAAAGGGGCGTAAGTGAAGATATAATGTACAGAAAAATGGGCTAATCCAACCAATCTTTCTTTTACAATGAAAAGAGCCACATGTTTGTATATATCCCCATCGAATCAAGTTAGCCAAAGGCATGACTTCACCGGCCTATGCTAAAATTTCAATCAATTCCTGGTGATATGCCAATATCCACACCAAGAAATTAAGAACATAAATCTAGTAGCCCAAACAAGATACCAACGAAAATGACGCAGAGACACGCACACTAGTGGTAGTGGCAATACTAATTGCGACGGTGGCAATACTAATTGCGACGGTGACTTCTGGTTATAGTGGGGTGGCCATATTTCTGATTATAGTGGGGTGGCCATCTTGGGAAAAGTAAAGGCTCTTAGAATAGTAGAAAATCCCCGCGTAGACTTTTCTAGAAACAAAAAATAGAATATAAACTTCATCTTTGTGTTGAGTTTTTATAAGCCGGGCACTAGGGGTGTTCGTTCGGTTATAACCGAACCGAAAACGAACCAAAATTTCCAAAAGCCGAACCGAAACCGAACCGATTAAAAATTCGGTTATAGTGGGAGAAAAAGAGGAAAAAAAAGTAAAATCTCGGTTTGGATCGGAGGGCTAGGATCATCCAATTGAAATGATTTTTTGAGCACAACCTAATTAAGTTGTGATCAATCAAATGGACGGTTTTGATCATCTTACGGAGTGGCCATATAGTAATTTTTTTGAAAAAATAATGGTTTTTATCCATAATTTCAGTTATTCGGTTAACCGAATTTTTTTTTGAGATAACCGAACCCGAACCCGAATAACCAAATTTTCAAAAAAAATAAAATAACCGAAACCGAACCGAAAAGGGAAAAAACCGAACCGACCAAACCAATTCGGTTCGGTTCGGTTATTCGGTTATAACTGAATGATGAACACCCCTACCGGGCACCATATAATTTCTCATGTGTTTATCTTTTCCTTAACATCAAATAGTTAGATACGGGTAAATTAAGTTCCCATACTATTAGCGCTGCAACTCGAGCCGGGTTTTACCCGACCCGCATCGACCCGACCCGAAAATAGCCTGGGTTGGGTTCAGGTTTCATGGGTTTCGAGTCGAGCCGGGTTGAGCATTCAAAAGCCCGCATGAATCTCGGGTCGAGCCGAGTTTGAAGGGGCCCGACCCGAGTTACATGTTATAGTATGTACATTTTTTTCTATTGTTAGTTAAAAGTTAAAAGTAAAAACCCACGCACCCACTATTATTGTATGTGAGTGTAATTTCCGCTTCTATGAGTTGAGTTGATTCAAGTGTTTGATTCAGCATTGTTTGATTGTAATTACAACATTGTTTGATTACAGCATTGTTTGATTCAAGTGTAATGTGAGTGTAATTACATCATTGTTTGATTCAAGTGTACTGTGAGTGTAATTTCTACTTCTATGAGTTGAGTTGCCTTGCCAAACAAGAATTTTCCTTAAAAATTTGCGTCAACGTGAAAAAACCCGACCCGACCCGACCCGAGATATTTCTCGGGTAGGGTTGGGTTCTCCAAAACCCGACCCGCCCGACCCGAGTTGCAGCCCTACATACTATATAAAACATCAGCTGCACTCAATTGGGAGATAAAAACACACACACACACCATTTAGAGAGAGAGAGAGAGAGAGAGAGAGAGAGGTTTACGAAGCAGTGCTGAAAGGGAGTGTAACTTCCCTGAATGAATTGCTCAAACTAGACGCTCGCGTTCTGGATAAATGTGCAGTGACTGATGAAGGAAATCCTTCACACATTGCAGCTCTATATGAACACGCCCGATGCCAAGTGCAGAGGCAAATAGCCTTTGCCAAAGAGATATTATGCCGAAAAACCGGAATTCGCCAGCCAATTAAAGTCCAAAGGCTATTTGCCTCTGCACTTGGCATCGGCAGTGGAAATGGTAAAAGATTTGTTAAAAGTAGACCCTAAGACTTGTCTTGTTCGTGATACAGAGGGAAAGATTCCTCTCCGTAATGCTGAAATAAACGGCCTAGTCGAGGTTTTGGAAGTATTAATACGGTAACAGATTCAGGTATGAATTATCTTCTTCTTCGATCTCTATTTTTTTTTTCCAAAATAAAAAACACCCCCCAATTTTCCAAAATTTTCAATCTTGTTGGGCCTTGGATTCTTTTTCATAGATATATAAAATTTCGCAGAAAGCCATTTCGCGGCTGACTTTTGCATGAGATAACGGCGCCCCAGGTGAATTAATTCAACGAAAACACAAAAAAAAAACACTACTGGTGGTGGTGGTACTAATTGTGACAGTGACCTACCAATCGGGACTAACCCCACCTGGTGGCTTCTGGCAAGCTGAACTCAACACAACGGCAAAGATACAAGCAGTTAGCCATAATATTTCCCACTATAGTAGGTTGGCGGTCATGGCACTTAAAAACTATTGTGATTACAAAATTTTTGTTTCCTCTAATTCGCTTGCTTTTGCAGTGTCCGTAGGCATAATCTTTGTGCTACTGGTTCCTAAAAACCCTCGAGGCCGAAGGGGTGTGATGACCACTTTGTTATTTGCTGTGGGTAGCATGTGTGCAGGTTACACCCGGGGAGTCACTACCATCTATCTCTCCGGGGGAAAACATTAGCCTATTCTTTTTATTGACGTTGTGTTTGTTTATGGAAGAGAGACACATGGCGAATGTTTAGATGGGCTTATTTTGGAATTAAGAAGAAAACTTTGCTCCAGACCGGAAGAAGTTTCCTTCAAGCCCTTGCTAATAATCTAATAGCAAGGGGTATGGAAATACCAATTCCTTCTGAAAATAAAAAGCAAGCATGGAATTGACATTTCCACATTAGAGGGGATGGAGGAAGTTCCTCCAGACCGGTCTGGAGCCAAGTTTTGTTCTGCAATTAATCATCAATCATACTCCTCCTCCTCCTATTCTGCCTCTTGCCTCATTCAAACATCCTATTTAATATTCTTATTATGAATGATCTAATAGCCTTTTGTTATGTATATTCTTATTATGAATGATCTGATTCTCTTTTGTTATTTATATTTTCGTTGTCGTGCATGCAGTTTATGATATATATGGGATTTATTAGGCACCAGCGCAAAAGTCATTTCACAGAAGGGCTGTGTTGCATGAGAGAGCAGCCACCTCGGATGAATTAAATGAATAAGACCAAATCTGTTGAAAAGTGAGCGTATGTGGCTGCTCTCTCATGCAACAGTAGGTGGCTGTTAAAGGCAAAATGGAAAATACAAAGTTAAAAACAGATGGTAAAATACATGGACATGTCATCCCGACCTGCGTTATGTTCATATGCGGCACGCTCATTATTGCAGCACCAACTCAGCAATTCCTTCCTAGGAATGAATATAGTAGTAGTTTATAACCATGGGAATGTAGATATGAAAATCCAGTTTCCATAGCTTCCCCAAGCTCCGAATGTTCATGTTCCAAGCTCGGGTCTTCTTCTAATGACATTATATTAGATGGCAGCATAGTCACAGGCTTCTTTTGAAGTAGAAGCTGTCAATTGAAGCTTCCCAACAACCTCCCCCATTCCGTAAAACTCACGGATTAACCCGGGAGGGTGTGGCTCTTTGGCGTAAAGTCATGGGTATTGTTAGACCTAAAATCGGTAAGGGATTTTTCATTACCCATTGGTCTGAGCTTTGATCCCCTATTTATAGGGAAAATCTGGTGAGGTGTCCTGGACAGGTGTCCAGGACAGGTGGCGGCCTGTGAGAGGCTGCAGCTCACCTACTCTGAGACAGGTGGCGGCCTGTGAGAGGCTGGTGTTTTCACACCCCATCAGGTATGCTCCCCAGTGACGAGCGTTCGAATCCCCCCTTGTTCAACCGATGCGCGTGGTCTACCGGGTGCCTGCGTGCATCCCTAGGGACTAGTCCCGGCCCACAAAGTGGGGTGGGGATACCCTATGGCATTAAAAAAAAAAAAAAAAAACTCACGGATTCGCTGTTGAATTCCATATTACCCTGTCGTCCAGTTCAAATTCTTGAGCCTCAAGAACTTCTCAAGTCTCTCAACCAAGAGCTGAATGCATGATGATGTTCGACTTCGAATCAGATACACCTATGTCATGATCCGTTCAGATTCCTTATAGGTCTTATCCTTTTCAGAGTGCTTTTCAAAACCTAATTTGAGTCTAGTTCACAATCCATTTCGAATCAGATCCTCTGTCGGACAATCCTAGGTCCTACTAACGTTGTGCATTGCCTAGGATTAAGGCATGGAAGAGGTAAGAAACTCAAGAGAGAGGAGAGTCCTAGGTCCTACTAACTTTGTACCTTTCCAGATGAAGACCATCGATGTAGCGTGCCACACATTGTGTCTCGGTCTCCGAAATATCGTTCCTAGACAATAGTTTGTAAAACTCCTCTTTTTTTATTCCTTACTGATTTACTACCTTGACGGCAAGTTTGGTAGTGCTGGAAGAGTAACAAATCCAAAGCCCCTCGAAAGGCTCAAGCCTTTCCCTCCACAGTATCTCTTATATGGATACAAAAGTTTATTCTACTTTCTAATGTGGGACCAAACTTATTGGGAGAGAAGTGAACAAGCTCAAAATTTTGAATTTAGATGGCAAAATTGTAAATAAGAGGAATCAGTTGAAAATGCAAAACTTTTATTTTTTATATTAAAATAGTAAAAGTGTGTTGTCTTATCTATGACAGAGGTAGATATATCGCATAGTAAAAGTGTGTTGTCTTATCTATGACAGAGGCAGATATATCGCTACTACTGAGATAGGAAAAGATATGATGGATAAAAAGATTTTAAGAACAGGTTTTGAAGGAACAAGAGTGTGGTTTGTTGTAATAGTGCCATAGACTTAAGCAAGACTTTCAAATTACTTAAATATTATTTAATGGATGAAAATGGGAGAATTTATAATCCTTATCCATGCAGGAACATCTCCAGAAAATAGACAGGATTTTAGGATTCCTCCATGAGGACTCCGAAAAGGTACTTTTGGAACACCTCAGTTTGCAACACATCACTACCGCACCAGGAAAATTGATATTTGGTATCACCATATCCGTGATGTGATTGAGAAACAGTTGAAGCAATTGGAGAAGGTTCATAGTAACATGAACCCATCTGATATGACAAGTAAGGTTGTACCTAGAGAAAAGCTCGATCAATTGCAAAGACATGGTCGCTATGGACTCCAAGTGAGGGGTTAAGGTTGGTGCTCCCTCTTCCATGGGGTTTGGGCGGAGGAGATTGTTGTCAGGTCCATCCCCATGATGTTAGTCCACGCCCCCCACACACATATAATTGCCTAAAATCCTATTTTGAATATGATACAAGTGAATGATGAGTGAATCCTCATTGAGAAAGGGATAGGAGACAAGAAGAAAGAAAGACCTCATTGAGGGTTTCTTATGTGTTTCAGGTTTGCTTTGGTATCGAAACCTACGGCTTTTTCGGGCACAGTCCTTAAAGATTTTTACCGTGGTTTTAATCCTCCTTATGTAGTAGACTTTGTGAGGGTTTGATTTCTCCATCCTGAAGATCAGTATGTGTATGTGGGAAGAGATTGGGATTTGTCGTTTCTAAGAAGGTAACCCATATATCTCTCTAATTTCTTATATTTTCTCACGATTTGGGTGAAAACTTGAGAGGGACATTGCATTATCTATTTTAATTAGTGGAGATTTTCGTCGGATTTGCCCCGTGGTTTTTCCTTTTTTATTAAAGGGTTTTCCACGTAAATCCTTTGTGTTCTATCGAGTGAATGTTCTCTTGATGGTTTGATTCTTTAATTCACATATAGACTTGTTTTACCATTTCAATAGTTGTTCTTCGAAAAAATCCTACAATAAAAACCCCTCGACAAACTCTTAGATCTCAAAACATTGGGCTAAATGCAACAATGTTTTAGAATAGGCGGTGTCAAATGCTCATTACGCGATCTAAAAGCACAAATTTTAGGTTCTTTACTTGCCTTGAGAGTTAGGACATGCTTGTAGGGTTGCATGCCCCATTTCCCATTTTACATTTATGATTGCCATTTATGTGGATCTTTATTCAAGTTTGGTAGTTTATATATGGAGAATATAAATGAGAATTTATTTTTCTTTAATTTCCTCTGCCTCTCTAAAAAGAAGTCAATGTATAGTCCATAAGATTCGAACATGCATTTTTATTTATGTATAAGAAATTAAGTTTAAAAGCCTCAACTTTGCAGACCATACAATATTTGCTCCGTAACACCGGAGTGAACGTAAATGCCTCGAATGTGGACGGATGTACAGCATTGGATGTTTGGCTGAACAATAGAGACTCATATGTCGATGTTATAATCAATGTTTGGCAGAACAAAAGAGAAAAGATGATGATGATGATGACATGTTTTCCTTTCTGTCTTATAGTGCAATTCCAACTAATAGGGATGCAAATATTTGTAAGAGAACAAAGACTTCAAATTCAAGCGAGTCATGTTGTGAATGTTTAGATGGGCTTATTGAGCAATCATAATCAGGCTACTTATCCTCTGCGTCTAGCCTGCCTCGTTCTCGGCATGTATTTGTTATGCTTATTATGAACAATCTATTCTGTCTTCTTCATGTTATTTATGGGTATTTATGTTTTAGTCATGTGTTATGTAATTTATGATTTATATGTACATGGAAAATGCTTGAAATAGAGGTGCCTTTACATTCCTTCCTAAGATCACAATCTTGAATCTTGAGGGCTGATTTAATCTTAAGGAGAGTGTCACTCAACTCGACCAAGGTAAGCGATCCAGCCTTTAAGGGCATGTTTGGATACTCTGAACAAAAAAACTGAAAATATTTCTCCACAAAAATCATTTTTTCCTAACTTGGTAAGCCATTTTCTACCTAGAATTTTTAATAAAATATCATCAGAAATCCTTATAGAACTTGGATTTGCCAGTTAGCAGTGTACAGTTTACAGTTATTGCATTGATTTGCCACTTAGCAGTGACTATCATATATGCTTGATATTTATGTTGTTACTTATAGAACTTTTTTTCTTTTTTTAATCATTTACTTATAGAACTTGTATATCTCATTGGGCTTTAGCACACTCGTTAGTATATATATTTACAGATGCTGAACAGTAAGTGAGGAAGTTGAGAAGAAAGTACTTTCAACACCAACCACTGCACATGTAAAGGATTTCTTTACATCTCAAAGTCTTCAGTAGTAAACATTCAGTAATTGATTTAATTAGTTGACTAAATTGTCATTCAGTGTAGTCCAGGTAGGACATGACATTTACTTTAGCTCAGCAGTATACTTTTTTACACATGAAACTTATCCATTTAAATTTATGAAATTATTTAGTTTAGTTATGCTCTGTTTATTGCATGGTTTGTTGGAATGCCTTGCATATCTGTGCACTTACGTGTGGCGTTGTCACGTGCCTAGGGCCGAGTTTCGGTTTGGGACGTGACAAAATGAATACCAACACAACTTCAAGGTGAAAAGCTCAACCAGAGTTGCACTAAGTACTATGGGTAAGATTGAGCACAGGCATTCACATGGATTCTTAACTGAATGATTTACACAACAGAGTGTATGATCCAGATGATGTTGACTAAGCAAAATAAGAAATCCAATAATTAAAATATCCAAACTTTAAAAGAGACTAATAAAGATACTTATGTATGATCCTTCAGATTAACAAATGAGCAGATCAAATAATTTAGAGGATCCGCATACACAATCATTTTTTCTTGTATTAGATACTCATATCTGAATCCAGGTAAAATGGATATCAACAACTTAGACAAGGTCAGATATCAACAATACCAGCAATCACATTTAATAGAAAAAACATTTTCCTATACTGAAGATAACTAAAACACAAAGTAGTTGCATAATAGTAACTAATTTATCTAGGGCAGTGATAAATCGACCCCTAATATCTTAAATCGACCCCCATCTCTCTCTCTCTCTCTCTCTCTCTCTCTCTCTCTCTCTCTCTCTCTCTGCACTGCCCTATATGGGGGTCAATTTAAGATATATGGGGGTCGATTTGTCACTGCCCTTTATCTGTTATCTACTTAGTGTGGAAATGACAGTTTCTAATAGCAACCGAGAAAGCATTCGCCTGGTTGGAACCAAGGATTTGACATGCTTGGCAATGTGGGTAAGTTCTATTTCAGAGCCCAGACAGGTGGTGTGATGACAGAGCTTTTGTTCATGTTCGAATAAGTTCCAGGATTTGGCAAGAGCTTTTGCTCATGTTCTTGGGAATGAAAAGGAAATAAAGAAAGTGTACAATATCTCTGGAGAAAAACAAAAAAAATTCCATAATTATATTTACATGAATAAATAAAAAAAGAAAACAGAAGTATTTACTCTCACATTCCACCTGAAATGACAGAAGCAAAACTTGGCAAATTTCAAAGACATAAAAATTCCAGTAAAACTTGCCTTCACCCATTTTGGTGCATTTCCACAGGTAAAATTCTGGCCCTGGGCAAGAAAAATCAGGAAGCATATCAATTACTACCAACTGATGAGTATTAGTATGATTTGCCTGAAAGTAAAAGGCTAAAATCACAAATGGGTTATTCTTTTAAACACAGGTTTCTATGGGGAATAAGCTATAAAAAGGCGAAATTGAACTTACTATTACATATATAATGTTTATGAAAAGAATGGCATTTCACTGGACCGTGTTGCTATACATACGACAATCAAACTTCAATTCAACCACGCAAAGTAACTCAACATAAATCTATTAAGCACTAAAACTTGGGGATTTAAACTAAAAGTCATAGATTCCATGTCTAAGTCCCATCAAAAAGGGGATTTAAACACCCATATTTGATATGATTTTATATAAACTTGGGTGATCCTCCTTTGCTTTCTTTTATTTTTAGATAAGGTCTGAAGATATTCAAACCTCATGAATCTAGCATCACTTCACATACTTGAGGCAGATAACCACCACAAACTTTTTCTTTCATGCCTATGAAGCTGACAAACAAAGCATGATCCCTCTTATGGGGTAAAAAGGACTCATAGGTCCCACAGAGGCCTATCTTCTAATGGGGATTAGATATGAGATTTCCTTCATTAGTAAGACGACAATTCCATAGAAAATGATATCTTAATTGAAATAAGATGCTGTCAAAAAAGAACCCAGGATAATCATCTCAGGTTGGAAATAGAAGTTGGTGGGAACAAAGGGCCATGAGAAAGATGTTATAATAAAATTTAAACACGCTCACTGATTCCTTAGCAATTCTTATCCTTCCTCCAGCTTCTCTATCAATGCTGTTGTCCTAGATTTGAATCCATCAAATTTTATTCATCTTGGAATAGCCGGCGTACTGATCCCGAGAAAGCCAACTTTTGAACTATGCTAAGTCAAACAATAAATAAGGGGAATGATATTGGCAAGACCAAGAACAAAGTAAATATAAAGTACATATACCTCAAACACTAACTACCAAACAGTTAAATATAATCAATTTATTGCAGCAGAAGAGAGAAAAAATAACAATGATCCATGAGAGAATGAGAGAAGGATCTACAAACACACCCCTACACTTTCAGTCTCTATCCTTACTCCCTCAAATCGACAAAGGCACGAGCAAGAGATGGTTGGTACCAGTCTCTATCCTTAGAACTTTCAAAGGCATGAGCAAGAGACCCTTCTCTTAGAGGAGACTAACGTCACCTGCAACAGACAGAGTCTCTACACTTTGAATTTAAGTTTCTCTTGGTCACAATAAACATCACCTAATATATAGATCAACTAGAAAGGAAAGCGCTCCATAAAATATAACCCAAGTTGATAGATCAGCTTGAGCATTAATCACTTGACATCCATATTTACATGCAATTAGGTTTAGAGATGAGAGCATGCATTCTAGAGTTTTATTGGGTATAGAAAATCTCTATACTATATCATAAGTTCACAATTAATAACTAACAAACAGAAAATTTAAGAAGTTTAAGAACAATATTAAGTGGAACACTAAAGTTCAACCAAGTCCAACGGAGAAGACGATGGCAGGCAATAAGACAGGAACAAATTTAGGAATGTAAAGAGCACAACAACTCAAATTTGAAATGGAATGAAAATGAAAACACAGTAAAGAAAAGGAATATTGCTATACTTATGACTTGCACTTAAACGGACACAAACAGTACTTGTTTACTGTTGTTGTGATATGTTTCAACAGAGGTTCCAAAGTGTGAAAAACCGAATTAGTTCTGGAGATAAAATCTATATCTAACTTGTTTCAATTTCAATGAAGTAAAGATTAAGGGATAATGAACTTTTCACAGTGGTTAACAATCAGTCGTGACTAGTTCCTCGATTCCAGGTCAATTTAGAGTGTGAAAAAAAACAGGTAAAGCAAATTCAAATAGAGCTGAACTCTGTATCTGATAGCAATATGCGGCTCAATTCAGACTTGCATTTGGAAGTAGTTCTAGTGTTTAATCTTCCAATACGTTGACAGTGGTCTTTCAGTTCAGTTTCAGTTACGTTCCTAATGTGGCAAGGAAAAGTGCGAATTAATTGCAAATCGTGACAGAATCCAATGTGAAAATACAAGCCAGATTGAGTCCTAAGTCCTAACTAACATCCGACTTTAATTTGATTTAGGATAGATTCGAATATGTCAAAGTTCTGCTCGGACATGCAAGGATTTTCAGAAATGGAAATCAACTACCTTTTGCTAATACTTGCTCAGATAAGATTTAAATTACCTAAGGACTTTCATATTATTTGAGATTATATAAGATTATATCCGATAGAGAAAGAGATGGGTAACGGTAAAATAAGTTTTGGGAGAGTTTGAGTTAGGGTTTAGAGAGAGAGAGGGGATGGGAAGGAGATGAAGTTTTCTGAAGAGAAAGAGAGGTCCGGTTAGGGTTTCTTCAAAATAGATTTTGGGAGGGTTTCGATAGAGGTTTTGGGACGATTTAGATTAAATATTTATAACAGATTATAAACCCTAAAATACGAGAGAGAGAGAGAGAGAGTATGATATTTTCCAAAACCCCTAAAAATTGGAAGACAAAAAAACCCTAAAAACAGGAATAAAGGATATGTAATTGATATTCAACCTAATCAGATTCACCTAAGTTCTGATGGATATTCATTTGGAATCGGAACCTCCATCGGACTATCCGAGGTCCTACTAACGTTAACCACTGCCCAGGATTAAGGCAGGGAAGAGGTAAGAAACTCAAGAGAGAGAAGAATCAGCTTTCAAAGGAAAAATGGAAAGGGCATTGATAAATCGACTCCCAAATATCTTAAATCGGCTAATAAAATGTTATTTGTAGTTTAAATTAGGTCTTTTAATATTACAAAATTACCCCTGACATGAATGAATGTACATATAAAAGGTCTTTTGTACACCGACCCCTTGGTCATGGACCAAAATACTTTTGTACCTCAGGATCATGGTTTCAAATTTCAGGTACGGAATGTCTTTCCGTCCTCACTGAAACTGTACAAAATTTCGGACGAAATTTGATGAAATCTAATAAAAGAATATTTTATCTGGTATAGAATTTCGAAGTGGGTCGAGCACGCTTGAGAATAAAATCGAGGTGGGTCCTAAACCAGACAATATTTACACAGTGGGATTGGGTCGTGACATGGTCCATCAGACCGTCTAGGTCCATTGACACTCCTACCCCTCAAGGATTTATATCTAAAAAAAGTTTTTTTTTTTTTTACTTAAACCGTATGCGTTGGCTATGTAGGTTACGAAAGAAGCAACAACGACTATGCACAAAATAATCAGGAACTAGTTGATTATAGGATCTGACCCATGAAGCCAGTGGAGGATAGACTGTTTTTGGCACTCGAAAATGTTGTCGCCTAACCAAAAATCAAGGCTACCAGTGTGGAAATTTGGTGAAGATGCACGAAACATCGATATTTTGGGCCGAAAATTTGGTAATTTCAGCTGAAATTAGGGAAAGGAATAAAAAATTAATATTTTTTTTTTCAAATTTTGCCGAAATTGACGAAATTTATTTGGTACGTTTCGCGAATTTCGGATTCGGACGTTTTGGTTTTGGTCTTGATAGAAATTGAAATTTCGGATAAATTTAAAACCTAGACTAGAACAAACCACCTGCTCACAGGCATTCAAATGGGTTTAAAGTTAATGACTAAACTAAACTACTTTCTTGAGAAATTGTTTGTAAAAAATTAAAATGGACGAGTGTATAGAACAGATTACAACAACAACAAAAATCATGTTGCTTAATTTTGCCAACTTACTAACGACGGATGGGCATGCAATCGATAACAGCGATGACTATCCGAAAAAAAAATAACAAAAGATATTTGTGGTGCTCAAAAGCTAACCCACGTTGGAGGGAAACTCCAAGGAAAAAGTGTAAAAACCCCTTTTCTCCACAAGAAAAGAACACTTTTCATTCAACACCTTAATTGTCAAAAACCAAGCTCTCCAAGTTCAGCCATCCACCTCTTTTACAATTCATCGGATTCTATTTTAGCCAACAAAATAAACAAAGAAGAATAATTTAGAAATTATCCTATAATACTAAGACAATAACTTAGAAACTATCCTATGTTACTAAGACAATAATTTAGAAGCTAGTCTATAACACCAAAACACTGAATCGTTTTGTAAACTTGACAAAACTAATATAGATTGCATCTGATGACACCAAGGCTAATAATAGCATCCTATAGAAAGCTTGCCTTTTCACAAGCACTTGCCTCTTGACATGCATTTTTCACAACAGTAACAATTCTAATAATAGAAAGCACTACTGATGGGCCTTTGGAAAGAAATCAACCTGTGTCTAAATGTCGGTCCCAATATTATCACACACGTATCATCCATGCAGCATGCTAATAATGTAAAATAAGCACTAGTTGTGGGACCTCTTGGGATGGTCCATCCAAACCGTGCAGACCTCGGCAATCCAATCATACAGTCTTGCATCAGTCACCCTCTCTATGAGAAAACTCGACCTCGACTTTGATTCAGTGTTGAGTATTTGGGGAATAAGGATCAGAATGGCCGTGATAGATATATAACTCGCTCTGACTTCAAACTGAAGTCCTTTTCAACGAATCAGATACTTCCACCGTGATATTAATCTGATACTTTTGGATGGACGGTGGACCTTGATTTTGCTAGAAAATGTGCTCTCGATATGCTCGTCGAACCGGGATAACAGAGGCAAAAAGAAGCCTTCACTACTCTCAAAATTTAGGGTCGGACAATCGTCGAGGTTGGGCCAATCTTCGTCCTTCACGGAATATATCTGGTCACCTACATAGTTCTCTTACTCTTTCAGGTGTTCCGTCAAGGCCTTGAAGTTCAACTGAAGGTCTCACAAAGCTCACCCCAGTTCTAGGCACAACTGTCGTTCCTCATGTAACTAGCATGTCAAATTTTACACTTGACATTCCAATTTACTATTGGTGATTTGTTGATCTCTCATAGGTGGATTTTGATGCTCTCGAGAACGATGCCGAGTGACTCGACTCCTCCAGGCTTGTTGAATAGCATATGTAGCCCATTTGATTCTCAAGTAATTGTTAAGGACAATTTTCTGACGAACTCAACTTTGAATAATAGTGGCGGAAGTAACTTAACTTCGGTATTCATTCTTAGCCCGGTACATTGTCTTTTGAATTGTAAGGCATGCGGCTTTCCTTCTAGCAAAGTCCTTGGCCCTTTGGGCTTTTTGCTTATGCATTTTTCTAGCCTGAAAATCTATGACCTGTTGATATGTTACCGATGCAAACATTTTCAAGAAACAACCACGTACCTCCTTCCAATTATCGAATGGTGGTTTTCTCAATTTGTGTTGCTCTTGTTCCATGAGTATCCATAAAGATTTGGCGCGATTGGCTACATTCTCCTTTGCATACCAAAATCAAATCTTTCTGGCTCAGTCCGTATAGCTCGCAATACGCCTCGATAGCCTCGATCCAAGTAGTGCACTCGAACTCACCATCGCCATAGAAGATAGGAATTTCACCTAGTTGCAATTGCTCCATAGATTAGATAATCATCGTCTTCCTGGATCTGCAGTAGATAGAACTCCCGCAGAGCCTAGCTCTGATACCAATTGACACCGGATGGGCATGCAATCGATAACGGCGATGACGATCTGAAAAAAAAAATAACAAAAAATAATTGTGGTGCTCAAAAGCTAACCCACGTTGGAGGGAAACTCCAAGAAAGAAGTGTAAAAACACCTTTTCTCCACAAAAAAAGAACACTTTTCATTCAACACTTTAATTGTAAAAAACCAAGCTCTCTAAGTTCAGCCATCCACCTCTTTTACAATTCATTAGATTCTATTTTAGCCAACAAAATAAACAAAGAAGAATAATTTAGAAGTTATCCTATAATACTAAGACAATAACTTAGAAACTATCCTACAATCTAAGACAATAATTTAAAAGCTATTCTATAATACTAAACACTGAATCGTTTTGTAAACTTGACAAAACTAATATAGATTGCTAATTAGAAATGCAGCTGGGCCCATGTAAGCTAAAAGAAGGAAGGGTAATGCCACACATGTGAAGGCAACCATTGAAAACCTGACATATCCAAACAAAGAGTTAGTTCTACCCCTCCAGTCACATGCAACCATTTATTTTCACTAAAACACCATTCCCTGTCAAACACAAATAGGAAGATAACTTTAAAAAAAAAAAAAAAAGTTCTACAGTCTAACAACAAATGTTCACTTACGCACCTTTTCTGTACATTATATCTTCACTTACGCACCACGCACCTTTTCTGTACATTATATCTTCACTTACGCACCTTTCTTGATTGCCTCTGCATAAAGCAAATATGGTTAAATCTAATTCCGGCTAATTTATTTGACTACGGGATGCTATATATCTTGGACTCTTGGTTTTAAAACTTACTCCGTTTTTCTCTACATTTTTCACCGTAGCCCGTGATACACGTTTCACTCTTTTCCTTTCAAATAATTGTACGACCCACTACTCTCTCTCTCTCTCTCTCTCGTTATTTGTAAAAGTTCCAAAAATAATCAAGTCAATGTCAAGCAAAGAAAGTATAGCTTTTTAAAAAGTAGCTTAGCTACTTTTCCCTAGCTGAATAGTGTAACTCACACCAATCACGTCCTAGAACACACCGAGGCAGTTGGCTCATCGGCATAAAGTCACGGGTCACGGGTATGCTCCCTGTTGACGAGTGTTCGAATCCTGCCTCCGACTTACCTGATACACGTGGTGCGTGCATCCTTGGGTGTAAGGGGTGGGGACATCCTACGTCTCCTATATTCTCTTTGCTGATTTACGGTTCACACAAATTCAATTTGCAATTTCTTTAAAAAAGAAAGTTCTATCTTTTTGTATATCTTTTCACCCTAACATCACCGAGCACTACCTTCTAATAATTCATAATTTTCAAAATGTCTACTCCTACATGTTAGATGCTGGGATTGTTCACAAATAAAATGATATAAAAGCTTAGCTGAACTCAATTTGGAAGATAGACAAAACTCAGAGAGAGAGAGAGAGAGAGAGAGAGAGAGAATGGAGAGTAAAGTTTACGAAGCAGCACTGAAGGGGAGTGTAACTTCATTGCACCAACTGCTTGAACAAGACGCTGGCATTCTGGATAGATGTGCAGTGGTTGGTGTTGAAGGAAATCCATTACATGTTGCGACTCTCCGTGGACACGCCCATTTTTGCCAAAGAGATTTTAAGCCGAAAACCGGAATTCTCCAGCCAACCTAACTCCAAAGGCTATTTGCCTCTGCACTTGGCATCGGCAAAGGGGAACATCGAATTGGTAAAAGATTTGTTACAAGTATACATTGAGGCTTGTCTTGTTCGTGATCTGGAGGGAAGGATTCCTCTCCATACTGCTGCAATAAATGGCCGAGTCGAGGTTTTGGAAGCGTTAGTGGGTGCGAAACCTATGACGACTTGGTTCTTGACAAATGAGGGAGAACCGATTCTGCACTTATGTGTGAAACAGGAAAACGATGATTTGAAGTGCATAAAAAAGTTGGTGGAGTTAGTTGATGCCAAAGAGCGTGAGGAATTTCTCAAGATGAAGGATAATGATGACAATACTCTCCTCCACATCTCTACAGCTACGAAACGGATTAAGGTATGATTTATCTTCTACACCTCTGTTTTACAAAATTTAAAATATCCCTCTTACTTGGAAAATTTCAACCCGGCTATTCTACCTCTTCTTTATAATCTTTTGTGTCTTTCTTCCAAAATCACAGATGCCATTTCCATTCCTGGTTTTTCTCTCACGACCAGAAAGAAGAGAGAAAACGAGATAAGATTTTAAGATCGTTTAAGTTAATAAAAAAAGGGGGATTTTGCAAAAGAAAGTTTTCTACTTTGCTTTATTTGCAAAAACAGAGTCGTCTAGTTTGACAAATTGCAAAGAGAGTCATCCGTTTGAGTGAATTTTCGGTTTATTTACAGGGATATCATCGTAAATTAAAGGTCCCTCTAAATAAAACTTGAACTGCAGTTGTTCGAGATACTTTTTTCATGTGCAAAAATATTGTTGCGAATTTTTCTTCATTCCCACAGTATGGAGGGAAATTATATTTAGAGTGATTTTATTATGAATTAAAGGTTCCTTTGAATAAAACCTGAAGTGTAGTAGTTAGAGTTACTTTTCTTCTTGCGTAATCAAACAAAGAAAAATTACGAAACCTTGGAAAAAAATTCATTTCTATGCTGAATCTTTTCATTATAAAATGAAGATTAACATTCATAATAAGAAAAATAAATAATGAGAAAGATGAGGCAGAGGGAGAGTAGCATATATATGATTATATATACCCAGTAACCCCATCTAAACATCCAACACATTTATGTGATCCGTTGGACGATACTCTTCTTTCTTTCTAATTATTCCCAACTTCCCTAGCAACCGTCCAACCCAACGGACAACTGGGCCTACCAGAAGTAGGCCCATCACCAGCAACGAAGCCACCACCACTTCTGTGAGGATCGGTAAAAAAGAAGGATTTCCAGCATTTTCCCCCGAAAAAGAAAATTTTTTTGTAGCATTTATCCATGGAGATGTGTTGAGTACTCTCACTGTGTAAGTCATCACCATTGAAGTGATAGCAACCCACAAAATCATCATCAAAGTGATCCTAGAAATCCATCTACGAATTGGGAATCCGCTTATCAGCAGTAGGATTATGCCTGGAGATGCTGCAAAACCCATTGTATTATAGATAATGAAATAAGAGTAAGCACCTTTATCTTTGATACCCAAGATTGCCAGACCACTGTAATTAGATATATTGTAATCTGATGTATTGCTTGAAACCGTTGTTGCATTGTTGAATTCACCCTGCCAGACCCCACCGGGCGGGCTTAGTCCAGTTTGGTATGTCACCGTTGCAATTAGTATTGCCACCACCATTAGTGTGTTTCCTGCATCGTTCAACCAATCATCCTCTTTCTTAAGTTGTTTCTTCCTTTTGCTCCCTCCGAAGCACCCCAACTGAGGGATATTTCGATTAATATCTTTGGATCTTGTATCTCCAACGGATCGAAGCCTTCGTTTGATTCTTTCATTGATTCGTTTGGTTCTCGCATCGACACTTGATTTGTCTGAACTCTCTAACAAAACATCCAAGGCCGTGGATCCGTCCACGGTCAAGGTGTTTACGTCCACTCTAGTGTTGCAAAGCAAAAATTTTATAATCTGCATATGATTTAAATAAAAATATAGAGTATTATCATAGAGATAGTAACTGTCATTAGGTTTTCCCTAATGAATCTACTAATCTCACCCACTACTAAGCAAGCAAGCAAATTAATGGACCAAATCAGGAACACTAAAAAGTCATCATAAAGTTTAAACTAGTAATTTTGAATTATAAAGTAGAAAAGAAAAATAAAATTAAAAACCATAGCTTGGACTCACGCAGACATCACGTCTGTAGTCACAGCCCTTTCCGGCTCAGTACTATGCATGCACACGCAACACATAATTTGCCTCGCTGTTATCTCTCCCGTTCTCTTCTCTCCCTTCTCTAGATCCATACCTTTTAGAAAACAATCTCAGCTCTTATAAGTATGGTAAGAATTTTCTTCAAAAGTAATGTAACGTAGGATTAATGAAGACACTCCATTACCTTTTCAGCCTTGGTCATCTCTTAGGTTAGGGCCCTACCCAGCTTCTGATTTGTCTCAGTGTATGACTTATAGTGTGGATAGTCTGAGGTATATGCAACAGCAGTGAGGGGATGCCGATCACTGTTCAGGCATGGGATCCTCTTAGCCGTGGACATTTCAAGTCGAATTTTGACGGCTCAAGCTTTAGAAACCCAGAGCTGATGGAGTAGGTAGACTTTTGTGTGATCATGATGGTACAATGATATGGGATTTCTCAAGTCCCATATAGGAAGTGCAGACTCCAATGAGGTGGAGATCATCGGTGTGCTTCAAAGAATCATGTTGATTGCGCCGAGCATGCTAGATCAGGGTGTAGTGTAAAGTGACGCTCTAAATGTGATAAAATGGTTGAAGGGTAGTCTCTCGCATCCTTGCCGTTTTACACACTGGATTGATGAGATTTTGGATCCAGTGGCAGGATCCTCTATCCCCTTTCATCACATGAGAAGATCGGCTGACAGTGAGGCCAATAGGCTAGCCAGGAGGAAGCTTCTAGGTCGTCATTGGAAATCTTTGATTCCTGACCCCATGAAGGGTCTTGGTCTGGCTTTTGTTGTTCTTTTTCTTTTGGGCTTGACTTTTTTTTTTAATGGTGGCTTGACTTGTTTTTTTATCTACTCGATCACTGGTTGCTTCCGCGGTTTCATTCTGTATTAATATAATTCTTTGCCATTCAAAAAGAGAAAAATGTAACGTAGGACTCAACTTTTGCACACCCAACATAAGGAGACTTTATTTGTCGATGAAAATGAAAATGTTTAGACTTTATTTGTCGATTAAAAAAATTCTCTTAATTTTTAAAAAAAAATGGAAATCACTTCTAAAACCGGATTCCGTGCTCAAAATAAACAAGGGGTGAATAAGGCTTTCTGAATTTGTCGATTTATTTGAAACATTAGAACTTTGATACAAATGAAGATCGTAAGAGATTCTGTTTGGATGCAAGGAAAAAAAATTCTTTAAAATTTGATTTTCAAGCATTCTCTAAAATAAAAAGTTCCCTTTGCTAAGAAAATTTCAACCCACCTGGACCATACATTTTTATGGGTAATATAATTTCCCCTTTCTAGGAAAATTTCAGCCCTGCAGGACCATGGATTTTTTTATGGGTTTATTTCTAAAATACAAAATTCTTTTGTAAGATTGCTGACGAGAGAGACATAACTTTTATTTTGGACAAAAATAGGAGAAGAATACCTGAATCTGTCTCATAGCTGTGGAGAGATGGAGGAGAGTATTGTCATCATTATCCTTCAACTTCACAAACTCATCACGCTCCTTAACATCAACCAACTCCACCAACTGTTTTTATGCACTCGAAACGATTACGTTTCTTTTTCAGACACAAGTGCAGAATCGATTCTCCACCATCGGTCAAGACTCGAGTTGTTACAGGTTTTGCACGCACTAACTCTTCCAAAATCTCGACTCGGCCTTTTATTACAGCACTATGGAGAGGAATGCTTCCCTCTGGATCACGAACAAGACAAGTCTCAGGGTCTACTTGTAACAAATCTTTTACCATTTCAATGTTCCCCTTTGCTGATGCCAAGTGTAGAGGCAAATAGCCTTTGGAGTTTAATTGGCTAGCGAATTCCGGTTTTCGGCTTAATATCTCTCTGGCAAAACAGGTGTGTCCATAGAGAGCTGCTATGTGTAAAGGATTTCCTTCAACACCAACCTCTGCACATCTATCCAGGATGCGAGCATCTTTTTCCAGCAATTCGTGCAAGTATGTTTCATTCCCCGTTAAAGCCACTTCATAAACCTTACTCTCCATACCCCCCCCCCCCCCCCTATCTATCTATATCTCTCTCTCTCTCTCTCTCTCTCTCTCTCTCTCTCTCTCTCTCTCTCTCTCTCTCTCAATTGTGTTTCTTATCTTGAAATTGGGCGGAGCTGATCTTTTATATCATGTATCGACATATGATCTAAAGAGACTTTACTTTTAGTTTTTTTTTTGCTGACATTTTCTAGGAAGCTAAGTTTTATGACTTTTAGAATTAGGAAAACATTTAGAAAACGGAACTCCACCAAATGCCAAAAACACTGAAAATGACTAAATCGACCATCATTCACATTGGAACATTTTTTTTCCGAACAGAGTTGATAGCTTGAAATGACGTGAGAGAGAAAGAGCACCACAACTAGTAGGAGACAAAAGAAGGGGCTACGTATCATAGGAAAACTCACAAAAGAAAACCGGAGACCCATATGGTTCTCCTATCTAGAAATTTCCTGGAATTGAAACATGTCCTTATCGCATGCTGGCTATATTGAATCGTTTGTTAAGGAAATTTTATCTCAAAGAAAAAAAAGCATATGCATGGTTGTTTTTAACAAGGTTTTGTGCAAAAAGAAATTTAGGAAAAAAATGGGTTACCAAATCTTGAAAAATTGATTTATGGGAAATATATTTTCAATTTTTTTTTTCATTATAGCCAAACAAGCCGTTAAAGTAGAGATCGGTTATATAAAATAGTATTTAAAAATGCGGATGACGTGCAAAACACGGCCGAAGAGAAATCCTTGTTGACTCAGCGTGGACGCGACCAAGAACGCAGTTGACGCGGTTAAGTACTCGGTTGACGCGGTCATAATTCGGGAGAGTCAAAAGAGTTTTTACTGACTCTGTAGGGCAAAATGCTAAACACGAATGCAGTGTAATGTGGAACATGGCAAGAGTAAAATGGGAGTCGACTCGGGGGAGTCGACGCGAACGCGGGGGAGTTTTAAAATTATGATATAAATAGAAACAAAGGAAATTTTCAGGATCACTCTCGACATCAATATGTACACACCCCATTTTGACCGGGCCCTAAAGTCCCAAAATTGAGTTGAAATCCAGAAACCAAAATTTCTCGAGATTGAACCCAAATGCAAAGAAAATCTGAAATTTTGTCAACCTGTTGTGCTCATTGATAGGTGCAAGCTTTCCAAAAGGTGGTCGTTATTTCAAGAAGCATGCTCGCAAAATTTCAAGTAAATTTGACAAAAAAATTAAGAATAAGACAAGTCAAAATCGTGCAAATATCAAAACAGGTTGTGCAGATATCATTTATCATGGGGTGAAATATCCAACTCGGTGTGTCAATACCAACCCCTTGTGTAACAAAAACAACATCTAAATGTCACCCCTCCTTCCTACCCGAGCCACCCCCTTTGTAGGGTAAAAAGTAGTTACAACTACGGCTGCAACAGGGTCAGGTTGGGTCGGGTTTTTCAAAACCCTAGCCCAACCCTAAATCCCACTATCTCGGCCTTGACCTGCCCTGACCCTAAGTCAGGGCCGAAAAACCTCAACCCATGGCCCGCCCTACATGCTTGCCCTGGCCCACCCTGATTGGCCCTGATTGGGCAAGGCCGGGCTGGGCCGGCCCTAATTGACCCTAGTGCAAATACCTGTTAAGAGTAGACCTGGCAAACGGGTGGGCCGGGCCGGGTCAACCCGCGGGTCATGCGGGTCAACGGGTCGGGTTATCAAATGACCCGCATTTTTGCGGGTCAGAAATCTCGTGACCCGCGCGGCCCGCGGGTGGGCCGGGTCAACCCGCGGGTCACCCGCAAATTCAAACAGTGGTTAATTTAAATGATTTTTTTAATTTGGGAAAATGTTAAAACTTAAAAGTAGGGTATGGCCCGCACCGTGGGATGATCCAAACCGTCCATTAGATGGCCCACAGCCTAAATAGGTTGTGCCCCAAAAATCATTTCAATAGGTTGATCCCAACCCTCCGATCTATAGAGGGTTAGGATCAAGTGATCAACCCTCTAACATTCAGAGCGGAGGGTTGGGATCAAATACAGGTCTTTCAAACATGTAGTTAAAAATTAAAATCAAAAGTTAGAAATTTTCACTATGAAGTATGTGTTGTTACCCAAGGAATACACAATGGAACAATCTCTCTCTCTTGGGTTCAAACATTCTTGACCCCACCACAGTACCAATAACAACAGCAAGCACATTCATCATCACATGCAAGCAGCACTACCAGTAGCAGCAGTTCTTCCTCTTTTTGAGTACCTTTGAACCATACGCAAGTTTGGAGACTTGGTTTTTGTTGTTTGTTGATGACCTGACCGATCCTCAACTTTCCATGAATGAGCATAGCAACAGAAAGTGCTGGAGGCACCATTGTCCCTCTCATTTGTTTCACTGCCTTCTCTTCTTCCATCTGCAAAACATAGACAAATGAATCAAAACCCCTTTAAGAAAACATAGATCTAATCGGCTAATCCACACAAACTAATTGATTCATTTGTCTTGGTTTTCTTAAAATACCACTTTAAGAAAACCAAGACAAATGAATCAAAACCCCCAAAAAAAAAAAAAATTGGTAACCACAACTCAAGTCCACAATGATCTAATCGGCTAATCCACACAAACCAATCGATTCATTTGTCTTGGTTTTCTTAAAATACCACTTTAAGAAAACCAAGACAAATGAATCAAAACCCCAAAAAAAAAAAAAAAAATGGTAACCAATGATATTTGGGTTTGGGAAAAACCGAAAATAAAATTGGTAACCAATGATATTTGGTTTTCTCAAATTTTCATTTTCATTTTCATTTTCAAAAAAAAAAAAAGCAAAAATATCGAAGACAGAGACTCAGAGAGAGTACCTGTGCGGCTGTGCTGTGCGGCTGTGTAGCTGTGCTTCGGCAGAGAGGCAGAGGCTGAGAGAGGGCGATGACTCGGCCGAGTGTAACTCGTGAGGGAGTGAGTTTGGGAATGGGGTGGGGGGGTGGCCGGTGCCGTCGCCTTCTCTGTGTCTTCGACTCTTCGTCGTTTGGGTTTGGAAAAAACCAAAAATGAAATAACGAGGAAGAGGAAGAAAGAAAGTAAGAAACTAGAAAGTAGAAACCCTAGGTAAGTAGTAAAGTAGCTAATAAGCTAAGTTAGGTTTTTTAAAAGAAAAAATATAAACTAAAAAACCAAAAAGCCCGCGGGTACCCGCGGGTTGACCCTGCCCAACCCATGTTTTTGCGGGTTGGGTTGCCCGCGGGTCACATTTTGGCGGGTCACTAAAACCCAGACCCGTGCCCGCAAATTTGCGGGTGGGCCGGGTCGACCCGCGGGCATGGGTCGGTTTTGCCAGGTCTAGTTAAGAGTGCCAAAAATAAAGCAACCACTTATCATAAAGAACAAAATGATCAATAAACAGAGAAAGCGAACAAAATAAGACAATATGAATTCAACAACATGACAGGCAACAGAGACAATTAATAATTATAATCTAAAGAAACACCAATCCAAGATAATAGAAAATATTAACAAAGGAAACATGCATAGATGGTTCAATTCTATAATAGAAAACTTAGGGTCGGGCCGGGTCAAGGTACCCGAGGCATTAACCGAGAACCCGACCCGACCCGAGTAAGGGTCTAAAAAAATGAGCCCTGACCCGCCCTCAGGGTTGGAAAATCCAGCCCTAACCCTGTTCGGGCTCAAGGCGGGTCAGGGCTGACAGGGCCAAACTTGCACCCCTAGTTACAACTTACAAACTTACAACTTACAAACAAAAAAAAAAAAACCTTACAACTTACAAATACACTAAGTGGGCTGTCCTCGTAAGAAAGGGCACTTCCCTTTATTTAATCCCATCTCATTGAGCTGCAGAGAGAGAGAGGGGGAGAGAGAGGGGGAGAGAGATGGGGGTTTCATCACTCTAAATAAGAAAATTGCAGAGAGGGGAGAGAGCAAGCCACCGGCCGTTCGTCGGCCCCTTCTCCCAACAGCAACCTCCATTGATTCCGGCGAGAATCTCTCCGTGCTTACCTCATCCAACCCACTTCTAACAGACCCCATTTTCCCCTCTCATTTCTCATTTTCATCACCTCTATCTCACATCCCCACAACCCATTACTCATTTCCCAAAAATCTGACCTCATCCCCTTCTTTGGAGCAGCCATCCCATCTCCATCATTTTCCTACATCTAGAACCCGTTTACTCCCATCAGATCTAACCCTCTATTGCAACTCCACCATCAAACCCACCTCGCCATTTATTCCGGCAATCCTCATTCAGCTCCGCTCTACAAAAAGGAGAAGAAAAGCGATCTTGGACGTACATCCACGGCCTTAGAAATTCCATCGGAGGTGAATCTCAGGGCCCCATCAAAATCAGTCCAGCCGGTTCAATTTGAGACTCAGGTATATCTCATTTTGCCTTCTTGGTTATGGTAAGTATAAGGATTGCATGAGTTGTGTTAGGATGTTAATTTGCTTATCTGGTGTGTGGTTGATTGTCCTTTACACATATTGGCTCTACACCAATGAGTACTCTTTTATTTTGAAGGATTTAAAGACTTTGATTATATTTGGGTTATGTTTATGAGCTGAGAATCCTTTGATTTTATCCACGAATGGTCTGATCATCCACTCTTCTATTTCTAGCTCCATCACTACTATCAACCATGTTGGTATTCCCACCCAATTTGACTCCCCATTTTTGGCCTAAAGCTACTGTCCATTTGCAGGACCCATGTCACTTTGATCATTTTTTTTTTGAATGGTCCCATGTCACTTTGATCATTCTCAGAATAAATTTTGTTTGTTTGTTTGTTTTGGTCTTGGTGCCTTAACCCTGGTGTGATTAGATCCATAACTTGCTTAAAAGTCTATGGTAGCCATGATGCTCCTTTACTTTTGTTGAAATAGCCAAAGATGAGCATGGTTTAGGAAGATATAGTTAGAGGGTATAATATCTCGGGTAATACTATTGTCAAAGAACAGGGCCATTGTTAAATCATAGTAACATGGATGTTAATTGGCAGTTATTGATATTGACACCACCATGTTTGTGCATGTATGTGACCTAATGTGTTTTTCTCTTTTGACGAGCTTGCAACATCCTTTTGGGAATTGTGATGATATCTTGACAATTCTTTGAATGATATCAGATTATGTGTTTTAATGTAAACATTAAAACATGGCAAGGTTACTGTTATTTTACACTTAGCTCAATTATTTTTTTGATAGGCATATGCTTCATTGAGTAGTAAAAGACAAGGTGAATAAGGTGTGATTACAATTTGATGCTTGGGTGAATATCTTTTTGTGAAATTTGGGATGTTTGCAAAACAACATAAATTTCCTGTTCTTTTTATATATGCCTGGGCATATGGTGTGGTGAGTATCTCCTTGTAACATCTGTAAGCTCAAGTTGTCTTAAATACTTGTAAGGTAACTGAGATTCCCAGGACATATGATTTGGGGATCATTTCTTCATGATGTATGTGAGTATAGGTCATTCCTGCATTTGTCAAAATTATGGAGATTTATCTTTCCTGTGTGAATTCAAGTCATTGTGGTAATTGCAAAACTAACTGAGACTTTATTTTCAATGTGTTCGGGTAATGCCCCAAAGATCATTTCTTTTATGGTATATTTGGGTTCAGGCTAGTGGGCCATTTGCAAGGAGATTGTGGGTACTTCCTTTTATGTATAACTTGGAGATTTTCTTTCATGCCCTGTGTAGTTCCAATCTCTGATTTCATAGTTGTTTACACTCTTTTGTTCAAATGGTTAAGGCGTGAATATTTTATTTGAGCATAGTCTATTTCATCTTGAGTTCTTTTCCATTTTGGCACTTTCAACTCATGGTTACCTGTCAAGAATTTTGACTTCCCATTGATTCCTAGCTGCAAATACAAGTAGAATGAATTTAATTTTCTTCTTCTAATCTCTTGGATGTTCCTATTGAAATGGTTGCTGATGAATACAATTTTCTTTTGCTTCTTGGAGCATCCCCTTTAAACTTTTGTTAGGTATAGAGGAGTGCCATGCTTTCTGAATTTAATTCTTATGCAGTTCGAAGCTTTGGTGTGGTAAGTAGAGGAATAGATAAGGTTGAGCTCATATCTTCAGGCTTGATTTTGTTTTGACCTCGGATATCATGCTGTGCATTCGAGTTGTATAAGAGTAAGGTCTGCTTCTTCTTGATCTCATTTATTTTATAACATTGGACTTTTGTGTTTGGATTCGAATGAGATAGAGTTGGTACTTGATTCCTAGCTAAGGTTGTCATCCTGATTTTGTACTCTTTAGTGTAGGTATTTGAATGATGTGGGCTTAAGGTTTGGTCCTTTGGTTGTGCTTCTTCTGAGATTTTCAATCCTGCGTGCATATATTTGATCAATACAGTGGTAGAGCTTCGTATTCAAATCTGATTTCGTTTGGATTTTAGTCTTGTTCTGTTAGTTCAATAAGAGTTGTGGGCTATGATGGGGCTATTCGGAGCCCCTCCTTTCTTCTCTCCTTTTCTCCCCTTCAGGATTTCAGTCAATACTCAGGTTTTTAGAGCTTCCCCTGTTTCCAGGACTTTCATTGGAGTTCGAGCTTCTTCATAGCGTTTGTCATTGTCATTGGTTTTTGGAAGCCTTCACTTAGGGTTCTAGCTATGACGGAATGTATCTTGAGCCAACCTCTTCCCGTCCTGCCTTAGAGCTTTCGCAGGTTAGGGGATTTCATAGAGTTTAGGATTCTGTCTTACTTTCATAGAGTTTAGGATTCTGTCTTACTTTCATAGAGTTTAGGATTCTGTCTTACCTTTATAGAGTTTAGGATTTTGTCTTACCTTCATAGAGCTATAGGATTCTGTCCTACCTTCATAGAGTTTATGATTCTGTCTTACTTTCATAGAGTTTAGGATTATGTCCTACCTTCATAGAGTTTAGGACTCTATCCTATCTTTTTCATAGGTTAGGATCAACCTATGGAAAAGATTTTTGGGGCACAGCCTATTTAGGCTGTGGCCCATCTCATGGATGGTATGGATCATCCTACGGTGCAAGCCATACCATACTTTTTAATAAAGTGAGGAGTGCGATCATCAAAATAGGGGAGTGCTGATAACATTTCCCTATTTTTATTTCTTTTATGGGGATTGGAGCTCTCTTATTTTGTCTTCTAGTGGACGTGGCTCCAATGAATGAGAGTTAGGAAGGAGAACGAGGAATGGGTTTGCTCATATCAAGAAAAATTGCAGATGACGAGGATCATGGTGGTCATGAAGAATAAGAAGAGGAGGGATAGGAGATAGTGAAGCACATTTTAGGCCCTTTGAGAAGCATGGAATTAAGATTTTCTCATCATCTAGTTGCCTGTATATGGAGACACAAGGGGAAGGAATCAGTCGTGGTTCCTTAAGAAATTAATCATAAACTATTTCCATGCATTCTTATGCAAAACACATGGCGTTGAACAAGTCTTTTATCTTTTATTTTCTCTTTTCGTCATTTTATTTGTTGTATTCTTTTGGGGCGCCAAATTTTGCTCTTTTGGTCTGATTTTGGTATTTTTAGAAAGGTTTTTCGATTACCTATCTAATGATCCAAAATTAGATTTACGTTGCAATTTTTGACCGATAAACAAGTAGCTCTTGGCTTCAGTCTGTAATTCCCAAAGAAATATAAGAACAGTTAAAACAATCCAAAAGACCCACCGGTAATGGGAGCTATTGCCCTTTTTACATAAACTTCTCAAAAATAAAGTAAACTACTCCGTTTGGTTGCCAGTTAAATTTTTGTCCCAGGAAGATTTAGTAAAATTTTGGTCCCATCCCATGTTTGGTTGCCTTTTAGCACTAGGTTTTTTTTTAATCCCACTCTTGTAATGATTGCTTGTGTGGTGAATTTTTTAATCCCACTTTTGTAATGATTGCCTTTTCATCTCATCCCAAAATAACCCCAGGAACAAAAAGAAACTCAGGAACCAAAAATAAGCTTGAGAAGAATTGTTTTCTATCCAACAGTTCAAGCAACCAAACAAAGGTTTTTTTTTTCCCACCATAATCCGGTCAACCAAACATGGAATTTTTATTTTACCAGGATACTTCTAGGAATTTTTTTTCCCCACCAATCTCCTGGGATTTTTTTCCGGCAACCAAACAGTGTGGCATCCAATAAGAGAAATCCCCAATTTTTGGAGACTCCTTGTTACAATGGAAGTTTGTGATAATGCTTATCTCATACTTCCAGATCATGAAAAATCTTCTAAACTTGATCATCGTTCCAAAGTGGCGAGTGGAGAAATTTTCTCTAACTCCACGCCATGTCATCTGCCACTTGTTACATTAAATTTTGCCCAACAACGTGCCAAAACTCGCCACATCCTCCGGTAGCTAAAAAGACACGTGGGACCCATATTGTTATTCGATTAACACCACCTCATCATGGCCAAAAAGACATATGGGCTTCCTCTAATTGGCATTTGTGGCCCCCTCCAATCGGGCCCACGCATAGCCACGATCCACCCGGATCATCTAAAGAGCCCAAGATTACACAATTTGGACTTGATTTGGTTAAGTTATAGGCATTTTACAAATATGATATAGGTATGTTGCATGATTACTATTTTAGGAATATTTTAGTCATGTTTCTACTTTTTCTTTATGTTGCTTTAGTTATAAGATTGAGAATAATGGTTAGGCAAGCATTTAGGGTTGCTGTTCTTAGGTTTTTTGCTCTCTATATAATGTAATGGCATGAGAAAAGAAAGAGAGAGTCTGAATAAAGTTTATTTTTGGGATATCACTTGTGAAGAGAGAATTGGCTCTTTCATGTGCGTGAAGGAGCTTTGCTCTTTCATGTGTTATATTGGAGTTTTTCTCCAAATAGTGGCATGGGTTTTCAAACACCCACAAATTATTTTAGTTGCTTCTTGTATTGATCTTAATCTTGGTGTTGCTGCTCACGCTCCCTGCATCACATTCCTACGATGGAATTGGAGACCTGGTGCTTGAAATATGAGTGTTCCACATACGAATATGGTCGGGATGACATAAATGGTTTGTTGCATTTGGCCCTACTTACTGTATCGGTTTTTAATGATAGAGAAGACATCAAAGTTTGAGGGAGAGGAACTAGCTGTAGTAGCTTGGATATTACTGTCTTGAATTGCAGGTTTTGTCGTTTACTATGCATGATTTTGCCGGATTTATAAGTTAGCATGCCCGATCAAACTGTTATTAGCAAATAACGATATGTTGTTAGTCAACAAAAGACAACTGATGATTATTAGGTGGTCGATATCTTGGATATAGTTGATAGCTCCTCCATTTGATTTCTTCATGTAGAGCTAGCTAAGGGGGGAGTATCCAGGCGGCTTTGGAAACCCTTGACTTTCTCCCCCTTGCCGAGTCTTTGAATTGTAGGCTTTTATTTGTTGTTTTCCGTTGTATTGTATTGTATTGATCATCTTGATTAACCGGGCCCTTCCCAAAAAAGAAAACGACCTCTTGTCTGTCGTCAACACTACAATGTTCACAAGGTATATAATCAAAGCAAATAATATGATCAAGGCTTCGATGAAGGGGTTTAAGAAACGTATGCTAATCAAGAGTATGTGGGAAACACTTAACAAGCATATGATGGGCCAAAACAAACTAATCAAGGTTTAGATTCTTCACTGTAAACAATCAAACAAATTAGGTCATGTTTGGCAATGCTGAATTTTTTATTGGAAAATTTCCCAAGAAAAAAAGAAGTGCACATGCGTAGTTTTATTTTATTTTTTTCAAGGATTTATGATTTTTTTATTAAAAATTCTAGCTAGAAAATGGGTTACCAAGTTCGGAAAATTTTGATTTTTGCGGAAAATATTTTCTTTTTCTTCCTTTTTCTTTTTTTCTTGGTTCAGAGTAGCCAAACGTCGCTTATCTCGGTAGAGTTGAGCGACACTCTCCTTAAGATAAAATCAGCCTCTAGATTGTGATTTTAGGAAAGAGTGTAACATCACCTCTACTTTAAGCATTTTTCATGTATGTATAAATCATAAATTACATAACACATGGAAATTGTGTGTAACTAAAACATAGACAACATGCAGAGTAGATAATAAGCATATAATACATGACGAGAAAGAGGCTAAGGCTAGAGGCACAGGATGAGTAGCCTGATTGATTGCCCAATTAGCCCATTTAGACATAGACCACAGCCATGTCTCTTCTCTCGCTCTCTACCAATTGACGTATCGTTTCTGCCATGCCTCTTCTCACCCTCTCTTCCGATTGACGTCTCCTTTCTGCCCTGCCTCTTCTCACTCTCTCTTCCAATTGACGTCTCCTTTCTGCCCAGTCTCTTCTCACTATTGTGACGAATATTACAATTAATTCCAAGCGAAGACAGAAAGGAAAACACATCAGCATTATGAACGACAACCCCATTACAAGGGCAGGAAAATAAAATTGAAATTCAGAATTTTTCCACGGAGACGTGTTGGCAGTTCCCACAATGTAAGTAATCATCATGGAAATTATAGCAGTCCAAACACACCACATCCGAGTGCCAGTGTGACCCCCAAGGCTAGGGATTTTCTGCATCAGCGATAGGATTAAGTAGACAGAAGCTGTAAAACCAAGGGTATTAAAGATAATGAAAGCTAAGTAAGCTTTAATATTTTTAATTCCCAAGATGGCCATCCCACTATAATCAGAAATATGGCTGCCAGTGAATTCACCCTGCCAGACCCCACCTGGGGGGCTCAGTCCGGCTTGATAGGTCACCGTCCCAATTAGTATTGCCAACACCACTAGCATCCCTCGTGCATCATCTTCGTTCATCAGATTAAGTGGTTGATGAAATTTCTTACCTCCCACTACTTTACGTCTCGCTGCCATAAGGATTCCCAAGATTTTAACATCGACATATGACTGTACATTGTGAGACAGAGCATCCAAGGCTGTCCATCCCTCCACGTTCAAGGCATTTACATCCACTTCAGAGTGATGAACCAAATATCGTATGGTCTGCACATGTTCAGGCTTTTAAACTTAATTTCTTGTGCATAAAAAATGCATTTTTTTAGAGAGGCACGGAGGAAATTAAATATAAAAAAAGTTCTATGCATTTTTTTATAGAGTTAAAATGATCTCAATTATATTATCAATAAAACAGCTAAGCAAAAATATAGGAATACGAGTAATTGATATGAACTATCAAACTTGAATAAAGAAATGTAAAATGGTCACATAATTGGCAATCATAAATATAAATATCCATTCATATGCACAAAACAATGAGGTTTTTCAAATGGTAAGCTTGAAATCGCTGGTGTACATATAGACTAGCTCATCGTATTTCACAGAAAAGGATGTCCCGTTATTGTCAGTTTCCTGGAAATTTCAAAACCCAAGAATAAAAGAATGAGATGCGAGCCATTCATTTGATGGGCCCTCACATAGATAGGGTTTGCCTAAAAAATCAGCTCCATAGGATCATCCCAACCCTTCGATTTGTGGAGGAAAAACGGACATGAGATTTAGATGGCCAGACCATTGGAATGTTCTCCAAAAAAATAAATAAATAAAAATTGAAGTGATGGGGATGAAAATAACCACCCAATCAGAGAGCTCCACATGTAAAAGGGCCCTCAGATGCCAAAAGGGCAGGAAAGTAATTCCCCGCACTCAACAAAAGACCCCTACAAGAAGCGGTATTCACTGCTCAATGCCATCCGCTCAAGGGCAGTATGGTAATCATACCATAAGGGAAATTACGAATTAGCCCTAGCACACCCAACCACTATAAATAGGGGTAAAACCTAGAAGGTAAAGAACACGATTCTCAAAAACATACTATTTCATTTGGGTTTTCCATATCCGTTGTGGTCACTGACTTAATTATCAAAGGGCCTTCGCGGAGTATCCCCTCCGCGTTGGTTTTTTAACCGTTTTCTCGTGTGCGTAGGACAAAGTAGCGAGGACAAGTCAAGATCGTCCGTCCGCTCTTCACCTCCAACTCAACCATAACCAAATTTTGACCGCAACATGAAGCAATTTACAATCTTGAGCTAGAAGGCATTTATCATGGAAAGCTCTCCAAAACATATGGATTGAGTCTGATTCAACAATGGCAGTTAACGTCATCATTGGAAAATTCAAATGCAGCTGGACAAAATGGGGAATCACTACCAAGATTCATACCACCTTAACTCAATTCAAAAGTTGGAAAATCTCACACTCATGGAGAGAAGCAAATTCTGCTGCGGATTATCTCTCAAAGGTGGACTGCCCATATAAAGGGGAGCATATCCACCCATCTCTTATTCCCTCTGCTCTCCAAGAAATTGTAACGAGGGTTTCCTCTTGAATTCCCTATATAGGACTGTAATCTCTTTATTTTTATTAATACACTGTTAGGGATCCAGCCAAACCCCAGCTTACTCACAAAAAAGAAAAAAGAAGAACAGAACGGCCACACACACTCTTTTAGATTTTGTCTTATTCATTTAATTCATCTGAGCTGACTGTTCTGTTATGCAAGAGAGACTCAGCTGTGAAATCCCTTTCATTCCCCGAAATTGCCTACCAAATCCCTGAAGGGGTTGTTTGGATGCAGAAAAAAAAAATTCTTGGAAAATTAAGCTTTCCAGCATTTGGCTAACTATTTTATTATGAATTGTTTCCAAAATATTTTTTTTCCCATTTCTGGGAAATTTTCAACCTGCTAGACCTTGGAATCCCTTTTTCCTTTCAAAATAAGATTTTCATAATTTTTTCCTAGGCATATTTGAATCGAAAAGAATTTTATAATTGCATGAAAAAAAATCAAGAGCCTATCAGGGTTGAAAGTTTCCTAAAAATAAGATGCGTTCTGGATGTGTGTGTGTGTGTGAGAGAGAGAGAGGATAATTCATACCTCAATCTTTTTGTAAGCTGTAGCAAGGTGGATGACAGTATTGTCATTGTTATCCTTCAAGTTGACAAACTCATCACGCTCATTAACACCAACCAACTCCACCAACTTTTTTATGCAATCTAAAAGATCATTTTTCTGTTTCACACATAAGTGCAGAACCGGTTCTCCACCATCTGTTAAGACCCAAGCCGTTACAGGTTTGGCATGCACTAATGCTTCCAAAACATTGACTCGGCCGTTTATTGCAGCTATATGGAGAGGAATCCTCCCCTCTGGATCACGAACAAGACAAGTGTCAGGGTCTGCTTGTAACAAATCATTTACCATTTCGATGTTTCCCTTTGCTGATGCCAAGTGTAGGGGCAAATAGTTTTTGGAGTTTAATTGGTTGGCGAATTCCGGTTTTCGGCTTAATATTTCCTTGGCAAAAGACGTGTGTCCATAGAGAGCTGCAACATGTAGAGGACTTCCTTCAACACCAACCACTGCACATCTATCCAGAATGCAAGCATCTTGTTTCAGCAATTCGTTCAGGGATGTTACACTCCCCCTAAGTGCTGCTTCGTAAACCTTACTATTCATTCTCTCTCTCTCTCTCTCTCTCTCTCTCTCTCTCTCTCTCTCTCTCTCTCTCTCTCTCTCTCAACTGTCTCTTTTTCTGTCTCTCTCTTTCTTCTTAAACCTAAAATTTTCTACAGTTAGGGAATAACAAGAGAGTCCTTGCTGTGAAATCAAGTAAAGAACCCAACATAAAATGGGAAATGGGACATGCAACCCTACAAGCATATCCTAGCTCTCAAAGCAAGTAAAGAACCTCAAATTTGTGCTTTTTGTAGATCACGTAATGAGAATTTTACACTGCCTATTCTGAAATATTGTTGGCTTTAGAACAATGTTTTGAGATCTAAAAGGGACTTGAGTGGTTTTTATCGTAGGATTTTTGTCGAAGAAAAACCACTAAAATTCTAAAGCAAATCTATTTGTGAATTAAAGAATCAAATCATCAAGAGAACATTCATACAAGAGAACACAAAAGGTTTACATGAAAAACCCTTTAATAAAAAGGGAAAAACCACAGGGCGAATCTGACTAAAATCTCCACTAATTAAAATAGGTAAAACAACTTCCCTCTCATATTTTCACTCAAAGCTTGAGAAAATATAAGAAATTAGAGAGATACATGGTTATTTTTTTAGAAACGACAAATCCCAATCTCTCACTACAAACACACATTTCGATCTTCAAGATGGTGAAATCAAATCCTCTCAAACTCTACATACATCAGGAGGATTGAAACCACCGTGAAAACCTTCAAAAAGTGAGCTCAAAAAAGCCTTTGGTTTTGATAGCGGGGTAAAACCTTAAACACATAAGAAACCCTCATTTTTCTTTCTTTCTTCTTCTCTCCTCTCCCTTTCACAAAGAGGATTCACTTATATACAATTCAAAATAGGATTTTAGGCACTTATATGTGTGTGAGACTTTTAAACCTAGAGGTCAGCTGTTCGATGGTTATTGTGACCAAGAGAAACCTAAATTCAAAGTATAGAGACTGGTGTCTCTTGCAGATGAAAATAGTCTCCTCTAAGAGAAGGGGTGTCTCTGGCTCATGCCTTTGACAGCTCTAAGGGTGGAGACTGGTATAAACCACCTCTTGATCATGCCTTTATGGATTTGAGGGAGTACGGATAGAGACTGCAAGTATAGGGGTGTGTTTGTAGATCCTTCTCTCGTTCTCTCACGGATCATTTTTTTTTTTTTCTCTCTTCTGCTGCAATAAATTGAAAGATCATTGTTTCTTATATATTTAACTATATTGTAGTTAGTGTTTGAGGTATATGTATGTGATATTTACTTTGTTCTTGTTCTTGCCAATAGGACTTGGGATATATTGGCTTATATCAAATTTACAAGGGTGCAGTTTCCTATTTACATGGGTTATATCAAGTTCCTTTCTTTTAGTGAAATAAAACATGAGTCATTACCAGTTAATCATTGTGTGAAACCTTTATTAACGTACTGACTTGACCTCAAGCCACCATGACCTACCAATCAGCACATAAGCTAAGAAAAGAAGTAATAAACTGATTTCAATCCTCATATATATCCTTGTTTGAATTGTTTACCAAGTTATTGATCATAATTCAAGCCACCATGACATACCAGCTTGCACACAGGAGAAGATATATAAATAAGAAACTGATCTCACTCTCCTCCTTGTATCTGTTTTCATTGGATCAATTGGTTTTTTGAAAGTCTGATATCATTGTTCGAAATGTTTGTTAAGTCCCTGATCAGAATCAAGCCACCATGACCTATCAGCCAGCACATAGGGGAAGAAAGAAACTAAGAAACTGATCACGATCTCCATTTCCATGAAGAAAGTGGTTGGTCGTTTCCTCAGTCATGACAGTTCTCTTAATATAAGAGAAGTTGCTGCAACAAATTATCCTGAAACAGACTTGGAAAGGTCGAAGAGGAGAGAGGATATTGGTTGAGTTCTTTAGGTCTCAAGGTAAAACATGTTGACTGAGAAAGCAACTTTTTTGGGGAAATACCAGAAAGATTTTTATAAAAGTAGAGTCAAAGGAGCAACTTTCCCCAATTTTTTATTATTTTGGAAGGTGATTTACATAAGAAGTTGATTGGAGTTTCTGCTAAGGCGTTCTGTGAAATAGAAAATAAAGATACTTCGGTTTTCTTTCTATTGAGAATAGAATTTTTGGAGTCTCAATAGAGTTTATATGTTAAGAGCTTAAGGTCTGAAATTTACTACTAAAACCAGAAAAATGCAGAACAAATAAGCAACAATAAAACCCTAGAGAAACATAAATCCATGACAACCTAATTAAGAAGCAAACCCATTGCTCGATTAGACAACAACCAACACAAATATTAAACAGAAGATTAGCATAAATCCATGCATCCAATAACAGAAAACCAACTAATTGTCAAAATTAGTAGCTGAAACAAAAACAAAAAAACAAATTAGATAGTTGAAATCAGAAAATTCCAATTTAATTAAGAAGAAACCCATTGATTGATTTCGCAGATAGAAAACTGATTAAAAACCATCTTTTACTTGGGTTTTTATGATAGAAAACTAATTAAGAAGAAACCCCATGTAGGATGATTCGCACCACTGTAACGTGAATTGACCATCTTTTACTTGGGTGCGAATTATCCTACAGGGGGTGTGAATTTATCATCGGCCTAATTTGAAGGCAGATTCGCTCTTCTAGTTCTATCTACCAATTTCTATGAGGCCTGTGAGCTATTTTGTGAATGACGGATGCCACGTTCACGATACTTGTATTCTTGGCCCAATGGCTCTACCCCATCAAAATGTACGTGTAAAATGGTGGGCCCATCCTATGCATGGGATTTGGTGGAGATTGTGAAACCACCCAAACAAAACGTGTGGTTAAATGGTGGGCCCCACTCGATGCATGGGTTCACCTGAAGTTAGTGGAACCCATCATATCAAAATATAAAATGGTGGGCCCCACCCTATGCCTAGATTGGGTATGGTTCCTATCTTCAGGGTAGAATGCTGTGCACGTTGATTTATGAATAATTGATTGCTACTTATTGCTTATTCTGTTGCGAGAATGTATGATTCAAATTCTCATAAATTAACCTGCGAACCCTAGGTTTGCATTATAGAACCAATCTTTGCATATAGTGATGGACAAGTGAAGATGGTATGGCTAACAGGTCTATAATATCACATAGTTACCCATCTTTAAGATGGGACCAATCATTAGCCAAAATTCAGTACCACTAATAGTCGGCAAATGTCTTTCACACCATTGAACCAAGAGACTTGAAGAAGGATGGATGCTAATTAAAACTCTATTGCACATAGAAATTTGTAGTAGCTCTCGGTTGCATTTTGATGTTGAATCCTACGAAGTTGATGATCTTAACACTGTAAGGTGAAGAGATCCAATCATGCAAGGATGAAGGGAAGCAATAAAATTAGAAGTTCTCTATAACTCTTCGCCTCCTATTTTTTACACCATTTGTTGGATATTATGATTAAAGGGGTAACAGAGGTGATTGGCTACAAATTGACTGATCGACTTGTAGTTTCTCCAATCGGCCAGCCCTAATAGCTGAAATTAGCAAATTCTTCTGGAGAAATTTTTTTTCCAACTCAGACAATTTAATTCTTAAGAATTTTAATTTTAAATTTATTTCAACGAAACATATTATAAAGCAACCATCATCAACAAACAAGGAAACAAGTTATAAAGCAATCATCCCAAAAACCACCTTGGCAGTTTCATCCTCTCTTTGATGAAATGTTCGATTGGATGTCACGATTCTCTTGGTCTTTCTCTCATATTCGTCACTCTGCTAATCAAGTGGCCGATTGTCTTGCGAGGATTGGTGTATCTAAGGATACGTTGTGTCTTTATGATTCTCTCCCCCCTTAATTCTGTATCTTTGCTTATGTGTCTTTTTTCTTCTTTGGTTTGATCCTATGCATATTGACCATCTTGGTCGTCTATCAATAAATTAGCTATCATTTAAAAAAAATTATTAACAAACAAGGAAACAAGGAGTTTCTATTTGCAATATGAAGGCTTAAGGAGGTCCATTATCATCCATTCACAAAAAAAAAAAAATCTTTAAAAAAATATTTTTATAAACTCCTTTTTTAAGCCCAGCCTGTCTGGACATTGTGAATCACCATTTTCCTAAATCCATCCTGAGCCTTTTCTTCCACCTCTCCTCTGCAATCCTCGATCAAACTTGCGTTTCCAGGCGCTATGAAATGGGGGGCACTCCTTCGCCTATCGTATGTACCGGCTTGGCTTCGTCCCGAACCAAGGAGGCATTCTAGCCGGGGCATGCGTGTAGGAATGCCGACTATAGAGACTAGAAAGACTTAAAGATGAAGGAAGAATAATAGGAGTAATAAGTACGAATCATATGTTGATTACTGCAACATTTCGCCATATATCTTCGAGAAATTTAACCTTGCATGGATTTCATTGCATGAACAAAAAAAAGATGGTATGACTGTCAATGCAAAGCGAAACAAGAATGAAAAGAAAAAGTAAATGATGGCAAAAGCTTGAAGATCAGCCTCTAAATGAAGATTTGAATTGATTGTACTTCTCTAAAATATCTTCCCCCTGGCAATGAGAGAGCTACATAAATAGAAAATGTAGGCTACATATATTGAATTTTAGTTTATGAATGCAAAAGAGAAGCAAATGATACTTACATAGAGGACACTGGGAGAAAGAGGAACCCATGAATTCTTCTATGAGGAAGCTCGGCCTCCTCAGGTCCTGTAGTGAGATCGTCACAACAAAAAGTATGGACAGATAGTTAGGAACATATGTTTGTTAGGTTAAGATATGAGTTCAATTTTCATCATAATTGTTTTAAGAGAAAAGATAAGGGCAATGATATTTTCACTCTCCCTGCATTAGCCATGCACCTCCGTTAGAACATTTGACCTGAACAGTGGGCAACTTTAACGCTTTTTGACATCAAATCGCGTTCTAAGGGGGGGGGGAGCATGCCTAATGCAGGGGGAGTGAAAATATCATTGGTCCTTCTAAATAAAGTGCGTTGATTGTTCCTTTAATTTTATGTTTGTCTGCTCCATTATCATTTTTTTTTTTTGTGCCCTTACAAATGCACTTTGTTGAAGCAAGTCTTGTCAGATTGACGATTCAGATCATTCAAAGGTTTTATTAATTGATCTGTCTTTACTTGTTCACATATATAAGACAAAAACAACAAAGGTGTCATCTCTACTTCTACAGTGTCTATACCGGCCCCTTTCTCTTAATAGAAAAAAGTGAAATGACAACACCATGCTTACTTTAAAAAAAAACATAGGTGTAATGGCAGCTACCGATTCTAAACTCTTTATTAAGATGTCATGAAAATCCAAAGATACCAAACGAATATATAAAGCAATACATCCTTGTGTGCAAGATCTCTTCCTTCCGTGGGCGAAGAAGCACCTCAAAACCCTCTTCGCTACAAAAATTACATAAATGTGTGACTTATTATAGTCATTAAAGTGGAATCCTAATAAGGGTAAGGTTTGGTAGGAAACACATGGCACATGCGGAGATTTAATTAAGTTATTGCCCGGTACGACCATCAAAATCTCAATTCAACTTGGCTGATCCCAAGCTGAAAAGTGATCTTAATCCGTCAAACCAAAACAGGGTTTTTTGAGGTTTTATTTCATTGAAAGATTAAAACTACAAATGTGCAGATTGATTTGAATTAAACAAAATCCATCTTCATTGGCAAAGGAAACAAAGGTAAGTAACCAATACCTCTAATGCAACTCCAGTACATAATGGTAATTGATCTCAATGTATTTCATATGTGCACGAAATACATAGTTTAGGTCGATGTACAAAGCATTGACTAGGGCTGCAACTCGGGTCAGGCGGGTCGGGTTTTGGAGAACCCAACCCTACCCGAGAAACATCTCGGGTCGGGTTTTTTTTCGAAAAACCCACGATTCCCAAACCCGGCCCTACTAATGATAAATCTCGGGTCGGGTTTTTTCACGTTGACGCAATTATTTAAGGAAAATTATTGTTTGGCAAGGCAACTCAACTCATAGAAGCAGAAATTACACTCACATTACACTTGAATCAAACAATGATGTAATTACCCTCACATTACACTTGAATCAAACAATGATGTAATCAAACAATGTTGTAATTACAATCGAACAATGCTGAATCAAACACTTGAATCAACTCAACTCATAGAAGCAGAAATTACACTCACATACAATAACAGTGGGTGCGTGGGTTTTCACTTTTAACTAACAATAGAAAAAAATGCACATACTATAACTTATGTAACTCGGGTCGGGTCGGGTCGGGTCGGGTCGGGCCCCTTCTAACCCGGCTCGACCCGAGATTCATGCGGGCTTTTGAATGCTCAACCCGGCTCAACCCGAAACCCATGAAACCTGAACCCAACCCAGGCTATTTTCGGGTCGGGTCGATGCGGGTCGGGTAAAACCCAGCTCGAGTTGCAGCCCTAACATTGACCTTGTCACAAAATTAAGCTAGCATGGTAGGTGGATCACGTAGGAGGAATGACATTCATATAAATTTTACGGTAAAAAGACATAATGGACGATACTCGACCTCCGCACTGAACCGGCAAGGTGCATTGCTTCTTAGCACCTATATCTTACTCACAATCCCACCAGATCCCTTATCCGTTAGATCCTTTTTCGAGTGCTTTTCGAATCCTACTCTTTGAGTCATGTCATGATCAATTTTAATTGAGGCGTCCTCTGTGTTGTATGCCCCCACTTACATTCGACACGGTTAAGGCCTAGGGTGAAGCCAAGGAAGAAGGAAGAAACCCAAGAGATACATATGAGAATCATCACTGAAACTAAATTTGGAAAAAAAAATGGCATGTTATCAGATTTCTGAGTGACCCACTATCTGACAGGAAGGCGTGTGGTTATTACCCTCGGGGCGTGGGAATATCATTCCAACAGATAAACACGTTATAAATGTAACTGGAAAACTTGGGAGGCCCCAAGGTTATTCAAAACCTTATCTGTGCGACATTTCAACATATAATGGGAAAGCTAGGTTATTTAAAACCTTATAAAGGTAATGTTGGCTTAAGCTTTTGGAGAATTTGGTAAGTTAACATGGTATCAGAGTAAATGCCTGGGCTCAAACCTCCCCGGATAGCAAAATTCCACATGCAATAGCTAAACTCAAAAGAGGAGCCACATGTGCCACGTGTAGGCCAACCGAAGAAAGAAGGCCCACACGTGACTGAGAGTGTTGGCTTAAGCTTTTGGAGAAGTTGGTAAGTTAACAGGTGAAGTTTGCTTTAACTACGTTAGACACGACACTGAAATTTTCCCATTTATATAGAATAGATATCTACACCTTCACATTAGATTAATATATTTGTTGTTCAGTTAGGTGCCGCCGAACTAGAAAAAGGGCATCATATTAAACTACACGTGACTTGATTTTGTGTGTGTGGGTCGGAAAGAAGATTGAGATCCACTACTGCTTTGAGTAGGATAATTGTTCACTCTTAAAATCATAATTAAGCAAGAAAAGAGCGTAGATTAAATTATATAGCTCCAGAGTATGAAGATTACAAGTCAGGAGTAAGCTTATCCGTAGAGTTTCTTATATCCTTTACTAGGTATGTAGAAGCTAGAAGAAAAAAAGATAAAAAATAAAATAATATATTAATAAATATAAAGAAAAATATTAAATAATCACAAAGTTAAAAAGTTGTCTTTTTATTCCTACTTTTCAAGAAAGAGGGTTGTGAATGGAGGGGGACGAGGATAAGTTGATCAAAGATGCCTGATCTGATAAAATATCTAGTCACGACATGTGATGACAAGCTATAGTTGGCTTTTGATGGGCGATGAGAGCTCCTTTTGAGTTCAAACACTCTCACTAGGACATCTAATTAGGGGTGCAACTCGGGTTGAACTTTTGAGTTCAAACACTCTCACTAGGACATCTAATTAGGGGTGCAACTCGGGTTGGGTTCAACCCGAAAAAAGGTCAGGTCGGGTTTGGGTCGAGGGTTTGGCAACCCAACCCAAGTGAAACCCGACATTTTTTATATATATTTTTTATCCTTTTAAGCTTAAAAACTTGGGTTGTATTGGGTTGAAGTCGGATCGGGTTCGAAAAATGGGTTCCCCGGATCGGGTCGGGTTGGGTCGGATTCTGGTTGGAAAAATGGGTTCCTGACCCGACCCGCCCCGAGTTGCATCCCTTCATCTAATGGGGAGGTCGGAGAGGGAGAGAAGGTCATGAGCGATCAGATTTCACTATCTTGCACCTATCTTTCATTATCTTGCACCATAGAAATGATTTATATAATCTGGCTCCTTGATCGAGTGGACCACAGTAATAGAGTTAGTTACTTCCGGCAGATCACACCTCAATCAAGATCATTTGACCCTTCGATCAAGATGCCCAATTGAATTAGGGTATCAACCACTCGTAAAGGATTGTATGTGTGATCAGGGCTGTTGATCTAGTGGGCCACTGTTAGTTCAACAATCCAATGTTAATAAGATGATTTTACTTTTTCGCCAAAGATTTTGGATTTTTCTTCTTCAATTACGCTGAAAATCACAGAATTTTAATTTGAAACTTCCGCTGCCCCCTCGAAAGAAGAAAACTCGGACTGTAATTCCAAGCATGAATTTCCTAAATCCATATCGGAGAATAGAGAGACCCTAGATTTCTCCCAAAACTCTGCTTAGATTTCCAGAAACCCATGAGATTTAGCGATTCCATCCATGACTCCGAGCTTGAATTTCCCGACGACGACCATTACTTCACCAAATTCCAAACCAAGATTGAAAAACAGAAATCTTCAAAACCCCAAAATGAGTTCGCGAATCGAGTCTGTGTAACAGAAGCAGCATCTGTCCCCCATCCTTATAATAAATCTCTATATCTCTTTCCTTACCAGATCCCTAACTTTCCCTCAGATACCTAAAAGGGAACCCTATAAAAGTGGTCCTAAAATGGGGAAAGATCTAGATTTCTTCTAATACAGATCGAAAACCACTAATCCAGCGAAAGGACAAAAGGAGGAGGAGTTAAGGACGTGGACGTGAGTGGAGACCGACTCAGAAAAGCACTAGAAGATATCTGTAAGCTTCGTGGAACCTTTTTCATTTTTGGACTCTTCCTTTTTTAACTCAAATCTGCTATTCTCCGCCATTAAAACGAGAGCTATGTCGTTTTCTCACTCACCTATAATCCTATCTCTTCTTCTTCTTATCACTTTCCAGATCTTTCTTCACCTTTCCACGATTACAGACTCTTTCTGCACTCCTATCTCAACCGTACACGTGGCTAAATATATATATATAGTATCCGATGGGGTCCACTTTGGTGGGGTTGCACCAACATTCTGTCGATTAGAATTCCATCCGGCTTTGATGAGTTATATTCTGATTAGATTTGGTCCAATTGACAGCCCATCGTGGGCCCCGATTTGACCCTATTACGTCCACGTGTATGGTGGAGATTGATGCGCTAACTGTATATGATTAATACGAGACCTACAAGTTGGTGTCTCCAGTATAATTACTCCGTAAAGTCGGTATTGGTGTTGGCAAACGGAACGGGACGGATGGAAAGCGATTTTTTGCGGAATATGTTCCTTTCTGTCGGCCCCTTGAGTTTTGAGTCGAGTGAATCGGTGAGTCACCTCGGTTACTTGATATCGAGTTAATTTAAATACTCTTTCTTGCCATTTTCCCCTTTCAGAAGGCTGCAATTAAATAATGCTTCTTCCTTGGGCCACCCACTTGTAGTGTGAAAGGGGAGTCATATAAATTCACTAGTGGGGGCTGGGCCACGGGAAAAAAAGGTGGTGAATATATATATATATATATATATATATATATATATATATATGGGAAAGGTGTGCGTACTCGGTCGGGTTAAAAACAGTGGGGCCCACATTTTTGGGGTGATCCAAACCATTCATTTGAAATGCCCTTACCTAGATAGGGTGTCTACAAAAAATCAGCCCCATAGGATCATCCTAACCCATGCAACAGTGGAGGGAAAAATGGGAAAAAAATGGACAGACACAGCTTGTCCACAAATCTGCCCATTTTTCCCTCCACTGTTGGATGGGTTAGGATGATCCTATGGCGCTGATTTTTTGTGGACACCCTATCTAGGTAAGGGCCTTTCAAATGAATGGTTTGGATCACCCCAAAAATGTGGGCCCCCACTGTTTTTAACCCGACCGAGTAGATAAGCTTATCTACTCGACCGAGTACGCACACCTTTCCCTATATATATATATATATATATATATATATATATATATATATATATATATATATATAGAGAGAGAGAGAGAGAGAACATTTCTTACACACTTGTGTAGGTAAGTTACTTACACACTACCCTAAAATACAGTGGGGGCCCACATATATATGAGGAAAATGATTGTGAGCTTGAAGCTCATATAGCTTATATGAGCTTGAGGGCCCAAACACATGTGGGCCCACATTGTTAGGATGATCCAAAGCATTCATTTGAAAGGCCCTTACATAAATAGGGTGTGTACAAAAATCAGCTCCATAGGATCATCTTAACCCATCCAAAAGTGGAGGGCAAAAATGGACAGACACCGTTTGCCACAAATCTGCCCATTTTTGCCCTCCGCTTTTGGAGGGGTTAGGATGATCCAATGGAGCTGATTTTTTGTACACACCCTAATGAATGGTTTGGATCACCACAAAAAATGTGGGACCCATGTGTTTGGGCCTCAAGCTCATATAAGCTATATGAGCTTCAAGCTCACAATCATTTTCCTCATATACATATATATATATATATATATATATATATATATATATATATATATATATATATATATCACTTCTCTTATCTACTACGCCCTTTGGATGGGCCTTGAATCAAAATTTACTTCCACCGGTCGATTCTAACCCTCCAATATGTGGCAGTTAAATGGACAGAGGGAAAAACAAAGAAACAATGGTATGAAATCTCACTTGGGCCACCAACTTGCATTGTGACCCACAGAAAAAGGGGGGTGCCTACATCACTTTTCTTTTCTATTCCGCCTTTGGATAGGCCATGAGTCAAAATTTACTTCAATAATGTGATTCTAAACCTCTAATATGTGGTCGTGGGGTGGGAAAACAAGGAAACTATTGTTGGAGGATTAAAACTCTATGGTGGGAGGTAATTTTAAATCATGGCCCATCCATCCAGATCTAACAGTCGAGGCCCTGTTTGTTTAAGATTATGACAATTGATGGTAAGTGCCAAACCGATTATTGGAACTTAATTTTGAGTCCAATAATCGGCTTAGCACTCACTGTCTATCGATTAATCTTAAATAAACAGGGCCTGAATGGTTTGAATCATTAAAATCAAATAAATCCAAAGCAAAACTATCCTCTTGGACTCATGTGCCATTCATACATAAATGGGAGGGTATTTTAGTCAGCTCAGTCGTTCTATATCGAATTACTGTAGTCAAATTTAAGAGTGAAAATCCGACCCGAGTAGGGAGCTCTCGTAACGGTGCTTCCCGAAACGTACAATTTATCCCGTTTTCGTAACAGTTAGCTTTAGCCAAAAAGTGCCCTTTCTTCATATCACTACGCTACTCGACGTTTTGCAGATACAGATGTAGAGATCACCTACACAAAAAAAAAACAAAAGCAGAGAGGTAGAGAGCTGAAAAGAAAAACCCACCAACTCCAAAACAACTCCCTGCAATATTCTAATCCTCTGAGCCACTCCTTCCAACCATCCTAATCTCATTTTGCATGTCTTTACTATATTGTTTAAAACTCTTCGTGTTTCCCTTCCTTCTAATTTTTTAATTCACCTGTCTCTACTGATGGTTGAACTGCTAATTGGACTCGCGAGAATCGTTCTCGTTTAAAGAAAAAAGAAATCCATTTTCTCTTTCCTCTAAAAAATTGTATCTGGTACTGGGGTGGGCGTTTTTCTTTCTGGGTCATCTTTGTATTCCTAAAACTTACAGCTGAAATGGTTTTTTTGAGATTTTGAGCCATCCAGACATGGATCTGGAGAATGGGTTTTACAGAAATCAAGTCAAGGTAAGATGGGTCTCGGCTAAAATGCAGCAGTGGGTGTTGTAGAATAACCCTGTCTCTGATTTTTTGACTAGACCTTTTGTTGTTGTTGCAGAAGGAATCATGGAGGACGGTTTTAACACTGGCATATCAGAGCTTAGGTGTTGTCTATGGGGATTTAAGTACCTCTCCTCTTTATGTTTACAAGAGCACCTTTGCAGAGGATATTCAGCACTCAGAGACAAACGAGGAGATTTATGGGGTTCTTTCATTTGTGTTCTGGACTCTGACTCTGATACCTCTTCTGAAATATGTGTTTATAGTGCTCAGGGCGGATGATAATGGGGAGGGGGGAACATTTGCACTCTACTCTTTGCTATGCCGGCATGCTAAGGTGAGCTTCTTGCCGAATTGCCAGGTGGTGGACGAGGAATTGTCGGCGTATAAGAAGGATGGTGGTGGCAGGGCAGATAAGAGTGTTGGGTCTAGAGTGAAATCTGTGCTGGAGAAGCATAGGGTTTTGCAGAAACTATTACTTGTTCTGGCTTTGATTGGGACTTGCATGGTCATTGGTGATGGAGTCCTCACTCCCGCGATTTCGGGTACTCATATGGCTGCTGTTGGCTTTGGCCTTTTTCTGTTTTAGTTTTGGTGGATTTTCATTTGAATTTGGAATTGGGGATCGTTAATTTTTGTTGTTGGTCTTGCTGAAATTTTTGGTTTGTGGTGATTCCTGCAGTTTTTTCTGCGGTCTCGGGTCTTGAACTTTCTATGTCAAAAGAGCATCACAAATGTAAGTTCTTACCCTTGTACTCTTTTGTTATGGAAGCTTGTATTTGGCAATATCCTCTTAAGACAAGTAGTTCCATTTGGGGGTTTAAGTGAAGGCAATGGAGAACTCTTTTTACCTTGAACAAGACTGCAGGATGTTTTTGTAAAGAGTGCTGCTACTCTATTAAGCCTTGCTTTGTTGAAGTAGCTGGAGATAATTGTGGCATAGGAAAGCATATAACATCATTTATAGCCATAGGTATCTAAAGATGGGTTCCTTGTTGAGCAATGGATCACATCATTTATAGGTATCTAAAGATGGGTGCCTTGTTGAGCAATGAAGGGGTTTAAGAGGTGTGCTCGAACCCTTTTACTGTTGGCCATACAAAGAGTAGTAGTCACTTTAGTAACCGGCTTTAGTTTGCTACTGGTCTTATGGACCTTCCAATTAGCAGCCATATGGATATCATTCAGAAGTCAGGTCATCAACTACATAGCCATAGGTTGTTTTTTTTTTTTTTTTGAAAGACATATTTTCATTGATATTAGAATTACATTGGGGACCACGAGTCCCATCCTGTATTACAAAATATCTAAATATCAAAAGACTGATCCGCTACATAGCCATAGGTTCTTTCTTTTTTTTTTGAAAGTTGACATATTTTCATTGATATTAGAATTACATTGGGGACCAGGAGTCCCATCCTGTATTACAAAATATCAAAATATCAAAAGACTGATCCGGGCATACCCTGGATCAGTAAATAGTAAGGCAAGAAACAAAATACAATAACTGGGACATGTCTTCCTTCATCTTGTGAGTAGCAAAATATATACTTGAGGCTCCAAGGGCGCTTCTCTGTACCAAGCTCTTCCATCAGTCATTTTTACAAGCTAAACTCCAATTAATCCTATTAACCCCGTTACTAACAAACACCAGGGTTTCAGCACGTCTATTATAACCATACCTCCAGCACATCTAGTATCATAGCAGAAATATTTAGACAAAAGCCAGTCTAAGCGAAAGACATAGTCTCTCGAGCCAAAAATGGTCACAGATTATAGCTCATCTGAATACAAACAATGAGTAGATACTTTTGCTACTTGCCATAGGTTCTTTAGGAGGAAAGGAAAGCCAATCTAAGCAAAGACTATAATCGAATCAAGTCCCCTTTTGTACAAGCCGTCATCTGATATTCTGCCTCAATACTTTGCCGTCCACAGAACTTTTGCTATATTCTGCACCATGGCTCTAGCTCCTTCCCAATTAAGTTACAAATGCACCCATTTTCGACGATGCGTTAGATGGATTTCCTAGCAAATGTAAGGAAAGATGTTTACTGGTGCTTTATTTAAATACTAGCAGCTTTTTCCATTCATAAAAAAAAAAAGATGTTTACTGGTGCTCTAAGGGGCATACGTTACAAATGTATCTGTAACAAGAATTCAATGTGTACTTCATGTGTAAGAACTCATAAAATACTAATCCGTACTCAGCTCTAGCTACAGTCTTGACTTCCAAAACAAGATTTCTATTGGCACTTGTCTTCTTCTAATGAAACTCTAATATCAAATAAATGTTTGACATTGGTCTGATGTCATAAACATGATTAATCCCCACTCTTTTTCTACTGGTAGTTTATTTCTAGTTTTGCTTCATGTGGTGTGAATTACAAAGTTGAAAGTTACATGCAGGGTTTTTTTAGTGTCATGATGAATGATGCTAGTCTTGGTTCTAATGTGCAAGTCCTCCAAAATTTTCTAAGAACAAGAAATTTCGGTAACTTGGATCCATGTCTTTGTATTTAGCTCATACTCATCAATCTCTTCTTCTTCCATTCGAAGGGATCCATGAAAATAATACGCATTCACAGTCATCATTTTGAGTGGGAGATGTATCTCTGAACTAGTGGACTTCTGACACACAAGATCCTCATTGATAATTATCTTGTCTTGGCATATCACAAAATCCTTTAGGTGCTCATAGAATATGGTATCTTAAAATTGTGCATGTATTGACACAAATTGTTGTAAAAGTAATGCCTAGAGCATGACAGGGAAATATTGGCTACACGTCCTACAAGCCTCTTAAAGCAAACTATTTATTGTAAAAGTAATGTCTAGAGCATGAAACTGAATTATTTGCTTGACCTCCTACAAGCCTCTTAAATCTAGCATTGTTTGGAAGAAGATTCTCCTTTTTTGACTTTATGTCTCATATTAATCTTTTCCAATTGAAGGGATACTGGGACAGCTCCGATACTGATATAACTCGATAAGTTATATGACTTGACCAAGTTGTAACTTTTTTGTTGCTTTTTTTGCTTCTTTTTTTTTAAACAAAAAGCGCAGGACATGCTCATCCCTTTCCGGTATTTTTTCCACACTATCCATGTACTATTTGGAATGTGTTAGTACTGCCCCATATGCGTTCATACTTGCCAAGCCATGAGTGATGTAGAATGGTGTTTTTTTTTTTTGATGAACATTATTGATGTAGGATGGTTTCTGATGCAGGCTGGGGCAGATCACTTTCTATGTACTTAATCGTCTGCAAGCATTTGCTTTAGTTTGTTGCAACTTGCCAGTATTTAGTTATTTATATAGCATAGTGTCGCATGTTTAGTTTGATAATCTACCTTCTCAAAGTTCCCTAATTTTGCAGATGTTGAGGTTCCCATTGCTTGTCTCATACTGGTATGTTTGTTCGCCCTCCAACATTATGGTACCCACCGGGTAGGGTTCTTGTTTGCACCAATCGTCATAATATGGCTTTTATGCATCAGCACGATTGGTCTGTATAATATTTTCCAGTGGAATCCACATGTATACCAAGCACTCTCTCCATATTACATGTACAAGTTTTTGAAGAAGACCCAACGGAGCGGTTGGATGTCGTTAGGTGGAATCCTTTTGTGTATTACAGGTATTTGACAGTGACTTAAATGAATATTGGTCATCAAGGCACTAATTGCTATGAGTACATTTTTCAAATATTCATTTTTGTTCTTTCAGGTTCAGAGGCTATGTTTGCAGATCTTGGACACTTCTCTCAGTTATCAATCAAGGTTCGCAACGATAACAAAATAACATTGGTTTATAGATTGAAGTTTCTTTCACAGCTACAGTTAGCAAATGATTTGACATGATAAAGTTTGAGTGGAAGTTGTTTTTCTCATTTGATGAACCTCTTTACGAGCTATTTATTTGTTCCAATCGAAATGTTTTTAATAATCTTTATAGCACTATTTGTAAAACAAGAGCGGGTTTCCACTCATTCATAATGCTTTCCAAGTTTACAACTATGACAAAGTCTCTTGCGAGCTTTATTACATTGAGAAATAAAAGTCTAGGATACTGAAGATTGAAGGATTCTATCATTCCTGTGTGAGACGATGATGCCACATTCTTCGCAATAGAGAGATGATGAGCAATGCTGAGAAGACTTCTATGTTGGACTTTGAATGAGGTTCTGGGAGGCATGATGCTGACAAAAGATAGAGATTAACTCAACGAAATCCTCAGAGTAATGATGAAAGAGTGACAGAATCATAAGAGACTTGAAGGGTACCCATATCCATTACCCGAGAAGCTTCTGAAGATGTTGGCAATGAAAGACCTCTCATTTGATAAGTGAGGGATATTGGGGAGTTTTATTTGTACTGGGCATTAAAATGATTATAGCGGTTCATAGCGATATAATTCCTTCATCCACAAATTTGACATCTTGCAGAAGACTGAGGCAAGCGTGAAGCAGCAGTGGAACCTGAAGTCCAAGGATACATATGTGGGCAGGGAAGGTGTGGGCAACAGTACAAGAAAAGACTCCTTGAGGAGGTCAACCTTCACCTTGTCCACGTCATTGGCCAAGGTACTGATTTTAGTGGCAGCCATGTTGTATTTTATGTGTGGAGCTTCACAGATCCCTTTCTATTTGGTATAAGGCGCTCGAGTAGAAATATGTGCAACTTAACAAATATGGGTGGATATTCACTACATGACGATTTAAGTGCTAAACATTACAAAATATGGTGAAGTGTTGTGGGCATTCTCTGGGCCGATTGGTATGGTAGATGCTAGCGATGCAGAGGTTCGTGCCGTTCACCAAGGAATTAAGAGTTTGATGACGGAGGACTTGAATAGGGTGATAGTCGACGGTGACTCCCTAACACAGTCCGTTGGCTTAGAGGTTCTTCGGTCCCTCCATGGAGATTTGCTTCCCTATTTGACGAAATCAGTAACAGAATTGCTGGATCTTCGATTATTTTTTGCATGTTAGGAGGTCTGCCAATAGTGTAGCAGATCGTTTGGCTAGGGAAGGAGTAGAGAAGTTACGTTTGGAGATGTATGGCTTTCGTCCCCCATGATGCATCGAAATATAGATTCGCACATGTTCTAATCTTTCGAATGATCTAGATTAATATACTGTAAGTATAAGGAAAGGAAAAAACAACACCAACCTGTCAATTTTGGATCCAATTCGGGATTTTCCTTGGGAGGTATTATTTTGCGTTTTTTTAAATTTGATTAAAATGAAAAAAAAATTCTAGTGCTAGTGACTACTAAGGAAAAAAAATTACACCAAAACAGTACCTTATTTTGATATGGATTATAGGATCCACCTAATAGTCTTCGATCGATTACGTATTAATCAATATTCGATTGATTGGTCCGAGGTTATTGAACTCAGATCGTGGGAATCGCCGGAATACTTCGTATCAACAGATACTTCGTATATCAATATCGATTAGAACCCTAGATTCAAAGATTGAAATTCTTGAGGGGGCCTTTTTTTGTATTTTTATTTTCGTCTATGCTTCTGTGTATCCTTTGGACTGACTCTCTCAGTCCGTTTTATTAATGAAATTTGCTACCATTCAAAAAAAAAAAAAAAACGTTACATAATCATCCCCTGAAGCAGAGGAGATGTAGCAGACCTTATGATGCTCACCTAGCAGCTTTTGAATGGCAGCAAATTAGTCAAAGTGATACTTAATTTTACTGAGAAACATGGCAATCGAGAGGCTACTTTTGCGACAATTGTTAAGTTACCTTATGATGCTCATCTAGCAGCTTTTGAATGGCAGTAAATTAGTCAAAGAGATAATTTTACTGAGAAACATGGCAATCAAGAGGCTACTTTTGTGACAATTGTTAAGTTCCATGCGAAGTAGCATTTTATAGGATTAAAATTATTGCGAATGGGACTTGTGTAGTAATCCAAAGTTCGCGTGAGGGTGAGATGTCAAGTACTTGAACAAATACTTCTGGCACAAGTGTGGAATTCATCCACCAAAGGATGAGCTGATATTTGCACATTGTTCTTCTTATGCTGTATTTCTTTCCCGAGAAGGATGCTTTTTCTTTGCCAATGGCAGTTGCCTCCCCCGCTTTTAATAATTTCAGCAAGTGCTGTGGAGATGCCATTCAAATGATCCAAAATTCCTTGGGAATGAGCAGGAGTGGTTTTTCCCTTCCAAAGAACTTATCATGAGATAATTTGATAGTGACAAGTTGGGTAAAAGATGTGAAAGATGAGTTGTTAATAGAAGAGGGGGCCATAAGGATGTAAAGATATGTATTGCTAAGAGGAGGTTTAGAAAGGAAGATAATGGGAAAAGGAGGGTTAGGGTTTCTAAATTTTGAAAGGGAGGAAATAGGGTTATGAATGGACGAGGGGTTGAAATTAGGATTTTGGATGAGGGGTTGAGATTAAGTTTTTCGGATGAGGTCTAGATTAGGCTTAGGGTTTTGAATGGGTGGTTAGGGTTTCAAATGAATTAGAGGGCAAAAATAGAGTTTCAAATGGACAAAGGGTTAGGATTAGGCCTTCAAGATCTAGGTTCAAACTTCTAGATAGTATGACCTCAAGATTGAGGATGCAGGAACTCTGATAGTGGAGAAGCAATAAGTCTAAGGCCTCAGAGCCGATACCAAAATTGAGTGCCTAAAAACCATAAGAGAATGAGTCTAAGTTCTCATATCCAATAGCAGAAGGGAGCGTCAAAAGACAAGATGAGGAGGATAGATGGCTCAGTATTGAAGATTGGGATGTCCTTCCTTCGGAGAATAGAAGATCTCCTCTTGAATTTTTATTTACCTTATCTCTGATACCATGTATTTACTATCATTTTTTTTTTTATCACCAAGCTGGGGTTAGGTAGACCCCCACCAGAATTTATTAAGAAAGAAACAAAAGTACAAGAGAGAACACAAGAGGACCATAGCCTCCATACAAGCTTACAACCTTACATATTCAATTCCAATCCTATCTAGGTGCAGTATTTGTAATAATTCTTGAGGAGATAAAGGCAGAGGAATATGCATCCCTTTACAAGGGCATGACCTTTTAGATAGTAAGTCTGCCGCTGCATTTGATTCTCTCCAGATGTGCGATATCCTCCATGAGGAGAAGGAACTTAGCATAAGCACAATCATTGATATCATACCTTCCTTCCTCCAGGGCTTGTTGACCCGATCTGTTATAGTGTCCACTGCAAACAGGGAGTCTACCTCTATCCACATTTGCTTGATACCGAGAGCCTGGTCTTGTCGGACCCCATAATGAATGGCTGTGATCTCCAGCTCGAAAATCTCCTCCTTTTCGACGTTTTCAGAAAATATACTGATTGGCATTCCATTTTCATCACGGATAATTCCCCCAATACCGCCCCCATCAGCCTCCAGGGACGCATCAGTATTTAACTTGAACTCCCCTGTTCTTGGCTTTACCCAACTGCTTGTCTGAATCTCCTTTTTGACAAGAGAGAATTTGTAACCAAAGTTGCTGGCTATCCTCTTCTTTGTAACGCTATCATCATCAACACAATTCAAACTGTTCAGTTTCACTCTAATGTCAGAGAGAATCTCTCTGAGGATTTGAGTCTTGTGCTTCTTCTTGTTTTCAAATGTTCTCTTATTTCTTTCCTTCCAAATGTGGTATATGGAGGCAGCAAATGCTAACTTTGCTGCCATTGCAGATAGTTTCTTCCCTTTCCATCGGTCTCTTACCCAAGCCTTCTCTTCTCCAAGGGAATTGAAAGCTCTCCTTCTGCTGTTTAATCTCCACAGAATTGATTGCCATAACCAGCTCGAGTAACCACACCGGAAGAATAAATGGTCTATGGTCTCTTTCTCAGTACAGCATAATACACATCTGTCATCAAATCCTGCATTTGAAAACATGATGTGGTCCTTTGTAGCCAGCTTCTTTTGGACTCCCTTCCATGCCAAAATAGCATGCCTCGGAATGTGGCCAGGAAACCATATTGATTTTGTCCATTCCAACTTTGGATGAGATGGTCTGATCATATTCCACGCATTCTGAACCGTGAAAATGCCATCAGTTGATGATTTCCATATCACTTTGTTGATCTTGCCTGTGTTGAAAACAGCTCCAAGAAGCAGTTTTTTCTCCTCAATCAGGGAATCTTTGTTTAGAAGTTGGTGCCAGGCTCCGTTTCTGTAAATATCAGAGAGTAATTTGGTTGAGGCTAGAGATGAATCCATTGTGTTTCTTAACAGAACTGCAGATAGAGGGCCTTTTGGGTGCCATGGTTGCTGCCATAATTCTACTTCAAACTCGTTTCCAACTGAGTAGCAATCGAAATTTCGAGCCATGTCTCTAGCATTGAAAATGCTTCCGACTCCCCAAGATGGCTTTGATGGAAGAGGTATTGTCCAGAAATTCATTCCTTTCAGGTATTTGGAATACACCCGGTCTTTCCACAATGAATTCCTGTCATGTATGAGATTCCACAGAAGCTTTAACTGCAAGGCTTTACTGATGTCTTACATTCTCCTTAGTCTCAGTCCTCCTTCAACCTTCGGCCTGCAAATATTCTTCCAGGAGATTGTATGAATTTTTTTCTTGTCCTCCTTTCCAGACCATATGAAATCTCTGAGCATTTTTTCCAACCTGTCTATCACAGATTTTGGGATTTTAAAAGCCGCTGACCAGTATATCTGGTAGGAGTATAGCACTGATTTCACCAATTCAATTCGACCTGCCTTAGAAAGGAATTTGTTTTCCCAACTCTTGATTTTCTTTTGAACTTTTGAGATTATTGGTAGGCAATCACTTGCTGACATTCGAGTGGTGAACAAAGGGAGCCCAAGATATCTGATGGGGAGGGAGCCTTCTACAAATCCCATTTTCCTGACTATCTTTCTCCGATCAGTTTCCTATGTATTTACTATCTTATGTGAAAGAGAAAGGAAGAAGATGAATTTCGTAGAGAAGACAGGAAGAGAGAACCCTCACAATTCGCATGGCCTTTATGTATTCTATTTCATATAGTGTACATCCCTAATCACTTGCTTATATGAAGATCTAACTTACAAAAATGGCAAGATTGCCATTAATGAAGTAACACACCATAAGACACTTGTATATACATCACACTTGTGTTATTTCTAACAATTTATAAGGCAAGTGCTGTCTCTACGCCATTTAGTGAAAAGTAACTGAAAAGTCAGAATTACACTTTTGAAGATCGTATTGCTATGCTCATACCAAGGACTCCATGACTTAGTAAAGAAGATCAGCATCCTTAGTGATCGCATCCTTTCATTGTAGAAAGAGATCTCCACAATCTCAAAGTGACCCTCTATTTGTAAGTTAACTGTTTGCAACGACAACATTTGTACTGTACTAATAAGGGCTATACCCCCTTAAAAAAATCTGCACACTCTTGCTAGCATCACACCCTATTAAATCCCTATCACGTAAGTTCTCATATTATTTGATCAAAATGTGAAGAAGCTTTGTCTTCTGTTGTCTAAGTTCTCATATTAATGTTCTATCGAACACCCATACAGTCATACCACTCTTAACAGGTGAAAAGGCTTTTTTTTTTTCAGCATACCAGCTAATAGGCAAATAATGTATTTGGAGAACTCTGCATTTTACTATTTCATATGATACTTTTTCAGTCACTTAGCTGATTTTTTCCTTATGATATGGAGAAACCTTTTGTTATACTGCTTAGCTGCGCTATTGGCTTTGGACATCCCTATATTGCCATTTGGTCAGAGTTCACTTTATAGATTCATTAGCAGCATAAATTGTTTTTTCCTGCCATTCTATCTGCAGGTTCTGCTGTATAATTTGTTATTGGCCTTCAACTTAATATGTTGTTTGAACCCAATTATAATCTTGCTTGCCTCCAAATAACCTCTATTACTACTCTTCTCCGCAGCTGGTAAAAAAAGAGGAAAAAAAAAGAGCATTCAACTGATAAGTTTCGTTAAAGGACCTTTTCTTTCCAGCATATGTTAAATATTTATCGAATCTTACAACTCCGAACAAAGTATCTGTCTATGGATCAATTGATGCAATCCACTCACTTCAATGTTAATTTCTGGTCATGGCAAATTGGGTTTCAGGATGTGTCTGTAATATTAAGGGCAAGATATATTTGTTACTGTTGGGAATATGATATATCACTCTTCATATTTCTATGCCTCTGGTTGTCAATTGGACATTGTAATTGTAACAACATGGGACATGGATAATCTCTCTAATGAACAGCCACTTGTGCAGATTGCTTTCACTTCTGTGGTTTATCCATCCTTGATTCTCGCTTATATGGGACAAGCAGCTTATCTATCTCAACATCATGATATCGAAAGCAGTTATCGGATTGGATTCTATGTATCTGTACCAGGTATCTGTTATGGGCCTTCTATTTCAGAAAATAATTTATAATAATAGTGGTGTGATCTTAAGAAAATTACACCATTTTTTTAATAAAAAAAGAAAAAGAAAAGAAAATTACACCATTGCTCTTATCATGGCAGAGAGGATACGGTGGCCAGTTCTGGCAATAGCCATACTTGCAGCAGTGGTAGGAAGCCAAGCCGTCATAACTGGAACTTTCTCAATCATCAAACAGTGCTCCGCTTTGGGCTGCTTTCCAAGAGTGAAGATAGTGCACACATCATCTAAAATACACGGTCAGATTTACATTCCAGAGATCAACTGGATACTTATGATACTATGCTTGGCTGTTACTGTTGGCTTCAGAGACACAAAACGCATGGGTAATGCATCAGGTATGACCATAAAAAATTTGACAAGTCTTGAGTATTTTATCTATAACATAATCCAATTTCGTGCCTATTATTTTATATGGGGCCACAGGCAAAAAATCCTAAAAACTTTGTTAACTTCTACGTTCATTGCAACCAGTTTTATATCGCTCAATGACCAAATCCCCCAATCTTCCTGAATGACATCTTTGTCAGAGCTTAATGTCTGAACTTCACCTATTGAAAATGAGCTTCACCTATTGAAAAATGATTAAAATAAAACAAAGGATAAATAATAAAATTGAAATGCATTGGTCATCTTGAAATCCAATGAAGTTCAGTTGTTTTTTTTTCAGTTGCTTCTTAATGATCAGCCCTTCATAATGTGATAGTGCTTCTACTTTCTTTGGAACAGGGTTGGCAGTAATAACTGTCATGCTGGTTACCACTTGCCTAATGTCTCTGGTCATTGTCCTATGCTGGAACCAGAGCGTCTTTCTAGCCATTCTCTTCATCTTCTTCTTTGGCTTTATCGAGGCGCTCTACTTCTCAGCCTCCCTCATCAAATTCCTGGAAGGAGCTTGGGTCCCTATCGTGCTCTCCTTCATCTTCATGATTGTCATGTACGTCTGGCATTACGGCACACTAAAGAAATACGAGTTTGACGTCCAAAACAAGGTCTCCATCAACTGGCTTCTCGGCCTTGGCCCCAGCCTAGGCATTGTGCGAGTGAAAGGCATCGGTCTCGTAAACACAGAGCTTGTATCTGGAATCCCTGCCATCTTCTCTCACTTTGTGACAAACCTCCCAGCCTTCCACCAGGTCCTTGTCTTCCTTTGCATCAAATCTGTTCCTGTCCCATTTGTTCGACCTGAGGAACGGTTCCTTGTAGGCCGTATTGGCCCAAAAGAGTATAGAATCTATAGGTGCATAGTTCGTTATGGGTACCACGATATCCACAAGGATGACTTAGAATTTGAAAAGGACCTTGTTTGTAGTTTAGCAGAGTTTATCCGGTCAGGTAGACCAGAACCCAGAAAGTCAAACGATGATGAGAATATGACAGTTGTAGGAACATCAATGCACACGGATGGGGTCCAATTATGTGAGGATGAAGATCCTAGTGGAATACCGAGCACATCGGAGTTAAGGGAGATACAATCTCCAGTTGTGGCGAGGAAAAGGGTGAGGTTTGTGTTGCCGGAGAGCCCACAGATGGATGTGGGTGTGAGGGAGGAGCTGGAGGAGCTGATGGAAGCGAGGGAAGCCGGGATGGCATTTATACTTGGGCATTCCCACGTGAGGGCGAAGCGTGGTTCTAGCTTGATCAAGAGACTGGTGATCAATGTGGGGTATGATTTCTTAAGGAGGAATTGCAGGGCGCCTGTGTATGCTCTGAGCATCCCTCATGCCTCAACTCTAGAGGTAGGGATGATATATCATGTTTAACGTGATCATACTTGTGTATCTTCTGCGTGTAATCATGTCTGAAAAATTAAGGCTTCGCATAGGATTGTAGATTGGAAGAGCTTCCACAAATTACTTAGGCCCTGCTCCTTTTAGATTTTGATAATGATTTTGGAATCCAAAACTGATCATTCGACTCTAAGGTCTGTTTGTTTGGCTCTGTTTGAGAACTGATTGAGTCCAAAAACTGACTGTTGGACAGAAAATTATGTTTAGGCTCTGCTCATTTAAGATTATGACAACCGATTGTGAGTGCCAAACATATTATTGGACTAAAAAATTAAAGGAAAGTTGAAAACAAACAGCGCCTAAATTTTGAGTGCAATAATCAGTTTTGACACGATCCGTTCTCAAAATCCAAAACAAACAGGGCCTAAATTGTGTTTAATTGAGTCCAGTAATCAGTTTTGGAGTCAATCGATTCTTAAATCCAAAATGAGGCCCTTAATCTCAGAAACAAAGATGGAGAGAAATCATGGAAAGAGATCATAACTGATCTGTTACATGTGTACATGATCTGGATCATTTATATGGCGAGTCTCATCACGAATTAGCCATTGCCCGAATGCTACATCAATTGGGTGGTCCTAATGATCTTATTAGAGGACATTTGCTGACTGAAACAGGTGTTTAGAAAAAGAAATTTGACAAAACAGCCTACGTCAAATGGATGAAAAGCCCTCCAATCAGATGCTTAGGTTCATCTTGCTAGTGTGGTTTCAGGCGATGGCACATTTAAAATGGGGATCACCAGATTAACGGTCCAGATGACATTCACACATGCCACTTCGGCTGGAGTTTGTGTACAATACCATCTAAAGTGGCTTCTCAAATTGTAGTTCCACATGTTCCACCCAGACTAACCGGGATGGCTTGAGATGATGGATTTAAATCAAATCCGTTTGTTGGTAGGGAAGAAAGAAGGTTGCAACCTTTTCAACATCAGATAATCAAATCCAAAGAGTCCCATAGTCATCGAGACTGGATTCAGGAATGCTTTGTTCGCCTTGGTAGGTTGGTGTAGATTAGACCTGGCAAACGGGTGGGCCGGGCTGGGTCAACCTGCGGGTGATGCGGGTGCGGGTCGGGTCAGGAAATGACCCTCATTTTTGCGGGTCAGAATTTACGTGACCTGCGCGACCCGCGGGTGGGCCGGGTCACCCGCAAATTCAAACAGTGGTTAAATTCAAACGATTTTTTTAATTTAGGAAAATGTTAAAACTTAAAAGTAGGGTATGGCCGGCACCGTAGGATGATCCAAACCGTCCATTAGATGGCCCACAGCTTAAATAGGTTGTGCCCCAAAAATCATTTCAATAGGTTGATCCCAACCCTCCGATCTATAGAGGGTTAGGATCAAGTGATCAACCCTCTAACATTCAGATCGGAGGGTTGGGATCAACCTATGGTGCCAGCCACAACCTATTTATATTCTATGATGCCAGCCATAACCTATTTATAATTATATTGGGCCTAATGATTTACTCTTTTTCTTAATCACACGAATCTAAAACAACCTCCATCGCTAATCTACAACTCGCCGTGGAGCTCTGAAAACATTCAGGAACTAAATAAGTAAATATGACTGGATATCTTCATAAACCTAGATCAAAGAGTTTCAGTAAATGAGCAGCATGAGGGAAATAACTGCATTGAATTTATTATTCATCAGGCATCAAACCCTTGAAAAATAGATTAGCATGACAAAATCACCATCCTTTGCATTAGAAGGTTAATCCCTTGATTGCATGACTAAACTCAGTCTGCCTGTTGGATCTTTCAGACATTTTCAAACTGAACTATTAACTTCATATCAATATATCATATCAATTGATTAAATATAAACTCAACAGTCAGTAAACCAAGAACTGCGCACAAGTTGATATAAATAAATATCCACTCAATTTAGAAAAAACTTGAGCTCAACCAACTTATCAACCTTTGATGTTAAGATTGGATTTATAGTAATGGTGCCAGCCACAACCTATTTATATTGTACCTGATTCTTCATTTGCATGGGATCCTGGAGATACATTGGTATCAACCTGCACAAATGTTCCTCATCCACACATCATGCCCATAGAGTGCTCTAGTAAAACATATATAAAGTATTTAGTCTATCATTTCCCAAACTTAGATACCTAAAAATAAAAATTCAAAAGTATGGGGAGCATGCTCTAATGGGATCCTGGAGATACATTGATACCAACCTGCACAATGATCCTCACATCATGCCCATAGAGTTTATGCAAACCTCTTAACAATCACATGGAGATATATAGTATTTCCCCTCAAAGGAATACAAGAACAATCCAATGTCAAGAAATGAACCAAAGAATCTCATTTTACAACATAAATCAGAAAAATGCTTTGGGAACTAACCTTTTTATACTTAACCATCCAGACATCATAGAAACATAATTGCCATTAAATCCATAAGTAAAACATCATAGAAACTTTTCCCAAAAGAAACATCATAGAAACATAATCCCCATTAAATCTAACATCATAGAATAGTCGAAGAAATATTAATAACAAAAAGGTCTTGCATTTGCTTGCTTCTATGCTTTAGAGTTGTGACAGTTGTCTCCCAACTCCGGTGAAGAAGGCTCCTGCAATGAATAGAAGCTATATGAAATCAATGAATATAAACTATACCAAATCAATGAAAAGTCAACTATTGGAAAATATTGAATAGAAACTATAACAAATCAATGAATAGAAACAATGAATAAAAACTTTAACAAATCAATGAATAGAAACTATACCAAATCAAATGACATTAGTGTTAGTTGATCCTCTTGATTCCAAAGGAGAAACCTTGGATAATGGTACTACGAGTTGTTCATCCGTAGGATCTTCACCTACATTTAGGAAATGTAAGTAATTAAATATCATAGGATCCTCATCTAGTAATTATTAGTAGTCGTAAATGTTTCAAAAAATATTAGTAGTTCTATGGACTATGGTAGGTAAACTAAATATTAAAACTTACATTGATCTTGATAACCAAATAACCAATTGCGAGTGCAAATTACGGCTTCGGCATTTTCCGGTCTTAGCGAACTTCTATATTTGGTGAGAACTTTAGCTCCAATGCTAAAGGCCGATTCCGAAGCAACGGTAGTTATTGGCACACTCATGAGATCACGTGCCATCTTAGAGAGAATAGGATATCTACCGGCGTTGTCTTTCCAATACTCTAAAACATTCAACTTTTGTTTATGATCAAACTTTGTCTCCTCCAAGTAGAGGTCTAATTCGGATTTCTTGGAGGTACAAAATTCACTCTCATAGTAATCGAATTCCTAAATTATTTAAACATCAACTATATTAGATATACTTCTTAAAAAATTAAATACAATAAGAATATTAAAAAATATGTAACTTACACTAAAGTCATCATCAATGTAAACGTCGCCACTAGTCATAGCTGAAGCGTGATTCGAAGTGTCCACAGAAAATTGGGAAACATATTCTTGAAAGAGTAAATTCAAAGCCGCTAGGACACATGCCACATTTTCCTTGTATGTGTTGTCATTAATCTTCTTATAGCAAAATTCCACAATATTCAACTTGTACCGAGGGTCGAGAACATCAGCCATAGCGAGCACAACACTGTAAGACTCCCAATATTTTTCAAACTTTGGGATCATTTCATCTGACATGCTACTAATTACAACATCTTCGCTTTCATTCTCTTCAAGTAAACGGATTTGAATTTTCCACACATATTGGAAATATAAGTTTGCCGTTGGGTAATCGGAACCCGATAAAAGCATTGTAATGTCATAAAACGGCTTCAGCATTTTGCAAATTTCCTCCCCCTTTTTCCATTCATTAATTGATGGACAATAGTTGTACCCTGGTTCTATCATAGCATAACGTTGAAATGCAAGACGATACTTGATGGCACTTTCAAGCATTAAAAATGTGGCATTCCATCTAGTCGGTACATCCATCCGCAAACCCATGGAGTGTCTCACTCCAACTTGTTCACAACACTCAGCAAATTTTATTATTCTACCCTCAGATCCCTTAACATATTTCACACTTTCTCTAATCTTCTTTATGGCTACATTAGCAATCTTCAAACCATCTTGGACAAGTAGGTTTAAGATATGGGCAGAAATCAAACATGGAAAAAATCACCCTTACATAACAAGGCATCTTGCACAATAAGTTGGTTTTTTTAAATTTCTTGCATGCTATCATTGCTAGATGCATTGTCTAAAGTAAGAGAAAAAAATTTCTTCTCAATTCTCCAATCCTTAAGAAATTGAAACACTTTATCTGCCATAAGAACAGCGTTGTGTGGGGGAGGAAAGTGACAAAAAATAATAATTTTACTATGCCACCTCCAATTGTCATCCACGTAATGTGCCGTAAGACAAATATACCCCTCAGTTGTGATTGATGACCATACATCCGAAGTGAGACATATCCTACTTGAAACTTTCCCCAAAGCAACCATAAGCTTCTCTTTCTCTCCCTTGTATATTTTCAAACAGTCGGATTTAGCGGTGTTCCTACAATAGGGTTTTACATCTTGATTCAGATAGATGTGAAGATCCCTAGTGCCTTCATGTTCTACCATAGAAAATGGATAATTATGTTTCATAATGGATATTGTCACTTTCTCACGATAAGTCTCTTGACTTATTCTTTTGCCACGCAAGGATGCATCATAACCTATATGCATTTGATTTGCATCCTTATGTGAGCGTCCAATAAATATTCCAACAGTTTCAACATGCTTTTTCAAATTTGATGTCCCATGACTATTACTACCTATGGCAAAACTTTTTGGGCATTTCTTGCACTTTGCTCTATCTTTTCCATTCTCATCCTTATACGTTACAAACTCATCCCAAATACGAGATTTGCATTTAGAAGTGTTACCGATAGTAGCAATACTTATATCTTCAGAAGGACTTTCGTCACCGCTGTCCGCATTCGTAGGAATATTGTTGTTCATAGACTCCATAAGACCTTCAAAATAACATTAAAAAGTCTATTAAAAGTAAAACATAGAAAATAAACATCTCCATGTGGATATCATAGGAAAATAAACATCTCCCAGCTATCAAGAATTCCTCCAACAATGTGGGGGTCAGATGATAGATACCTTGAGGAAAATCAATGATGAAATTTTCTTCCCAGCTATCGAGAATTCCTCCAATAAGAGATCTGATGAAAAAAATTGAAATTTGAAAACAGTTAAAATTCATGAAAGCAAACGCCATAAATCTATAAGGAAAGAATTCGAAGTAGGTTTTACCTTGAAAGAAATCGAATTACTTACAAAAAAGAGAAAACCCTAGGCTGCACAAACATACACCAAAAAAAACCCTAATTACTGCACACACACACACACCAAAAAAAAAAGGCAGTGATATCCCCCCCCCCCCCCGTTTAACAGAAATCGTTTGGATATACAATGGGGTGGAGGCGCCACCGTTAACTCCTACAGGCTTAAAAGTTAACGATTTCTGTTGGGGGGATATGAGGATATCCACTAGGGGGGGGGGGGAGAATATTACTGTCCAAAAAAAAAAGCCGAGAGTTTCTGCAAGAAAAGGAGAAACCCAAATCTTTGCACAAAAAAAAAAAAACCAAATCTTTGCGCAAGAAAAGAAAAGGTTCTGAATATTTAATGAATGAAAGAGAAGCACAAAAAAAAAACCCAAATCTTTGCACAAATTGAGAATAAGATTACTCTAGTTATTTGAGATCTGCAAATAGAACAAATCCTATTAGGGTTTGAAGCACACATTTATAAATCGAATCTCTATTGAGGGGATTTTCATTTTTTTTTTTAAAAAAAAGCAAAAATATCGAAGAGAGAGAGAGAGAGTACCTGTGCTTCGGCAGAGCGGCTGAGAGAGGGCGATGACTCGGTCGTAACTCGTGAGGGAGTGAGTTTGGGAATGGGGTGGCGTCCCCTTCTCTGTCTTTGAGTTTGGCAAAATAACGAAGGAAGAAAGAAACCCTAATAAGTGGCTAAGTTAGGGCATAAAAGACAAAAAAAAAGTTTGAGTCTTTTTTAGGTTTTTTAAAGAAAAAATAAAAACTAAAAAAAGCATAAAACCCACAGGTTGACCCGGCCCAACCCATGTTTTTGCGGGTTGGGTGGCCCGCGGGTCAATTTTGGCAGGTCACTAAAACCCGGACCCGTGCCCGCAAATTTGCGGGTGGGTCGGGTCGACCCGCGGGCACGGGTCAGTTTTGCCAGGTCTAGTCTAGATTGATCAAAGCTGGGGCCCACAATAGTAGATTTCACCATATTTTGACGGGATAAGACCCTGTTCGTTTAAGATTATGACAACTGATTGTGAGTGCCAAACCGATTATAGAAGTCCAAATTACATTTTTGACCCTCACAATCGGTGGTCATAATCTTAAACGAATAGGGCCTAAGCGATCAGCCAAATCATTGGCACTTCTAAGAAAAAGAGAAAGAGCACACATGCCAAACAAACACACATCTTTTATTTCATCCAAAAGACTAGTGAGTCTCCATGGACTGTCCCTAGACCCTTTAGCCCACAAGACTGTTAAGAGGAGTCACTTCCCATTTCTAATCTACCTTCCATTTGTGAAGAAAATTGTCAATCCTTGATGAAGTGTGTGTCACTTTCCACTTCCACGAGTGTGGCTATCATCCTATGGCTTAACTTCATGTCTCATTTGGAAGGGTAGGATTCCCACATCCTTCACATCAATCATTCCATCTGACCCACATCCTTTAGTATCAGTCACTCCATCTAACCCACATTGTGTTGATGGGTCAGGTGAGGTTGATCTTTTGGAAGGCTAGGATTATCACATCACGTCAAACACCAAATTGTGTTACTGTTTGGGCCACAACACGAATGCAATCAAAGCGATCACTACAAAGAAGAGCACATGATGGGAGCTGGGACTCTAATTGTAAACAACTTTTCCAAGAGCATCTTTGGATTGCACCAAATTCAGCCCATGTTTGCAAAGAAGATTTTTTTTTAAGTTAATCTTATCTTCAAAAAGGACATGAAGGCCTATTAGGAAACAATTAATTGAGTCATTTATAAAGCCATTTTAACCATTACAAGAAAAACGACACCTTCAAGATGGCCAACATGGTTCTAGTTCCACTTACTAGTGCTTTAAACAAAAAGGGTTTCCTTTAATCATACTTTAGGTTAATGCAATGCGAGTGCTTTCATCATCGTTCGTAATTTCATGAGAATTTCTATCTTGCTTTCCTTTTTGTTTCTTCGTGTGATCATTTTGAACACTAATTGGCCAATTCAAGGTGGTTTTCTTCTGAAGATCTGCAAAAGCTAACAAGACCAGCAATGCCTTTGATGGATCTGTTAGGCTCATCTTAATTAATTGCACTAATATAGGCCTCAGCAAAACTTATGTCAAAGAGTCTAAAAGTAGGGAGTTGGAAATTTTGCACAAAGCCATTTTGTGGCCTCTCCTTGTAAGAGAGAAGAGCAACCAAATGCGATGGTCGGCCCAAAGTGGGACCACATGTGCCACGTGTTTGCCAAGTGGGCCACACGTGCGGGGGAGTGTTAAAGTATAAAAGATAAATAACGCCTTTCTCCAACAGTTTAAGCTTTTGGAGAAGTTGGTTAGTTAACAAACGTAGGGGCTAGGCATAAAATTGTAATGTTTTGGATACACCTAAAAATTATTTGCATGTAATTTTATATGCAATTAAAATTATAATCTTATTTAATGCCTCCCAAAGCAGTCTTAATATCCCATTTGCAAATGAGATTAACTTAAAACAATCTTATTAGAGAGAGAGAGAGAGTCATACATTTTATGAAATAAGTTTTGATATAATTTAACAAATTTTTCTTTTATATTTATTATTCAATACAAATAAGAAAGTGAAGTGACATATTCACCCCATTTTCCCCTGGGCCAGCCACTTCTAGCATTTTTACAATACAGGCGGGTCGCCCAAGGAAGAAAAAGGGGCAAATAAAATATATCATTTCCCATAAGAAATTCCATAGCAATTGATGGATGTGGTGGAATGCATGTGCACATGACACCACATCCATAACATACAGTGTGGATTAGGAAATAATCATACATAACATCAAAACAATCTGCAAATAAGATTATATGGAAATATTTAGTGTTATCAGATGGGGTGTCCAGATCAATCAAAGGTGTTGTTCCCCTTGGTGTTGCCTCTAGAATATAATCGTACATAACATCAAAACAATGTGCAAATAAGATTATATGGAAATACTAAGTGGCTTCAGATGGGCTGTCCAGATCAATCAAAGGTGTTCCCCCTTGGTGTTGCCTCTAGAAACATCCACCCCCCACGTTTTATTTAACCAAAATCTCCAATCCCTGTCTTTATGAATCAGTTGGGGTGTCACGAATCAATATTGGGGTCTAATATATTCATATGTATTATCATCTTTTACCTATAGATCTAAGAAATACTCTGGATGCCCAAATAAACGTGAATGCTGTTTTAATTGGGACAACTCTCATCTACCTAATCTTGGTTTCTAATATTATTTCCATAAGATCTCATTACCAAATCGAGATCTCTTTAAAAAAATTGGAAGCATGAATGGCTCACAAATAGCCATGTGTTATATTTCGAAACTCTTGGCATGTCACCAACAGACCAGATTCACGTCTGAGTAAATAACAACGTTATATGTAAGGCCAGAAGTTAGTTTAGTTTAATTGGATTCTTCAGTAGCCATTTATTTTTCTGGGCCTTCATACAAATGATGGGATCTCGATTCGGCATGAGAATTAGTATTGAATTATAAATGATTAAATAACAACTCTTAACCACTTAAGCTTTTGGAGTAATGGTTTCAAATGGTATCGAGCTATACGTCTTGGATTCAAAACCCAACAACTCCTTGATATTAAAATCCTCGTGTAGGATCAACCTAAAAGACGGGCCAAATGTGAGGAAGAGTATTGAAGTATAAATTATTAAATGACACGACCGCTTTCGAGTAATTGGTTGTTTCACAATTTGACACGTACATAGGGATTCCAGTGGACCCAATTTGCATCGGATCACCTAATCTGTTTCAAAATCCACTTGAATCATTACTCATTCGGGTCCTACCTGATAAGATCTGCAGATCTCCTATTTTTTGTGTTTGCCGGTCCCATTAAAAATTAAAGCATATGTGAAAGTGCCTTAAGTCTTAGGGGGTTTTACTCGAATCAAATTTTGTCCTATTTGTTTTCAGTACGTAACAAAGAGAATATCTGTGAAAGTGCCTTAAGACAGGTGATTTTTGTTGGGTATGTAATATAACCCATGTATGTTCTAATATAAGCCCAATAAGATAATTGACCTGTGTAGTGCGCCTATATGGAATGCAGCCCATTAATTAGTTATAACCCTAGTGTATCTCTATATATAGGGGCTGAGGCAGCAAACTAGGTGTTCCAAACTAGATACCTGGGGTGTAATGCTTCAAGCAACCTTGCTTGATTCTACAATTTCTTGGTGAAATGAAGACGGCTTCTGACAAATGGGTTTTAATTAGGGTTCGTTGAGAAAGATGGAGAGATATATGTATATATGGAGACTTCATTCGTTTGATTTGATTCATTTGAATATGTGGTTTTTTTTGTTTTTTTTTTATTATATCACCAGGAATACCCCTCGTTCATGTTTAGCTTGTAACTAAAAAAACATGAAGGTTATCTTTGTACTATAACAAAATATTTTCGGATTTGAGACCCTATATGGGACTTTTTTTTGACGTTGTCTACCTCCCACAGGCCTATCCAATAGACTCAACAACCCACTCTAAGCATTACTACCGTTATGACCCGACTGTAATACAGTAATGCACGCCCACCTTTGCCTAGTCAATACATTCACTTAACAGTGGCCCGAAAATCACGCCATTTGGACAATCATATTGTCTAAATAAATGTATTTCTGCCTGTTGAATATGAATTGTTGAATGTGTATAGCTTTTTACTGTATATTTATGGACTAGAGATAGACAAAAGATCATAAAAAAGTTTCAAAGATAGAAAAAGAGAGGAGGATATGTGTGAAACCGTAGAAAAATTTCAAAAAAGAAACGGCTTGTATTCATTGACTAAGAATATTGTTTTTGCTTTGCTTTCACACCAAACTTTGGATAAGGGATTTACATCGTTTTTGCTTTGAAAAAGAAACTCACACCTCTCCATTTCCTCCCCTTCAAGCCACTGCTACTGTGTCCTGATACTTTCAATAAAATATTCCATTTTTCTCTTGTTTATTTTTGCACGCAGTCAACATGACAAAGATACTTGCAAATTTTAAATTTCTTTCAAACCGACCCTTATTTTATCTAAACATGCTTATTTATTAATATTCAGAGCTCCTAGCTACTTTAATCTTTAAGATAATTTATAGAATACATTCTCAAGTTGCCTGTATAAGATCATGGTTTCTGAGGGTGAGTTGAGATGAGAATCGTATTTTATATATAGGGATTTACTAGGGACCATCGCAGAAAGGCATCACCTCAGATGAATACGACAAAATCTGCTGAAAAGTGAGCCTGTGTGGCTGCTCTCACCTGCAACAGCCCAGCCGCAAAATGCCTTCTGCGATTGTTCCTAGCAAATCCATGTATGTATTATAGCAGAATAGAAAAGGAAGATTTTTTTTTCATTTTTTTACGTAAATTCTAAATTGGGTTGGGATGATCCTATGGATCTGATTTTTTGTAGACACCCTATCTATGTGAGGGCCTTTAAAATGGATGGCTTGGATCACCCAAACAATATGGGCCTCCACTGTATTTTAAGCTAGTGTGTAGAGAACTCTCTACACATATGTGTAGGAACCGTTTTCTCTTTTTTGAAATATAAAAGATGAATATGGCATAATTTTAGCTAACCTTATCTTATACTCTACCAAATGTTAATGTAAAATGAATTAATAAAGTGCAAAATTGCAAACCATCTAAGCATGTGTTAAAGACCCCATCACTTGAATTTGAAACTGGCAACAATTTATAACGTGCTCTGAAAATATGCATATTAATTGTCATTCACTACTAAAATACCCTACTCCATTAGGAAACGATTGTGTCACTCTTAATCCTTTATGGGTACAAGCGTTAATTGCGCACATGTGCCATTAATGAAGTCTATATTCATCTATCCGAGCTAGGGATGCACAATACGGACCCACTGCAGCATAGTTGATCAAAACTGTCTATTTAATATACGCCTTGCTTGCCGCTTGGGACCAATATCGCCCAAAAATCGTCAATCATCAAATTGTAACATCAAACAATGTATATTTTTGTTTATGAATGTACTAGAAAAAAACTATACATAGCCAACTTTTCACATCCTACAACTAAGGCCTTGTCGGTTCTAGATTATGACAACCGATTGTCAATTCAAAATTCACATTCAACAACTAAGGCCCTGTTCGTTTTTAGACTATAACGACTGATTGTCAGTGCAAAACCTATTATTGGACAAAAAAATAAGGGAGATGATTTTTTCGCGCCGCCCCCCCCCCAGGATAATGTGCCCCCATTTAACGTGAATTGTGAGCAGACTTTAATGAGTTCTGATGTCAAAAAAGGGGGGCGCATTATCGTACAGGGTGTGAAAAAATCATCACCCAAAAATAAAAGTAATTTTGAAGTTACCCAAAGGGCCAAAGGTGGGTACAACTGCATGTGCTTCGTTTTAGAATGAAGTTACTCCCACTGATCCTCTCATACTATCTATATTACTGTATAGACAAAATTGAGTTAAAACTTTCTAGTAGTTCTTCCATTCCTATACATTGGACTTGATCACTAATAGCAATTTTCAAATGTCTCTCTCTCTCTCTAGAAATATACAAATTTATGTGAGCATTCCTACGCCAAACATGCCACATGATTTTCAGGCAAAACATGAGGCGTGAAATCACAATATACACCACGCATCTCACGCATCTAATTGTATGCTTCACGACACCATGTTGCGTGTAGTGGTCCATGAGAAAGAGAGAAAGAGAAACAATTAAATCCGACATATAAACATGGGTAATTAGTATAATCGAGTAAGTCCATGGTGCTATCCCACCCCCAAAAAAGAAAAAGCTACAACCTCGGCCCCCTACTAGGCACATATCACTCCTAACACCTAACAATCAATCTAATCACACCCATTGATCTTATAGACCACCACCCACATGAAGACACGCTAGTTATAGGATTGTCCAAACAGCACTCCTAATGTTGGCACGTATTATAAAGAAGGGTTATCATTGTTGTTTTATATAGAAGCAAGGGTTATTTTGTCATGTTAAAAACAGTAAGTGGAGCACAATACGAGGATGTTAGTGGGGTGTGGCTAATAGGCTAATACCGAGTGTGTTTCTAGCATTTCTTCCGACTTAAGGAAAAGATATTATTAGTAGAGGCGTAGAAGATACGTTTAGAACATTCCATATACGAGCGGGGCCCACAAGTCGGGTTTTGGATAAGGACGAGTGCAACCGTTTTCCAGCACACCGGACGCGGCGACCAGTTAATGCGGGCCCCGTCGGTTTTAAGGGCGAAAACATGTCGTCTTCGCTCACCATTTTCTCTACACGTGTCCCATTGTGCCAAACAAAGATACCGGATGACGTGGACGATGAATGCCACGTGGATACATCGGGTCCCACTTGGTGCGGTCGTTTCGACTTTCGAGGACGAGGAATTGTTCCACCCTATCTCGTCCAAGATGTGGGAAACGAGAAAGGCTGGAATCCGTGTCTACATCATTTTATCCATATCGGATGAGTCACCCAATAAAGCGCACCCGCTTTGATCTTATTTACGGAAAGAACATTTATTGGTGGGACCTAGAGTCGAACAGAACAAATAGTTAGCAATCTTTCCATTCGGCACTTGGGCCCATCTGGACCGTCCATCTTATAGACAATACTTGTGATCCTTAATGGGACAACTGTTATGAAAATTGAAAAACCTAATGCCAATTACCAATACTAGCAAAAAATCCCATTAGATCCACGGGCCGACAAAGAATTGTACAGACCACATCATAGGTTGATCTAAACCAGGACATATGATGAAACACAACATAAATAGGTTGTGCCCGTAAAATAATTTCCATAGACTGATCCTAGCTCTCCAATCTATAGACGTTTTCATAATTGTTGTTCATCTTAAGGTGCCCAGAATTCATCAATATTTTTATAGGTGTCCTGCATTCGTAATATCAAATTTTTCGTAATTTGACCCGCACATAGTGAATAAGGAAAAGTAGTTTTTTCGTCATCGTTAGGGGTGAAACTTGGGTCTCAACCCGACCCAACCCGAGGAACCCATATTTTCCAACCCAACCTGATTTCCAACCCAACTAGGTTCAACCCGACCCAACCTGATTTGCAATTTTGTCAACCTGGCCCAACCCGATTTCCAATTCGGGAGGGGTTGGATCGGGTTGACCCGATTTGATATGGTACCAATTGTTGACCACCTCAACTCAAGCCAGGTTGTTTTGGATTTTGAGATCCAATAGTGAGTCACCAATAATCAGTTTTTAACTCACAATCAGTTCTCAAAATCCAAACCAAACAGGGACTAGCAATTAACAAAGGGAAATGTTATCCGCACTACTATATTTTGATGATCACACTCCTCACTTTATTAAAGTACGGTATGGCGTGCACCATAGGATTATCCAAACCGTCTATTGTGGACTGTGGAGACTATTTCAATGTTGAAAAAGAAAAACACATATACAGAACTTCTTCAGATGGAAACCAAATTCGGGCTTCGGGTCGGGTCGGGTTGCCCGACAGCCCAACCCGACCCGACTCGACCCGATTTTCAATTCGGGTTGATTTTTTCCAACCCAACCCGGCCCGACCCGATTTCCAATTCGGGTTGATTTTCTCCAACCCAACCCAATCCGATTTCCAATTCGGGTTGATTTTCTCCAACCCAACCCAACCCGATTTGCAAAAAAGCTTAACCTGACCCAACCCAAATTCAAGTTGAACCCGACCCACGTGGGAACATCCAAGTAACAACGATGGTTTCAAATTATATATAGTGCTAATGTCCTCACTACCATATTTTATAATGGCACTACTCACCGTATTTTGATGATCGCACTCCTCACTTTATTAAAATGTACAGTATGGCCCGTACCATAGGATGATCCAAACAGTCCATTAGATGGGTCACTGCCTACATATGTTGTGCCCCAAAAATAATTTTCAGAAGTTGATCCGAACTCTCCGATCTATAGAGGGTTATAGGTTGATCCAAACCGTCCATGTGATGGAACACAACATGAATCGGTTGTGCCCGTAGAATCATTTCCATAGGTTGATCCTAGCCCTCCAATCGATATAGGCTGATCCTAGCCCTCCAATCGATAGAGGTTTCCATAATTATTATTCCTCTTCAGGTGCTTGGAATCCGTCAATATTTTGCAGATGTCTTGCGTGAGTAATATAAAGTAGTTCTTTCGTCATTGTCATATGTCTTTACCTTTTGTTGGTAGTTTTTTCCGTAATTGTTATAGACAAGTTCCCTGTGTCGGTACTTTTCGTATGTAGATTATGATTTTACCCTCAAATAATTTCTCATAGAGATAGATGTTAGATATCAGCAAAGGCGTTAATGGTTAATGGTAAAAGAGTAATGCTGACATGTAAATCTCAGATAAAAAGAAAAGAAATTCCTTTTTCTCTAGCTATATAGTAGTAGATATATGTAGATTACGATTTTACCCTCAAATAATTTATCATAGAGATAGATGTTAGATATTAGCAAAGGGGTTAATGATAAAAGAGTAATGTTAACGTGTAAATCTCATATAAAAATAAAAAAAATTCATTTTTTCTCTAGCTATATAGTAGTAGATTTATTTTGTCATTTAATGTGGACCGTTGCGAATTCGAAGCCTTCAACCCTTCACATTCAATGAACAAAAATATAAATTATTAAGTGGCCGTTTCGATATGGGGATTTTAGAATCTTAGTTTCGGTGTAAAATTCTAGACTGTACAATGGAAGTAGGTTGCATATGTGGGGAAAGTAAGCTGTAGATGAAGGATTTAAATAAGAAATTCAGGTTTTAGAAATCTATCCCCCGTCCTGAGATATCTAAAACTTAGAAACATGGGCGGGGATCTCCTTCTATTTGTAACCTACTTCTCCCTCTGTAATCTACTTCGGTTGTAAAATCAAAGGTGGGGGCCATTATATAATAGGGAACATGTCAAATGGCTTTTTCTTGCCGCTATTTACGAAAATTGCAAAGAGCCCTACCGCGACCGTAAGGGTAATTTGGTAATAATCGACAAGGTAGTGGCAATGACTTTAATCTATCCTTATCCACAGGCTTGCCAGCTTGGAAGTCGCGTGGTCGGGCAGCGGCGTTCAGTCTTACAGCTGTCAAAGAAAACTCGAAAAACACGCGTTGCTCTAATTTTCATTCCTGGTCCCACAATAATGCGAACAACCGTCCGATCATAATTCAAAAAATATTCATCGGACGGTAACAAGATGGATGGGATGGGACTCAAAAAAGCAGTAAACACAATTTTAATCTGGATTAGTCTCCTTTAATCCCATTGACTTCTTCCAAATGATTTAAAAAAAATAAAAGAAAAACAGCTAACTTTTTTTTCCTATTTTAACTGTGATTAGGTGAACCAAACTTTCACCCATAATCCTTTTCTAATTTAGGTGAAAATTAGTCTCCATAAACCTACTAACCCCTCATAACCCAACAAAAATTTTCCTTAGTTGTGAATTAATAAATTTTTAAGAAAATTCAAATCTAATTATCTTAAAGCATATCATTTTAAGAAAGTATTTGAAGTTGTTATCTCCATAACCAAGGGAAACGCACACAATATTTTTCACCCTAAGCGGGCCCCACCTGATCACCGCCTTATCTTTGATCGAACGGTGATGAAATCAGTTCCAAAATTTTGTGGGGTTGGGTTGGGTTGGGTGTCGGTGAAATTTAAATAATTTATTTTAGAGTCGGATAAGTTTCACCACCTGAGTTAAAAATTAACCCTAGTAGTGGTCCTCTCTCTCTCTCCTTTTTAAGCCCCTGCCTTCTCTTCTATTTATAGACACAACGGAAGGTGCCTTTTCTTCTCTGTCATTACGAACGCCGTGAAACTCATATTCTAGCCGGAATCCGACGAAAATATCGCCGGAGATCGCCTGAATCTCGACGGAGCCTTTATTCTCGAAATTCGCTCATCGGAGATCGAGATTTCTTGAATCCGTGTACATTTTCCTCTGAGATCTTTCTGCCTTCCGGTAAGATTTCTGAATCTGCCTCTCCGCTACTTTTTTTTTTGCTTTTTATGTTGAATTCTAGGTATTTTTTATGCTCTTTGCCATGTGTTTTGACTGAATTTTAACGAAAATTGTTTCTCTCTCGAAATCTGTTTGCCTAGGTGAAGCAAGATCGGTAATTTGTTTTCTGTTCTGATTTTTCTTTCTTTTTCACGTTTTCTTTTGTTTCTGTTGAGTTGATTCCAGTTCCTATCTTTGGAGATCTGAAACATAGCCTGAGTTTGAAGAGATCACCGTTACAAGTTTTTTTGTTCCTTCTTTAGATATTTGCGTTTGTATTTTTTAATGGTATTAGAAACTCTTGAAACTGTTTGAAAGGCATGGCAAGAAGACTATCCAATATCGGAACATATCAAACAAGTTGCATAATTCAGAAAAAAAGAAGACTCCTGATTTATGTAGGACTGTTGATTTTAGGAAATTATAGAAGAGAACGGGAAAATATCTGGAAGATTTTTTTTTCTTTCCCTTTTTTTACTCATCTGTGATGAGAGAGAAATAAATAGGAAATTGGATACCTCATGCATTTGTATTTTGATTTGGATTTGAGTTTTGGATATAAAATACATCAATCATCTTCATGATCATGTTTTGAGAGAGAGAGGGGGGAGAGATGTCTCGCTGCTGCAGGAGCAACGTTGAGGAGCAACGAAGGTGAAGGAAGTTGCCACAAATATTGATTTCCAAACAATGTCTCGCATAAAAGATTTGAAAATCGGAATTTTTTGCACTGTTGTAGCTGATTTGGAAATCTAAGGATCTGATCCAGTTCAAAATATCAACTAAATCCAAATCTAAATCTTGTGGGTATCCAAACGTGGTCTTTAAGGCAAAAGAAATCCTAAAAATCACAAATAAATAGGAGCTGATTTGGAAATCTAAGGATCTGATCCAGTTCAAAATATCAACTAAATCCAAATCTAAAATCTTGTGGGTATCCAAACGTGGTCTTTAAGGGATAAGAAATCCTAAAAATCACAAATAAATAGGAGGCAACTATGGGGAAAAAATCCGTAAATAAGAAATGTACGTGAAGATTATGCCGAATAATCTATAAATGGTAATATATGGGCTGAGAAAAGGGGAGATGGACAGGAGAGTTAATTTTTTGGAAAATAGGAACAAAAATCTACAAGGATTTTCCTAAAAATTAGAATGATGCTTATCCATTGGTGCATTGAATGTTTGAGATAAATCCATTAGATTTATTTGGGATTTGTTTGAGCAAAATGGATAAGAGGAGGCGTAGGGAGTCGAAGGGGCTTACTCGTACTCTTTCTATTCTTTGCTCTTTAACATTGAGCGAATCCTGGCTTTCTCAAAGATGATTCTTTATGCAACCTGTTATTCAGCGAAGCACAAGTTGACTGGAACCAAGTGAGTATTTGTTTTTCAGATCTAGTTCTTTGGAAAACTTTTTGTTTTATTCTTTTTCAGTGTTCTTCGAGTACCAAAATCGAGTTTTCTTATGTTTCTTCTTTTTTTTCTTTTTCTTTTTAATTCAGTTGGTTTAGCTAGTTTTCTAATTAACCATTCCAATTCTAGAATACTGGCAATAATCTCCATGACTAGACCCTAAAATCATATTCAGTTGTATTTGTAGGAGCTCAATGGTCTTGGACTAAACCAATGAATTTTGTATAAGTGTGTTATTTTTATTAATTATAAGGGATTTGCTAGGGACCATCGTTCAAGGCATTTTGCAGACCCGCTGTTGCGTGAGAGAGCAGCCACCTCATAGAATAAGACAAAATCTGTTGAAAAATGAGCCTATGTGGCTGCTCTCTCATGCAACAGCCTGTCCGTGAAATGCCTTGTGCGATGGTCCCTTGCAAAAATATTACTATTTTAATATATTAGTCGGGTTACGGGTCGAGTTGCCCGGTACCCCAACCCAACCCAACCTGATTTCCGGTCGGGTTGACAATTCCCAACCCGAACCCGAACCAGGTTCAACCCGTCGGGTTCGGGTTGACCCGACCCAAGTTGCACCCCTAATGATTTTGGCTTTATAATATAATATTTATAGCTTTAGTAACTCTCATTTTAATATACATATTTTGCCATTTAGGCTTATCAAAAAATAGAACAAAAAAAGGCTTGAAATGCTTTTCAGCCTTTGCTTGGTCAACGGTGGTCAGTATTTAATATGATCATATCAAAACCTGACAAGCGTATTATAGTCATTTTGTTGCAGAAAACCTGAGACAATTTCTTATCTAACAGAAGCAACATAAGTTCATATTAAGATTTGGGACTTTAAGCTGGGATTGATTGTCAGTTCACTAGATCTTGACTCAATTATTTACATGTGGAAGGGTGTCACCTTCCCATGAAAGTCAGGGGTATGACAGGAAACAAACAATTGTATATGAGTATGGCAGGAAACAAGCAATTTTATTTATGAGTAACATCCATGTAAGTTACACATTGGTGCAGCTATATGACAATATTTATAGTAGCATATAAATGTTAGTGAACATAATTTTGTTGTGTTAGGGACCCGAGACTGCAGATGGACAACACATCCCCACTGGTATACATAGCAGTTGTGAATAATGATCAGGGTGGTTTACCTGTTAGCTAGTCCACCGACAGCCAATACAGTGGGCCCTGTTCCTGTGCCAAATGGAGATCCATCTGATGGATCATGCCTGCAAAAAATTTTGCTGTCTGAAAACCACACATTTAAAATGTTTTCGACCAACAATCATCAATTGGGATGTACCGTTGTAAACATTTTTGACCTTCATGTTCACCATATAAAATCTCGTATTAAAAGATCTGAAAACAAAATATAAAACAAATTAAGATTGGGAATTGATATCAGCACAAGAATGCTATGATATTTTCATTAATGCTTCTTTGTCTTTTAGTATTTAAAGAGCTGTCAAAAGTTTATTACAGTTCCGAAAAATCTCTTTCAAGCCAGCTAGAAAAGAGAAGATAAGCTGGGGGTGTGTGCAATTATTAAAACGTGGTTGTGTTGATATCATTTCCCTTAAGATATTGTCTGAATACTGTTGATATTTAGCATTGCGTACACTTGCATTCAGATAGATGTGCATATTAATATGAAAGTCGATCCATACTAACATTCTTTCACATGCATTCCATACAAACATTCTTTCACATGCATATCTGTGTAAACATATGAACAATTTCAGAATGCGTAAATCACAACGCTGTTACAGAAGATTTAGGGTGATATAGTGTGAGGCATTTATCGTTTGGAATTTTTTTACAGGTATGGCGGACATTAATACTCCGCAACAGGAAATCGGATCACTATTTGATTATTTCTACGATTAAAGCTTCTTGGAGGTTCAAATTTGCAGAAAATAGACGGGCTGGCTGTGGACCATATCCCGTTTCATGATTGGATATCAAGTTAGAGAAACTGTTGTGTGACAACCATGGCGTCAAGATCATGTGCGAACCTTTTGGATTTGGTATCTGTGGACCTATTGGATATCCCAAAGACTACAAGAAGAATTCCGCGGGTGGTGTCTGTCTTAGATGATTATGGCAGTAACGACGGGGATTCGGATGTTCTTTCATCTGTATGTCAGGAGCGAGTAATTATAGTGGCAAATCAGCTTCCTCTACTTGCTCAAAGAAATACCGTGAGTGGCGGTTGGTGCTTCAGCTTGGATGAAGATTCCCTTCGGTTACAACTGAAGGATGGTTTCTCCTCCGACACTGAGGTTATTTATGTGGGTTGTCTTAAGGTTGATATAGATGCAAGTGACCAAGAAGAAGTTGCTCAAAAATTGCTGGAGGATTACAATTGCGTACCCACATTTTTGCCCCCTGAACTTCAGAAAAAGTTTTACCATGGGTTCTGTAAGCAGCAACTCTGGCCTCTTTTTCATTACATGCTTCCCATTTGTCCTGATCATGGTGATCGGTTTGACCGGTCTCTATGGCAAGCCTATGTCTCTGCCAATAAAGTATTTGCAGATAAGGTCATGGAAGTGATTAATCCTGATAATGATTATGTCTGGGTTCACGATTATCACCTTATGGTTCTACCCACTTTTTTAAGAAAACGATTCCATCGAATTAAGCTTGGTTTCTTCCTTCACAGCCCATTCCCCTCCTCTGAAATTTATAGGACTCTTCCAGTTAGAGATGAAATTCTGAAGGCATTGCTGAATTCTGATCTAATTGGTTTTCATACATTTGATTATGCTCGACACTTCCTGTCATGTTGCAGCAGGATGCTGGGCCTAGACTATGAATCCAAGAGAGGTTACATTGGACTTGAGTACTATGGTCGGACAGTAAGCATTAAAATTCTTCCTGTGGGTGTTCATATGGGTCGGCTTGAATCTGTATTAAATCTTCCGTCTACATCCAACAAAGTTAGAGAGATACAAGAACGGTTCAAGGGGAAAAAATTGATTGTGGGTGTTGATGACATGGACATATTTAAAGGCATCAGCCTCAAGTTACTTGCAATGGAGCAACTTTTGAAGCAGCATCCTGAATTGCAGGGCAAATTAGTCCTGGTTCAGATCACCAATCCTGCAAGGAGCATTGGGAAAGATGTCCAGGAAGCAAAGAGGGAAGCATATTCAACTGCCGAAAGGATCAATCAGACCTATGGGAATCCAGGCTATGATCCTGTGATCCTGATTGACTATCCTGTTCCTCTTTTTGAAAAAATTGCCTTTTATGTGATGGCAGAATGTTGTATAGTAAATGCGGTGAGGGATGGGATGAACTTAGTTCCATACAAGTACATTGTCTGCAGGCAAGGAACTCAGCAGATGGATATTGGTGAGGAGTCCCCTCGTATGAGTACGCTCATTGTTTCTGAATTTATAGGTTGCTCCCCATCTCTGAGTGGAGCTATAAGGGTCAACCCGTGGAATATCGATGCTGTAGCCGATGCCTTAAATTCGGCCATTACCATGCCTGATGCTGAGAAGCAATTGCGCCATGAAAAGCATTATCGGTATGTTACCTCTCATGACATTGCTTATTGGGCCCGCAGCTTTGAGCAGGATTTGAAGAGAGCGTGCAAGGATCACTACAGTAGACGGTGCTGGGGCATTGGGTTTGGTTTGGGTTTTAGAGTTGTTGCCCTTTCCCCAAACTTCAGGAAGTTGTCCATTGAGCACATTGTTACTCCATACAATAGAACTTGTAGAAGGGCAATATTTTTGGACTACGATGGTACTGTAATGCCTCAAACTTCTATCAGTAAAACTCCCAGTTCTGAAGTCATTGCTGTTCTGAACAATTTATGCAGTGACCCTAAGAACACTGTATTTATTGTTAGTGGTAGAGGGCGGAGTTCTCTGAGTGAATGGTTTGCCCCATGTGAGAAGTTGGGCATTGCCGCTGAACATGGCTACTTCATAAGGTACGGTTACCTTACTGTTCGATCAAGTTAGCTTGCCATTTCAATCATGCGCTATATAAACTGAGGAATTATGGTCTTGTTTTATACTTATTTGATTTCCTTTGTAGGTGGGGTAAAACCTCTGAGTGGGAAACATGTTCCTTAGCTACCGACTTTGACTGGAAAAGTATTGCAGAACCTGTCATGAGACTATACACAGAGACTACTGATGGCTCTTACATAGAATCAAAGGAGAGTGCACTGGTATGGCATCATCAAGATGCTGATCCAAACTTTGGATCCTGCCAAGCCAAGGAACTATTGGATCATCTGGAGAGTGTACTTGCGAATGAGCCGGTGGTAGTCAGAAGGGGTCAGCATATTGTGGAAGTCAAGCCGCAGGTATGATCATTCTGTTTTATGTGTTGTCTCCTTTCTTATTTTATTTATAGTCATAATCAATGTCCCAACATTCTTTGGATAATAAATTCGCAGGGAGTAACCAAAGGGTTGGTTGCTGAGAAGCTTCTTTCGGCAATGGTTAGTAGTGGGAAGCCACCAGATTTTGTGATGTGCATTGGAGATGACAGATCTGATGAAGACATGTTTGAAACCATTTCCAGCACAGTCTCGTGTCCGTCACTCCCTGTTGTTCCTGAAATTTATGCATGCACAGTTGGGCAGAAGCCAAGCAAAGCTAGGTATTATCTGGATGATACTGTGGATGTTGTAAAATTGCTTCAAGGTCTTGCCGCTTCCTCTAATCAGCAACCAAAACGCACCATTCTTACTCAAGTTTCCTTTGAAAGTGCAGCTTGAGATGGAAGAAGAATGACATTCTTGGTATGGATGGAAGTGAATTGGGCTGGAATAGCCGTTCTGTATATTTTGATGGGGTTCTCTTACTGATTTTCATAGTATGATTTTAAAGGATGCACCAGAGAAACAGGATAATTTTCAGTTCATATTAATCCGGTTGATACATTGGATTTTGCACATACAGTTTTGTTAAGCTTTCCAATAGAGAATTAGCTGACGCAATGAGGAAAAAGTGGCAATTTCTTGTAGAAGGAGATACTGTTGTTGTGGGTCATTTTGATGTAGCAAGCATATCATTTGTGAAAGCTGTAGCTAGCGATAATCAGAGTGAGTATGTTTGATCTTCAAGCTTCATTAATTTGTACAGGCTCTGATCTTCTCATTTGAATCAGTTGTATGTCTGACATTCTGCATCGAATGACAATGTCTTGCTAATTTAAATTCAACCAGTTTGCCAGCTTCATTTGCTTATTCTTCTTGCGTTTGTGGGGGTTTGTTTGATAGCTCCTGTTCTTTCTTTAAAGGAGAAAACCGGATTTATCTCACATCAGGAAACTGAAATCAGTGGCAGCTTCCAGAGGCAGTGTAAAACATCAGGACGTGTAAAAGACATTAGACAGGAAATAGATAGAAGATTAATGCAAAGCTGAGATTTGGAAAGTGGAAATACTGCTTATTACAAGATAAGCTTAGGAATTGGGATAGTAGAATTCCTGAATCCCTACTTTATCCAATGTTTGGCTATTCAATTAGAATCGGAATGGACATTTCATGTAGCCTTTTTTTTCTCTTATCCCTAGCATCCTTGTGTGAGTGCAACTCTATCTAGCTCAAAGCTAGAATTGGAGTTGCCCTAACAATTCCATTAGGTGGTTGCATCTTCACTGGGATAATTCTAAATCACTATAAATGAAGGAATTTTTTCGTTCCACTAATCTCAAAGGGCAATTCCTTCATCACTAAATTTAGACACTGTTGGATGATCCAGACCGTTCGTATGAGAGGCCTAAAGTGGAAGGTTTCCAACAAAAATACATCCTCTAGACAATCTTACTTGCTCTAATGACCATTTTCTTTCCGACGGTTCATTTGAGTATATTTTTGTATCATGGGCCATCCATGTTGGGCCAATCATATAGATGGTCAAGATCAACCGATGAGTGACATGTTGGACCCTCCCTGAGCCCAGCCCAGAGACAACAACCCCATTTCTGTCTCGTTTACTTGGGTCTATTGATTAGACATTAGACCACCACCAGCCACCGTAAGTTCAGCCAAATGCCATTAAGAACACCTTGATCGGATGATCCTAGGGTTGGTATTTCTTCGGGTTAGGTTGCGTTAGGGTTTGAGGCCTTGGCAACCTATGTATATCTCTTAGGACATGTGGCACATGTTTGGTTAGGTGGAATTCTAGTCACTACCATGGGTAACCACCCCTCTAAAACCCTCACCAATTTGATAATGGTAACCTCCATTTCTAAACCAACATATGTCATGTGTCCAATTGTGAGGCACTTCGCCCTTATACTCCTTTTGGATAGTTTGATAGCATTTGAATGTGCCTAAAAGTTTTTCTGATGAAATCAATTTCTACGAAAATCAGTTTTATGCAATTTGCATTTTCCAACTTCCATGGAAAAAAACTATTTGAGGGCGTACCGTCACTAGGGCTCTATCAAATGACCCAATTAGGATTCGATCCACTTATACCTGGGTGAAGATCCGTTCGGATCTTATTCCTAAATCTTCGTATCATTGGCCTTCATATGTACATTCAATAAATAAATTATACGATGAATGGGCGTATAAACACATACTCATCATCCCATCCTTGTCCTTGATATTTGATCCAACAACAGCTCGCTTTTTAAGAAGCTGTTGTTGGATCAAATATCAAGGGTGGGACTTCCATCGTACCACCTTTACGTCTTTATACACCCATTCATCATATAATTTCCCGTACATTCAACATGCAAATGTTCTATATATTGATGACCAGGATGGTCTGATTGGCACGAGCTTTGGAATGGGACCCACTTATGATGCTCTGGGTCCAAGTCTCAAAGTTGGGTTAAGGAATGGGGGCCCATGCTGTATCATCCTATGTGATCATATCTTGGGGCCCAATGGAACAGAAAATAGTTGTTGCTCTAAAAATCGATGTTTTCCATAAGATGATCGTATATGAAAAATTGTTGTAAAATAGACTGCAAGGTATAGAAACCTTCACAAATCTAAGGTTAGGATCATCCTATAGAGAAGATTTTTGAGCCTATCTACCTCAAAGACCAACAAATGAACGGTTTAGATCATCCAATTATATGTACCCCACTCTACCTGGATGCAAGCTACTTGTATTTTCCTCTCACATAAATAAAACATAGGAAATTTATTTCTGCGCCAATAAATCCCAATATATCAGGTCATAATAATTGGCCAATATTGCAAAATATTCTGCACTTAATGCCATTGGACATAGGTGTCAATATCAATTTTAATGGAAAAATAGAAAGAAAAGTGTATTCTTTTCAGCGGTTAGTCAGGGAACGAGATTTGGTTGGCACCCAAAGATAGGGGTGTAAACGGATCGAATTCGGAGCGGATATGGCTATATCCGAATTCGATTACTGTATACACTATCCGAATTCGGATTCGGATTCGGATTCGACGGATATTTAATATCTATTACCGAATTCGTATCCATCGGATATTGTTCGAATTCGGATATTATCCGCATCCGTTTATCCGGTAAATTCGAACATTTTATTGCAGCACTTTATCTTTTTTCTCCTACTTACTCGAATGAATTTTCCAAACCCTAAAACTAGACCTCTACATTCTCTTCACAAAATTAACTCTCAAACCCTAAAATATATGAGATCCTCTTCTTCCTTTTAAAACAAAGGCAGAGAGAGAGATAGAGAGGGAGGCGATGGGGATGGATGATAGTGTTGGTAGTGGTCTTTGGGTTTTTCCTTCTTTTTTTTGTACATGATGGATTGGGTTTGGGTTATTTTGATGGAATGGGTTTGGGCTATTTTTGTTTTTTATTTTATTTTTTCTAAAAAGAATATTCACTTTTCTTATAGAAACAAAAGATAATGTGTCATTACTAAAAATAAATATTAATGATATTATTAATAATAAATAAAAAGGATTTACTTCTCGGATTCGGATGTTAAACGGATCGGATATACCATTTACCAGATTCGCATCCGCTAAAAGCCGGATATCTCATAAACGGATTTGGATAATATCCACTTGAAACAGATTCGGATAATATTTGCTTTAAACTGATTCGGATGTGGACGGTAATCGAATTTCCGAATATCCATTTACACCACTACCCAAAGACACCAATTGTACGTATTTGAAAATTGACAGCCGAAGAAGGGATATTTTGGTCATTCGCACTGAAAACAAACGGTCATATCACTATCTAATAGCTATAGGCCCCGTGGCTAATCCTAAAGCCATGTCACCCTCAGGTGAGGGTGAACGATCATGGTATTGGTATTCAATCACTTAAAACAAGATAATAATATCCCAATTCAATAGAACGTATTATGCATTGGTCATTATGCTAAAAGGAAAAGCTAACCGGAAGGGTGCCCTTAAGAAACACCAGCTAAAAGGGCACTCCCATTAGACCTTCTTACCAAATTTCATAAATAAAGAAAAAATTAAGGGAAATGATTTTAGCACTCCACTCAAACTTACCAAATTTCATATAGAATAGAATAGAATAGCAGTCCACTCTTTTTTATAGCCACCTATCAAAAGAGTGGAGTGCTAATATCATTTCCCAAAATTAAATCTATAAATATGCACTTTGGTGAGGTGGTCCGATGGGGGTGCCTTGGTAGCTGGTTTTTTCTTTTGCTAGCGCACCCTTTAGTTTAGCATTCCTCTTACGCTAATTGACTTTCACACGATGATGCAAGTAATTATACAAACCAAAATCATTAAGCGCTTTGTGCCCTAATTATGATTTTTATTTTATTTTTTTGCAAATTTGGGCGCAAAATCAGGCTTTGGTTGTGACGAGCACGGCAGTAACCCAACCCGATTTTGGACTGGGCATAGGAAGTTCCCATATTCCCACCCAAGGTTGATCCAAGTATCCAACCCAACTGAACTAAAGTCTAAAATCAAGTTTGGTCTGTTCGGGTTGGATTCGACCCGGCCCAAGTTGCACCCATGGTCATGAGAGAGCTCAGTAGACCTGGCAAACGGGTGGGTCGGGCCGGGTCAACCCGCGGGTGATGCGGGTGCGGGTCCACGGGTCGGGTGAGAAAATGACCCGCATTTTGGCGGGTCAAAATTTACGTGACCCGCGCGCCCGCGGGTGGGCCGGGTCAACCCGCAGGTCACCCCCAAATATGCCGCAAATATGGGATTGTAATAATTATTTTGATTTGACAGCCTCTATTTGCCCGTAATTGTCATAACCTCCGATATGTGATTTGGTATTTATTTCATAATTTTAAAATTTTATAACCCTTTCTAGGTAATTTTTCATTCAAAACTTTATAATTTAGCTGATTTACTTTTTGTGTGTAATGATTACTTTTTTACGTATTTTCTAGGAACATTTTAGCAACATTTGGATGCCCCCCATCTTTGCATACACAAAGGCCACTTGCCGAGAAATTGCCAAAGGAGAAGCTTGATAGCAAATTCTAATAAAATAAAAACCACATTTAAATGTTATCAACACTACTGGGCACTCTCACTTTATGTATGGCCCACACCATAGGATGATCCAAACCGTCCATTAGTTGGGCCATAGCCTAAATAGGTTATGCTCCAAAAATCATTTCCATAGGATGATCCTATCCCTCCAATCTGAATGTTAGACGGTTGATCCTAACCCTCTATAGATCGGAGGGTTAGAATCAACGGATGGAAATAATTTTGGGGAATAACCTATTTAGGGTATGGCCCATCTAATGGACGGTTTGGAACTTTGGATAATCCTACAGTGCAGGACATACCGTACTTTTTATAAAGTGAGGAGTTACTCATAAAAAACAAACAGCAGTGATGATAACATTCTCAAAAAGATTAAAAAATACTGTAAAAATGCGGGTGCCCGCGGGTTGACCCGACCCGACCCGTGTTTTTGCGGGTTGGGTCACCCGCGGGTTGGTTTTTGACGGGTCACGGAAACTTAGACCCGTGCCCGCAAATTTGCGGGTGGGCCGGGTCGACCCGCGGGCACGGGTCACTTTTGCCAGGTCTAGAGCTCAGCACTGCTAGGTCCATACCAATACAGCCTTGTCTGTGGGTCCAAGTGATATAAAGCTTATTTAGCTGAAAAACAAGAGGAGCCTCATGTGTGTCTGTTATTAACAGTAATGCATAGCTAGCAAGCCAAAGAAGCAACACTACCAAGCGGCCTCCTCTAGTGTATTTATGACTACCCTTTTACACTACAAGGGTTGGTACAAGCAAGAAAAAGAGGCGAATTCATCATTTACCAAAATAAAATACCACAACCGAGAAGAGTTCCAAAGTGACTATTTGGATATTATGATCAAGCTACCTTTTGGGTGGATAAAGCAAAGAAAACAGCAGGAATATTATTACATCACCCCCAAAAATCTCAAATCCTTACATTGCACCTATCTATGTAAGAATCCATTCAAAACATAGATTATGAGAGAAGATGCACAATCCACACCCACACACCATAGAAATCAAATGAAACAGAAGGAAACATAAAATTAGAAAAAGGGGTTGTAAACAAACAAGGGTCAAAAGCAATAAAACCACTGCCTTGAAACTTGTGAACAAATTGAGATAAACTCTCTCCTTTTTCTTAGGTTGCTCACAAAATCAGCACTATATGGGTTAAAACATAAATTTACAAATCATTTTATTAAGACATAATCAGAGCACATGATTCCTTTTCGCTGCCTGTCTAATCCTCCTTTGCCCTTTGCTTTTTATCCCCTGAAAGCAAAATTATATTACATTGCATAAAACACACTCTCCTTGTCTCTTTCACATCTCCCTCGAAAAGGGTTCTAGCAAGTGGGTGAAAAAAGCAGGGAATGAGGATGGGTTTTTTCTTATTTTTCAACATCTGATATTCAGATGAGATTTGTTAAAGTGAAGCGAGATTGAAGCTTTCTTTGTCAGTTCCAATTTATTTTGTTTCCTTTTTCTTGCTTAAGATTACAGCAGAAATGGGGAAGAAAGGATGTGTTTTTATTTTCATCATCATCATCATTATTTTCCTTGGAAGCTTTTCATCTGTCTCAGCTACTACTCCAGGAAGTGAGTATGGAAAAACCCACATTAGGGTTTATTTTCTTATACATTTTCAGCTGATACCTCACAATTGTTTTTTGCAGGATTTCTTGGTGGGTTTTTCTCTAATGCATTCACTGCCCTTTTGAAGTGGCTGTGGTCATTAACAGCTACTACAAAAACAGGTAAACATTTTCTATTATTCTATACAATGGAGGGCTTGATGGGTATTATTCTATACAATGTAGGGTTTGATGAGACTCTGCTTTTTCAGCTATTTCTGGGCGTCCTTTGCTAAAGTTCGAAAGTGGGTACAATGTAGAGACAGTTTTTGATGGAAGCAAGGTTGGTATCGAGCCTTTTTCTGTGGAGGTTTTGTCGAGTGGTGAGATTTTGGTATTGGACTCTGCTAATAGTAATATCTACAAGATCTCAATGCCACTGTCTCGCTGTAAGTGGGTTTTCTCTTCTTTGCTTATTTGTTGCCTCTGAGAAAAACCCTAACTTTATTTTGCTGGAATCCGTGTTGTGGGTTTGGTTATTTTGTTAAGTTTCTGTATAAGACATTTTTCATTTTCTTAAATTTGTGTTTTTGATTATGTGCCTATCGCCAATGCTATTTTTCTTCCGAGATTTGGGGGTTTGTTTGAGTGAGTGGAAAATCGTAGACATCCAACTCCATTTTCATGAGACCTTTTGATTATTTTTTCCATGTTATAGTGAAAATGTATCTCCATTTTATCTTCTGAATTCCGGTTTCGTTGATGGAGTGTAGAACACTACTTTCACTTATCTGAGATATTTTTATTTTCATTTTTTAATAAGTCTGTGCAAAACCCCAAGTACATGTTTTTTTCTGGATTTTGGAGGTTTAATTTAGTGAACTAGAAAACGCAATTCGATTTCTGAGGATTTGATCTTGTTTTGTCTGGATTTGCTTCTTTTAAACTCCTAAAAAAACATCCTGCATTTTTTTTTCAAGTTTTTGGTTATACTTTTCGTTTATTTTTCGAGAGCCAGGCTCATTTTTAAATCATCTGTTCCTCTTCTTCAATTTTGCAGAAATTATGATACATTGGGGCTGTTAGTTCTCTGCAAGAGTCCTACTGTATTTCTCTCAAATGCATTGCTTTTGGTTCAATGTCTGCAAAAACCTGAACCATTTAAAAAAAAAAGGGGAGTGATAAATCGACTCCCCAAATGGATAAATCGACTCCCCATGTATCTTTCTCTCTCCTCTAGGTTAGAGAGAGAAAGAGGAGAGAGATAGACACATGGGGAGTCGATTTATCACTGCCCAAAAAAAAAATGGTTTGTAATATCAATTTGTTTCTGACTAACACCAATTCTATGTTATCTGAAGTTTATTGCCTTGGTCTGTTATTCTGTTATTCATTAATTCAATGTACTAACTTCATATTTCTGAAACTATGCTTCCCATTAATTTTCTGCGAACACTCGACTCTTTAATTTTTAAATTTGTTCTGATTTAACTTTACCCCGTCTTTTTTTTTGGTCTCTGAAATGCATACCAAAATACAGATAGCAGACCAAAGCTGGTTGCCGGATCAACAGAAGGATACTCAGGTCATGTAGATGGGAAGCCAAGAGAAGCAAGAATGAATCACCCAAAGGGCTTGACAGTGGATGACAGAGGAAATATTTATGTCGCAGACACGATGAACATGGCAATCAGGAAGATCAGTGATGCAGGTAAATGCGAGGCTCTAAGTTTTTTTTTGAATGACTCATATTTCACTAAGTTAAACATCAAATGATACAAATATTTGGAAATCTATCCCAAAATGGGGATAAATTGAGAAAAGCATTCCTGCGCTGCAGCGCATGGAGCTTAACTCTTTAGTTATTTATAAAGCCTCCCATTGGTTCCTTTCTTGTGGACCCGCTATACTTTTCAAAGGGGGACCCGCCATAGGAACCAAAGGGGGGCTTTATAAACAACTAAAGCACAGTTAAGCTCCTGAGCTGCAGCTCAGGAATGCTTTTCTCATAATTGATTTTCATTTTTTGGTACGTTTTGCTAACAGAGTGAGATAATATGAATTATGAAACAAAAATGTTTTTTTTTAATGAGGACTGACTAGTGTGTATATAATGTGCTTATTGTCTAGATCTTTTTTTAGCTATGTAAGCTGGATTGAACCTACAACCTCAAGGTTGAGTTTCAGAGCCTCAACCAATTGAGTAATAGGCCAATCCTGTCTAGATCTATTTCTTCCCTATTAATGTGTTAGAGTTTCAAATTGAGATTTGTTTTAAAAATGCTGGATGTGAGAAGGGTAAGCTTCAATTTTTATTTTCATTGAGTTATTTGAAATATTGACTGAGAGATTAAGCAATGTGTGTGGACATTCTTGCTGAGCTCTGACTTCCATGTGATTAATAACCTTTTTTAATGCATTTTGGTCTGTTCGGCTGCTTCTTTCACTATGTGTGGACCTTCTTGCTGAGCTCTGACATCCATGTGATTAATAACCTTTTTTAATGCATTTTGGTCTGTTCGGCTGCTTCTTTCACTATGGTTGTTGGGAGATTTCAATTTTGAAACCAATTTCCACAGTAGTTTTTAGGAAACTATCCGATCACCCATTTTCTGAACTACCATTGTTTCCATTCTTTTGTGTCTCTCTCTAGTATCTACACTTCTATCTTCAGTTTCCTGAACATATTAACTCCTACATCGAGCTCACTGTATAGTATTGTTAAACTTTTACTAAAATATCATGAAAAGATTCGTGAGTTGAAAAGGTGTAATTTAGTATCTCATAGTAAACATGAATTCCTTATTTTCTTGATATGCCTGTAGTTATGAATTCCCAATTTTCACTTTTGAAGAAAATAGTTTGTACAAAGGAATAACAATTGAATTCCCGTACTATCAATAACATAGGAAATAAGTAGACTTATTCCCTGCTATAAAAGAGCAAAATGATATTCAGGGGATTTTTGTCTGATTTTTATTATTTCAATGTCTATGTTGTTGATGGATCATGCCTTTGAAATTTATATTAATAGAAGTTGTATGAGATTGGGCAATGCCTTATGGCTTTCAGAAGTTTATCCAGAAGAACGAAGCATAAACGATGAAGAAATATAAACTAGAAATCATGACAAATCTCAATCTTGGGCATGGGTTCCAATTTTTGTGCAGGAGTTACAACGATTGCTGGAGGGAAGTGGAGCCGAGGAGGGGGGCATATCGATGGACCAAGTGAAGATGCAAAGTTCTCTAATGATTTTGAAGTGGTTTACATTGGAAGCAGCTGCTCTCTTCTTGTTATTGACAGAGGAAACCAGGCTATTCGGGAGATTCAACTCCACTTCGATGACTGCGCCTACCAATACGGATCGGGCTTTCCTCTAGGTGAAACATGATTCATCATTCTTATTATTGTCTATATATTTAATATATGCTTACCATGCAGTATATATATATATATATATATATATATATATATATATATATATATATATATATATATATATGAGAAAAGTGTTCATGCAAACGTAGAGTAGGCATTGGATATAGCTGAATGGCAAATCTGAATCACCGCTGTTACAGGGATTGCAGTGCTTGTCGCAGCTGGCTTCTTTGGTTACATGTTGGCTTTGCTGCAAAGTAGAGTAGGTACAATGGTTTCCTCCAAAAGCGTGAGTACTCTCTACTTTTCATTCCATATCTCCCTTTGAGTATCAATAGTCTTTGTTGTTCAAATTTATGTCAGTGGATCCTTTGGTTTAAATAATAAAAAAAAGAAACAAGCATCTTAGAACCTTCCCACTTCCCAGTGACCACTTTGCTTTCCACGTTTTTCGTCAATACATATATCCATAAGGTAATGGTCTTCTTTTCTTTAAGGAACTTTCAGAATATGGCATACCATTTTTGTTATTCCTACTTGACTGAATCTTGGACCCCCTCCAGAAGGAATCACTAGCATTTACAACTTTGAATAACGAACGCAAGAACAGGTAACCTGAAAGACTTTTTTTTTCTCTTTCTTAACAGGAGGATCCCAGAGCTCCTAGAAAAGCAAACTTCACATCTAGTCCATATCAGAAGGCATGGAAATCATCGGTCAGACCACCATTAATCCCAGTGGACGATGAATTAGAGAGTCAAGAAGGCCAGTTTGCGTCTCTCGGGAAGCTTTTCGTCAATGCGGGTACATCTGTAACTGAAATCATTGGAGGATTATTTACAAGAAAGGCACAGAACAATCAAAATCACAACCAGCGACGACCAAATACTTGGCCAATGCAAGAAAGCTTTGTCATCCCCGATGAAGATGAGCCGCCTACTCTGGAAACAAGGACCCCAACTCCACGAAAAACCTATGCATTTATGTCCAATGAGGCTGTGAAAACGAACCAATTCCGACTTGGGCAACCATATTACAATGGATGGGATGGTGATTCGCAGCAAAAACAGCAGCAGCAGCAACAATATCCGCAGCGCCATTATTCGTCGGGCACACAAACTTACTATGAGCAGAGCTGTGAAACAACCAAGGAGATTGTGTTTGGGGCAGTTCAAGAGCAGGCTGAACGACGTGGGATGATGGAGATAAAACCAGTGGATCATGGAGATCCCATATATGATCATCACAATATTCGCGCCCGAATCAACTATATGGGTTACACCCGCGACTATTGATTCTTACATGGAATAAAAGATAAAAAAGGGTGTATGGTGTTTTCATAGTTAAAGAGAAAGGGGTGTGTCAAAATTGTTTTCAAGATGAAAAGTATGTGTTTTTGCTGATAGAAAATATATGTGATAGGGAAGCAGCTATATGCTGGTTTTTGTGGAAGGAACTCTTAAGATCACTGGGATTTTCTGTTTTGCCGATTGAATGAATGCATCATTCCCTCCTCACCTTTTTTTCTCTGCTACATAAGATGGGTAGTTGCACAAAAAAGTAGAAAACTAAGGTGATGTTATTGGCAGTTCTCTCAACATTTTCAACTTCTCTGGTCGTATCCTGTTAAAAACTTGGCAATCACAATCAGCGAGAGAAGCTGAAATAGAGGGGTGTCTACATCAATATATTTAATCAAGATTTAAGACATGGGGTTTATTTTTCGAGTATTTTAAAATTGGGATGTGGGTCATGATTTGGTGGAGAGCACAATTGAGTACTCAATTGACATGGCTGTGTACTCAGTTAATGCGCACCTAAATCATGGGAGTTAACTCAGTTTTGATTGATTTTAGAAGGCAAAATACGGGCTAAGATGAGAATTTGGCCAGGGTAAAAGGAAGTCGACCCGGCCGAGTCCATAAGGATGAAGAAGAGTTCTGAAGCTATGATTTTCGCCCTTACCCTTATGGCATTCTCAATCTTTTTAGGCAAATTTTTCCCCAAAATAAAATAAAGTATTAAGAAAGCCATGACAAGGATAAGGATTGAGGTATGATTTAGAGGCCACAAGGGTTCGAGGAAGATGGGTAGAAAAGACAATTTCAGTGGAGTTTAGGCTGAAGAACTATGAGAGAGGGGTTATTAACTTTAGGCTGAAGAACAAAGTTGGAACTATAAAAACCTTTATTTTGTACCTTCGATTTGTGGTGTGGCCTCGAGTTGGACCGGATGATGTTTTTTAGAGAAAAGAACAAGGCCAAACAGGCTTACAAGACAAATACACATGATTGGTACTTAAGAATTGTAGGCCACAATGGATCCAAAATAAGGCCCATCAAATGGACGATTCAGATGAAACAAAAGTATGGAATTACAATTAGATTCAAGCTGCACATCTGGGTAGTAGGATTTTCCATTTTGAGGGCTGTTTGGTATGCAGAAAAGAAATTCACCCCATATCCGGGTAGTGGATTTCACTTCCATCTATGAACTAGAGTGAAATTCGATGTTGAACTATGTGGATAAAAGGGGCGTAAATATCATTTCCCTAAGAACTATCGTAGCTACATACCCTTATCCAGCTCTCATCTAATGATCCAATGGCTATATCTCATTTGATTTACTCTAACAATGTCCATTCATTTGAAGTATTTTTGTAAACTTAAAAAAACCCTATTCAAAACAATAAACTGCTACGCCCAAACTGAGTACAACATAAGTAAGACCAATGGATGGTCCGATTTGAAACTCCGAAATAAATCCAAGCGGATCATTACCAAGACAAAGAGGTAGGATCGGATCCAAATGGGTCCGTTGACACCCTTGTCCTTCTCTTGTGGATGGACATGTGGTTCAGAAAAAAAAAAATTAAAAAAGAATCTTCCTTGTCATTAATTGCTCACATGTGAAATGATACGACCTCATTAGTCTAAATTGGAATCTCAGCGGTTGGTTCTAAGGAGATAGGCTAGCAGACGAAATCTGAATCTCTTCTCTCTTTGCTTGTCTTACACGCTAATCACGTAATCCCTTCCCATTTTAGCTTAGATTATCGTCTAACACTCTAACCTCTCCATCTTAAACAACCACCACTCATCAGCACAGAGCAAAGTCCATCATGGCCATGGACTCCCACTACCTGCAACTCCATCACCATCCTTCCCTTTCCAAACCACCTTCACCCACAAACAAATCTCCCTTCAAAACCACCACCCATTTTCACCCATCCACCCCCTCCCTAAACACACCTTCACTTGTTCTTACCATCCATAATCAACACTACCTTCAGAGCAAGATCAAGATGAGATGTTCCTCTCCCTCTATGGCAACAAAAAATAATCCCAACACACCCGAATTTGATCTTGACACACCCAACAACGATCTCAGGCCAACGACGCCATCGGAGCGAACCTTTTCCGGCTGGGAAATGACCAGTTTATGGGTAGGACTAGTGGTGGGTGTGCCTACCTACTACCTAGCGGGAGGCCTAGTCGACCTTGGCATGGCATGGTGGCAAGCAATTTCAACTGTTATAACTGCCAATATTATCCTTCTAATCCCCCTCATCCTCACTGGACACCCCGGTACCAAATACGGCATCTCCTTCCCCGTCCTCGCCCGCTCAGCCTTCGGCATCCATGGCGCCCATGTCCCCACTCTACTCCGCGCATTGGTTGGTTGTGGTTGGTTTGGCATTGAGACTTGGATAGGGGGTGAAGCAGTATTCCTTCTACTCCCTCAATCACTCAAGAATTCATCTTCTTTAACCCTCCCCCTCTCCTGGCTTGGCACTTCTCCACTTGAATTGGCCTGTTTTATCGTCTTTTGGTTCGCACAAATGGCAATTATATGGAAAGGGATGGATGGGATCAGAGACTTGGAGAAGTACTCTGCTCCAATTCTCATCTTTCTCACTTCTTGCCTACTCTGTTGGGCTTATTTTACAGCTGGTGGGGGCTTTGGCAACATGCTCTCTACTCCTTCACGCTTAACCTCTTCTCAATTCTGGTCTATTTTCTTCCCTTCCCTCACTGCCAACATCAGTTTCTGGGCTACTCTTGCATTGAACATTCCCGATTTTACTCGATACGCCAAGTCCCAAACCGATCAGATCATTGGCCAAGCCGGCCTTCCAATCTTCATGGGTGCCTTCACATTTGTTGGCCTCGCAGTCACCTCCTCCACCGAGGTCATATTCGGCCGTGTAATTTCGAATCCAATTCTCCTCCTCGGAATGATTTGCAAAGGGATCCCCACTCTGTTCCTTGCCATATTCGGAATTAGTCTTGCCACTCTCACAACCAACATTGCTGCCAACGTCGTCGCTCCGGCAAATGCACTGGTCAATTTTAATCCTTCCAAATTCAGTTTCAGAACTGGAGCTCTACTGACAGCAGTTCTGGGTATTGTTTTTCAGCCATGGAGACTTCTTAAATCCAGTGAAAGCTTTATATATACTTGGCTAGTAAGCTACTCTGCACTCTTGGGTCCAATTGGAGGTATAATTCTTGCTGATTACTATCTTGTCCGACGTATGGTTTTAGATGTCAGTTCACTGTATTCCACTAGCCCTCTAGGGACATACTATTACTGGGGAGGTTATAATCTAGCTGCAATGGCAGCTCTTGTTGTTGGAATTGTGCCTGTAATCCCTGGTTTCCTTCATACGGTCGGAATCCTAAAGGAGACCTCAAACATGTTTATTATCATTTACAACAATGCCTGGTTCATCAGCTTCTTCTCCGCGGGGATTGTTTATTGGGTACTGTCATCTTTGACAGGAACTAAAGAGACTACTCAAGGCACCGATCCTCTCCTTCCTGCGTCATCACTGTAACTAGCTCATATGTCAATTAAAATAGCAGGGATAAGATTGGAGGAAAAAAAAAGAAAAAAAGTGATATTACATGAATAATTGAATATAGTTTATCCATTTCTTGCTGGTTGAATTGAACAGAATTTATGTATTTGGAATCAACTTAAAACAAATATCATCCACACAATCTGATGCATTTCTGTTGTTTGGACATTTTGGGAACAGAAGCTATATCAAGGAGGACATTGAAATGAGCTGTCTAAAAACTGTTTTGTTTAATGCTCTTTTGATACTCTCCATCATGTTTAGGCTTGGATAGTTCCTATATTTAAGCAGTACTCAGCTGATTGATTTCCACTCTTTGGATACTCTGTCATCATCTGATAACCAATTCTTCATATAACAGTTTATGTAAGTAGATTGAATTGCAAGTAAAAAAGAAATTAGACAATATCTTAGATTCCGTCAACCGTTACTAATCTACTACTTTTTTTCTCTGTCAAATCCTTGCTTATTTCCATTCAGCATGGTTTCGGAATGAAAGCCATTCCAGACAGAATGAGGTATCTTGCCCTTCTTTAATTAGATGGGAGACAAGTCAAGAACACCTTCACTTGACACATGATCAATTGACAAGCCCCGGTGGGGTGTGTGTAGAATCTGTGATACCAATAGGGTTGGCAAAGGAGTACATGATACCCCCCAAAGAGTTTCTAAAATGCCTCCAATACCTGTCATGCCTTTGTTGCTAAGAGAGCAACCGTGAATGTTAAGTCTGATGACATTGCTAGGAAGTTGTTTTGATCTTGCGACTACTTTTGCTTTAGAAATCCTACCTCTCTATATCAAATCCCAATTTGATATCTGCTGACTGCTGAGTAGCCCAAGAAACTAATGTTCCAGACCACCCGGTTTGGAGTAGAGCTCTACCCTTAGAAAAGGGAAATGATTTCTGCACTCAAGTGTTTTGATAAACATGCGCTCCACTTGTCTGTCGCGTAGTATTTAAAGGGACATCAGAGGATATTACGGTTCTCAAAAGACTCTTAAAGCCCTTTAAATGCTACACGACAAACAAGTGAGCGCATGTTTATCAAAACATTGGAGCGCCCGAAATCATTTCCCTAAAAAAAATATGGAAATTCTTCTCCATCAAAACAATCATGATGACAACAAAAGGAGTGAAATTTAGATGAATCCAAACTCTGCCATTTTTTTGTCATAGTAATTTGACTTATAGGCATTCCTCCCATTATGAAACATTTGGCTCATAGGCATTCCTCTGAGTCTTTTGTCGATATAGCAGCAGTGAAATCAATCTTAATTTCAGCCCGAAGAGCCCATTTGCCCTAAGCTAACCCGAACCCAACCCAACCCAGCCTGAGTTGCACCCTCAGTTTCTCGTCACTGGCAACCTGTTTTCTTTCTTGTCCACGTAAAAAGTTCCATTAGCAGGTTGCCAAAACTGATCGAGCCAATGGTAAGATTGGAATTAACTGGGAAATGCATGGTGCAAGTGAATGTATGTTGTTCTACTGCAATTCTAAGACAGTGATGTCTGAAAAAGTATTTTCCATTGGCTAAATTTAAAGCAATTAGTCCCTTTTGATATCCATGTCTGAAGATGGGTTTTCCATTGGCAAAATTTGAAGAAATTAGGCTCTTCCACGCTATACTTCAGGTGTATTCCAAATTACGGGTATTTCCCCTCTCAAGAAGGGAAAAGAAAAGCCAATATACGAAAGAAAGAAGAATCTGCCACCCATTTGAAGATAATTAGAGTTCAGTGTATGGTTCCAGCATGAAAATGTCTTGTTTGAAATAAACACACTGATCATCAACTACTGTCAAGTCTTGACCTTCTCTTTAACTAAAGTTACTAAACCTGGGCTGTCAAGTAAGAAACCCTGTAATGGGCCTTCCTGTTTAGCCTGGTTGTCGAAAGCTGAAATGTTAGCTTGTATCATATCATCCACCTTTCCATGGCATTAAGTAGAAACATAATCTTTCTCATCTACGTGGTTGATAGATTTTTTAGCATCTAAAACATTGAAGCCTGCACCTGAACTCATCAAATCCTTGAGTGATCAGCACAAGTGTGCAATTTTAATGTACATTGGTGACTTGCAGCATCCAAATCAAGTAAAGAAATGGGATTCCCCAGCAAACTCCTGTTTTCTGCTCTATGAACTCTAATGTAAGGGAAAGATTGGATAGACTTAAGAAGACAATCCTCCCCAAGAGCATATAAGGAGTTGAGCTAGCAATTGCGCTTTTGATGTCGGAGCAGATTGTCAGTATTTGTCTCCCCAGAATGGTTTGGCAATGCTTCCACATCTTGTCGAAAGAGTGGCCGCCTGAGGCGCCCTGTCTACAAAATTAGGGCAGAAATAAGTTGAGTTTTCCAGGGTTTATCACGGAATATCAGATAGAATAAGAGTACTTACATGAGAGATAAGGAACGGACGAGCTGCAAACCCAGAAAGCAAGCCAACGAGCAAACATAGGACTCCTATCACAGAGACCAAGGGCACCCCTAGCTCTGAAAAATAAATAAACATGACAATGAAATGTATTCTCGAGTAAAATTCAACATAAATGAGATTAATAAGATGGGAGTTTAATTTCTTTTTGTCCTCTCTAAAACCCAGTGTGAACTTAACCATGCAAGCAATTAATTACTTGTAAAGGAATATTGGGCATGCCTTTATATACTTGCAAGTTGCAAGTAAACCCATATTACCCAGAGCCAAAAGATATAGAGGAGGATTATTTAATTCAATTTTCTAAACTCAAGAAATCATCCAATGTCCTCAATGTTCAAGGGGTAGAGGGTGTGGCCCTCTTCATGACAGAAGTCATAGACTTATGTCAGGTTTCGATCTTCCTGAAGGTCCTGAACCGACTGATGTACCAAGAAGGTTGAGAATTATGACCACCACAAATGCACCCATATTAATAAAAAAATTATAATTTTAGAACAGCACTTGCTATTTGTTTTAGTTGACTCAGGCCCTGTTTGTTTAAGATTATGTCAGCCGATTTTGAGGGCTAAACTGATTATTAGACTCAAATTTAAACATAATTTTGAGTCCAATAATCAGTTTGGGACTCCCAATCAGTTGACATAATCTTAAACGAACAGGGCCTAAATGAAATGCTTAGTTTGCTTCACCTCAGGCACGAAACACTTGTCATCTTTCCTTCGTTACAAACAACTAGATCAAAACAGACATTGGTGAGGCGCATAAAATATTGTATCAATTCACCACTCAGCTGCAGAAAAGCTCTAAAAACAAACAATACAGATGTTTCATCAAGAATGATAGCAGCATGCCCAGCATTTCAAGGTTAATGATGATGCAATCATTACATTACAGATACCATTCAAAAAAAAAGGAAAAAAGAAAAATCATTACATTACAGATAGCCATTGCCTCATTGAAGGAATAAAGCATATCACCAAAAACTAAAGACAGCCTTTAGCTGCAATACCCAAATAATTACATTCATGTCATCAAAACGTAGAGATGGCCTTCAGCTGTAATAAGCTTAACCGAAGACAGACTTGGGTATGACCATATATTAATTGCTTGAGAAACAGAACAGAAAATCGATGTGATCTATCTGCGATAATCTGTTAGTGCACAAAGAGTATACAGGTTTTGGGTGGCTGACATTAGCCGTTTTGGTTTTATGCTATTTATCCCATCCTTCCACATAAGGTGAATGATTTCATTGGAAGCTCGCTTTGCTGCAATGGAGCTTTGGAGTAATGGAGTTTAAAGCCATATACCACCTCTCAGCATTTTTCCAAGTGTTAAATAAATCATGCACAATGCAAGCAAAGTTCATGAACAAGCCCATAATTCAGTAAACATTGTGTGAGAGAAAAGACAGACTGAGATCGAAAGGAAAATAGGCCCAAAGGCGGCTGATACATCATGCAAACATCAATAATAGGCCCTACAAAACTTTTTCCATCATAGAAGTTGGCAGATTGAGTCATTATAGCATTATAATTTAAAATGACTTTATTATTTTTTATCTAATTTTTGGATAAAGTTGAAGTAGATTTAGGTGATGTGGAAAGAAAATGTAAATATCATTTTTAGGTCATAATTCCGTGAACCATTGCTAATCTGCTGCTTTTTTCCCTGTCAAATCCTTGCCCATTTCCATTCAGCACGGTTTAGGGATGAAAGTCATTCCAGACAGAATGAGGTACTTTGGCCTTCCTTTATTAGATGGGAGACCAGTCAAGAACACCTTCAATTTCCTTACTGATAATATGGCAAACCCTTTACAAGGTTGGAAGGGTAGACCTCTCTAAAGCTGGTAAACTCACTCTAATCAAACCTGTCATTGGTAGTTTGGCAATTCATGCATTTGCTTATTTTAGACTTTATATTTCAAATCAATAACTAAAATGTGTGAAGAGCAGAGCTACAATGGAATTCCTTTTGGAGGACCTCTGATCAAAAGAAATTTCTTCAAATGAAGATGGCAGGCTTGCTATTCAAAATCTCATGACCATGAATAAAACCAATGAGGAAAAAAGATTGGTACATTACATATACTGAAAATGATCCAAATACCAAGTTGTGGTAGGATACTTAGGAGATCAGCCTTTGGATTGTCTTCCAAATGTGCAGCCTGGTGCATCAGTGAAAAATCCAATTTTGTATCCTCACCCTTGTCACGAAATTGCTGCCACTCTCATTGATCACAAATAATTGGACTGAGAGTAAGCTCCAATCTAGGTGGGAACAGCCCATTGTAGAGAGGGTCAAGGAAGTTGAACTTCATACTCATCAGAGCGATGATGAAGTTATTTAGAGGTTTAACACACACTTCTGATCTACTGGTTATGGGCCACCAAAAAAGGAAAAAAAAAGGAGTCACTAGAAGCACCCGATTTGGCCAAGCGATCAGCCATAATGTTGGTACTTCTAGGAATAAGAGAACAAGAAAAGCTTCCATACAAGCACCGATCTTTAATCTCTTCAATTATTTTTTCATATAGCCACAACACATAGTTAGATGAGCCGCTTTTCACTTCCAATCTACCCTCTATCTAGTTCATGAAGATAGCCAAGCCAGCTCCGGTGGACTGTGGACTGCTGCTTCTATGGAATCTGTGATACCAATAAGGCTGGCAAAGAGTTTCTAAAAACGCCTTCAATACCTGTCATACCTGGGTTGCTAAGAGAATAACCGTCAACATTAAGTTTGATGACATGCTAGGAGGTGGTTTCGATCTTGCTAACACTTTTGCTTTGGTATCCCAATTTGGTGTGTCGCTTTTAGGGATGCAACTTGGGCGGGCTCAACCCGAACCCGACGGGTTCAACCCGGGAAAAAGTCGGGTTGGGTTGAGTTCGGCTCGGGGTCGGGGTCAGGTTGGGTTTTCTCAACCTGGGTTGAGTTCAGGTCGGGTTCGGGTTGAAGGCTTGGGCAACCCGACCCAAGTGAACCCTACCTATTTCGGTCTGAAATAGGTACCGAAACTGAAATTTAAAACCTTGATCATGATCACACCAAAAGGTGTGAGATTTAGATAGAATCTAAACTCTGCCATTTTTCTCTAGTAATTCGGAGACGATCTCTGTGTGTCTTGTAATGTCCTATTATCATATATGTATATTTGGAATGAAGCTCAGTCTAACCCGTGGAAAGAATTACCTCTAAAGATACCATATCCAATTTCGTTCACAAATGATGGATTTCAGCTCCTTCTTTGGGTAGGCTTCTGAACATTTGGCTTATAGGCATTCCTATCTGTTGCAGTCCTGAGTGGACCCGCCTAGGTATGGGATTGGGTGAGACACAACCTGGTATGGGACAAGTTTAAAGGGCCTTGCCTAACGCATTCCATCACCTCTGGTGCTTTTGGTGTATCAGTAAGGTACCTAACATTTTGTATCATAGTAGCCACCACGTTAGGGCTGGCAATTTCACCCGAAAAAGCGGGGATCCACCCAGCCCCGCCCCGTTTGGGGCGGGGATTCCCCGATTTGAGAGGAGAAGGGTAAGGGGAACGGGATTTTAAAAATTCCCCGGTGCGGGGAGGGGAAGGGGAAGGGGATGGAGTTGTCCCCTCCCCGCCCCGCCTCGCCCCGTTAATGAATGCCATTTTTTTGTATATTTTTGTTTTTTTTTTAGGAAAACTACTAAAAACTCTGTGGATTGGCTACAAGATTCCCCCAAATATAGACTTAGCTTGTCTTTTCTTTTTAATTAGCTTCTGAGAGCATTTTGGGAACTATAATAACATTTTGACAGATGTTGAAATAATAAAGACAAGCTGAGTGAGTGAGTGTATGCAATTATCAAAAAATCGTAGTGCCAACATCGGTAGCCAAAATAAATTGCATTTTATTATTAAAAGTATGGTATGGCCCGCACCATACGATGATCCAAACCATCCATTAGATGGGGCACACCCTAAATAGGTTGTGCCCCAAAAATCATTTCCATAGGTTGATCCTAACCCTCCGATCTATAGAGGAATAGGATCATTCAGCACCTCTACAGATCGGAGGGTTAGGATCAACCTAAGGAAATGATTTTTTGGGCGCAACCTATTTAGGGTGTGCACCATCTAATGGACGATTTGGATCATCCTATGGTGCGGGCCATACCTTACTTTTAATAAAGTCAGGAGTGCGATCATCAGAATACAATAGTGCTCATAACATTTCCCAAAATTAATGATCCAAAATGGGGTTTGGATGTTGGGTACTCTAAGTGGCAGGCTATGATACCACTTGATCTAAAATTGAAGTTGGAACGAATCCAATTAGCAATGTGCGGAAATCCCATCATCCAACAACAGCTACTGTCTGTCCAATGGGTCCATCTATCCATCGTACACACACAAATACCGAATATGGATCTGCCCTCTCTTATTAAATCTTCAAGTAAAAAAACACTGCAAACAAGTGAAATCTGGACGTTCGTTGCTGCTCAGCATTTCAATCAATATATAAAGAAGAGAAGACAAACTCCTTATACTAATCTCTTGCTAATTTAATTAACAGCTAGCTTATCGATTGTTAGTTTATAACATTTTTATATATTGAAATTGCATCAAGTTGATTAGGGACACCCAGCATTAGTGTTTCAATGACTAAAGAGGGGGTGATGTTGGGGCGGGGCGGGGCGAGGATTTTGTCCCCGAAGAATGCGGGGAGGGGAAGGGGATTAGATATTCCCCGCAGGGAGGGGGATTCTCCACCATCCCCGCAGAGGAGAGGGGGGGAATTCCCCGCAGAGGGGAAGGGGTAGGGGACCCCAACATCCCGCCCCGACCCGCCCCGTTGCCAGCCCTACACCACGTCCCGCGTTCGAGCCACAGAAGAGGGGACCTGTGGAAAGGGCTACCTGGAAAAAGGCCAGAGTGAAAGCCGTCATAGAGTGGGCCACCGAGGACGGCGGATGCCGAAGCGTGGTGGTATGTTACAGTCCTAAGTGGGGGCCATCTAGGTCTGGAACTGGATGGGACCCAGCCTGGATGAGTCAGGTTTATAGGGCCTTGATGCAGAAGCGTGGTGGTATGTTACAGTCCTGAGTAGGGGCACGGCTAGGTATGGGACTGGGTGGGACCCAGCCTGGTATGGGTCAGGTTTAAAGGACCTTGCCTAACCCGTTCCATCAGCTCTTGAGCTTTTGATGTATCAGTAAGGTACCTAACACTCATTATGAACATTTGGCTCATAGGCATTCCTCTCGGTCTGTGCTCGATATTGAAGCAGTGAAATCAATCTTAATTCCAGCATTAAGAACCCTATTGCCCTTGGCTAACCCAACCCGACCCAATTCGAAAAAACACGGGTTAGTCATGTAGGGTTAGGGTTGAGGGGTTTCAAAGAGGGTTGGATTAGGGTTGACCATCCTTGACCCGAGGCTCAGGTTAGGGTTGGAGGGGCGCTAGTACGGCATGGATTAGGGTTGGCCTCAACCTGACCCAACCCAACCTGAGTTACACTCGTCACTGGCAACCACTTTTCTTTCTTGACCTAAAAAAAGTTGCATTAGCAGGTTGCCAAAACTGATCAAGCTAATGGTAAGATTGGAATTAGCTGGGGAACGTATGGTGCAGGTGAATTTATGTTGTTCTACTGTAATTCTGACAATGAAGATGGATTTTCCATTGGCAAAATTTAAAGCAATTAGTCGTTTTGATCTCCATGTCTGAAGACGGGTCTTCCATTGGCAAAATTTAAAGAAATTAGGCTCTTCCTCGCTATATGTTAGGAGTATTCCAAATTAAGGGTAAATCCCTATCAAGATGGGAAAAGAAAAGCTGAGATATGAAATAAATAAGAATCTGCCACCCATTTGAAGATAATAACAGTTCCGTGTATGATTCCAGCGTGAAAATGTCTTTTGTTTGAAATAAACTCACTGATCATCAACTATTCTTGACCTTCTCTTTAGCTAAACCTGAGCTATCAAGTAAGAAATCCTGTAATGAGCCTTCCTGTTTAGCCTGGTTGTCGAAAGCTGAAATGTTAGCTTATATCACATCATCCACCTTTCCATGGCTGTAATTAGAAACATCACATTTCTCATCTACCTGGTTGATAAATTTTTTAGCATCTAAACATTCAATCCTGCACCTAAACTCATCAAATCCATCAAGTGATAAGCAAGAGTTTGCAACTTTAATGTACACAGGTTACATGCGGCATCCAAATCAAGTAAAGAAATGGGTTTCCTCAGCAAAAACCTGTTTTCTGCTTTATGAACTCTAACATAAGGGAGAGATTGGATAGAGTCAAGGAGACAATCCTTCCAATATAAGGAGTTGAGCTAGCAATTGCGCTTTTGATGTCGGAGCAGATTGTCAGTACTCGTTTCCCCAGAATGGTTTGGCAATGCTTCCACATCTTGTCGAAAGAGTGGCCGCCCGAGGCGTCCTGTCTACAACATTTGGGCAGAAATAAGTTTGAGTTTTCCAGGTTTTATCACGGAATATCAGATAGAATAAGAGTACTTACATGAGAGATGAGGAACGGACGAACAGCAAACCCAGAAAGCAAGCCAACGAGCAAACATAGGACTCCTATCACAGAGACTAAGGGCACCCCTAGCTCTGAAAAATAAATAAATATGGGAATAAAATGTATTCATGAGTAAAATTCAACAGAAATGAGATTAATAAGATGGGTTTTGGATTTTACACTACTTTGATCATGTTCTGCTCTAGCTTTGTTTGTGACGACTGATTGAAATGTTTGTGTGATTATTCAATTCCCTAGCAAGTGTTTACTTTTGGTGGATTCCCAGTAGTTTGCTAACATCAATCTGTCAGAATGTAGTACTTTTTTTTTTATGGGTGAATCTTGTACATTTTGCCTTCTAATATTTTGGCATTTGCCTGCATTTAGATTACAAACACACTATTATGAAGTAATTATAATAAGTTGGAAATAAGGGTGTGTTATAGCTTCAAAATCTTATCATTACAACCCATGGCTCACTAGCTAGCATCATCAAAATACTAGGATCTTCACATAGACGTTGCAAAATGAAGAATTATCATTGGAGGAACCTTTTTTTTTTTTAAGATAATGGATATTAAACCAAAGAAAATGATTATAAAATGGCCATTCTTCTTTCATTTGTCAATCTCGAAGTATCATTATCCTTGATATGTACTTTAAAAGGGTTTCCTTGCTCAAACAATGAGCTAAATGGATAGTTGTGGATACTTCAATCTCTTTGTTTGTCTGAGGGCATTTGGAAGGAGCTAACTTACAAGTGATTTAAACTCAATTTAATTGCAACATCTAGGGCATTTCGAAACAAGACGAGTTTGGGTTATTGAGGACTCGTTAGCAAGGTTTTAAATTTCGGTTTCGATACCGGTTTCGGACCCCACCAAAAATGAAATTTCGACCTAAATTTCGGCCGAAATCCGGCGAAACAAGAAAAAGAGTATTCTATTTGATATAAAATTTGGGCCAAAATTTCGGTAATTTTGGTAAAATATTAAAATAATTAAAAACAGGTTTTTGGGTTAAATTTCGACCGAAATTCCGAAATCTCGACCGAAATAAAATACCATTTCGGGTAATAGGGATTTCGGTATCGTCGGATTTCGGTCGAAATTTAAAACCATGCTCATTAGAGAACATTTTCGTACTTTTTCCTTGCCTGATAAAATTGCCTCCCAATTGATTAAAAGGAACATGTTCTATGAATAATTAAGTCGATGCCATTAATGAATAAAGAAATAGCAAAAATCATGAGCTATGCAACTCATCAATAAATACCATTTTTCAGCGTGCAAGCTGTAGTTAATTGTTGATATAACTTTTTTGTCAAAACCTTTCAAGAAACAGGGGGTTGCTTACCCAATCGCGACTCACGTTCACAGTCCTCTGGTTTCAGATTCATTTGGCGGACCAATCTATTACCTCGATCAGAAATTAACAAGGCACATATTTTAGGAACAAACACCAGATCAAAATCATCTGAGAAAGATGCATTCTGAGCAGGCCCATCACTACGTCCTGGCTTCTTGGAAAAGCCTCCAGCAATTGTGGTCACACCTAGATGCCATCAATGAGAAAAGAAGAATGTACTTAAACTGCATCCCAACAAACCAAAGTAGTATAATCTCATAAGCTGATATGGGAAGGTAAAAAGACAACAACTCTCTCTCTCTCTCTCTCTCTCTCTCTCTCTCTCTCTCTCTCTCTCTCTCTCTCGTGGAAGAAAACCTGATTTTGGACCTCTAGATTTCACCACCTAATACAGATGCTCCTATAGTTTTCTCAGTTTTCTCTCTCAAACAGCTATTATGGATATAATTATGTGATATGGGATATGATATCCAAATATCCCTTTTTTTAAATGGTGATATCCAAATATCCTTGTTTTAATCACAACTCTTGTCTCTCTATATATTGAACACTTCTCTAATTAAATGTTATAGGCTGTTACACCTCCTAAAAGCAATCAATAGCTAATTAGAGAAGTGCTTAACAAAGTATGCAGTGAGGAGAAATAATGGTAATCATACTGAAAGTTCAGATTCATTGGTGCAGAAATAGAAGTTTCGAATTCATTCCTCCCTGAGAAAATTTCAACAAAAATCACTTTCGGGAAGTTTAATTGATACAGGGAAAAGAAAGAGCAATGATATGGGAAGACTTGTCTAAATGAAAAAACAACAGAAGCCTTTTGATTTCTGAACTAATGATTTTGGTCACACACAAAAAATAAAGAAAGGTGGCTCAGGCACCATACATGTCGTGTGTACATAATCGATTCCATTGAACTGGTGGGCAATCGTAAGTCAGGACTAGTGAAAGTGGCCCCACCATAATTCGATGATCTTAGAACCTTGATCAAATAAGGCATCTTTAAGCTCCGGCCAAATGAAGCTAAACTGTTGATTTTTTGCCAGTTGATCCTATAAATGGGGTATGCATGTGACATGGGACTAGCATCATGCAGGTCACCTCGTGGGGATCCACCAAATCAATATCTTGATTACACATACATGTAGGACTTTTAATACACTTGCATAGCACATGCTTTGGCTCCTGTAAAAACCGTACTGCAGTGAATGTTTGATTAAAGTAAAGAGTAATCTAGATCGGCACGTAGACAGTAAGTGATGAATAAGGTTTTGAGCTGAGAACACCTTAGCTAGGTGTGCTCACGTTGAAAGGGGTATGGTAATGGATTAATAGTGTGCGTGTGGGCCGATGTAAGCCCAATAAGGTTAGCGGGCCTATTTAAGGAACAAATTACTCTAGGGTTTTCCTTCGAGTTATTATAAGTATGGGATTAGTCCCTGTTCTCACGCATAAAGCCGTTATTTCTCCTTGTTGGAATACACAGGAAAGCATGGATAGAGTAGAAGACCGCCCCAGATTGTTCTTCGTTTTGCAAAGTATCAGAATCATCTCAGGATCGGGAATTCAAGTGAGTGAAAAAAAAAAGGAAAAGATCTGGTATATAGCATATACACCAACTATTCGGTGTATACTGTGATCAACCGGTGCTTAGATGTGAAGCCAGCCAAGAAGAATCCGCTCCTCAGCAGGTAATGACGCAACTGGCCATCTCTTGACGAGAGCAGACACCGAATAACCGGTGTATGTTGATACACGGATCATTTCACTCAGAAAAAAAAAATACAGGTAATGAATTCCATGGAAATGTTAAAAAAGAAAATGAAATTATTTGCACTGCAATAAAACAAAACCTAACAGAGACCGTTTTAGATAAACCGTAACTTTTCCACAACGAAGCTTTCATCCATGGCAAAAGAAGAAAGAGATATACCTGAACTACTGATCTTCCGAATGGCATGGTTATTCCTGTCGGCAACATAAAGCGTCCCCTTCGAATCAACTGCAAAGCTCCGTGGATGATGGAACATGGCAGCCAACGGACGTCCGTCAGATAATCCGGTGCCATTGCCGGAAAATCGACTTATCCCGCTATCTGTGACGATCAGGCAAGAAAATGAAAAAAAAAATGAAAAAAATAAATAAATCTTTTTTTTTTCTTTTTTTTTTAATTTCATACCTGGAGAGATGGGAAAGGAGACAATATAGAAGTTGCTGTTAACAGAGTCGAGAAGAAGAAGGTCTTGGGTTCGAGCTCGAGGAAGAACAGAAAAGGGATGTATAGGGATTTGTAGCTTGTCACCGTCGAGTACGGTCGTCACCGTATATCCGTACTCTAATACGAGCTCGGAAGAAGCTGAAATTTTTAACAGTAAAAGGATGATGGATATTAGATAAAAAAAATCAGGGAATTGACTGAAATTTGAGAAGTAATTATTCTTTGTTTTATTTTTATTTTTTCTACTGACCTGGTTTTGGATAAAAGTTGGCAAGGAGGAGGAGGAGGAGAAGGAGGAGAGCGGAGCAGGGAAACTCCATGTTGAGAGAAGCTCGGTTTGATTGAAGTTTGGTAAAGTCTCTTCTTCTTTTATTAACCAAGGGCACGAACTGGGGTCCACAGTCCAGATTCCACACTTGGTCACGAAGTTTTTATTTTAGTTTCGGAGAGTGATGTTGATATGGACACCCTTTCCTTCTTCCCTCTTGCATATATAGGGAATTTGCTATGGACCTTCGCAGAAAGGCATTTTTGGGGCCGGCTGTTGCATGTGAGACGGCCACGGAGGCTCAATTTTCGTTAGATTTTGTCTTATTGATTTGATTCATTGAAGTGGCTGCTCTCACGTGCAACAGCCATCCTCAAAATGCCTTTCTATGGATGATCCCTAGCAACTACTTTGTAGAATTAGGTAACATCCAATTCTGGATGTTTTTACAATGCCTAAAAGCAAACAACAGCCAAACAAGTGTAATTTAAAGAGAGGAACACCAATATAAAAAAAATAAGAGTGCCTCTTTCATGTTCTTTTTTAAAATTAGCTGTTAAAAAGCACTATCAGACTTGCCAAACACACTGTTTGGTTGCCGGGTTTTTTTTGGTTCCTAGGTTTTATGCGGGAGAAAAAAAATCTAAGTAGATTGGTGGGGGAAAAAAGTCCTAGAAGTACCCTGGAAAAATAAAGATCCCATGTTTTGTTGACCGGACTATGGTGGGAAAAAAAAAACTTTGTTTGGTTGCTTGAACTATTGGGAAGAAAAAAAATTCTTCTCAAACTTATTTTTGGTTCCTGGGATTATTTTGGTTTCAGGGATTAGTTTTTGGGATGGTATGAAAAGGCAATCATTACAAGAGTGGGATTTAAAAAATTCACCACACAAGCAATCATTACAAGAGTGGGATTAAAAAAATTCTAGTGCTAAAAGGTAGCCAAACATGGGATGAGACCAAAATTTTACTAAAACTTCGTAGGACAAAAATTTTACTGGCAACCAAACGGTGATATTTGTGTTTAGAAAATGGTTGAAATCTCTCTTTCTATGATACTCGTTTTTATGTTTTTTTTAATAGATTCACCCCAACATCTTATAAGAAAAACTGCAAGGCAAGAAGTAATATATTCACCTCCTTTTCTTCCTCGGTCCACCCCTCTCTAGTGTATTCTATGACTACTACTTTTAAACTACAAGGGGATGGCTAAGGAAAGAAAAGGGGGAGAACTTAGTACATTTCATATTATTTGAAAAACAAATATCAATAAGCATCATTGTTGAGTTTCAATACAAGAACAAGACATAAATAGTTTCTTTTGCAAAGAACCATTTTATGTTTCCATACAAGAATAAGACCTAAATAGTTTCTTTTGCAAAGAACTATTCCATGTTTCTATTTGGAATGTTACAGTTATCTTATCTAAATTCGAGTTAAGCTGTATCATTAAGTTTAGAATGAAACAACTTTTTCCAAAAATGACATGTCATCAAATGTAGAATGACACAAAACAACTGTAAACATAAAACATATCAAGTGCTTATCTTGGCCAAAAGAGGGAAATTCAAAAATTCAAAATAACATGGATGTAGATTAAGGCCTGTCTATACAGTCTTTAATCCCATCTTCCCCACAGTTTTTAATATTTGATCTTTGTTCAGTCCCTTTATGAGAGCATCGGCCAAGATTTTATTCGATGCCTCTTTTTCGTAATTTTTCTCGTAGACCTTACTTGATTATTACGAAGAAATTTGCTAGCCACCTTTGAATAAAACTACTTCCGCCCATCCTTTGCATGTGATGACAGCCACGTCAATGAATAAGACAAATATGCCAAAAAGTCAACATAAATGGCTGTATCACATGCAAAGGATGGGCGTTTGATAGAAAAAATCTTTAAAAAACTGAAAAGAAAAACACGACAAAAATTCATTAAAAAAAGAACAGGTGACCCACGGGTCCACCCAGTCCGTATGCGTGGGGTCCGTGTCAACCAATTAGTCAAAAGAAAATTTCCGGGTCATTTTTTACCTGGCCAGTTTGACCCGGATAGGATACTGATTCTAATTTCTGATTCCAGCAATCCAAACACGGCATTAAGGTACACGCCTACATTTAAATTGCTGGAATCAAATGTTGAAATCAGCATCGTATTCTGATTCTGATGTTTGGTTGAAAAAATGAATAAAATGAGGGGGCAGAATTGACACCATGGCATGATTAAAAGGATAAAAAAATGCTGGGATTTGTTTACCACTTCTGATTCCACCGCAACAGGAATGAATTTTTTATTAAAATCTTTTGAGCTAAAATTTTTTATTTAATTTTTTTCGTTATACTTACATGGGAAATGAAATTGCAATCAGAATAGGATGCTGATTCCGATTCCTAATTCTTGCAATCCAAATGCAGCCTAACACTCTTTGATTACCAATCAAGTATTTTTCTTATTATTGATTTTTCCCTAATAGATCAAACAATTGATTCAAATCTCAACACACGTACCAAGAAGGAAATCAAGTTGCTGATTGGAATGCCAAACATGTGATTCGTTATGTTAATATGATGCATTAAATATTTATAATTCCTTCCCTGATTGGAATGCCAAACAGGTGATTAGTTATTTGTTGTTTTGTAGGTTTTAGGATTTGGGCATTACACATTTTTTTCATGAGGACGAGTAACTATGGTGCAAGTGAATGTATGTTGTTTACCATTCAAAAAAAAAGGTGAATGTTTATTGTTCTACTGTGATTCTAAGACAGATCTTCATGCCTGAAGATGGGTTTTCCATTGGCAAAATTTAAAGCAGTTAGTCTTCTTGATCTCCATGTCTGAAGATGGGTTTTCCATTGGCAAAATTTAAAGCAAATAGTCTTTTCCTAGACTTTAGGGGTATTTCAAACGATATTGCACCTCTCAAGAAGGAAAAAGAAAAGTTGAGAAATAAAAGAGAGGAATCTGCAACCCATTTGAAGATAATAATAGTTCAGTGCATGTTTCCAGCATGAAAACGTCTTTTGTTTGGGGGGTTTTCTCACTGATCATCAACTACTCTCGACATTCTCTTTGACTAAACCTGAGCTATCGAGTAAGAAACGCTGTAACGAGCCTTCATGTTTAGCCTGGTTGTCAAAGGCTGAAACGTTAGCCTGTACTACATTTCCATGGCTGTAAGTAGAAACATCGTGTTTCTCATCTACCTGGTTGATAGATTTGATAGCATCTAAAACATTCAAGCGTGCACCTAAAACATCAAATCCTACGAGTGATCAGCAAAAGTCTGCAACTTTAATGTACACCGGTTAATTGCAGCTTCCAAATCAAGTAAAGAAATGGGATTCCCCAGCAAACTTCTGTTTTCTGCTCTATGAACTCCAATATAAGGGAGAGATTTGATAGACTCAAGCAGACAATCCTCCCCATATAAGGAGTTGAGCTAGCAATTGCGCTTTTGATGTCGGAGCAGATTATCAGTATTTGTTTCCCCAGAATGGTTCGGCAATGCTTCCACATCTTGTCGAACGAGTGGCCGCCCGAGGCGTCCTATCTACAAAATTACGCCAGAAATAAGTCGAGTTTCCCAGGTTTTATCACGGAATAGGAGATAGAATAAGAGTACTTACATGAGAGATGAGGAACGGACGAGCTGCAAACCCAGAAAGCAAGCCAACGAGCAAACATAGGACTCCTATCACAGAGATCAAGGGCACCCCTAGCTCTGAAAAATAAATAAATATGACAATGAAATGTATTCATGAGTAAAATTCAAAAGAGATGAGATTAATAAGATGGGTTTTGGATTTTACATTATCATGTTGTGCTCTAGCATTGTTTGTGACGATCTATTGAATTGTTTGTGTGATTATTCAATTCTTTAAGGTTTACTTTTGGTGGATTCCTAGTAGTTTACTAACATCAATCTGTCAGAATGTTGTACATTTTGCCTTCTCATATCTTGGCATTTACCCGTATTTAGATTACAAACACATTATGATGAAATAATTATATAAGTTGGAAATACGGGTGTGCTATAGCCTCAAGATCTTATCAATACAACCCATGGCTCACTAGCTAGCATCATCAAAATGCTAGGATCTTCACATAGGCATTGCAAAATGAAGAATTGTGATTGGAGGAACCTTTTACGGATATATTTTTTTCTGAATGATAAATAACGGATATTAATTAAACTAAAGAAAATGATTACAAAATTAACATTCTTCTTTCTTTTGTCAATCTCGAAGAATCATTATGGTTTTAGAAACAGCCCTCCTTGATATGTGCTTTAAAGGGATTTCATTGCTCAAACAATGAGCTAAATGGATAATTGAGGATACTTCACTATCGTTGTTAGGCTGAGGACATTTGGAAGGAGCTAAGTTGCAGGTGGTTAAAACTCAATTTAACAGCAACATCTAGGGCATTTCGAAAAAAGACGAGTGTGGGTTATTGAGGAGTCATTAGATATCTTTTTGACTTTTTTGTACTTTTTCCTTACCTAATAAAATTGCCTAGCAATTGATTAAAAGGAGCGTGTTCTATGAATGATTAAGTCAATGCCATTAATGAATAAAGAAATAGCAAAAATCATGAGCTATGCAACTCGTCAATAAATACCATTTTTCAGAAAAATATACGTGCAAGCAGTAGTTAATTGTTGATAGAAACTTTTTGTCAAAACCATTCAAGAAGCAGGGGGTTGCTTACCTAATCGCGATTCATGTGCACAATCCTCTGGTTTCAGATTCATTTGGCGGACCAATCTATTACCTCGATCAGAAATTAACAAGGCACATATTTTAGGAACAAACACCAGATCAAAATCATCTGCGAAAGATGCATTCTGAGCAGGCCCATCAGTACGCCCTGGCTTCTTGGAAAAACCTCCAGCAATTGTGGTCACACCTAGATGCCATCAATGAACAAGAAGAATGTACTTAAACCACATTCGAACGAAACAAAGCAGTATAATCCATATATCCTTGTTTTAATAACAAATCTCCTCTCTATATATTGCACACTTTTCTCATTACATGTTATAGACTGTTACACCACCCAAAAGCATTCTACAGCCAATTAGAGAAGTGCTTAACAAAGTATGCAGTGAGGAATGTCGTTACCAAAACAAAGGAGTAAAAAATAATGGTAATCATACTGAAAGTTCAGATTCATCAGTGCAGAAATTGATGTTTCAAATTCATTCCTCCCTGAGAAAATTTCAACAAAAATCACTTTCAGGAAGTTTAATTGATACAGGGAAAAGAAAGAGCAATGATATTGGGAGACTTGTCTAAATGAAAAGACAACAGAAGCCCTTTGATTTCTGAACTAATGATTGTGGTCACAAAAAAAAAGAAAAGAAAGGTGACTCGAGGGTGACTCGAGGCAACATACATGTCGTGTGTCCATAATCGATACCATTGAACTGGTGGGCAATCGTAAGTCAGGACTTATTGAAAGTGGCCCCACCATAATTCAATGATCTTAGAACCTTGATCAAATAAGGCATCTATATGAGGAACACGAGTCCGTAATGGGTGGACTCTAGGGTTTCCCTTCAAGTAATTATATGGGATCAGTCCCTTTTCTCGCACATAATGTTGTTATTCTCTCCTCATTGGAATACACATAAGGAAGAGAGAGAGAGAGAGAGAGAGAGAGAGAGAGAGAGAGAGAGAGAGAGAGAGAGAGAGAGAGAGAGAGCAGAAGACTGCCCCAGCTCATTCTTCGTTTTGCATAGTATCGGAATCAGCTCAAGATCGATAAATCATCTTCATTAAAGAATCAAAAGCCATGGACGGAGGTATGTATGCCCAATCTCTTGTCGTGTTTAATTTCTTGAATAATATGCTTATGGTTTCAATCACACAATCTTAGTTTTACAATACATGCTATGCAGGACCCATGGTTGATCATTAAGATAGTATCTCAAGAATGATCATTCAGTGAACTCATACATTTAAGCTCCCAATTCTTAGTCTCTAATTTTCCTCATAAAAAATAGAATGACCATTCAGTGAACTCATAAATATAAGCTCTCAATTCTCAACTCTCTGTTCTACTACCTGATAAAAAATTAAAGGTACTATATTCCATGGAATGTTAAAAAAGAAAATGAAATTATTTGCATAACAAAAAACAATATACCCAACAGAGACGTTAAAAAACCCTAACTTTCATCCATGACAAAAGAAGAAGAGGACCAAGAAAGAGATATACCTGAACTACTGATCTTCCGAATGGCATGGTTATTCCTGTCGGCAACATAAAGCGTCCCCTTCGAATCAAGGGCAAAGCTCCGTGGATGATGGAACATGGCAGTCAACGGACCTCCGTCGGAAAAACCGGTGCCATTGCCGGAAAATAGACTGATCCCGCTATCTGTGACGATCGGGCAGTAAAAACCCTAAACAAAAGAGAAAGGAAAGGTAGTAAAGGAAAAAGCTGTTTATTTTTTCTATTTTCTTACATACCATGAGAGATGGGAAAGGAGACAGTGTAAAAGGCGCTGTTAACAGAGTCAAGGAGATGAAGGTCTTGGGTTCGAGCTCGAGGAAGAACAGAAAAGGGGTGTATAGGGATCTGTAGCTTGTCTCCGTCGAGTACGGTCGTCACCGTATATCCGTGCTCTAATACGAGCTCCGAATAAGCTGAATTTTTCAAGAAGAAAATGATGTTGGAAAATTGATAAAAATTCAGGCAATTTACTGAAATATGAGAAATAATTCCTCTTTGTTTTTGTTCTTTTTCTACTTACCTGGTTTTGGGTAGAAGTCGGCAAGGAGGAGGAGAACGACGAGAACGGAGCAGAGAAACTCCATACTGACTGAAGTTCACTATTGAAGTTTGGTAAAGTTCTCTTCTTCTTTTATTAACGGAGGACACGAAAAGGGGTCCACAGTCCAGATTCCAGACTTGGTCACGAAGTTTTGATTGTAGTTTGGGAGGGTGCTATTGATATGGACACCCTTTCCTTTTTTTCTTCGAACAATTACCGATGGGGGACAAAAATTAAGCAACAGGACCCATCCTTTTCAGAAATTATCAATGAAGGACAAAATAGGTCTTCTCATTAAAAGCTGGACGAAAATGCCCTTTTCTTAAGCAACACGTTTTGCTTTTCCACTTTTCCCTCTTCTCTCTTCTTACCCTCTTTTTTTTTTTACTTTTTCATTTTCAACTTTGTTTTTTTAAACATACCAGTCATCTTCATCATTTAGCCACCATTGGAGGCGGCAAAGCTCGAAAACTTGAAATGTGAGTTCATTCCCATCTATCTCTCTATATGTAGGTTTTGTTTTTCATTTGTTTTAGGGTTTTGCATTTCTCATTCTCCCTTTCAATGGAGGATGAGGAAGATGAATCGTAGGGTAGAAAGAAAAAACGGTGAAAATGAATGAGTGAAAAAAACAGGAAGTAAAAACGTGTTCATAAGGGACTTGATAAGCTCATTCGGAATTTGGTAACCCCATTTTGATACTGGATAACCCCAACCCTAGAGACTTGAAAACCCCCTTCCAAAACTCAAGTACCCTCGGCCAATTTTAAGGGACTTGATAAGCCCATTTGTAAATTTGTAACCCCATTTTTTATACTAGATAACCCCAATCCCAGAGACTTGAAAACCCCCTTCCAAAACTCCAGTACCCTTGGCCAATTTTCAGGGAATTGATCACCCCATTTGGAAATTGGTAACCCCATTTTTTAGACTAGATAACCCCAATCTTAGAGACTTGAAAATCCCCTTCCAAAACTCCAGTACCCTTAGCCAATTTTCAAGCAGCCCATTTGAAAATTGGTAACCCTACTTTTGAGAGTTATTAAGCCCCTTCCAGAGAGTTGATAAACCCCTTATGCTACAAAACCCCCTTCCTATAGCAACTCTTCTAATGACATTACAATTCTGCTCGTGACAGAAATAACAAAAGAAACGGATGTTGTTTTCATTAAATGTGTTATGTGCTTCATGTATTACATACATCCCAATTTGTGTATTACAAAAGAAAATTTAAGTAAATCAAAAGATGTGTAGCCATCCATTCATGAATTATATCAACTTTTTCTTATACAACCACTTGTCTTCCAAAAAAAGTGAGTGAAGCCATTCATGCATTATCTCCATAACACACCCTAAAATACAAACCGCTTAAACCAAGACAAATCAGAAACAGATGAATGAAAAATAGTGCAAAACCCTAAAAAAAAAAAAAGAATAAAAACAAAACCTAGATACAAAGAGATAGATGGTAAGAACTTAACATTCAAGTTTTCAAGATTTGCCAGCAACAATGGTGGCTGAACAAGGAGGAAGATGACTAGTAGGGTAAAAAATAAAAAAGATGATAATGGAAAAGTAAAAGAAGAGACAAGAAGGAAAAAACAAGATCAAAACGTGTTGTAAATGTCAAAGGGCATTTTCGTCAAGCTTTTACTGACAATACCTCTTTTGTCCCTCATTGATAATTTTTGAAAAGCATGGGTCTGTTGATAATTTCGCCTAATGTTTGTCCCCCATTGGTAGTTGCTCATTTTTTCTTCATCCATAGGGAGTTTGCCATAGACCATCGCAGAAAGGCATTTCGTGTCCAGCTATTGCATGTGAGACAAGCCACACCGGCTCACTTTTCGGCATATTTTGTCTTATTCGTTTCATTCATTGGAGTGGCTGCTCTCGCATGCAACACCCATCCGCAAAATGCCTTTCTATCGATGGTCCCTAGCAACTCCCGTGTAAAATTAGTTCCTTCTCTTTGGCTGCGTTTGGATTGATAGAATCAGGTAACATCCTATTCTGCACTGTTCCTATGTTTAAAAAAAAAATAAAAATAAAATTTAACGGAATCAGCTCGCAAAATTGACACCAGGTTGGAATCAATTGGATGAAAATCATGGAATCTTTTTCCTGCCCTGAGAGGTTGTATTCTGATTCCACCATGGTTTGAATGAAATTTGAATATTTTTTTTCGAATTAAATTTTTTATTTTTAATTTATTTTCTCCATTTATAGGATAATCGGATAGGATGTTGATTCCAATTCATGATTCCAGCAATCCAAACACAGCATTAGGGTACATTATTACATTTGGATTGCCGGAATCAAATGTTGGAATCATCATCCTATTCTAATTCTGGTGTTTGGTTTTCGGTTAAAAATGGAACAAAATAAAGGGGCAAAATTAACACCATGGCGTAATTAAAAGGATAAAAAAAATGCTGGGATTTATTTACCACTTCTGATTCCACCCCGATGACAATTTTTTTGAACTAAAAATTTTAATTTGATTTTTTTATTATACTTACATGAGAATTGAAATAGCAATCAGAACAGGACGCTGACTCCGATTCCTAATTCCAGCAATACAAATGCAGCCTAACCGTCTTTGATTTCCAATCAAATATTTTATTATTATTATTGATTTTTCCTTAATAGCTCAGACAATAGATTCAAATCTCAACACATGTTGAAAGAAGGAAATCAAGTTGCCGATTGGATTGCTAACAGGTGATTTGTTATGTGAACAGGAAGCATTTAATATATACAATTCATTCCGTGTTCTATATAATTTTGATCAATATTCTCTCTACTTATTAGAGCCGACCCCAACTAGTTTGGGACAAAGGCTTAGTTGAGTTGAGTTGAGTATGTCTTTCTGCTTATTAGAGTCTGTCCTGTGTGGTTATCACACGTTTGGGATGATCTAATTCCTACCTCAAAGCAATATTTATGTTTTTAGGTATGGCATATGTGAGTCCCTAAAAATCATTTTCACGAAATATTGGAATTTACGGGTTTGGACTTTGGACCCAATGGAATGTAGATGGTCGATGGGGCCCAACCATTGCTCTCGTGGAAACTCGCGTATTACTGTATCTAAAGGGTAGTTATATATTCGGCCCCTTTTCTTAATCAGGACAGCCCTAAAGTGTATTTTTGACTACTCTTTTACACTATGCCTCTAGAGGGCGATGTCCCAGGTAAAACAAATGCACACATTTGCACGCACGGTCTCCCTCTTCTCTCACGCTCTTCCCAATCGGGGGATTAGAAAAAAGAAACAAGAATAAATCATCAGATTCTTGCTGAGATCCAAACCCCCTTGTGTTTCCCACTCTCTTCTTTCACAGATCCCTCTCAATTCTTCCCTCCAGATCTCGAGCTTCACTTTCTCAATTTCTCCTCGCATCTCGATCTTCAATTTCCACGCGATCGGGTCTTTCATTCCTCTCGTCTTCGGATCTGAACGATTTGTCGACGATTAACCACGGATTTAACTATGAATCCCTTCTCATCCGGAACTCGATTGAGGTAAGTTTTGATTTCATTTTTATTTTGTTAGATCGATCGTGCAGGGATGTCTGTTTTGCTTCTGATTACTCCCTTTTCTATTATTTTCACCGGTATAGATTTTGATGAATTTAGAATCCCTATCTGACAAATTAAGGAGACTGATTATCTGGTGCATCCGAATTCTCTTAAAAATAAAATGAATTATGTTGAAAACACGTAGCTACTATACGAATTGAAGGATCAAATCATCTTAGACAAAAAACAAATGCTCCCTGTATACCTAATGACGTTATGTAGTGGGCAAAAGTAAGAATAATAGAGAAAACCACTTCTTCTTATTATGTGATGGTCCAAACATACATGATTAGGTTGGTGATCTCACTTGCACTCAATAACATGCTTCCCTGCAAGTCCTCCCTCTTATCGATTTCTTTATGGTTTTGATAAGATTCGACCCATTTCTGCTTAAAACATCCAGATTATGATCATATTCATTTACTATATAATCCTTGATTGGAACCGGCATCATCATTCCTTTCCAATATTCTCCATTCGAAAGGGCTATTAGTGATTTCTAGGAGGCAATAAGGGGTCTCGTGACCTAGGTTTTAAATTGCAGTTGTGCTGGTTGGATCCTTTGGTGATTAAGGATCTTTGGAGGACTTGCCCAACGTTGTTGCGCACCTGAAAATCTCTTGGTGGTATACAATGATGGTGGTGCAGATTGTGGTATACTAATTCGACCTTTTCCATGCTCATTGTAGAGGTCCCCACTCCCCATCATCAAAATCTCAATGGGGAAGTGATCATCTTTCTTTTCCAGAGTAGACTCACCGAACCTTCCCCTTGTTTAGGGCTTCAAAGTTTCCTCTCTCTGTTTTGATGAATCATGTCGTATTTCTCCTTTGTGTGGACCTTTGAGCGTTGTGGTCATAAGGCCAATGCTACGTCTTTGTCATAATCCATATATCTGCGTCTTAGGTCTTTCCTATATAATTTCCACTGGCAGAGATAATAAATCAACAATTCATTTTTTCTTCTAGTGGAGACAATGAGTACTTTTATCCTGCTCTCATTTGCAGCTCTTCTTGATGAGTATACATACATTGGCTGCATTTGTAGCTCGTGTATCCCAAATCTTTTATTTCACCTATGGGTCAGTCAGGCAAGTCTTATTGAAATCCCGACTTAACAAGAAGGTATCCATTACCATTGTTTTATGGAGGAATCAATTGCTCCATTTTGTTTCGGTGACCATCTCGTTTTCTCCCTGATTGGAGTATTTCGGTGTTCCACCTGTTTCGGTATTTCGTTATGGAAAAGATGCTACAAATTTTGGAAAAAAAATTAAAGTACAGAAAAAATTAAAGACGAAAAATATTTAGAAAAGTATATGAAAATGTTACATCAACCAAATTTAACAAATAGATACACATTTTATTCCTTAAAACAACTGCTAAATCTATGTAACCATGAAATTAGTTCTTGATGAGCCTAATTTATATCATAATTAATTTCAGTCACATTCATAATTATAAATTATGAAATAGTTATGGAACTTGAAGATGCATAACCAAATGACAACTATAAATATTACAAGATATAAGTTCAAGTCTGAAATTGTTTATAAATGTTCTCAAATCTGAAGTATCTTTGAAGTTTCATTCTCCCAGTCCTCCTCCTTTGGTCACTCTGCGCATCTTCTTCACCCCCCCGGCAGCTCGAACAAGACCACCATTATCGATCTCTTAATCTCCCTCATCTGCAGCTGCAACACTAGGTTGTTCCAGAAATTGGCAACCTAACCTATCCATGGTGAGAACGACATCTTGCTCTGCTAGCTAGTCCTGCATAACGTCAATACACTTTGGGCTGGTGGTTTTGGTAGTGTTTGATTTCCTCTTCTTCATATCACTACTACAATATAACAAAAATTCCAATTAGTCGAGGCTGTCGAGCCATTAGACCAATGGACATATATTAAGAGAACTGTACTACAAAAATATACGTTTCTTGAAATTTCAAGTCATATCAGACAAAGACCAAACCATTCAATCTCTGATGCTCCGGCCTATTCCTCTTCTCAAAAATAATGTATTTGAAACTCCTAAGTACTCCAGTTTCTTTTGCTTTCCATTGCACTACAAAATTGACTACGTATCCAGACCGTAAAGGTTGCAGTTCAATATAGTCATTGCCAAATTGTGACCATCATGCAACTGCAATTGTAAACTTGACTCAGTCAGCAATGCCCCATTAAAATTTCAAATCATATGAAAGCGTAAGATAAACAAATAATAATTAACAATACAAATCACTTTATCTAGACTTAGCTTCTGTTGGTTGTGAATTGCCATATCTATACTAAAGTCACATAATGTAGATCGATGCTTCTCAAATTGAGCATTGATCACATTGTACATGTCATTATTGGATACCAATCTAACAATGGTAACCAATAATCCTTTTGTGATCTAGCTATACTGCTATACCAATCTAGCAATGCCCTTCATATTCCATCAAAAGGAATCCACCTCCTGGGGTCCCCTTTGCCTTCAATTTAAAGGACGATCTTCTTTCCATGATTCTTCTATGTAAGTCTATAATCCTTTGACTTATAATGCAAGCAAAGACCATTAAGGCATGGGTGCCATAGGTACTTATAGATTCTTCTTTACTAATGGCAGCTACTGGTCCTAAATCTCTCAACTGAACTTTTGAAAGCATTCAAGTGATATATGCTTACTTTTTAATTCCAGGGATATGATTCGGGCTATACGTGCTTGCAAAACTGCAGCAGAGGAACGTGCTGTTGTAAGAAAAGAGTGTGCTTCTATACGCGCTGCAGTTAGTGACAATGACCAAGACTATAGGCATCGTAATCTGGCAAAACTCATGTTCATTCACATGCTCGGCTACCCTACGCATTTTGGTCAAATGGAATGCCTCAAGTTGATTGCATCTGCTGGCTTTCCTGAAAAGCGAATAGGATACCTTGGCCTCATGTTGCTTCTTGATGAACGACAAGAAGTTCTTATGCTGGTTACAAACTCTTTAAAACAGTATCCAAGTACTTAATAAAATATGCTTACTATTTTTCACTTAATTTGCTATCCATTTTACATGCATTGCTAGACAGTTTTATGTTAACTTTTAAAATTTAAATTATTTTATCCATGAAATATGTTGGGGAACCTTAACATATGTATAGAGATCTCAATCACTCAAATCAGTATATTGTGGGGCTTGCTCTTTGTGCATTAGGAAATATTTGTTCAGCAGAAATGGCACGTGATCTTGCATCAGAAGTCGAAAAACTGCTTCAGAGTAGAGACCCGAACATACGGAAAAAGGTTATTCCTTCCCTGGGTTATATTATTTCCATTGATTTAGGAGATCAAGCCGTCCTGAAACTACTTTTTGTGTCGGATAAGACTGCAATGAAATGCAGTGGTCGTGCCTATAATTTTAGTAGATTATCTGTGTTGAAATGGAGGTCTCTATTTGGGAATCATCGCCCATAGCTTGTTGCATTGGAAGTTTACATTCTTCATTACTTTTCTACATTGTAATGATTTCTCCCTTTACATATAAAATTGTGGTAAATTGCCCATTGATGCTACTTATTAGTTTTGCTAAAGCTAAGGGATTCTTTTGTGGTTGAATTTGAAAATCTATACTACGTTCTGCACATACTCTGATTCTTCTATATTTTTTCGGTGTTGGTGTGGGGGACACAGAGCTCTTTGAGGATCATGTTAACAGATAGTATGCAAAGATATGCTTTTGGCATATGACAGCTGACAACCTAGAGTCTTTAGGTACATGGCATACATCAGTGGCACAAGTGGTCTTACACTATTCAGATATTGATTTTAAGATTTATAATTGATCAGAAAAAAACTTTTAAAAGTTATACAGACACGATTCATAACTGTGGGCTCTATCTTATAAAGTTGCTGTAGGTGTTCGCATGTTAACACAACTATGGACATCAGGCTAGAAGGATTTGGTAGACTATGGTCATGTCTAGGCTACATGCATGATACTTGTAGGTGTTTTCGTTGGTTACTGGATCAGATTGCCTATAATGTTGCTTCGGCTTTTGACGTCATTAAATGTTTGGACTTATTTACAGTTCCTATTTGAGCGCATAGCTAAGATAGCTGAATAGGGAGGAATGAGAGCTTGGTATATAGGAATGCTGGGAGGGGGCCATGAGATCACCTAATCGTTCTCATTGGATTCCAGTATGGAACTTCATCATCCATCACACAAATAGTGCATTATCTTCTGATATGTGGTTTCTTACATTTAATGTTGCTATTGTACATAGTGTATTGTTCTGCCTTTAATTTTTTTTATCAACCAGCATTGTGATATTCTTGTTCTTTAATTAGTTATACAATACAAAAAAATTACCCTGATATTCAAGTATATGGTCAGTGATTTTGTTCTATGTATAACATACTTGCAAGGTCAGTTACTTAGTTGGCATTATCTTGTGACGTGGTCTTGGCTTATATAACATTCCAACTGATAAACACGTAAAAATGCTTGCCATTCAAAAAACAAAACACGTAAAAATGCTTCTATCAAGGCTCAGAAATGCATTCATATCCATACTAGCTTTGGACTTTGTGAGTCTGTCTTGTGGTTTGTCCATTACTTACTATTGCCACAAATGTGTTGACTTGGCCAAATAAAATAGCATATTATTGCATTATGTATTTACATGAATCAGAAATCATATTATTAGATAACTTATCCCTACATAAAATTTCTTAATTGCAATTATGATATTGCAGTATTGGCATGACATGATATATTTTAGGAAAAATTATCAGAAAAACCCTTTACAGTAGTTTCCCAGACAAAATGCCTTTGACTTTCACACAGTAACCAAAATATCTTCAATCCACCTAAAACCTCAAATCTCATTTTTAACACTTGTCCTATACCCATTTTAATATATTAACCAAGTCAATATCTTTTTAATTAATAGCTGTTTAATGGCGCTTTGATAAGACAATTTTACTTGCTTAATCTAAGTTGTTGTGAATGATGTGTAAGCTTGATTGAGGCACGCCATGTATGGGTCATCACTCATCATCATCATGTAAAACTTGCACCTCACAAATGATCCTAACTAACCAATCCACTACTCTCTGTGTGTGTGTGTCAGCTTCATAGGATCTCCCAACCCTTCCATTTGTTGAGGTTAAATAGACGGGTATGAACCTCCATGAATTTGCCCATTTTTAACCTCCAGAAATGGAAGGGTTAGGATGATCCTATGAAGCTGATTTTTTGGGCACACCCTATCTATATGAGGGCCTACCAAATGAATGCTTTGGATCATCCAAACAATGTGGGCCCCCTTTGTTTGTGAGCTCTAGCTCATATAAGCTTATATGAGCTCTAGCTCACAAACACTTTCCCATATATATATATATATATATATATATATATATATAGAGAGAGAGAGAGAGAGAGAGAGAGAGAGAGAGAACGGTTTCTACACACTAGTGTAGATAAGTTATCTACACACTAGCTTAAAATACAGTGGAGGCCCACATTGTTTGGGTGATCCAAGCCATTCATTTGATTGGCCCTCACATAGATAGGGTGTCCACAAAAAATCAGCTCCATAGGATCATCCTAACCCTTCGAACCGTGGAGGCAAAAAATGGACAGATTTGTGAAGGTTTATACACGTCCATTTTACCTCCACAAATCATAGGGTTGGGATGATCCTATGGAGCTGATTTTTTGTGGACACCCTATCTATGTGAGGGCCAATCAAATGAATGGTTTGGATCACCCAAACAATATGCCCTCCACTGTATTTTAAGCTAGTGTGTAGTTAACTTATCTACACTTGTGTGTAGAAACCGTTTTCTCATATACATATATATATGTGTGTGTGTGTGTGTGTGTGTGTGTGTGTGTGTGTGTGTGTGTGTGAGGAAATTGTTTGTGTCCAGCTGCACAGATAGCTTATCTGTGCATGGCTGCCACAAACCATGGGGGGGGGGGCCACATTTTTGGAGGGATCCAAAGCATTCATTTGGGAGGCCCTTCCATGGATAGGGTGTGTACCAAAAATCAGCCCTATAGGATCATCCTAACCCAATCAAAGTTGGAGGGGAAAATGGACAGACACTGTTTTTGCCCATTTTTTCCCTCCACAAATGGCAGGGTTAGGATGATCCTATAGGGCTGATTTTTGGTACACACCCTATCCATGGAAGGGCCTTCCAAATGAATGCTTTAGATCCCTCCAAAAATGTGGCCCCCCATGGTTTGTGGCAGCCATGCACAGATAAGCTATCTGTGTAGCTGCACACAAACCATTTCCTCTCTCTCTCTCTCTCTCTCTTTCTCTTATATATATATATATATATATATATATGAGAGAGAGAGAGAATTTATATAATGGGTTGCCGTGAAAACACGTGAAGTCTAAAAAATTAGGTACGGCCCACTCCATATGATGATCCAAACCGTTCATCTATTTGGGCACAACGTAAATAGGTTGTGGCCCAAAAATCATTTCCATAGGATGATCCTAACCCTCCAATCTGTAGAAGATTCCATAAATGCTTTTTGGGGCACTCCATATTCAGATCAGTTCAGATCGGAGTGTTAGGATCATCCTACGGAAATGATTTTTGGGGCACAACCTATTTACGTTGTGCCCAAACAGATGAACGGTTTGGATCATCATATGGAGTGGGCCGTACCTACTTTTTTAGACTTCACGTGTTTTCACGGCCACCCATCATATAAATTCTCATATATATATATATATATATATGAGGAAGTCTAAATTGAAGGGAGCCCTTGCAAAAAAGAGGTGAAAGGGCTCCCCCATTGGCTGCACATCACCATCATGTTTGACTTTTCAGCCGTTATTAATGCATGATGGTGATGTGTAGCAAATAGGAGAGCCCTTTCACCTCTTTTTTGCAAGGGCTCCCTTCAGTTTAGAATTCCTCTCTCTCTCTCTCTCTCTATATATATATATATATATATATATATATATATATATATATATATATATATATATATATATATATATATATATATATATATATATGGGAAAGGTGTGCGTACTTGGTCGAGTAGATAAGCTTATCTACTCGGTCGGGTTAAAAACAGTGGGGGCCCACATTTTTGGGGTGATCCGAACCATTCATTTGAAAGGCCCTTACCTAGATAGGGTGTCCACAAAAAATCAGCCCCATAGGATCATCTTAACCCATCCAACAGTGGAGGGGAAAATGGGCAGATTTGTGGAGAAACTGTGTTTATCCATTTTTCCCCATTTTTCCCTCCACTGTTGCATAGGTTAGGATGATCCTATGGGGCTGATTTTTTGTGGACACCCTATCTAGGTAAGGGCCTTTCAAATGAATGGTTTGGATCACCCCAAAAATGTGGGCCCCCACTGTTTTTAACCCGACCGAGTAGATAAGCTTATCTACTCGACCGAGTACGCACACCTTTCCCTATATATATATATATATAGAGGAAACTGTTGGTGAGCCAAACTTATGGTGAGCTAGCTTGCCCAATCACATGGGGGCCCACTTTGTTAGGATGATCCAAACCATTCATTTGAAAGTCCCTTACATAGATGGGGGGTGTACCAAAAATCAGCTCCATAGGATCATCCTAACCCCTCCATTTGTGGAGGACAAAAATGGACAGACTCTATGATAAGGCCTTGCAAATGAATGGTTTGGATCACTCCCCAAAATGTGGGACCCATGTGATTGGGCAAGCTAGCTCACCATAAGTTTGGTTAAGCTCACCAACAGTTTCGTCATATATATATAATTTCAACCATCCACATTTGAGCAACAGATTGATGCCTAGGATAAGAGGGTGGGCCTTGGAGCAACGGTAAGGTTGCTCCATTGTGACCTGGTGGTCAGAGGTTCGAGTTACTAAAACAGCCTCTTTGCAATGCATGGGCTGCTTACATCTACCCCTCCCCAGACCCCGCAATGGCGTGAGCCTCGTGTACTAGGCCGCCCTTTTTATTGATGCCTAGGATCATTTTATTGAAGTCATTTTCATAGTCACCCATCTACAATGTGATCTGCTTGATGTTGACCCATTTGGCCTGTCTAGATTAATAAGGCCTACCTAAATGAAGGGTTAGGTCGTCCATTCAGCGTGAAGCTTGTCTTGCAACACCAAAGTAACAGCCTTGATCACTAAATTGAAATGTTTTGCATATGGTGGGAAGTGAGGTTTTTGTGATTCTAAAAATTTAAAATCTAGTAAACACTATTAGAATAAATAATATATCTTCCTAGAACATATTTGATCTTGAAAATCAAGGATAAGTGGGATAATGTCCCCTCTTAGTGATAAATGTTAAGAGAAGAGGTAAAAACTTGTAAAAGCGGTGATTATGTTTTTGGCAAGTTAGATGATAATTTTGGATGTTATTCAATAAGGGGATTTTGTTTTACAAAATTAGATCAAGGGGTCAATAAATCGGTAATTTTCATTATCACTGATTATTTATGTTCTTTCCAACAATCTGTGTCAATGACTGCACATATGAATTTTTATCATCTGATATAACCAATAAAAATGTGACTTAATACTGTATATTATTGTCAAATCATAATCATGTCAACTATCATAAAGATCTGAAGCTATAATACCTTAGAACAGTCTCTTGCAGTCGAGACAATCATATTTTCCATTATTAGTTTATTACATAGGCACATTTGGAAAATGTGTTAACAGTGATAGTTGCTTTCAAGGTAATCTTGATGGCAATTTTAAAATATGTGATGCAATAGTTACCACCTAGTTTGGGATTCATTAGCAGGGTAGATCCTTTCTTTCTTGAAAATTTTCTGAAGGATTCATTGGCCGACCCCAACTAGTTTGGGACAAAGGCTTAGTTGAGTTGAGTTGTAGAATAGTTACCAATAGTTAAATTTCAGAATATGAACAGTTTCAATTTCTTGATAAAACAAAGAAAAATGAACGGAACAATTGTTTCTTTTGGCATGTCAAATCTTATTGGCTGGAGTGGATCGAATCCTCCTTTGCCCTCAGTGGTGACAGGCTTGCTTGCGTGTTCACCAGTCCACATACCTAGGACTTCAGGGTGCGACACAAACTTTAGAACTTTGTTGTCCCAAATTCCCAATCTTGCTGTGTCTGTCAAAGTTGAATTGAAGATTATTTCTGTTCAGCACTCAGGGATGTGGACCTAGTGCTTCGTTTTGGAGTCTTGTTCCTTACAATGGATCTTTGGGGTTGACACTTTTCACACATTCCTTTGTGTTGTCCATCTTATGGAGTTTTAGTTTCTGGTTGATGATAATATTGCGGATTTGCAATCAAAGTTCTAATGAGGATAGTGCATTTTTAAAAAAAAAAGAAGTTCTAATGAGGATAGTGAGATAGTGTAGGAGATGGACTTTGTAATCCCTAAATCTGGCCTTGTGAAGCAAATCAATAAAGACCATTGGGGCTAGAGACTTGAATATATCAAGAAAATGAAGTGGATCTAGAGTGGCAAGACTTTATCCTCCTCCAATTATGAGAAAATGAGCATTCCAGGAAGATGCTAACAGTGGACTTTGGTAAGCCTGTTCTTAAGTTTGACTTTATTCTGCTCCTTTGCCAAACAAGGGGCTATACTGGTCAGGGCTGCATGCAAGTGGTTGGGCTTCTGTATCTCATTTCATCTGTAGTTTTTCTGCTGGGGGGCTTTTACCTATATAGATCTATGAATTTTGAAGTTCCTCCATTTTCCTCTATGAGTAGTGGACATTGCTCTTGCTATTTTTGGACCTTGTGCATTTGCCTTTTACTATTTTCTCTTTTAATAGATACATTTAAATTGATAAAAAAACATTTGGAAATTGAACAGTATGTCAGAACCTGTTAGATGGAAAATGAATTTAATCACCCATAGATTATCACTTAAATAATTTCAATAGGAATCTTGGGATGATTTGTTTCATATTCTTTTATATCATTCTATTCGCATTCCATTTTTTCTTTCATAATTGTAATTGTTGATGCTTTCTTGTCCATTCTAGGCTGCACTATGCTCCACAAGGATTATTAGGAAAGTTCCAGACCTGGCAGAAAATTTTATGAGTCCTGCTGCTGCTTTACTTAAAGAAAAGCATCATGGGGTTTTGATAACTGGAATTCAACTTTGTGTGGAACTATGCAAAGCCAGTGAAGAGTCTCTTGGCTATCTAAGGAAGGTAGATTTCATTTCATGACCCAATCCATATCTTTCCTATAATTTGGTTGCAAATCAACTGTTGATTAGTCAGTTTTGCTATAGAGCACATTGAGTTGTTTGCATACTTTTTGTAGTATTGTTGAGGAAAAACTATCCCCTGAAGTTCTACTCACAAGGAACTGCTTCTTTGCATGAATTTCATTTTGGAATTCATATTCTTTGGGTGTGTACTCCATGCACATACTTAAATGCTCCCCGTAGGCGCTCACCCTAGCACACATACCAACACGGGGTTTCATAGCAATGATGTTCTTATAGTTATTCGATTGATCAATAACATGTTTGATATTTGGTATGGTAACCATGGATTTAAATTTTGGTTTCAAATTTCGGCCAAAATCTGGTAATAAAAAAAGTATTATTTTATTAATTCCCAAATTTTGGCCGAAATTTTTGAATGATACTATATTTTTTAAAAAATCAATTTTTCGTAATTTTGGATTTCGGCCAATATTTAAAACCATGATGGTAACGTAGTGCCTTTTATGAACAAAACACAAGCTAGTCTTGCTGCTTGTCTTGAGCTTTAATTTGCTGAGCAATGTTATGTGTCCATCTTCTAATACTTGACAAACAATTATATTTTACATGATTATAAAAGCACACGGATGGCTTGGTTCGAGTTTTAAAGGATCTCATGGTTAGCCCATATTCTCCCGAGTATGACATTTCCGGGATTACAGACCCATTCCTACAGATCCGAATGCTTAGGCTATTGCACGTGTTGGGTCAAGGAGATGCAGATTCTAGTGATTGTATGAATGACATTCTTGCCCAGGTCAGTTTCAATGTCCTGTTTACTATTTGCTGCTACTACATTTCGTTTAAGTGGATATAAACTGGATGCTTAGGCACATGAAATATAGAACTGCTATTTACCAATTGTGTTTCAAAGTAAGTCTGCTCAATCAATCAACGTGCTTCACGTAATAGAAAAGGCTCACTATGCTATGTTCATTATAATTTCTCTCTTCTTTTTTTTCTTCCAGAGGAAAAGTTCTTATTCTGTTTTGCTGTGTTGGGATTGTGAAAAAGTGATTTTTTGAGCTACATGTAATCGGCAATCCAAAATCATCTTCTTCGCCATTTAGTTAATTGCTTTAACTCGCGTCAGCATTTTACCCTCACATAAAGAAAAACAAAAAATTATTGTGGGGGGTGGCGTGGGGTGGGGGGCAAGGATTAGTGGAATTTTGGTCTAGTGAAAGTTGCTAACAGTCTCTATGCATTCATAGGTTATGTCAGTGGGGAGGGGGAGGTTATAATGACTTGAATGATAAAATCTCCAAGGATTAGTGGAATTTTGCTCTAGTGAAAGTTGCTAACAGTCTCTATGCATTCATAGGTTATGTCAATCTTAGACAAAAATGGCCAGCAAAATATTCAAAATATTCCTTCAACTTTTCAGTACTTCCCTTCAGCATTTTACCCTCACATAAAGAAAAACAAAAAATTATTTGGAGGAGGGGAGGGGGGGTTATAATGACTTGAATGATAAAATCTCCAAGGATTAGTGGAATTTTGGTCTAGTGAAAGTTGCTAACAGTCTATGCATTCATAGGCTATGTCATTCTTAGACAAAAATGCCCAGAAAAATATTCAACATATCCCTTCAACTGTTCAGTACTTCCCTTCAAGTAGGTGATTCTCCTTCAAACTTTTGGTGCTAGGAGTCATGTAGTGTCACCATACGATGTCAGCATACCAGAAGGTAGCATTTTCTCCGGTGGACTGCCCAAAGTATGCGACTCTTTATTATGTATCATATAAATATGCAATACGAAGCCATTTTGTACAATTTGTTTTAGAATGTGTACTATGTATCATCTTTTCATATAAATAATTTATTGATAAAAGAAAACTCAAGTTCCAAATAGAGAAGAAGTTAATTACAATGATGGATGGAGGTCTCGATGGTTAACACAGGTATGGAAACTAATTCCCTTGCCAAAGACCACCATTTTGTTTGCTTCAAAGAATATGATGTGAAGAATTTTTTTTTGAAAACATTAGTTCGAAAACTTTTCCAAGGCAAGCTGTATCTTCTCGGGTGAGTCAATGATTGATATAATGAATTTTAGGTTCACTTAGCCGAGTTGAAAAATGTTTTGATTGATTTGATACGGCCAGAGTTTGTTGACTCTGATGTGTCAATGTTTGAGCAGATGTTTTTTTTTCCAGATATTGGGAAAGGAACATTCATTGAGTAGAATGTGAGATGGGGCATACTAGGTGGGCTTTTTCTTGCCCCATTGGGATTACGGATTCAAGTGATGATGCAGAGTTGAGGAGAGTTCTTCAGGGAATTAGGATTTCAGATCCCTCCGATCTTGGCAGATTAATAGTGGAGGGAGATTCTCTGAATGTGATTGGATGGATAGATGGTACCACACTTCAACTTGGAGATTTGCGCACAGGATTGATGAGATTCAGGATAAAGTTGGGGGTTTCCCTGTGTATTTCCATCTTGTTATGAGATCGGCCAACTTTGATGCGGATCGTCTTGCTAGGACAGGAGTTAGGAGGGCATCCTTGGAGATTTTTTATTTTCTTCCCCATTGAGGAATCGTGATCATGGGGTCTGTGGCATTTACTATTTTGTTTTTTTCCTTCTTGTATCTACGCTGTTCTGACCTTCTTGGTCGTGGGGTCTCCCTTTTCCTTTTATACTAATATATATCTTTGCGATTAAAAAAACATTCAACGAGTAGAAAATGTTGAGTATTTCACCAAGAAAGTCCTTGAATCTCCATGGAACCTCGGCCTTATATATATAAGTGTTCCTGCGCTGCAGCGCAGGGAGCTCCCTGCGCTTTAGTGGGTTATAAAGCCTCCCATTCGTTACTTTTTGTGGACCCGCTATACGAACCAATGGGAGGCTTTATAAGCCACTAAAGCGCAGGGAAGCTCCCTGCACTGCAGCGCAAGAACACTTATATATATATATATATATATATATATATATAGAGAGAGAGAGAGAGAGAGAGAGAGAGAGAGAGAGAGAGAGAGAGAGAGAGAGAGAGAGAGAGAGAGAGAGAGAGAGAGAATGGTTTGTGTGCAGCTGCACATATAAGCTATCTGTGTATGGCTGCACAAACCATGGGGGGGCCACATTTTTGGGGGGATCCAAAGCATTCATTTGGAAGGCCCTTCCATGGATAGGATGTGTACCAAAAATCAGCCCTTTAGGATCATCCTAACCTTGCCATTTGTGGAGGGAAAAAATGGGCAGAAACAGTGTCTGTCCATTTCCCCCTCCAACTTTGATTGGGTTAGGATGATCCTATAGGGCTGATTTTTGGTACACACCCTATCCATGGAAGGGCCTTCCAAATGAATGCCTTGGATCCCCCCAAAAATGTGGCCCCCCACTATGGTTTGTGCAGCCATGCGCAGATAGCTTATCTGTGCAGCTGCACACAAACCATTTCCTCATATATATATATATATATATATATATATATATATATATAGGTTGTTTACTTACGGCTTTGAGCTCCCTCTCTCTACGGCTCATCTGTTTACCCGGCTAGAACTCAACAGCCAACTCACTTCCCTAGCTCGCTTACTGTAACTCAACTCAACAGCAACCTGCCCTAATTAACTTACAGTTTGAGAGGGTAGCTAAGCTGTGAGATGAGAGGAAAGATTACAGAAAAGCTACCTTAGCTATATATATAGGGAAAACTGTTTCTGTGGGGTAGCACAGATAACTTATCTGTGCTGCCCCTCAAAAATCATGTGGGCCCACATTGTGTCGATGATCCAAAGCATTCATTTGATAGGCGCTTGCATAGATGGGGTGTGTGCACAAAAAATCAGCTCCATAGGATCATCCTAACCCTTCCATTTGTGGAGGTTAAAAATGGACAGATTTGTGGAGGTTTATACCCATCCATTTTAACTTTCGCTGCAGTTCTTGTCATTGTGAAGGGCTTTCCTTTCACTTTTACTGCAGTTCTTTTCCCCCTTTCCCAATCTCTCTTCATTACCATTTTATGTTACTGGGTATTTTCTTTTTTGAAAAGTTATGTTACTGGGTATTGTTATCGGGTTTGCAGTTTTTCCTTCCTTGATTGTCTTAGTGAAATATCTTATAGAAACAACCCCATCAGAGCTCCTTAAAGAAGGGGTTTCTTAATGCAAAGAGCTGAGAGGAATGGATCTATGGATCTATCTTAATGCTAAGAGCTTTACTTGTCATATATCAGTATTCTTTAATGCAACGTGTCTTTAACAGTAGGATTTTTGGCTCTTTTATTTGTATACACTATTTGAGAAGTTCAATGTTTGCATTCTTATAGTTGAAGATGGAGTCAATTTTTGACTCCCTATGAAAGGGTACACTATAAACAATTAAGCAACACAATAATTAGGCAGAAAAAGGTGTAAAACTCCTTGGCATTATTTTTCTTCACTCTGGGTATGTTGTGTGCCTACCTTCATTGACAGCCTGGTGGGTACCTATTGGCTTCAAGTTTTAATAAAGCATACTACAAAACATGATTATGCTTTACTCAACATAACTGAGAATTATAATATCTGCATTACATTTTCACAAATTAAATGGTCTTGGTACCTTGTTATTTTGGCATGCTATTGCTTTTTTTTTTTTTTAATATTGAGGATGATAACCTAACGATTGGGTTAGCATGTAAAAAGCTCTGATTGAATGTTCTCAAATTGTGAATATTTCATAAACAGGTGAACTTTATGTTGCTTCCTTCTGAAGAATGGTTGCACCTAAATTAAACTTGAGCATCTTATTCTCTTTCTTGGAGGGACTGACGTTAGGTGACAAGGATTCCATGACATTGGGCTCTTTATTATTAGTTCTTCTTCACATTCATATGATTTTAAGATGCTGGCTATAATAATTTAGACTTTTTTAACTATCAATGCTTACAGGAAACATGCTTCTTTGAAATGTTTGACAACATTTAGAATGCTTATAGGCAATATGCTTCTTTTATATACGTTAGTTTTCTTTGACGTGGTGGATTTTTGTTTTAGGTTGCAGCAAAAACTGAGTCAAACAAAAATGTAGGGAATGCCATTCTTTATGAATGTGTTTCAACTATTATGGGTATTGAAGCAAATAGCGGGCTACGTGTGCTTGCTATCAATATTCTGGGAAGATTCTTATCAAACCGCGACAACAACACCAGGTCAGCTTTCTTTCTGTTACAGTTCATCTTGGGCATGGTTGTGTCAAGAAAGTTAACTTTTGACATGCTGGTGCTTATTTTGCTCGAGATTTACTTAAAAGTATGTTATTGTGGGTTCAGGGCTGTGGCAGTTTCCGCTTTGATGTCGACCATTTGTTCAAACTTGCCCTTTCCTGTCGCTGAAGTCTGATTCTGGTTAATATTTCCAGATTTTAATTATGATTTTTAATTTCCCAGTGATTCTTATATCGATCCTCGTGTCAATGGAACTCTCGTGTCAACCAAGATGTGTCTCTTTGTCTGGGTATTGCAATTCCATTGGACTGTTGCAGGCTGATCCGATATAGCACTGCAAGTTTTAATGTTCTCATATTTGTTTTAGTTTGATGATCTTCACCACCTTCTATTCTATGTTCCCATTCTTTTTTCTGTTTTGAAATCATTAGCTGTTACTTGCTATTGCCCAAAGTTCATAATCTTCCTTCGAATCCTTTGGGTAAGCCCAATTTCATCATGTGCTTTAAGTGATGTTTCATTGTAGTCCTAAAGGCCCACATATATTTCTAATGAAGATAAGCTTAAAAAAGTTACACGTCACGCTATATTATCTTAGAGGACTGAAATAATTAGCCTCCTTTTGTCAGATATGTTGCGTTAAACATGCTTATGAAGGCTGTTGCTGTGGATGCTCAAGCAGTGCAAAGGCACCGAGCAACGATTTTGGAGTGTGTAAAGGTAGTTTACTGATTTTTTTCTTCTATTTTCTTATTGTTTTGATGCGAAAGAATTACTTCAGAAATAAAGCAGGGTATTCATGTTTCTATTGTTCAAACAAACTTCGTGATCGGTAACAAAAATCCAACTTAATTAGCAAAAAGGGGAAAAGACTAAGAAGAGGAATGCTGCAGTGATTAAATCAACTTCTCTTCCACTATAAAAGAATTCCTCTATTAGGTACATTTATTTGCAGTAGAGTTCATGTCTCTCTAGACTTTATAGACACATAATTTAAAATGCCCTGTACCCATAACAACTCCTTTTTCACAAGCAAGGAATTGAAGAAGTCGTCTCATACTCTCACCACGTTCCCGTTTGCATGGGGTCGATGTCTCTCTAGACGTGTTATAATTTTCAATTGCTGGTGACGATGAAGGATACCAAAAATTTCCTTGGAAGCATGATTAGGTTCAAAGGGGTAATATATATGAGTGCTCCATCTAACAACATTGAGTTTTTTAACTTCAATGGGAGCTCGGCAATTGAATTTGCATACACATTCAAAAATTAAGAGAAGAAGGAATTGAACTTGCATAGTTCCTCTGGGTTGATGGGAGCCAGTGTGCTGTTATTAGAAACTACCAATGGCCCACATTTATGTTCCCTACTCACGACATGATTATAGCAATTATTTGAAGTCGAAAAAGTCATATAAAGACACTGGCCAGGTTTGAAGTATTTAGATAAGGTAGCCCCTGTAAGTTGTTCAAGTGTCATCTTACAAGAGCCAGATTGACTTGCATTTCTCCTACAACTTTCATTAAAATTCAACTTTTATTGCCTGGAAGAGGTATGGATAGGGTGTGGGTTGAGAGGATGGCAGATATTACCAATATGTTTCTGAAGGTTTCCACATAACCCTAGAATTGAATCCAGTTGTAACATATTTAGATACGTTGACCGCATCAAAACACAAGACCAAGGCTATTCTGTTGCGACAAGAAAGTCTTTATTTTTTTTCCGGGCACTGTCCTAAAAGGAACTCTTCTAGCCCTTCCTGAGTGGGCAGTTGAAGAAGGGGAAAATCACCACTGATCCAGCCATCACCCTGACTTTGCAGAAAGGCCAATTTACCACTCTCTGCATGTTCCCATCACCTAAAAACGAAAATAAAAGAAGAAGGGTGAAGAAGGGTAGAAGAAAATATATTCGGCTGGAGAGGAGAATCAAACCAAAATAAACTAAAATCACCAAGACAAAAAAAAAACACAATATAAACTAACCTGGAAGATCTGAAGCCGTAGGGGAAGCGTGCCAGTTTGTAGCCGTAGGGGAGAGTCGAACCAGAAAAGAGGAGAAACCCTAGAATTTTCGAGGCGTTGTAGCTTTCACAGAGAGAGCTGAGTCGAAGAAGAGAGGAGAAACCCTAGAAATTTTAGGCGTTTTTGGTTTTCTGTGAGAGGCAGAAAAATCGCTATGCCGTGAGCTTGAGAGGGGAGAAGAGGGTAGGAGTGGTCGTTTTGCTTCTGTGAGAGGTGAAAACGAGAGTTGCAAACGATACCCTTTCGAGACGTCTTTTTTTACTTACATCCTTCAGCGCACGGTTTTTTGGTGCGCTTAAGTGCACCAACAGTTTTCTCATATATATATATATATATATATATATATATATATATATATAGTCTCCATCAAGGATCCAGTGTTATTGAGATTTTTGAAAGGATTTACCACAACATGTGTTACTTTCCTCCACATAAGGGCATTGCTTAGGGTGAGGCAGTTGGTTCCTTGTTTGAGAAATTGGACTGGAGGCAAGCCTTCCAGAAGGGATCTCAAGAAATAATTGAATCATCCCTTGATGAATTACTTGGAAGATTGGAACATCCTTTTCGTCTATTGCAGGAAATTGTGGCCTGCAGGGACAAATTTTTTATGTGATCCACTATGCACTTGAGTGGCCATGTGGGCCTGCTTTTATATGACATTCCTATTTTAGTCAAAACAACTAACGTTTGCATGCCCTTAATATCCCAGCATAGAACTAATCTTTTGGGCCCACTGTTAGTTCGGAGTATAAAAATCTTTTCTCTTGCATATATATATGGGATACTGTTTTAAATTTCTCAAGATGATCACCTCAACTGTTTGGAGCCTTATATGCCCTCCTAATTTGTTCTTGGAATATTTTCTCTGTAACTGTGTCTTTGCTGAACCATATAAAATTTATACTGTCTCCATTGTTCCTAATATGTAGCAGAAATTCTTTCGAGCAAATCTTGATGTGTCAGAGTGTTTTTTTGAGGATGGTCAATAACTGTTTTTTTCCTTATGATTCTACTCTTATAGGTTCCATATTGTGAAGAAATCCATATGGCTTGTTGCTAATATTAGTGCTTGACGAGTGAATAAAGTTGCCTAGTTTCTCGGTGTTGTAATTTCTTCTCAAGAAAATTTTGATAGAAGTTCACTACGTTATGGTGGCATCTTCTTCATTTTCTTTCTTTCTGCATAATGGTATTTGTCAACAGACCCAGAAACATCTGAAAAGTTAGGGTCGAATTCATACATCAGTGTTTCTGACACCGCAAACACATGTTCAGCTCTTCTCGATTCAGGGTGTGCATTATCATGGCTTCTTTCTAAATAATCACTTGAACGGATATTATTTTTGTATTATATTTCATTGCTGGTCTTTTCAAAATAATTATTTCATTGCTGGTTTTTCTTTTACCGGAAATGGGCTTTTGCTGCTATTCTTTTGCTAAGCTGTAATGGCTACCTTGATTTGGCGAAATATGGTTATCCTGATCATTGATTCTAGCTGAAAATATGTGATTCGGATTACCATCTTTAGAATTCATTCATTGTGGATTGGCTGTGATGCTTTATGTACTTTGTGTACTTGTATTAGGATCCTAGGGCCAAGGTACCCAATTTGAGACTTAACATTTGTTACTTCACTTACGCACTGAACAGGATTTGGATGCTTCAATTAGGAAAAGGGCTCTTGAACTCATTTTCCTTTTAGTTAATGACAGCAATGTGAAGCCTTTAACAAAAGATCTTATTGAATATCTGGAAGTAAGTGATGCAGAATTCAAGGGAGACCTCACTGCCAAAATTTGCTCCATCGTCGAAAAGTAAGTGAAGAGTTCACTGGTTGTTATAATTGTTATTTTTCCTACTTCACATGAAAATTATGGCCACCTAACTGCTATCTTGTATGGTTGTGTCATCACCTTTTCTTTGCCTTGTTGTAAGTGTTCTCATGGATTACCAAAATATCATCCTTTACTTTAGCGATTACTACTGCAATTCTCTTCTCACCAAATAATTATCCAAAGCGACAAACATTTTCCTTGTGATTTTTTTGAGATATTTCAAACGGGAGTTCCTCAACATAATATATGGAAAATTTATAAAAAAATCTTAATTGTAAAATATAAATCTAACAATAAATAAAAGTACAAAAGATACAAAGCTTTGACTATTGGCTCTTTCCCCTTCTCGTCTTGTTCCTTTTCTTTTTTCTTTGTCCTCCTCTTCCTCTTCTTTCTTATCTGTCTCCATTTCCCCTATTTTTTTTTTTATCTTCATTCACTCTTTTCTCTCGCTTGGAGGGAGAATGTTTCCTCTGCTTGGGTTTTATAAATTATTTAGTAAATTTTATTAGTAAATTATTTTATTCTTAAAAATTTATGGTTATATTGAGAAAGAAAAGAATATCTAAGTTTTAAATTTATAATCGTTTTGTTAAAATGTTAAATTAAAATTAAAATTAAACAAAAAATAATGAAAAAATGTATCATGATATCTTAATGGTATTTTCCTTTTGTGAAAATGGAACATGATATTCAAAGTGTCAATGATATCTGTCATAGAAATTAGTCTTTTCATCAAAATCCCTTTCCTATTGAGGTAAAAGAAGTCAGAAGATGGCTACATATAGCAATGGAAGGGGAGAAGGTTCCTTATCTGATTTCGATTGGAGATTGCTGCTTTGAACATTAAAGGTTTGGGGACCGGTGAGAAGAAAGGGGCCGGAAAAGCTACTTCTTTCATAGAAGAAGGGTAGTCATTTTTGAATTGGAGCTGAGATCAATTAGTGAAAGCGTCATTCTATGATTGATGGTTTCTAGTGGATTTTCATGGTAGTATAGGGCCCAAACAATCCATGAATCAGAGTTATGGAAAGAATTAAATGGGGTCAAGGCTAGATGGAGTTATCCTTGTTGTATAGGAGGTGACTTCAATACCGTTCAATTTACATATGAGAATCGCATTGGAGTAGAACCACGACTAGCATAATGAGGTTCTCTGACTTTATCCAAACACATGAATTTTTGGGTGTAAGTCAAATAATCAACTAAATTCTGTGCTATTTTTATTGGATAATTTTTTGTATTAAAAAAGTGACGAGCATTTTTTGGGAGCTTATCAAAAAGCGCTACTGAAACCAAAACCTGAGAATACACCGTTGTTACTTGAGATTGAAGATTGGACAAGAGGATCATCACCATTCAAATTTGATCAGCCATGGATGGAAGTTCCTGGTTTTAAAAAGAAGATTTTCATAGTGGAATGAATTTTATATTGATGGGTTGAAGGTTCCAACTTTTTTCCAGATTGAAAATGCTAAACAAAAATTAAATTCATGGAATGCCATAAAAACAAATAAATTCACGGAATAGAGAATCGTCAAGGAACAACAAGGGAAGAAAAGATGAAGCTCTCTATCCATGATTGAATCTTATATATAGTTGAGGAACTGAGAGAGTAATTGTAGGAAAAATGAGAGGAAGGAACCAAATAAGTTAGGAACATGAGGAGTTCTTAAGATTGGAGGAAATAAATTGGTGAAAAAGTTGAGTCATTTGAATAAAAGGAGATAGGAAGATGGCCTATTTTCATCGGTTGTCCAACACGACGACTTTCTTAAGGTGTCAGAGCGAGTTCTGGCGAAGAGTGAGATTGAAGAAAAGGTTGCAAGTTTCTTCCCCAAGATTTACACTAATTGGGGTTTGTGGAGACCCAAATTTAGTGGATTGTCTTTAAAACCCTTGAAATGGAAAACGTCAATTGGTTGGAAATGTAATTTGAAGAGGAGATCGACAAAAGGTGTTTAGGCCTTTTGGGAAAAAGTCAAGGAATGTATAGGATTGATGAAGGAAGCATGGAAAAAGACAAAGCATCGGCGCCTAATGGTTTTCCAACACGTTCTTGTCAAGTCTTTTGGGGTCTCCTTAAACTAGAATTGATAACAATGATCATCGAATCTAATGAGATATAAATTTGATATCTAATGAGGAAAAAAACACTTGTATCAAATAAGGAAGGGGAATTGGTTGTCAAGGCTTTCCATCCCATAAGTTTAGTAAATAGATAGTACAACGGTGTATAGGGGTTATAGTTCTGTACTTATGGTTAAAAATGCTATTGCTCATCACCTTTTCCAAGGTGCATTCATTAGGGAAGTCAAGCACTCGATGGGATTCTTATGACCGACAAATTTATCGATTTACAAAACTTCAAGGACTGACCGCATTTCACTTGCAAGGTAGATATGGAAAAGGTGTATGATTAAGTACATTAGATTGAGGATGGGCTTGGGGGAGAAATTGAGGTGGTGAATTCTAGAATGTATATCTGTCCCACCTTTCTCAGTTCTTGATAATTGGGTTGGGTTTAAAGGGAAGCTTTAAAAGTATATGGGGGATTAGAAAGGGTTCCATTATCCATTTGTTTTCACGATGGTTGGAGTTAAGCCATATGCTTAGTTGAACTAAAGTTTGTTGCTTTATAGAAGATATCTAAATAAACAAGTTTACAATTGATATTGCACCTACAATCTGAACAACCTACGGGCAATATTACACACACGTACAATCTGAACAACTTATGAGCAATATTACAATCATTTTAGGTGGTATCTGTCTAAGAGTAAACTTAGCAGAAAGGTTCCATTGTGGGAGTTAATGCAGAGGATAGAAGGATAAAGGTGATTGTAGATATGACGAGTTGTAAACAAGACCATCTCTTGGTCTTCCTCTAGGCATTTGGCACTCCTTCCAAGACTTTTCCGCGTCTGAAAGTGGAACAAGTTGAAAAGAAACTTGCATCATGTGAGAAAAGCTATATCTTGGTTCAAGGTTCATTTACCAAAGCATTTGTTGTAACCTCCTAGCGTACTATATCATTGTTCAAAATTATGGGTGTAATGGAAAAGAGATTAGAAAGAAGCCAACACGATTAGCTTTGCATAGGGAAGAAGGGAAGAAGTTAGAGATTACCTTCCTCGTATATCTTTTCTGCAAAAATAATGCAAAATTTAGGAACAATTTCTGTTTCACAAGAACTATTTTCAAAAGTAGTATTTAAAACTAAGTTGAGCTTCATTCTTTCATTGGAATCGATTCATCGTCTATATTTTCTTCCTCATCACTATCATGGTGGGATTACCTTTGCTTTCATAGACCTCATCTATATGCCTTTCATTGTTTTCTAGAACCATATGGTCATATTTTCTTGAGAAAGAGCAATAGAGACTTGAGAATGTATGTTGATCTAACATCATCCTTACCGTCCAATCCATGCTCAATGCTCAGTTCTTTACTCTCCTCTATGAACTTTTGCAAATTAAGAAGGTTAGAGTCTTCTTTACAAGACTTGGGCTTGAAATCTATAAGCAAAGTGTTTAGTTTTTCTCCGTTCTTTACAAAAAGAACATGTGTTTTTATTTCCCCTATGAGTCCATCCAATTATAATGCTATTATCTCCCAAGCAATGTGTCATGCATCCATTGACATGACATAACACTGCCAAGTACCTCATCTCATCTTCTTTTATTATCTATTCTATTTTGCACTGTTGAGGTTGCTTTCGCTATTTCAACTGTAATTTGTCTATCATCTGCCTTGAAATGATGTTCTCATTGACTTTTTCATTATTTGCGAGATTGCATAATTTTCCTACCAAGATTACCGTGTTCGGAATATGTTTGATCATTGTCTTGACACCATTTATGATTGTTGGACTGATCATAGTGTTTTTTGTACCAACAAACACTTTCTGCACTCTACTTGTTGATTTAATACCAATACATCAATGGCGCTACTTTGTGTTTTTTGGTAAGTGCATCATGCCATCTACAATTTTGAGTTAGGGTTTTCCTACCTTTATTCCGGAGTGTCAATTCTGTTCTTGTGCGCAAGCATACAGATCCCTGTATCACTTCATCCTTGAGATAGATCATCACGATCTCAACCTCAAACTTCATGTGCTGGAGCCCAGTACTGATGGAATTGGTTGATGTGGGTGTGTTCTCCATCAATTAACTCCCCCTAAACATAACAAAGCGTTTTTTTGTTATGCTGTTATTATGTTTCATAACCTTCCCATAAATACCATTTTAACTTGGTTTCATTTTCTAGGACAATTTAACCAATATAAATCCCTCTCTGTGCATGGTCTCTAAATCTACTAATGAACCATAGCTTTCAAAAAAACCATAGCTTTCATCTACAACAATGGGTATACAGTTCCATGATTTTTTTTGAGGATTTCCCTTTGTTGTACAGGTTTTCCCAAGATAAATTATGGTATATTGATCAGATGTTCAAGGTTTTATCAGAGGTATTCAGTAAATCCATAGCATCTTTCTCAGCTTAATTTTCTTTAAGGAGTTTGTGATTTTTGTTTAGATAATCTATTGTTTAAATTCTGCTTGCGATCATCTCTTGTCTGTTTCTTCTATTGGTAATAAATACTTGTTAGAAGGTTTTGAATCCATTAAAAGGAGAAAAGGTGCTCCCACAATTCTGATACTGATCAGAGAAATATAATTGCAGAGACTACATATTGGTTCACTGTTAATATGAAAATAATTGTTTTCTCAACATTTTGTTGCCATACAAATCCTTGCACGAGATCATGAGAAGCACACTCCTTTTCGTTCAATCTATGATAGAAGTTGTTCACTGGAAATATTTTATGTATTAGTTACAAAATTATGACAATTTTATTGTCTCAATTTATGAAATTGAAATTTAATATGCTCGTAGAGGATACCTAATGGTTTTCTCTTCACAGCCACTGAACCACGTGATTGAAATACCCCAATTGTAAAAAATTGTGTTGGGGAGTGAATGTTTATCCGTTAAGTGGCAAACATCTGTTGTTATTTGATTGTAGAACTTTTGTGCTGTAATGAACATGGTTGACTGCGAGATTTTCTTCTCTGTGCTCCTTTCTGTTTGTAATCACTCATAATGCCCTATGGAGACCATTTGTGCTTTATAAATGTCACACTTTGTGTTATATACCATATATGCAACAGTTATAAAGTCTCCTAAAAACCGATGACGGTCTAAGAAATTGTTTTAAGTGAAATTCGAATGGTTTAATGATAAATTTTCCATTGAGAAGTGACATCAAGTTATTTTCTTTTTACCCCTTTGTAATATTAACTTGTGGAGAACTCCATGTCCCATGGAGAAGGGTAAAATTCTTTGATATCTTTCACTTTTAGCAATAATTTGGTTATTGTGTAAAGAGCAAAATGCTCGCATCTTCAAACGTTACACAAAGAGAATACATTTCCTATGCAATAAGACCATTGCCTTGTCCAACTCTTGCGTAAGATTTCTACCTTTTTTCAGATTTGTATCTGCCTATGACTTATGGTATGGATGGTAGGGGATTTGGTGTGATTCATATTAGGAACCCAAGTTGGCAAAAGTTTGGGTTCCCCCCTCACAGGGCCTTTTAAATTTGAACTTTGATGGGTTTAGCATGGGAACCCGGGACCGTCAGGAATTGGAGGTGTATTAAGGGATGAGCATGGGTCAGTGTGGTGGGCATTCATGGGCCCCATTAGTGTCGCATATGCCAATGTAGTCGAAGTGCGTGCTATTCATTAAGATATAAAGTTTCTTAAGGATGTTTTTTTTTTTTGAAAATTGACAATTTCATTGGGGACCAGTGGTCCTAACTTGCATTACATAGAATCAATTAAGAGTGGCCAGGAGTATACTCCGGGGCCAATAAAAACCAAAAAAATCTTCTGGGTCAAACCGCTGCAGATAGGTCAACACTTCCATGCACTCCCACCCTGCCAAATATCTATATCACTTTCCTTTCGAGATCTTCATCTACTACCGCAACCAAAAAAGCCTTCACCATACCTCTTCCTATCCTTTCCAATACCCAATGGTCGAGGGCACTCATCAAATTAGGCTTGTCATCACCATCTAGATAGTCATTCAGTTTGTATCTTTGAATGACAAGCCAAAAATGCGCACTCCCCTTTGCCATAATCATGGAGGATCAAGAAATCCAGCATGTCAATGAGGAGTTCCCCCGAAGTCCCAATCAATAAGCAGAATGTTTCTACTAATAATTCTTTCTTCCACCATCCAGATACCCACCACCCTAATGCCCCACAGAGGCTCAGCCATGTAAGGATCCTAGCTCGAGACTCAAAGTTAAAGTCTTTCCATTGCTTCCGAAGGCGATCTCCCAACAAGACCATCTCTTCATCAACAATCATCTGTCTCAACTGCTACATGACATTCTCTAGCACCAAAAGCCCCAAGGGTAGCCAAAGCTTTGATCACCAGAAAAGGAGGAAAACTCGCAACAAAAAGGAGCCCCCCCCGACCCAAAGGCTACTAATTACTAACTGGAATAACTAGTAATACTAATTTAACCCGAAGCAAATCCTACCCTGGGCGACCGGGCATAAAATTTGAGGAGATTTGAGAATCTACTATTTTTCCTTCTTGACCCTACCAAAGATGCATCCAAAAGTTTCTCAACAATACGTGTGAGGAGGTTATTTCCTGATCTTGCCACCATAGCATTAAGATTTAGGCCATGATTAACGCCGTTAGAGGCTCAGAAAACGAAGGTGTTCCTTACTTTTGGAGGGAAAGCACCTTTATTTCTATCCTTATTGGGTAAGTCCGACCAAGCAACTTTCCATCTAGGGGCAGCAGAGTCAAACGGCTTACTCTTCTCGAGCCCCACCAGGGGCACACAAGACTGACCAACACTCCTAACGGCAGGCACCTTCGCACTTTTTTCGAGCTCTTTCTCAGCGCCATCCTTGGATTTGAATTGGTGGCAGAGGGGGATTCACTCAATGTGATTCGATGGCTCAAACTTCAAAGGGTCCCATTCTTATACTTGGAGATTTGTGCCGTTCTTTGATGAAATCCAAGATAGGGTTGTGATGCTAATATTTCTTACCAACATGTTAGGCGATCGGCCAGGGAGGGTATATCAAGGGAGGGTGTGGAATTATTTGACTTCCTACCTCCATAACCTTTTTTCTTTTCTTCGCCCCTCCATGGGACATCTCTTTGTACTTCTCTTTTGTTTTGCGCTGTTTTCTCTTTCTTTGGACCACCGCGGTCCCTGCTATTTTTCTAATAAAATTTTCACCATTAAAAAAATAAACTCCATGGCTTTGCTTTACCGTTGAAGCTTCATTCTTTTATTTATTTTTTAATTTATCAGTACCATTAATGTTTCTTCTAAGTAGGTTTTGGACCTCTAATGGTTGAAACTTGCCAGAAACATCATTTTAGTGCCTGGTAATATTATTTGCACCACATAAAGCTGAGTGATTTACTAGTAGTTATCTGTCACTTGTGTTTGTATGATGCAGAAATCATTCTATAGTGTGCTATGTTCTGATTTGTTCCAGTGTACCTATACAAGATTACAAATCATAGTATAACTGTTGGCTTGGGCGCTAGACCCAGATCAGAGGTTGGCCGTGTGGTCTAGGCTAGTGTGCCAGCAATGCCCCTTGGGACCCAGATCGGAGTTTGGCTGCATGGTCCCAGGCTAGTGTTCTTTTGAATTCTAGGTTCTTCGATGCTTGTAACCTAGTTTTCTGTTCATCGGTAACTAACAAAGTTACCAGGACACTAGTTCATTGCTGGTAGATTGCATGTCATGGTTCATTGATTCCATAGTGAAGTGCCTTACCTGCTTTTGCAATATGGATTAGGCACAAAAGCTGGTGCAGCATGATTGTCAGTGGCTAGTGCTCCTTGTATTTGGAGACTGAAGTTTTCAAAAGAAGTTTTAATTGGAATGCTAATATTGTTGATCGGATAAATTGTGCTATCCTACCAACCTTGATGATTTCTTAAGATTTCTTTGTTGAATTTACAAATGTTCTATACTTGGGTCTTTTAATTGGTCGTGATTTATTTCTCCTTTTCTTGATACTCCATGAGAGTTTGAATCATGATTTATTTCTCTGTTTCTCGATACTCCGTAAGAAGATTGAATCCACAGTTCTACACTTGAAGAGAATATTCCAGTTATAGCCAAAATAACATACAATTGTGTTATTTTATTCGTCATGTATTATATCCCTGACTTTTTTTCTTGCACTTGTTTAATCTGATGAGTGATTTACTTTTCAATAGTGGTCATTTTTTGTATGATATTTGATATTTCATAGGCTGGAAATTATGTAAAATACAATGTACGGCCAGTTATTTCATGGGTGACCTTTAGTAAGAATGTTAGCAATCTTTTCACTATATAGAGCATAGAGGCCTTTTTATGACTTAGTTTGACTTTTCTCTTACAAAATGAAATTTTATCTTGATAGTCTTTCATCCTCTGCAGTATCCAATTGAACCTGATCTGAATTGTGCTTTTTTTTACCTTGCTGACTGCTGAGTTTTCTTTGTTGAATTCACAATTGTTCTGTACTTTGGATTTACAATTGATCTGGAGATATTGTGCTGTTCCTCCATGCTCCGTGATACAAGATTTCTTCTTAACTAAATACAGTTCTATCCACAAAAGAATTCCACTATTACTTTATTTTTGTGTGCATGATGTGTCCGAAGTCTTGTTGTTTCCTGTACTCATTTAGTCTGGTAAGTGAAATGCTTTTCAGTAGTGCTCATTTCGTGTATCTTGTTTCATAGGCTGGAAATTATGTAAAAGATGAAGTATGGCACGGCCTTATAGTTGTGATAAGCAATGCCTCTGATCTTCATGGATACACTGTAAGGTCCCTTTACAGGGCATTCCAAACTTCAGGTGAACAGGTACTTTCATTATATTTTTGTGAGCATGATGAATTTTGAGTTTGTAACGTTAAAAAAATAAATATGAGTTTGTATCCTTTTTTGTTCTCTTTCTTAAAGGGTTGTTTACATTAATTGTGCAGGAAAGTCTTGTTAGAGTGGCAGTTTGGTGCATTGGTGAGTATGGTGAAATGCTGGTTACTAATACTGGGGTGCTCGATAGAGAAGAGCCAATGACTGTAAGATTATTATTCTCAATAACTTATTTGTTTATGAGCTTATTAATGGCTGTTTCAAAGCATGAGTATGGGACGTTGAGTCCAATATGAGTGAGCAATTAGATGTGAAAACCTCTGAAATTTTTTGTATCTGTCTACAGTTAAGTTCCTATCTATTCTTTTGTCGGTTAAACAAATTGAATATGCCAATTTCTTAAAGATCAAAATGAAAAGAATAATCTTAACATGCATAAGGTTTTCAGACAGTAATTATAAAGGGTATAACATTTCCATCTACAATTCAAATTATTCATCCAATCTTCCGGGTTGGATGCCGTGTAAATCAATAAAAATATTATGAAAACATAGGCTAATAATCCATTAAGATGATTAAAAGTTACAAAATGTTAAAATTGTTACTTGTTGGCTGGAAATATAAAATGAAGCCTGATGTATCTCATTGACCACACCTGTTCACTAGAAAGAAGGGTTTGTATATCACAAATTTCTGTGAATCTCAAATTAAATTGATTAGCATTTGACATGAATGGAAATCCATTTTATACTTGGTATGGCATGTAAAAACCATTCTCAATAGTCAATGTTTGGTATGGCATGCACAGGATGTCCAACTATCAGTTATCTAATCTGTCAGACAGCCACATGGGTACCATATCCAGAATGGCTTGTTTGGATAGCATTGATTATAATGCATCTCGCAAGGCTAGCTGAGCTGTTATTACTTTTATTCAGACAAGTTCAATGATTTTCTTACCTTCCCTTTTCGATTCTTTTGTTTTCTTGGTCACATGTTCTTTTATCATATGTTTGTTGCTTATTTGCTTGTGTTAATGTGATGAGTACAATGGGGAATAACCAGTTAGATTGTGCAAGAGAATTTAGTTGCTTACTTGCACGTGTTTATATGATGAGCACAATTGAGTAAACAGTTTGCTTGTGCAAGGGAATTTGAGTGCCGGGGCAAGTTGGTGGGGCTTAATGTGGATAAAAAAATGAATGAGCTTGCAACATTATCAGGTGTAAAGTGGATCATTTGTTGATATCTTATTTCGAATCCACCTTGTGGGTTAGACTATGCAGTAAAGTCCCTTTGAGGGCTGATGATTGGGAGTAGGAAAAGGAAGCTTGGTCTCTAGAATGGAAATTCTCTTATTTGGAGGAGAATTACACTTACCAAAGCTTTTGTATTGAATTAAATTGTTTATTTTATGCTACTTCTCAAAATCCTGTTGCGGTGATGGATAAATTGGAGGAATTGCCTTCTAATCAAGGTTTTAAATATCGGTTTTGGTTTTGGTCGCCATAGAAATGGAAATGTTTTGGTTCCGGTTAGAAATTTCAGTTGAAATTCTGTAAAATAAAATAAAAAGTATGAAAACATATGCAAATGATAAAATTTTAAGATGGAACTTTAGAAAATACAGAGTATGCACAAATACACACTTAGAAACCATCACATAAGCAAGACAACCATCCTTGATTGTTTAAAAACATCGAACACTTAGTGACATGCATGATGCATTGTTTGTCACACATGTATGATAATTCGATATATACCCCATTTCACATTTAATTCATATAAATATTTATATAAAATATATACACCATATTTCACATACAATTCGTATAAATATAATTATATAACTCATACTAATATAATATACCACTAATACACTTACTATTTAGGTTTCAATATGTGTTTCAGTGAGGATGGAAATGGAAACATTTCGGTCGTTTTGTGTTGGTTTCGGTGGAAATTTAAAACCATGCTTCTAATTAGATGCAAAATGATTTTCAAATGAAAATGGGAATTTTTGGTCTAAGATATTTGAGATGGAAAAAACAAGATGCCCTACCAAGAAGAGGGCCTTATTGAGGAATTTTGTTGTGGAAGAATATAGGCGGGGGTATGAGGTAGGGATTTTTGGAGTTGGCTTTAGAGGTTCAGGCTTTTGGTATGATAATTGAGTTATAAAGTCAGAGGTACCCATGCGCCACATAAATAGAGAGAGGGTATTTATTTATTTTTAGTATTTGGTGCCTTCATGTGCACCTTTTTTGGACAGAAAATTCAACAGAAAATTCATTTTGGTTCTTAAAGGTAAAATGCCAATGCATTAATGTATTTTTTTTCCATCGTGGTTCAGGTGGTGCTGTTTAATTTTTCATTGGAAGATTATTCTAGCAATTACCATGTGTAGTAGCTCATACTCTTTTGTTTATTTAATTTTATTTTCGTCATTCTTATTCAACGCCTTCCTTTCCTTGCAAATGAGAACAACCAACACGGGTTTTCTATGACAGGTAACAGAATCTGATGCTGTGGATGCTGTAGAGAATGCCTTGAAACGTCATACATCGGATACCACTACTCAGGCAATGTCTCTGATTGCTCTTTTAAAGCTCTCTTCTCGTTTCCCACCTTGCTCACAGTAAGTTCATCATTTACATCTGTTTACCCGTCTTCAGAACCTATCTTTTGCATAAGCTTTTGGCTTTATCATTGGAAACTTGAGTACTATGATCCTTACAAAATTTATGAAAAAGTCAGGAGGTGTTGTCTCCTTAGATATAGCCGTTGAGATAGAACGGCAGATAGATTTTTTGGTGGAAATGTCATTGGTCCTGGGGACCACGTTTTTTCTTATCTGGATAATATATGAAAAATGTCATGGTGCTCCCATGTCTTTGAGGAATTGGTGGCCTATAGCACTGGGGTCCAAATTTATGCTTCTCTGGCCTTCATTTTATGGGCCACCAAACATAATTATGCCTCCCACACCGATTGAAGAACTCGCTCACTAATTCAATGCCTTGGCAAGCATTAATGGTTAAACATTCCTTCTTTCAAATGAGGGGTTAAGAATGACTGGCAATGTTGGACTGGTCTAGTGGTGGGCCATCCATTCACAACTCAGATCACCACAAAGATGCTGTATGGATACAGTGTGATGGTTGGGCGGTGATGCCCCCATATTAGAGTTCATTTAATAGTGCAGAGTATTAGTGTTTTTTGTTCATCCGACTTTTCTACATTTACGCAGTTATTTTCATTTCTACTAAGTCCTGCCTACATGACATCTCTTCTGTTAGTATTGTAAAGAATGCAATGAATATCATTTTTGTAGGAGAATTAGAGAAATAATCACTCAGCAAAAAGGAAGCCTTGTTCTGGAGTTGCAGCAAAGATCCATCGAATTCAATTCTATTATTCAGAAGCACCAGAATATCAAGTGGGTATTTGATCTCTCCTCTTTGCATTTGCATGACTCCTAGTTCTTTTCTTTTTCTTTTTTTTTTGTGGAAAATCCTATATTTGCATTTGTGTGCTTAAAAAACTGCTGCATGGGTGCATGCAGGCCTGCTTTGGTTGAACGAATGCCGGTTCTTGATGAGTCTACTTATAGTGGAAAGAAGGCCGGTTCTACGACAACAAGCTTTTCGTCTGAGAAGACTAGAAAATCAACATCCTCTGGAGCTTCACTTAATCTTCCAAATGGAGTGGCCAAGGCCCCTGCAGCTCCACTTGTAGATTTACTTGATTTGAGTTCAGATGATGCACCAACACCTAGTTCTTCCACTGGCGATTTTCTGCAGGATCTGCTGGGGGTAGATTTGACACCGAATCCATCATTGTCAGGTATCTTTTTAATCGTCTTGGTTTCCTTTTTTCAACTATATTAGGACTCAGCAACAACTCCGGAGTTCTTCATGTGTTTTTCATTAAGGCTAATGAACGTACATTATCTTTGGATCGTCTTTTGCCATATCAAATTATCAAGTAAAATTATTTCGTTACTCAGACAGACAGTATTTATGCTCACCCATAGTTCTCTTGATGCAGTATCCCATGCTGCTGCTTTTTAATCAAATCATTTTACCAGTACATATTGATGGGGGTGTTTCTCATGATTTTATGTAGGTATAGGCCAGGCGCCAAAAGGAGGTGCTGATATTCTACTGGATCTTTTATCTATTGGAATGCCACCTTCTGTGCAGAATGATTTATCGACACCTAATATTACTTCCAGTCAATATAATATGCCATCAATTTCTCCATTGGAAAGTCTTTCAGCACTTTCTTCTCCGTCTTCTTCCACACAGTTCTCTCAAAGATCAACATTTGGTTATGTGAAGGAAACTGCAGAACATACGAAGTCTCCTGCAGGAACTTCTCCAGTAATGGATTTGCTGGATGGATTATCCTCCAATCTTCCGATGCCAGGTAATGGAGCTTTTATTTCTTAGAATCTTGATTGGTATTATGGACTTCGAGCAAAATAATGATTCTTTTTCTTTGTTTCTAGGAGAAAAGAATCCAGTTTATCCATCCATCACCGCATTTCAGAGCAACTCCTTGAAGATGATGTTCAGCTTCTCAAAGCAGCCTGAAAAACCACAAACTACATTGATTCAGGCTACGTTTACAAATATGTCATCTAATACTTACACAGATTTTATCTTTCAGGCAGCTGTTCCAAAGGTAATGTTAAATAACACTCATTTGGTGGAGTTCCCATTTTCTACAAGATCAATTCCTTGTCTTGAACCGTTAATGTACATTGAATTTGTTCTTGTTGAACTTATTGTTCTGTTAATATATCAGTTGTATTCTTAGACCAGTTAATTTAATGGCTTCTAGACAAACCAAAAATATATTATGTGGTAACTAGTGGCAGATATGAATACAGACATGTGTAAGGGGAACAGAGATACATGTCGGAATTTTTTTTCTTGAAATCTAGAATTTGAGTATCACTTGTCATGTGATAGTATGCATGATTCACACATGTATATGCATATGTATATGCCATGTTACATGGATTCTTTTGAATGAACAAAGTACAAATGTTGAACACGTGTCGGATTCCAATAGTTGAAGATTCGCAGTGGCATTTCTAGACCTTTTTTTATCTGTTTTTTTCTAAATACTATTACTACAACTTCATAATTACTGCATGTTTTGAATTTTATCCATCATAACAATGTTTTTATATGAAAACATAACATTATATTTACTTAACCTATTAAAATTTCAATATATTAATTGTTATAACTAAGGTTTTAAATTTCGGTTTAGGTTTCGGTTTTGGTCACCACAGAAACGGAAACTTTTCAGTTTCGGTTGGAAATTCCTTGAAAATCTTGTCAAATCACGGAAACATATGGAAACACATGCAAATGATGTGCCATTAAAAAAACATACGCAAATAATAGAATTTTAAGATAAAACTTAAGGAAATGCTAGAATAAACACAACAAGACAACTATCTATAATGGTTTAATAACATCGCACACCTAGTGACATGCATTGTCACGCTTGTCTAATAATTCACTACATGTCACAGTTCACATGCAATTCATATAGATACAGACACGTAGTACGTATACAATATTTATAGTACCTATACAATATTTCACATGCAATTCATATAAATATAATTGGGAAGCGATATATCCCCCCCTTTTGATTACTTGGGACACCCAGCAGCGGTGTATCAATGACTGCGGGGGGGCTGATGTACTTCACGTCAGAAGGATTCAATGGGGCTGATTGCCACGTACACTGGCCCTGGGTGTCCCAAGTAATCAAAAGGGGCGGATATATCACTTCCCATATAATTGTATAATATATATGGGTTTTGCTAACGAGTACCCTTAGGGCACTCGTTAAGCATCATTTAATGGCCCTCACGAACATGATTTAACACATACTTTTACACCCGTTTTGAGATTTTTTTAATCAAAGTATGTGTAAATTCATGATCCCGAGGGCCATTAAATGGTGCTTAACGAGTGCCCTAAACCCTAAACCCTTATTGATATAGTATACCACTTATGCACTTACGATTTTAATTTCAATATGCGTTTCAGTTTCGGTAGCTATGGAAATGGAAACATTTCGGTCGTTTCGTGTTGGTTTCGGTGAAAATTAAAACTATGGTTATAACCAAGGTTTTAATTTCGGTTTCGGGGGTAATTTCGGTCCTCACCAAAACAAGAGTTTTGCCGAAATTCAGTAAAGGCGCTCGAAATGTCATTTTTTTGGTCCGAAATTTCGGTAATTTTGGCTGAAATTCTGTAAAGGAGTAAAAAATTAATATTTTATCAAAACTTTTGCCGAAATTTCAACCGAAATTTGGTAAATTTCAGCAATTTCGGTTTCGATCCTCACTGGAATCCGAAATTTAAAACCTTGGTTATAACTATATTATTATGTAAAAAATTAAAATTTGAGAATTGATGAAAACATTTTGGCGAATCTATGAATCCTTTTTAGCTTTGTCGAATCTGACGCTCGATGCCCATTTCAGATTCCGACACTCGCACCCATGCTGATGCAACATAGTGTGCGTGCGCCCGCGCGTGAAACATGTAAACAAGCAGAAAACTCAACTTGATTTCACTTCCAAAAATTAATTGCTAATATATTGGTTATAGAATCTACAAAGTAACGCACTCAAAGTTTATGCAACACCAGCAAACAATAAGCATGATAGTTAATTGCACAAGAGTGCCATATATTTCAAGCATGATAGTAATTCCACAAACAAAAGTATCCATGCAATATCAATACTGGTGTTATATGATGCCGGATATAGTAAATTGGGCTTACACTGGGCTTCATACACTATGTTCTATCATTTGTTGTTTTTAATCGATTTGATAACCATCTCATTTCATCTCATTAAATGGTATCTTCGCTTGTAGCTCATGGCATTTTAGTCTGACATTATTTGGACAGTCTAGTCTAATGCATATAAGAATTTTAGTCATTCCTTAAGGTTTCTATTAAACTCATCATAAAAACATCAACAAACCAGCGAGAAGGGCTCAAGCCTCAGCCTTGTTTGAATCCTTAAAACCACTCAGACTGGGAAAATCTGTCACCACCTCTTCCTTCTCATTTTTAAACATACTCCCCCTCCTCCTATGGTTTACCTAAGGAAAGATCCATTGTGTTCAAGTTAATCACATTTGGAGAAGGGGATGCCATCTACTCACCATGGTCTCTTTGGACCATTTCCCCTTAATAATCGCTTATTTTATTCTTTATTTTTTGAATGCTCCCTAGTAATCTCTTTATGTTTTCCGAAAAGATCTCACCTGACTAAAGATGAGACAAAAGATAACTAAGCCCCAACATTAACACGGGAGAAGCTTTATCTTCAAATGTCCTGCATTCCTCCCTTTCCATCCAACCCATGCCACCACAAAAGGTTTTACCATTTATTAAAGATTTATGGACATGTAGACATATGGCAATATGCAAGTTTACTATAATATGGATATAATTGTTGTGTGCTCATTCATTTTTAAAACCTACATTAATATTCTTCATTCTGACCACCACCCAACCCCATAGAACACACCCACATGGTATTGGTGCTCCTTAGGCACTAGATGTGCTCGAGAACATTAATTTCTTCATTGATATTGTCTATTGCCAGATGGAGTTCCTATTCCATCATTTAGCTGATTCTTATGACACTATTGACAGTTTCAATAAAAATTACTTCTCAATACACATGCTTTGATGACTAATGACAAGGTCAACATGAACTTTCAGACTATTTTCCTAATTAATGGCATGCTATTACATTTCCTTTAGTGGAATAGGTGGGATGCTCGAGTTTTTGTTACCATGTATGCATGCTTGAATCTGTATACATTGTTTTAGTTTGTCTTCTGTGTTTCACTGCAACCTCTCATTGTGGCACTTAAAATGTGTTTATTTGGCAGTTTGTCCAATTACACTTAGATCCAGCTAGCAGTAATGTTCTTCCTGCCAGTGGTAATGGGTCGATCACGCAAAGTTTGAGTCTCAATAATAGCCAACACGGGCAGGTATACATCCCATTTTCTCCAATAATGTTTAGTTGTCTTTATTCCTTGGCTGTTAGATTTTCTGATGTGATTCAGCTCTTTGCGAGCCCTCTCTATTATGCCAAGCTGTTGTTTACATCTTCGAGTATAAAAATTTTCTTAGCTGAAGACTATCTTCTTGCTCTTACAGCTTATAATTTTGTAAACCATAAAAGCTATATAAAACTGAAGAAGAATGATAGATGCAATGGCACCCTTGCATAAAGAGCCGGAAAAGGGCCCTTGATTGGATCCACATAATTTTCGGTAACCTTTTTTAAATCGGTTGAAAAAGTAAATTTGGTTGCACTTAATGACGTGGATCCAATCAAGGGCCCATTTCTGGCTGTCATTGGAAGGGAACCCTTTCATCTATCATTCCTCAAAAGTTAAATACTCATAATTTTGATGTTGTACAAAGATACATTTTATTCAAATACGATTAAAAAAAAAGTGCAAAATGACTAAAACTGGAAAACACCCTATCTCAAGCTTTAATGTTTAAAAATACCTCCATCTCCATAGCCATCTTTGCCGGACAGAAAATGGGACTACAGACCAGAGTCACGCAGATTTCAGATTTTTTATTTTCTTGCAGCTAGAGGCCATCTGTCCACTGGACGGACTCTCCTTTGGTGCCGTATTGGCCAGGCAGCGAGACTCCTTTCAGCGTCCGTCTTTCCCGGCCGTCGGAGATATCTTTTCCATCTCTTAAAACTAACACTTGAAATAAGGGTGTTTTTATCATTTCACTAAATGGTTTCCTGCCCACTGGTTTGACTGTCTTTTCTTTTCTCCTGGACACACGGTGCATATATATTGAATCTTTTATTTGATGAAAATGCATGTGTTTTCCTCCACTTGTCTATTGCAGCATGTATATGAAATTTTTTACATTAATATTGTATTATGTATATTTAGTAACCACTGAATGTCTATATTTATTGGAGCAATAATTATGAATGTAAACTGCTCTCTTTTATATATGAATGAATATATAATGTAAATTTATATAAGCTATCTTTTGGTTTTGCTTGCTAGGTGCTTGCCTGGAACCTAGGGAAGTCAATTCCTTAAAGATAAAGACAAACTGAAATCATTGCAACATCAATTCCTAGACAATAGTGAAAGGACGTAAATGCCAAGGTTTTAAATTTTGGTTTTGGTTTCATATTTCGGTGGAAATTTTGTAAAATTGAGGAAATGTATGGAAACATATGCAAATGATGAAATTTTAAGATAAAACTTTAGGAAATGCTGGAATAAGCACAAATACATACGTAAAAACCATCACATAAGCAAGAAAGCCATACATAATGGCTTAATCACATCGAACACCTAGTGACATGTGTTGTCGCACATGACTGGAACTATAAAACCAATAAACTATGATGAAGTATATGAAACTATGAAAGTATAATGATCACTCTCCCCTCTATGGACCACAACTCTATGACAATACGACATAAAGTTTTGAGGTATTATTGGTCCCATATTGATATGATATCACATGCATAAGATACGGTTACTTTGTTGTGTTGTTCAATGATGTTGCCTACCAAATATCATTCTCTACATTAATGAAATGAAATGCAAATCGTAACATCTTCCCATTTTTTGTTGTTCTGACCATTTTGGTTGAATTTCGGAGAAATAATGACGCGGATGGAATTCATGTAGATTTCGTTCGGTGAGGATGGAGATGGAAATGTTTCGATTGTTTCTGTGAAATTTTGGGGAAATTTAAAACCATAAATGCTAGTGTCAAACTTGGTGGAAAAGATTGTGAATGAGACAATTCAGATTGCAAGTGTTATCAACAACAATAGTAATATCTTCCACACGTAAATAACTAGAGTGAAGCACCATTAGAGCTTTGTTGGCAAACATTGGAGGATCGACTTGATTGCTATGTAATAGAACCTCTCGGACGATGATTGATGGACTAAATTTTGGAACCTCGCCTGAGATAGTGTTGGGGACCAGTGGTACTAAAAATATCCTGATTTAGTTATATTGAGGGGCTTGAATTGAATCATATCGTATATGGTCAAATCCCGTAACAGGAGGGTTCAGTTGTTGATTGATTTATACAGTAGTTATGAATTGACAAAAGTTTTTCTTAGAATCCATTATATATTGTGTAACGGGAAGGGGGGGGGGGGGGGGGGGGGGGGGTCGGGGGTGCAGTTTTTCAACCAACCAAAAAAAAAACCTAGACCGGCCTTTGTTGTTGATATTTCTTCATAACTAGGGGAAGCAAATGATGTGAATTTAAAGGCATGGAGAATTCCCATGGGACTGTTGTTCTTGTGTGCCACGAGACACTATGATTTTCTTGATTCACACCAAACAGAGACTCGTCCACTCACAAAGTCAAGGACTGTAACTATGTCCGTTCTGCATGGACAGCCTCGGGGTGGTCTGCAGAATCAATGCTCCTTGTCACCACACTCATAGGGCCATATGTACAGTGAGCATGCCAGGAGAGAATAGAAGAGTTTCTCACAATCCTATTTAATTATTCATTGTGTATATATGGTTCTTCTACAGTGTTACTTTATAGTGAGGGAAATAATACTTTTTATTGGTTGGGTTGTTTTTTTTGGGAGTGATAACAAAGAAGAAATTTATGTATGAACTGTTCAAAAACAAAACAAACTTCATTAACTGGAAAAACATAATGGCAAAAAGAATGGAAGAGGTGGCCCTACAAAAAAGAAGAATATGAAGTTATAAAGTCAAAAGTTACATTCGAGGTAAGGCCAGCTCACTCTGAAACTCATCCCGGTCAGGTCAACACCTCTGGCAAGTGTATCTGCCACCTCGTTGACGTGATAAATTAGGTTTCACGAAAACTTCTCCCAACAATTTTATTTTGCATTTATGGAGAACATGAGTATTATCTTCTTTAATATATTAATATTCTGAGACACGCCCAGACCCGAGCATGGTATCAGCTCCTTGTAATCATCACCATGAATTGCAAGCTTAATTTAGCTCTGTATTTCACGGTAACTGTATTCAGGGACCCTTCTACAGCATACCTCTAGTTACCCTGTGGTGTATGTTTAGTTACCTTGTGGTTTCTGTTTCAAGTTGGAACTTTTAATCATAGAAATGAATTATGTATCAGCTTATTTCACAACAGAAGCACAAGAACAACTGTAATTATGGTACTAGTTGCAACTATTTGTAACTGTTGCTGCCTGTTGTCTCACCCTTTGCTCTCTACAAATTCTCATCTATTTCTATTTCAGAAAGCCCTTGCTATGCGTATACGGATAGCTTACAAAGTGAACAACCAAGATGTGCTTGAGCAAGGACAAATCAACAATTTTCCTCCAGGTTTATAAGGGCGAAATCCTCTTTTTCTGAGGTTAATTTGGTGAGAAGCGCTTTTTGCTGCTTTGGAAGAGGTTTTTATGTGCTGTTTTATAATTCGCGGTCAAGCTCAACATCATCAATTGTATCAGGTGCCATTTAATTTCTAGTTATTGGTGTTACTCGTCCGAGTCAACTCAGCACCTGCCTGTTGTCGCCTTTTGTTTTGTGGTTTATGTACATTATATGTTGCATAGAGAACTTAGGACCCGAGTTCAGAGAGCACATTTTGTTGAGAAGGAAACCATAAGGTTTTTTGTTAACTGTTTGTTTCCATCAATTGAATCTCACAGAGCAATTGGAAGGTGGGGATTTGGAGTGTGATTTTGATTGATAGAAGAAGGAAGAAGAACTAGCTGCTGATTTTGTTTCTCCATTTCTCTCTTCAGTTCACATCTGATATGAAAAGTTAGTCCCCCATTAACTGGTGGTTTGTAAAATTCTTGATTTAAAGACTTTCTGGCTTTGAAAATCAGCGTATGAACCATCTTGTATTCATGTGTCTCTCGGTCTGGGCTGTCCAAATTGAGATCTCAATCGCGAGATTAAGGTGTAAAAATCCACGGCTATGAGGATATTTCTTTCATCATGCCTGATCAAAGGTCTAGAATCATCGGATGAAGGTGTGATCAAGGGCAATAGGCTGGACTTGTGATGGCCTATGGGGCCTGATTGATGTACATGTAAGAACAGGAATAAAATGAAACAACACGTAATAGACATTTTTTTAATAGCTGCATATGATACATTTTTCTTTCCCAGAAAGCTGAGGATTTTTTATCCAAAAACTCATAATTTGCAAAATTTTGTGAGAGGTACAAATTAGCTCCTTCATAAAATTCTCCTTGAAAAATTCCAGTGAACTAAATAACACTTCATATTCCGAAGAACTAAACTTGGCAAGAAAGTTGATTAGAACCTGAAGCCTCAATAAATAATTCCTAGGCTACATGGTTTTCATACTTGGTTTGTTTTACGCTTCCTCTGATTGGCTGCCAAGTGCTTTTGGGGCATTATCCAAAACATGGTCGAATGTTGGTCTCTATAAAGCAATTGGATAAGAAAAGACAAAATGGGTTTGTACAATTATTCAAATATGATTGTGCTGATATCATTTCCCTCTCACAATTCAACAATTTTCAGTCCAATAATCAGTTTCCTAGTCACAATCGGTTCTTAAAATCCAAGCATGTGTAAAGCATTTGCTACGAAAAGTTTCATTCGCTCTCAAAGCGATCGGACTCTCTCTGAAGCCCTTTCTTTTCTCCCCATAACAAACCCAATCCTCACTTTTATTACTGAACATGCCTTTCTATTTCAATCTCCTCTGCTTCTTCTTGGTCTTCTCCTTTCTTCTACGCACTTCCCTTACTCAGGTGAAATTTTTTTAAAAAAAAAACCCAACACTATTTCCTCATTCCAACCTAAAACCCTAACCCTTAAAAAGCCCTATCTTTCCTTTTTGCAGGAACTCGGGAACGAACTCAGCAGCCCCAAAACAAACGCTTCACCGTTTTCAACCGCTCTCGAAACCCTACAAAAACAAATCGGGCAAGTTCTTCCATCTTTTCTTTTAACTCTCTCCAATTTCTATGCTGAGGGAAAAAAAAAACCCTAATCTCTCTTTCTCTGATTTCTTCTTTGCATTTTTTTTTTTCAGCTATGATTTCCAAACCGTTGATCTTCTTAGGCGGGCTATGACCCATTCCTCCTACTCCAACGAGAACAACAGAGCATTGAGCATTTTGGGTCTTGATGTAATCCAAACCTCCATCTCTCTGCACTATCTTCAACGAAATCTTGATGCTTCTGCAAAAGATCTGAGCCGTAGGATCTCGGAGATGTCCGGCGGGGATTCTTGCGCCTCCGATGGGTATCGTTTGGGGTTGCAGAACGTGGTTAGGGTTTCTACGAAGACGAATTCTTCGACTGAGTCTGTCGTCTGTGGAGCCTTTCGTGCCATCTTCGGTGCCGCTGCGATCGATTCGAGCAGTGCTGATGATGCTGGAAATGTCTTCTGGAAATTTCAAGGAGGTGATGCTGAGGTTTCTGCTTTTTAATGGGACTTTTTTTTTCCCCGTTCGAATTAGGGTTTTTCTGGGCTCCTCCGTTATGCGTTAGCTGTGATCTTAATTTCATGTTCCCGTAGCTTGTGTGTCTTTGATCCCTTAATCTGTCACTGCTTTTCTTTAGTGAGTTTTCTTCTCAACACTTCTCTCTCCTTTAATCTATTTATCATTGTTGTTCTTTGGTGGGTAAGCTGGGGTCTCGTGGACCTCTATTACAGTTCATTAACGAGACAAAAAATTACAATCTTTCATAGTGTTGATCAGAGATATTCATAGAATGTCTAAAAGGGGAAGGGGAAGGGGAAGGGGAAGGATATGGAGTGGGATGTTTTACCCTTTACAAGGGCAGCTGGTCTTAAACAGGTAGTCGGGTGGCAGAGTCCGAGCCATCCTCGATGGGCACTTGAAATTCCTCGTGGCCAGTTGAAAACACCTTTTATTACATTTACTGCAGCTAGGGAACCTGATTCAATCCACAAATTCTCAATTTTTAAATCGATGGCAAGGATGGTCCCTTGGTTTACCTTCAATCTCTATCTCATTAATCTCTTCGACTTCTGTGTTGATGGAGAAATTGCCATGGATATGACGTTGGAGAAACCGTTTCTTGGCATCTCCAAGTTTCAAAATCTTGGTGTGCGTTGCGTTGGGTTGATTTGGCAGTGGAAGTGATGAGCTAGTTGGTTGTTCCAAGCATGCTTTTAAATTTCGACCCAAATCCGAAATTTCGGTTTTTCCGAAATATGACACAAAAAATCTGTTGTTTTTTTTATATTAATTTAATATTTCACCGAAATTTCAACCGAAATTTTGGTAATTTCGGCCGAAATTTAATAATGAATAAAATATTGTTTTCAGCTTTTGTACCAGATTTCGACTGAAATTTTCAAGGCCCGAACCCGGTACTGAAACCGAAATTTTAAACCTTGGTTCCAAGGGCTAAGGACGTCGTCAGGAGTCAGGACGTTGGAACCATAGTTTTAAAATTTTCCCGCATCATCATAGACTCCCCTGGCTGACTCTCTTTTACTTTGGCCACGTTCCGTGCTTTGCCCTACATAGTCAATAAAAACCCCTTTGACTCTCATAAGTTATGACCAGGTCAACCAAGCGCTCGATCATGTCGTGCCCAGGATTTTCTTCGGCTGTGTTTCACGGCCCATCCATGTTTTTAAACATTCGCTGGAACCTATCCCTAACATTGTCAAGGATAATTTGCAGAACAAGTTGCCTCTATCGTTCTTTCCTCCTGTGTGTTCTTGTGTTCTGCTCAAGCCAAATGTGATAGATTGAAGCAGCAAGCGCTAATTTTATTCCTTTATTTTATTAGAATATATGTGAGATATCACCAATGGATTGGGTTAAGATGTCACTCAAAATCTAAAAGCAAATTTGAACGAGAATTTAAAATTCCATGAGGAACAGTATTCAAAATTGACCCATGATGTCTTGCCCAAGCCTCGAAGTAGCGGTGTCCAAAGCATGCCTACAAAGACTCGCCCAGTCTCAGCAAACCCATTGAAGTTCATACGTTGTGACCAATTCTTGAACAATAGACATCAATCATCAACTTTATAAAATACTTCGCATTATACATAAGCCTAACATCTTTAGCAGATACAATATTCAGTAGTGTGCATCAAATTGGGAAATTTCTTGGGAAATGTTTTTTGTAATCAGATGTATGTCAATTTTTCAATCTACATACGTTTCAAAGGGCATGTTAGAATATATGAGATATCACCATGGGATAGAGTTAAGATCTCACTGTTGGATCATCTTGGAGCTAGATTGGGCAATTAGAACGTAGCCTAGATAGCCTAGACAGATTATTAGGTGACTAGATTGGATTAGAATGGTCTGAATCCATAATTATCGAGATTTGGTTTTATGTTCGTCACCTAAAGTGCTCTATATAAGTATTGTATTTGATTCTCGGTAAATCATTCAAGAATGATAGAAAATAGTCTTTTTATCATTGACAATTATCTTGTAACCATGGTTTTAAATTTCGTCAAAAATCTAAAATTTCGGATTTCGGTCAAGACCGAATCTGAAATGTTCTGAAATCGAAATTGGCGAAACATACCAAATTTTCAGAAATTGCGTCAATTTCGGCGAAATTTGAGAAAAAAAATAATAACGTTTTATTCCTTTCCCAAATTTCAGCCGATTTCGGCTCAAAAATTGACATTTCGAGTGCCTGTACCGAATTTCGACAGAAATTTTGGGATTTCAGCTGAAATTTCAGTTTTGGCTAGGTCCAAAATTTCAAACCATGCTTCTAACTGCGTATCTTTTCGAAGTATTTGAAGGGAAGAGGGAGTAAGATGTGTTGGGAAGGAAGTTCGAGTAGGCACGGCAATCGGATAGATTTCTTAAATTTCACCGAAAAGAGGAATTTGAACAGGAAATGGGTATTTGGATCAGTTGGGTCCACCACATGTCAAAACCCACATGTGGGGTCCAGCTAAACCACATTTATCAACTTCATAACTCGATGCGGGTCTCTCACTCACATCTCATTACCGTCCAATCTGGATCCGATCGTTTCGAGAATCCGAAATCGTTACCCATATTATAAACATGCACAAAACATTTCCTACTCTTCTTCTCGCCATAATAATTGTGTCCGACCGTCAATAAAATAAAATAAAAATGGATACCGGATTACCCGAAACTGATCCGATGGACCTCGATTAAATTTAGTTATTTATAACAGCAGACCGTTAAACATATAACTACGCTAACCCTACAGCGACGTTACTACTCTCCCCACATAAGAGGAGGAGAAGGAGAAGGAGAAGGAAAAAGGTGACAGAAGATTTTATAGAGAAAAAAAAAGGAGAATTAGGGTTAGGGTTTGCAGGAATCAGGCAAGGATCTTTTTCCTCGCTTTTCTCCAAATCCTCATCTTTCCCTTCTACTCTTCCTTCCATGGCCATCCAATCTCAGACTGTTGAGAATTCCGAATTGGGAGATGACGTGGCGGAAGACGTAATATTTTCCAAAAGAGGATGCTCCTGCTTCTGGATCCCATGCTTCCCATCCAAGACCGTCGGATCAAGATGGATTCGTGAATCAGAGAGCGAAGAGAGGTGGCGGAAGAAAGGATTGAATGTGGCGGGAGGCAGATGGAAAACGTTCGTACGTAGATTTAATAGGAATGTGAGAAAGGGAGAGAAGAATGGGAAATTCCAATACGATCCCTTGAGCTACGCCTTGAATTTCGATCAAAACCATGATTATTAATATTATTATTCAGAGGCCCAATTCCATGTCCATGGTTTCGCGATGCTAGCGTGCGCCCGCGCGTAGGGTAGGTACCATTTGGAGGATTTCCGGTTCGTGTTTTTTTAATATTTTGTTGATTATTTATTTATTTATTAGAGAACAGAAGAGTAGTGAGAATTACAGAATGTACAACCATTTCATCCAACTCGTCTTCCTACTTACTTTCTCATAAGTTTGGACGACTTCATGTTTAGCAAAATATCACCAACGGTCCATGGGAAGCTCAAGAAGTTAATTTCTGAACAGTAATCTGCGTGGTAAGTCACATGATACCATGCCGATGCCATTTTCGACTGCTCATTTGCCCTGCAACTGTTCTTGAACCACCCTTCAGCCTCCTTGTGCAAACTCCTAACAGCAACCAAAATCCGGTCCTTCATCTCACTGTATCTCCTCTTATCCCTCTGTAGATAAGTTGACCGAATCCGCAAATTACCAGTCAGTATCTCATCTTCACTCTTCGCCCCATAGTAATTCATTAAACTGCTCAGCTTTTCTGTATATTGATTCTTGAAACCTTTTGCTGCGTCGATAAAAGCCTCGAAACCATTCACTTCAAGATCATAGTCATAAGCAGCTTGGGCGACTGATTCGGACCAGACGAACTCGGAATTTTCATCCGCAATTCGGCCAATGGTGGCGCGGTAGAGCTTTCCTATAATTCCGGGTGAGGCGTATGTGGGTCTGTCTCCCCTCTCTAAGAAATCAGGATACTCTTTTGGTTTCAGAACCCTTGGCATTTCAGCTGGTGCTCCTGTCTTTGCAAAGTCAACAGCCATGGAGTGTAGAGTTGACAGTTGAAGGCACTTCGGACTCTGGGCTTTACTTGGTTCCCGGTCCGCATGCACCAAATGCGCAGTTGAGATAGTACCAAGTGTGTCATTTATCATATAATCAATGAAAAACTTGTAAATTTCCTGCAGTTTTTGGCAGATTGAGAGAATAACATAAGATGACTCCAATGCATCATGATTCAAAGTCACACCAAGAATTTCTGACAAGTACAAAATACACTATGGGTGTCAATGGGGCGGGCATGCCCACATTCTAATCAGATCCAAAAGTTTATCTTATGGCCCAATCAAATCTGGATTCAGGCTATTCATTTTTTTTTAAATAAACCCCCCGTTGACTCTCTAAAAACTAAGATTTAGTCTTTGACATACCTCTAGCGTCACATCATGATCCATAAGCCGTGGCCTTCTCCCAATGTAGTCCATTGCTGCACAATTACTGGATGGAATAAGATTTGTGTCCCAACATACAAAATATTGATCACCATCCAGGTCACCACCAGAGCATTCATTTGGATGAGGCCTGTGTAAACATGCATTGTTAACAGAACCCCTTGAAATTTTTTTTTCTTTTACATGAAAAAAGAAACTGAAAAACTGCATTAACTAACCAAAAACATATTGAAGAGGGAATGAGCAATTAATGTTAGAGAACTGAGAAAATAATTGAAAGAGTCATTAGTTATCACAAATTCACAATATGTAAAAATAATATAACATACTAATGGCGCTGTGCATAAAATAGGGGTATCTTGGTAAAAATAATGAATGCACCAAGATATGGTATGGCTACAATTATGTTGATGGATCTGTTCATAGATCAACCTTGAGGGTCTAGAGGTTTCAGGACTCAAAAATCAGGCTCACGAGGATCAGTTTTGGATTAATTTAATTTCTTGTAGCAGATCTTAATTCACTTGGGTTATTCCCGCTGCAACTTAAATTTTCAGGGAATTGATCGGTATTGCTGTCTGTACTGCATGCACAGCAGTCCATCCTCCGTTCAACGAGTTTGATCTTAGTCTGAAGCCTGTAGTGGCCTGGCCCGGATACTTTACTCGTCATATCCAAAGAAAAAGATTTTGAGAATGTTTGTATTGTTTTTGCTAGTGAGGATAAGGAAGATATCGTGCACTACACTGGTCTAGTTTCCTGTATAGGGCGTATATCAAGAGAGGTATCGTGCTACACTGGTCTAGTTTCTCCGTTTAATGTAACCATTTCGCAGCTAATAAAATTGTTACCTTTAAAAAAACAATGTAGAGTTCCTTCAGTCATACATAGCTACAATTATGTTGACCTACTCTTTTTTTTTTTTTGAGAAAAAATAGTAATCTACTCATTATTTTGAGAGGAGTTAACACTGTAGAGTTCCTTTAGTCATACATACAGCATACCAAAGCTATAGCATGTCTACAACTATGTCGATCTAATCATTAGATTGAGATAACAATGTAGAGTTCCTTCAGTCACAGCACAATCAAGGTTATGAGGGAATTTTTATTAGTACAAATTAACATAGAAGTTAACAGATACAGCTGTCTTCAATATGGAGCGATCTGCCCATTTTTCCCAGTCATTTTAACAGTATTCTTTTGTCCTTTCTATAATAATCTAAGACCAGCGAGGTGGTTAAGACCTATCTCATTTGAAAGGTCTCAATTTTACAGGTTTTTTTTACTTACTGGAGTTGTTTGGCCTCTTTTTTATTCTTCCAGTTGAAAATCCGAAAAATATCCAATTTTTGGTGGCGAATAGTTTGCTCCGACAAAATCCATAATAGATTTGGAATCTGAAATTGGTTGAAACCCAAAATCAGATGGAAAACCTAGTCCATAAATTACTATTATTTTTTTATGAATAATGGCACAGCATAAATAAAAAAGAGGATACACCTAAAGCTCGAACCGAAGAGGTCTGAGCAAGAACTAAATAAAACAAGAGAGACCAAACGCTCCCCCAAAGGCTAGGGAGGATCGTCCAAGATGACCAGGGTAGGGCGTACGACTCCCTCTCCCGCAAGCTCATATGCCTGGTCAGTGACTAAGTGCCAAAGATGTGTAAAGTGGCATGTCTCCCCGCAAGACAATTCACAATCTCATCAATTAAACCCAAGAATCTCCATAGAGCTCTATTAGGGTCATGCAACCATTGGTTGGCATTCTTGATTGAAGTGACCATCAATAATAACCTCCAAACTAACCCACACTCTAACCCCAACATGAAGGGCCAAAAGCTCAGACCAGTTAGAATATGTGGTCCCCGCTGAACCAAGGAAGACCACCCTCATCACTTTTTTCTGATCCCAACATGAAGGGCCAAAAGCTCAGACCGGTTAGAATATGAGGTCCCCGCTGAACCAAGGAAGACCACCCTCATCACCCTTTTCTGATCCCAAATAGCAACCCCCCCCCCCCCCCCCCCCCCCCCACCCCCCGCCCAAAAAAAAAAAAAAACCTATCTGGATGAGGATTTCCTAAGGTGAAACTCTCAAAGGTAAGCTTCAGCATATTTCCTAAGCTGAAACTATCAAAGTTAAGCTTAAGCATACTTGGAGGGGGAGGAGACCATGGTTTTAAATGTCAGCTGAAACCGACACAAAACGACTGACTAGTTTCCATTTTCAAAGTTGCTTTTCAGACAGCTCATTGCAGCCTGTTCTTCCAACTTCAAGGCAACTAACTCAGCCTTCCGACTTCGTGCATCCACCACTTAATTTGATCACCCGGATTTGTACTCCAACAACATGTCAAACTCGGCCAGACAGTCTTGCCATCGAGCTTGTTTGAGCGAAAACTTCTTGGTCTAGAAAAAAGTGGTGGCCACGTTATCTATTTTGACAACAATCTTCGAGCCAAGTAGATAGTGCCTCCATACCCTCGAGCAATGCACTACCGTGGTCATCTCTTTCTCTTGCATTGTCTACCTTTGTTCAGTGTCATTGAGCTTTCAGCTCTTACAGTCAATGGGGTGCCCTTCTTGCATTAGAACACTGCACACCCCCAATGCAAACTCCTTAGCATCACGGAGGCCCCCAAAGCATTGGGCCCTACTAACATGCGCACCCCCCCCCCACCCCCCCCACCCCCCAAATGGCCACCCACGCCATTGTAGAGGATCCTCATAAGTTCACTTGAGCAATGAGGGTATGATTTGGGTTTGCAAGACCTCCACTGTAGTCCTCGTATCCTCACTAATGGCCTTTACCAATTCAGCTAGATTATATTGTTGCTGCTCACCAAGTCAACCCTCCCTTCAACACTAACAAGTTGTTCTTTCGTTGTTGGTTGTTGTGTGATAGCTTCAGCTAGCTCGGGTTCTCCTTGAACCCGACTAAAATATGGGGGAAATGGCTTTATTATGCGTCCCCCTTTTGCCATCCTCTGACATAAGTGGTGCTTTTAGGGCATGGGAACTTCGGCTCTGATACCATTACGGGCCTTCAGTTTCGCAACTAGGTTCATGCAGCAATTGTGGCGGTCTCACGACTCACGAGTCATGAAAAGGTAAATCAGCCAAGCAAATTTGCAGGGCTTTAACCTACAAACCAAGCACAAAGGGAAGCCAAGTTCACAAGCACACAAAAAAAGCAAAGGGTAGAGGCAATTGGGAGGGAAATAAGAAATCTTTATTGCTGAACTCAATTGATGTACAAGCTTACAAGGCAACATGATAAAACTCCTAAGGGAACCCAGTCACCCCTTGACTAGAATGTAATAGGATGTGAACTTGCAAGCACCACTTGATGGCCAAGCAAACTCCCAACTTAATAGGTGGAGAGGCACCTTCCTAGCTTTGACAGGAGCGTCCACCAAAGGTGTCGTGCAATCATACTACTTTTTGGTAATATGTACACTCAAGTCCCAAATTGATATCTGTAACCTTACATACAAGCCATGGGCCATGGGCCATAGGCCATGCAAACGGCGTAGCTTGAAATATCCGTGTGACACTATTTACATGAATAGTGACACATCACATGTGATTTCCCTATATAGAGTGAAATAGATCAAAATATATTCTAAAAACAATCTTACGAAATACAATAAATGTAAAGGGATAACTACAAAATGAGAATGAAAGACACATCTGGATCTAATTCTCCAAACTGGTCATCTTAAAGAGTTTGATACTAGATTGAAGAAATGCCAGGTGAATCTCTTAACTTTCTTAGAGAAATAAAAGCATATACGCAATTCTTGCGCTACAAACTTTTGCATGCACAACCCAGAAAGTAAAATCAGTTCCATTATTTTGTTCTAGAAAAAGAATCAATGACTTGATTATATAGAATACATCAAATCTGATAAGCCAGCTAATATTCAATCAACATTGAGTACAATTTTCCCTCATCTGTTGAATTCTAGATAACATAGCAATATTTTCAATGAGAAGAGTCTCCTTCCTATTCGTGAAGATAATCATATCAGTAAACTACAATAGAATGGCAGCATATGTGCATGGGAAAGAAAACATGCGTAAGCGTAACATAGGTGTAGTCAAAGTTGCACTAACTATGACATTTGAATAAATTCTACTGCCCACTCCAAAGAAAATGGCTTTTCAGAAAATATGCAAATTTATACTCCAGTATGGGGCAAGAAATATGCAGCAAGAAATGGAATAAAAGAAAGTTTATGAGGCATTCTGTTACCTTTCTCCTTTTTGAGGGAAGACAATGCAATCAACCAAATCTGTCGCCTCTAATGCTGGATCATAGATAGCCTGGAGCACTCTAATATCACCAGGATGGAGGCACGGGTTTTTTGTAACGACAATTTTTCCTACTACTACTACTGATGTTGCTTCATCAACTTTTCGGAAGTAATCTTGACCACTATCTTGTAACTCTGCCTTTGTCATAGTTACTCGAATGTACACTTCACCATAATTTAATGTGCATGTTTCATCCATGCATCCGAGAAGGACTCGGCCTTTTTCCACAAATATACGACATTTACTTCTAATGTCAGACAACTGATACTCACGGTGAGCTTTAAGCATCATTGACAGATAAGGCTCTACATCTGGTTCATAACCCTTTAGCAACATTTTTACTAGAATTGATTTTGTATCACCTCCAGCCATGCCCTCCAAAACATTCAAAGCAACCTCTCCATTTGTTAACATTTCGTCTAAAAGACGCATTTGTTCATGCTGCATTGACTCGAATTTTTCATCCTCAATTCCTAATGTTGACAAGAGACATATGATTTCACGGTTCAAATAGCATGGCAGATATTCACTCCACTTGGTAATATTGAGCATTGTGTTTCTTGAATCAAATTTTAGCATGCTCCGCCGTAATGATAGCTTCCGAAAAGAAGTACGGTCAACAGCAACAACCCCTTTATAGCCACCATATCGAATTTGGAAAGCTGAAGGAGTTTGATTCAATCCACACTTCTGAGCAACTTGTCTGGCGAAATTTAGAGAAATTTTTCCAACCCCATCTGAAAAGCAATATTTGATTCCATCAATTGTAACTTCAATATCAGGAATAACCTGAACATCTTGAGTCGGGACACTACATGTCTGACGGGAAGAGCTGAATAATTGACCCATTCTTGCTGCACATTTAGACACACTACGGATTTTACTGAAATGACCCATCCATTCTCTAATATTCTCTGCACTCACAGCACTGTTAGAAGCAAACATCCAAACAGAATTTGCACGAAGCTGACTTGCCGAGAAGACGAGAAATTCAAATTTTTTGGTCCCAATAGTAATCCCATATCTCAGGAAGGATAATATTCGATTGTAAATGCCAGTTCTGTAGGGCTCTGAACATATCCCATGCTCAATTCTAGTCGAGATGGCATCAGAATGAAGCTTACTCCAATCTTCATCGACAAAAGAAACTCTGAGGAAGTCCGAAGCGTATGCAGAATAATGCTTTACAATATAATTGGAGGTTTCAAGCTCAGGTCCCAGAAAGTAAACTTTTGATGGAGTAATAAGAACTCTATGGCAAGCCATCAAGTTCTTATCTGTTGGCATGCTTTTAGACAACGACAATGGATGCCTTTGGTTACTCTTCAGGGTATTTAGCTGATTTTGAATGAAGTGGGCAGGATCATAGCAAGTGGACTTCATCATATGCAACTTTGAAAGGATCATATTAGCAGTATCCACAGTCAAGCCGCTTAGAATATCAAACAATTCAGTGTTTGCTGCTGTGACACTAAGTTTTTGAGTATGAACCAGAGAATTGAGCTGGTAAAGGATCTCATATGCCAACTTAGAATCAGATGGAGAATTTATAACAGGAACTAGTTCAGTTTCAGAACAGAAAAGCCCCCCTTCTTTCTTTTTTTGAAGGTCCCCCAACTCTTCATAATGTGGGAAACAGCTACGAATTTCTGACGCTAATAATCCGTTTAGTTCCCAACAAAAATAAGACGAATGCCCAATGGACTTCGATTTTGAAAAATCTGTTGTGCGAACCCAAAGGAACTCAAAATCTTCTTTGCAGACGTGGTACCGGTCATTACTGAACTTTGAAGCCACAGTGGGTCCAGAAATTTTCTGGTAGATTCTTGGGGCATACTTGAGCTGAAAAGTTATAATTCCATGTAAGACTTTATTCATTTAATAGAAGATGTGATGATTAGAATCATTAGATACCTTTAGTATAATCAACATAAAAAGTAAAACTAATAATAGATGAATTTCTGCCCAATTCAGGCCATTAAAAAAATCCGACTGATTCAGAACTTCCTTTACAAAATTGAATTTCAACAAAATATGGAATTTTTCATTAGAATCACATTACAGTGGAACTGCATCTGTTAAACAGTATCTAATTTTTAAACTCAAGAGTCAGAGATGTACATGTCTCTACTTTAACCTTAGGACGTACTTGGAATTTCAAGTTTGGGTTAGTCCTATCTATTTAGGCAATTTATATTGTTGAAGGTAGTCGGTTTAGTGATAGGGGTATCTTAGTCATTTTGACCAAACCCGACTTATATAAATATGATATGTAATGGATTTCAAATGTGTTAAATTAACAGAGTTTTGCTTTCCTGTGACAACCTGATTTCCATGCCTCAGGTCGTTACGGAAACAAACAATTAAAAACCACACTTCATGATTTTTTTTCTAAAGGATTCATTTAGCTGACCCCAACTAGTTTGGGACAAAGGCTTTGTTGAGTTGAGGTTGGGGGGGGGGGGTTGAATACTGCCTGTTATCAATGCCGGGAAAAATACACTTAGACCCCCTGTGGTTTCTGACACATTCAACTTAACCCCTAATGTTTAAAAAGTTACAAGTAGACCCCCTGCGGTTTCAATTTGTGCAAGGTAGACCCCCTCAGTTGACGGTTCGTCCACAGATTGAAGGGTTAGGATGATCCTATGGAGCTGATTTTTTGGGCACACCCTATCTATGTCAGGGCCCATCAAATGAACGCTTTGGATCATCCAAACAGTGTGGGCCCACTGTGTTTTTGGTAGTGTTTGGATTCAGGTATGGGGTTTGGGCCCACTACCAAAAACACAGTGGGCCCACATTGTTTGGATGATCCAAAGCCTTCATTTGATGGGCCCTGACATAGATAGGGTGTGCCCAACAAATCAGCTCCATAGGATCGTCCTAACCCTTCAATCTGTGCACGAACCATCAACTGAGGGGGTTTACCTTACACAAATTGAAACCACAGGGGGTCTACTTGTAACTTTTTAAACATTAGGGGTTAAGATGAATGTGTCAGAAACCACAGGGGTCTAAGTGTATTTTTCCCTATTTTGTTTAAGCTGTTAAATGTTTTAAATCATTGTTTTGAATGCTGCAAATTTCACTTCCTTTCTATTTCCTCGTTGTTGTAATAAGCATTTAGTTAATGGAAAGAATTGTTTAGTTGTTGTTTCCCTTTTTGAGGTAGCTATTCGGATTTTGGGATTTTGAAAAAAAATCATGTCAAAAAAAAATTTGCCCCAAATCCAGGTCGTTACAATTCCATAAGTTTTTCACTCCTCTCCAGCTCATTCTATTTCTCTAACTTGATAAATCATTCAATATTTTACATGGTATCAGAGCATGAAAATCAAGATATCTGGCCACTTCTTCCTTTGAATCCTTGAACAATGTATTTCTTCAACTTCTTCCTCAAATCAGATTTATGATTCATTCATTCCTCTCAGCTTATTCCCCTTCTTCATTCTAAAAGAAAGCCTCTTTTTTCCCTTCTCATTCACTCACCTTATTTTCCTCTCTCATTTTCTTTTCCTTCTTAGTAAACCCATTGAAAATCATTTTTTAAGGTTTCCTCATCCCCACGAATTTTCCAAACCCTCACTTCTCTTCTTTCAACCCATTTTCTTCTTTCTTTAGCTAACTGAATCCCCTTGGTGGGTTAGGACCATGATCTCTGAGGTCCTAGGTATAATCAAAGATTTCAATTCGTCACACGCAGAATAATGTGGCCCTTGTGTGAGTATCTGTGCAAATAATGAACTAACACAGAACAGGATGAATCTAATTCAAATCAATAACAAAAGCATAAACTCCTTCTCAAAAAAAAATAACAGAAGCATAAACTGAACAACTAGTAAAAGTATCCCATAACAAAAACACAAATCCAATAAGTATCGACAAATAAACAAGAATATAAGGCGGAATAATACTCTGCAGGACACAGAATAATACTATGCAGGACACAATAAAATATGTCATTTATAGAAAATTCATCTTGTTGTATTTAGCCCCACACTGTCAAGTTATCAGGCTCCTTCCACCCATGATAGTTATCGGGGTTAGGAAATACTAGCTAGGCAACCGTCTACATCTGAAAATGCCTTCTCCTAGATCGCCCAACCTTTCCGCTAAAGATTGTTTGTCAATTTGCTACTGCTAATTGCTCATTGTTCTTATTTTTATCCTGTTTGCTACCCAATGAGATTCTTTGCACGGTATCAGAGTGTCGGAATCCTGCTTTTGTTTCTTATATAAACTCCCCTGGTATAGACCCGTTTCTTTATTTATTACATCAAAGTACAAAAAATAAAAACAGCATTTCAATGCTTGTTGGAGTATGAGAGATCTCACCGTTGGATCATCTTGTCGTAGATTAGGAGAGCAGGTTAGATGAGGCAAGCTAAATAAATTAGAATATTAGATTGAGGTAGGTAGGCTTATTAGGTAACTAGATTAGACTTATCTTGAACCCTTTCCATGTTTATCATTTGGGTGTTTTGTTTAAACACTCATTGGGCTCTTTGTAAAGCATTCAAGATTAGTGAAAATCCTAAACTTGTCATGGTAGCAGAGCAATAGATCCAATTGCGCCTTGATCACCACAGCTCCTGTTCTCCGGCGGACAGCTGTCAGGCCTCCACGCACCAAAACTCAACAATCTCTTTCATTCGCACCACCAAGCCCGGCCTCTATTTTCTCTAAAACCAAAAAACAATCCTTACCATCCGTGGATTCCTAGCCATCCCTCACCGCCACAAATTCCGGCCAATCCAACGGTAACCACCACTCGTGGCATCTTCGGCATAGGTCGTGGTCACCGCCTTCTCATTCGAAGCCATTGCACCCATCACCTTCTCGTTCGTCTGCGTCATTACAACCATAGCCATAGATCCTTGGTTTTTTAGGTCTCCCGTAGAGATCATGAGTTGCTGCGTGGAGTTGATAAAAAAACGTAGTAGCCTTTTCTCTCTTTATTCTCGAGAGATGATATGATGTGACTTGGTCATACCAATTTTGTCATCTATTCAAAAAGGTAAAGAGAAATGATTTGATGTGGCATGATTTTAGAATGCTTGCAAGAGGTAACTTTGCTCCACAAGAAGAAATTCTTTGCTTATTTTGTATCTACCTTTCACAATGCTCTTTTTGCTATCCATCCAACGTATAAAGAAGAGGCCTGTGAAATTTCACCACCCATTTCGTTTCTACACACCCCACCCTCTTACCCACCCCTAGATCTTGATAAGGACACCCCTTTGATTTCATTTTCCATGTTTTTCCCTTTGCATTTTTTAATCTACTTCTTTCTTGCAAAACCCCCATATTTGATAGCAGCACCCTAAAAAAAATCTTGCACTCAAAATTCATAAATTTGTACTTTCCACACCGATATGTTGTCGCCCTATCTTACTGCTAGTTGTTGCTTTCTCCTCTATTTCCTTCCTCTCTTTCAATTTTTCTCTGATTTTTCAAACCTTACATTTCATTTCGTTTATTTCGGATGAGGTATGTGCCTGAAATAGTGCCCTACTCAGCTGAGCTGCCCCAGTTCCTTGGGGTGTGTGCCCTACTCAGCTGAGCTGAGCTGCCTCAGCACCTAAGAGAGTAGTTTCAAATCCCATAGGATCGACCAATGATGTCTAATCCCATGAGGATTGACTCCTGATTTCTTGCCCATCGAGGCTTCCTTTTGCCCATTGAGGTATTTGTTCATAGTGACCCACTCTTATGAGAATCGATATTCCAAAACTGGCCCACGGTGACTTGCCTATCGAGGCTAGAGTTCTATTAAGCCTATTGAGGCAATCATTCAGCATAAGCCCACTTCGTGACTCATCTTCCAAGCTACACATTCTTCGACAAAATGCAGGAATCATCATCTTCAACAAGAACATTCACCATCATCAAAGGATCTTCGTCATCAATTTTCGCAAGTGTGCATCGAATTGGTAGATTTTGATTATATTTGTAATTTAAGGAAATCTATTGTAATCAAATGTATGTCGATTTTTGAGGGGGGCATGTTAGATTATGAGAGATCGCATCGTTGGATCATCTAGTGGTAGATCAGGAAAGTAGGTTAGATGATGCAAGCTAAATAAATTAGAATATTAGATTGAGGTAGCTAGATTAGATTGAGATCACCACTTTCCTTTCTTATTATAAACTCTTTCATGTTTATCATTTGGGTGTTTGTTACGGACATAGGATTAGATATTTGGATTAGTTTTTAGATTTTCTTTGGACTCTTTGGATAAGGGCTAGTGGTTATATTTTTAAGTGTTTTATAGGATTAGGTTTCTTGTTTGTTAATGGTATAAATAAATTGTAATCGGCTATTTTCAAATTAATGAAGAAACTTGTTCCAAGACGTGTCTTTGTACACAGAGGAGGACTGATCATTCCCTCGAAGTGGATCACAAGGATGATCTTCCCTCTAAGAAGATCAAATCCGTTACGAACCGATTTAGGTTCGTAACAGTGTTTTATTTAAACACTCATTGGGCTCTTCGTAAAGCATTCAAGATAAGTAAAAATCCTAAATTTGTCAACGCTAAAGGCACAAACAAAGAGCACCAGACTCCTGAAAATAAATACACAAAATTGAGATAAAAAAAAACAAAACAGAAGAATGGCATTCAGCCCTCATACCTTCAAAAGAAATGCATTTGATTTGCCATCCAAAAAACACCCAAAAGCATCATCCACATCCCCAAACTGTACCTCCATCTTAAAACAATTCTCCCCTTCAACTACCCAAAACTCAACCCTCTTTCTCTCGGGCATTATCTCAGCCTTAAGGAGCGCCCAAGACTCTAAAACCGTAATGCAACCCTCTCCAGTAAAAAAACCCACATGCAAATCCCCTGCATTTACGCGATTCCGGGCATCGATAGGACGACCGATGATCTCCTCAAAGGATGGTGAAATCACAAGGTGGGCACGCTGGAATTCGAGTTTGCCCTCTACGGAGAGAAGAGTGGCCCTGTTCGCGGCTTCAACGGTCTCGAATTGGACTCGGCCTGTGCCTCTAGACTTCCAGTTCTTCCGCTCGGTGTAGATTTCGCAGGCGAATACAGAGCCTTTGCCGATTGTCCCCTCGAAGAAGTCGGAAAGCTCAGGGGCAATCGCCGTTAAAGGTATATTGGTGACTCTCACCGTGCTTGTTTCTCTTCCCATGGTGAAAGAGAGGGGGGTTTTTTCTCTCCTTGTTATGGCTTTTGGCGGGTTTTGGGCGTTGAGTTGCTGCAAGCCCGCAAGAGTACTTTTGAGGTTGGGATTTTACAGGGAGTGAAAGATTTACTCTTGAAGACAATGAAGAGCCTCTTCCTTATGCCGCAGAGCGAAGGTATTTCCATCTCATATGCTTCATGTCGGATCTCTATTGGCCCAAAATCCAGGCATTCGGAAAACCCGTGATCCGAATAAGAAGCTAGTGAAAGCCATGTCCAAGAAAAACCTCTTGTTTTTCGAACGATAGTTGGCCGAAAAAGTGAAAAAATGGACACTGGGCTTTTAACTGGGCCCTCTATCTGGGCCGACATGGATAGCCCGATGGCCAATAACATCAGTGGGGGCCTACAAGAAAGGCCCATTGGCCTATAAAGCTCACTGTAATGTAATATGGTGTGATAAAGTATCTAATATGATGCTATAAATGTCCGCACAGACAAACAAAGCCCTTTCCAGGTCTGACTTCATCTCTGTGAAGAGACTCTTCAACTGCTTCTCGGTAGAAATCACACCCCCTTTGTTTTGGATTTTCAGGACAGATTAAGTCTATCATACTTATTTAATTTTGGGAAATGATATCAGCACAAGCATATTTTGATATTTACACTAACCCATATTGTCTTTTATTATTTAAAGAGCTGTCAAAAGTCATTACAGTACCCAAAAAGCTTTCACAAATCAATTAAAAAAGAAAAGACAAGCTACGTTTGTGCCATTATTAAAACCTGATATTATTTCCCCTTATTTTTTGACAAATATAATCTCTTGCCAAGCTGGTTAGTTTGGGATTAGTTACGAGCGTAGGAAATAAGAATTTGCACCCCTTTTAGCATGATTTGACATCAAAAAGCGCTAATTCACGTTATAAGGGGTGCGAATTATCCCACGGATCCTACAGGTGGTGCGAATTTATCATCTCCCTAAGCATTACTTAATTATCTGTTTTTAAAGTTTCAGGAGATGGAGTTAAGACTTAAAGAGTCCTCTACCGAGATTGTGTTTATTTTTTCTTCTATAAAAACCGTGTATTAGCCATAATTGCAGAAATAAGAACTCAAGCCTTTCTATCTTCTCTTCCACGATAATTAGGAGGTTGGTTCCCCCTTGAAGTGGACCGTTATTCACTGTTTTTAACTTATCAATTTTTTGACTCGGTATCAGTCTAAAACTGATTGTTGGACTCAAAATTAAGTATAAATTGAAGTCAAATAATAGACTCAAAATCTATTCTCAAAATCCAAAACAAACAAGGACTAAATGATTAGAGGGAAGGTAACACATCCATCTTCTGCCTATCTTTCTAGCATCATATAGCCTACATGGAAAGAAGAAAACGAGTTCGGTTAAGTTAGACTACAACAACATAATTAGGAGCATGGTTTTAAATTTCGGATTTTGGTGGGGACCAAAACCGAAATCTGCCGAAATTTTGGAATGGGGGTGTGAAATTTCGATTCGCAATTTCGACTATATGCCTTTTTTAATTAAAAAAAAGAAAGTGTTACAAAATTTTGGCCGAAATTTCGGAATTTCGGTCCGGAATTTCGAACCAAATTGCCAAATTTTGGATTTCGCCGAAATTTCGGTTTTCGGTGGGGTCCGAAGCTGTTACCGAAAATTTTAAACCATGATTAGGGGATAAACAGATGTATTGGTCTCACAGACACAAGAAATCCAGTAGGCAGATATATCTACATAAGTAGATCTTTAAGTCCTTATAGGCAGCATATATCAATGGCATCCTTAACCAACGACAATGACAAACTTGAAAGTATTAACCTCATTCTTGTCAAAATACTTACAACTTTGCTCAAGTACTCATCACTGCCTATCTATTTTTACAAGTGAAGAGACAGTAACAAACTTGTCACAACTGTTGTTTCCATCGATGTCAGCCTCTGAAAATAGCATCAAAGAGCTTGTTGAGACTGTAAGTACAAATTGAGGGATCTTTTGATTTTCTATAACTTTTTTCTTTTAAAAAAAAAAGTTGTACGGACAAAAGAAATAAAGAAAATAGAGGTCACTCCAGACATGAAGCAGCTTTTAGCAAATTCAGAAAATATGGGCATTTAATGTTCTTGTACTTAGTAGCTACAAATCCATGTGATCAGATGAGTATCTTGTATGAGCAAAAACATAGCACATGAATTTTAATTTTTATCATCTATGATTGCAACCACTATTAATAATCAAAGTTCACCAATTTGATCTGTATATTTCAGCAGAAATATACCCTAGCTACTATAGATACTACTTAGAAATTACTAGGGTTCAAGCTAGGATACTTAACATATGCCAAGATCCTTGCTTTTTAAAAATGTGCGACTGAATCATAAGTTGCTATCAATGTTTGACCCACTTCAATTCTTTGGGGAGGTCTTTATCTCTCCATGATCAGCTGACTAAAACTGAATGGAAGAAATGGGTATAGAAGTACAGGCTCATGTTCATGTAGCCAAGTTTCCTGTTGCAAACCAAACAGTTTACCTTAATCCTTGAAAGAAAATGATCTAAATGAAGGATACCAAACAACACAAGACTCTAAAACATATCAGTTCTTTAGATTGATGGTTAAAATTTTCATCACTACGTAGATTCACATTCCCACAGTATCAAAATCTTCCACGTTGGAATAAAATAGGGCACAGAAGTTTGATTAAGCGGTCATCTGTAACCGCTTACTCACTGGTCATCTGTTGTATGGGTATTTCATATGAATCCATTGTAGACAAAGAAAATGCATAATAGCTACTGATAACTTCTGCATAAATTACCTTTAATATCTCCATAAGTGCCTTCCTACAACTCAGTTATATGCACAAGTCTTGTAACAAGAAACTCAATTCCTCTTTTCTCTCTATGTTTCTTGTCACTGAGCATTACCTTGAACATTTAAGGAAAATGATATCAACGAATGATAGAATATAATCATCTATGTAAGAATGTAGAAAGGACAGATTCTTCAGACATATGGTTAAAGTTTTCAGAGCAATATGGACTCACATTCTCACAGTATTATGTGACAAATCACCTGTTTGCATAAGAAAAGATTGATGGGTAAGGATAATTCACAAGAGGATTATGATCCAATGCTCAATTTGCTTAGAGCGTGATATGGGAGTTGAGTGGGTGCAATGCAACTCGTGTTGATTTTCGGAATTATGATTGATGTTTTATCTTAAAATCAGACAGCAGATTAAATCATGCATTTGAGTCCAAGAGTTCTAATATTCCACAGGATACTCCAATGGTAAAAGTAGAATTTGGTTAGCAGTGGAACTCTGAGTCAATAAAATGTAATTTTTGTCAATTTAAGAAATAAAGGTTCCGATCACAATGCCATTCAAAAAATAAAAAAGAATACAATCACAACTGCCATTGCTCTTTCCAGTTAAGTACAGATAATTAAACAACAAGACATTAACAGACGATTCTATTTTCTACCTTTAAGAAGAAACAAACCAAAATAATCATCTATTAAATTTACGTCTTTTTTCTTTAACAAAGAACGTGTTGATCAGATTATACTGTGTACAAGATAAATCATTCAATGCATCTAAGATGTCAAAACTCCAAAGAGCCGAAGAAACCAATAAACTGATAAAAAACCATAAACATCATTACAATTTTAAAAAATTAATAATTTTATCATCACACAACAACATAAGAAATCCAATAGACTTACCAAACCCTCAAAAACCCAAATCCAACCCAGAAAATATGTCCATCAGACTTACCGGAACTCAAAATGTATGTTAAAGCTTTCTGTAAAGAGTGAGAGCCATGAAAGATGGCCAGTTTAATTGATAGTACCGTTATCGATTTGCTTGGAGGGAGGGGCATTTTTATTATTCATTCCTAAGAGAGCTAACAAATTGGCGGATCATCTTGCAAAGTCAGGGCCACTAGATCTTTTTTGTATTGGGCTGTCCTTGCCCGTTGATGTGCACTTGTAATCTTTGCTATTCCTTCTAAACAGTCATCTTTTTCAAAAAAACAAAATTCAACCTTTGTAGGGGCAGCCCATTTGGGGTAAGCGAGTTGAGAAATTCTTGTGTATAATAAGTATTTGTTTCATCTATAGCGTTTTCATAACTATAATATGTAACTTCATCACCGCTGAATTGATTTTACGCTCAGGGGAGTGCCAAAATGACTAGATTAAACAAAATTGATGCCTGGTCATCAAATTAGCATCAAGTAGGATTTAAAGTTTGAAACATAATGAGCGAGGGAGGGAGGGAGGGAGGGCGAACAAGTTTTCACTAGGGAAAAGAAAATGAATGAGATCTTCAGGCTTCAATTGATTGCTCCACAGAAGATGAATGAGATGTTAAGGGAATGACAGAATTGGGAAAGCTACAACCAGAATTAAATGGAATTTGAGGATCATCTCATCAAATTATTATCCAATCGAACTGAAACATAACAATATAATAGAATAGAAGATCAGAGTCTTTGTCAAGTTTCTTTAAATATATACATTCAAAAGAGCATAAAATTCATTGATCGGCATAAAAAACTCAACTAGCAATGGCCAGCTATATTAGAATGAGAATCAAGGTCAACATCGGATAAAGTAGATTGAGGGAATATTACAGATGGATAAAAAAATGGATTCTACACTCAATTAGCCAGAATGCTCTAAATCCACTATCATTTCATGCAACTCAAAGGAACAACAAAGAAGATCCATGAACTTTACTCATCTAGAGCATATAGATTAACTCATAAAATGATTTTAAAATAACTAAAAACCAAAATTCAATTAAAGTCTGACAATAGGACAACAGTACCTTACTCGGATTTGCATCAAATGCAATCCAAATACAACCAGAAAAGGAAAAGACAAAACAAAACCAACAACAGATACAAACCACTCTAATAGAGCTTCAAGACATATTGCCTGGATCAAGCATGCTTTGCCTGAAAATCCTTCATAAAAGCTACCAATTTCTCAACCCCCGCCAAAGGCATCGCATTATAGATCGAAGCACGAACCCCACCCACCGATCTGTGACCCTTGAGCTGAAGCATACCTTCTTTAGCAGCTTCTTTAATAAACTCTGCCTCAAGATCAGTCTTCTCAAGTGTAAATGGCACATTCATCAACGATCTCACCGATTTCTCAACAGGGCATCTGTAAAATCCACCACTCCCATCAATCGTATCATACAGACTTCCCGCCTTGTTCAAATTCTTCTTCTCCATTGCCTCCAACCCACCTTGCTCTAACAGATCTTCAAAAACCAACCCACACATATAAATTGCAAAGCAAGGCGGCGTATTATAGAGAGACTTGTTATCCGCGTGTATCTTAAAATCCAACATCACAGGCGTAATCCCTTGCGCATTCCCAATCAGATCTTTCCTCACAATCACAATAGTAACCCCTGATGGGCCCACATTCTTCTGAGCTCCAGCATAAATCAATCCAAATTTCGACACATCAACAGGCTTAGAACAGAAATTCGACGACATATCAGCAATCAAAACAGTATCCTCCCCTTTAGGGATCGGATAGTTCTTAAATTCAACCCCATGAATCGTCTCATTCGTGCAAATATGCAAATATTTGGCATCTGCGTTTTGTTCCAATTCATCAAAAGATGGGATTTTTGTGTACTTTTCAGATTTTCCAGACCAAATCAGATTAGGTTTACAGAATTTCTGAGCTTCTTTAAAAGCCTTATCACCCCAAGATCCAGTGACCACATAATCAACAGGATCTTCAGGTTTACATAAATTTAAAGGGATAGCAGCAAATTGTGTGGTGGCGCCACCTTGTAAGAACAAGACCTCATAATCTGAGGGTATCCCTAATAGGGTTCGTAGATCTGATTCGGCTTTTTGAATTACAGAGAGAAACTCCTTACCTCTGTGGCTCATTTCCATGATACTCATGCCGGAATTGCGCCAGTTGTAGAGCTCGGACTGAGCCTTTCGGATCACGTTCTCCGGCAGAGTGGCGGGTCCCGCCGCGAAATTGAAGACCCGGTCTTGGGATTGATCCGAGAAGGAAGGGGTTGGAGAGACGGTTGAGGAGGAGAGGGTTGTGCAGGTAATGGAAAGGGGTTTTTTTGAACGGTTAGTGGTGAACAAATGGGCATTTGGGGTTTTGGGTTTTTTGAGAAAGTAGCCGTTGGAGGGCTGGTTAGGATTTTGGAGAAGGAATGAATGGGGAGATGTTGCAGTAGCCATTGATGGTGTTTGGGAAGAAGAAGAAGAAGAAGAAGAAAAGATAGATTTTGGAATTCTTTTTTCTTCGGATTGTTGGGAATAAGAAGAAAAGTTGGGCTTTTGGAACTCTGTTTCTTTTTTTTTTTGTCCTTGTTGGGAAGATGATCTTAAAAGTGCAGAGTTTAGTGGGCGAATTAAAAATGGATTCCTTGTATGTGGATTGATATTTCCACGGAAATGACTAGGCAGAAAGTCACTTTTACGATCAATTGTAAAACACACGATTTTTGGGGTCCACATGGGCGCATATATGTGGGCATGTAAGTGAAATCGAGACCGTAGGTCTGAGGATCAAAGACAGAAGTGGGGCCGAATAAGTGTCTTTTCCTATTCCTTACTATCAATAGTCAAAAAGTTTACCCATCAGCAGTGATAAATCGACTCCCATGTGTCTATCTCTCTCCTCTTTCTCTCTCTAACCAAGAGGAGAGAGAAAGACACATGGGGAGTCGATTTATCACTCCCCAAAAGAAAATAGTAAAAAATTAGTCAAGTCAAAGAAGGCGGATCTGTTTGAGAGGAAAGATTGTCAGGGGACACATTAGATTTGTTCTAAGCCGTCGATGTGTACAAAAATCTCACTGATTCATACAATCCAAACCGGACAGTTGGTGGCCTGCAAAGGAAGGCAAATTTTGCTACGGCTCTTTGATCTTCCGGGCCCACCATATTTGTGTACATGTGTGTGGATTGTGGGCCACCACCTTGAAACATTCATGCTTGTGGGCCCTATGACGAAAAAATATTGAGTCTTTGGCATGCAAACCAGAATTCTCATGACTACTAGGACAAAATGGTACACCTCGCTTTCCTACCGCCCGGACCGATTTAAACACTGGACTATATATTTATCACCATCAGCTCCATTTCAATACTGTTTGGTAGCTCCATTTCAATACTGTTTGGTTGCACAAAAGCCAAGATGGCTCAGGCGTTTTGCTTACCATTTGAGTTCCACAACACCGTAACTTCTTATTGGTTGCCAATATAACATTGAAATCCAAGAAGATGCAAAGAATGTCTCATACTTAATTATTGCATGTCTGTTGATGTGTCATCCTTGGCCCTCTATAAAATTCAAGACAAAAACCATAAAAAAGGTGAAATTTTGCTTGGATTTCTTAAGAAAGATGCTTCTCTCTCCCAAACACCCCCTAGGCCCCTACTCTAGGTGGATGATTTAGGGCCTCTTTGTTGGCCACCAAAATAGATTTTTGGAAAACACTTTCAAGATGCAAATAAAAATGATTACTCCATAAGGTTAGGTCCTATTCGTTTTAGATTATGACAACTGATTGTCAGCCCTAAGCTTATTATTGGACCCAGATTTAAATGTAATTTTGAGCCCAATAATAGGTTTGGGGCTCACAATAGGTTGTCATAAGGCCAGCAAGGCCTTAAGTTGACAGGGTTTCTCACATGTGGCCCCTCTTTTTGGATTTTTCACGAGGCAATGGTTCTTATGCATGTGAAAAAACCAATCAGTACAAAAGCTTAAGCTGTTAGAGTTGGTGTTATTTAATGATTTATGCTTCAAAAGTAGGTAATGATTAAAATACCCTCTGTACAGGGTTAAAATTTTAAGAAAATGCAAGCTTAAGCTTACATTAAATAAATTCAAGTTCTCTGTTTCAACTTCCAACTATACAACATGAAGTAGATACCCCAACCTTTTTGTGAGGTGGAAAACGGCAAAGACACTCAATAAAGTTACTCATTGCTGTCTTTGAGAAGTCGACGTTTGATCTTTATTATTGCTTGCCTTCTAAAACATGGCCAACAGGCCACAAAAATCCAATGCAAAAACGATTGGATTCTTTTTGCCCAAGAACTATAGCACCCATTTGACGATCAAAATCCGCAAATTTATCTACCTTTTGCTCATTAAATGATGACTTTCCCAGCCATGGCCATTTCTTCTTTTCGCCCTAGAGTTAGTTCTTCTAGTCAATAGAGTTATCTTGGGAGTGACCAATCTATGGCGGGCTCTACTGATCCAGATCGCCATAGACATGATTTGAAAAGTTCTTCATGGATGATTAGTGGGAGTTTTTTTTCTTTCTAGTGGGCCCCACAATTGATGGGCCCTGCCACAGAAGTCACAACTTCGTAGGAACACGCAAATTGGATTGGTTAGAGCAGTCGTGAGTTAGAATTGTAGTCAACAGGTGTAAAACAGTGAAGTTGTCTCCTAGTAGAGTAGTGGTAGCACTGTGGTTTGTCTGTTTGGTTGTCATCTAAAGTAGTTTCCAGAGGTGCAGAGTCTTATTACCAAAATAAGGAGACGGTAAGGGTGGCATTACCAATATAGAGAGAGAAGAGAGAGAATAAGAAAAGAATGCTAAATCCCAAGACTCTTCTAGCAAAAAACTTTATTTCTTTTTTCAAATTTTTTGATGGACGACAAAACTAATGCTACATGGGCAGACAAGGGAGAAAAAAGGCAAGTAGCATCAGAATAGTTTGAATCAAAGCATGCAACCAAACACCACCCCAAAACCAACCAAAATAACCAATAAACCCTAGAAATTCTGCAAGCAAACAGACCTAGGCGATAAACATGGTTAATTATAAAAGCAGAATATGGGTCAATGGAGCCTCAACAGCTGAGTTAACTTGCTTGTGAGAAACACTGAAAGATTTTATGTTTCAAATGATTGCTATAATTTGTTATGACAACTTCAGTGAACTGCAAATATCAACAAATTCTGTGTTTCAAGAGCAGAAACGATAATCATGATCATTTTGTTTAAGCAAAAAGTTTTGTTGGTGTTGAGTTTTTAGCCTTATTATGGGGGGTTTCTCATTTGATTGAGAAATAGAGAGATGTGACAGTTTGTCAGTTTCTCATTGCCAAGCTTCTGATATTATTACAAGGTCATATTCAACTTCAAGAGGAGTCTTACAAATTATAATGTTTTAGGCATTGTTGTACTGCACAGGAGCAAGATGACCCTGTCGATATTTTTATTACTTCAGGGGTGTATTTTAATGAAATCCCCCTTGGGCATTTACATATATAACATATTTATCAACAAATGAATTGATATTTGTCATTTTAACAGAATACAATTACCATAATCTTCTTTTGAAATTAACCAGTTTGCTCATATTGCTCATTTGTTAAACTTACATCACATGATTTTGACCCCTTCCACCCTTAATGTATCTTGAATCCAATTAATTTTTCTCTTCACAATAGCTTGGAATTGTCATTTTAACAGAAGACACTGAAAACTTTATAAACCAATATTACCATAATCTTCTTTTGAAATTAACCAGTTTGCTCATATTGCTCATTTGTTAAACTTACATCACATGATTTTGACCCCTTCCACCCTTAATGTATCTTGAATCCAATTAATTTTTCTCTTCACAATAGCTTCGAATGGAGATATTTATGGAATTAGTATTTTCTGAACTCTACTTAAACACCTTGGTGAAGCTTTGGGTTTGATTTTTGGTGACATTCCTTGCCCTACCTGCTTCTTCATACATCAATGGCTAAGTTTTTTCCTGTTTAAGGAGAAGCAACTTCCAAAGGTTTCAAACTTTCAACATAACAAACTAACAAACATAAGTCACCAGCGGTGAATATGACTGCTGATCACATGGGAAAATGATAATTCATTTCACGTCTGACCCTTTTGAGCAAGCTATGTAGACTTGTAACTTTGTTAAGTTGGAAAGTGCAGAACTATTCTTGAGGTAAACTGTTGGGTTCATTTAGGCACGAATAAGAAACTTGTAGTGCTTTAGAGTTTAGAAAGGGAGTGGGGCATGGATAAGTAGAGCTTCAATAACTGAAATCTTACAATAACTGAAATCTTACATTAGTAAATGTTGAATGGAATGCTTCAATATTTGATGCTCATAAATCTCTTTGGAGAAACAATAAGCCTAATAAATAGGAACTGTACAAAAGAGAAATCTGGTTCAGCTGTCGCAAAAAAACGATGATACAAATTTATAAAGGATTTCTAATCCTTACAATCTTGTTGATGAATACATTTTTGCGACAGACACTAGAACCAGCAAAAAAATAAATAAATCATGAACATTTCCATGGAATTAGAATGTGAAATACTAAAAATTGGTCTTAGATGATTCATAGAACTCTTCTATTACAGGTACCAAACGATAATGGAGGCCACATTTGTCTAGACATTTGCTAGCTGCAAAGGTTTTAAATATAGAAATTGATTAGGAAAGAAATTTAAAAAGGTGGTCTCCTAGAAAGATCTCATGCCAGTTGCTAATCTTCAAGCAAAGTGTTGAGGTGTTGCTATTATTATGCTTCAGAGAGAAACGACGACCTCTCCTCTTCCTCTTTGATGGTATTGATCATGGTAACAACTTGATTTATATTTGGCCTGGCCTCTGGAGAAGGATTTATGCACTTCAGAGCCACTTGTAACAAATTCACCATTCTTTCTTCACTTGCACCATCCATGACTAGCGCCTTGTCAAACACTTCAACAGTCCATTCTTCTTTAACCACAGAGTGTACCCATTTCGCTAAGTCGAACCCATTGTTTTGCACCAACTTCCCCGTCAGCAGTTCGAGAAGAATGACACCAAAATTGTACAAGTCTGCCTTAAATGGGGAATTGGGACGGCCCCGGCTTGGATCTATGGATTTATTAGCAAGTCCAACGGGTGATGGGGTTGGGCTGTCTACCTCCATTAGACCATATTCACTAATGCATAGGTCCATGTTCTTGGTCATCACAATGTTAGACGATTTTAAGTTCCCATGAGCAATCCCCTCTTCATAGAGCTCTTTGTGCATGAATGCCAATCCCTCAGCGATGCTACTCGCGACACTTAGTCTACTACCCCAATCAAATGCACCACTTACACTTCCTGAAATTCAAGATCAAAAGCATCAACAACAAAAATCATTGCAGACATAAAAAAAAAAGAACATGTATAAAATTTGAATTATTGGGAATGGACCTACCATGGAGAAGTTTGAAGAGACTCCCATTCTGCTGATATTCATAGACTACAAGCTTCTCTTGTTTTGCACAATAAAACGCAACGACAGGCAATACATTTGGATGCTTGGCTTGGCCAATCGTGCTCATCCTCTTCTGAAAATCTTCGGAGGAAATTGCCCAATCTTTAATCCTCTTAACAGCAAGATTAGAACCATCATCAAACATCACCTTGTAGAGGCTACCATACCTCCCTCTACCTAGCAACTCTGCGGGAGCCCTGAGCAGATCGTCAAACCTTATCTCCTTCATTGCTGGATTGGTAACAACAACCAGTGAGGACATCTGAGCACTTTCGTTGGACGAAGCTATCGAGTACTCAGATCTACTCGCAGGGGTCTTATTGTCAGAAGACTCATTAATCCGCGTGACGGGACTGTTTACTGCTGCCTTTTTCTTTTCGACATCGTCCACCTTTCCATCGGTCTTCTTTGAAAAGATTAGTTTGAATGCGAAGAACACGATGAAAACTAAAGCTAGAAGAATATATCCTAAGAACATGAGAAAGCGTTCTCCCAAACGTTTTTTGGATGACATTTTTTGTGGAGGAGATGGTGGGCATACTATTGACACCAGATTCCCACACAACCCCCGATTACCAAGAATGCTGTTCTTACCAAAACGGTCGAGTTCAGGAACAGGGCCACTGAAATTGTTAAAAGAGACATTGAATTCCTCAAGATTTGAAAAATCAAATTTGGGTATTTCTCCAGTGAACTGATTGTTTTGAGCAAGGAATGAAATCAGCCCCGAAATTTTCGCCAAATCCGGCAAATCGCCCGAGAAGTTATTGTTGGAGACATAGAGCCTTTTCAAATTGATTAAGCGAGAGATCGAGTCGGGAAGCTTGCCAGAAAAGCTATTGTCGTTTAGAAATAAACGGGTCAGTCCCTTACAATTTCCAATCTCTAGAGAGATCTCTCCATTGATGCTGTTGTTTTGAACTAATAAGACAGTGAGTGATGGCAGAGAACAGATGGAACTGGAGTTAAGAGTCCCACTTAGGCCTAGATTTTGCAGAATTACCTTTTGAACAGAGGATCTGGGATCACATTTTATGCCTTGCCAAGAGCAGGGGTCAGAGGAGGAATTCCAACCAAAGAAACTGATATCTGTTGGTCTGTTTCCATTGGAGAGTTCATCAAAAAAGCTGAGAAGGGCTTTTCTCTCCCCATCATCTGCTGAATTTGCTGATTGGAGAAGGAGAATGAGAAAAATGGGAAGGACCCAGAAGGGGATTCCTCCCATGTTGGATTGGGAATGAGAGATTTGGTGCAGGGGCTGTAGATTGTGTTGATGAATTGGATGCAGAAATATGAAGAGGGTCTGTAATAACAAGAAGAAAAGTCCAGGGGGGGGTGATTTCACGAATGGTTGATGGCCATTTGGCTGATTTTCCAATGTAAGTTTGTAGTCTTGTAGCTGGCATATGGCCTTAAGAAACTAAGTCAGGGACAAGCAATAGTTTGAAAATTTAAATGCCGGCGGGTAGAAACGGTCAAGTGAGATGGTATTGTATGCCTCGTCGTAACCAAGTGAGATGCTTTCTGGCACACCAATGGATTTTGTCAACTAGTCGGATTCGGATCCTAGCCGGACCATGTATTGTTTTAGGTTTATTCATCCCATACTTGTTTGGTTTTTTTTTATTCAAGATCTTCAGGATTGGGACCATCCATCCCGGATCCCTACTTGTTATGCTCCTTCCTAAAAGAATATAATTGGGACCCACTTCCACAATGCATACATGATCATGTCTGTTTATCTAAACGATAATTATAGGTTTTAGTTGAGAAGAGCTTGATTGGATGAAGCTAAGTAATTGATTCGTCAAGTCTTGCTTAGTATGCTGCTAAAAGATGAATGGTGATGATTTTACATAATTTCTCTTGTGGGACCCAAAAATTGTCTTTTACGGTTGCTCGCGAACGTGACTTTTGCATAGTCTCTTTTCATAATTTTTAATAATTTTTTTCTCAAACCGCAACTTGGATTTTTTTTATTTTATTTTTAACCCGGAAAGATAACGACCCCGGGGCGGATCGGCAAGTTTATATATAAAAAGTTGGGACCATACAAGAGGGAAAACCTCCTAGCCATCAATACAGGAAGCAGTAGCCCTAGAAAGAGAGTGAGGAGGAGGGGAAGCCATAGCCCTAACCGCAACTTGGATCTTGACATATGGTTTGAGTAAAGGATCAATCGGATTGAAATTAGTGTCTAGATCCATTTTAACCGAATCGAATCTTGAAGATCTGTCTGACCATCCAAGTCCATCACCATTACAGCTCAAAAATTCATAATAATCAAAAGATCTTAATATTCCATTGATCAATCAGTCCATTCGTTCATTTTAGAATGTTCAAAATACGTAAGTAGGTTTGTCTTTATATTTGTTTCGTAATCTCTTTTATTATAAGTTATTTCCTTATTATATTTCATAATTAATTAGACAAATTAAACTCTCTCTCTCTCTCTCTCTCTCTCTCTCTCTCTCTCTCTCCATTTCTACCTTATCAGAGGATTATTTAAAAGCTGACACTATCAAAAGAATCTAGCCTTACAAGGTTATAAAAACAAGGTTTCCAAAGTACGTCGGGCCGTTTGGATACGTGGATTTTAGAATTCAAGTTTTTAGTTTGAAAACAATGTAAAAGAGGGTGCATGATCAAGCTGCTGTATGCTGTCCTGACAGCGTTTCTTGGATTTTAAGTGAGAAATTCAAGTAATAAAAATCTCTCCTGCATCCTGAGATTTCTAAAACCTGGAAATATGAGAGGATCTGCTACTCTCTTGCTGATGAAAGAAGGGCGAGAGGTAAAAAACGAGTCAAAAACGACGGCTGGTCCACTTCTTCTCGTCTCTTGGCTACAATTTTGAAGAAATTCCGGATTCTAAAATCCGAGTCTCCAAACGGCCCTAAGCGATTTTGATTTTTTTTTCTTGTTTTAAGGAAAGTAATTACCATTCTTAACAAAAAAGAAGATGAAAGAAGGTAATTTCTCGATGGTAACGCTAGTAGATTTTGTCTTGGTTAATTTGCCTAGCAAGTCCCCACAGATAGTCATTGTGAAAGAAGTTAGAGTATATAATTCTCTAAAGTTTTACTTAATCCACTTCTGGGTTTTTTTTCCCTTCTATTATCCCATACATCTGAACAGTTAGATAGCACATATGTGCACATTTGCGAGCACATTCCCAACAACAATTTTACAGGCAATTGTATATAAAGTTTTAAAGCTAAAACATTGGCAATTCAGTTAACATGGAATCCTGTGGTTTTAAATGAAGACAATCGGATACAAGTAAATTTTATCAGGGATCCACATGTCCGGCGACATCATCGTCACTTGACGCTGTGCTTCGGCCATCACTTATGTCTTCATCACTACTATCTTCAGGAGCAGTATTGGCAATGTCCTCCCTCTTTGCATAACGCTCGCAATACTCTGTTGTTATGAGAACAAAGGAATTGACTCAACAAACGTAAGCAATGTTGAAAAAAGCATGCTTGTCTATGGCAACTAGACAGTTTGATAAGAAACCATGAGATTCTATCGAGTGAGTTTATTAACTACTACAAAAGCACAAACAAACTCCTTTGAAGGTGTTTATAGCACATTTTTTAAGGAAACTAATTCCCAAGATTTTGAATTTAAGGGGGTGTCTGTGTCATTTAGTTCACCATCTGCAAGGTTTGAACAATTTTGTGGGTCAAGGAAAACCAAGCCCAATCATTCAAAAGAAGAAAAAAAATAAAAGAAAAACTAAGCCCATAATTCCTCTACTGGGAGTCAAAATTCTGAAAATTTGGGTGCTCTATCCAGTAATTTTCTGCAAGGGGGTGTTATCTGGCATTTTCTGGGAAGTATGGGACTAACAGATTCACACATTTCATTATCAGGACAATGCTTTTCCTACAATACCCAATACGCAAGGACATATCACTTTTGAAAGGATGGAATACTTGCCATTGCAAATTGCCAAAAAGATTACAATTTCAAGCAGACAACAAGGGAACCCACGTTGCAGTTTGTCTTAGCTGTTGAGCTGAATCAGTGGTAGAAATCCTGTAACATATCCATGTCTTGCAAAAATACCTATCTTTGCGCTCGCGCGCGCACACACATACACACACAAAAAAAAAAACACAACAACATGTCCATGTCTTAGTAAGATCTTTTCTAAATTGGGGTTAAAATTATATGCTAGCTTCACTCCCCTCCCCCCGCCCCGCCCTCCTTTTTTTTTCTCATTTCCAAAATTGGCTGTATGCATATTTAAAAATAATAATAACAGATTCAGTGCTTTAATGAACTAAGAACTACCGAAGGAGCAAAACAGCTATTTTTCACATCTTCAAAATAGTCCTCAATGTTTTTATTCACTCAAAAGCGACAAATTCCAATTAAAATGGCAACCATTGTTTCTCAGAGAGCAGGTGGAAAGTCGTAACAAGTAAATCATCTACCTGACTTTATGCTTAAAATAAAAGGCTACTACTGGTTTTAAAACAGACATCCAGCTGATTAATGACCACTTCTAGGGACAAAAGATACAATGATATTACAGAGAAAAGTAACACCCATCTTTTGGAATCCTACATGCTCGTGGTGACAGAATAAAGAAGCTAGAATGAATTTTTAAGATGCTCTAACCTTTTACTTTTTGTTCATATTGTTTCTGATCCTTCATCATCAATGATGCCGCATCAGAATTCAATGGATCCGAAGGATTTGGATAAAGTAATAGCTGTGGAAGGAAAACTTCGAACACATTGAAAAGATCTGCAGCCAAAGCAGCCATAGTAAGATATTTGAAACTCCTAATAGAAAATGAGGAATGAATAAGTACACACAGCATAAATATCAGCAAAGAAATCCATTAATTAACCCATGCACGCAAATGAGTGAAATTCTGCAAGTGTGAATGCATGCTTTGAGGGCATGAATTTTGATTTTACCAAACATAGGGCTCCAGGATTGGTTGATAACATCCAAGCATACAGAACCAGACCTGCAACCCATAATTAAATTAGAGAAGGGAACAAGAAAAAGCTTGCAGATATGAACATCAATTACGTAGAGTAATCAAAGATGATCCCAAGCTTCCCAATAAATGCTTCGGGAAAATCACTAAAAGAAAATGCAGGAGACTGAGAAGAGCAATGAATTATTTCTTTTTCTTTTTGGCTATAAGAGTGCATGTATGCTCACAGCTCATCAACATTGGGGTGGAATATTTTGTTCAGAAAACCAATGGAAGGGGACTTGTACGGATAAGCATCTGGCAGCTCAACACGGATTTTCCACACTCCACCTTCATAAAGGCCTGCAAGCGCCACACCACGTTCAAATATGAGCTGACTCAATTTCTAGATAGCTAACAATAAATACTAGGATGGGTATAGAACCTTTACAATACACGTGATAATTCAGTTTTAAAAATTGACCATCAAAGCTAATAGACAGACTTCTGGTTATGACACCCAGATATAAAAACTGAAGGCATATATATACGGTATGAACGGTTTTACACTATCTTTGCAGTATCAGACATGGAAACATTACACGAGACACCATTTCAAAAAAAAAAAAAAAAACATTACTTGAGTGTCTCAATATCATGGCTTTATGGATAGTTTTGAAGATCTAGAGTTTCAAGTGGCTAAACAGATCTTATATTCAAATATGAATGGTTTATCCGGCTCCACAATACATGGACTTGAACTTGTTGTATAACTATTAAGGGTGCAACTTGGGTTGCATCGGGTTGAGCTTTTGCTAAAAAATGAATGGGAATCAACCCGAACACGACCCGATATTAAGGCAAAAGCTCAACCCGAGTTCTGAAAAATTGACCTGAGTTGCTTGCACCCCTAATAACTATTGAAATTGTATTTGGAAACATGACTAAAGCATGCAGATTAAAGGGCTGAGGGCACAACCAACCTTGATTCATGGATCCAGTTTCATAAATTTAGAGTCATGAATCTTAATCCACGGTTTTGGAGCAAGAAGCACTTAAATACGCTCCATGCATAAGGCACTTTGAATTAAACTAGTTAAATTACAAAAGATAGAAAATTTAAATCTTTGCATAATAGCAATTACATGTGCATAAAGAAAAAATGTAACAGATAGATAAGCTAAGAGATTAGAAAACAATCCAAGTTTAAGGAAATTTCCATTTAAAATCTATCATGGTATCAACATAGTGGATCGAATACCCATATACATATCTGTTTCCTGAATTTCATGAAATTCAGGAAACTTGTATGCAACCCCGTAACTGAACGAGTAATCAATAAATCATCAAACTTTTGTCTTTAAGTTAAAGAGGATGACTTTCAAATCATCTGGACTACTATCATATAAAGTGCAAAACTAGATCCAACCACCAACCCCACAAAATGCCTTCTTGCATCCACCCTGATTTAGAATGTAAATAACCAGGGAGGTTGCATTCATCAAGAAAGCCTACAGACACACAACGGGGCAAAGAATTTCTAGATTAGGAAAAGAAAGGCAGAAAATGGTATACTTTCTTTTGGGCCATGAAATTCCACATTGAATTCGTTAATTCCATCATTGATTGTCTCCACTGTATAGTCACTCATCATCCTATATAAAACAGCACAATTTGTCAAAAGTTGGCTCAATCGAAGAAACCATATGCAGTGATAGTATTATAGTGGATGTGGTCATGCTAAATACTAAAAAACATATGCAGTGATAGAAAACAGAAACAGTAACATAAGAAAAATTATAGTGGATGTGGTCATGACAATATGATACCAAAATAAGGAAGAAACAACACTAATCCACAGAACTTCATCAAATTCTTTTCCTTTATCTTGGTAGATAGATGCACATAATAACACTGGAAATGATGGTGATGGTGGTAGAAACTAAAAAAATATCCTTACCAAAAAAAAAAAAACTATGTCATAAATCTTTCTCTTGTTTCATGCCAAAGTAGCAATAGCACTAGCAATGATTACAGGTTACTTGAAAGGAAGATAAATCAGTATTTTAAAAAAAAAAAAAAAAAAACTTACAACTTCATGACATCCATATCTCTTCTCTTGCTTGGAGAAGACATCTTGTCCTAGGATTAAGACCCAATTCCAAAACTGTTACATGGTCACCAAAATGTCAGCTTTCAATGCAAAAATCCTACGATGTTAAAGTCAATAGGATATTTTAAAAAAAAAATTCACTAGGAACTTAACAGTACAAACTATATAATGATGTAAAAACTATGATTTGAGGACACGGACAAGAGTGTCGCGTGTCGACACGGACACGGAGCGTCAGACACGGCAAACCTCCAAACTTTAAAAACGGGGACACGGCTAAAATAGAAAGTATATGTAATCATGATTTGTGGATATGGATTCGCGTGTCCAGTTTCGACATGGATACGAGTTGTCTAAATGAGGTAAACACAATATTCAATAAAAAAAAAAAAGAATGTCACACTTGACACGGTACAAAAACATGTCCACACACCCACATTAAGTCCAACACTCCCAGCAATACAAGTAAAAGTGTCCAAAGGAGTGTCAACACGTGTAGACACGTGTGTCGTGTTGGACACGGCAGGACACATGAGTCGGCAATAAATTCGAAGTGTCGGCCAAATCATAGTGTAAAAACCTATAACCATGTACTGTTAGCAAATATCTGCAGGATATGATGTAATGATATGAAAAGGAAGAGATTTCACTTCAGTCACACGAACTCAAGTGTTTTAATCCCCAAAAATAAGAAGAAAGGGCAAGCACATCTGAAATACAAACAACCAAAACTGGCATTCAGGATAATTCAAGAGATTATAAAAATATTGTTGTACCTTGACAAAGAAGTAGACAGTCTCATAAAGTCCCTGCCTGGTTACTTGTTTTTATGGTCCATTTATTTGTTCATGTCTCTAGTTATCAAATAAAAAGAGCATTATTTACAGAAATATAGAAAAAATCATGCCTCAAAAACTAAAGAAATATCTATCTTCCAATCGAAACCTCAACCTCATAAGATTAGCACAATCAAGCTACCCGAAAAGCTCAAAGACAGACAAACATTCCGTAGGTACAACACTAACTTTGTCATATCTTCCTATATTAATGAAATGATAACTTTGATACAAGGGAAGTCAATGTGTTTGAACTTTTTCAAACTGTGGGTGGCCAGCATATGAGAGCATTTTGAGCCACTGCATCTTCCATCACCCACAACATCGTGGCTTATAATATTTCATCGACATTAGTTCATCAGGATTTGAAACCTTAGTACCCCTCCATCCCAAGAATTTCACTCATACGTACCCACTAACAAGCAAATTGTTTACCAACAGAATTTTGGCATTTTTCTCATCGAATTGACCAGAATCAGAAATATGGCTACAGGCAATTACCTGATACCAATTTTCCAAAAAGCCTCTTGCTACGCAAGTATTCGATCATTTGCCTTTTTCTCAAGGTTCTGTACACAGGCAACAATATCCAGTCTATCCTCAGCTGGAGATCCAGAGATATCCGTGAGAGCAAACAGTATCTCACTCCACTTTGAGTTGCAAGTGAAGGTAATGAATAGATCAGGTGACCCAAGCCATTGACATAGTGCCATGCCATCTTGATAAGTCTGCACCATATAACATGGACTAAAATTTTAAATTAAGATTTGGCAGCACCATGTTTACCATCACATAAATCTTTAAAGGAAGGTCTCTCAATCAGCATGGGCAGTTATACCTTGCTATTTTGGCAACAAAGCATGAACTGGGGATTTGATGACCCAGCATGAATTATTCTCTCAAGCCTCCAAACAATTGCATAAAAATTCTGGCACACCTGGTCAGGGCAAAGTCAAACGCTCCCTAAACCTTGTTATCTCTCGACCTAAGTGGGAGCGGCGTGATTGTTGACAACTTCAAAAATACAAATGTCCAATTAGGAGTTTGACAACTATTGACGGATCATAGGATTTGGGTATGAAAAACAAGAATTCAAATCAAAATCCCAACAGATATCAGATGAATTTGATTGTGCAAACTTATTGCGCACTAATGGGGGGTCAAAACTCTCATTCCCTATTCTCTCATCTCCTGGCCCCGTGGCCTGATTGACTGAGGTCTTCCCTCAATGTATTGTGGGAAACATCACTTATCCAATAAGTAGTCTAAATAACAAAAAAAGTAAAAGGATCAAAACTTGCCACGGTTCAATTATTATAAGTGATACTATCAATGGAGGATAAGGTGACATCTAACTAATAGCCAAATTAAGCAAGAGAATCATAAGCGCTCACCATTCCACTAGTAGGGCTAATTAGATTGAAAAATAATAGAATCCAGTAATGAAATGCTTGGATGCCACTCATCATCCCAAACATACCCAGGGCATATTTGATTATGTAAGTTCACTGCTCACTCTACAGCCAGAGAACTTAGCCCCCCAGCATGCATAATTTTCTCAAATAAAATGCTTCTAGACACAGGTAACACTCTTACTATTCCAAAAGAAGAGAGGAAAAAAAACAGGTAACACTCTTATGAAAACCTAAAATTCGGTAATAATGAAGAAAGAATCGTAAGTGCTCACTATGCAACAAGTACGGCTGATGAGGTTAACGAACCATAGGCCGACACAAGAAAGATTAGGATACAAATCATCATCATCATCAGAGTTATCAGAGGAGCTTCACTAGGTAAGTTCATTAGTCACTCTGTATAGCTAGAGACCCCAATCTCCTTGCATGAATAGAAATCTAAAACAAAATGATTTAAACCCAGGTCACACTTATGTAAGATATATATCTTACATAATTCTATTTGATGAGAACCAATTTATAGTGGAGGGAATACAGTTATAGACTATATTATGACTAGCTCCTAAACATGGAAACAAATGTCAAACCAGAGCGAAAAAACTTTAAAATTCTATAAATACAAAAGAGCATGAGTATACAGAAGAGTATAACGTAGTTGGTCAATGCATTGCATAGTTGTTGATTTTGGAATCACGGACAAATGGATCAACATAGAATCCGTTGCTAAACCTCAGATTTTTCAAATGTCACAGGCCTTCCAAACAATGGGTTTTTTTTTTATTAATGGCAACTTCGAAACACTGATAATGAGCAACTATTTTTATATAATGGCTCAAAAATTTCACAGTCAGAAACTAAATGTAAACAAAAGGATGCAAAGAACAAATAAACATAAGAAGCATAGGTACATTAGTCAAAGCAAAAACCGTTGATAAATCATCAACATTAGTAACTGTATATATTGCGAGAAAAATTACAATGTCCATCAACCATGTCTGCAGGAAAACAAAAAAAACAAAAATCATATAGAATAAGAAAAAAAAACAGATAGAAATCAGACCCTTATTAAGAAAACATTCAAAACAACAACACATTTTAAAGTAGAGATGGAAACACATACCTTATTAGTAGAGAAAGGAAAATATTAATGAAATTAACCTCAGTAATGAAAGAGGAAATACAAACTGAATGGAAAAAAAAACAAATAACAAAATATAGAAAACACAATACCTCAAAAATTCAAGAGAAACTCTTATATCCAATTATTGTGTGCAGGTTTGAATAGAGAGCATAGATTTTTTTAACCCTGCAATATCATAGAAAGGCTCAGATCAGTAATAAAAATAGATAAAAAAAAACCCTAAAAGAACCACTCTTTAATTATTCAAAAAGTAATAAAAAGGAGATGGCAACTTGTCACACTTTATTTACCATCACACCCAGTTTAAGGATTTATGACAACAGCTAACCAAAGGGTCATGCAAAAAATGTGATACAAGACCCCAAAAAATCAACTAAAAAGTAAAAACCCATGTATAATGGACCCATTTAATTTTAAAAAAAAATCTCAGAACAAAAAGGGAATAAGAAGAATAAAAAAAATCTGTGAAAAATTAAAGGAATAGGTGAAAAACGAAAAAGTGATTGGTAGAGCATACCATGATATCAATCGGAAGGCACAGTGATTTGGTAGAGTATGGAGTTCAATTACAGATGAAAATCCTAACATAAGCGATTCCTAACAAAAGGGGGATGAAAATCTGAAAAGCTGTAAAAGGTGCGATTAAAAAAATCGCTTAAAAAAAAAAACTGATTGCAAACAAGAATACTTGTGGAACGCCTTAGAAAACACTCAAGAGGGGCGATTAATAAAAGGAAAAACTGAAACACCCAGGAAAGAAAAAATGACATTCACCACGTGATTAAAAAAATATAACTGGAACACCGAATAAAAAGGAAGTGAGTAAAAGAAGGGTAAAAAAATATAGATTTCAATTGTAACCACAAGCAAACACGATTCTACGCTTGCGTGCCACCGTCCCCTTTTGTTACGTGGTCCAGGTGGCATTTAGAAGCCCATGAGTTTATATTCACACTCACTTCAAACATCCAGAGGCCCAATTAGCACGCTTTTTGCGAAATTGACTGGAAGAACCCATATTTTATTTATGTAAATCTCTTCTGCTTATAGTTTTCTTGTACTTCTTCCTTATTTTCTTCTTTCTTTCGGCTTAAGTTAAGGAACCGTTTATTGTCCTCCTCTTCATTCCATCACAGTTGGCCTAAGTTCATGCTACAGCACTATATTCATTCTTTCCAAATTTGATCACTAGATTTCTTATAGCTGGGAATTGCTACCGTCGCCCCTGAATAAAATACCTTCTGCGATGGACCCTAGCAAATCCCCTTATAGTTTGCATTTTATTTCAAATGTTTTATGGTCGTTTGGCTTTTACGGATTGTCTTTCATTTCTCTCATTTAAGCATCTTTATTAGGAGTTTTTATATGGTGTAAGTGATATATACCTCTTTAAAGTGTACGTGTTGTAGTTGCAAAGAAGTTATTAGGTAGTTACTTATGTAAGGCTGTGGGTGTTAGTTTCATTATGTGTCATGTTAGTATGTAAAGTTTGTGGATAGCATGTTATGGAAGTGGGCAAATGGGTTAGTGATGTGGCACATCTTTGTGTTTGTATTTAAGTTCTTTGATTCAATGAAACGAGAGGAGAAGAGAAATTTACAGCAAATGAAACTTATGTTTCTTGGAGAGTCATGGTTCATCTCGATTTGAGCTACTAGGAGGTCTTGTTGCCTCGAATCAACCATTACATCACCTCTTTCTATCTTTTTTTCTTTGTTTAATTCCGTTACGGCCAATTAGGCACGTAATAGTAAGCCCTTAGAGTCCCGTGTTTTTCAAAAAGTATTGTAACCACACTATAGGATGATCCAATCCGTCCATGCGATGAACCACAGCGTAAAAATCATTTCTATTGGATGATCCCAACACTCCGATCTATAGAGGAACTGCATATTAAGGAAACCTCTGTAGATCGAAGGGCTAGGATCATCTTATGGTCCGAAAGAGTACTTTTTGAAAAAAAGTGGATTATAAGGGCTTACACCATATACAATCTCATATATTAGATAGGATTTGCTAGGCAATTTCGCGGAAAGCCATTTGGCGGCTGACTTTTTCACCAGAGAACGGCCACATAGGCCTACTTTTTCTTAGATTTGGTCTTATTCATTTAATTCATCTGAGATGGCTGTTCTCTCCTGCAAAAGTGAGCCGTGAAATGTCTTTTAGCAAAATTGCCTAGCAAATCCCAAACGACGGGTACGTATTTGGCTACATGTGCACATGACAGAACACCAATGTTATGCAAATTTTCCGTTATTTTGGAATGACCAAAAATTCAGGTGTAAATTTTCACAGTAAAACCTAGCAACCTCCAGTGGCATGATGCAACCAACGCCAGCACGAGTTCTTTGTGCCCAGCCAATACGGTGTTGGAAAACCAATTGGAAAAAAGGTTTGGACGATGAAAAGTTAAGATTTAGATTTATTTGCCATGGTATTTCTTTGAAATTGTTAAGCCTTAACTGGTGGTATTTTGGTCACTTCAATGTTTTATTTTTATTTCCATAATGGAGCCCATTTTAGAATTGTTTTTCTATCACCTTTTATGGTGGTAGAGTTGGTTGTATAGTCTTGAAACGTCCACGGCTGGTGTTCTTCTCCATCGAGTAAAAAATCAAAATAGATGACAACTACTTCAAACTCGGCGTGCCGTGAAACTTTAAAGAAATCTCAGGCCACCGATGAAACTTTCTTGTCACTTTAATCAGGCATGACTCTTAGGGGCTACCATAATTTTTTTTCATGATAAACTAGTGTCTCTAAGTGGTGAGAAAGGCGTAGGCCCGTGAAGTAGCTTAAAAAACAGGAAACTATTGTCTACATGTGGTGAGAGTGGCTAAAAATCATAAAACAAAAAACTCCACTCAAAATAGGATCAACTTTTTCACGATGTTCAGTCACTTCTCACCCTCATCTCAATTGTGCCCTCTCAAATCGACTTTTTCCTAGGAGACTCTAATTTATCATGAAAACCAATTCATGGCTGCCTGACATGGAACTTAATGTCTGAACCATGGAACTATGAAATAAGCCATCAATTAAGAGCTCAACATACGCAAGCACTTAGAGATACTTTATAGCTCACCTTATATATAAGAAATTGTCGCCTAGGAAGACTTAATAGTTCTTCTTAAACACTTTGAAAATGTGAAATCTCAATCTCACAAAAAATGCACATATCTTGTTGAGCACAACACTTGAGAGGAGTTGCTTTCCAATTAAGAAAACCAACTCCCCACGTCTCCTCTGCCTTTATGGTTTCTCTAACCATGAGAGTGGGCCGTGAATCCTAGTTTTTCTAGGATTGAAAAGCCCACAAAATTGAAACTCTAAATAAAGGCTCTTTTGCCTTGTACTTTGAGATAGAGAGAAAGTGAGATATCCTTGTGTGAGAGAGGGAACAATTTTTTCTTATAAGGGGTAGGTTCTTCTCTTGTAAAGGGTTGTTTTCCAGTTGGGAGGGTGAGTGTTTACTCTGTAATTATCTCTCTGATTTGTGAAGAAGAAGTCTCCTTTGCAGCCCTGAGGAGTAGGCATATTGCCGAACCACATAAATCTCTATGTTCTTGTCTGTAGCTTTATTTCTGCTTTTACTTTATGTTTTCATTATCAATCTTGTGGTCGCTGCGGACTCAAACATATCTCATGCAAAAATACCATTACCACTTGAAAAATGATCAAAATGTCTCCTGTCTCATACAAAATGACCAAAGTACTCATATCTCATAAAAAAATTACCAAGTGTCAGGATCCTTATCTTATTAAAAATTGTCAAAAAATAAATTTACCAAAATAACCCTTATTTTGGGTCATTACCAATTTATGATAGTTAGGCCTAAAATCGATAACAGATGCGGCAGTGACGTAAGAGCTGAGCTGGAGGACCCGAGGAGCCTGAGTAAAGGAGCTGAGTCCTGCACAAGAGCACACATGGTCAGAAGACCGACCCGGAGTCGTTGCTCCGGACAGGCCCTTCGACACTCAAGTCAGTATGAGCGGGAGTGCAAAGCCAAAAATTTAGGAGTGGTAGCTTAGAAGTTATTACCCCTGCTTTGAACCTTGAGAGGCCTTTTATAGAGGGAGACCTGGGGTTGTTGGATTACCTACCCCAGGACAAGTGTCGGCCATTCTGTGGGTTTAGGTTTACCTACTCTTAGGTAATTACCGGATTGCCCCTGGGCCGATGCTGGATTTGGGGTGGGCCCTTCTGGGGCCACGTGTCAACATCTAATTAGTTGTTGTTTTTCATACCCCATCAGAGGACATAAATAAATGGTTTAGATCATCCAAACAGATGGGCACTGCTGTAATTTTTCTACGCAAAGGCCACCATGAATTTTTATTTTTTTTAATGGAAAAGATCATATTAATGATATATAAAAAAAGAAGAAGAGCACAGTGAAACACTGGCGATTGAGATGATCTAAGCAATACAAGGACCAAAGACAAAACCACAAGAATAATGAAAAATATACCTCTAGGGGGAGGAAATCAAAGATTTCCAAATCCGACCTAGAGCAACCTTCCCTCACTAACCTATCAGCCTCAGAATTTGCCAACCACGGGGTTGGATATTTCATCAATCCATCATCGAGCAAATCGCCAAGGAGGAGATGATCCAGCCTCTAACCAAATCGCGTGGCCACCGTGTATTCTCTATAATAATAAGATTAATATGCAAATAATTTTTAGAGGAATTCAAAGAAGCCCTTAGTTTAGAGCTGATAACATGTGACGCGATCGAGGAAAGAGTCACGTAAAGAAACCGAAAAGGAGAGAACGTGTGGGTACAGTAGACGTTTTTTTTTTTTTTTTTTAATCTTCTGTTTTGTAATCTGTCCCCACCATGCACATGGTTTGTAGTTGTGCTTGTGTTGGTTTTTTCTCGACTCCAGAAAGTCAACAACTTGTGGGTTTTGGAGGATAAGAGGGGAAAAAAACTAGGTAAATAAGTTTTGATTGAGTTTGATGGAGAAAGAAGGGTGGAGGACTTGGTTTATTGTCTTTAAAGGAGAGAATTCAAGGAATAAGAAGGAACAAAACCATTGCAGTTTTTTTATCTTTTTATTTATTTGTTTGGCCGGGGCGTCAGCACAACTTAGTTGAATGTAAATGAAATTCATTGAAGAGGAATTATAATGAAGTAGAAATGTGATACACAGGAGGACTGGGCAGCAAATACAAAAAATATCTCTCTACCAAAAAAAACTGTACAATATTGTTGAAGATTTGTTGGAAGTTCTCTCAAATTTCTCCATGATATGACCAATTTGGGAAGATCAGCTAAATGTGTTTTCCAAAGTTCTAAAATCCATAGATATAAAATCCATTTCTACATCTGGTGTCCAATGGAAAAAATTAATAATAACATTAACATATATACATTCGAATGTGAAATATATGAATAATATGGCAGCCTTGAAACCTTTTACAATGCTTCTAGCAATGCATGGTTTTTCCAAATATGTCTGGCAATTTTCTAAAATGTCAATTTTCTTGAGATAAAACTCATTTGAGACTATGTCAAGATAAAATAGAAATAAAATAAAATCAGCACAATAATAAAAGAATAAAAATGATTTAGCTCTATCATTTAAAAACATAGAAAAAGAAAGAAAATAATTTATAACAGAATAGTTTTCATTAGAATATGAATTATATGAATAATCTATATTGCAGCCTCGAAGCCTTATACAATGCTGCTAGCAATGGTCTTTCAAATAAATCTGGGTATTTTGTGAAAATTAAATTTTCCAAAGATAAAAAAAACATTTGAGACTTTGTAAAGATAAAATATAAATAAAATGAAATCAGCCCCATAGCCTTTCAGAAAATGAAATCAACCCAATAATAAAAGAATAAAAAAATTTCAGCTATATATGTAAGGAAAGAAAATTATTTGCACATTTAATCCAGCCCTGTCATAAAAAAAATGAAAATTCATGACAAACCCATGATAGAACGTGAAATTCATTGCACTTAGATCAATAAAATGGCCTTGAAAAAAAAAAGATAATTGCAATATTATTAGTAATAACAAAAAAACACTAATATTATGGCCAATTTCCATAGCTCATGGAGTGTACAACTTAGAAATAGTTTGCAAGAAATTCACTTGCACCCTTAGAAGCAAGATGTAATCAGCGGTCTGCGAAAAGAGGCGATCTGGACGCAATCCTTGCCCTCCTGGTATGATCTTTTGAAGCTTCCTGACCTTCCTCCGGATGGACCCACGAGCAATCCGTCTCCCTCTCCGGCGAAGCATTGCCGTAGAAATATCGTAAGACGTTCTTCGGCGCCTATTTGAAATAATTCCACAACTACTCTTTGTCTGTAATAACATATTCTCCATGGGAAGCAACTATGATACAATATGGCTATAAATAGAGAGATAATAAGGAAGGAGGACGAGGGTCGTTATAAGAGAGGAGGGGAAAAGGCTGACAATCATGGTGAGACTCCCATGTGCGCCACCCTAGCTAGGGTTAGGGCGAAATCCTTAGATACACCCAACTTTTTTGTCGTTTTGTGGACACGTCTTCTTCTTCGAATGGATACAGTGACCCTCTCACATGTGTAGCTCTCACACATACACGCCAGCTTTGTAATATTATGACTCTATCTGTCCTCGTAATCCCCCGAATCCCACCCGCACATGCTGAGTCAATGGTCTAGTGTAGATCTCCCCATGTGGGCCCACTTGAGCAAGCTGTTCGGGTGGGCTACTATTAGGAATATAGAAGAATGGGACCCACACCATTTTAAGGGGTCCCATATTTTCCACTAACGAGGGTGAGCTATTTGCGTTGTTTGTTCTACTGGGACTCCTCGCATCTCGATCTCCATGATCTTGAGATTATCTAATGTTAATAATTAATAAATATGCCCCCTATCGTGGCGGCCCAGGTAAATTAACAGGCTAATTTTTATTTAGGGAAATGATATTTACGCCCCTTTTATCACCAGGGACACCCATTTGCCGGTGCACTTTGCAATCAAAGCCTCTGGATTTTTCTGACATAAAGTACATGAGCCTCCTTTTTGCCATTATACACTGACGTTGGGTGTCGCTGGTGATGAAAAGGGGCCTAAATATCACTTCCCTTTAATTTATCCTAATAATAAGTGGAGCGATATCTGCACTACCATATTTTGATAATGGCAATACTCAGTTTGTTTTTCACTTTTTAATTATTTTTTGTAAGAAGTTACAGTACTGCATATGCTATCAACAACCAATTAGACAAGTGCATCTAAAACAAAATGAGTAGTGTCATTATCAAAATATGATGATGAGAAGATCAGCTGCCTAAAATAAAACTAGTATTCCAGGCCCATGCTATGCATGGGTAAAAAATGGTGGGCCCTAACGCATCAAAACATGAGTTGCAAAATAGTGGGCCCCACTTTTCTTCTCTCTCGAGTACTGTGCCAATCGTTTTAAGAAGTCATGCATGCATATTGAGATTAACTAAAGGGTAACTAGAATAATCAATTATTTAATAAACCTTCATGACCGTTGCCTAGATCTCTCTCTCTCTCTCTCTCTCTCTCTCTCTCTCTCTCTCTCTCTCTCTCTCTCTCTATATATATATATATATATATATAGGGAAAGGTGCGCGTACTCGGTCGAGTAGATAAGCTTATCTACTCGGTCGGGTTAAAAACAGTGGGGGCCCACATTTTTTGGGTGATCCAAACCATTCATTTGAAAGGCCCTTACTTAGATAGGGTGTCCACCAAAAATCAGCCCCATAGGATCATCCTAACCCATCCAACAGTGGAGGGAAAAATGGGCAGATTTGTGGACAAGCTGTGTTTGTCCATTTTTTCCCATTTTTCCCTCCACTGTTGCATGGGTTAGGATGATCCTATGGGGCTGATTTTTGGTGGACACCCTATCTAGGTGAATGGTTTGGGTCACCCCAAAAATGTGGGCCCCCACTGTTTTTAACCCGACCGAGTAGATAAGCTTATCTACTCGACCGAGTACGCACACATTTCCCATATATATATATATATATATATATATATATAGAGAGAGAGAGAGAGAGAGAGAGAGAGAGAATGGTTCCTACACATATGTGTAGATAAGTTATCTACACACTAGCTTAAAATACAGTAGGGGCCACATTATTTGGGTGATCCAAACCATTCATTTTTAAGGCCCTCACATAGATAGGGTGTCCACAAAAAATCAGATCCATAGGATCATCCTAACCATTCGAACTGTGGAGGCAAAAAATGGATTAATTTGTGAAGGTTTAAAGACATCCATTTCACCTCCACAAATTGTAGGGTTGGGATGTTCCTATGAATCTGATTTTTTGTAGACACCCTATCTATGTGAGGGCCTTTAAAATGGATGGCTTGGATCACCCAAACAATGTGGGCCCCCACTGTAATTTAAGCTAGTGTGTAGAGAACTCTCTACACATATGTGTAGGAACCGTTTTCTCATATATATATATAGGAAGTTTTTTGAGATTCTGGTTTGCGTTTTGACTCTCTCTCTCTCTCTCAGTTATGTAACAGTAAGTGGAAGATATAAGAAGTGCCAGTTTTAAATTATTCAAAGTTCAATCTCTTGAATACTCATGGCAGACAGCCCGAGTTGGTTTTATTCAAATTTTGGAACTGTATACAAATGTCGTGGAAGATTTGTGACTAACGTAGTACAGATATCATTTTAATACAAGATAATTTAAATTTATAAAAACAATTTCCTTAATTTATGAATTTAATAACATATCTTAATTGCTTAAGTACATGGAATAAAAAGTCATCCCGCTCAACTTGAGTCTGCCATCATTGACTCGAGAAAGCAGAGGGAACTCGACAAGAAATTACTTAAATACAAATGAATTATCGTTATGATATGAAGGTTATCCCCGTACATGATCAAAGGAAAAAAAAAAAAAAAAACTTTTCCTACTCTTTCAATTTAGAGATAGTTGGGACGAGTCATATCCGATTCATAAACAAGTCAATATGTCCTACCTGCCGAGTTTTTAGTCCTTAATTTGGTAAAAATGTTATCTGGTGGCTGAGGGGTAGTATGCAACTCAGCCGGTGACTCAGGGGTAGGGTGGATCCGGTGGTTGAGGGGTGGAGTGGATCCGCCTTGGAGGTTTTTGGATCTTTTTGACGAAATGGAAGATATATTGGCGGAATCAGATATTGAGTTGATTCATGTTAGGAGGTCTGCTAATGAGAAGGCGGATGAGTTGGCTAGAAGAGGGGTGGTATGCAACTCGATGAATTGGTCTAATCAATTCCCTCTTTGATGTCCTATCTATTTTGTAATTAGTTTTTTATTTGTTCTGTAACTTCAGGTATTCCCTTTCGGGTGTCCCTTCTACTCCTTTTATAATATGGGAAAGGTGAGCGTACTCGGTCGAGTAGATAAGCTTATCTACTCGGTTGGGTTAAAAACAGTGGGGGCCCACATTTTTTGGGTGATCGAAACCATTCATTTGAAAGTCCCTTACCTAGATAGGGTGTCCACAAAAAATCAGCCCCATAGGATCATCCTAATCCATCCAAATGTGGAGAGAAAATGGGGAAAAATGGACAAACACAGTTTGTCCACAAATCTGCCCATTTTTTCCTCCACTGTTGGATGGGTTAGGATGATCCTATGAGGCTGATTTCTTGTGGACACTCTATCTAGGTAAGGGCCTTTCAAATGAATGGTTTGGATCACCCAAAAAATGTGGGCCCCCACTGTTTTTAACCCGACCGAGTACGCTCACCTTTCCCTTATAATATTTGCCATTTCAAAAAAAAAAAATTGGTAAAAATGTTTGTTTTGAGGTGCACCTAGTAATTCTACTTTAAGTGAGCCCTACTTGTTAAGCATGCAACTTCAATTAATACTTTAAAATTTGTCAATAATAACTCATAAATTTCTTACTTGTTTAGATATGTTGTGCTTTTAATTAAAATATTGTTAAACCCAAAAACTCGTATTAGCCTGTAGGCTTAGGCCACGCTTGCTCAACATGAAAAATATTCCATGGAATATTTGTGGAGCCACTTGTGAGAGATGGAGAGACTTGAGAGGGTGGGAGTTAGGGCTTAGGAGAGCTTAGAAAGCTCCTAAAGCCAGGAAAACAAAAAAAACTGATTAATTCTAAATAGGTATATTTTCACCAGTTTTTAAGGACTTCTATGATATCTCCACCCGCCAACACAATTCTCTCCCTCTCCCTACTCTCTGCCCCTATCATACAATGGGCTTATGAATATTTCATGGAATAAATTTTCATGGCTGCCAAACATGGCCTCGGATGTGCGACTCTTGGAGACAAGATCTTCATGGGGTTTAGTTCCCTACAAGCCTCTAAAAGTTAAGAGAAATTTCAAAGCCAGACAAACTCTAGCTGTAAGAGTCTAAAGAAAGAGAGATAGCTGTAAGAGTATAAAGAAAGAGAGATAACAAGTCAACACACTTCTATAAATGTCTCAATGGGCAGTCGATATAATGCATACTATACATATACATTTGGAAAAATGATACTATCATCCCCTTTTTCATCATTTCCACCCATGTTTGTTTGCTTGCTTGCTTTTGCCAAAAATGACAACCAAAAGGGGTGAAAATATCAACTTCACCATTTATATCTGCATATATTATGTCCGGTCCCCCAACGTCATGAACTTCGGATTGCTCCTTATATGTGATTGAATGGGCGCATGTGAGGGATGATTATGACTCTCAAACCCCTATATATTTCCAACCAAAAGGGGTGGAAATATCAACTTCACCATATATATGTGCTAAGCTCCATGGCAGAAGGCTTTTCGAGGCTAGTCTGTTGCACGTCAGACCAGCCACCTCATGATGGAGACAAAAGCTGTTGTCTTCATTAACGAACTGGCTGGTCTGATGTGCGACAGACCAGCCGCGAAAACCCTTTTGCGATGGACACTAGCAATTCCCATATATGTGTGTGTGTGCCCGCGTGTATGCATATATATAGGCTACTGATATTCGCACTACCATGTTTTCATAATTAATTGCACTAACTAACCTTGTCTTTTATTTTTTAATCAGCTGTTAAAGGTTATTACAGTTTGGGATTGACCCTCTAGCTCAATGCAATGGTCAGGGCTTTGTTCTTCAACCTCGAGGACAGAGGTTCAATGCTTACATACCAAAAAAAAGGCTATTACAGTTCCCAAAAAGATGTCAGAAGCAATTTTACAAAAGAAAAGACAAGATTTGCTAGCGTCCATCGTAGAAGGCATTTCGTGGATGGGTTGCTGCATGTGAGAGCAGACACACAGGCTCACTTTTCACCAGATTTTGTTTTCAGTCACGAGATGGGCAATCGGCTATAGCCCCCACGATCCTCGCTCGATCTCTCGACACCCATCTATGTCATATCAATTCAATCAACTTTTGACTCGAATCGCCAAATGGGTTTCTTGAATTCCATCCATTGTCATTTAAATTGTCTCATTATCTCTCCACATAGCCCAAAGATCGAAAAATCACCAACAAATTGGGGTTTTCATGTAAAAAAATTTATGGAGAGGTTGCCGACAAGCTTCTACTTAATAGTTGAATTTTCAAAATTTCGCGATAAATCAAATCAAAGAATTTGGGGGGAGAAATTCATCATGTTTGGGTGTATGTGGGGAGGGGACCATGGGAATGTGGCCAGCTTAGGGTGATGGTGGTGGGAAAAGTAAGGGGTATTTGTTGTGGAAGAGAAGGTGCCCAAGTGATGGCGTTGAGTGCAATTAGCTTGTGGTGGGAACGGAACGCACATGGAAGCACATGTTACTCCACCTCCGTCGTTTGCCGAATCTAAATGGATGTGGGCCCACAACTCTAGTTAGGTGGGTGCCAATGCCTTCACGACCTATATGTGTATCTGGGCACAAAAACATTACTAAGGGCCCCACCCAACTTTTCTTCTTTCTGTCCTTTTGCCTGACTGTTTCCACGTTTTCAGGAAAGTTACTGAAGTGAGGTATCTCCTTATTCAAAGTGCTTTCCTTTGAATGAGAAATTATACGGTGTAAAGCCTTACGACAATAAAGCCTTTGTCGGTGGAAGTACCACCTTGACATTTGATCCAACAGCAGCTCCTCAAAAAGTTAGCTGCTGTAATATCAAGGGCTGTACCCTATCGCATTGTTGTAATGCCTTGCCCCATATAAAATCTCTGAATGAATAACCTCAATTCTCTAAAACAAAATTATTAGTGCCATTATCAAATATGGTAGTGCGGATACCAATTCTATATACAGGGCCCACGTGCGCACTCGTCCTGGTAGTTTTCTTTCATCAGTATACCTGGTTGGTGACTGGAACAGACATCTCATTTATAGGATTGGATTGTGGAGAAATCAACGGCTGAAACACATCTTAAAGGATGCCATTTTCATCATGCTTGATCAAAGGTGAAGAATCATCAGATGAGGATGGGACCACGGGCAATGGACCGGACTTGTGATGGCCAACAATATTAATTGACTCCATCACAGTACATGCGGCAATGGATCCTTGATACCCAAAAAGGAAGTGCGACCCACTTGAATGGATGATCTAAACTATTCATTTAAGGGCCCATCATTGATTGACCCTCCCCAAACATAGGCTGTTCCTCGAGAATCATCTTCATATGATGATCCTAGCCCTCTACACATTTTGCTTGGGTCACCAAGCATGAAATCACGTATTGAAATAATATGAAGGGTTCTGAGCTCATCTCAAAAGTTCTGATTTTTTGGGAAAAGTTTGGGAAAAGAAAATTACAACCTTTTGACTAACGAAAAAAGATTACTTAAGACTATTCAATTTGTACTTAGAGGTACCTTCAATTTATGATAATATCCCTCTAAATTAACCATAATAATAGCATTTCCCTCTAAATTATGGAAAGAAAATAACTTCCCAAGAAAAATTTCTGGTCATAAATGATTTTCTAGCAATCCAAACAGGTAGATAATCTACCGTCCCCTTAGCTAGTCACCTCTTCTATTTCATTGATCCTCTTCAGGCAAGAATTAGTGCCTAAATGTCAAATCAAAGACGATTACTAGTCAAGATTCAGTGATATTTGACAATGTCCTGGTCCAAATTTCAGCTTAATGAGGTGATTAACTCCGTGTTTTTCACAGCCTGTCCCAAGCCAGCATAAAGGAAGGGGGTTGGCGTCAGGTTGGCAGCCAGCCGTAAACTTTGCCACTATTCTATGGAATGAATCCTATAGACAAAGTAGCATTGAATCCTAGACATGCATCTAACCTTGAGGTTGATTTAGTTGATCTCATTGCCATGTCCCATTAAAGCATGAATATTTAACTTAATTATGTGTCCGGTACTATTTTAAGTTTTTAACTCAACCTTAGTTAGATCATAAAATAGCTAGAAAGCTCTCTCCTAGGTGTTAGATCCCTATAAAATATGTTGTTATCTCTTTAGATAGTGAGCCGTTAAATAGCTTGTTGAGAAATTGTCTAGAAAATCACTATATATATCTACTATAATAAGCTGGATGGAAAAGAAGAGAATTTTTTGATTTTTTTTAAAATTCTATGAGAATTACACATCACTTTTTTTGACTTTTTTAACAAATGCACCCATTCAACTCACATATTTTCAATCCTACCCCCTCCTTTATGCTTTTAACAAAGGCACCCATTAAAGCCATATAATTTCAATCTTACCCCCTCCTTTATGCTTTTTTAATAAAAAATCTATAGAGTGATCTTAACCATCCGATTTAAGAGGAATTATGGAAATATCTATAGATTGGAAGGCTAGGATCAGCCTACGGAAATGAATTTTGGGGCACAGCCTATTTATGTTGTGTTCCATCACATGGACGGTTTGGATCAACCTATGACGTGGTCCGTACAGTTCTTTGTCGGCCCGTGCATCGCACGCACCCATTAAAGCCACATAATTTCAATCTTACCCCCCTCTTTTATGGTTTTTTAATAAAAAATCTATAGGGTGATCTTAACCATCCGATTTAAGGGGAATTATGAAAACCTCTATAGATTGGACGGCTAGGATCAGCCTATGGAAATGATTTTTGGGGCACAACCTATTTATATTGTGTTCTATCACATGGGACGGTTTGGATCAACCTATGACGTGGTTCGTACAGTTCTTTGCCAGCCCGTGCATTGCACGGGGGTTTTTACTAGTATATACTAAGCTGGGATGAAAAGAGGAGGGTTTTTTCGATTTTTTTGAAAATCACCTGAGAATTACACATCACATTTTTTGACTTTTTTGAACAAATGCCCCTATTCAACTCATATAATTTCAATCCTACCCCCCTCCTTTATGCTTTTAACAAAGGCACCCATTGAATCATATAATTTCAATCCTACCCCCCCCTTTATGCTTTTAACAAAGGCACCCATTAAAGCCGTATAATTTTGATCTTACCCCCCTCCTTTATTTATTTTTAATTAAAAAACTATAGGGTGATCTTGACCATCCGATTTAAGATAAGAGGAATTATTGAAACATCTATAGATTGGAGGGCTAGGATCAGCCTATGGAAATGATTTTTGGGGCACAACCTATTTATGTTGTGTTCCATCACATGGACGGTTTGGATCAACCTATCACGTGGTCCGTACAGTTCTTTGTCGGCCCGTGCATCGCACGGGTTTTTTACTTGTATACTATATAGTAGAAGAGAAAAGAATAGAATTTTTTGAATATTTTGAAAATTCTATGAGAATTACACATCACTTTTTTTTTACTTTTGTTAACAAATGCACCCATTCAACCCACATATTTTCAATCCTACCCCCTCCTTTATGCTTTTTAACAAAGGCACCTATTAAAGCCACATAATTTCAATCTTACCCCCCTCCTTTATGCTTTTTTAATAAAAAATCTATAGGGTGATCTTAACCATCCGATTGAAGAGGAATTATGAAAACCTCTATAGATTGGAGGGCTAGGATCAGCCTATGGAAATGATTTTTGGGGCACAACCTATTTATGTTGTGTTCCATCACATGGACGGTTTAGATCAACTTATGATGTGGTCTATACAATTCTTTGTCGGCCCGTGCATCACACGGGATTTTTTGCTAGTATATATATAGAAAGAGATATATATATATATATATATATATATATATATATATATATATATATATATATAGAGAGAGAGAGAGAGAGAGAGAGAGAGAGAGAGAGAGAGGTGTAGCTAACTTAGCTAACTTAGCTACACCGACGCCTTAAAATACAATGAGCCCCACATTGTTTCGGTGATGCAAACCATTCATTTGATGGGCCCTCACATAGATAGGGTGTGCCAAAAAATCAGCTCCATAGGATCATCCCAACCCTATGATTTGTCGAGGCAAAAATGGACGTGTAAAAACCTTCACAAATCTGTCCATTTTTGCCTCCACAGTTTGAAAGGTTGGGATCATCCAATGGAGCTGATTTTTTGGGCACACCCTATCAATGTGAGGGCCTATCAAATGAATGGTTTGGATCACCCAAACAATGTGGGCCCATTGTATTTTAAGCCATCGGTGTAGCTAAGTTAGCTAGACATATGTATAGCTTCACTTAACTCATATATATATATATATATATATATATATATATATATATATATATATATATATAATTCATCTCTTCTTACCATTGTACTCAATTACACCACCGACCACCATTGCAAAGAAGAAGAAGAAGAAGAGGAGGAGGAGGAGGATGTTAGGATAAAGAAAGAGGGACAAGAAAAAGAATCGGCAAGGAGGAAAATTTTGGCAAAACTTGAGTTGAATCGAAAAAAAACCAGTTAAATCATTAAAAAATTGGGTTCAATCAATAAAAAAATCATCTTATGTCGAAAGGTTGTGTTGAATCGATAAAAAATCAGGTTGAACCCAAAAAAAATTCGGGTTGAATCATAAAAAAATATGGTCGACTCGTAAAAAAATCATGTAAATTCGATCAAAATTGGTTTCCCACCTGTTCAACCTGATTTTTACTCATCTAACCCGACTTTTCAATTTAAACCAATTTTTTACCGATTCAACCCGATTTTTTTACTATGTAATCAATTTGTTGACAATTCAACCCAATATTTTTTTATTTTCTAAATTTAGGCTGATTTTTGTGCCATTATATTGTCAATTCTTGTGCTTGTTCCTCTTCCTATCCATCTCTCTCTTCCTCTTCTTCTCCCTCTTCTTACACGGACAGAGAACAATATCAATCTTCAAGTAACGCAGTAGCAAGAAGTGGCGAATAAAATGACAACAATACCCTTATTTAAGGGTCAAATATTTAAGAAATGTCATTCTATAAAAACCTTAATTAGCAACCAAATGCAACCATCGTCTACTTAGATTCTATCATATTACTGTCGGAGGAGAGTTCGACAGGAAATATGTGGTCCACCAGCTATTGGAAAACGGATCCAAATACATTAGATTTTCGATCCAACTTTTCATTGTCGAAGGACCAACACTCCTACGATGCCCTATTACGTGAGTGTTACATTCATACATAAGAGATATATGACATGGCAATAATTATTTAGAGGAGTTCTAAGGGCTTAGGGCGCCCCGCATTGGTTGTATATCACCGATGTGCATTTAATTTTCTTTGACTTTTCATCCCATTTAATGCACTTTGGTGATTTACAACCCAATAGAGGCGCCCTTTCATTCCCTTTTGCAAGGGTGCCCTTCATTTTAGATCTCCTCAATTATTTATTATGATTACTTAAGAGAATAAAGGATTGTTAGTCAGCTAGTGTGATGCGGTGTACTAGTAGTTGTTGTGATATCAGGTGAAACAACCAATTACTCCAAAAGCCCACTGCTCATTGCGAATCTATATATACATTCTGACTCAATGATTCCTCGTTGGGCTTAACTGTTGGGGGGTTCCACGTGAAAGCAAAGCAGTCCCACATCGGAAAAGTGTAACGATGTGGATGGGCTTATAAGGGAATGGGTTCCCTCCTCTTAACAGCTAGCTTTTGAGGGCGAGTTCAACCCGGGTCCCAACATTAACAACATTCGAGTCCAACTTGATTCCATAGTTAATTGCTACCTAGCCCGGTCCAAATCTGAATTTGGACCTCTCTCTCTAAGATGAGAAGTGCTAAAACTTTCCCGTATGCCAATGACTGCTAGGGAATGTCTCCAGCCAGAGTCTATTGTCTACGAGGGACTAAGCACACCTTTGATTGCAGTGGCATTTATTTGGAAATTCAACTCTTAAATAGGCATATTTTTTTTATTACTGGCATAATTTTATTTTCCAAATCCGGGTTCTGCTATAAAATTATTCTTTATTTAGTTAGACCAATGCCTCAAATTCTCTTCCAATGGAGGGTCCTAATCCTTCGTTTTGTGGAGATTTCTTGCCCATTTATCATCTTCTTTTCTTTCTTTTTTCTGTTGCCATCCGCTCACAATCCACAAATAGGAAGGTTAGAATCATCAAATCGTAGCTTGAGGTGAGGCATAGCCCATCTAGTGGGCCATTGGCCCATTAGACGAACGGTTTTAATTCTAAGCCTTCCATCTGCTTTTGCCATATACATCCTTATAATTTATGTAAACAATGGGCTCTCTTCCCCCTTCAAGACCTTCGTCAAAACCGTTGATTAGATAGGCCGTCACTAGCGGGCCACTGGGTACAGGTCTTGACTCTGAACGGAAATTTCATTCCCAAGAATGAGATATTACAAACATGTCAAGGGCTTAAGGATATCTTAAAGTATGTCTTTTTCATCGTGCTCGATCAATAGTCTAGAATCATCCGATAAGATTGGGACCAGAGGCAATAGGTTAGATTTTATATCAAATGGACTTTTATTGTCAATAGGATTGGTACATATTGTCCGTTGGCATGTGCAAGCCATCATCAAGTGGTTAGGATCATTTCTCTGATGTCAGAATTGCAAACCCAGCAAACAATCGTGGTGGCCCACTGATGTGGATTTAGAGAGCGGCAGCGAAAGAGTTTTCACACCAGAAAATTACAGCAGATATACATGATATTTCATAGAGAAAAATTCAAGAACCAGAAGAAAAATGACAAGGAATGATATATTTAATGAGAAAGAAAGGGAATTTGATTCATTTCTACTATGAACTTTACTACTGTAGTGGAAAAAAAAAAGACGACCTACACAATTTAAGGTTCCCTCTATTCCCCATGAATAATTCCCCAAGAAACTCCACTAAGAACAAGCAAGAACTAAACCCCAAATTCCCTCCCAAAACTTTTCAAAAGCTCTTATTCTCCAAAACTACCTAAGTCCTACCCCTATGGTCTATTTATAGAGAAAATGAGTTCTATAATCTTCCACATGACATGTGGCCCACCCCCATGCGGCCCCATGTGATTCTCCAACCACCACTCCACATCATCACCCCCAATCTTTCTTCTTATTACAAATTTAACCTCACTACAAAAAGACCACTCAAACACTCAACATACTTCTACCACAAAGAGAAGACACACTATTAAACTACTAGTAAACCCCAAGTGTTATGACCGAGACCCAATCCACATCACCCACCAGATCAACAGCTTCGATTCCATATTCATTGAACGTGAGAGTACTGCGGTAGTGTTCTTGGAATAAAGCAAAGTTCAAAATATGCCTTCACTATATCTATAAGTTCTTTGGGACCCACACTGGTTAATAGAATATAGTTTACAAGATCTTAAATTTTAAGCGAAGAATAATACTAAGAGAAGTGCACATGAGAATTTTTACCTGGGCTCACCATAATATGCCAACAAAATCTAGATCATTCATCTCGTGGGCCCCAACTAATAGATTGTGTCACTAACAGACTAACACACAGTGAAACATCACTATGGTGCCACTTTTTTTATCATTTTTCAACTAGAACTTGAATGCAGATTATTGCTCTTCTTAACCACTTCTTTTGCAACTTATTAATCTTACAATTAAAATCGTCCAATTCGGCTCCTGATCGATTTTCTCTTGTCCTCATGTTCATAAGTTTTGGCCTGCCGGATTCATTACTGAAATCATCCAGCCTGGCTCAAGACACTCTCTTATCCTTGAGATTCCTAGAAAGAAAACTATGGGGATTTGGGAAAGAAATCTTCGCCTTGCACGTCCCAAGCCGGGACGTGACTGGGCGTGTGTGAGGTTTAGTTGTTAATTTAATTTTACACCCCGGCCCCTTGTTTTGGCTCAAGAAAAAAAGACATTTTCTTATCTTCCTTGTTGAGAACAAAGTGTTATCACTACCTTCGCTCGAGGGCCAGGGGAAAGGTCATGTTTCGGTTATATGCTAGTTTCTTTGTGGGAAAAATACACTTAGACCCCCTGTGGTTTCTGACACATTCAACTTAACCCCTAATGTTTAAAAAGTTACAAATAAACCCCATGTGGTTTCAATTTGTGTAAGGTAGACCCCCTCGGTTAACGGTTCGTCCACAGATTGAAGGGCTAGGATGATCCGATGGAGCTGATTTTTTGGGCACACCCTATCTATGTCAAGGCCCATCAAATGAACGCTTTGGATCATCCAAACAATGTGGGCCCACTGTGTTTTTGGTAGTGTTTGGATTTAGGTATGGGGTTTGGGCCCATACTGTTTTTGGTAGTGTTTGGGCTCATAAGAGAAGTTGAATTTATAAGAGAAATTCTTAGACTATTTATTGCTGCCGTTACTAAATAAAGTGAGAGATTTTAGGGATTTCCATGTTATCTGCAAGGGTAAAATGGATAAAAGAAAAAATTAAAAGCTATTAATGTACTATTGTTAATTAAGAAAATTTTGGGGGATCATGGAAGATATATTTTTATCTAGAGGTTTTTTTTTGGTAGTTTTCCCTTTATTTTTTCCACCATTCATCTGGTAGCCACCAATTAGAAGGTTAGGATCGTTCAATGAGGGATGATTGAACCAGTGGGACCCCCACCCTCAGCTTGCACATTTGTCTACTCATATTCGCATCTAGACCTGGCAAAAAGTGACCCGGACCCGCGGGTCCACCCGGCCCGCACGTAAATTTACGGGTCCGGGTCACCTGTTGGTGACCCGTTAGAAATTGACCCGCGGGTCCACCCGGCCCGTCAAAAGTGGGCCGGGTCGGGTGGACCCGCGGGTGCCCGTAAAAAAGTGCAAAAAGACGGTTTTTTTACTTTTCTCGGTAATTGTCATATTTTATATGTAATTTTTTTACTTTTGACCTTTTTACGGTAATTTTTCATTTCAAACTTAGAAATTCTGAGAATATTTCAAAAATCCGTAATGATTACTTCTCTTTATTCTCTTTGTTGCTAGCAACCTTTGCCCCAGACCGTACTTCACCCAATCTTTGCAGCAAAGGAGGGGCTACAAGCCGAAAAATAGCCCAGGAGAAGGTGGCTAGCAAATCCCTAAATAAAAAAAAAACTCTTAAAAAATACGTCAAAAATCCGGTGACCCGCGGGTCGACCCGGCCCGTACGGGCCGGGTGCGGGTCCAATGTCAATGACACGTATAATTTTCCGGGTCACTTTGACCCGGCCCGTACGGGCCGGGTCAAATCCGGCCCGGCCCGCCCGTTTGCCAGGTCTAATCCAATGTATATGAAAACCCTAGTGTGAGCCTACCAGTGTTCTCCAAATAGAAATAAGTCAATATGAACTCTCAGCCGGATTCGAACATAGACCCAAGTCCAACCCAACTCGTAGTAGGCTCCAAGTTAAGGCCCAAAGTTCCCCTCAACTCCTCAAGTCAGTCACTTATTCGGGCTTTAGGGGTTTCGGACTCGTCCAGCCAACCCGTCCTTTTTAGGGTTTATTTATTCGTTTTCCGTCAACACACTGGTTCGGAAAGAACAAGGCAGGAAGAGCAAGGGCTTATTTCCAAATTCCAATTCAACGCAAGCAAGTAAAACCCTAACCCTAAAATCATAGCTCGCTTTGTCGCACATAGTCTCCTACCTCGAATCTCTCCCTCGTTCTCGTCTCGTCCACTCCCCTTTCTCCGCCTTACTCGTCTTGCACCATTTTGTACCAGCACTAAAAACATGGGGGAAGATAGCTGTGGAAAATCAAAACTGAAGCCCAAGGCAAACCCTAACCCACCAAAGGACGAGCCTTATCTTGAATCCATCATTCCCAAACGTATTCGGATGTTCGAACAAATCCTCGCCGAGCAGAAATCAATCAAAAACGGCGTAGAAACCATCAGGTAAATTAAATCTTATCACATACATGTCTTTTCTTTCACCTTTTTGAATTTTTGTCTTTGTAGAAAATTAGGTTTGGATTCGAAGCATTTGATATTGAATTTCGGTGTTCTTCTTCAAGGATAACTCTGCCAGATGGCGCGGTGAAGGAGGGCAGTAAATGGATAACATCGCCCGTGGATGTTGCGAAGGAAATCTCGAAAAGTTTGGCTGCAAATGCTTTGATAGCTCGGGTGTGTAATCTCTCTGTATCTGTTTCTTTCGGTGACAATGTATTGCTGTTAAATTGGAATCAAAATGAGATACTTGATCTGTTCATGAATTCATGCTAATGTTGTTATTCTTAGTTCAAGTGGGTTTTCGAAATTTTTGTTTAATTTTGCTTAATTCCATCTCTTTTGGGTGGGAAAAGGTAAATGGAACTCTCTGGGACATGTCGAGACCGCTTGAGGAAGATTGTGAACTGAAGTTCTTTAAATTCGAGGATAATGAAGGACGCGACACCTTTTGGCATTCTAGTGCTCACATCCTTGGGCAGGTGAGAGCTTGATGCCCTAGTTCTTCGTATTTGGAGTAAGTTAAGCAGTTTTGTCTTTTTGGTTATAGATTTGTTGGATCACGATGTCCAGGTTTGTTCATTGCTTATTGAACCTTCTTAAGGTCTAAGATTTTTTTGATGTATTGCTTGTTTTTTTCTCAAGATTTCTTTGTTTAATTCCAACTGTGTTCTTTTAATGGCAGGCCATTGAGATGGAGTATGGATGCAAGCTATGCATTGGCCCTTGTACGACTAGAGGGGAGGTAAATGACTCAGTATTTGATTTCCTGTAATGTCTAGTAAATTACTTCTTCGTAGTCTCGTGTCGACTATTTGAGTTGTATGAACTATGGATTTGTTTAACTATTTGCAACATAATTAGTTTTTATTTGATAAAGTATCATTATCACTTTTTGAAGCTATTCTTTGATTTTTCAACCTTAGATGGTCTCCCTTGTGATTTAGACCAGGCTACCATTAATGAGGATATAGAAATGTGCAGATGAGACCCGACATGCCATCCATCTACTCAAAAAAACTCCAAACCCATGTAAATTATGTAATCATGAAACTCCCAATCCACTTGTTTGTAATCTTTTCTAGATCGGCTTTACAAATAATTCCACTTCCCCACCCTGCACCCCAGAGTCGATGCACTTGATGGCAATAAGGACCCAGTCATTAATATGTCCACGTTCAATGAAAGCTCCTTGTGAACGGGAGATGATGTCCGGCAGCAAGAATTTCTCCACCTTCAATAAGCCTTACCTAAAGTAGTTTTCTTTCACATTCATTTCCATCCTAAAAAATGTTTGAGAAACAATTTAGATTGTGAGACATTGGTCTGGAAGATGGATCCTAAGTGAATGCATCAGATATTGAATTATACCTATAACAAGATATAGTAACTTTCTGGATCTCTGCCATGATCTAGATGCTATTTGTGTACATCTCTGATTTGAATTTTGAAGTTGTGATGTGAGAGTGCATAGAACGGAACTTGTCATCAAGGATATGATACCATTATGATCAGATAATAAGTTGTATATTTTGTTGTTTTCGTGGACACCTTGTTCCCTTTCTATCTCGTACTTTTATTCTCCTCATCCCCTTTCTATTTTGTACCATTTTCTTTATCTTAATAAAGTTGCATTTGCTGTAGCTACTGACAAAAAGAAGATTAAAAACCATTACATATTAGTGGTTGTATATTTTGAAAATGCTACTCAGATATTTTGCTGAGAAATATGAGTTTTAAGATGGTGTTAAGAAGGTTTCTTTTGATCTTTTATGCGACATATGAAGTGATTGTATTCATGTTGTAGGGTTTTTACTACGATGCATTCTATGGTGACCTGACCTTGAATGAGGAGCACTTTGAACAAATTCAATCAAGAGCACTGAAAGCTGTTGGGGTACTGCTGGCTTAAATTTCTGCCTTTTTCTTTGAGCAATTTGGATTCTATTTCCTTTCTTGAAAAGAGGAATGGTGTTTATGCTCTATGTTTCATTGTTATAATTGGTAACTCCATAATTGATTGAATAAATTTTTTACTAATTCAAGATTTTTTTTACTAATTCTCTCCCTGAGTTAATATGGAATGGCCCCTAGGTTTTTTTTGAATGGTGGTAATATTATTAATAATAAGCAAGGGGAGTGGGGATCCCCAAAGACCGAGGTAGTCAATGTGCATGCAAGATAACGAACCTGGAAAAAAATTACAATCAAAGAAAAGCAAAGAGAGCTCAATGCAATGGCCCCAAGAATTCCTGTTTCTATTCTTTATGATACTTCATCTTTATGAATTTTAGAGTTTCATGAGTTGCCTTACATGGTCACATTGACTTTTTTTGAATGGTGAAAATTTTATTAAAGATGGGGCAAAGGTCCAATGGCCAACACGATCACAGAGAATACAGTCAACTAAGCTATAATATAATGGATACAAAGCAGGGATAAAACAACCGATGGAACCTCCTAAAGGAGGCGAGTGATCAAATGTCAAAATTGCTTCTTTGACAACTCCTGAGCAAGCCAAACACCCATCTCCGAGTTAGCCGATCGCCAGATATGTTTGACCTCAGTGTCGTGGCCCACTAATCGATCGAATACCCTCTATAGTGTCTACAAACCTCCATGGAAAATTAATTCAGTCTCACACATCTGACTATATTGAGGTTATCTCCCTTTATAATAACACCATTAACACGGTCTATCTGAGATAGGTTTAACAGTTTGATCCCATGAAGAAACCTACACCTGTGCCTCGTTAGAGCCCTTCTCACATATAGGTCCCAAATAAGCTCGGAGAACTTCGCCGGCACTATTCCTCAATAGCTTCCCAATGCCTGCCGTGTCAGGGTTGCCAACACTTGAGCTGTCTAAGTTCAGCTCCAGCCTTCCAAAAAGAGGGTCACATCTAGGTCGAGGACCCTTACTCTGCCCGATCTCCGAAGACCTATTGAAGGATGCTGAAATACCTTGGAATGCTGTAAGACTAGATGCCCATTGGACAGTCGTAAATATTGCATACACCTTTTGTCACCCCTCTGAAGATTCTCCTGTTTCTTTCCTTCCATAGGAGCCCAAGAGTAGCATCAAAGAATAAGTTCAACAATATCCTACCTCTAGAGGTCCAAGTAGCAAAATCTCCAAGACTCAAAATATCCAACGATAGGTCCAGGGAGAACCCAAGTAACATCTGGAAGGTAAAAAAGAAACATACACCATTTTCTTTTGCCATAAAAAAACAGGACGCAGGTGAAACTATAATGCAAGAGCAGGTGGTCAACAGGCTCAACATCTGCTAAACAAAGGGTGCAGTGATTGACAATGATCTTGTGTCTATGACATTGATAAAATCTTGCTGTGTCTTGAGATGGGCACTGTGAAAATTAGAAGCGTGTGGTGCTAATTGTTAAGGACTTAAGGGGAGTGGTTTTACATTAAATGGATTTTAGTAAATGCCATACATTAACTGGGTGCCCTGGAAATTTCTATATTTCATGTTTTTCTAGTTGGACTGGTTTGTACCCATGGTTCATCGAGACAGTTTTATTATTATAAAATAATATAAATCGCCGGATCTTCTTAAAATATATGGTGTTGAAGCATTCTAAAAAATTGAAGCAATCATTAGCAATGTAATATTTGATTCTTTTGGTTTAGCATCACTTTAGAATTGCTAAATTTAATCTTTGGGGAAAAAGTGAGGTTTATGAGGGTTTTGGGGTTTTTTTTATGAATGGCAGGGTTTTTGCTTTATTGTTTCTAAGTAAGATATTATTGGTTTTTTAGTTGATTGAAACCCACCCCTAGTAAGTTATAGTCATGGCTAGCAAATGGGAAACATGGGGTAATGTATCCCTTTTTTCGGAGAAAACAAGGTTTAAGTTTTTTTTGGGCTTTGGGTTCCTTCAATGCTTTTTATTGGTTAAAGTCTCAATGGTTTTTTTCATAAATTAATAAATAATACGCAAGATATACTCTGGAGAAAATATAATAATAATAATTCTGCAGTGGCTCTCTGTTCTTTCTCTTCTTTTTCTCTTTTCTTCTTCCTCTTTCTCTGACTTTGAAGGCAAGTAGTTGATCAATATCTTTTATTATGCAGGAGAAACAACCTTTTGAGCGCATTGAAGTGTCAAGAGCACAAGCTCTTGAAATGTTTGCTGAAAATGCTTTTAAGGCAAGTCCTGGTGTATATTATATCGTCATTTGAACCGTGTGATGGATTCTTCCTTTTTTGATGTCATATATCATAGGCATTCTTTTTTATTGGGCATGATAATATATCAATATTCATTTTATGGTTAATACTTAATAGACAGTCCTAGATTCTGAAATTTGTAAATTGCAAGTGATTTTCAGTTTAATTAAATACCTGTGAAATTCCTCTATATTAGAGATAATTGTATACTATGTGATTCATAACTTGTCTGTGCAGGTTGAGATCATTAATGAGCTTCCAGAGGACAAGACAATCACTGTTTATAGGTGTGGGCCTTTAGTTGATCTTTGCCGTGGACCACATATACCAAGTACATCTTTCGTGAAAGCTTTTGCTTGTTTAAAGGTGATGACTTTCTTGGGAAGATTTGCCTGTGTTTTCATTTATTTATGTTTAGGTTACTTTTATTAATGTTTGTATATCCAGGCTTCATCGTCCTATTGGAGGGGTAAATCTGACCGTGAAAGTTTGCAAAGAGTATATGGGATCTCCTTTCCGGAATCAAAACGTCTGAAGGTATAATTTTTATTTTTTTCTTAGTCTGTATTATTTATTCCTTCCCATCTGTTTTCACTCTAATACTTGTTTTTGTCTCGCCCTCGTATTACTTGCACGTAAATATCCTATCAACATGGAAATCAGTTAGCTTTATTGGAAATTTTTGACATATCATCACATATGAAAATTATATCTCAGGTTGGTTGGAGAAAGTCTGTATTAGACTAGCTGAATTGTGAGATATAGTAGCAACATTAGCCATTTATCAGCCAAGATATTATATATACAGCAATTTAGCTATTTACTCAACAATTTTTTTCCGTTAACATTTACTTATTAGTCATCTAGGAAGCACGAGTACTCTCCCAGGGCTCCCACACCCGTACCCGACACGTATGGGGTGCGGGTACGTCCGGGTACGTACTGGGTACGTACCCCATTTTAAAAAGAAAAAAAAAAAAAACCAATTTTGGTTGTTGGGTGTGTGTCGGGTGTGCACCCACGCATACCCGACACGTCCTGCTTCGTCCTGCTGCTTCTCTTTCCTCTCCTGTACTTCTCTCTCCTTTCCTGTACTCGATATTTACATGTAAACCATTTAAGTAAATGTCATTTACTTAAGATTTACATGTAAATAACGGAATACCCCCCATTTGGATTTATTAAAAATAGTTTCAAGACCCAAATCTAAGAGGAAAAAAAGTCAACTCTCTTGTTTTAGTACAAAATTCAAAGAAAAAGGGTCGGGTCAAAATTTTAACTTTCTTAACTTCCAAACGGTGGGGTATTTTTCAAATTTTAAAAAATCATAAAATCTATCGTGTCCAAACATTATTAAATCCCAAAAGTCGGGTAAAAAAAATCTCATAATTTGGTCTCTAAAAATTATTCATCTTGTCAGGCACTGGTCAACACACTCGCGATAGATTTTTTTTCTCTAATGAATGACGTATTGATGCCTCATGTTATGAAATATGAAACTTAATCACTTTTGAAATGAAGAGTAATATTAGAATTTTCCATTTTGGTGATGGTATTGTTATTTGATTGCTCTACAATTATTTTTTTAAATTTTTTATAAATATATAATAAAATATTAAAATATCTTATTACATTCGGCGTACCCGAACGTACCGGCATCCGGTTTTTTTGGCAAATCACGTACCCATGTACCCGTGTCGTGTCGTACCCGCACCCTGTACCCGTACCCGTACCCGTGCTTCATAGTTAGTCATCATAAAGCTATCTCCTGAGCAAAGATTTTGTTGATATCTTTTATTTATTAGGGGAAAAGATGGAGTTCAAATGTTGTGTAGCACTTGGTTATTGATATTATTGAGAATTGAGACAGTTCATGACATATGCTTAGTTTAAGTTACTGTTTTGTATCATTCAAAAAAAAAGTTACTGTTTTATTAGCACATGTTTAAGTAATTTTAGTCCAAAATGGATGACCTTGACTTTTTTTTTTTGAAATGGTATGACATATGAATGACCTTGACTTATTTTAAGTTACATATGCGCATCACATATGTATGACCTTGACTTATTTTCGCATGGAGTTTGCATATTTACAAAGAATCAAATATCATCTTTTAGCATTCCTGTAATATATTTCGCAATAAGTGGAACTTGAGAAAATGTCTTATTTAGGTAATTCATGTTATATTCAGTTTGGGGATCCACAACTGAAGAAAATCTCTCTTTTGCTTACCTCTATCTCAATGAATGGAAACAACTACACATAGGTATCCACATAATGAAAAACTTTTAATAATTTTTTTTAAATGAAGTTTTTTTAAGAGAGAAGCCCCTCGACCGAGATGGTCAAGAACTACATGCAAAGAAAAACCAAAAACATCAAAAAGCCCTAAGGGACATGATCAATCACCTCTAACACCGATTTGACAACCCTAGGTCGGGTCAGGTGGTCTGCTTCACTATTAGCTGAGTGCAAGACATGATAAAAAGATGTGGGATGCCCCTTGATTGAGTCCAGACCATCCTTAATAGCATTACCAAATCTCCATGGGAAACTAACTCCCTATCTCACCCAACAATGATGTTGAGTAGTTATTTAACATTGTTCAAAAACAGTCATTGACTTTGACTGATGTAAAGATACGACTTATAATATTTGAAATTCCAGGTGTGGTTGATGTCTCAAGTTATTTTCTGATCTCCTAGTTTTTTTTCACTATATTTTATTTTTGTTATTTAAATTCCCCCTTAGAATGTCTATTTTACTTTTGCTGCGATTCCATGCATCAGTTTGCTCTGGAGGCCTTCATATTTATTATATTTAATGATGCGTTACCAGTCCTCTCTGATTTAGCGGATTATTTGTTCCTGAGATTGGAATTTCATAGGAGTTTTTCTTTGTTCTACTTCCCGTCAATCCAGACCTGTATTCTGCATAAACCAACCTGCTTAAACTTGATGCATTGGGCGAGGACATCTTGGTGCTGATGATCTAATTTGTATATATTGTCACTTTCTCATTTGATTACTTGTTTGGCACTCTGTCAAATGTGTTCACGAACTTTCACTTATAACTGGGAGCCTATGCAGGAATACCTGACCCAGCTGGAGGAGGCAAAGAAACGTGACCACAGAATACTGGGACAAAATCAAGAACTTTTCTTTTTTCATCCTCTTAGCCCAGGAAGTTGTTTTTTCCTGCCACATGGGACGCGGATATATAACAAACTAATGGAGTTCATACGAGCTCAATATAGAAAGAGAGGTTATGAAGAGGTTAATTTACCACAGCCTTTTATCTTTTTATCCAAATGTAATGATATTTAGCAATTAAAATTTTGTACTTGGTCAAGAACTCCCGCAAGGAAAAACTGGGTTGGCTTGGGCTGGTCAATGATTGACCCAGCGAGATGACTTGTGCAAGCTGAACAAGTTTTTGATTGGCACGAAAACGTAGTGGACTCACGCGAGTCGGTGACTGACCCAGTTAGACGTAGACCACTGATATTAAGAAGAAATTGTATTTCACTTGTTTCCCTCACATGTTATATCTCTTATGCAGGTTTTGACTCCAAACATTTTCAATATGCAACTGTGGGAAACATCGGGTCATGCTGCAAATTACAAAGAGAACATGTTTGTATTTGAGGTGAGATTTTCTTACTGCGTCAGGATGCTATTGCTTAAGATTTCATAATCATAATTAATTACTTATTGATAAAAGAAACAACAAATTCATGATCTGTTGTTCTCATCATATTTTTTTACTTCTGAAATAGCTATAGTAGTGCTGATGTGTGGATTTGAATTATATGCTTTCTATTTTCAGGTTGTGTTTTTATCTGTTATACTTGTTCATTTTCTTCTGTCATTTGGTGATGGGGAGATTCCTTTTTGTCATCGTATTTCCCATGTGTTTCATGTTTTCTTTTATTTGTTAACATAATATATGGCGTTGAATGCAGATTGAGAAACAAGAATTTGGACTCAAGCCAATGAATTGCCCTGGGCACTGTTTGATGTTTGACAATAGAGTTCGATCATATAGAGGTGCTCTCTCTCTCTCTCATGGAAATTCTATCATGCATTTATTTCTGATTTTCATTAAAATATTATTTCTATATCATAAATATTGAGCTGAAAAGTTTGTCCCCTTCATTGATGATATGGAAATTGTATATCTTGTGCATATTTCTATCTCTGTTACTTCTGGGCCATAAGCTTATACTGTCTTTCAACGCTTTCTATTTGGCTTCTCTGTTTCCTTCTTTCTGTCCAATTTTCCTGTGTTCAGTTTCCACTCATGTGTCTTTACTGTTTTGGGATGGTATCATAGAATTGCCTCTTCGAATGGCCGATTTTGGAGTTTTGCACCGTAATGAGCTTAGTGGTGCACTTACTGGTTTAACACGTGTTAGAAGGTTTCAGCAGGTATCTATTTATTTCTGCTGATACATGCACATTTAATATATATATATATATATATATATATATATATATATATATATATATATATATATATATATATATATATTGAAATAAATGCACATTTAATTTATTATTTTCAAATTCGACACCATTGAACTCATATTAACTGTTTCTTGTCTCACATGTTCTTGTTTCTTTTAAAGCTATTTCGTTCTTACCTTTATGATTCTCAGTAAGAATATTCTGCGTATTCTCTTCCAGGATGATGCCCATATCTTCTGTCGGGAGTCTCAGGTGAGTTCCTGTCTACTTATTTATAGCTAACATTTGTAACTCATATTGAATTGTTGAATACTAAAAATAGTAGAAGAATGATGCCGAAGGTTTGTTTTGATAATTCCTAACCAGTTCAATGATTTTTTTTTATGATATACAATTGACATAATTCCTTTTCTCTTCTACCAAATGTGACAAGGAAATGAAACATTTCACCTGTTATATTGAGGAACACCCAGTACAATTTTTTTTTTTATGATATACAGTTGACATAGTTCCTTTTCTCTTCTACCAAATGTGAGAAGGAAATGAACGTTTCACATGCAAATTAATAATGGTTATACTTGAGGAACACCAAATAGGTTTTCTGCAGAAAATAGCAAGATTAGAAAATTTCTTGTACACATTATTTGATGTTCCTATCGTTTATGATAATTTTTAATCTGCATCCTCTGTTTTAATATTGAAATTCTCAAAGATTCTTTGGCTATTGAATATTGACTGTTTTTCCATAGTTTCATTCTTGAAATTTCTCTATGTACATTCTAGGTCAGCCGCTCTCAATAAGAAAATTGTGACTGCTATTTCCACCCTTTTTCTTAGCTGTTCCACCCTGTTACCTTTTTATTATTAGAAGTTTCGTTTACTAAAATGACCAAAATGCCCATAAAGGATTTGTTCGTGTGAACCCTAAAAACATGAGGGGTAAATATCATGCCCTTTCCGGTTCTTTTATGATTATATCCTAACTATCCAAAGATTCCAGTCGATTTTTGGTGAACACTGGGGAGATCCCGGTCGATATTTGGTGAACACATGGGAAAAATCCCTAGGCCAGGCCAGGCCATCCGAGATACGGCCTCAATGCCATGGTAGTAAATGGCTGGCTGTTGAAGCACATGAAGATGAAGGTGAACGCCTCTCTCTACATCTTACTTTCCAAGCCATCAGAGACGGATCCATCGGCGACCTCAACAGACTGCTCTGTTTGAATTAGCGGTCGTTTGCGAAGCACACGTGCTTGCCACTACCCTTGTCACTTTTCTCACCGTTGTAGACACCCCCATTTTGCTACGCTTTAAAAAATGAAAGATTTGGTTGGTCAGTTAAGTCTCCAAGTCAGTGTTCTGCACTAGGGCATGCATTCTTCTATTTTAGGGTCAATTTCACCTCATTTTAGGTGTTTTAGTGTTGATTCGCAATCCCAAATGTCTCTAAGGGTTCCATTAGTCTATTGAAGAAAAGAATTCAAGTTTCCAATCAAGTGAGAAGACCTGCTATTTTTGGAATTTCTCAAGGTTACATCTATTTTTGCACCTCAGGGGTATTTTGGTCATTTCCCATGTATCTGAGATTGTCTCGAAGGTATGTCCGAGAAATTATGAATGAATTCAAGTGTTTTAAGAAACCTGCTATTTTTGGAATTTCTCAGGGTTTTCCCTAATTTTATCAATTTTTGCACCCTAGGGGTTATTTGGTCATTTCCAATGTATCTCATTTGATCCCCGGGTTGTGTATGATAAATCTTGAGTAATTTCATAAATTTTGAAAAACCTGTTAAATTTAAAATTCTCAGGGGTTTTACATTCCTTGAAAATTTTGTGTGTCGAGGGCATTTTGGGCATTTTCAGGGGATTCCAAGTGGTCCTGTTTGATATCACCTACCAAGAGAAGCGAACTTAAAAACTTTCTATTTTTGAAGTTTTACCATGAAAACGTTCCATTTTTAACTTTCCCCTTAAGAGTGATCCAATTTGAACGTATTTTGGTCGCTTTTAGGTGCGTATTGGTCAAATAGGGGTATTTTGGTCCAAAATGTTGTTTTTTCTAAAGAGGGCGGTTCGACCATGTGTTGGGGGTGTACCATAAATGTTATATGAGTTTGGTTCTTCCATATAAAATTTGAATTTAAAAGATTTCTATTGCATTTTATTGTAAAAACCCAAAATACCCATTATAAAGCCGATTGGATTTAAAGCCCAAATGGGGCGACCCATGTGGACCCACTCATGTGGGTCGGCCACATGTAGTGGGCGCCCCACATGGGTGGCCCTACATGGCTTGGGCGTCTCACTTTGGTTGGGATGAGTTGGATTTTATAAAAATAAAAAAGAGAAAAGGAAAGAAAGAAAGAGAAGGGGAAAGGTTGCTTACATAAGAGGGTTTTCAAAAGAGGCAATATGAAATATTCTAGAATGCCTTGGCTTGCAAGGAATCACAATTAGAATCAAATACAAATTGGAAACTAAATAAGGAAAGGGAGCTTGAGGTGTAAACTTAGAAACTAACTAAAGTTGGGTCCTCACATTGAAAGCTTCATGTTCTAATCAAACTCGATCATTTTTTCTATAAAAAACCAACACAACCATATGGAGGGGGATCCAAAATACGTCCCACTTGGCCTCCCAATCAAGAAAAATCGTCCATTTTGGTTGGTTTGGGTCATCTTCCATATTCCATCTTCTTCAAAGTTCAATCATATTTCTTCTTCTATTCTTCTATTCTTCTATATACATCATATTGGAGATTATTCGATCGATCTTTGGGGTTTTTAATGCGTTTATAAGGGTGTGTCAAAGCGTATATCTAGGATATAAACACCCTAGAGACAAGGAGAGCGATCAACGGTTAGTATTCATCCTCTTTGTAATATAGGATCTAAGAAAGCATGTTAGGTTAGAATTTTAGATTTTCTTTCATACATGATGCATATGGATGTATTTTTTTATTGAAATTTTGATATGATGAAGTATGAACCATATTATTCTTAAATCCAGATTTTTGTTGAAAAATTAATTTCTTATAATTAAAAAATCTATTTTCTTTCAAATATCTTTCGATGTGGGTTTAAACTCGATTTTCGAAGCAAGTAGTTTAAATCATGAGGTTTTTCTAAATCTGATTTTTTCTGAGATTTAAATACATTAAAAAAATTCTGAAAACCCAAATTTTCAGTCAAGTTTGATTCGTTTTGACATCGATTTCGTTCTTCGAACGGTAACCCAGAAAATGGGTATTTTTCGAAGAATAAAATTCAATATATAGCAAAACAAGTCAAAATTGGATGAAATTTGGTTTCCAGTCGTTTTTCCATATTTTCAGATCATCCAAGAAATTTCATGATTTTTTGAATTTATTTAACCCTCTTTTTAATTATTTTAAAATTGATTAAACCTTAATAAATATCAAACGGATTCGAAAAATCACGAAACTTTCCAGATCATTAGTTCAAATGTATTTAAAATTTTCTGGGGACTAAAATTTCAAAAAATCAGTTTCCAATATGGTTTTATATTCGAAGAATCGTTTTGCGTGCGATAAAGGTTTTTCATATTAAAACTAATATTTTTCGGAATTTTTCTCTTCACCCAGTAAGAATTTTTCTCTTCAGGCCAGTAACATATGGAATGCTGTAGAAAAATTTTCATTAATTTTCAAGAGGTTTTGATATGTATTTTGAATTTTTTATGATAAAATGGCTTTGGAATTTCAAGGAAACCGTTGATTTTTCAATGAAAGTTGTGTTTCTGGAGATATACTGATTTTCAAGTGCTGGAATTTGGAGGTAAAATAATATGGTTCATATTTGATCTACTACAATTTTTTCATGATTTTAGGATTACAGTAGATGTGCTTTATGATCTTTTCTTTCGAAATATGCCAACTGGCTATTTCGAAATTTATCGTAATAGGGGAAAAGAGGTTAACTAGTGAAACTAGTCTAAAGGTCAATTGCTAATAGTGGCAAACGGCCGTGATGAGGCTAGACTCCTAACTCTAGGACACCCTAAGACCTAGAACTCAACGTGACGTAAGTGTTCCGAAAGTGGCTCTAAGGGTTCCTGCGAGGTGGGACCGCAATCTAACAGTTCCAAGATCAACTTGAACTTGGGTTTGCCCAACCCAAATTTATTAAGTTAGCGATTTTTCTCTTTTTTAAGGGTTCCTAACACTTAAAATTCAGGGAGAATCTAAGGTTCTAAGGGTTGATTGGTTCCACGCTCGGGTTGAATTCATGGAAGGGAATCGTGCTTTCTATCCTTACACTTTTCGGCAAATAAATTACGATATATTGTCGCCTGTTATTTTTTTCAGAATTTCCGTGAACAAAGATCTCGGAGCCAACAGTATATTAGTTTAGATGATAAAAAGCTTAGGGTTGACCGCAAAGAGGAAACGATTATGAATTCAACCCTCGCATCTAACCTAGAATAGCAAGTTTACACAGGAAGTTATAGATTCTTAGGGTTTCTGTTTAACTAGCTTAAGGATTAGATGCATATTGGAAAATTAGAACATTCTGGAAATTTTCATGTTGTTTAGAATTAAATTGAATTTTTAAATGATTTTATCAAAATTAGACTAGATTAGTGATTTTACAAAGCAACATATAGATTTTTAAGGTTTCTGTCCCAGAAACTCAAGAATTAAATGTATTCTGGAAAATTACGATCTTCTGGAATTTTGCATGATTTTTAGAATTAAATTCAATTTTAAATGATTTTATCAAAATTAGGCCAGATTGGTGACTTTACAAAGCAATACATAGCAAACGTATTCCAAATCAGTTCAAAATTTTGCGGTAACATAATAATAATGAAAAAAACATACTGTAAGAATTTCATCAATTTTTATTACGATTTGCTACGTATTCCAAACCTATTAATAACTGGTTATTTCGAAAGAAAAGATCATAAAGCACATCTACTGTAATCCGAAAATCATGAAAAAATCGTAGTAGATCAAATATGAACCATAGTATTTTACCTCCAAATTTCAGCATTCGAAAATCAGTATATCTCTAGAAACTTAATTTTCTTCTAAAGTTGTTTTATTATAAAAAATTTGAAATACATATCAAAACCTCTTGAAAATTAATGAAATTTTTTCTACTGCATTCCAATAACATATGTTACTGGCTTGAAGAGAAAAATTCCGAAAAATATTAATTTTAATATGAAAAACCTTTACCACACGCAAAACGATACTTCGAATATAAAACCATATTGCTCTGTTTCGATGCTAGGTATTTTTTGTTCCCAGAATTTATGTGGGTAAAGTTTTAGTGGTCACATCAGCTTTTTCTTGCTGACATCAGCAAAATCTTCTCTTGAAAATGGTGTTCTCTCTTTCTCTCTCTACCCTCTCTCTCCACTAATCATAATATCTTTCTCTAATTAATGCTTATCCCCTCTTTTGTCTCCTACCTTTACCCACATAAATCCCAAGTAAAAAAAAAAAACCCGGCATCCAAACAGAGCATATAGGAAAATAACTTTTCAAATTTTATTCCACAGAAAATTTTAAATACATTTAAACTAATGATCGGGAAAGTTTCGTGACTTTTCGAATCCGTTTGATATTTATTAAGGTTTAATCAATTTTAAAATAATTAAAAATATGGTTAAATTAATTCAAAAAATCATGAAATTTCTTGGATGATCTGGAAATATGGAAAAAAGACTAGAAACAAAATTTCATCCAATTTTGACTTGTTTTGCTATATATTGGATTTTATTCTTCTAAAAATACCCATTTTCTGGGTTACCGTTCGAAGAACGAAATCGATGTCAAAACGAATCAAACTTGACTGAAAATTTGGGTTTTCAGAATTTTTTTATTGTATTTAAATCTCAGCAAAAATCAGATTTAGAAAAATCTCATGATTTAAACTACTTGCTTTGAAAATCGAGTTTAAACCCACATCGAAAGAGATTTGAAAGAAAATTGATTTTTTAATTATAAGAAATTAATTTTCCAGCAAAAATCTGGATTTAAGAATAATATGGTTCATACTTCATCATATCAAAATTTCAATAAAAAATACATCCATATGCATCATGTATGAAAGAAAACCCAAAATTCTAACCTAACATGCTTTCCTAGATCTTATATTACAAGGAGGATGAATACTAACCGTTGATCGCTCTCCTTGTCTCTAGGGTGTTATATCCGAGATATACGCTTTGACACACCCTTATAAACGCAATAGAAAACCCCAAAGATTGATCAAATAATCTCCAATATGATGTATATAGAAGAATAGAAGAAGAAATATGATTGAACTTTGAAGAAGATGGAATATGGAAGATGAACCAAACCACCCAAACAAAGTGGGACGATTTTTCTTGATTGGGAGGCCAAGTGGGACGTTTTTTGGATCCCCCTCCATAGGGCTGTGCTGGTTTTTTTTATAGAAAAAATGATCGAGTTTGATTAGAATAGGAAGCTTTCAATGTGAGGACTCCAACTTTAGTTAGTTTCTAAGTTTACACCTCAAGCTCCCTTTCCTTTTAGTTTCCAATTTGTATTTGATTCTAATTGCGATTCCTTGCAAGCCAAGGCATTCCAGAATATTCCATATTGCCTTTTTTGAAAACCCTCTTATGTAAGCAACCTTTCCCCTTCTCTTTCTTTTTTTCCTTTTCTCTTTTTTTATTTTTATAAAATCCAACTCATCCCAACCAAAGTGGGATGCCCAAGCCATGTGGGGCCACCCATGTGGGGCGCCCACTTAATGTGGTCGACCCACATGGGTCTCCCCCATTTGGGCTTTAAATCCAATGGGCTTTATTATGGGTATTTTGGGTTTTTACGATAAAATGAATAGAAATATTTTAAATTCAAATTTTATATGGAAGAACCTAACTCATATAACATTTATGGTGCAGTCCCAACACATGGTTGAACCGCCCTCTTTAGAAAAAATAACCTTTTGGACCAAAATACCCCTATTTGACCAATACGCACCTAAAAACGACCAAAATACCTTCAAATTGGATGACCCTTATTGCTCTGTTTGGTTGCCGGGTTTTTTTTGTTCCCAGGAGTTATGTGGGAGAAAAAAATACCCTGGGAGATAGGTGGGAAAAAAAAAGTCCTGGAAGTATCCTGGTAAAATAAAAATCCCATGTTTGGTTATGTGGGAGAAAAAAATACCCTGGGAGATATGGTGGGAGAAAAAAAAACCTTTGTTTGGTTCCTTGAACTGTTGGGTAGAAAAAAAATTCTTCTCAAGCTTATTTTTGGTTCCTGAGTTTATTTTTGTTCCTGGGGTTATCTTGGGATGGGATGAAAAGGCAATCATTACAAAAGTGGGATTAAAAAATTCACCCCACAAGTAATCATTACAAGAGTGGGTTTAAAATAAACCTAGTGCTAAAAGGCAACCAAACATGGGATGGGACCAAAATTTAACTTACTCTCCCACAAAACTCCCAGGCACAAAAAAAACCCAGCAACCAAACGGAGCATAAGGGGAAAGTTACAAATGGAAAGTTTTCATGGTAAAACTTCAAAAATAGAAAGTTTTTAAGTTCGCTTCTCTTGGTGGGTGATATCAAGCAGGACCACTTGAAATCCCCTGAAAATGCCCATGACACAAAATTTTCAAGGAAAGTAAAACCCCTGAGAAATTCTAAATTTACTAGGTTTTTCAAAATTCATGAAATTACTCAAGATTTATCAGACACAACCTGGGGATCAAATGAGATACATCAGAAATGACCAAATTACTCCTAGGGTGCAAGAATTGATAAAATTAGGGAAAACCCTGAGAAATTCCAAAAATAGGAGGTTTCTTAAAACACTTTAAATCATTCATAATTTCTCAGACATACTTTCGAGATAATCTCAGACACTTGGGAAATGACCAAAATACTCCTGAGGTGCAAAAATAGAGGAAACCTTGAGAAACTCCAAAAATAGCAGGTTTTCTTACTTGTTTGGAAACTTGAATTCTCTTCTTCCAGAAGCTAATGGAACCCCGTAGAGACATTCAGGATTGCGAATCAACACTAAAACACCTAATATGAGGTGAAATTCATCCTAAAATGCAAGAATGCATCCCCTAATGCAGAACACTGACCTGTGGACTTAACTGACCAACCAAATCTTTCGTTTTTTAAAGTATAGCAAAATGGGGGTGTCTACAACTGTCCTCGCACATGTTTGCGTGGAAGATTGCATTATGGATTGGCGAGGTCGACGACCACGATTTGTAGCTTCCGGAGGTCCTCGCCTTTGACATCATGGATGATGTGACAGGGTCAAGGTTTGTTTACTGAAGACAGTGCCCAGTCCTCAGTGGAATCCACTACCACTTGCTCTTAAAATCAATCCGTCAACAAATATATATATTTTTTGAATTGTACCAAGATTATATTCAAGAACTAAGGGGGCGACAGAGAATGTCGGCCCCAAGTATACAGCGAAAACAAAACAAGGAAAAATCGGGCCACCAAACATTTTTTCCGTCGACGAACATAAAAGCTCTAATTTGCTTCGATGGGATTTTGAAATGTGTTGCTCAGTGATTGCCGATTGGATGGAGGTCCAGGTAATACCTGGGTCTCATTGCAAACGACACTATCATTGTTGTCTTTGTCATTCTGGTTCCGTTTCTTATCGTCTTTCTTTTGGGTGGAAATTTAAAGCCATAATCATATCTCAAACAAAAGCTCAAGGAACATCAAGCACTTGTTTTGAAACTGGTTTTGCCCAAACTCCAACTTCTCGGAAAAATTCGATGATTATCATCATTTCTTTTCCTAAGGAATCCTCCGTTTGGATTCTTTCGCGAAGAGCCGCCCAACCAAAGGTACACACTCTAGAAGGAGCCTGGATTGTCCATACACTAGCTAACTTACTATTGGAGCCTGGATTGTCCATACACTAGCTAACTTACTATTGGATTGTCCATACACTAGCTAACTCTAGAAGGAGCCTAGATTGTCCATACACTAGCCTGGATTGTTTATACTCTAGACGGAGCTGCCCATCCAAACGTACAATTAAATCAGACATGCTTGATGATGCATGCCAAATTGTCAACAGTCGTTTGATGTTTTTAAACCAATATCGACGACTGTCTTGATTATGTGTTGGTTTCTAAGTGTGTATTTGTGCTTATTCTAGCATTCTTAAGGCTTCTTTAAACTCTATCATTTACATATGTTTCCATGATTTTACAAGATTTCTACTGAAATTTCCAACTGAAACCGAAACGTTTCCATTTCCACGGCAACCAAAACCGAAATTTAAATCTTGGATACGTCAGAGGCCTTAGTAGAGGGGAATATTTCTCTAGTGTCTCCCCCCTCTTCTTGTCAAGGTTTTAAATGTCGGTTTTGGCCATTTCGGTGGAAATTTTGGCCGAAATCATGTAAAATTTAGACAAAAAATTCTTTTCTTTCGTTTTTTTAAAAAAAAATTTCCACCAACATGTATAAAATTTTGGTGCAAATTTCGGTAATTTCAGTGGAAATTTTTAACATTTCGGTAAAATATTTGTAAATAAGGATGAAAAACGAAATTTTGGCCGAGAATTCATATTTGGGTGAAATTTTAGGGAGATTTTTTGGAAATCATGTAACATTTCGACTCAATGTACTTTTGGTGTCTGCCCTGGCCGAAATCTGAAATTTCGATCGAAATCTGAAATTTCGATCGGCATTTCGGCCGAAATTTAGAACACTGCTTCTTTTGCTTCTCTTCCTTTTTCTTTTAAAGTAATCGACCAACAACGTAAATGGAGGGATTGGAGATTTTGGAACAGAGAACGGGGGAATTGGATTTTGACCAACCGATAGAGAATGAAAGGGATTTTGGTTTGGAGGTGATCAGATGATGAGCTGTGGAATTTTTAAAAAACACATGGCCTTTTTTGTGAAAAAACTAGAGGAAATATGTAGGAGAAAACATGAGGAAATGGTGAGGGGGAAACTGCGGTGTTTTATTTGAAAAAGTGCCGTCATGCAAATCCCCATGATTTCACTTGCAATGAAAGGAAAATACTATTGGGCTCCCATCTCTCGACGTTAAACCTTTCCTTGCACGTCTCGTCCCCTCCATTCTCATGCTATCACTCCAATCTCGCAATATCTCTCATTCTCTCCCTCTCTATTCCCCTTTCTTTCTCGGTTGCCTCTCTCTGATCAGATCAGATCCCCTTCCCGTCTTCTCGGAACAAAGAATACAAATACAGTTATCAGGAAAATAAGGATGCCATTCAAACAGCATAAAACACCGTTCCTGAAAAATACAGGATGCCACCCAAACAATGTAAACCCTATTTCTTAGAAAATTTTTCACCTTTTTTGGTACGTAAGGTGGGATTCAACCTTAAAACAGAGAAAACTTTTCACGGTTATAAGCTTAGTGAATTTGAAACTTTCAGTGATTGAAAAATCAGCGCTTGCGGACACCCCCTTATACAGATTTTAAATACCTACAATATTATATTGGAGATTATGAATATTCTAAAAGTAAATATACATGCTCATTTTCCGATGAATTCCTAGGTTTTGACACCTGATTCACTCTCTCTCTCTTTTGAATGGTGACAACTGCTTCACTTTTTCCTTGTATGAACACAATTCATACATACATACGTACATATTTTTCTTGTTGCATTGAATTTTTTCATTTGTTTCGTTTTCCTATCATGTTTCATTGTTATCTTCTTTGTTTCTTCCTCTCTGCTGTGTACTTTCAGATTAAAGATGAAGTTAAAAGTGGCTTGGAATTTATAAATTATACGTATGATGTATTTGGGTTCACATTTGAGCTGGAGCTATCAACGGTATGCAAATTTCTCCTAGCATTTCTCTGCCATCTTTCACCTTTTCATGCGTAAGCATGATGACCATTGAAATCATTTACAAAGACGAGTTTATTTCGTAATGTTATTCACTGGAATCTTTGCTTTTCTATTTTTTGTTACGATTGTCTAGTTAAAAGAACCTGGCTTTTCATCATATACATGATTAATTTATGGATTCACAATGCCACATTTGTAATATCCCGGTGCGTTGATCTGTGCTTCATTTTTGGCACTATAGCTATGTCCTTGCCTATTATTTGATTGCCAAGAACAATAAAACCCTCTTTACTTTGGTATTTCATAGTTCGGAACCTCACAACCAGTTACCACTCAAGTACAACTTTACAACCCACAGAGATCATAAGTAATTTGCTCTATTTGTGGTCTGATTGGATGCACCATAGAATCTTCTTTATCTGTTTTCTTTTTATCATGCAGGAAAAATATACCATATAGCATGAAAAGATATCCATATGAGTTTATTGTGCGTTTCTTTTATGTGAAAACGAACATTTATATTTTTTTCCATCCTGCAACATATATCAATTGTGTACGATATAAAATAGTCACAAAAAACGTTATCATATTGTGCATCCAATCGTGAAAATGTAGATACCTAAGTTATAGATCTGATGTTGTTGTTCGATTGGTGTGAAGAGAGACAATATCAATGTCTAGGATTTTTCTCTAATACCACACAGGGTTTCAATCCTGAAGTTCACATGCATGTAAACTGGGAAAGGGTTGGTTACTTTACACATGCTAGTGTCGGGAAGTGGGAGAAAGGGGGGGGGGGGGGATGGGCGCGCCGCAGAAAACATATAAATGAAGAAATTCCTAAACCATTCACAATTCCCAAAATATACATACAAATAAACCTTTTATACAACAACAATAAGTACGTGCAAGTTCATTATTTTATCTTGCAAGAGGAGTTGGTCCCATACAATCTTTTGGGTTCTGTAAATATCCATTGACGGTATGATTAGTCTGTCTAATATGGTTTTCATCTTCAATGATTAACTCATTCAGTTTCTTTGCACATGTCTGACAATGATGATGTATAATTAAACACATTGCTTAATTAAATTTTGTAGTAATCCCAAAATAATGGTTTTTTTTCCGTTTTAGACTGGTTGAGTTCATAAATTGAATTTTATATTGCACTTTCCATAAAATCTTCATTATCAGTGACACCATCTTTTGTGGAGTCTTATTTGCTTCCTTGTAATTGTGTACAATTTCTAGCAAATATATGATACCAATGGAAAGCATTGGTTTTTCAGATTTTATGTTTTAATTGGATTCTTGTTTTACAATGTAGAGGCCAGAGAAATACTTGGGAGACGTTGAAACATGGGATAAAGCAGAGGCTGCTCTGTCGGAAGCATTGAATGAGTTCGGTAGGCCATGGCAGGTGATTGTGCACATATTTTTCTTTTTACATTTTCCCGTTTGTTTGCATTTTGACTATTTCATTGTTTCTGTTAGATATATAATCTTGTTAATAATGATATTTGTTGAATATCCAAATCAGAAATGCTTTATATCCTTTGTTCTTCCTAGCTTCCTCAAATAGATCACTCACATCCATGGACTTCGTTTTTTTTCTTTGTTATGTCTTTGTTGTTTGTGCGCTATCAATCGATACTGCATGCCAAAAATATTGTGTTTTTATGGTCTATTGTATATTTGTACGGGTACATTTTCAATCTTTATTGTATGTCAGAGGAACAGGTGCTTCTCTTTGCCTTTTAGAAAAAGAGCTTCTCTTTTGCATTTGTTAGATAATTTATTTCATTTAATCTTATATTATTACAATCATCCCTAATTAGTGTTTTTGTCGAACACTCAAAGGATACACAGAATAAAATAAGCACTAGAGTAGATAAACATAAAAGAATCCTAATCTAACTTAAATATGTCATCCATCCTAGTTGCCGCATCCATCACCTGGACGATCCAACAGTGAGGTCTCATGTTGTCTAACATGTCCATCGCATGGATGATCCAACGGTGAGATCTATTATATTCTAACGTGCCCCCGCAAACGTATGTGGGTAAATCAACATAGTTTAATTACAATAAAATATCTCAATAAGAAAAGTTAGATGAATCTTCTGATCTAACGTGCAGAGTTGAAAGTTGATTTGTGGATGAGTGTTTGTTAATGATTGTGATTTATATGCATGGTCCTTGATGAAGAATGAGTCGTCGCCTGGGAGATGAGCCTCGAAGTGGGTCTACGAAAGCTAAGGGGTCTCCATTGACTGCTGCCTCAATGGGAAAGATGGGCATCAATAGGTAAGTCCTCATGGAGCAGTTTTGGGTACCGATCCTGATGGGAAATGAATTATACACCTTTTCTCGTGAGCTGGTTTGGATACCAACCCGCATGGGAATGGAATTACATTTTTTCTCATGGGAATGGGTTACTTTTTCAGGCACATACCTCAAGCGAAATGAGGCACCTCAACTGGAATGGACCAAAATAAGAATTAGGGTTTGAAGAAATGGGCCTCGACAGGTGAATCCTAATGGGCCTGTTTTGGATACCGATCCTCATTTGAATGGGTCAGTTTTCTGGCACCCACCTTAAGGGAGCTGAGGCACCTCCTCTGAAATGGGTCAAAATGAGAAATTAGGATTTAAAGAAGTAGGTCTATATGGGTGTCCTTATGTGTTGGTTTTGGATGTCAATCCTCATGGGGTCGGATCACTTTTTTAGGCATGCACTTCAAGAGAGTTGAGATACCTCCACTGAAAAGGCCTAAAGTAAGAAATTAGGATTTGAAGACTTGAAAGAACTAATGAAGTAGAACGACAAGCGGCTGGTCGTGGTGGCAGTGACTTTTAGTAGCGACATTGGGAAAAGCATGACGACTCTAAGAACATGAAATTTTGGATTGTAAGGGGTCTGGAAATCCTCTTCTTATTCTTCTTTTGGATTGGGGTTGGGAGGGGGTGGACGGCGGGCGCATTAGATAAGGGGAAAGGGTTGTTTGCAAGAAATTGTGGGGTTTTTAAAATGCAAGGGGAAAATTGGAATGGAAGGGTTGGCATTGTCATTTTTGTGGCTGGGGATTTTGCTAAAGGCGGAAAGGAGGGGTGTAGTAAGTAAAATTGGGGGTGCTGTTTTTTTTTTTTTTTGAAGAAAATGATGAGAGGGGGTGCTGTTTTTTCACCTTCTTCTCTTCCCTCTATTGTTGTAAAAGCCAAGGAAGATGCTTCTGATGGAAGTAATTCAGTGGGGATGGGATGTGGTTGGTGTGGGTTTTCCAACTGTGTGCGGCAATGACGGATGTGCTGGGGCAGGGGTCGTCGTTGGCGATGTCAGATCGTGATGACTCAGATGCTTCTCAGACTTTCCCTTGAGCTGCTTTCTGCTGCCAAAATTCTGCAACAAGCGAATTACAATAATCTTCTTTGCCAGTTCCTCTCGTTTCATCATCTTCTCCCTGTCACTTCGTTATTGGACATATCTTCTCCAAATACGCTTTTACAACTCTCAAATTCTTCTAGTCCATGGTTTCCATGGTCTATTCAGATTTCACTCCTCCAGCAAGAGAATTGCCACCACTGGCATCGTCGTCGCTGTTGTCGTTAACATTGTTGTTGACGGGTTTCCATATCTAATTTGTATTGGGATTGAAGAAATGGTCTTCATTGATGGAAAACCTTGGTTTTTTTTTCTGGCACCTTTGGGAAATTTTCTCGCAATCTATATCTTCATGACCATGAGATATCTAGATGAGAGAGTGGCTGCACCAAGCCACAGTCTGTCGTCTCAGGTAGGTGCAATGACTTCCATATTCTTTGCTCGTCTAAAAGCCCCCCCCCCCCCCCCCCCCAACCGTATCAAGACATTTAGTAAACAAACAATCTTCTGGGAGAGTAGGCCCCTGAAGTAGGTGCTAAAAATAATCTAAGAGTTTATCCGCCCAATTGGACGACTCGACTGGCCGTCCATCGAAGAATGAGATGACTCATTGTGGTCAAGGCAAGGCCATGCCAATCTGCTTTGATTCCATGTTAGATATTTGTTTTTGTTTTATCTTAGATCATTATAATCACCTCTAATGACTGCTTATATGGAACACTGAAAGTGATAAACATAGAATAAGATGAACACTACAAAAGATAAACATAAAAGAGCTCTAATCTATCCTAACCACCTTTCATCAATCCTAGTCGCCTCACCATTCAAAAAAGAAAAAAAAATCAATCCTAGTTGCCTCGTCTATCATCCGGACGATCTGGATCTCATGAACTCTAACATGCCTACCACATGGTTGATCCAATGGTGAGATCTCATTATATTCTGACATATTTGATCTCACAGTACAGGTTAATCTTCTTGTTTCATATTTAACCTTGCTTATTAGTGGTCAGAAGTGATGCTGTTAGACATTGTTCATTTTCCTTCTACAATATCTTATATTAGATATAATTTCAAAAGAGCATACGATTTAGATACCGACTATACGAATTAAAGTTTATTTTAGACAAGAAGTCCTTATAAAATCCAGAATAAAAATTGTATTTAAAAAAAATAAGAATACTTGTTCACTTTTTACCATTCAAAAAAAAAAATAATAATAAAAATACTTGTTCACTTTTTATAGTATTATATGTTTTGCTTGTCATGAAAAAGTAATCATTAGAGTTTTTGCAATATCTGATAATTTTGTAAATGAAGTTTAGTTTGTATGGATTTCTGTAGATTTTGACTACATATATCTTTCAATGTTTTCTCTAGAACAACTCCTACTTGCTACTTTAATAGTTGAGTTTAATTTACAGATTAATGAAGGAGATGGTGCATTTTATGGGCCAAAGATAGATATTGGTATTTTTGATGCTTTAAAGAGGAAATTCCAGTGTGCAACTCTACAGGTTATTGGTAACAACATTGATTATAATTACATTTTCTGACAAAAAACTATCTTGGTTCTTATTTTATGATTATCTGGTTGCAGTTGGACTTTCAGCTTCCTTCCCGTTTCAACTTATCTTATTCGGCAGAGGATGAAGCTAAAAGGGAGCGACCTGTGATGATTCATAGAGCCGTCCTTGGATCTGTTGAGCGTATGCTTGCAATACTTTTGGAACATTTTAAAGGAAAATGGCCTTTCTGGCTAAGCCCTCGTCAAGCAATTGTTTGCCCTGTGTCAGAGAAGTCTCAACCCTACGCATTGCAGGTAAGCAGAAATATACGAGTGGTGCTGAATATGCTTAGTTGTTCTTCTATCATAAACATCCTCATGAGTGGTGCTGAATATGCCTTTTAGTGCATGCTTTTGGCATATAATGCTTAGTAGTTCTTTTTTTTCTTGAATGCCAATGCTCAGTAGTTCTTGTATCAGATTATCCTTTTTTTTTGGTTATTGCTGTTAGTGTTTGTTCTTTTCAAAACCTATTCTCTGTTACGATCCTTTGCCATTCTACATGCATGCATAATCTGTTTCCAAATTCTAGTAATAAAAGCTTTCCCTTTCCAAATGAGTACCATGCATATTGGCAACTCATTACACATTCATTTGAGTCATAAATATGAATGAAAGTAAACAAATTTGATCTGCTAATATTCTCCTACACACTGCTTCGAGACCTTTACAATCATTATTTTATTAACTTCTAATGTTTCTGAGACCTTACAATGTTGATTACGAATTCCAATGGATGTTGATGCTGTTTCATTTTATGCTTCTGTAGGTTCGAGATCAGATTCATGAAGCTGGTTATTATGTTGACGTTGATACAACAGATAGAAAGATCCAAAAGAAGGTATGTTTTTTGATGCATTCAGGCTGATTGTGCTATACTTATGTTAATATGACTAGTATTGAAACTATCTAAGTGAATGCAATTATCATACATATGTGCGCGCTTGCGTGCGTGCGATGTTTTGATACTGAGGCAAACTCACTTTGTTTTATATTTTTTACCAGCTGTAAAGGCTTCATTAAAAAAAAAAAAAAACACCAGCTGTCAATGGCTGCTGAGAGCTTCTTTGGAGCTGTAATTGCCTTTGACGGGTGGTTAAAACATTTGAAACAAGGAGAGTTCACCTCAATATCAAATTATGGTTGCACCAAATGCCTCGTTATCAAAACTTGGTTGCACCAATATGAGTCCCCTATTTATTAACATATTTATATATAAGTGCGTTCACGCGCATGCGTTGGTGCTTGCGTATCATGTTTTATTACCTATTCTTTGGAAAGCGTACATAATGATTCTCATGCATCGAATAAAGCTTGAAAGATTAAAGTTAGGAAAATGAGGCATGTGAAAACTACCAATTACTCCAAAAGCTTAAGCTGTTAGAGGTTGGTGTTATTTAATCTTTTATACTTTAGCACTCCCCCTCACGTGTGGTCCTTTTCAGGGTTGGTGGCACATGTGGCCCTTCTTTTTGGGTTGGCTATTGCATGTGGATTTTTAATATCAGGGAGTTTTGAACCCAGGCAATTGCTCTGCTACCATGTGAAAACTACCAATTACTCCAAAAGCTTAAGCCGTTAGAGTTGGTGTTATTTAATCTTTTATACTTGAACAAGGCACAACCATGTTTTAATAATTGCCCAAACCCATCTTGTCTTTTATTATTTAAAGAGCTGTCAATGATTATCACAGTTCCGTAAAACCTCTCACAAGCCAATTAGAAAAGAAAAAGCAAGCTGAGTTTGTGCAATTATTAAAACATGGTTGTGCTGATATCATTTCCCTAAGATTATCATACCGAACTTGAATACTTCAAAGAAGTTAAGGTGTTTGATTGCCTTGGATTCTTCCAATAATCCACATGATTTTCTATAGCAACTAGGAGTTTGTCAATACAACTCAAATTTCCTATTTCTAGACTATTTTGGGCATTATGCTTCCTAGGACTGGAGTGGGGCCCTGTGGTTGGTTATTGCGTTCCTGGTGTTCTCTTTTGCTGTTTTCTTCTGAATAAAATTGCCACGGCTTCAAAGGAGAAAAGCTAAACCTTTGTTTCTGTGTATGTTGTCTTCTGTTCTGGTGTGTTTTTATATGTTAGCTTTTAGTCTAATGGCAATGGTAACAAATTCTGAATACAGTTCCTAACTTTATTTGCAGTGGACATTGATAAATATTACCTATGATACGAAGGCATGTCTTTTTGTGCTCTAAAATATGAAAATCAAGCAAGAGCTGTTGAATGTTAATTATATTATATTTCTCCTTTGTAATATTATCTATTGTGGTCTGTTGACACACTTTTCTTTTGTTAATGTTTCACATGCACCCAATGCAATCATACTTTTGGTCTTTTTGCAGATACGAGAAGCTCAACTGGCTCAGTACAATTACATTCTAGTTGTTGGCGAGGAAGAAGCAAACACTGGACAGGTTTTTCAAATATTTGCTTCATCCTTTCGATATATGTTGCTTTATTAATACGTTGACCGTCATTTGCATTTTTTGATATGTTAGCTTATAGACTACTGTATTGGCATGTCTGTCCCATATTACTCATATGATAGCCATAGCATATTTTTTTTTAATCGCTATATTATTGAATACTGGTGAGTTTCAAAAAAAAAAAATATTGATACTGGTGTTCTATATTTATCGGATTTTATGCAGGTGAGTGTCCGTGTTAGAGACAAGGCAGAACATTCAGTCAAGAGTATGGAGGACCTCCTTACACACTTCAAAGAAGAAGTAGCAGCTTTCCATTAACTCTTTTTAACCCCACTTCATGAAGAGGAATCCAAAGCCAGGGATTATATATATATATATATATATATATATATATATATATATATATATATATATTAAAAAATGAGTGATTGTTCTAAGAAATTTCCATCAGTTTATCTATAATTTTTATTTTTATTGCCATTCAATACAGTGCCATTATGATTTCTGGTTGAACATGTAGAAAGTTAATTTATGTGTTTATTGTGGCATAATATGATGGAATTCTGGATTCCTTTGACCTTGTATTCCATTTTACATTCTGTTCAAAAGTGAGTTATTTTTAGACATCTTTTTACAGCTGATTTTGTTGATTTTTCTTAGTCCGTTGTATGAAATTGTTTGTAAATAGTAAATACCATGAGTTTGAAGGAGGAATTGGGCTCTTTGCGGAGCTCTATCGGGCATTTCAGCGAGCAATCAACGACATATAAATACATCTAAATGTATTTATGTGTTTATTTTGCTTGTTTTGGTATTTTGACGTCCTTATGTTTCAATCATCATGAGTTGGTTTGGAAGTTTGCACATTATTATCATGGCCGACTAGAAATTCATTTGCTCCAGTGGTTTTGGGGAAAAGGTAATGGGGATGGCCTTACTAGTAAATTTCTCATTTATGTTTTGCTTCATGTGGTCTTACTAAATTTCTCTAGCCGTTGAAAGTCATGCCCGGACCCAGTGGTAAACCCGGGTCTGTTTGGTTTGTGAATCTCGCCGGGAATGGGAAGTCAGAGGGGATTGGTGTAGAATGGCAGTCGAAGGACCCTATGAGGGTGGGGTTTTGAAGTACCGTTTGGTTGTACGGATGCTTACTTATAGTACTAGAATTTCGTTGGAACTAAATTCCCAAATGCCATTTCGTAGCAAGAATTTCGCAAGAAGATATGCGACGAAGCAGTGCTTGGAGCCTCATCCACTGTTTTAAAAGCCCATTCCTGTTGAAATTCTAATGAAAAAACTCGGTTTTGGGGGTTTGCCATTCAGTTCTCATTGGAGAGCCACGTGGGCCGACCGTGTCCCAACATTCTTGTGGGTGTTTTGACCATCGGGTTTGAAAAACACAACCGAATGACGTGCAGCATCTAAAATTCCCACCAAATTCTAATGAGATGCGTGGAAATTTTCAAGAAAACTTAGGCCTTTTAAAATTCTTAGGCCCTGTTCGTTTGATATTATGACAACCGATTGTCAGCCTCCAACCTATTTTTGGGCTCAAAATTAACTGAGAATCGGTTGCAACAATCCCAAAACGAGTAGGGCCTAAAAAATAAGTGTCTGATTCCATTTTTCTTCGTAATGTTGAATTTTTTTTTCTTTTGGGGTTGGAGTTGATGGTTGTTTCTTAACCCTATCTGTAGGATCTTTGCGAGTCGACCTAATTTTTACCAATTGAGGTCAATTTTGCAGATTTGACTCCACTTTGGCTGATCTTTTTTTTTTTTTTTTACCTTCTTCCTCTCCTTTTCATTTTTTCTGGTAGCAATTCTTCTTTTTACTTCTTCCTCTTTCTTGGCTGGTCTTCTTTTTCTTCTTCTTCTTCTTTGTGGTGTCAAATGCCGACACGGCGGTTCAACGAACGAATAAGTTAGAGATGGACGAATAAGTTACAGATAAAACGAGAGAAAAATTTACATAAAAAAGGAGAAAACGAGGGCAAAATTGTCTTTTAGACAATGCAACACCACTCCAAAGCAAGGTTTAAAATTTCGGTTTCGGTACCGGTTTCGGACCATAAAATTTCGGTGAAATATTAAATTAATATTAAAAAAACATATTTTTTGGGTCAAATTTCGGAAAAACCGAAATTTTGACCGAAATTCCAAATTTTCAGCCGAAATAAACGACCGTGTCGGTTTTGATGCATTTCGGTGTCGGTCTCGGTCAAAATTTAAAACCATGCTACAAAGACAAAAGACTTGACCATCCATAGGTAATTTCACTCAAAAGGAGAAACTTCGAAATAAAATTCCTATGGAAGTGATAGATTCACCCCTGTAGCGTATTTATTACTACTCATTTTACACTAGAAGAGGTGGCCCGGAGAAGAAAAAGGCAAAATCTTTGTTATTGGTAATTTGGTACCCGTGTATGGAGAATTTAATAATGACCCTCATTTTGACAGTGACATTTTCATAATATTTTGCTGTTTTGCTACCAACCGTTCAAATTAATTTATTTTCAATTAACTATTTCTCTACTTTCCCTATTAACAAAAAGCAACTCAAGAAAGACTTCGCTTTTTTTGTTGGGAAAAATACACACTTCGACGCTCTGTGGTTTATGTAGTTTCTGACACATTCAACTTAACCCCTAATGTTTAAAAAGTTACAAGTAGACTTTCAATTTGTGTAAGGTAGACCCCCTCAGTTGACCGTTCGTCCACAAATTGAAGGGTTAGGATGATCCTACGGAGCTGAATTTTTGGGCACACTCTATTTATGCTTTGTATCATCCAAACAATGTGGGCCCACTGTGTTTTTGGTAGTGTTTGGATTCGGGTATGGGGTTTGAAGGGGTGTAGGGGTCTTCATTAGCATTGATAGTGTTTCAAAAGAGGAGCCTACCTTACAAAAATTGAAACCACTGGGGTCTACTTGTAACTTTTTAAACATTAGAGGTTAAGTTGAATGGGTCAGAAACCACTGGGGGTCTAAACTCTAAAGTGTATTTTTCCCTTATTTGTTTTGAACGGCTGATGGAGTGATGGCAAAGATAATATAAAGGCTCTCAAGAAAGACACAGCTTTTTGGTGCAATCATTCTCTGATAAGAAAATAAGAAATACTCTCTCTCTCTCTCTCTCTCTCTCTCTCTCTCTCAAGAAACACACACATTTTTAAGGGAAACAAACTCCAATTCACGGAGAGGAGAGAGATGGTATGTTTGTGGGATGTGTTACCATATGCAGCAATGGTGAGTGTGGAATGCTTGGACGTGGGTTTGACTACACTGAGCAAAGCAGCCATGTCCAGAGGCATGAGTCACTTCGTCTTCGTCGTTTACTCAAATGTCCTTGCCACTACCCTCCTCATTCCTCTTTACTTCATCTCCCAAACCCATAGGTCTCTCTCTCTCTCTCTCTCTCTCTCTCTCTCTCTCTCTCTCTCTCTCTCTCTAAACTGCCACTAATTTCTCTCTTGCATCTCTTACAGAAGGCGTCCTCCAATCACCTTCCGACTCCTCTGCAAATTCTTCTTATTGGGCTTAACTGGGTCTGTATTCTCTCTGCCAAAGAACACAACAATACGCCCCCACTTACCAAATTATTTACAAGATTGCCAAATCATATATGCATATCTTGTATTTAATTTGCCACAAATTCGTTATTCCTGGCTAGGCTGTTAAGACAGATTATAAGTTATGTTTTTAATTTTTCCTTTTACAGGATTACAATTATGCAGAACTGTGTTTTCACTGGTATTAACTATAGTTCTCCCACACTTGGGTCTGCAATGAGCAACTTGATCCCAGCCTTCACCTTCTTGCTTGCTGTTGTTTTCAGGTTTTGTATTTCCCCTTCCCCTTCTTAAATGAGAAGAAAAAAAATAGTATTTTTTCCAATTTTGAATATTCGTTTATAAATTTCCTACATTGGTAAGAGAGAAATTGTAGGAGCTTTCCTCTATTTTGTGTCTTAACTATCAAAGAAAATGGTGATGGGTTTTCTTTCTATTGAATGGGGGCTCTTGTTTCCATGCGAATACGGGCTCTGTTCTTGTAGTTTCCTAATGGGATTAAGAAAGAGATGAGGGTGTTTGGATTTTTTCTAAAATTGTGGGACTCTCTATCTCTTGTAGCTCCCTAGTTAGACTATGAGGTAGGGAGGGAGGGAAGGGGGGGAGGCCTATTTTATCTAAGATATTGTTGTATCTCATGCAAAAGGGGAAAATATAAAGAGCTTTCCATGTAGAGTAGAGAGACAACTAGGGTTTTCTCTTGGATGTGAGGATAGCTCGGGTTTGATCTTTCGGGTTGTGAGCATTGAGCATGTAAGAATTGGATTAGGGGGTTGGCGATTATCTCCATGTAATCTCTTGTGCTTGTTGCTCATAGTGGAAGATAACTTGTCTCACATGAATGTAGGTAATATTTCCAAACCGTGTAAACTTGTGTATTCATTGCGTGAATGGTGGTTTTTTTTTACTATTTCGATCATGTATGAGCTCTGCTTAAGCGCTCAACATGCAGTTAGCTCAAAACATGTTCATCATGTGGCCGAGCGAAGCGCACACATGACCGCAGTGGAACTCCCACCATACGTCTGTACAAGACAAAACCAAAAACATCATTAACCTGTGATCTCAATGAAAGTGAGAAACGAGGCGTATGTTTTCCGAGTTATAGCAGTCCTATGTTAGGCCCGACAAATTATTATAACACTGGTTAGGATGAGTTCCTCCGCAATCAGTGCAGAGGAGCTTGGTGGGTTTTATCTGTCTGTTGAATGAAATTCTTTCATGGTGTGACTTGAATATAGTAGAAAAACACTCAATCTTCACTCAGGTTAGCCCAAGACCACCCAAGTCTTTGTAGAATTTAAATACCGAAATTGGGCACTTTATTACTCTTCAAAAGGTTCACTGAACTTATCTCTCCCCTGAATGGGAACAACTACGACTATGGAGAAAATGAAGGTTGGTGGATGGAGGAAGAGTGCTTGGAAGTGTACTGATCGTGGTATGATGAACTTCTAGTTTAGAATGTTTTGTATTCCATGCCGTCCCATATTGGACATTGCTTCCCAGTCATAATTGAAGGACATGGAGTGGTGGTCGATTCAGCTAGGAAATAAGAGTTTTCAACAACAACCAGTTTTGGGAATGAGACCGGATTGAAAATATAGCAGATGCAACTTCATCAACTTCAGTTGGCGCAGATTCCACCGACGGTGCTACTCGCAGTAGAAACTGAAATCAGATGCATCGATTAAGAGGGGCCTTCTTTATAACTCCTCTGGCAAGTTTCATTTCTTACCAAAGGATGCTAAGGAAAACGATCCTTGTTCTTGTTCCAAGGATTCAAGTGGTGGCTTGGGTTGGCCCCGTGAAGGGGGAGCTCATCGAGGTCCCTTGAGAGATTCCGTGACTGTCGTTGGATCGAGAATAAAAAGTAGAACCAAAAGCTACCCACTAACTTTGGTCATATTGTTTTGATAATGTTAGTGGGTAGCTTTTGGTTCTACTTTTTATTCTCGATCCAACATGGTCGTTCCATCATAAATTGATATTAGAGCCAACATGGTTGTTAGAATGCCATTTAGTCCTGATTCTAGTGAAGAGATTCAAGAAAACAAGGAGGTTACCGTATGAATTTAGCAAAAAGAAGAAATAAGTGTTGAATTAGTTTGACAATAAGGAGAAAAATATGACCAGGAGATGAGATAGCAATTTGCACAATTCGGCGCCGCTCTTAATCAAACTCATGCGTAATCAAGAGATGACTTAAAATCCGGGTGCATCACAACATGTAGATATCAACTGCCTTCCAATCAGTATCCCCCTTAGCAACAAACTCAGCCCATGAATTGTATTCCACAAGAGACTAAACGAGGGGTTAAAATCGAAATTCTCGAATTTTGTGGTAGATTGAAAGCTAAAGAGTATCTTGAATGAGTAACCACGGTGAAATTTTCGATAACAAGGAGGTACCAATGCATAAAAGGGTGTCATTAGTTGCTTTGAGGCTCAATGCTATGCGTTGACATGGTGGCTACCAATGAAAATTCAAAGTGCTCAGTTGTTTCAACTGATTATAACTACTTGGGAGGAAATGAAGAGATTGATGCAAGAGGAATTTGACCTTTTAATTATGAACAATCTTTGTCCGAGCAACTCCATATGCTTACTCAAGGTAGAAAGATAATTGTTCAATGTGCAGAGGATTTCTATACTCTTAAGAAGGAAGGGCATTGGTTGAGACATAATGTATTCTCTTCTATGTATTCTATTGGAGGACATAGAGCCAAGCTTATCATAGCTTTAGCCAAGGGATTAGGTTTAGGGTGGGGGGATGGGAAGAGAGAGGGGTTCTTGAGTGGCATCGGGTTAGAATTTGATCTCTATCCCATCCCTTCTGGTGCCTCTATAGGATTATCAGAAAACAAATTCCAGTGTCTTCAAGTCCTTTGTTTTGGAAGACTGTTTTATTTTTCAGGTAAAGGCTGGTAGTCGCATATGGACCTCTGATCCTAGAGGATTCTTATTGGTCAGATCACTTTTCAGGTTCCACCCTTCGGCCTCATCCCTCCCATGGAAAAAGGTTTAAAAATCCTTAGTGTGTTCCCAAATTCAGGCCCTCAGCTCGACAATTGTGTTAAGCATGGTCAATATACATGACAAACTAAAAAGGCGCAATTTCAGTATGGCAAACAGGTGCATTCTTCGCTCTATGGAGGAACAGTCCATCGAGCACCTCTTTCTCCATGGTAGAGCATATTTCTACGTTTGGACCCGGGTTTTCGATTGGTTTGGTTTATGGTGGGTGATTTCCGACTCATTTATGGTGAGTTATTTAAGAAATTCTATGGTGAGTTGGAGGACCAAAGGCTTTGGATCTATGAGGACAATTCTATGGGACCTCATCCCTTTCACGGTGACGTGGAAGATTTGGAGAGAGAGGAATGCACTGACCTTCTGAGGATAGACATCCTTCTTTGCATTAGTTATCGAAAATCAAATTTAATGTGGCGAAACATCCTTCTTTGCATCAGTTATAGAAAATCAAATTTAATGTGGCGAGTTGGGCGATGTGATACAAAGCATTCTAGGGATACTCCATGGACAGCATTCCCAGGAACTTGGAGACAAGCATGATGGGCAGACTTCCTATTGCTATGATGGTGACAGGCTGACAGCTAAGTGGACCCCCCCCCCTCCTTTCCCATGATCTCGAACTTAACGTCGATGGTTGCAACCTTGGCAAAGCTGACGTTGGAGCAAAGTTAGGGATCCCGAGGGTGCGAACATCTTTTCTTTCTCTGGCATGACTGGCTTAGCAGATTCGACTAAGGCCGAGGTTCAGGCTCTCCCCTTTGGTATGAGTATTCTCTGTGACCAGATGGATGCCACTTTTGAGGTGTAAGGGGACTCCTCTAATGTCATTTGGTGGACTAAGGGCAATAGTGATGGCCCATGGAGATTAGCTAAATTTTTGGATGAGATCAGAGATATGTGAAGGGGGAGGAATTTATCTTTTGTTCATATTCTTAGAAGCGCCACTGATTTGGCTGATCGGCTTGCCAAATCAGGCATCTTGAGGGTTCCTTGTATTTTGGGCAGGGATTTGAATTTAGTAATCCTTTTTCCCTTTTTAACATACGTCACTTTTAAAGAAAATTGAATTCTTTCAAAGAAGGAAATTGTAATGAAACACTACCATATTAAAGAAAAAAATATAAAATGGCGGGTTGTCCATTGTCTAGTTTAGTGGACCTCTGGACTAGCTAATTAGGAAATTCTGATGACATAATTGAATTACTCTGCCCAATGTACACTGGTGAGCTTTTCCTTGCAATTTGATTAACTTCTTAGCAAAAACAAATGTAGTGGTTTTCTTTCAATGAATCTTTTAGATGGAAATCTCAATCAATATTTTACTTAGCAAGAAAAGAAAGAAAATTTCCTTCGATAGGGATCCTATCTTTAAATAATTTATCCTTTTTTTTAATTCTGTGGAACAATGGTTGTAGGGTCGAAACGGTAGATATCAAAAGCTCTAGCAGCCAGGCTAAATTCCTGGGCACCATGATATCTATCTCAGGAGCAATGATAGTCACTTTCTACAAAGGCCCATCAATTAGGCTTTCACATCATCATCATCCTGAACAACAATCACCTCCTAATTCCTTGACAGCAGAGAACTGGGTTCTTGGAGCCCTATTCCTTGCAACTGCTTCCCTATCCGCGTCAGTATGGAATACGTTTCAGGTAAAATCAATCAGTAGATTCCAAACGGAATCCCATTCCTCTCGCCTGCAAGAACTCGCGTAGAAGAAAATAATAATACTACTGATTCCTGAATTTCAGGCAGCAACTGTTAGAGGCTATCCGGCGGAATTGACCATAGTATTATTTAATTGCTTCTTTGGGACAATTCAATGTTCAATAGTCTCTCTGATTGCAGAAAGAGATCCAAGTGCCTGGATATTAAGGCCTGATATGGAGCTCATCTCTATCGTGTATTCAGTAAGAAATTGCAAAGCAGACCGTGTTTTGATTCCAAAAGTTTTATGATATGATTTTATCGGGTTTTAATAACTTGCACCCTAAAGATGACCAGGGCTTAATGTAAACCAGTATGTCTTCTCTGTAGGCAGTTTTTGGGAGCGTGATCACTTGCAGTGTTCAAACCTGGTGCATGCACAAGAAAGGACCTGTTTTTGTGGCCATGTTTAAGCCCTTGGGGATTGCCATTGCAGCCATCATGAGTGCCATCTTTCTTGGGGATACTCTCCATCTTGGAAGGTACACACACACACACACAGACACGCTCTCTGTCTCTCTCTCCATCTTTTTTTGGTAGATCAGTTGATATTGGACCTATGATCTCAACATTGCGATCTTGACTGCCACTCAGCCCTTAGTGAAAAACTGGTATAATCCTTGGAAACATGTGCTAAACTCGTGGGAACATTGGTACTTTCAAAACACACTTGGTTTCAAGTCTTACGGGAGTTATGCCTTCCCCATCTACACTGTCAACTGTTAGGACTTCAAAACTTAACAATTGTTCAGAAAGCCTGAACCCCAAGACTTGATCAACCTTTCTCAAAAATTTAAATTCACAACATTTAGTTCCACCGACCAAAACTGGTTTTCAAACGAAGGTTCAGGGAAAAGACTAACTAAACTCTGCAAATAATGTGCTAAAACTTAAAATTAAACTTGAGATTCTTTTTTGGTTCTTCGTTTTTATTTCTTTTTCATGGTCAAGCTTGGTTTGGCAGGATCCCTACCAGTATATGAGTGAAAAAATAATGATCTTGCAAAAAGTCATTAGCATTCCCAATAAAACCCCTTCCGCTACTGTGTTGAATTAAGGTGGGAATTTACAAGGGAGAATTTCATCTGAGTTAACATCAGGCTTGAATAAGAAACTGGAGCTGCATTTGTTTCACGCCTTGTGTGATTGACCTCCAGTTCCATAGCTGATCAAGGATCATGGAAATGTTATCTGCGAGAATCTAACTATCCACATGCTAATAATCTTTTTTCTTGATTATTTGGGTAGTGACTAGAGAGAGTCCATAGGCATTAAGATGTGAAATTTTTATCAATGTCAATTATGATAGCTTGTGAGACAGTAGGGTCCTAATGATAAAGATGGGTTCGGTCTTGATTTTGAGTCGCAATTGTGCAAACAGGGTTTCCATCATCTTAACACACACACACACACACAAGGTTGAGATTATTGCTAAAAAAAAAAAACCTACAAAATCTTCACTTTATACCTTGATTGGGATTGAGAGGTTCTCTAATAACTTCTGTCACTTCCATACAGGTCATATAGATCCAGTAAAGATACTACTAGAGCTGATATTTACCACCCCTTTTGGTAGTCTGTTTTAATTGCCTGTCATGATTCCGTACGAGTTGTTCAGGCCAATAAAGGAGACTAAAATTAACAGATTATCAGCTCTGTTTTTTTTTTTTTAACCTAACAAAGAATGATTTGATTTTTTGCAATTGCTTTCATATACTAGGAAAAAAACAGTAGACATCATATTACTGCTAAAGGACCTTAGGACCCAAGTCTTTAGTACTCTCTAATCTGTTTGACATCTACAAATAGGTCTTATAGCTCACTATTGTAATTGCTGGAATCCATACCAATCCATAGGGAACTGAGCAGACCCAAGTCTCATACTTCCATTTTCAATTTTCAATTACTCTTATTACTGTTAATAGGGGAATAAAATGATACGATGAGATATGGACTTCCTGTGTTTTGAATGCAATTTGTGTAATTTGCTGGACTTGGTGTGTTTTGAATGCAATTTGTGTAATTTGCACTAGTTTAGATGGTAATTCATGGGTAACTTACAATCTAGAAAGACCCAAATTGCATTTTGGTTGTTCGTGGACACGCATCATTAACTAACCAAATTCACATAATCTTTTTCCTGTTCGTTTTTTTCTTATTTCAAAACTGCTTTTCCTTGTTAAGGTTACATACAAAAGAAATTCACTCATGGTTATGAATTGCTTTTTTTCCCTGTGCAGTGTGATTGGAGCACTTATAATAGTTGTTGGGTTTTATGGTGTGATGTGGGGGCAAAGCAGAGAAGAGAAAAAGGTCGATTATGGATTGAAATCTTCCTCTCAAAAGACGCCACTATTGCAAAGCAAGATGGAAATATAGAATTTGTAACATGTATCCACAAAGTGAAGATATTATCACTGCTTGTCCTAAAAAACAAAAGTGGAGATATTATCACCCTTAACTCAACTCAACTAAGCTTTTGTCCCAAACTAGTTGGGGTCGGCTGATGAATCCTTTAGAAAATTTTCATGAAGAAGGTGAAAGAATCTACCGATATTATCACCCTATTAGAATTTTTTGTAGGGGGTAAGAATTGTCACCCTATTAGAATTTTTTGTGGGGGGTAAGAATTGTGTGATTCATCTAAGTTAGAAGGCAGCAATGTTTAGGGAGATTGTATTTTCACGCCCCCTTTAGGAGGGATGTGCCCTCCTTTACGGTGAATTGTGGGCAACTTTAATACTTTTTGACATCAAATCATGTTAAAAGGGGGGGGGGGGGGGGGGGGGGGGGGGTGGGGTTTGAATTTTATTTAGGTAGCCCTATTTTCCCTAGGAGAAAGGTTGATGTGAACGGAAAATACCAAGTCTATCCGAAGGATAAAATAAACCTCGGCTAGCAGTCCCCATGGAGAACAAGCCCCAACAAGGCAATAACGTCAAAAACTGTGAACCAATCAATTCCTCATAAAGCTGCTGTAATTTCCTCTTTTTTAATCTATTTACTAAATGCTTTCTCATGAAGATATTGGCAACATGTTATAATCAGTATATAGGTAATATATATTGGCATCCAAACTTCAAAAACTAGCATATCATACGATCTTTAGTGGGATGAACCTCTAGATAGAAGGGTTAGGATCATCCCTGGAGAAGATTTTTTGGGCACAACTTTTTAACGTTGGGGTACAAAAGTCGAACGGCTTGACCTTATCACCACCATATATATATATATATATATATATATATATATATATATATGGGGGCCCACTTTGTTAGGATGATCCAAACCATTCATTTGAAAGTCCCTTACATAGATGGGGGGTGTACTAAAAATCAGCTCCATAGGATCATCCTAACCCCTCCATTTGTGGAGGACAAAATTGGACAGACACAAATCTGTCCCATTTTTGTCCTCCACAAATGGAGGGGTTAGGATGATCCTATGGAGCTGATTTTTGGTACACCCCTATCTATGATAAGGCCTTGCAAATGAATGGTTTGGATCACTCCCCAAAATGTGGGACCCATGTGATTGAGCAAGCTAGCTCATCATAAGTTTGGTGAGCTTAAGCTCACCAACAGTTTCCTCATATATATATATATACATATGAGAAAACGGTTTCTACACACATGTGTAGACAAGTTATCTACACACTAGCTTAAAATACAGTAGATGGCATATTGTTTGGGTGATCCAAACCATTCATTTGATTGGCCCTCACATAGATAGGGTGTCCATAAAAAAATCAGCTCCATAGGATCATCTCAACCCTACGATTTGTGGAGGTAAAATGGACATGAATAAACCTTAACAAATTTGTATATTTTTTGCCTCCACGGTTCGAGGGGTTAGGATGATCCTATGGAGCTGATTTTTTGTGGACATCCTATCTATGTGAGGGCCAATCAAATGAATGGTTTGGATCACCCAAACAATGTGGGCCTCCACTTTATTTTAAGCTAGTGTGTAGATAATTTATCTACACATGTGTGTAGAAACCGTTCTCTCTCTCTCTCTCTCTATATATATATATATATATATATATATATATATATATAGATATATATATATATATATATAGAGAGAGAGAGAGAGAGAGAGAGAGAGAGAACTGTTGGTGAGCTTAAGCACACCATTTTTTTCGTACGCTTAAGTTGTTATAATGCCTCCCATTGGTGCGCTTAAGCGGGACTCAGGACCCAAACATTTAGAAGAATAAGAGGCGTTAAAACAACTTAAGCGCACCAAAAAAATGGTGAGCTTAAGCGCACCAACAGTTTTCTCATATATATATATATATGAGAAAACAGTTCCTACACATATGTGTAGATAAGTTATCTGCACACTAGCTTAAAATACAGTGGGGGCCACATTATTTGGGTGATACAAACCATTCATTTTTAAGGCCCTCACATAGATAGGGTATCCGCAAAAAATCAGATCCATAGGATCATCCTAACCATCGAACTGTGGAGGCAAAAATTGGACTAATTTGTGAAGGTTTAAAGACATCCATTTTACCTCCACAAATCGTAGGGTTGGAATGATCCTATGGATCTGATTTTTTGTAGACACCCATATATATATATATATATATATATATATAGAGAGAGAGAGAGAGAGAGAGAGAGAGAGAGAGAGAGAAAACGGTTCCTACACATGTGTAGAGAGTTCTCTACACAGTAGCTTAAAATACAGTGGGGGCCCACATTGTTTGGGTGATCCAAGCCATCCATTTTACAGGGCCTCACATAGATAGGGTGTCTACAAAAAATCAGATCCATAGGATCATTCCAACCCTACGATTTGTGGAGGTAAAATGGATGTCTTTAAACCTTCACAAATTAGTCCATTTTTTGCCTCCACAGTTCGAATGGTTAGGATGATCTTATGGATCTGATTTTTTGTGGACACCCTATCTATGTGAGGGCCTTAAAAATGAATGGTTTGGATCACCCAAATAATATGGCCCCCACTGTATTTTAAGCTAGTGTGTAGATAAGTTATCTACACATATGTGTAGGAACCGTTTTCTCATATATATATATATATGAGGAAAGTGTCTCTAGTCTCTCCCCTAGATAAGCTTATCTACTCCTCCCTTTAAAAAAACACAGTGGGCCCACGTTGTTTGGATGATCCAAAGCATTCATTTGATAGGTCCTAACATAGATAGGGTGTGCCCAAAAAATCAGCACCAAAGGGTCATCCTAGAACTTCATTTTGTGGTGCCTTGTGGTACCCAGAATGGACACATATAAACGTATATGCGTCCATTTTGGACACGGTGTGCCCAACACATGTCATTTTCTCATTGCAAGTCCCGCTAGGTGGTACTCTTGGTCTCCTTACCATTTTCCAAATGAACAATAATTATACATAAATGAACATTAATATTTTCATACACGGACTCCCTCCGTTCAGATTTAGGACGCTCCAAAGGAAGTTTTGGCTACGTACGTTTGGTTCGTGATTCAAAATAATTTTAAGTAGAGATCCAATGGACACGGTTCACCCAACTGTTGTGCCCAAATCCTATTCATTAACGTTTGGTTCCATGGGACGGTATAGGTCCTCTCAATATTTTTTGAGTTGTGCAAATCTTCGTAACTAACCCTTCACTAAGATTCGATCTGAGTGTCCTTACCATTTCATAGAAACCCCACCTTTTCTCAAAATGGAAATGCTATTATTTTCAATTCTTGTTTACAGTGATTAGGAATTGTTGATATGAAGGATAGATAAATGTGACCGCCATTAATTAATTAGGTGGCTAAGATCATTCGAGATCACGGCTCACTATGGCCCACGGCTTTTAGAAAATGTTTGTCCTCCTAAATCAGAGTTAGGATTCAGGCCCTCTTTCTTCTTTGTTTATGATTTAATGATGTGCAATTAGATTATGTATGTCACTAAATATCCTCAATAATTATGATTTCAGAGAATTTTAGTAATGTTGGTGTTTTCCTTTCTTTTATATGATGTTTTTGCACTAATCAACCCATTAATAAATAAAAAGAAATCTCTCTTGGTTCAACGGAAATTATATTAAAAGTAGGCTTAATTAGTGTAAGAAGAAGACATACTTAGGCTTGAAAAGGAAGGGATTTGGGTTGCTTGAAAGGGAGGAAATGGACAGAAGTAAGCTTTGAGATAGCTCTTCCTCGTCTCTAAGCCATCCTCCCTTATGGTGAGCTAGCTTGCCCAATCACATGGGGGCCCACTTTGTTAGGATGATCCAAAGCATTCATTTGAAAGTCTCTTACATAGATGGGGGGTATACCAAAAATAAGCTCCATAGGATCATCCTAACCCCTCCATTTGTGGCGGACAAAAATGGACAGACACAAATCTGCCCCATTTTTGTCCTCCACAAATGGAGGGGTTAGGATGATCCTATGAAGCTGATTTTTGGTACACCCCCTATCTATTATAAGGCCTTGCAAATGAATGGTTTGGATCACTCTCCAAAATGTGGGACCCATGTGATTAGGTAAGCTAGCTCACCATAAGTTTGGTGAGCTTAAGTTCACCAACAGTTTCCTCATATATATATATATATATATATATATATATATATATATATATATATATATATATATAGGAAATCATATCACTATTGTTTTGGCTTATGTTCGTGAGTTATCCTGCCGATTATATATGTGGTGGGGGTTCTGGTTCTACTGAATTTCTTGATCAGCAAAAAAAACCCGGGAATTTCTTCTGTTACAACAATTCTAGTCATTTTCCATTTCTTTTGTCTTGTTGAAATAAATATCTGAGCAAGCCAACAAAAAAAGGTTAGGTGGTGGGTCTTTTCTTGTTGATGTGGCAGGGAGAAAAAAACAAAGGGAGAAAAAAACAAAAAGAGGAGGAAATTCACACCGGATCATAAGAAACATGGAATCCCCACCAAACGACAAAAACACTATGAAAAAGTGTTCTCCAAATAAAAAATCGTTGATTGGAATTGTTTTCCAGGATCCTTCTTTAGCTGATTTGTCTTTCTTGAATTTCAAGAAGAAAGATCTCCCCATACGCATTTTAATTAGATCGTAAGAGCTTTTCTGAAGGGAAATGATATATCCGACATCTTTATTTACTCAGGACAAGCCCCCTCTGCATTTATGGCCATGGTTTTAAATTTCGACCGAAATTCGGAATTTCGGTGGAGATCGACACCGAAACCACCAAAACCCGAAACAGTCATTTATTTCGGCCGAAATTTTGGTTTTTCCGAAATTTGACCCATAAAATCTGTTTTTTTTTTTAAATTAATTTAATATTTCACAGTAATTTCGATCGAAATTACTAAAATTTAATATTGAATAAAATATTATTTTCCATTTTTGTACCAGATTTCGACCGAAATTTCAGGGTCCGAAACCAGTAGCGAAACCAAAATTTTGAACCTTGTTTATGGCTACCCTTTTACATTAGAAGGGGTCTGTCACAAGTTATAAAAAAAGTGGCAGAATATATCACTTCCCTCCCGGAATTGGAATAGCCTTTGGCAGCCATTTAAGCAATGTAATAGCAGGGTGGGTTCACCTCATTATCAAAACATGATGTTCTCTCCTAAAACAGTCAGCCGTGAAAATAGAATGACAAAAATACCAAAATGACCAAATATCCCTATCTCATAAAAAATTATCAAAGTGTCATATATGCCTCATTAAAAATGACCAAAATTCTCATATCTCATGCGAAATAATAAAATACCCCTATCTCATAGAAATTATAAAACCCTCATGTCTCATTAAAGGGGGCGAGGTTTCTGAGATATCGCATAGTCTGATCAGACCACTAAAATACACCATTTTCTATGTTGTTTCACTCATCCAACCCATTCATTCCATAGGACCTCACAAATATAGGGTGTTCCTAAGAAACCATCTCCATACCATAATCCTAACCATTCAATCTATAAAGCACATTTTGTAGCTATCCATTTTAAACCTCCATAAATCATAATCCTAACCCTAACCTATAATCCTAACCATAACCATAATCATAATCATAACCTATAGAATGAATGGGTTGGATGAGTCAAACAACTATAGGAGATGGGGTATTTAGTGGGCTGCTCAGGCTCCACGATACCTCAAAAACCTTTTCTTGCTCGTAAAAATAAAGTATCCCTCTCATAAAAATACCCATAACTCATGAAAAATGATAAAAGCTACACCCACGTCGTAGAAAATGACTAAATTTTTCTGATCTCATTAACTTATCATAAAAATGACAAAAAATACACATATCTCATGAAAATTGATAACAATGCCCCTATCTCATAGAAAATAACCAAGATATTCCTATTTCAGAAAATAATAAAACGGCCCTACCTCATGGAAAAAGAGATACAGGTATTTTCGTAAAATGATCAAAACCCTCCACTATATTTTGTATTAAATGGATGATGCTAAAGTATAACATAAATAGGGGTAAAATTTGCGGTCAAAACACAGTAAAATATTTGCATCCATTTTGCAACTGATTTTTAGTGATGATTTTAGGATGCACAAATTAAGAGCCGTAGATGATTTTACGGTAAAGACATACTTTGGAAAATCTAAACTAGTTTATTGGATTACAAAAGAGTTACATCCATTTTGCACCTGATATTTCGGCTGATTTGATAATGCACAAGTTAAGAGTGGAAAACTGGGTTTTTTCTTCCAAATAGTCTCTATATAATGAGTTTTTATATTGATAGTCTAATTCGGCAGATTCCTTTGGGATTACTCACTATGGATTTTTCTCTACTCCATAACTGCAGAAAGAAACCCATGCGCATGGAAAGTGAAAGATGCTGTCCACACACATCGTTCTCATTGTGTACTAGCAATGCTTCCCGTGTAGACAGTTTTTGTGGACGAGAAAAGTACGGAATGTGGGCTCGTGTTTTGAGAAATTAAGGATTTAGTACCTTTTAAAACAAGAATGAAACACGGGCTAATCTTTAAAATCGGGTAGTCAAAAGACCCTGATACCCTTCTGACCTCGACATAGTCCTCCTTTTTTATTACTGGCTATTAAATTGGCGCGCTTCACGAGGCTTCTTTTGGTTCGTTTGAATATGTATTTGAACCGACAGAACCTTAGGTTCGTTTCTATCTTGGCCGTCGGAAATAACTAGAGACGGATGGATGCTTGACAAGTGTTGGAAAACTTTTTGGAACACTGACAACCCAAAGTCGATCATTATCTTTTCTCACTTCTCTTTTGGCTTAGAATAGTAACGTTATTGAATACGTCTCTTTTGGCTTAGAATCTTTTCACTTCTCTTTTGGTCCTCACTTCTCTTTTGACTTAGAGCGGTAACGTTATTGAATACGTCTCTTTTGGCTTAGAATCTTTTCACCTCTCTTTTGGTCCTCACTTCTCTTTTGGCTTATAACGGTAACGTTATTGAATACGTCTCTTTTGGCTTAGAACATCGACGTTATTGAATATTTTATTATTTCTCACGTCTCTTTTGGTTGAGAATACCGCCGAATTCTAGAGCACGCCGCCAGAATATTAAGGGGTACGTTGACGGAAATAGGGTGTAAACGGAAATAGGGTGTACGCCGACGAAAATAATGGGTACGCCGGCGGAAATAGGGTGCAAGCGAAAATAAGTTGTACGTCGGTGGAATTCATCGGTACACCGAAGGAAATCATGGGTATGCCGGCTTAAATAAAGGGGTACGCCAGCGGAAATAGGGTGCAAGCGAAAATAGTGTGTACGCCGGCGAAAAAAAATGGGGTAAGCCGCCGTAAATAATGATGACCAAAAGAGAAGGGAAAAGATTTTAAGCCAAAAAGACGTATTCAATAACGTTACCGTTCTACGCCAAAAGAGAAGTGAGAAAAGATAACGTCAGCGTTCCAAAAAGTATTCAATAACGTCACCGTTCCAAAAAGTTTTCCAACACGTGTCAAGCAGCCATCTGTCTCTAGTTATTTCCGACGGCCAAGATAGAAACAAACCTAAGGTTCTGTCAGTTCAAATACACATTCAAACGAACCAAAAGAAGCCTCGTGAAGCGCCCCAAGTTAATAGCCAGCAGTGAAAAAGGAGGACTATGTCGATGTCAAAAGGGTATCATGGTCTTTTGGCCACCCGATTTTGAAGATTAGCCGGTGTTTCCTTCTTGTTTTAAAAGGTGCCCGAAATCCGTAATTTTTCAAAACCCTAGCCCTCATCCGTACTTTTCTCTTTGTGGACTTATCCGTGGAAGAAAACCTTGGCGATGAAAACTAATTTAACCATTGACTAGGGCTAATTAATTTTTTCAAACTCGTACATACGTAGTTAACATCCTATTAGGACTAAAGCCACAAGGGGCCACATTGTTTGGGTGGTCCAAAGCATTTATTTGATGGGCTCTGACATAAATAGGGTGTGCCCAAAAAATTAGCTCCATAGGATCATCCCAACCCTTCGATTTGAAGAGGTTAAAAAGGATGGGTATAAAACCTCCACAAATCTATCCATTTTTAACCTCAACAAATCGAAGGGTTTGGATGATGGAGCCTTATAATTTCATTTTGAAAAAAATGCTAGCCTGAAGGGAGCCCTTGCAAATATGAGCTGAAAAGGCTCTCCCATTGGTTGCAAATCACCAAAGTGCAGTTAACATTTGTTGACTTTTACATTTTAGAGTGACGTGGAGCCAATGGGGGAGCCCTTTCATCTCATTTTTTGCAAGGGCTCCCTTCATCAAGCATTTTTCTCAAAATGATGCCCCGTTTTGAAAGTGTTTTCCTTACAATTATAAGTACATTAGGTGATAATTAATCCCTTCATGTATTTACAACTATCCTTTTAATTATATATCTTATATAAGAGCAATGATAGATACAAGGGAGCCCTTGCATAATGAGCCCAAAAATTAGTAAAATTAGTCACATTTGATGATGTGGATCCAATCCAAAGCCCTTTTTTTTGGCTCTTTATGCAAGGGCTCCCTTGTATCTATCATTGCTCCTTATATAATCAGCTGCTATTATATTATAGAAGGCGCCAGTTTTGTGGCAATGTTCAAACCCCAACACCCCCTCCCCCCCTCCCCCCCCCCCCCCCCTCTCTCTCTCTCCACTTGTACGCTAGCGTTTATAAAACACCAGCATGTCCTTTGTAGGACCCAGAAAGTACCGGTTGGAATTGATCCCGGCAGTGCCATAAGTGTCTTAAGAGATCATAGCTCCTAAATATCAGTTGAGAAACTATTTGAGAGAGAGAGAGAGAGAGAGAGAGAGAGAGAGAGAGAGAGATGGTGAGTTTTGAGGTCGTGATGCCGTTTGTAGCCATGGTGGTGTTGCAGTGCCTATTGATGGGGGTGGCAACACTAATCAAAGCAGCCATGTCCAGAGGGTTGAGTCACTTCATCCTCGTCCTCTACTCTAATGCCCTTGCCACAATCTTTCTCTTTCCTTCTGCCTTCATCTTCCAAAGGTCTCTCTCTCTCTCTCTCTCTCTCTCTCTCTCTCTCTGAAATAACACAAATAGCCACTAACTTCACACTTGTATTTTTCTTGTCCTTTGCAGAAAAGATCGCCTTCCTCTCACCTTCCCACTTCTCTGCAGATTTTTCTTCCTAGGCATAGCTGGGTTTGTTATCTCTTCTACCAAAACAGCCCCTACTTACCAAATTATCACAACGATGCTACTTCTTCACAAAAATTTACAAGATTTTAATTATTCACCAAGAGTTCATCACTCTTGGGAAAGAAATTATGCGAAGATTTGCTTTTAATTTTTTTTTTTTTTTTTTTACAGGTCTGTGATGCTGAACTGTGCGGCCAGTGGGACTAATTACAGCTCTCCCACTCTTGGGTCTGCAATGGGCAACTTGACCCCAGCTTTCACCTTTGTGTTGGTTGTTATATTCAGGTTCTGCCCTTCCCTTTCCTCATCCAAAAACATATATAAAAACTGATCTCTCCCATTTTGGGAGTTCAGTATGTTGGATTTTCTATTCTGTCACTTCCAAAGAATTTCCTACAGAGAGAGAGAGAGAGAGAGAGAGAGAGAGAGAGATTTTACTCATTTTAATGGATTTCTTGGTTAATCAAAGAGAACTGTGGAAGTTTGCATCTATTCTGAAGATTTTGGCTCCTAAGAAGAAGTTGATGTGGGTTTTTTTTTTTTTTTTTTCTGGTTACATTTCTACAAATCAATGAAGATGAATGTGAGGCAGTTGTATCTAGTAAAAGAATTTTGGAAACAATTATAGTGATTTTTTTTTTCATTTACCTTTTCTTTCTAAAACTCAAGTAAAAGCCTAACCTAGCAAAGAACGAAAAAAAAGGAAAAAGAAAGGTACGATGGTAAAGTCCTAGCTACTGAGAAAATTTATGATGGGTATTGCTCTGAGATTCATAAATTCATTCCCCTGAGCTGGGCTTTCCTACAAATTTGCTGATCTTTCGTAACAGAATTAATTAAAAAAATGAATGAATGCAATCCTTTGATTTTGCTTACCTCACGGAATCACTTAGCTAGCCAACAAGAAAAGGAGAACGTACAAGAAAGCTAATGTGGGTTTCTTATTTCTATTGAATCTGTCATTAGCGAATCGAAAAAAGGAAAAAAAAATTGGTGGCATGGTTATATGATAAAGAGACTTCTCTCAGTGGTTTAACTCAGTTGATTGAATCTATATGGCTTAGGCTTGAACAAGTAGATATGAGAAGACCAAGCAGTCAAGCAAAAGTATTGGGAGCCTTGGTATCCATTTCAGGAGCAATGGTAATCACTTTCTACAAGGGTCCACCTGTCAGGCCTTGGTGGCCTTTGTCCTCCTCTGATAATCATCACTTTATCCCAGAGCATTCTCCTCTTTATTCTTTGAAAGAAGAGAATTGGGTTCTTGGGGCCCTTCTCCTTGCAGCTGCTTTTTTATCTGCTTCAATATCGAATATTTTCCAGGTAAATCTAATTCAAAACCCACATAGAAATTAAAGAGAACCCACCCCAAAATACAATAACATAAATACTAACACGGATTCCTTTATTTTCAGGCACAAACTCTTAAAGTCTACCCAGAACGAATGGTGATCGTATTTTTTATTTGCTTCTTTACTACTCTTCAGACTGCAGTGGTCACTCTAATTGCAGAGAGAGACCTTATTGCCTGGAAATTGAGTCTTGATATAGACCTAATCTCCATTGTATCTGTAGTAAGTAAACAGAAAACTTAACAACAATTTGGAATTCCTGATAATAATGACAGGATGTAACATAAATATGGCTTTTATGTAGGCAGTTTTCGGGAGTGTGATTCCAGGCCTTATTACACTATGGTGCATACAGAAGAAGGGTCCACTTTTTGTGGCCTTATTCTCTCCCTTGGGAATTGCCATTGCAGCCATCATGGGTGCCATCTTCCTTGGTGATACTCTCCATCTTGGAAGGTCCTCTCTCTCTCTCTCTCGTGTTTAATTTAAAATTTAATTAATTGGGACCGAGCCTCTAGCTCAATAGTTAAGGCTCTATTCTTCAACCAGGAGGTCGGATGTTCAATCCCAGTTTACCTTTTTTTTCCCCATTCCGTTTTGCTAGCAGTGCTCTTCTTTTTATGGTAACTTTACTTCAAAAAAATAAGGAAAAAATGGGATTCCATGTTGAAAATAAAGAAAGGGACTGAATAAGATGGAAGGATTTGACAACCTTTTATGAGAGAGCAGCCACATGTGATGAATTAAATCAATAAGAAAACCTGTTGAAAAATGAGCCATTGTGGCTGCTCTCTCTTGCTCAATCTCAATGCCTTCTCTGAATAGCGAAGGCTATTTGAATGGAAAATAATTTCGCCGTGGTTTTATGTAAATTTTCTGTGCAGTGTGATTGGAGCAATAATAATAGTTGTTGGGTTTTATGGCGCAATGTGGGGACAAGCCAAAGAGGACATAAAGGGAAAAGAAAATATAGTCGATTCATCTCAGTCGTCCATGCAGAAGGCCCCACTCTTGGAAAGCAAGATCGAAGTGTAGAAATATCCTGTAATTAACATTAACTGATGCATTAATCGTGTTTTACAGTTGTAGTTAGATCTCCTAATTGTGTCAACTGTTTAAGGCTATTACAATTCCCAAAAAACTATAGGCAAGCCAATTAAGGAAGAAAAAACAAGGCCAGTTTGTCTTATTATCAAAACATTGTCGCGCAATTATTAGCAGTATATAATATTTGATGGGTTTTCTTCCCATGCTAAAGGAGAGAGTGATACTTGTTTGGCTGAGACAAATTCATGGTGCATAAGTCACATTTGGTGTGAAGCTAACTCTGTTGCAGATTTCTTATCCAAGCCAGATTGTGTTGTTAATGGAGATGACCTGAACTCTGAATCTGTTCCACCCCTCCTTCTTGACCTCATGGCTTTGGACTCTATGGGAGCCATATACACTCGGTTGTAATTCTTCTCATGGGCAAGGTTCTCTTGATTTGGTGCGGTCTCTATTGGGCGATTGATTTCACTATTATGACAACTTGTTATTTTTGTTTTGTGTGGGAGCATGTTCCCAGTTTGTTGGCTTTTGAGCCCCAGTAGATTGTAATTATTTTCTTTTTTAATGATATCTGGTGGGGGTCTTGCCTAACCCTAGCTTACTCATCAAAGAAAAAAAAAAGCAAAGCAGAGAGTGATGGATTTAACTACATTTTTATCTTTGCATCGAAGCAAGAGGAGAGGATATTTGGGTGGGTAGAAAAGTGGCCCCATGGAATGGAAAGTGGGGGGTGAATCAATCAGTATTATTGCTTCATATGTACATTTTCCCCTTTTTCATGTGGACTAAATAGCTGAGATTTATATGGTGTAAGGGTTTACAACAATACGGTAGGGCTACCCTTGATATTTGATCCAACAGCAGCTCACCTTTTGAGCTTTTTGAGGAGCTGCTTTTGGATCAAATGTCAAGGGGTAGGCCAACTACTACGACAAGGCATGACATGTGGAAATTGATGTCGGCAAAATCTAGAGGCAGTTTGGTCTTTGCACTGAGATGAATCTCCACCATTGATCAAAGGTGATCTAAGGTTAATGTTCATCACACCAAATGAGATTTGAGATGATTCAGCGCATATTTGGCAACCATGAATTTTTTCATTAGAAAATAATTTTTCCAAGGTTGGTCTCTACCCATATTTTTAGGTAAAAATTATTTGAGATCAAACTTTTTTAGACATTTTGCTAGGAAAGTTTTAGCTGAAATAATTTTTTCCTGAAAGAAGGCATTAACACACCTTGAAGAACCATTTTTCAATGAAAATTTTCAGGAAAAGATTTTCATGATTGCTCAGCACGCTTAAAGCTGCTGATAATTATTTCAGCATTTTTCCCTGTTTCTAAGAAAATTCAGCTTTTTTATAGTATAAGTAATGTTTTATGTTTTACGAGGGAAGTGATATATTCGCCCCCATTTCTTACCTGGGCCACCACTCTGTTGTCTCTTTATGACTACTCCTTTTAGACGATAAGAGATGCCTCAGCGAAGAAAAATAGGGCAAATATACAATCAATCTCAATCAATCTCTCTCTCTCTCTCTCTCTCTCTCTCTCGCTAGCGTTTAAAAACCACGGGCTTACAAAGTCCTTTGTAGGACCAAAAGAACTGTCGGTTGGCACAAAGGACAAAAAGAAGGGGAATGATATTTGCCCCCTATAAAGTTATTCGTCAAGTTTTAAAGGCAAAAAAAAACGTTAAGGGGGTGAATTTATCATCAAGCAGTGAACCACTCACAGAAACCGTCAAAAGGCGTGGGTGGGGTTGGGGAGATATCATCCTTGATATTTGATCCAACAGGGGTCTGCTGTTGGATCAAATATTTGATCCTTGATATTTCTAGGCCCTTTTAAAGAGTTTTGAAGAATCTGATGTCGTAAAAATATCGAGAGACAGAGAGAGAGAGAGAGAGAGAGAGAGAGAGAGATGGGTAGCTTTGGGATGGTGATGCCGTTTGTAGCGATGGTGGTGGTGCAGTGCCTAGACATGGGCATGTCAACACTAGCCAAAACAGCCATGTCAAGAGGGTTGAGTAACTTGATCTTCGTCTTCTACGTAACTGTGCTCTCCACAATCATCCTCTTTCCTTCCTTCATCTTCCAAAGGTCTCTCTCTCTCTCTCTCTCTCTCTCTCTCTCTCTCTCGCCCGCCACTAACTTACTCTTTTATTTTTCTTCTCTTTGCAGAAAAGCCTGCCCTCCTCTCACCTTACATCTCCTCTGCAGATTTTTTCTCCTAGGCTTAGTTGGGTTTGTAAACTCTTCTACCAAAACTGCCCCTAATCACCAAATTATTTATTTTTAATGGTAAAGAATTAAATTAATAGGGAAGACCGGGGAACACCCCGGCGATCTAGATGATCAAGATGATACAAGAAAACAACAAAGAATACAAGGACAAAATGACACGGACTAAACTGTTGTTAGAATGAAACCAACTAGGTTGGAGGGAGAAGATGAGTTTCAAGAGAAGAAGATTGTTCTCTGGATGCCGAACACACAAAGAAAGTAACCTAAATTATTTTACTACTTAAAACCCTTTAAATTTCACTAAAAAACACTTCCATATGAAGAAGATACATGGTAGTAACTTAAGTCCCAAAAAAGTGAGTAACTTAAGTCCCAAGAAAGTCAAGTTGATAGATGATCAAGACCTAGTGGTCAAGATTAATTTCCAACAATTGTCACATGAAAGAAAATCGAAGGTCTCCAAAGACACCCTATCTACCCCTTCCCTAGATAGCCAATCCGCCTCACTATTTACCGATCTTCTTACATGCTGAAAAGAGATGGATGATCCCGCCACCTGATCCAATATCTCATCAACCCATGTGCAAACCTTCAAGGATGAGAGAGAGACTTTTCTTAGCCATTTTATTACATTGAGGGAGTCACCTTCCATTATCATCCTATAGAAAATGTTCAGGTTGAGAAGCCTTAGCCAATGATGCACTTCTCAAATCTCCGCTGTGTTGGAGTCTGTGGTTCCAATGGGACCTGAAAACGCCCACATGGTTTCGCCCTCGTGATCCGGCCAGCTCATCCAATAATCACCAAATTATTACTGCCATTTTTGTATGGGGAAAAATGGCAGTAATAATTTGCTGATTATTGGATCGGGTGGCAGTAAAAAAAATTTGTTACTGCCATGCTACACCACAAAAGGAACAATTTGCATTAATATAAATAGGGAATTATATGAAAATTTTCAGTTTTTTACAGGTCTGTGATGGGGAACTGTCTGGCCAGTGGCATCAACTACAGCTCTCCCACTCTTGCCTCTGCAATAGGCAACTTGACCCCAGCTTTCACCTTCATGCTTGCTGTTATTTTCAGGTTCTGCCCTTTCCTTTACTTCAAAAAAAACATAAAAACTGATATCTCTCCTACTTTGGATGTTTAACATATTGGAGTTTTTGTTCTGTCCCTTTAAGAATTTCCTACCTGTGAGAGAGAGAGAGAGAGATTCTAGGGATTTCTTAATCAAGGAGAATTTTGGTCGTTTGCTTCTATTCTGATAATTTTAGCTCCTAAAATTAGGCATTTCCTACCAGACAATAACGTTGCAACTGAGAAATTTTATGATGGATTGCTCTGACTCTCAGATGAATAAAGGGCGCTGTTATCCCCCCGCCCCCCAACCCAACGTTAGGATTTAACGTATATGTCACTTTCCCACCATTTGACCGGTCTCTCTCTCTCTCTCTCTCTCTCTCTCTCTCTCTCTCTCTCTCTCTCTCTCTCTCCACACACAATAGGAATAGTTGGTGGGCCCAACAGAAACGTTGGTGGAATGGTGGGCCCATCGTTGAACAACGTAGGCCCCGCCCATACCACACCATAGGATAATCCAAACCGTCCATTTGATGGGCCATAAACGTAAATAGGCTGATCCTAGCCCTCCGATCTAACTAGAAACTACATCTTATGCAACCTCTATAGATTGTAGGGTTGTGATCATCCTATGGAAATGATTTTTTGGGGCACAACCTATTTACATTATGGCCCATCAAATGAATGGTTTGGATCATTCTATGGAGTTGGTCGTAATGTAACATTAAGGCCCGTCCACAACATAGGATGATCCAAGCCGTCCATGGTTTGGATCATCCTATGGTGTGGTTCATACCAATTTAGGCCCCTCCCATATTTTTGAAAATGAAGTGTACCGTCTACACCATAGGATGATCGAGCCGTCCATTTGATGGGCCACAATGTAAATAGGTTGTGCCCCAAAAATCATTTCCATAGGATGATCACAACCTTACAATCTATAGAGGTTGCATAAGATGTAGTTTTTATTTAGATCGGAGGGCTAGGATCAGCCTATGAAAATAATATTTTGGGACGCAACGTATTTACGTTTATGGCTCATCAAATGGACGTTTTGGATTATCCTATGGTTCGGTATGGGTAGGGCCTACGTTGTTCAAAGATGGGCCCACCATTCCACCAACGGTTTCTGTTGTGTGTGTGGAGAGAGAGAGAGAGAGAGAGAGAGAGAGAGAGAGAGAGAGAGACCGGTCAAATGGTGGGAAACGTTAGCCTTGCTTTGCTCATGATTCCCTCTCTCAACGGTCATTTTAAGGTCGATTTCTTCCCTGAAAGAACCCTTATCTTCGCCCATGCCAATACACACAACCAAGGAAGAAGATCTGCGACGTACAATGGCTATTTTTTTATTTTTTATTTTTTGCCCATTTTCCTTCTATAAAAACCCCTCAAGGTCCTCTCTAAGCACAACAACATTCCACACAAAAATCACAGTAACAAGCTCTTCTCTCTTCAAGCAATCTCTTCACTTTTCTTCATTTTTTCGTCATTTTTAATGCGGGGGCAGCGGCTTTAACACCTTCTCTGAGTCATCAAACAGGGTCTTCAAGACCCACCTCACATCCTCTTCTTCTCCCACTATCCGACACCATTTGACGGAAAACAAAATAGGGAAGGACCAAACTCCTATTTTCTATTTTTTTTTCTTATTTTATTGTCTACATGTTTCAATCTACTTAGTCTTGCATCTTGCTGAAATTTGGTTGGTTTATTCATTGACTAGGAAACCATACATTTATCTTGAATTGATTCATTCCGGCAGTTCTTTCCAACGCATAAATATCTTTCTAGTGTGTTTTTATTACATAATTTTCTATCTTTTTATCAGTCAGGTAAACTGTTGTCTGACCTACACGGCTCAAAATTGATCACTCTATTTGGTTGGCAAAATAAGTTTCATACATTTCACAACCAAAGGCTAATCTCCTTTCACTGGGAAGCACTCACCATTTCCTTTACTTTTTTTTTATTTTTAAACTTTTAAGTTTACACTTGGGCCCTGTTTGTTTTGGATTTTGAAGACCAATTTTGATTACAAAACTGATTATCGGATTCAAAATTAAGTTAAAATTAAATTTGAGTCCAAGTTCTCAAAACCCAAAGCAAACAAGACCTTCACAAAAATAATAAAATAAATAAATCAATGCAATCATTTGCTTTGGCATACCTCTGTGAAACACTTAGACCCTGTCTGTTTTGGATTTTGACGACTGATTGGGAGTCCAAAATTGATTATTTGACCCAGAATTATGTTTAATGAATCTATTATAGAGAAAAATGAGAGATATATCAGGAATGGGTTTTATTCTCATAATAGTTTGCCTGAATTGATTGACTATAATATGTCTTAGACTTGAAAAGCTAGATATGGTAAGCCCAAGCAGCCAAGCAAAAGTATTGGGAACCTTGGTATCCATTTCAGGGGCAATGGTAATCACTTTCTACAAGGGCCCACCAGTCAGTTTTTGGTGGCCTTCTTCCTCCTCTGATCATTCAGAGCAATCTCCTCTTAATTCTTTGAAAGAAGAGAATTGGGTTCTTGGGGCCCTTCTCCTTGCAGCTGGTTTTTTATCTTCTTCAATATCAAATATTTTCCAGGTAAATCTCATTCAAATCACACATAGAAATAAAAGAGAACCCACTCCAATTTATTATAACATAAATACTAAGATGGATTTCTGTATTTTCAGGCACAAACTCTTGAAGTCTATCCAGCAAGAACCGTGATCGTATTTTTTACTTGCTTCTTTACTACTCTTCTGAACGCAGTTGTCACTCTAATTGCGGAAAAAGACCCGAGTGCCTGGAAATTGAGTCTTGATATAGAGCTTGTCTCCATCGTACTTATAGTAAGGAAACAATAAACCAAACCACATGTTGGAATTCCTGAAAATAATGTCAGGACTTAACATAAGGATGGCTTTTCTGTAGGCAGTTTTTGGGAGAGTGATTCCAGGCCTTGTTATAATATGGTGCATACAAAAGAAGGGTCCTCTTTTTGTGGCCTTCTTCTCTCCCTTGGGAATTACCATTGCAGCCATCATGGGCGTCATCTTCCTTGCTGATACTCTCCATCTTGGAAGGTCTCTCTCTCTCTCTCTCTCTCTCTCTCTCTCTCTCTCTCTCTCTCTCTCTCTCATGGGTGTCATCTTTCTCGGTGATAATCTACAGGGGTGGTGCTTGTATAATTTCTCTTCATTTTTACATATATTTTTCCAATAAAACAATTTTTTTTCAATCTACAAACCCTATCTAAATTTATTGAAACTATGGCTCATATTAACCTTAAATAGATTATTCTTCTATCTAGATGACTACATATTTATTACAAGAACTAACATTTCAGAGCATATATTAATAGAAAATCATGCTAATCTAAAATCCATTTAATTAGTTGTTTAATTCACTCCTAAATATTTGATTGGCACACAAATTTAATTTAATTTATTTACTTTGAACACTTTTTATCTTTGTAGTTCAATGTTTAAAAACTGTTTTGTCGGGCTTGAGCCTGATGAGTTGGAATGTGCTTCTTAAGTCTTAGAAGTTGATTTTGGGCCACCCAAGTTAATAAAGAATTTCAAGAAAACTGGATGATGTAAGTGTAGGGACTCTTAACAGGGTAGAACTCGCCCCAAAAGCTAGCTATTAGAGGGAGGGTGCCCATTCCTTATAAGCAAATCCACATCCATTGACTTTTCCGATGTGGGACTATTTTTGCTTTCACGTGGAACCCCCAACAATCTCCCCCCCTCCACGTGGAAGCAACGTCGACAATCTCGCCCATCCACACGGGTGCAACGTGGGAACTACCAGATCTATCCTGAGGGATTATTCCGTCATCGCAGGCATTATCGGGGTTACTGAGATCTTCCCCGATGGACATTCCTGCCAAACCGGGGTTACCACGCCCTAGCTTTGATACCCCTTGTAGGGATTCTTAACAGGGTAGAACTCACGCCTAAAAGCTAGCTATTAGAGGGAGGGTGCCCATCCCTTATAAGCAAATCCAGATCCATTGACTTTTCAGATGTGGGATTATTTTTGCTTTCACGTGGAACCCTCAACACTAAGGCCCTGTTTGTTTTGGATTTTGAGAACCGATTGTGAGTCTAAAAATGATTATTGGACTCATATTTAACTTTAAAACCACAAAATTTGCAAGGCAGATGCTCTAAGGCCCTGTTTGTTTTGGATTTTGAGAACCGATTGTGAGTCCAAAAATGATTATTGGACTCATATTTACGTTTGATACCACAAATTTTACATGGTTCGACAGTGTGCCTTGTATATGGAGGAGATGAGAAGATTCCAAAATCTTTGAGATTAGCGTAGAGTGTACAGTAGTACCCTAGTGAACAGTCACTTGTAGATTACAATACATTTAGGGCAGTGATAAATCGACTCCCAAATATCTTAAATTGACTCCCTATGTGTCTTTCTCTCTCCTCTGGGTCAGAGAGAGAAAGAGGAGAGAGATAGAAACATGGGGAGTCGATTTAAGATATATGGGAGTCGATTTATCACTCCCCTACATTTATCATATCAATCGCTACATTAGCATCAACTCTATTTCAATAAATAGAATACAATGTTTCTGTTAAAAAATTTAATTAAAAATAAATTAGCATGTGAAAGGAAAATAATTTGGCCGCAATTATTGTGTGAATTTCTTGTGCAGTGTGATTGGAGCAATTCTTATTTCCGTTGGGTTTTATGGTGCAATATGGGGACAGGCCAAAGAAGAGGAAATGAAAGGCAAAGAACATGTAGTCCATTCATCGGATTCATCGAGGACCCCACTCTTACTAAAAAATAAAATTGAAGTGTAGAAACCTGTAATTAACACTAACTCATGCATTACATATGTTCTGGAATTGTGGTTACAACTCTCAATTGTCTCCACTGTTCATCTTATAGCTATTTTTTACACACTCGAGTCTTTATTAGGAAAACCCACATCAACTTTAATATTTTAATGGCGTCATCCTAAACTAAAAAACTATAACTCAGCCCCTCATTTTTACATAATCTTGGAAACGCCCTTACGTTCGTAACTACCCTCTTTTTTCCCTTGAAAAATGATTGTGCCAACATTTTTATATGGTAACAGCATCCTAAATTTGGAAACGATAACTAAGCCCTTCATCTTTACATAATCTTAGAAATGCCCTTGCCTACTCTCATTTATGCGCTTGCAAAATGATTGTGCCGACATTTTTTTGCTAAATGAAGGTGTAAACACCGAGAGCATCATACCAATCATTTTGTAAAATGACCATAATATCCTGTGTAATGCCTTTAGAGTGTCTTTGCCTTTTTCAGTCCAGATATTTTTGTAGGCTAATCTCTCTCAGATTAGAGTTTTGGGAATTATAGGCTCAATTAAATTTTCCGGGTTCAAGAGGATATTATTAAAAGAGTGTTGCTATGGAAACCAAGGTTTTAAATTTCGGTTTTATCCGAAACTGAAATTTATTCGGCCGAAATTCGGTAACGGGTGTTGTAAATGACGTTTTTTGAAATTTCGGCCAAAATTTTGTGAAGTAATGAAAAATTAATATTTTATCTTAAATTTCGCCGAAATTTGGTACATTTCGGGAATTTCGGTTTCGGTGTTGATCGAAATCCGATCGAAATTTAAAACCCTGATGGAAACAGGCTTCCTAAACAAGAGCTGAACCCGAGCAAATCACTATATGCCACATTGTATAAGAGGGGTAGTTTTGTTATTTTGGGAAAAAATTAAAAAACTAAGATAAAGGCAAGTACCAATCCCTTGGCCGCCTCTTGGTACAAAGGGTCCTCTCTTTAGGCCTTTAGATTGTAGCTTCTCTTCACACTGAAATAAAGACAAGTAGTTGTCAACATGACGCTATTGTTGGTACTAGGTTGCAACAGGGTCAGGTTGGACCAGGCTTTTCAAAACCCTAGCCCAACCCCTAGATCCCATTATATTAGCCTTGACTCGCCCTGACCCTGAGTCAGCGCCTAAAAACCTCAACCCAATGCTCGCCCTGCAGGGCTCAGCCCAGCCGGTGCCCACCTTGATTGCCCTGATTGGGCCGGGCCGGGCCGAGCTGGCCCTGATTGACCCTGGTGAAAACCATTTTGCGGCTGGCTTTTGCATGTGAGAACAGCCACAATCTACCACATCAGGTGAATTAAATGAATAACACAATCTGCCAAAAAATCAATTTGTGTGGCTGCTCTCACATGCAAAAGCCAGCTTTTGGGAAATCGTGGTACTGCTCTGGGAAATATATATCTTCATAAAGACATATATATCTTCATAAAAGAGTACCTATGTATGGAGTTTAGCCCCATCTTCATAAGACAGTACCTGTGTAAGAAGTTTAGTCCTGTTGCGGGAAATATAAATCTTCTTCATAAAGTGTAAACAGGGCCGGGTCAGGCTGGCCCGCTGTATCAACCCTTAGCCCAACCCGACCCGACCCTGAGTTATGGCCTAAAAAATGAACCCAAGCGCACCCTCAGGGTTGGAAAATCCAGTCTAGAGCCTGTTCAGGCTCAGGGCGGGTGAGGGTTCACAGGGCCAAAGTTGCACCCCTAGTTGGTACCATACTCAAGTTATCTATTAAAAGAGAGGGAAAACCCTGAGAGTGAGGAGATCAACAACAACAAAGTAAAAAGTATAGGCCTGGAATACTAGAAGGGAGGGGAATAATGTCCGCATATACTTATTTGATAATGGCACTCCTTAATTTATTACTAATGACCACTTGGATCGAGAGCCTAGAATCATCCTATCAAGGTGTTCTCTACTTCACTTGGCTCGACTTAAGGTTAATGTTGGTATTCATAGATCTGTCCATTAAATACATTTTGCACAATGTCAGCAAGTGGGTCAGACATGATAGAGTTCATGGTTCATGATAGGCTGGATCCATTGTCAATCTCGGCCTGCAACTTGAAGATGGGTGGATTGCTTCTTCCGAGGAAGCACCATGAGGACCCATATATTGGTGCATGTTCGGTAAAGTGTGACCCACCCCCGAGGGGCCTGATCGTGGATTGTGGCCAACCGATGCAAGGCGCTTGCAAGTTGCAACAGTACATTTGCATCCACTGGCAAGATAATAAGCAGTCATTTTTCTTTTTCCTTTTTAACAACTGGTAATAGGGGTGGACATGGTTCTGAACTGAACCGAACCGGCACATATGGTTCGGTTCGGTTCGGTTCCATATTTATATGGTTCGGTTCCAGTTCTGATATTCTGGAACCGATGGAAATTCGGTTCGGTTCTGGGTTTGAGATCCCGGAACCGAGAACCGACCCTCACCTTAAAACCCAATGCATCATCGCTTGATAAAATCACCCCACCTCCTTTTAATTCACCCCTCTTTAACGTGTTGCTTTGCCTTTAATTCACCCTCCAAATTTGTGCTTGATTATTCCAAATTTGTGCATGTTTGTAGGTCATATATAATTTTTGCATTGCCCAAATTTGTGCAAATTTGTGCCTGATTATTCCAAATTCGTGCATTTTAGTCTTTGTTGTTCATATATAAACAGGACCGAACCGATTATAAATACATTTAGGCAAAATATCTACATTTGGTGAAGGTCGGGTAAACCCAGAACCGAACCGATTATATATGGTTCTGGTTCGGTTAGGGTCCAAACATATATTGGTCGGTTCTGGTTCCAATTTCAGGGAACCGATTATATATGGTTCGGTTCTGGGTATACCCCAAAACCGAACCGAACCGAACCATGTCCACCCCTAAGTGGTAAGGATACGATTATGGGTTGGGATCAAACAATTTATAACCGTGCCTAAGCATGGGTGGGCCCACCATTTTACACCTCATGTTATTGATGGGATGGGACAGCACTTTACACCTCATGCTTTTTTATAGGGTGGGGCCTGCCATTTTAAAATTTAAGTTTTGATGGGTAGGGCCCACTGTCCCTACCTAACCTAGCATTGGGTGGGGACCACTATTTACCCCTGATTTGGGAAATGGTATATTTCCCCTTTTCTTACTTGGAACAGCCTCCAGTAGCGTAAAATACACTAGAGGGGCTGTCCCAAGAAAAAAAGGGTGAATATATTACTTCCCCTGATGTTTTTGATGGGTGAGGACCACCGTCTCTACACAAGCACATTAGGGTGGGGCCCACCATTTTACACCTCATATTTTGATGGCGTGGGGTCCACCATTTCACCCATGGACAGGCCCATCTAGTGAATCCTGATTGTTTGACTCAAAACTACCTTTAAATTTGTGTCCAAGTTCTCAAAATCCAAAACAAACAAGGCCTTCAAAAATAATAAAATAAATAAATCCATGCAATCATTTGCTTTGGCATACCTCACTGAATTGCTTGGGCCATGCCAATTTTGGATTTTAACAACCGATTGTGAGACCAAAAGTGATTATTTGACTCAAAATTATGTTAAATGAATCTATCAAAAAAAAAAAGGGCGGCCCAATGCACAAGGCTCCCGCCATTACGGGGTCTACGGGGTCTGAGGAGGGCTAGATGTTTAATGAATCTATCGTTAGCAAAAAAAAAAAAAAAAATTTGAAAGAAAACTTGTGTGCTTGGTTATATCGTGAATGAGTTTTATTCACCGAGTGGTTTGTCTCAGTTGATTGACTCTATATGACAGGCTTGAAAAGTCAGATATAGGAAGCCCAAGCACCCAAGCAGAAGTATTGGGAGCCTTGGTATCCATTTCAGGAGCAATGGTAATCACTTTCTACAAGGGTCCACCGGTCAGGCCTTGGTGGCCTTTGTCCTCCTCTGATAATCATCACTTTCTCTCAGAGCAATCTCCTCTTTATTCTTTCAAAGAAGAGAATTGGGTTCTTAGGGCCTTTCTTCTTGCAGCTGCCTATTTATCTTCTTCAATATCGAATATTTTCCAGGTAAATCTTTCATTCAAAACCCACATAGAAATTAAAGAGAACCCACCCCAAAATATAATAACATATATACTAACATGGATTCCTTTATTTTCAGGCACAAACTCTTAAAGTCTATCCAGCAAGAATGGTGATAGTATTTTTTACTTGCTTCTTTACTTGCAGAAAGAGAGCCAAGGGGCCTGGAAATTGACTCTAGATATGGAGCTTGTGTCCATTGTACTTGTAGTAAGTAAACAACAAACCAAACCACATTTTGCAATGCCTGAAAATAATGATTGGATTTAACATCAGGATGGTTTTTTTGTAGGTTAGAATATGTGAGATCCACCGTTAGATTAGGTGTAGATCTCACCGTTAGATCTTCTTGTGAAAGATTAGGCAAGTTGGTTGATGAGGCAATCCACTAGAATAGGCAGCTAGATTTAATTAGTGAGTAGATTAGATTAGAATATTCCATCATTATCTCTTTCCATAGTCTGCTTGATCTCTTTCTATGTTTATCATGTATGTGCTCAATATAAGCACACCTTGAGCTCTATTGTAAATCATCCAAGTTTAGTGAAAAATCATAAATTTATCAGTTTTCGGGACTATGATTCCAGGCCTTGTTATACTATGGTGCATACAGAAGAAGGGTCCTCTTTTTGTGGCCTTCTTCTCTCCATTGGTAATTGCCATTGCAGCCATCATGGGTGTCATCTCTCTCTCTCTCTCTCTCTCTCTCTCTCTCTCTCTCTCTCTCTCTCTCTCTCTCTCTCTCTCTCTCCATATGTGTTTGAGACCCATACTAGATTTTTCTGCTACCTGCGTGGTCGTATAATTTCTTCTCATTTAGTCATTTTACGTTTCTTCTTCAAATAAAACCAAATATTTTTTTTTTTACAAATTCACTGTGAGTGTTAAAGTATAAAAGATTAAATGGATGCCATCTCCAAAGGTTTAAGCTTTTGGAGTAATTGGTTGTTTCATATGGCATTACAACTTTTAAACTAGCAAATTCCTACTTAAAATATCAAAGATTTATTGAAACTATGTCTTGTTCAACCCTACCACCACTAGCGTCTGTCTTTGTCAACCCCAACACAGGTGGCTGCCACTTTTGATGGTAGCTTAAAAAAGAGAAACGATATTGCGCCACCCACCCCCACCCCCCCCAAAAAAAAAAAAAAAGGAAAAAGAAAAAATAAATTCCGCCCACAAAGGCATACGGCTAACTTTAAGAGATTCCCTCCATACAAATTCCACTACGCTAAGAGACATACCGAGAACTCGGTTGTTCAGTACTGATAACTATGTTAGGAGGATTCCATCCCCCCGGGACTAATGAACTGGAACAAAGCCAACAAGAGATTCATGATTAGTGGATTAGCTAAACTAAGCAATCGAAAGGCATGAGCGGCAAGAATCCTTTAATTTCAACTGTTTCAGCCTGTGCTTTATAAATAGCCTCAGCACAAAATAAGAAATGGTCTCTCCAATGCATAAATGGTTGGGAGTTCACGTTCTCATCATCCTTGGTAAAATCAAGTCTACCGCAAGTTCATGAACTTATTATCCTAGGTCAGAATAACTTGATAGTTTTCACCGGTTATAGTGGCCCTCTTTAATACATTAAGAAAAGATTCAAGTGATGAAAAGGGAAATGATATTCGCCACCTGATGGATAAAATCCCCTCTTTAATGTTAGGGAAATGATGCGCACCTTTTCATCACTTGGGACACCCAGCAACAGTGTATCGTATCAATGACTGAAGAGGGGCTAATGCACTTCACGTCAAAAGGATTCAACAGATTTGATTGTCACGTACACTGTAGTTGGGTGTCCCAAGTGATGAAAAGGGGCGCATTTATCATTTTCCTGACGTTATTCTCGTTAAGTTTTAAAGGCAAACAAAAACGTTAAAAGGCCGTGCTCACGGAAACCATTCCCGGGGGGATATCATTTCCCTTAAAAAAATCAAGAAGAAAGAGAAAAAGAAGATCCCATTGCTCGAAGAAAATCAGAGCACTTGAATCCATCCGTAATATCTTTTGTCATTATGATTATTTTATTGTGTGGTGGAGTGTGTAGGGGGAGAGGTGTGGTTTTGGAGCCACAATCAGTTGTCAAAATCTCAAACGAACACGGTCTTTGGATTTTGAAAACTGATTGTGGGTCCAAAACTGATTATTGGACTCAAATTTACATGGTTTGTTAGTCTACCGAAGAGGTGAGAAGATTTCCACAATCTTTGAGATTATGGTAGGGTGTACAATATACCCTGGTGATCAGTCACAAATAAATTACTAGACATTTATCATAACATTTGCTACATTCGCATCAACTCTAATTCAGTGAATAGAATACAAAGGTTCTGTTAAAAAATCAATTCAAAATAAATTAGCATTTGGTATATTATTTTAAAAGAAAATAATTTGGCCGCGGTTATAATGTGAATTTTCTGTGCAGTGTGATTGGAGCTATTATAATAGCCATAGGGTTTTATGGTGCAATGTGGGGACAGGGCAAAGAAGAGGAGATGAAGGGCAAAGAAAATGTAGTCGATTCATCGGAGTCGTCCATCAAGACCCCACTCTTACAAATCAAGAAGAATATTGAAGTGTAGAAGACTAACTCATGCATTGAGTGCGTCCTGAAAGTGTGGTTACAACTCTTTACAAAATGTAAAACTACAAGTATGTAGAGAGTTATACTTTGCTCCTCACTCCAGTGTTCATCTGTTAGATATTTGTTACATACGTACGGGTGCCTTTATAAGGGAAAAAACCCATCAACCTTAATAGTTTAACTGCATCTCCTAAACTTCAAAACTCTAACTCAGCCCCTCATTTTTACATAATCTTGAAAATGCCATTAGTGTAGTAACTACCCTCATTTTTGCGTTTGCAAAATCACTGTGTCAACCATTTTATATTGGAACGGTATCATATTAAATTTGGAAACTATAACGAAGCCCCTCATTTTTTAAAATGTAATCTTAGAAATGCCCTTACTATTAGCAACTGCCCTCAATTTTGCACTTGGAAAATGGTTGTGCCAATATTTTTTGCTAAACGAAGGTATCAACGGCTAGAACATCATGCCAACAATTTTTTAAAATGACCATTATATCCTTTTACAGTGCCTTTAGATCCTGAAACACGTTGGATGTGCAATTGCACGGCAATAAATGCAAAGGAAGTGGTAATATTGGCCTCCTTTTCTTCCCCGGGCCACCCCCTCTAGTGTATTTATAACTCCGCTCTTACACTACAATCGGATGGCCCAAGGAAGAAAATGGGGCAAATATCTCATTTCCCCTTAATTATCATAGAGAAGACCTGACATCAGCTGTGGTCGACACTAATTCTTGGGATCAATCCTCACCCTTGATCAACATCTTATCAACGGATAATATTGATTTCAACGCATGCCATGCCTTCTCGTTTTGCCCTAGCAATTTAAAATCCGAAAAAACACTAAAAGGCTAGATAGGACGCAAAGAGTAGGAAGAAACAAAAATAAATAAAGTTCGATGGCACTTTCCCTTCCATGGTGGGACCATTTTGCTTCCCGCAACCTTACCAATGCTCTTCCACCACCTCATGAATAATTTCTCTAGTCTCTAGTGGAGTGACCACAAATATCCTAGCGTCAGTTTGGTCATTCGCACTAAGATGAATCAACACTATTGATCAAGGATGGTCTAAGGTTAACGTTCATCACACTAATTGAGATTTGAAATGACTTAATGCATGTTTGGCAACCACGAAAAAATTTTCCTAAGTAAAAATTAGTTCATATCACATTTTCTAAGGCTTTTGCTAGAATAGTAGGGCCCCACAACAAAACCACTCAAACCGATAAACCGAACCGAACCGGGCCATTCGGTTCGGTTCGGTTTTTTATATCTACCGGTTCGGTCGCGGTTATGATTTTCACAAAACCGATTCAATCGGTTCGGTTCACGGTTCAGAAAATATTAATCCGCAAAACCGAACCGAACCGGCAATTGATATGAAAACCGAACCGAATCTTTTTAGTATTTTTTGCCATTCAACATCAAACGGTCCAAAGTTGTCCATTATCCCCAAAATCAAACGGTCCAAAGTTGTCCATTATCCCCAAAATCAAACGGTTCGCCCAATATTAATCCATTATGCCTTTTTCAGTTTATGACTGCCCATTACTTATAGGTAAAATACAGATAAACCGTGAACCGGTTTTGACCGGTTCAGTTTGGTTCGGTTCAACTGCCAATCGGTTCGGTTACGGTTTGGAAAAAATCCCAACCGATGGGATCGGTTCGGCTTAAGAAATTCCCTTAAACCGAACCGGACCGAACCATGTGCAGCCCTATAGAATAGTGGTAGCTGATATATTTTCTGCCTAAGAAAAGGCGCTGACACACCTTGAAAAACATTTCTCAATGAAATTTTTTCAGGAAAAGATTTTCATGGTTGCCAAGCCTGCTTAAAGCGGCTGATAATTATTTTGCCCTCTTTTCTTCCCTGAGCCACTCCCTCTAGTGTATTTAATTTTACATTAGAAGGGGTAGCTCCTTAAAGAAAATGGGGCAAATACATCATTTTTCTTTCAGAAAAAAACTCCAAATTGTAATAGAAAAACCATACCCCTATTATGCTTTTATATATGGAAAGATCTTTTGAGATGATCGATCTCGATACTCCGTGAAGGATTACGATCTTGTCACTGCCAGACGTAGATTGGGCCCATTAATATTGATTCATCTCAAATCAGGCCCACTTGCTGTTGGACCCACCCACACCTGAGTATTCTAGACCGCAGATCTTGATCGCTGAAAAATACCGCTCAAATATCCGACCGTTGGTTTTTTTTTTTTTCTCACGGTAAGGAGGGAGAAAAAACTCAAAGAACAGAAAGAAAAGAGAGACAAACCGCCCAAGTCCAAATAGACACAATCCCGGCCTTGGGAGGCCTCCCCAATCGGCCGCCTATACCTACAATACGCCACAAATTTCCAATAGAACATTGGAGCTCCAACATTGACTATAAAATGGAATCTTAGCAAATGCTATTTTCAACAAGTTCAGAGCATTGCATACAAATGCAAGATGCAGGCTGTAATAGTAATAGTAGTAGACAGGACAGTTCTCAACACATAGGATATTTCACAAAAAATTTCGAGTAGCATTTTCAAGATGGGCCTATTTTCCTAAGTTGAGATGTGCTTACTCAGCTATTGCTTCCACTAACTAGATGTGTGAAGACTTCTGCAAAAAAGAAACCCACCTGGATCGGGTGGCTCGTATATATGCAAAAACGTTCCAAAAAGCAAGCCGCTGGTTCATGTCTTTAGATCATCTGACATTGCTGAAGGTATGCAATTCGTTGTCAGAATATCCCGTGTAGCAGCCTTTGCAGATGCTGTCCGTAGGACGACTATCTGCAAGAAGCAAAGAGAACTCAAGTAAAAGAGAGTTTTATCGACATGGAAACCTACTCTTTACTTTCAGGGTTTCAAGGCAACAGTTCACATCATGGTTTTAAAGAAGGCAATATATCGTTATATATTGGTATCGGCACACTTCCCATATGCCGATATTTGGGAATATTAAGGAACGTTCCGTATAAATCGGACGATATATCGATATCAGAGGAGGTCTGATGGGGGCCTAGTATGGCCGATATATATCGGGACATTCAAACCTTGGTTGGCATTATAAAGCCCGTGTTACATACGTTGACATAAAAGCCATACACCCCTCTATTCTCCCAACAAGCAATCAACAACCAAAGAGAGAGAGAGAGAGAGACCTGCTGGTACTCGAGATCAAACCGCAAAAACTCATCATTACAAGTCTCCACCATGCTAGCCAAGCCTTTCAAATTCTTGACAGGTTTACCATTGAAAGCAAGAACCTACAAGTGCAATAGAAGGTTTTCAGCAACTGACTAACGCGAATATGAAAACAAGAGCAATAACAATAAAAGCAGCATCTGTCTTAACCTGGGTGTTTACGATGTCTTCATAACCAATATTGATATCAGCAGCAAGCACCTGCAAATTGCCAAAGAAAAACACATAAGGGTCCGGGATCCAGAGAAGTGATTAGTGCTTGAGGCATTGGAAAGCTAAATGAAAATTGTGCCGCCAATACTGCATGACACGAAAATCAGAGAGGTTGAACTAGATTCTTAAAGCTAGCTCAAAGTAACGGCTAGAAAAACAAACCTGAGAAACAACCACAAGTTGTTCATCTTTTGATTGTGCCATTGCATGCAAGTGTTTGTCCAGCAACTTTACAGGCGCATCATACTCATAATCCTTTCCGTACTGGAGTGTGAAATTAAAGGTTAGGATGGTAAGACCGACTATGTATCAATAAATTTAACTCGATTGACTTATCCAAAGTGTTACTCGATGAGCAAGGGAAAAAATATGCAGAAAATAGGAAACAATAGCCATAAACTTCCTAATATGACCATGGATCATTAGTCTCTGTTCATGCCAGATCAAGCTCACCAAATGAGTAACAAGTCTTTTCCCTGAACTTCTTCCCATCAGAAATTTTCTTTTTTCTTTAGAAAAAATAGCTGGATACTGTAGCAGGCAAAATAAGAATACGAAAGCTTAGATGTAATCTGTGAAAAAGTTGTCCAAGAATGACAAATTGGGTTAGAGAATTCTAAAGCCTCTTTTACCCTAAAACCTTCTCATGTTCCAAGAAAGGAAACAAAGTAACTCCAAGAATCATAAGATGGATTGTTCCCAAGGTTTTAAATCTCGGTTTCGGTTTCGGTTTCGGTTTCAGTCATCGGTTTCGGTCATCACGAAACCTTGGTACGAAATTTCGGGCGAAATCTTGTAAAAATTTCACCGAAATTTAATTTCGGTGAAATTTCGGAAATTTCCAAAACGTTTCACCGAAACTTTCGAAATTTCGGTGAAATTTCACCGAAATTTTACCGAAACGAAACGTTTCGACCGAAATTTCCGAAACGTTTCGGCAAAGTTTGGTACTTTTCCGACTCACTGTGAATTTCGTTTCGTTTTCCACCGAAACGTTTCGTTTCGGCAGAAATTTAAAACCATGATTGTTCCTACACATGGAAGCAGCTACATCAACAGTAATTTTTTTTCTTTTTTGAAATATATCAACGGTAATAAAGTTATATTCATGTTCCTTTCTCTAGGTTTGTGACACTTTAATGACCAAAATGACAGAACCACACACGCAAACAAACTGAATCACCTGGACACACTGCAACTTCTCTGAGCATGTCTATGTCACAAACACCACCTTTACTACCTTGTGTTAAAAGCAACGTTAATTAATCATTCATAGTCAGTATGTCAACACTTACTATTTACTATATACATCCCTCAGTAGTCTTTTTTAGTTTTTTATCAACTAAACATTTATTATAGGGAAACAAATGAAGACACAACTGTGTCAAGGTTGTCCCAAATAGCCGCCCTAATATTGCCAAGTATGCCAAGGCATGGATATATATTTGTCATTTTATTAAAGGATAGGGGCCCTTTCATCAATAAAAATGCATCCTTGGAAAAGATGGTAGAAAAAAGGGAGGACTGTCAAGGACATTCCTGATACATACAAGTTTTCCTAGCAGCACTCTTATTCCTTTTATCTATTACTTTTATATAGGAAGCTTGGAGCGGTTAGATGACGTAGAAACTTGATCAAGCTCCCTTCTAAAACAATTAAAAGAATTTTTCCATTAATAGCATATGGATATGTTACTGGATGAAAAGTAAGGTCACTTACTAGAAAGAACAGTAAATCTTTTAATGCATAAATAGTTTGGCAGAAGCCATCAATCATCAGAGACATTATGTCCATAACTGAAATGCATTTAGCCCCAAATACTAGTAAAATCTAGGCTTCAGTCATGTCACCTGTGAATGGCATGAGTACTTCATGAGCCATGATTTTACAACTAGGGTTAGAGTCCGAGATGGTAGTGTCATAACTTCTGAATAACGTATTACTCCAGCCTGTCTTCGATAACCACAAGAGCACCAGCTACAGAACCTCTCACATGACAAGCACAATGAGACAGATCTACGAGAAAGTTATTTTGCGGACTTTTTACTATTCTTTGCATTCTTTCAGAGGTTTTCTTATAATTATCCATTTACTGTATCTTTACGAATGAGGCTATTTTACCAAATAGATGTAATGAATGGAAATAGGATGCCCCATTGGACATTATACTCATGCTACCATGAAGTCTCTAATCTAAATTTAACATAATACTAAAGCTACCATGAGGACCTAAGTTTTTCTCTGCTGCTCCATACATACAACTAGTGGGAAATTGGGAAGTGAGATCCCATTCCCTAATTCTAAGACTTTAACATAATATCACAATTGGGAAGTGAGTCCCAAATACATGTATAGCGGGAAATTGGCAAGTGAATCCACAAATACATACATAGTATTTGGGGTCATCCTTAATCCCCAAAGTGCACTTGCAATATTGTTTTCTTGCTATAATATAGTTAATCATTCTCTGAAAAACATAATATCACACTTACTAAGAAAACAGGGTTTCCTTGTGCAGCAAAACTATTATGTATGACTTCTTTACCAGATGGGTGTTTCATCCGCGGATATGAGCAGAGGTTGACCAAGGTAACAGAACCTTCCATGTGCCTCCTGTAGCAGTTTTGTTTCCCAGTTCCCACCCTCCACCACATCAAATTTGAAAGATTTAACTTCACTTTGGGCCTTTGCTTATTGAATAGGTGGCATTCTTTCCCTTTCCCAGTTCCCACCCTTCAGTTTTCAGTTTTCACTATTGCTCTCAATATTACTACCTTTGGGAAACATTTCTCCTTTCCATGAAGACATTTGTTTTTCCGACAGCACTATTCCCATCTTGCTTTTAAAATGATCAAGTTTTGGAAAAGAGTTATAACAATGAAGCTAGAACATTCATTTAATAAAGCTAGAACATTAGTCTAAATTGAGAATGTTATACCCAGTCAACAGCAAAGAAGTAACTATGCGATTACTGATTGAAAAGGTTGTATATATCAGAATACAAAAGTTGACCTGGTTCATTGTCTGTTCATTGAATTGTACTTATTTCTAAATTAAGAGAGCAAACCCTTGCAAAATTTTAACAGAAAGATGCATCAATAACTAAAGCCTCAAGAAACAAAAGGAACTAAACCCTTGCAAACAGAGGAACCCTGCACTGAGATAATATTGTCAGAGAAACCATCCCTGCCATTTACTATGCAAGACAACCATAAGGATCACAAACATAATTTTCTTCTTTAAGCAAGTTGATCAAAAAATTATTAAAAAAATAATCACTAAAACATAAGGAACTCCTTGATATTTAAGAATCAAGGGTTCATTTAGGCTTTTTAGCAGTCAATAATATGAACAAAATTATCTGTTGGCCACATTTTTGTCACCAGCCTTCTACTGATGAAGAAAAAAAACACCAAAAAGCATGAGAAACTGTAAGAGAAGACATTCTTACAGTACAGTATTTACTTGTAAAGCAAAACGGCAGCAGCACCACGTAATGTTAAGTAAAGCACTAGTAAGCAACCAAGGGAACTTCACATGCAAACATTATTGTTAGGGAAGTAAGCATTTACTAATAGGGGTATGACACTACATCGATCTTTACAATGAATATAACTATGCATATGAATAAATTAATCGCCAAATTATACAGATTATTCAACAAAGATATTTTATAACAGCCAATTAGCATTTCACGTTCAATAATCAAAACAAATTAGTTGTGTTTGAATGCAAGAACTCTGTCGAAAAAGGAACAAGCAAATAGCCACAAGAAATTTCTAAAATAAATTAAATTCCAGATGATTTCACTCCATAAAACTGGCTCTTTAGAAACTCGGAGACAAAGGTTGCAAACAGAGATCATTTGAAAACATTATTATTAGTTACCAATTCATGATACTTGTATAGAACAAAACAAAGAGAAATGCTAACACCAAAGTAAACTACCCCACCTCAGAACGAAGATAGGGAACAGATATGGCCGTAAAGACAAATCCAGCTATGATGTAATAGGAAGGAGGCTTCCCTTTAATATGAGCTGGAATGAGCCGTTTGTGGGTTGCAAGTTTGATATTGAAGGAAAGAATTTTTGACTTGCGGAGAACTCTAACCACAGCATTCTCTCCAGTAAACTTTTGAGAAACAAGGTAACTAAAGCCAATACGCTCCCCATGCCTGAAAGGAACTAAAAGATCACCAAGAAATAGAGTGAATATAATGTATACTTACACAAGGGCATAAAAAAATAAAAAGAAGAAAGAAGGCAAGTGCCAAGAAACAACATTGGGACATGTGTCCCGTCATGAAAAAAAACACTTGGATATTTCTCCTACTTGAATAGTGCAACAGCTCATCATACTGTTGGAATAGCAAGTATCATTTGATCCCATAATCCCAAATATTTGTACAGAGCTAATTACCTTTATTCAGATCATACTTTCCAGTCTAAGAAATAGAGGCAGAAATCCATTTAAGAATGAGTGAGTGGTTTTCATTTACAGCATGTGTTATATTAGTAAAACCAAAAGCATGAAACAAACAATAGAAATAGAAAGTGTGAAATCTCAGAATTTTGTGTGGGAAAATAGGTTACCCTATAACTATGATCCATACGAAACAATACTAATACCAGATTCAGGTAGGCATAAGATGGATATGGCCATAGTCATATCTTATAGCATTCGAAATGATTTAATTATTACTTATTAGTACATAGTTGTATTTAATGGATTATAGAATAGATATATGCTCTACAATATCAGTATAATGAATAGTCTATAGGCAACTGGTAATGAGACCATAAATTTAGGCATTCTCCACCATCTCAATGTGTCTTGTTTTATTTGATTTTACTTTTCTACGTATGGGGGTGTCGTGCCTAATTTTAAGGGTGTCGCTTGGATTTTTTTGAATGGTATATGATGCGTTTGGCTTAACTGTGGATATGTTTATGAATCGATGGGAGCATCATAAATCATTTCAAAAATAGTCTGGGATGTCTAAAAGGTGTCCGGGAGGGGTCCGGAGTGTCTGTGAAGTTGTGAACTTGGTCAACTCAAATAATTGACTTCGTGTTTAAAGACTGGTTAGCTTATTTAATAGGTCCTGACACAAGGTTAGAATTCTAGCTCTTCCAGAGTGGTATCTCACTGATGGCTCGGGCCCCCCCGCAAGGAGGCCTTCTTCGCCCTCCACCTAAGCTGCGCAGGAAAGGCCCAAAGCCAATCCCAGGGAACAGTGAAGCTTCATAGGTTATTAATGTGTCTTATGTTTGAAGTTGTTTTAACTTGTTTTAATCATGCTATATGCGCCCATTATTTATGTCACCATTAACCACTATTTATATGTTGAGGGCAGTAGTGTTTATGTCATTTCGAAGAACATCTGCAATAGACATTTGACATTGAAAACTGATGGTTTGCTCTCCTTTATCGAGAGAAAGCTTTAGTTCTCAATTCGCATAATAAATGCCTATCTCATAGTTATTAAAATAAATAGTCTGGATATTTGTTCTACATATTACAGGCATAACACACAGCAATAATAGTGCAACTGCTAATCATACTGTTGGAGTGGCAAGTGTCATTTGATCCCATAATCGCAAATGTATGAGCAGAGATAATTACCATTATTCATACCATAGTTTCCAGTCTAAGAAATACAAGCAGAAAACCATTTGAGAATGAATGAGGGGTTTCCATTTACAGCATGCGTTATATTAGTTAAACCAAAAGCATGAACCAGACGATAGCAATAGGAAGCGTGAAATCTCAGTAGTTTGTCAAGGAAAATAGATTACCCTATGATCCATATGAAACAATAATAATACCAGATTCACGTAGACATAAGATGGATATGGTTATAGCCAGATCTTATAGCATTCGAAATGTTTTAATTATTATTTATTACTATATAGTTGTATCTAATGGATTATAGAATAGATGTATGCTCTACGATATAAGTAAAATGAATACATCTTAGGCAATTGGTAATGACACTATAAATTTAGGAATTCTCCATCATCTTAACGTGTCTTGTTTGATTTGATTTTACTTTTCTACATGTGGGAGTCATGCCTAATTTTAAGTGTATATATGATGCACTGACAATAACTGAGAATATCTCTATCAATGGATGTAAGCCTCAGAAATCATTTGAAAAATAGTATGGGACGTCTAAAAGGAGTCCAGAAGACAGCCGGAGTGTCTGTGAACTTGGTCGACTTTAATAAGTGAGCTCGTATTTGGAGATTAGTTAGCTTATGTAATTCATTAAAGTATGTTACATTTTAAGTTTTTTTAACTTGATTTATGTCATGCTATCCAGGCCCACTATTCATGTTACTATTCACATCACTGATTACGTGTTGTGGGGACTAGTGCTTATGTTTATTTCGAAGAGCATCTGCTATAGACTTTTGATAGTTTTGCTTTGGGAGGCGCGTCTTGTTATCCTTCTTGCCAAATCGTGTTCAAGGGTTTTGCGAATCATAAGGAATTAACTCCTTTTCTTCTCTTTCTTTTGATTTGAGTCAATCTTGTTTTGATTATGGCCAGGCATTCACATTGAGCATGTCACAATTCTGATTGATTGCATTCTAAATCTAACATCTCTCCAACTAATCAACATCATTTGGTAGCAGAGCTTGGATCGATTAGGATTTTCGCAGTTCATGATCATGCCTCCCAGAAGACACGTCAATCACCAGTTTGTGATTTCTGTAAGTTTGAAAGGGGGGCCCACTTGACTTTGCCGAAGTTGGGTTTTGTTTTCTTGTGTGTAGAAATCTTTGGATATTTGGAGTTTTTTTAATGAGTAAAAGTTAAGCCATTTGTTTTAGATAAAACACCAAAGAGGATTTTCCTAATTCGTTAGATTATCTTACGCCAATAGACCCAATGATAGAATGGTCAATGCAAGCCCCCACTTCGTCAGATTGAGGTGGAAACTTTGAAGTAGGTTGTTTGCCAGGTGGTGCCAACGGAGCAAACATCAAGACAAGGTCGACTTTTCAACAGGAAAATGATAGAGACGATGGTCTATTGCCAAATGGAGACGTAGAAGCCTAGGGGGAAGTTTTTCCCATCTTTTGTAAAACCGTAATGTTCCTTCTTTTTTCGCCTCGTAGGCCCAGCTTTTGTCTAAGGCCGAGTGGTCCCCTGTGGAGCTTTTGATCAAGATATTGAATAAAAGGTTTTAAATTTTTTACCATTCAAAGAAAAAATAAGGTTTTAAATTTCAATTTCGGTTTCAGTCATCACAGAAACGGAAACTTTTCAGTTCTGGTTGTAAACTTCGGTGGAAATCTTGTAAAATCAAGGAGACATATGCAAGACTTTAAAGATGAAACTTCACGAAACGCTAGAATAAGCACAAATAGACAGAAACAATCACATAAGCAACACAACTGGTGACAAGCACACTTAGAAACTCCATAATGGTTTTAAAACATCGACAACTAGTGACACGCACTATCTCGCATCTCTGGTAATTTTGGTGCATGCTAAATTTCACATGTAATACATATAAATATTTAAACACAATACATGCACCACAAATTGCATGAAATTCATACATATAATTATGTAATATATACTTGGGATTTGCTACAGTCCATTGCAGAAGGCATTTTGCAGATGGCCTGTTGCATGTGAGAGCAGCCACGCAGGCTCACTTTTCAGCAGATTTTGTCTTCATTCACGAGGTGGCTGCTCTCACATGCAACAGGCCATCTGCGAAATGCCGTCTCTGATGGACGCTAGCAAATCCCTATATACTTATACTAGTAGCAGGAACCAGTTAGGGGCAAAATTGAATTAGTTGCAGGAAATAGGTCAGCGGCAAAACATAGTGATTAGAGGGAACATATTTAATAGTTGGCAACACAGAATTTCTAAAGGAAAAGGTTTTCCAAGAAGAAAATTTCGTGGAAAGAAAACGAATGACAATGGAAAGAAACATGGTTTGTGTATATTATAGATAGTATACCACTATTAGTCTATTACACTTACGCTTTTGTTTATGCATTTCGGTCATTTCGATTTTGGCGGGGTGGAAACGAAAAAAGATTTCGGTATTTTCGTGTCGATTTCGGTGGAAATTTAAAACCATGATTGAATAATGCAAAATGTAAAAGAATAAAAACAGATAGTGTCATTCATTGTATATAAGTATCATAATACATGGCCAATGGCTAATCAATAAAATGTAAAATACGGAATTAATCAAATATCTTAATAAAAGTTCAAAATGCTTACTTGTTCCATCATTTGCAATATCAATTCCATCAAAACTAAGGATAATATCAGATGGCTTCAAAAACTGAGACTCTGGAGCAGTGGGCTCTATTCTTCTAATACGAACACCCTTTTGGTCAAGAGACATCCCCATTGCCTTGCGCAGATCAGGATTTTCCATCTTCTGCCACTCAACGCCAAGATTCGGGAATCCTGACATGAGAAAAGCAGTATTGTAAGGATCCCATCATTGCAGAAGCATAAGAATATAATTGGTCTCTGGTGTCAGTTTCCAGTGACAAATTAAGGATTTACATGACAACGTCGGCCAAAAAAGATACAGAAAAATAACAGTACTGAAAGTGAGTCAATAAGAGTAGTCACAGGAACCATATATATGAAAAAAAGAACTGTCTTGTGTATGATAATACCTGTATATTCTCCCGACTTTTCAAAGTCATCAATGAAGTGCTTAATGACTGGTGTTGGTATGACATATCCGATATTTTCTACATCTTCATGTTTAAGCGACTGAAATGCTATACCGACACATTTACCTTTATCGTTAAAAGCAGGCCCACCAGAATTTCCTGAATTTATAGCTGCATCTATCTGCAAAGCCAACTCATAAACAAGATAATCAGGTCATAATGCAAAACTACATGGTAAAAGAAAATTAAGCTTCAAGAGAAAACTTTGAAACCTAAATCAACTCTACACAGACAAGTTGCACGCACGCACATATATATACACATATCAGATCAATAGGCTGGTGGGCAGAACAAAATAAGAAAACAGTAAATTCCAAGTTGAAACCTGAAGTCCCAGAAGCTCTGTGGAGCCATGGACATAGGATAAGATCTCCATGCGTGACACAACACCACTTGTCACGGATATTGTGTCTCCCCCGATGGGGTAGCCAACAACAGTCACTGCATCTTGGAGTGCAGGTAAAGGTCCAAACTCCACTGGTGAAACTCCTTCCCAAAATTCATCATCACTAACTGTTAGCAAGGCTGCGAAATCACAGAACTATGCACCGGTTAACATTCATACTCTGGAAGCTGAAGTTACCAAATCACATTTGTCTATCAAGACTTGCACATAGACATCTGCAAATTATTCTTCGAACATATTCATACTAAAAGGATGCAAAACATCGAGCACATATCCCTTTTTACAATTCATGTACTTGAAGTGGTAGCACATAGTCCCACAACACACACCACGGCTATCAGAAAGAAATATCACCATGATAAAAGAGAGCTCCCAAGTACACTCAACTCAACTCAACTAAGCCTTTGTCCCAAACTGGTTGGGGTCGGCTAATGAATCCTTAATAAAATTTACACCTTTCTATGAAATGAATCCTATAGAGAGCTCCCAAGTACAATTAATATAAATATATACTATTTTGATTCAATAGATACTATTATTTATCAGTCAGTAGTAACTTTACAAACACATATCACATGAAAAATGCTAATCATTATCTTGTGCTTGTTTATTTCATAGTTTTAATCCCCCCTCTTCCTTTTCACCACCATCGTATAAGACTAGATAGTTAAGTAATCACTTCATGCTGTGTCTAAAATGTTGTGGGTTTTACGGGGAAGCTCAGTATTAGGATGAGACAGATCGACCTTTGTTTTCAGGTCATTGATAACATCAGCAACAGTACTATGAGTAACATAACCAACAGTACTATGTTTGGGCAGCCTAATACCGTAAATTACCACTTCATCCTTTTTGAAGTGGTGAAGAGTAACTTTCAGAGTTTTAAAACCTTGCACCTCGCAAAGAAATGTCCAATACATAAAGATAGAGGAAGTCTGGTTGCAGCGGACCAGACTTCAACTCAGGCTTTTATGGGGAAGCTTGAGTCATGTGAAATTGAAAACACAATTTTGATATTTTGCTCACTGATAATCCAATATTTCGTACTTTCTAAAATGTAGGCACACCACACATGGGATTGAAAAGCAACATCTGATGAATCACCAACAAAAGCATGCACGTCACATACATCATAAAAACAGAAAATGCATGTTCTGCTGGCAATTGGTAGATGCCAAGTAGCAAATGGAATTAAGATATGTCAAAGAAAAAATTGCACTCATATATATTATGAATAAGAAATGATGGCTATGATCCATTTTCTGCTTAGGAGAATGCATGTGTATTTCATTATAACATTGAAAGAGCAACCAAACTAAATAAGTACAGAAAATCAAGGTATTTTCACTAGAAATCATACTCAAGTCCATTAGAACCACATAACGGTTGTTTCATTCTTACATTCGTGAATTCTAGGTTATTGCATCAAGATCTCCTAAGGAAATCAAAGCTCTTCTAATTTTTGAATGAATAATTTACCAAACGAGAAAAGCTTATGCGTCAACATTTTTAAAATATTTACTCAAATGACATCACTTGGCAAGTGTGATCCTAAGGGATTTCCCACCCCAATTCAAAATATGTGAAGAAATTAAATCAATGTGAAGTTCTTTCAAAAGTCAATGCCAATTCAATGCTTTGATGCAGCTCCAAAACATAAATTCCATTGAACCCATTAAGCAATATTTAATTAAATCACAATCAGTAAAATAAGGGAGGCAATTAAATCAATGTGAAGTTCTTTAACAAGGCATTATCAATTTAATTCTTTCATGCAGCTCCAAAACACAAATTCCATTAAACCCATTAACCAACATCCTAATCAAATCACAACCAGTGGTTTTTCTCTGTTACCTATATCACATTCCGTCCCGATCGCAAGCACGGTCGCCAGGTATTTCGAATCCGACCCACGTTTCTTTAGCTTAACCTGAGTGTAATGCTCAACAGAATGCGCATTTGTCAGAACCCGCCGCCCACCTATAACAAACCCACTACTGCTAGAACTATACTGACGCTTCCTCTGCCATGGAAGTGAAAAATTGGGCTCAGTATGAACACAAAAAACCTTCACAACAGCATCCATAGATGGTACGATCTTCAACGGATTCTCCGAATTAAGTCTCTCTGATATGACTAATTCAGAGTCTCCATTGTTCAATACAGAACGAGAACTTCTTCTCAATGGGGGATTTACGAGAACTCCGTTCTCGGGTTTTTTGGAAGGTATTGGAGACTTTGAAGTGATTGGGGACTTTGAAGGCCTACCACGTTTACGGCGCCCGGTTGGGAGATCAGTCTCGGGGATTTCTAGGGTTCCGGTGACTGTGAAAAGAGCATCGTCGGAGGCCGGAGAAGCGGTGTTGGGATTTGTTAACTGGAAATCCATGGTTCCGGTGACTGGTTTCTTTGGCTTTCTGCCCCTTTTTCTCTTTGGCTCTTCCATTTTTGAATTAGGGTTTTTTTTTCACCCTCGTTCTTTTGTTTTCTGCTTGAGAACAGAAACCAAGGAAGACGAGAGAAAACCCTAATTCTAATTCCTCCAAGAATCAAGAAAATAGAAAGGAGTGAAAAGAAAAGGAAAAATGACGAGCGAATGAGAGAGTATCAGATCAATGTTTTTTCGTAACAAAAGAACCCAAAGAAAAAGAAAGGGCGCTGATGAATTCGCACCAGCTGTAGGATAATTAGCGCCGCTGTGATGTTTAAAAGCGTTTAAGTCTGCCCATATCCTCCCTTCAAGGGGTGCGAATTAATCTATAGGGGAGCGAATTTATCATGGCCGCAAGAAAATATAGTAAATGTGATTGCGCGATCAGAGTATTTTTAGGCCATAGATGAAAAGCGAGGGCTATCAAATAAATGGTTCGGATCAGTTAAATAATAGGGTTTTTAGCCTTTAAATACCTGATCTGCAATATATTTTCTAAATTATCCATTGTTAATTATGAAAAAGCCAGATGTTTAATATTTTGAACAATATTTCCAAAAGAGATTTGCTAGGGACCATCGAAGAATGCAATTTTGTGTGCCTGCTGTTGCATGAGAGAGTAGCCACATAGGCTCAGAATTTGTCTTATTCATTTAATTCATCTGTGGTGGCTGCTCTCTCATGCAATAGCCAGCCCACAAAATGCCTCATGCGATGGTCCATAGTAAATCCCTTTGATGAATTAAATGAATAAGACAAATTCTGAGCCTATGTAGCTGCTCTCTCATCCAACAGCTGTTCCGTGAAATGACTTCTGCAATGGTCCCTGGCAAATCCCTAAACATTAAAAGTCTTTTTTGACGAAAATGTCCTTAAATTACTTCTAAAATCATTACTTCCTGCTTGAAATTTTTTTTTTTTTTTTGATGACGTGGGATGTCCCCACGCCCTTCGGGAGTAGGACTAGTCCCTACGGATACATGCAACGACCCACTCACCACTGGTATTAGGTAAGTCGGGGGCGGGATTCGAACACTCGGTGGGTAACTTTCTGTTTAAAATTGTGCAGCCTTGAGCGCCTCTAGCATATGAAAATTCATTGCATTTTAGGGCACTTTCGGGAAAAAAAAGTTTAGTATGATAAGTAACTATTACAAATATTTGAAAAAAAAGGGGAAAGTCCTAGGGTCCAACGCAAAAGGCATTTCCCAAAATAAACATTTTAGCTAAATTATTATTCTTATAGCTAATCAATATATATTTTTCAGATGGGGTTGATATCAGCACTACCATATTTTGCTAGCGTCCATGGCAGAAGACATTTCGCAGATGGGTTGTTGCATGTGATAGCAGCCACACAGGCTCACTTTTCAGTAGATTGTCTTCATTCATGAGGTGGCTGCTCTCACATGCAACAGTCCATCCACGAAATGCTTCCTGCGATGGTCGCTAGCAAATCCGTATGTTTTCATCGCAACGGCCGTGAGAAGCCAATTAAAAGACTGAAAAACAAATTGTGTAGTGTTATTATTAAAATATGATAGAGGGGATATCAGCCCACTTTCCACATAAGAGATAAAAACCCTTTTGAAATCCATGATGGTGAAATAAGAGCACAATTGGAGAAGAGAAATGTTGTGAAGACTAGACTAATAGATGAAGTGATCCTATGTCTTACCTTGTAGAATGTATGTTCGGCATTGGATCAAATTCGTGTGGGTTTCCTCATGATGGTCTAGATTTTCTATGTGGGACCCAACGATTGATCTATAGAATTGGTGCAAAGAAAGGGCAACTTGTGCCGAATAAAAGGAGACCATGGGGCTACAACTCGGGAGAGCTTTAAACAATCCCAATGAATCCTCCATCGCATACATGCTCTCAACTTGGAAAATGATTTGGGGAGTGGCACACCACAACTGTTGGCTTGTTGCACTAGTGTTTAGTGTTCGAGAGATTGATCGGATCCGTTGATACTATTGGCCGCCATCACAAATCATGCTTATTTCCCTTGGTCCCACTACTCGGATGATTCAAGTTGATATTGGCAGTGCTATATCAATCCGCACCACAGTTGAAGTTGTTATGGGAAATTATATATTTTCTTCTTAAATTTATTAATTAAAGGAGCTCTGAACAATGACTTAATAATAGGTGGTTAGACTCTATAAGAGAAGGAAAAAAAGTAATTCTATTGGGAGTTTTACATTCTGGAATGGTTTTAATATATCAAATTTACAAATTTATTGGAATATATCAATATTGGAGGTATGTTGATACTGATATATTGATATACTAGTATTCGGGCTCCATGCTATGCATGGGTGTAATATTTTGGGCCCCACCCATCAAAACATATGTAAAATAGTGGCCCCCACCACATCAAAAGATTACGCTAAGTGGTGGGCCCTACCTGATTAGTGGGTTTGAGTAGATTTGGTGGGACCCACTACATCAAAACGTTGCATGGTGTAAGGATGCCTCTCTCTTTTTTTTTCGTTGCAAGTGGACTCTTGTAAGAGATATTTCCCAGGATAAAAACAAACAAAGGGGTGTCCTGATAAAGAATGTCAAATGTTGTAGATTAGTTGGTGATGTTGCCACCCAAAAAAATTGCCATTTCCACTCATATCAGTTTGTCCGTAATCTAATCTAATCTAACTACTATATATAAAGGCAGCTAAGTTCTTCCACCCTTTTGTGTTAATTCCAATTGAATCCCATTCATTTTCTACCTATCCTTTTTACAAGAGTATATGAAATTATGTATTTCCATTAGGCTCTGTTCACTTGATTTCCCGGGAGAGGAAAAGAAAATGTTTCCCGGGAATCTGACGTGGCATTAGGAAAAGAAATTCAAGGAATCTGTGCAGGAAAAGGTTTCCCTGGACTGTTTCTGGACTGTTCACTTGGTAGGAAAATGTTTCCAGGGAAACTGTTTGCCCTTCTTTTTGCACTAGTTTCCCAGGGAAACGAAATCCGTGTCTTTTTTTATTGGAAATGAAATCGGGGTGGGGGGAATGGGCTTTTCCATGTCATTTTTGACTTATTGCAGAAATTCCACATGTGTAATTCTATTCTCACTGGAAAGCAAGTGAACACCAGAATTCTGTCTTGTCAAGGAAAAAAGAGGCTGTTTTCTAGAGATTTGATTTCCAGGTAACGCAAGTGAACAGAGCCTTAGGGTAATTTTGGCATTTCCTGCTCCTTTCAAAAGTCAAAAAGGGTTCATTGCTCTCTTTTGCAAGGATTTGCTAGCCACAACCGACAAAGGAATTTCGCCCTATGTATGTCGCATGTGAGACCAGCCACATAAGCTCACTTTTCAGTAGCTTTTGTCACGTTTCGTTGGATAAGTTTCTTCATTTCGGGAAAAGCTATTGCTTCGGATGAAGGGCGATAACGAGTGGGACAAGCGGAATTCCTGTGAGGGGTGTGACATGTTGAGACGAGATGCTTTTATTGGATTGAAACTTTCCGAGAGCGCAAGCAATTAGAGTGGATGGGAATAAATCTATCCAGTAAACGAGTGTCACGTGGCGATGTTCTGTATCATTTGGTGCAACTTGTCCGGATCGTGTTTGAACTGGTCTTTCTTTCTGTGGGGCCCGCTTGACTCTCTCACGATGGTTTGGCAATTTTATACTCGAGATGCTAGGAAGAAGCGCGTGTGGCCACTTGTTCAGGCATTACTATCAATTGATGGGTCCCACAACAGGGCATGGGTATTTAATAGAGACAGTCGATCTTGCAGATCATCATTAAGTGATCCATATTCGCGTCATGAAATGTAGAACGGACATCCCATTTTGAGGTAAATAATTACCATTTAACTTTTCTTGGTGGAATTACCCCAAAGCAACTGGTATAAATGAAGGAGTCAGAATACACGATCAAATTACTTGTGACTGAGGGTCAAATCAACGGATCAGGAAACGTCCACGTGGCATTGAACTATCTAAAGTGATCGCCGGTCTTAGTGCTCTTATACAATCTTACTTGGATAGTTAGGATCACCCAGTTATTTCGCTTTTTTTTTTCTTTGCATTGAACTATCTGAAGTGAGGCTTTCCAAGAACGGCTTAGATCAGCCATGGTTTGATTGATGATTGGTCATGAGGGCATGTTTGAAGTCATTAGGTGCGTCATCCCTGGGGCTTTTGTATCCCTCGTCGTAGAAATATTTGCTTGCACAGTTTGTCAACTTGCACAGTTTGTCAAAAAAGCATACAAACCCAAGCACTATTGAGATCATTAGGAGCGCCATGTCTAGGCCTTCTCAATCCCTTCTGCCAAAAATATTTGCTTGTGCAGTCGGTCAAAAAACATACAAATCCAAGAACTACATGCCGTTTTCTTCTATCTTGTTTCTTTATTGATAGAGGAATAAATCTTAACAATCAAGTATTTCAAAATGACCTGTTTATTTTTTTTTCTAATTTTTGAATGAATGAATGAATGTTCTATACTGTATATAAGATTTCAAAATCTTATCTATTTGTAATTCTCAATTCGGTTTGATCATGCCATTGAAAATTTATATATTTGCTATCCAGTCAATAGGTATCAAAATGCATTTTCAAACAACTTTAATGACTGAAACTGACATATTTATCATTTAATCAAATATGGCTTTTACAGTTTAATGTGCAAAAATATAAAATACTTCAATCGCAACGTGCATTTTTCCTGGTCTAGAAAAAAGAAAAAGAAAATGAGTATTATCTTCTTCTTCTTTTACATCTTTCTAACAGTGTGTAAAAGGACCAACTTTATGATGTCATGGCTTACTAATGTAATAATGTCATCACACGCATGCATCCATGTGATGTATGAAAAGATCTGGGGTGAGGGAAATGACAAAGCTATCCCCTTGCTGAGTATATGTTTAGGGAAATGATATCAGCACAGCTATGTTTTGATATTTTTACTAATGCATCTTGTCTTTTAGTATTTTTTTTTTTATGGGTCTGTCTTTTAGTATTTAAAGAGCTGTCAAAAGGTTATTACACTTCTCCACAAGCTCTAAAAAAGGAAATTAAAAAACAAAAGACAAGCCGGGTCTGTGCAAGTATTAAAACACGGTTGTGCTGATATCATTTCCCTAAGTTTATATTTTATTCTGGGCATTTTAGTATTTATTATGAATTTAATTACTGGAGTCTATGATTGCAATAAGCTTCTGTGATGTTCCCTAGCAAATCCCTAGCAATAATAGAAGAATTAGTATTTATCAACATTTTAATAAAGTGTGAATCATAACGGCATATTTTTCTGGCAATTCCTCGCTAACTTTGTCATATTCTCTTCTCAAAGGGATGGTTACTAACCTTTTCCACAATGAAAGTATGACTGGTCCCACCTAGATTCAATGATCATAGCCCTTGGACTAATGAAAAAATTTTCTAGCATTCTTCCCATTTCTTGTAAACGTAATTAGAAAGAAGCTTAGCATTCTTTAACCCTTTTAGTTTGGATTTGCGCCATTTTCAGTGCGAAGAAGAGTCTCTCCAGGCAATTATGTTTAGCACATTTCACCCCCCTAATGTAGAGTGAAGAATGAGAAGCGTTCTTCAATCTACATTAGGGGGTGAAATGTGCTAAAAAAAAGAAAGAAAGAGAAGCGTACAATCAAACAGGTGGTACCTTTATCGTACCACCTTTCATCATATAATTTCTTGAAGAACAAAGCCTAAGTTGGCATCTGACATGTTAAAATATCAGGAAGATAAGTGCTACTAGTATTTGATAAAGTATCAAATAGGACAAACTAACCCAAGTGGAAGTGCCTAAATTCCATTACATGAGCCTTTGTGGACGAACCCCATGAAAAAAAAGACATGTTTCTATTAAAATAGCTATTTCTTATAAAGCTTCTCCCCTCATCTTCCCCATTTACACTACTATTAAGTGATTTCCACAATCTTTGAAAAAGAGAAGCCAATTTCTATTAATTTCAAATTGATTTCTACTGGAATTGCCAAGAAGATTTTTATTTTTTTCCGCGGATGTAACCAACATGGTTGAGAGCAACTTTTGCGACATAGAAGATTATGTTCTAATCTCCATTCCAAGGACCTTGAGATGCCAAAGGCATTTGACTGCACATGTGCTCTTCGCTGATTTGATGAAGTATCCTACATTCCTACAGCCGAGGGTCCACCTCCAAGCACGACAACGCTCTCGACGAATCTGACAATGATCTTCCCTTATCATGGATCTTAAAAAAACAGAGAATAGGACTAATAAGGCCATGTCCGTTTGAGATTGTGGCAGCCGATTGTAATTATTGGACTAAAAAATAATGTAATTTTGAATCCAGTAATCACAATCGGCTGCCACAATCAGCTTCCACAATCCCACACAAACAGGGACTAAGAAGGGAAAAGATAATACCTTTGATGCGAGGACGGTTGCAGCCTTCAAAGTGAGCCGTCCCAAGAATATCTGGTTGAGGCCTTAAAATGTGTTGAGTCGGTGAAAAATCAAAGAAAATTGCACAGGCGCCATGGATTTCTGCGAGAAAAAAGGTGAAAGAAAAACATAGTGAGATCAAGAATAAACTAAGCGTAGTTAAAGTAATGAAATGAAAGAGAAAAAATAGACAAAAATCATGTTTCCAATGAAAGGGAAGGAGGGTACACAAAATAACAAACCAAAGAAGCTTTAACCGTAGAGGGAAAGAGGCCCGAAAGCTTGCAAGTTGCAAGTTGCACAGTCGCAATTGATTTCTGCAAGAAAATCAAAGAAAAGTTAGAAAAGAGAGAGAGAGAGAGAGAGAGAGAGAGAGAGAGAGAGCAGTGGTTCATTTTCTAAAATAAATAGACGAAGCCCACAAAAGGTGAGGGGAAGAATCGTTAGGGAGAAAAATGGTAGAAAAGGAGCATGGGCATGGAAAATGTGGTAGAGATAGAGAGATGAGGAATTAAATTTACTGCTGTAACGTGCCAATTAATTCCTAAATTAACCAAAAGTAACTGCTTAATTAATGCAAAATTGAACATATAAATTGGGAGAAGAAATGTTTTTAAGGGCAACAAATCCTACTATGATCAACGTTTTATGACGGAGTATGTCTGTGAGAGAAGAAAGAGACTCGCTAGAATAGGCAATAAATCTGGTACGTGAAATTATGGCAACCAAATCCGTCAATTCAATTTTAAAATTAAAACCTCAAATCAACCGGCAACCAAATTCAATTTGTAAGGCGGCACCCAAATTAATACTATCAAACTTTATTTTAGAGAAAAGTTTTTCAAGAAAAAATTTTCTTGGAAAAAAGACGAACGACAACGGAAAGAAACATGCTTAGTATCTATGTATGAGTGCTGCTAGGGAGGCCTATAGGTAGTACGCATTCGCCCCTCTTATAAAGTGAACAGTGGGCAACTTTAACGCTTTTTGACGTCAAAACATGTTAAAAGGCGGGTGAACGTACTGCAGGGAGGTGAAAATATCATCGCCCTTCCTTCATTGGTCTTTACAAATGATCTCAATGTGAACATTCACCTATTCAAACTTTCAAAGTCTCATAATTAACTTAGAAAAAGTTTCAATTGTCGTTGATGCCGGTTTAATTCAATGATCCTTGCCCATATTTCTAATAGACCATGTTTAAGGTTCTACCAATAGAAGCTAAAGAATTGATTTTTGGCACTACCATGTTTTTATAATTGCACAAACTCTGCATGTCCTTTCGTTTTTAATTTTTAATTTGCTTCTAAGAGCTTTAAACTCTGCTTGTCCTTTCGTTTTTAATTTTTAATTTGCTTCTAAGAGCTTTAAACTCTGCTTGTCCTTTCGTTTTTAATTTTTAATTTGCTTCTAAGAGCTTTTTTAGAACTGTAATAACTTTTGACAAGAGTTTAAGTAGCAGAGGAAAACAGTTCCAAAACGGGATTCCATTTGGAAAATAAAGATTAAGGTGAAATTGACCAACAATTTTGGTCATTTCCACATTGTTTTTTTGCATTTTGTGGGGATTCGATCTCACTTCCTTGTCTTCATGCGCAAGTGTCACGACATAAGCTTCCCTAAGCTACCACTAACAAATTAACAAATGAAAAGTAATGACTTGCATAATTCCAAAACATAAAACTAAGTATCTAGAACATTAACTTCCAAAGAGTAACTTCCAATGGAGGAATACCAGTGGGTGCAAGAAAGCTTCATGTATGTAGTAAATTTCAAAACAATGGGTAGTCCGACGGTCAAGTCTATCTTGCAAGCTCCCAAAGAAGAAGTAAATGAGTAGAGCAAATTCAAGTGGTCAAGCTTATATTTCCAACAACATACGGCGCACCTGAGGCTCAAGGGTGATTGTTAGGGGGGGGGGGGGGGGGGGGTATGCTAACAGTGATAAACTTTATAGCAACTTCCCCAGATTAGTGATCAAAACCAATGAGCATACTCTCCATCTCTCTCTCTCTCTCTCTCTCTCTCTCTCTCACAACTACAAGTCCAATCTATTGTGGTATGGGTATTTTTTGGGTGTGATTACCAGTCAAAAAATTCAGAAGGGTCAGGTAAGTTTGCAAATTTCCTTGTCGTACAAAATGAGTTAACCAAACATTAAAAGAATCATTTCGATGAAGACCCACACCTAAGGATTCTAGACCGCAGATCATGATTGCTGAAAAAGTGCGCTCACATATCCGAAGGTTGGTTTTTTTCCCCTGCAGTAAGGAGTGAGAATAAACCCAAATAATAGAAAGAAAGGAGAGACAAACCGCCCAAACCCGAATAGACACAATCCCGGCCTCTTTTTCTGGGGGGGGGGGGGGGGGGGGGGCTCCCCAATCGGCTGCCTATACCTACAGTATGCCACAAATTTCCAATAGAACATTGGAGCTTCCAACATCGGCTGTAAAATGATATCTTAGCAAAATGTTAATTGAAAAAGTTCAGAGCATTACATACAAATGCAAGATGCAGGATCTAGCAGTAGTAGTAGGAGACAGACAGTTCTTCAACACATAGGATGTCACAAGAAATTTCAAGTAGCATTTTCTCAATGGGCCTATTTTCCTAAGTTTAGAGGTGCTTACTCCGCTGTAGCTTCCACTAGCTAACGCCGATTGTGTGAAGACTTGTGCAAAAGAGAAATCCAGCTGGGTCGGGTGGCTCGGATATATGCAAGAAATTCCAAAAAGCAAGCCCCTGGTTCATCTCTTTAGATCATCTGACATTGCTGAGGGTATGCAATTTGTTGTCAGAATATCTCGTGTAGCGGCCTTGGCAGATGCTCTCTGTAGGACGACTATCTACAAGAGGCAAGGAGAAGTCAATTATAAGAGTGTTTTAGCTACATGGGAACCTTACTATTTACTTTTTTGGGTTTCAAGGCAACAGTTGGCATATCAAGGTTTTAAAGAAGGCAATACATGGTTATATATCGGTTATTGGCACCCTTCCCATATGATGATATTAGGTAATATTAAGGAATGTTCCATATAAATCTGCTGATAGATCTATATCGGAGGGGGTCTGATGTTGTCGATATATATCAGGACATTCTAACCTTGGTTGGAGTTATAAACCCCACGTTACAAACTTTGACACTTCAATTTCCCTGATTTCATGACAACTGGCATACCCTGCCACATCCAATGTGTGCCAGGAAAAATAGTCTATTCTTCTTCTTTTTTTCTTGAAAGATGATAAGTTTCATTAAATAAAGTGTAGGTACATAGATTAGGGACCAGTAGTCCCTTGAACACTATATTGTAAGGTTAAAGGATATTAATCCAATAGCCATAGACACCAACCAAAAAACATCCTAGGATTTTCCTTGGAATTCCTTCACTGCAGAAACCTACTGTATCTACAAGCCTCTCCAAAACACCCGAGTTCAGAACCAAGAATGGACCACCAGGGACCTACTGTATCTACACTAACCCATTAGCATTACTTTTTCTATGAACATTTGCTTAGTTCCCTCCTAAGATAAACAATCTCAACTTCCAATTCCTCCTGTTTAGAGAAGAAAACAATGGCAAATTCAGGTACTGATACTTCTTCCATCGAATCCGATTTGAGAGCAATAAGTTCCTCTAACTTCCTAGTGCAGAGGATTTGATTTCCTTCCGAACTGAAGCGGCACACTCTTTTCTCATCCTTCAAGCAGTCCTTGAAGAAAGGAAGCTTATAAACCGGTATACAGATATCCATAACGTTGTGGGTGCCTGTCAAAGGGAAGAGCTCCTCGACATTTTGCATGTAATCCTCTTTGAAATGTTTCCATTGTCTTTTGATGGAGTTTTTGACAATCTCTCTCGGAGTTGGTGATTCAATGGAGGCTTTGTCTTCATCATACCTCAAAGCTTTGATTCCTTTAAGGTTTTCTCCGTCTTTCTTCGTTTAAAAGTCCGAGCCTCTGAGGGAGTGGATGCGCTTGAATTCATTTTGTTAAACTCTGCAAAGATGTTTTCCTTTCATCTTCCTAAATGAACCCAAAAGACTACTTTTTAGTGGGAGTGGAACGCCCCTAACTGCCTGTAATTTGGCTCCACTATTTAGATACAACTGTGTGAAACAAGTAATTCTACCATATTAAAGAAAGATAAATGTGGGTACCCTTCCTTTTATCTTTCCAACAAAACTATTCATAGAGGGCCTCATTATCGAGGAGGCCGCATCTCCCTTATAATGTAGGCGGCGACAAAGACCTAGTTGTCACTTGTCAAGAAAATATATTCAGTTTCGTCCAAGAGGACACGCCCCCAGAAAATCTAGAGTCTACTAGTTTCATCTAATTCCATCCTTAAGATCCCCACTATAAAAAATTCTCCTTTTACCCAACGCTTATAACAAATGAGGAGAATTAAGAACTCTCCTCCAGATTTGTTGCCCAAAGATTTGCTGTAAAAGTTTACACTTCTTAATCATTCCTCGGTTAGTTGGAGCCTGAATACCCATTCCTTTTGATTCATGCCCAAATATACCACTCATGAGGGTCCCCAACACCCTCTTTGCTTTTGTATTTAAATGAGTACTTTCACACATCAAAGGGGCCGAAGTTCGGCGATTTACTTTGTTCTTGCAAAATTGACCCCCCTGTCCGAGGGACACACCTTTATGAGGTGGAACAGATGTCATTGGTATAACGCCATCTACCGTCACATGAGAAGCTTTCAAAGGAGATTTTGAAGGGTCTGTGCATGTGAGTGTTTGGGAGCTGATATTCACAACTCCATATTTCAGCATTGGTACACCCCTCTATTCTCCCAACAAGCAATCAACAACCAAAGGATATATATATATATATATATATATATATAGAGAGAGAGAGAGAGAGAGAGAGAGAGAGAGAGAGATAGAGAGAGAGAGAGAGAGAGAGAGAGAGAGAGAGACCTGCTGGTATTCCAGATCAAACTGCAAAAACTCGTCGTCACAGGTCTCAACCATGCTAGCCAAGCCTTTCAGATTCTTGACAGGTTTACCATTGAAAGCAAGAACCTAATAGTACAATAGAAGGTTTTCAGCAACTGACTAGTTGGAATATGAAAACAAGATCAATAATAATAAAAACGGCATCTGGCGGCCTGTCTTAACCTGGGTGTCTACAATGTCTTCATAACCAATATTGATATCAGCAGCCAGCACCTACAAATTGCCAAAGAAAAACACATGCGACCATTCCAAAAAAAAAAAAAAACATGAGGGTCGGGAATCCAGAGAAGTGATTGGCGCTCAAGGCATTGGAAAGCTAAATGAAAATTATGCCGCCAATGCTATATGACAAGAAAAATCAGAGAGGTTGAAGTTGAACTAGATTATTAAAGCTGGCTCAAAGTAAGTAACGGAAAGAAAAAACAAACCTGAGAAACAACCACAAGTTGTTCATCTGGTGATTGTGCCATTGCATGCAACTGTTTGTCCAACAGCTTTACAGGCACATCATACTCACAATCCTCTCCGTACTGGAGTGTAAAATTAAAGATTAGGATAATAAGACCAACCATGTATCAATATATTTAACTCGTTTGACTTATCTGAAGTATTACTCGATGAGCAAGGGAAAAAATATGCATAAAATTGGAAACAATAGCTATAAACTTCCTAATATGACCATGGATCATTAGCGTCTGTTCATGCCAGATCAAGCTCACCAAATGCGTAACAAGTCTTTTTCCTGAAGTTCTTCCCTTCAGTAATTTTCTTTTTTTCTTTAGAAAAAATAGCTGGATACTGTAGCAGGCAAAATAACAATATGAAAGCTTAGATGTAATCTGTGAAAAAGTTGTCCAAGAATGACAAATTGGATTAGAGAATGCTTAAGCCTCTTTTACCCTAAAACCTTCTTATCCCCCCCCCCCACCCACCCCCCCTCCACCCCCCGCAAAAAAAAAATTCAAGAAGATAAGATGGATTGTTCCTACACATGCAAGCAGCTACATCAACGGTAATAAAAGTTCTATTCATGTTCCTTTCTCTAAGTTTGTGACACTTCAATGACACAGTGCAACTTCTCTGAGCATGTCCCTGTCACAAACACCACCTTTACTACCTCGTGTTAAAAGCAATGTTAATGAATCTTTCATAGTAAGTATGTCAACACTTGAAATTTACTGTAACTATACATCCCTCTGTAGTCTTTTTAATCAGCTAAACATTTATTCTTGGGAAACGATATCAAGAGACACCTGTGTCAAGATTGTCCCAAATAGCCGTCCTAATATTGCCAAGTGTGCCAAAGCATGGATATATCTTTATCTTAAAAGGATAGGGGCACTTTCATCATTAAAAATACATCCTTAAAAAGATGGTAGAAAAGGGAGGTCTGTCGAGGACATTCCTGACACATGCATGTTTTCCTAGCAGCACTCTTATTACTTTTATATAGAAAGATTGGAGTGGTTAGATAACGTAGGAACTTGATCAAGCTCCCTTCTAAAACAATTAAAAGAATGTTTCCATTAATAGCATATAATTATGTTATCAGATGAAAAGTAAGGTCACTCATTGGAAAAGAACAGTAACTCTTTTAATGCATAAATAGTTTGCCAGAAGCCATCAGTCATCAGAAACATCATGTCCATAACTGAAATGCATTTAGCCCGAAATAGTGAAACACTAGTAAAATCTGGTATTCAACAGAACCTCTCACATGACAATCACAAGAGACCTTTTACTGTTCTTTGCATTCTTTCAGAGGTTTTCTTGTAATTATCCATTTACTGTATCTTTATGCATGAGGCTATTTTACCACCGTATAGATGTATAGAATGGAAATAGGATGCTTCATTGCCTAAATCAAAGATTTGACATTACACTCGTGCTACCATGAAGACCCAAGTGACTTCATTCTCTGAATCTAAGTTTAACAGAACACTAAAGCTACCATGAGGACCTAAGTTTTTCTATGCTGCTCCATGCATACAACTAGCGGGAAATTGGGAAGTGAGATCCCATTCTAATTCTAAAGACTTTAACATAATATCACAATTGGGAAGTGAGGCCCAAATACATACATAGTGGGAAATTGGGAAGTTAATCCACAAATACATACGTTAACATAATATCACGATTGAGAAGTGAGTCCCAAAAACACACATAGTATTTGGGGTCGTCCTTAACCCTAGAAATGCACTTGTAATATTGTTCTCTTGTTAATATAGTTAATCCTTTTCTCAAAAGCATAATATCACACTTACTAAGAAAACAGGGTTTCCTAGTGCACCGAAACTTTTTTTTTAATGGTAGCAGTTTCATTCAAATAAAAAGACCGAGATGATCCAACAAGAATGCAACAAGAACCTTAAACTAAATTACAAGAGAGCCATGGAAAAACAGTAACAAGATTTCGAGGGGTGAAGAAATCAAACGAATCGATCCCTTGCCTCCTGACTCCTTCCCAAGCCAATCTGTCTGCTTCGCTGTTTGCGGACCTTCTGACGTGGATAAATACAATTGAGGATCCTCCTATCCGATCCTGAATCTCGTCAAAAAAGGAGCAAAGCACCATGACAGTACCACTGTCCCTCTCAGCCATCATATCACATTCATAGAGTCTCCTTCTACAATTGTTCTATTCAATAAGCCTTGATCTAGATACTTTATTCCATGGTGAGCAGCTCTTACCTCCGCCTCATTTGCGTCTAATGTCCCCATAGGCCCCTAGAAGGCCCAAATAATATTCCCATTTGTGCAGCAAAACTATTATGAATGACTTCTTTCCCAAATGGGTGTTTCATCTGCAGATATGACCAGAGGTTGCCCAAGGTAACAGAACCTTCCATGTGCCTCCATTAGCAGTTTTTGTTTCTCAGTTACCACCCTCCACATCAAACTTGAAAGTAAGATTTAACTTCACTTTGGGCCTTTTTGCATATCGAACAGGTGGCATTCTTTCCCTTTCCCAGTTCCCACCCTTCAGTTTTCAGTATTCACTATCGCCCTTAATATATTTTTTTTTTGAAAGATGACAAATTTCATTAATATCCATAAAGCATTTGGGACCAGCAGTCCCATCCTGCATTACAACATATTAGTTTGTACTGGGTTGGGCATACCCAGACCCAGAGTAAGGTAGAAAAGGTACATGAACCAATCATTCCTTTCCTCAATTGTACTATATATGATTCAGGAGTGACCCCTGGCTCTAAACTGGCTGAAACTCAACCCTCTATCCCTCATCAAATCCTTCCTTTCAGTAATCCACACAATTAACAACAACTACCATTCTAGTGCAATCCTAATTTTTAACACTCCCACATAGTTACAAGAAACCAGTAATCCCCAGCAAAATGCAATCATGAGGCCTATCACCCGCGACCCTAAACAAAATTCTCTATTCCTTCCAGCCTTCCCAAAAGATTGAACCACCAAACTGCACCAAAAAACCAAGGAAATATACTAGGAAGAGGATCTCTTTAGCCTCACGATGAGACTCACAACCTCAGATACATATACCTCCTCATCAAGACCGAAAGCCAAGATCTCCTCATCAGATGGGGTTTTACCATCCAAAGCTTTTCTTCCTGGAGATCATTGCCTCCAATTTTTGAATCCCTACCTCCCTTTCCTCATCCCACTGCAGGCGCCTTGTGGTCCGTTCTTCCTCCAAAAGTTTGACAAATAGAGGGTGCTTATACATGGGAGAATAGGATTCTTTAATGTGCCAAAACCCAGTGAGCCTAAATAACATTTTAGACGACCTGTTCGCCTCCTCCTTAAAAAGCTTCCAATGCCTTTTTAAAGAATCCCTTGCTGCTTCTCTTTGAGTGGGCGAGAATTCGGAAGCAAGTTCCTCTATATAGGCCATCGATTTCAGAGATTCTAAAGCCACTTCCATCTCAAGGAGATCCACCGGCAATCTCCTCTTTTTGCCACTAAGGGACTTTGAAGAACCAGTACAAGAGGCGAATCGCTTTGAGCTTCCATCCTAGAATCAAGAATTCAAATCCAAAGCAAGCAAGAGGAAGATGAACCAGGGAGAATGAACCGCCTGGAAAAGGGAAAAGAAAAAACCGCCTCGGGCTGAGAATTAAGGGAGGGCCAGATAACCGCATTATGAAAAAACTTCCTCTATGATGGTGTACCATTAAGAGCACCGAAGCGGCGGTTTCCAAGGCTGCCTTAATTCTTTTGAAAAAAAGAAATTACCCCCACTACTTTGAGGCTATCCTCCAATCCTAGAAGAGCAAGTGAACTTTACAATACAATCATCATTACCTTTAAGGGGATGCTTTTTAGGACGACCGCCAAAAACCAAGAACTAAAACCATGCAATCTCTACACAAGGGGGGACAGCAATGTGTATAACAGTTAAATCAGGCAATTCTAATCCATCTTCTATCGAGTCCGTAAAGCAATTTTTTTTTTTTTTTTGGGACGATCATAAAGAAAGTCCCCAGAAATACTAGAACCAATCCAATGAAACAGGCCAGAGAACCTACACCTAATCCATCAAAGGGGGGGGGGGGGGGGGGGGGCTTTTCGGAATCCGGGCCATATTGCCAAGCTATGATTAATCCTGACTTTAGAATGGTCTACATTCAAACCAAGCAAGAAACAAATCAAAATCCACCATTTCTAACACTCTTCCCAAGAACCTGATTCGGAGCCCTATACTACCTATGCTTTATTTTTGTCCCAGAAAGATTACACCTAAAGGGTATAGAGGGCTTTTCTCCAAGCCTGGCGACCCAAAAGGTGCTGCATAAATTGACATGTCCGGAACAAACCAATCTTTGAAGAAGAAGAGTGTGAGATATTTTGACCCAAAAAGCTACTGAAAAGGCTCCCTAGCAATTTATATGCTTTCGGATTTGACCTTTGAAATCTTTTAGAAGCTTGCCCCTGCGCCCCCCCCCCCCCCCCGAAAAACGAACGAGACTCCATTCCGATTAGAAAGCTAAGTATAAGATTTGACTTTCAAATACGAATCCTGAGCACCGCCCAAGTCAGGGCCCCGCACAGAAGCTTTTTCATGTGAGAATTTGAAATTTTCCCCAATCGAATGGGGCCCACCGGATCACAAGGGGAAGACACCGAAGAATGGGACCTATCAGCCACCGGAGCACTTTCCACCAGCAAAGAGAGGTTATCTTTCGAAAGCTCAACCCCAAGTCAGGGCCCTTAATATTACTACCTTTGGAAAACATTTCTCCTTTCCATGAAAACATTTACAGGAATAAATGTCTTTTCAGTTTTCAGTTTTCACTTTTCACTTTTCACTATCGCCCTCAATATTACTACCTTTGGAAAACATTTCTCCTTTCCATGAAAAAAATTGTTTTTCCAAAAGCACTATTCGCATCTTGCATTTAAAATGATCAAGTTTTGGAAAAGAGTTATAACAATAAAGCTAGAACATTCATTTGAAAAAAAATAAAAAAAATAAAGCTAGAACATTAGTCTAAATTGAGAATATCATACCCAGTCAACAGCAAAGAAGTAACTTTGCGATTACTGATTGAAAAGGTAGTGCACATCAGAATACAAAAGTTGACCTGGTTCATTGTCTGTTCATTGTATTGTACTTATTTCTAAATTAAGAGAGCAAACCGTTTCAAAATTTTAACAAAAAGATGCATCAATAACTAAAGTCTCAAGAAAGAAAAGAAAGGATCTAAACCCTTGCAAACAAATGAACCTTGCACTGAGATATATTGTTAGAGAAACCATCCCCGTCATTTACTATGCAAGACAACCATATGGATCACAGACATAATTTTCTTCTTTAAGCAAGTTGATCACGAAATTGTAAAAAATAATACTAGAACATAAGGAACTCCATAATATTAAGAATCAAGGGTTCATTTAGGCTTTTCAGCAGTCAATAATATGAACAAATTATCTGTTGGCCACTTTTTCGTCACCAGCCTTCTACTGATGAAGAAAAAAAACAGAAAAAAGCATGATAAACTGTAAGAGAAGACATTATTACAGTACAGTAGTTACTTGTAAAGCAAAACGGCAGCAACCCCGTGTAATGTGAAGTAAAGCACTAGTAAACAACCAAGGGAAAACTTCACACGCAACATGATTGTTAGGGTCCTTAGGGAAGTAAGCATTTACTATGGGGGTATGACATTACATCGATCTTTACAATGAATATAACTACGTATATGAATACATTAATCACCAAATTATACAGATTATTCAACAAAGAAATTTTATAACAGTCAATTGGCATTTCACGTTCAATAACCGAAACAAATTAGTTGTGTTTGCATGCAACTCTGTCGAAGAGAGAACGAGCAAATAAAATAAGGGAAATGATAAATGCGCCTCTTTTCATTACTTGGGAGTTCAGACACCCAGCTACAGTGTATCTATGACTGGCTGACTGCAAAGGTGCTGATGTAATTCACATTTGAAGGAATGAAGTGACCTGATTGCCACGTACAATGCAGCTGCGTGTCCCAAGTGATGAAAAGGGGTGCATTTATCATTTCCAATAAAATAAATTAAATTCCAGATAATTCACTATTCAACCCCATGAAACTAGCTCTTTTGAAAATCAGAGAAAATGGTTGCAAACGGAGATCATCTGACAACATTGTTATTAGTAACAGATTCATGACACTTGTATAGAACAAAAGAAAGAGAAATGCTAACAACAAAGTAAACTGCCCAACCTCAGAACGAAGATAGGGAACGGATATAGCCGTAAAGACAAATCCAGCTATGATGTAATAGGAAGGAGGCTTCCCTTTAATATGAGCTGGAATGAGCCGTTTGTGGGTTGCAAGTTTGATATTGAAGGAAAGAATTTTTGACTTGCGGAGAACTCTAACCACAGCATTCTCTCCAGTAAACTTTTGAGAGACAAGATAACTAAAGCCAATACGCTCCCCATGCCTGAAAGGAACTAAAAGATCACCAAGAAATAGAGTGAGTATAATGTATACTTACACAAAGGTATAAATGGAATTAAAATGAAGATAGAAGCCAAGTGCCAAGAAACAAGATTGGGATGTGTGTCATGTGCATGGTTTTAAATTTCCACTGAAACCGACACAAAATGGTCAAAATGTTTCGTTTCCATTCCCACCGAAACATATACCAAAACCGAAACGCACATCGAAACCAAAATCGACTGTTTTATTAGTGGTACACTATACCAGTATGTGTTTCGGTTTACACTATATATAAGAGAAAAGTATTCCTACACGATCGTGTAGATAAGTTATCTACTCCGTCGGCTTAAAACACAGTGGGCCCTGTGGGAGCCGGTTTTTTCCCGCGCGTGCGAGGCGGGGGATCACCACGTCAGGTTTTCTAGGAGCAATTGCTGATCTGCGTTTCTTGTGAACTCGAGATCATAGTCCGGATTTCACAAGAAAGAGAAACTCAGAATTGCCACCTAGGTTAGGGCCTAGGACCCGTGCTTGCTCTTCCGATGAAACGTGGATAAAAGATCCCAATTTCATTGAAGGAGCAGTAAACAAAGGGATTCTTTTGCTCTGGGCCTAGAACCTGTAATTTTGCTCTATTTGTTAAGGCATGGTCCTTACAGATATCTGGGTAAGGGTTATAGTTACATTCGGGGAAGGTGTTAGGCACCCCTCATGCTTGGGTAAGCCCGGTCTCTTGACTTGATTTGGCATTTTTGAAGAATTTAATCAGAATAACTCATCTTTTTATCCTTTATTTGGATTAGGCTTAATTCCTGAATGTAAATTAAATGAATTTACAAAGAAAAGAAAAGAAGCGGTTGTTATCCTGATTGAAGTTGTATGCTGTAATATAAGTTCTGAAAGATCTCACAGCTGACCTCAATCAGGTTAACTATATCAAACGGAAAAGACAATATAAAAGGGAAAAGAAACTCTGGGTTTATGATTCCCTTCGTTTGTCCAACACTGTGGAGCACCAGGGCTCTCGTCTCTGTCTCTTTTGTCTATGGTAGGACTAGAGACAGAGTGGGGGGATAAGGAGAGGAAACGCAATCCTATTTAAAGAGAGTAGAGGGGTAAACGCAACCCTAAATCCCATAACTACACTGCACCGAGTTTTGTAATAGAAGTGCAGAAAGTTGGGAAATAAATGCAAATTTACCAGAGGAGCGAGGACGCTTGCTAAGAGACTTACAGTGTAACGGAGCTAGTTGGACAATAGAGCCTTGGATTCTCCAAAAATTTGGCAGAACAACGGCGCTAGTTGGATGGGGCTTCGGGTTTTGCCGAGATTTTGACAGAACAACGGCGTTATTTGGACAATAGGGCCTCACGTTCACCGAAGTTCAATAGGACAACGGTGCTATTTGAAAAATAGCCCAATAGTTCTCCAAAACTCGGCAGAACAACGGCACTATTTGGAAGATGTCGCTCCGAGTCTTCGGAAATTCGGCAGAGTGCTGACGCCTAATATGAGCTACCTAAGAATTTCTCTACTTTCTCCCTTCTAAAATAAAGAAACTAGGGTTTTTTAAAATTCAGAAGGGAAAACCAGAAGAAAATACTCTGGAAGTTAAAAATTAAAAACCAGAAAGTTAAAATCTTATTTTACTCTTACCCCCCCCCCTTTTATTTATAGGGGTTCGGACCAGTCAGGTCGGCAACATTTTGGAAAATGTGATTTTTCGTCTTTTTTTGTTTCGAAAAATGTGATTTTCTGTCTCTTTTGACGGGTTTTCGAGGGATCGTAACTCCTCCGTTTGGACTCTGAATCGCGCGGTCAGATCCGTTAGATTCCTCGTTGCGAGGAGATTCCAACGAGTCTAATATCGCTGGTTTTCGAACCGTGAAGTGTTTTTGGGTAAAAACGGATGTTTTCGACTCAAAGTTAACTTCTTGGTTGAAATGTCGTGTGAAAACAGGCTCTTTGGCTGTGCCGTAAAAAGCGGGATGCTGTGTAAAGACGGGCTTTTGTTACACCTCTGGGGTAAAGTTCATTTTTGATAAATTCCCTTAGTTTCATAACCTAGAGAGAGAAATTAAGAGATAGACAACAAGTTCTCTAGGACTTGTCATGAGACTCTTCCTCGCGACAACCTATCATTAGTTCCACCTTGACAAAATTGGGTATCTACAGGCCCACATTGTTTGCTTGATCCAAACCATTCATTTGATAGGTCCTCACATAGATAGGGTGTGCCCAAAAAATCAGCCCCATGGGATCATCCCAACCCTTCGAACTGTGGAGGTAAAAAATGAACAGATTTGTGAAGGTTTATACCCGTCCATTTTAACCTCCACAAATTGAAGGGTTGGGATGATCCTATGGAGCTGGTTTTTTGGTCACACCCTATCTATGTGAGGGCCCATCAAATGAATGGTTTGCATCGCCCAAACAATGTGGCCCCCCACTGTATTTTAAGCCAACGGTGTAGATAACTTATCTACTCGATATGAGGGTTTGCACACTCTATCTATATGAGGGCATATCAAATGAATGTTGTGGATCATCCAAACAATGTGGCCCCCCTATGTTTGAGCTTATCTGAGCAGCTGGTCACAAACCATTTCCTAGTATATATATATATATATATATATATATATATATATATATATATATATATATATATATATATCTGAGAAAAGTGTAGCTACAAATACATGTAGCTAACTTAGCTACACCGATGGCTTAAAATACAGTGGGCCCACATTGTTTGGGTGATCCAAACCGTTCATTTGATAGGCTCTCACATAGATAGGGTGTGCCCAAAACATTAGCTCCATTGGATGATCCCAACCGTTCAAACTGTGGAGGAAAAAATGGACAGATTTGTGAAGGTTTTTACACATCCATTTTTGCCTCCACAAATCGTAGGGTTGGGATGATCCTATGGAGCTGATTTTTTGGGCACACCCTATCTATGTGAAGGCCCATCAACGTATGTGTAGCTACACTTCTCTCTCTCTCTCTCTCTCTCTCTCTCTTTCTATATATATATATATATATATATATATATATAGAGAGAGAGAGAGAGAGAGAGAGAGAAGCGTTCCTGCGCTTGAGCACAGATACCTTATCTGCACTAGAGTTTGAAAACCCGGTTCTATTGGTCGAGCGCAAGTGGGTCCCGCCTAATACCTTTAGCGCAAAGTGTTAGACGGAAACACAGTTCTCGACTTTGTTTAAAAAAAAAGTTATCGAACAAATAAAAACGGAGGCGGACATAAAAAAATTACAAAGTACAAACAAGAAAATGCAGAAACTGTTAAAAAAATTTACAATACCCATCGGCTTTTCATATCATTCCAAAATGACTTAAAAAGGAATCAAAATATAAAAAAATGAAAAGAAGAAAGTAGAAATCGAAGATTTGAAGAGAAATGAGAAAAGAACAGAAAAGCAAACTCTAAAACCATAAAATTCTCCACAGGAAGAACAAGAAAAGAAAAAAAAAACATACCTCCTTCGAATATCGTCGTTTTTGGTATGCCATGGGTTGAAGATGAAGATAAATCTCCTAGATTTAATCTGTCTAGGACGAAATCACAAAACCCTAGCTTTAAGCAGAAGACTTCTTCCCGAAACCCTAGATTTCTCTTTGAAATCGCAAGACCGGAGAGGGTTTTCCTCTATCGCAAGACCAGAGAGGCCTTCCGTAAATAGGTCACGATGAAGGGAAAGGATGTAGGTTTTTGTAAAACTTTCCAAATCGATTTGGGTATCTCTCTCTCAAAAAGTTAAATGGGTGCCACTCATAGCGTCCAATAGCGCTATCTTTTAAAACTCTAGCGTGGATAACTAACTGCGCTCAAGCTCAGATAGCTTATCCGAGCAACCCACTATAAATACACCATCTCCCATGTTGTTTGACTCATCCAACCCATTCATTCCATAGAACCTGACATAGATAGGGTGTTCCTAACAAACCATCTCCATACAATCATCCTAACCATTCGATCTGTATAAGCACAAAATGGACCCATTTTCTAGACGTTCATTTTAAACCTCCACAAATCAACGCTTACCATGATCCTATGGAGATGATTTCTTAAGGACACCCTATCTATGTTAGGTCCTATAGAATCAACATGTAACATAACCCAAACAACATAGCTACCTACCCTATTTATATGAGCTTGCTCAGATAAGCTATCTAAGGTATCGCTTAGAAACCTTTATCTGATATATATATATATATATATATATATATATGGAGGCGCGGTACCTGAGCTCAAGCTCATAAATTCTATCTGAGGTAGAGTTTTTATATAGGCCATCTCCCATGTTGTTTGACTCATCCAAGCCATTCATTCCATAGAACCTGACATAGATAGGTTGTTCCTAAGAAACCATCTCCATAGGATCCTCCTAACCGTTCGATCTGTAGAGGCACAAAATGGACCATTTTGTAGATGTCCATTTTAAACCTCCACAAATCAACGCTTACCATGATCCTATGAAGATGATCTCTTAGGTACACCCTATCTATATTAGCTCCTATAGAATCAATATCTAACATAACCCAAACAACATAGGCAGCCACCCTATTTAACAACTCTACCTCAGAAATTCTATTAGAGCTTGAGCTCAGAAACCATTTACTAATATATATATATATATATATATATATATATATATATATATATATATAGAGAGAGAGAGAGAGAGAGAGAGAGAGGAAAGTGAAGCTACACCGCCGGTGTAGCTAACTTAGCTACACCGCCAGCTTAAAATACAATGGGCCCACATTGTTTTGGTGATCCAAACCATTCATTTGATTGGCCCTCACATAGATAGGGTGTCCACCAAAAATCAGCTCCATAGGATCATCCCAACCCTTCAAACTGTGGAGGCAAAAATGGACAAATTTGTGAAGGTTTTTACACGTTCATTTTTGCCTCCACAAATCGTAGGGTTGGGATGATCCTATGGAGCTGATTTTTGGTGGACACCCTATCTATGTGAGGGCCAATCAAATGAATTCTTTGGATCACCAAAACAATGTGGGCCCATTGTATTTTAAGCCGGCGGTGTAGCTTCACTAAACTCATATATATATATATATATATATATATATATATATATATATATATTATAGCAGAAGAGAAATTAGAGAATTTTTTGATTTGTTTGTAAAATCTATCAGATTTACACGCCCACGTTTGATTTTTTTACTTTTTAGCCCCTTAATGTTATACATATCTCATCCATGTTTCTCTTGATATACAAGGGTAATATCGTCTAACCCTCTCTCTCCCTCTCTCTCTCTCTCTCTCTCTCTCTCTCTCTCTCTCTCTCTCTCCATGGTCAGAGATATTTTTATGCATTCCTGTTACTCTTATCTATCCAGCTGATACGTGTCCTCTCTCTCTGCATGGTCAGAGATATTTTTATGGATCGCTGTTACTATCTCTTTCTAATATGAAAGGGCAATCTTCTAATATGAAAGGGCAATACGTTCCTCCCTCCCTCTCTCTCTCTCTCTCTCTCTCTCTCTCTCTCTCTCTCTCTCCCTCCCTCCCTCCCTCCCTCCCTGTCACGTGTCTTATGTCAGAGATTTTTTTGGAGATTTTTTTTTGGCATTGTGTCGACCAAATTTTCACCAGGTTGAAGTTACCAAATCGCATCCTTATCCTCTCTCTCTCTCTCTCTCTCTCTCTCTCTCTCTCTCCGGAATCTAACGTTTCCCTCTCTCTTTCTCTAAAGCCAGTTCAAGGCCTTCATAATCATCGTCGATGTCAACCCTCGCTTGGGTCTGGCCGTAAGTGCAGGTTTTAGGGTTTTCCTGTGATTTAGTTTTAGGATTTTCGTTGGATTTACCCAACGGAGATTAGCTCGTATCTGCTTCAGGGCTCTCAAAGCCTCTTTACCCCTACAAATCTTTTGCTTGATTTACTTGATTTCCTTGCCTTTCTAGGCAAAGGGGAAAAACATCAAAAAATATCTTCAGGTAGTGAAATTTCTTCTGCCCATCCTTTTGTACCTTTTATTTTATCATAATCTGTTGTTAGTGAATGCCTATGGCAAATCCAATTACTTTTACTTTTATGTCACTGGAGTTTGTTGAATCAAAGTTACCTTTTTTTTTTCCGGTGTCTGTTAGAATTATCTTATATTTTTGTTACATGTTTCATGTTTGATAGAACAATTTATATTCTTTCTATCTTTTTAGACTGCTATTTGGTTTTGATTTTTTATTTTGTTCTACATCAGCATAGCCTTTTTTAGTTGAAGTTTCCCAATATAAGTTCTTTATGTCTACGTCAATGTTCTAAGCTCTCTATGGATCGGTTCCTTTGTTTTTTTTACCGTGTCTATAAGAGAATTATCTCTCTTTTTTTACTCTGTTCTTTTTTCCAGTCAGACAAAATAAACTAATGTATCCAGCTTCTTCACATGCAACAGAAGTGAACAAATTTCTCTTAGTAAAAGTGGCCTGCAAGAAAAGAGATGCAGAAAATTAAACACCTTCCTTTCCATGCTCTGCTGGCCGCAAGACATTGCTCACAGGTTTGAGGCTCTACTTCCATTCCCATTGAATTTAAGCAACTTTATTTCCTTCCACTGTGCAACAAAGTGGTAATATGGTCCATGCTTTAGTGAATGTTGAAAAAATGCCATTGAGTTGAGAATTGTGGGTTTTACTCTATTTAGCTTAGAATTGGTTGTCAATTAAAGTGCTAAGAAGTATGTCTTACTTCTTTTTTTTCCATAGGTTCACTGCCTCTTATTTATAACCATCTGAGACAAGGCTGTCAATCCATGGAATCAAGTAAGGTCAAAACCAGATAGCAATACCAAAACATTATAGTTCATACTTTCTTTTTCACAGGTTGCGTCTCTTGAGAGCAGTATTCATGAAACCTTTCAATGTCAAATTTTTGGAGTTCCTGTTTTATGTTCGTCAAGGGCTTCTAGGTTTTTTAATCAAATGGCTTCAAATACACCTATTTTGTGGACAAAGAATCTTATATTCGAAATTACATTACTGTTGGTGTGGAATTTTTGAGCTACATGGTTGCTATGTTAGTTAATCAAATGGCTTCAAATACACCTATTTTGTGGGCAAAGAATCTTATATTCGAAATTACATTACTGTTGGTCTGGAATTTTTGAGCTACATGGTTGCTATGTTAGTTAATCAAATGGCTTCAAATACACCTATTTTGTGGGCAAAGAATCTTATATTCGAAATTACATTACTGTTGGTGTAGAATTTTTGAGCTACATGGTTGCTATGTTAGTTAATCAAATGGCTTCAAATACACCTATTTTGTGGGCAAAGAATCTTATATTCGAAATTACATTACTATTGTTATGGAAATTTTTATTGTGTATCATTATTTACCTTGGGAAAAAACTCATTTTCGCTACACAGTAGCTATGCCATGGAGCCAAAGCTTCTATTCTCTTCTTATTTGTAACTTCTTATCTTTCCATCATTCATTTGGATGCCTTTTTTCAATGCTTTTATGCTACGTAACGGTACTGGGTTTCTCTTATATGGACTGCAATTAGTTATTTGGATGCCTCACTTGATCAGGACAAATTCTAGAGCAGGAAAGGATTTTATCAATTGAACAAACTGTTTATACTATCTTGACATCGAAACTTATGTTTTTTTTTGGTTGGCTGAAACTTATGTTTCTCCATGGTGTACCCAATTTTCAGGTATCTTGCCATGGTTCAATATCATACGGGAGACATGGCGGGGACCACCCTAATGGTGATGCTCGGCACAAGGATAGCAATCCCATGTTTACCCTAATGGGGATGCTCGGCACAAGGATAGCAATCCCATGTTTAACCTAATGGGGATGTTTGGCACGGGATGCATATTCTGCTCAGAGTTACAGGCCAATGGGCATCTTCTCACATTGAAGGTACTTCCCATTAGATCACTATCTTTAACACAATCCTTGCTAAATTACAAGTTCCAATTGCATCATTTTTGTAACCCTGCTGAATTACGGTTTCCAGTTATATTTTCTTAGTATATATGGATTGAAATATTGGTGTTTTAGTTGTGTACTGCAGTCCAACCACTAAAAGTGCTGCTTGGGCATTATCTTGGAAAATTACATGTACTTTAGCTTTAAGATATTCTTCAAGTTCCTTCTACAATACCTTGATCTTTTTCAAAAAGTAGTCAACATCTTGGAAATGCTAAAAAAAAAATATTCCTCCTTTTTTATAGATAAATATGGCTTTAAAGTTGAGTTGAGTTGAGTTGAGTATGGCTTTAAATTTGCGAGGCTTTTCTTTTGTAATTTCTTTCTTCCAAGAAAGCTTTTTGATTTTTCTTTCACGAGACCTACTTTGTTTGCAACTGCACATTGGGGCATGGATGTGGTGAAATTGACCCATCAAGTTTGAGGTCTATGTCTGCCCTTCACTAATGTAAACACTATCATGTAATCTTTGTGTAACCTTCCATCTTCCTTAGGCAAAGAGAAGATAAACCCACTAACCCCTTCTGATATCTGTTTTGTATAGCCATCATGTCTTATCTCTTTGAGTCAGTTTTAGAGAGGGAGGCTGTTGTTTTTTTCCCCTGATTCAATATGTTTTATTTTACATTTTGAATTATGTGTTTTTTGGAACTCTAGGCTAACTACCAAGTAAGTGGATCGAGGTTTTGAATTGTTTCAACTGTAGCATTTAAGATAGCAAGGGGGGTGGGCCTGTAGCTCAATGGTTGAAGCTTTGTATCTCAACCTCGAGGTTACAGGTTCGATCCTAGCATACCTATCAAAAAAAGCATAAGATACCAAGGAAATAGAGACCAATATTTGCAAGTTACAAGTTTCTGGAGAGCTCTTTCTCTTGGATTTAGTCTACGGGATTGTGATTTTCCTTCCCTCGGGCCACTTTTCTACTTTTTCTATTCACAATGCACCCCACAAATTATCTATTTTCCTCATATGTTGTATGGTTTATTCTCACTCAATTGTATCAATCCTTTGGTTGATATGAATAATCGCCATCTAGCTCACTAAGCTTCGTAACTTCATAAAACTCAAATGGACAATTTTATGATACATTGTAACATTATTCATTTGCTATGGCCTAGGGAGGGCTATCATAAAATCCGGATTTTTCATCTTGGCATATAGATAAAATCCAGAATTTAACACGTCTTTCAAACTAAAATGTGGATTCTACATACCACTTATCCAAACAGCCCCTTAAGGACCATATGAAGTAAGCCCTGTAGTAATTGAAAACTAATGCTGAGTTTCTTTTTGTCCCTGAAAATTTAGTGGTTTGCTCTAACTCATATGGCATATTGTTGTCTTATGCAGAATGGGTTTCGGGATTAACTGAATTTGGGAAGAAAGCAAATGATTTGATGTATCTGATGCACATCATCCTAGAAGAGAATTCATTCTAGGCAGTGAATGTAGCACAAAAATGTTGTCACAGTCGAAAGATATACTATGGGCTACCCTCCGTATCTTCCTGCATGCAGCTGCATACCGGTATCATCATGTTCAGTGCTTATGTTTTGTATGCCGCCTTTATATAGATTCTAAAGATGGTGCCCAGAGATATATTCTTTCGTTTTACAAGATATTCCCAATTGGCCCATATTTAAATATCACTTTCTACAAATTCTATGAGAATTACACATCACTTTTAACAAATGCACCCATTCAACTCACATATTTTCAATCCTACCCTCTCCTTTATGCTTTTTAACAAAGGCACCCATTAAAGCCACATAATTTCAATCTTACCCCCCTGCTTTATGGTTTTTTAATAAAAAAATCTATAGAGTGATCTTAACCATCTGATTTAAGAGGAAGTATGAAAACTGCTATAGATTGGAGGGCTAGGATCAGCCTATGGAAATGATTTTTGGGGCACAACCTATTTATGTTGTGTCCCATCACATGGACGGTTTGGATCAACCTATGACGTAGTCTGTACAGTTTTTGTCGGCCCGTGCATCGCACGGGGTTTTTTACTAGTATATATATATATATATATATATATATATATATATATATGAGTTAAGTGAAGCTACACATACGTGTAGCTAACTTAGCTACACCGACGGCTTAAAATACAGTGGGCCCACATTATTTGGGTGATCCAAACCATTCATTTGATAGGCCCTCACATTGATAGGGTGTGCCCAAAAAATCAGCTCCATAGGATCATCCCAACCCTTCAAACTGTGAAGGCAAAAATGGATAGATTTGTGAAGGTTTTTACACGTCCAATTTTGCCTCCACAAATCGTAGGGTTGGGATGATCCTATGGAGCTGATTTTTTTGGCACACCCTATCTATGTGAGGGCCCATCAAATGAATGGTTTGCATCACCCAAACAATGTGGGGCCCACTGTACTTTAAGCCGTTGGTGTAGCTGAGTTAGCTACACGTATGTGTAGCTACACTTTTCTCTCTCTCTCTCTCTCTCTCTATATATATATATATATATATATATATATATTACATGTGAATTGTAGTGTATGCATTATGTATAAATATTTATATATATTACATGTGAAAAGTGGTATGCACAGAATTATTAGACACGCACGAGAGTGCATGCTAGGTATTCGATGTTGCTAAACCATTATGGGCCGTTTTTCGATTATAAGATGGCCTTTTAGAGTGTATTTGTGCTTATCATAGCACGTACTAAAGTATCAACTTAAATGACCATCATTTGTATAAGTTTACATGCGATTTTTGTGATTTTACATGATTTCCGCATAAATTTTCCTCCGAAACCAACATGTTTCCATTTCCGTCACAGCCAAGACACACCAAAACTGAAACATGAAACCTTAGTCATGTCACTCTCCTTTATCCAGAGAAAGCGTTAGTTCCCAAATTTGGAGAATACCTGCCTACCTCATAGTTATCTATCTATATCTATAAAGCTGAACGTGGTGAGCTGGGGTGTCACCACGTGTCACCCCTACCCCGAAATTTAAAAACGCTTGCATTCCCTTATTTAGTACCCCCACGTGGCACCCCAAAATTTAAGAACGCTTGCATTCCCTTATTTAAAAAATGTCTTTTTTTAAGGATAATACCGCAAGGAATTTCAAAAGTTACTCTTTCCAAATTACATGGCACGTTTCCTAATGCCTTAATCAATAACTTATCGATATTTATATTGTTGATAATTTATCTTTGACTGATTTGGTTAGACGACCCATCTTATTTTTCTCCGTTACCGTCTCAAACACGTTTCATATTCCTAAGCAAGAGTCAAAACCCAAACGACACTTCTCTTTCTCTCCATCTCAACGGATACGCCCCGTGCATCGCACGGGACTGCAACTAGTTAAATTAAATACTTGGATATTTCTCCTACTTATTACAAGCATACATACATAGTAATAATAGTGCAACTGCTGATCATACTGTTGGAGTGGCAAGTGTCAGCTAATTACCATTATCATTCATACCATAGTTTCCGGTCTAAGAATTAGAGGCAGAAAACCATATGAGAATGAATGAGTGGTTTTCATTTACAGCATGAGTTATATTAGTTAAACCAAAAGCATGAAACAAACGATAGAAATAGGACGCATGAATTCCTGGATTATAGAATAGATGTATGCTCTACGATATAAGTATAATGAAATCATTATACGCAATTGGTACTGACACCATAAATTTAGGCATTTCCACCATCTCAATGTGTCTTGCTTGATTTGCTTTTACTTTTCTACATATGGGAGTGACATGCCTAATTTTAAGGGTGACTATCTGATGTGTTTGCCTTTAACTGCGGATATGTTTATGAATCATTGAGAGAATCAGAAATCATTTCAAAAACATTCTGGAATGTCTAAAAGGTTTCCGAAAGGTGTCTGGAATGCTTGTGTAGTAGTGAAATTGGCCTCTAATAATTGACCTCGTGTTTAAAGACTAGCTAGCACAATTAATTTATGAACATATGTTGCGTTTTAAGTTGTTTTAGGCTGTTTCAGGTCTTGCTGTATGGGCCCACTATTCATGTCACCATTCACATCACTATTTATATGTTGAGGGGAGTAGTGGTTATGCCATTTCAAAGAGCATCTGCAATACAAGTAAATTTCTCCTACATATTACAAGCATAACATATAGCAATAATAGTGCAACTGCTAATCATACTGTTGGAGTGGCAAGCGTCATTTGATCCCATAATCCTGGATATCTGTGCAGAGCTAATTACCATTATTCATACCATAGTTTAAAGTCTAAGAAATAGAGGCAGAAAATCATTTGAGAATGAATGAGGGGTTTCTATTTAAAGAGTTATATTCATGGTTTTAAATTTCCCCCAAATGACCGAAATGGTTACATTTCCATCCCCATAGAAACGAAATCCACATGAATTCCTTCCACGTCATTACTTCCGAACGAAATTCCCAAAATTCAACTGAACATGGAGTCGGGGTCCTTGGAGAGGAGATTGGTCATTGTACTTTCTTATACTTCATTACATCGTACTTCTTTACTGACTTTACTATTCCAGACATGTGCGCCAATGCATGCCACTAGGTGTTCGATGTGATTAAGCCATTATGGATGGCTCTCTTGCTTATGTGATGGTTTCTATGTATTGGTGCTTATTCTACCACTTCCCAAAGTTTCATCATTTGCTTACGATTTTGGTTTTATGCATTTTGGTCATTTCGGTTTCGGTTTTGGTGGGATGGAAACGAAAATCATTTCGTGTAGGATTCAGTGGAAATTTATAACAATGATTGAATAATGCAAAATGTAAAAGAATAAAAAATTAGATTGCGTCAGTCATTGTAAAGAAGAATCATACTACATGGCCAATGGGTGATCAATAAAATGCAAAATATGAAATTAATAAAAAAGCTTAATAAAAGTTCAAAATGCTTACTTGTTCCATCATTTGCAATATCAATTCCATCAAAACTAAGGATAATATCAGAAGGCTTCAAAAAATGGGACTCTGGAGCAGTGGGCTCTATTCTTCTAATACGAACACCTTTTTGGTCAGGCGACATCCCCATTGCCTTGCGCAGATCAGGATTTTCCATCTTCTGCCACTCAACGCCAAGATTCGGGAATCCTGACATGAGAAAAGTAGTATTGTAAGGATCCCATCATTGCATAAGCATAAGAATATAATTGGTCTCTGGTGTCAGTTTCCAGTGACAAGTTAAGGATTTACATGACGATGTGGACCCAAAAAGATAGAGGAAAATAACAGTATACAGAAAGTAAGTCAATAAGAACAGTCACAGGAACCATATATATGACAAAAAAATTTGTCTTGTGTATGATAATACCTGTATATTCTCCCGACTTTTCAAAGTCATCAATGAAGTGCTTAATGACTGGTGTTGGTATGACATATCCAATATTTTCTACATCTTCATGTTTAAGCGACTGAAATGCTATACCGACACATTTACCTTTACCGTTAAAAGCAGGCCCACCAGAATTTCCTGAATTTATAGCTGCATCTATCTGCAAAGCCAACTCATAAAAAAGATAATCAATGCAAAACTACAAGGCAAAATTAAGCTTCAAAAGAACACTTTGACACACACACACACACATAAAATTAAGCTTCAAGAGAAACTTTGACACACATATCATATCAATAGGCTGGTGGGCGGAAAAAAATAAGAGAGTAAATTCCAAGTTGAAACCTGAAGTCCCAGAAGCTCTGTGGAGCCATGGACATAAGATAAGATCTCCATGCGTGACACAACACCACTTGTCACAGAGATTGTTTCTCCCCCGATTGGGTAACCAACAACAGTCACTGCATCTTGGAGTGCAGGTAAAGGTCCAAACTCCACTGGTGAAACTCCTTCCCAAAATTCATCATCGCTAACTGTTAGCAAGGCTGCAGAATCACAAAACTATGCACTGGTTAACATTCATACTCAGGAAGCTGAAGTTACCAGATCACATTTGTCTATCAAAGCTTGCACATAGACATCTGCAAATTATTCTTCAAACATATGCATGCTAAAAGGATGCAAAACACCGAGCACAAATCCCTTTTTCATATTCATGTACTTGAAGTGGTAGCACATAGTCCCACAAAACACACCATGGCTGTCAGAAAGAAAAATCACCAGGATAAAAGAGAGCTCCTGAGTGCAGTTAATATAAATATATACTATTTTGATTCAATAGATACTATTATTTATTAGTCAACACTCAGCAGTAAATTTAAAAACACATATCACATGAAGAATGCAGCTTGTGCTTGTCTATTTCCTAAGTGCAATTGATATAAATATATACTATTTTGATTCAATAGATACTATTATTTATTAGTCAGCCAGTAACTTTAAAAACACATATCACATGAAGAATGCATCTTGTGCTTGTCTATTTCATAGTTTTAATACCCCCCACCTCTTTACCACCATTGTGTAAGACTAGATAGTTAAGTAATCACTTCATGCTGTGACTAAAATGTTGTGGCCGGTTTTATGGGGAAGCGTTTTTTCATCTAGTGAAAGAAAACCTAAAGCAATGGAAGATCAGCATTAGGATGAGACAGCTCGACCTTTGTTTTCACGTCATGGATAACATCACCAACAGTTCTATGAGTAACATCACCAACAGTACCATGTTTGGGCAGCCTAATACTGCAAATTACCACTTCGTCCACTGTGAAGTGATGAAGAGGAACTTTCAGAGTTTTAAAACCTTGCACCTTGCAAAGAAATGTCCAATACATCATAGTCCAAGATAGCAGAAGTACGGTTGTAGTGGACCACACTTCAACTCTGGCCTTGGGGAAAGCAAGCTTGAGTAATGTGAAATTGAAAACACAGTTTTGATATTTTGCTCACTAATATTTCGTAGTTTCTAAAATGTGGGCATACCACACATGGGATTGAAAGCAACATCCATTGAATCACCGACAAAAGCATGCACACCACATATGTTACTAAGACAGAAAATGAATGATCCGCTGGCAATTGGTACATGCCAAGTAACAAATGGAATTAAGGAATGTCAAAGAAAACATTGCACTTATATCTATTATTAACAAGAAATGATTGCTATAATCCATTTGCTGCTTTTCCTGAGAATGCAGGTGCGTTTCCTTATAACATTGAAAGAGCAACCAAACTAAATAAGAGCATAAAATCAGGAATCTTCACTAGAAATCATACTCAAGTCCATTAGAACCACATAATGGTTGTTTCATTCTTACATACATGAATTCTAGGTTATTGCATCAAGTTCTCCTAAAATAATCAAAGCTCTTCTAATACATGAATGACCAATTTACCAAAACAGAATATGAAAGCTTATACATCAACACTTTCACAATATTTAGTCAAATGACATCACCTGTCAAGAGTGATCCTAAGGCATTCCCACCCCAAATCAAAATATGTGAATAAATTAAATCAATGTGAAGTTCTTTCACAAGTCATTGCCAATCCAATGCTTTAATGCAGCTCCAAAACACAAATTCCATTAAACCTGTTAGAAATGGGATTAGGGTTAGAAAGAGAGGAAGAAGAAGTGGAGTGAAGGATGGAGAGTCTCCACTAGGGAGCTCCTCATGTAAATGATGTATATATAGGCCCATCTAGGGCAACAATGGTACAATGACAATAATACCCCTAATACTCTAAGTAATGACTAAACTTCCCTACAACATTATTCAACACTCCCCCTTAAACTGGAGTGTATATACTATGGAACTCCAGCTTGCTACAAACAACTACAACAAACAACTAAAAATATAACAAAAAAAGGATCATACATCAAAAAGTACAATAAGCTCATAAACACATCCAACTTGGTATAACACTCATCCTCAAGCTGGTGTGGTAACATAATGAAAACATAACAAAAAGACAGCAACGGCCAAAAGTACAGCAGCGAGATCGACGACCACCAAAAAGAGCAGCCCCCCCCCTGAAGTAACACTACAGCGAGAGCAATCAAACAGGGCCTCCACCTTAATGAGAGCAAGACGAGCAAATCTACATATCAACGAGCAATGTAGGCGTCATGGCAGGAACAAGTAACGGTCCAGCGAGCAAAATAGGCACACCAAAGGTGCGCACATGAGAAACGGCGAAGCACCACGAGCAGAAACACCAGCTAAGCAGCACCATGCCAATAGAAGATAACCACCGATGGGGAAACCATCAGAGACAAGGTCAACGGGGAAACCATCGCCTGAAGACTAAGAAGAGAAAGAGGGTAACCAACCAACGATGGGGAAACCATCGTCTGGTGACATGGTCGACAGTATGAACATCATCGCCTGAAGACAAGAAGAAAATGAGGGAAAAGATAAACCAACCAACGATGGGGACACCATCGTCTGGAGACTAGGTCGACGGCAAGAACATCGTCGCCTGAAAAGAGCCAATCAACGATGGGGAAACTATGGCTCGGAAAAGACAGGTCGGCAGGAAAAGATTGTCACCTATAAGAGAGACAACCAACGATTGATATGGAAGCCATTGCTCGAAAAAGGAAGGGATAGGGCATAAAGCCGAGAAGATAAAGAGACGAGAAAACGAACAATGTAAAGAGGAGACAACAGGACTGACTAGGGAGCACAACAACACCCCCTCGGGCGCCCGAGACTACATGGGCCCAGAGAAGACAAAATAACATAAGTAATGTTGACAACAAGACAAGTCGACAACAAGACTAGAAGACATCAAGACAAAACTCGCTCAAGGAAAGAAAACAAAGAGGACAGCATCAAGAGAAATAACAACAAGACATGAAAACAAGACAACACTACCTCAAGAAGATAAAGACAATACTAACAAAACTCCTTCTCAACAAAAGACAACAAAGAGGACAATACTCCCCCTAAAGAAAAGATACAAAGAACCACATGACAACACTCCCCCTCAAGTTGAAGCCACGGGCTCTCAACTTGCAACCAAAAGATGAAAAGCAAGGCGCAACACCTCCGTTGAACATTTCACAAAACACTTAGTATGCGCCTTGAATAACAACATAAAGGACATACAAAAACACAAACAACGCAAATGACAAAGAAGACAATGGAAAGAAAAAGATAAGAGATGATAAGAAGACAGCCATAAGGCAACAAAATAAAAAATAAAAAACACCAACAACTATAAAAGAAGACTTCCAAGGCACCATACCTCTTTCGGACATTTCAGCTAACACTTGGTATGGGCCTTGGATAACAACCCAAAGTAAGAGAAAATATAGAGATTTGGAGGAAGCTTGGGTGTATTGAGAGCAATTTGGGATGATGGTGAGAAAGTATGGTAAAAAAGGGATCTGAGATTATGAGTTGAGATTGGGAGTTTTGAGTGAAGAGCCAAAGAGGCCAAAAATATATATTAAAAAAAGAAAATAAAGGGTTGGAGTGGAGATTTAGAAAGCCAAAAAAATGTTTGAGAAGCTTCCCCAATGAATTCAAAAGAGAAAGAAAGAATACGAGATTTTGGCTGAGATCTGGGGTTTGAATGGAGATTTGTGAAGGGAGGAGAACCCAAAAATGGGTTTAAGGCAACCCAAAAGTGGGATGGAGGAGCTTCACGGCAACAAAGAGAGGGGAGTAGAGGGTTGCAGCAAACTAGAGAGAGATGAATGTATGTGTGTTTTTTTTCCGGAACATGATTTAAGGCAGAGGAAATTGAGAGAGAGAGAGATTTCAGAGAAATTCTAGGGAGTATTTACTCAATTATGGGTTTGCCCAAAATCTGAGAGATGCGCAATATTTTAGGGAGAATCTTGGGGGATCTAGGAAATTAAAAAAAGGAAAGAAAATGTTTTGTGGGTTTTCGAGAGAGAATCAAGGGAGAGAAAATAGGTGGAGAAAATTTAAGAGTGATACTGTAGGGATTTTGTGGAGATAGTTTAGAGAACAAAAAAGGATAATTGCGCTATGCGCAAAAACAAAGAGAGGGAGAGCGCGAGGCGAGAGAGATGCGTGGAGAGAGACTCTTCTTCTTTCTTCTTTCCCATTTGGATCTTTGCTTTGATACCATGATAGAAATGGGATCAAGGTTAGAAAGAGAGGAAGAAGAAGAAGAGTGAAGGATGGAGAGTCTCCAAAGAGCTCCTAATGTAAATGATGTATATATAGGCCTAGGGCAACAATGGTACAATGACAATAATACCCCTAATACTCTAAGTAATGACTAAACTTACCTACAACATTAAGCAATATTTAAATAAATCACAAGCAGTGAAATGTAAAGCTCTTCGACAAGTCATTGTCAATTTAATTCTTTCATGCAGCTCCAGAACACAAATTCCATTGAACCCATTAAATAACATCTAATCAAATCACAATCAGTAGCTTTGCCCTGTTACCTATATCACATTCGGTCCCAATCGCAAGCACGGTTGCCAGGTATTTCGAATCCGACCCACGTTTCTTTAGCTTAACCTGAGTGTGATGCTCAACAGAATGCACATTTGTCAGCACCCGTCGCCCACCTATGACAAACCCACTACTGCTCGAACTATACTGACGCTTCATCTGCCATGGAAGTGAAAAACTCGGCTCTGTATGAACACAAAAAACCTTCACAACAGCGTCCATCAACGGATTCTCCGAATTATGCCTCTCTGATACGACTAATTCAGAGTCTCCATTGTTCAAGATAGAACGAGAACCAATATAAAAAAAAGGAAAAAAAAAAAAAAAAAAAAAAGAACTTCTTCGCAATGGGGGATTTACGAAAACTCCGTTCTCGGGTTTTTTTGGAAGGAATTGGGGACTTTGAAGGGATTGGAGACTTTGAAGGGATTGGTGACTTTGAAGGACTGCCCCGTTTACGGGGCTCAGTAGGGAGATCAGTCTCGGGGATTTCTAGGGTTCCGGTGACTGGTGTCTTTGGCTTTCGGCCCCTTTTCCTCTTTCGTTCTTCCATTTCTTAATTAGGGTTTTTTTTTTCACCCTCTTCTTTATTCTTTTGTTTTTTTCCCCTGTTTATGAACAGAAACCCAAGAAGAAGAGAGAGCCCTAATAACCAGTTGTGAATCTCCTGTCTCTTGGAGAGCAAGCCAAATCATCTTCCGGGTGACCATGTACTGCAAATAAGATATTGAGGTGTCCATGTACTGCAAATAAACACCCCTTCTCGCTCTTGCGAACAAATCCATGAGGAGGAAGTGTCATATAGACTTGTTCAAGATATCCATTTAATAACATCCAGTTGATATAGAGGTCAATCTTTGTTCGCATCAATGGAGAGGACTCTAATTGATTTTGTATTTGTGTATCAACGTAATCAATGACGTAGATTTGAGCAATGCCCTTTGCTACCAGAACAATGCACCTCTCAATAGAACCATATGGTTTAAACTTACAGGTACAGACCCACTTGCACCCTACTGGATTTTTCCTTCTGACAGAGAGTACACTACTCATGTTTGATTCTTCTATGAGGCATCTATCTCTTCTTCCACTGCTCTCTTCCTCTTTGGATGTTATAAATCCTCTTCCAAATTGGTTGGCTCCTTTACTAAAGAGATACCTAACAAAAAAAATTCTTTATAATGATAGGGAGTGATTGAGTGAAATGCAACAAGCTAAGTAACAGGATAATCAATGGAGCAATTGGGAAAAAATCAATTGACATATCAAAATCTAGACTAGGCATGACAAAAAAAGATTCTCAAGCTATAACAAGATCAGAAGGAGAAATACCAGAGTCCGACAAAGCATGTCGGGGAGTGATGCTGGGCAAATTTCCTCCTTGTATTTCCTTAGATTCCGTTCACTTGTTTTCTAGCGGCAGGAGAAGAAAAGAAAGCAAAAGAATCTGACGTGGAAAAGAAACTGTGAGAAAATTCTTTTTTCTTATTGTTCACTTAGCCGAGAAAGAAAGAAAATATGCAGGCAAAGTGGTTTTCTCAGGAAAATAATTTTCTCATCATTTTGGTGAGAAAATTTAGAGGAAAAGTACAAGAAAGTTGGTTTTCCACATAATTATATAGAATTTCCACGTGTGTAAATCTGCTTTCCTGAGAAAACAAGTAAACGGCGGAAAATGTCCAATCATGAGAAAATTTGGCTTACTTTCTTCCTCTTTCCTTTCTTGAGAAGGCAAGTGAACAGAGCCTCAGGGATTGTCCCCTTCTTTGAGTCGAATTTCTTTCGTTGCTTCGTTTGGTTGCTAGTAAAAAATAAAAAATACATTGGATTTTTGTGGGGATATTAGCATTACAGTGGAAATCTCCATGTAATTTACTAAGGAATGGTCTCTCTCTTCCCTTTCTCTCCATTCATAATAACATCATTGTCTAATAAATGCTTGTCCCCTCTCTTGTCTCCCCTCTTTTTTCACAAAAATTCAATAGAATTTTTTTACTTGCAACCAAACAAATTGGGCACCAAAAAATACCTTTTTTTGATATTATTTTACATAGGTGTACAGTATTATTTACTGAGAGCGAAGCCTAATTTGATGCAATAAGATGGGGGAGGGGGCTCCCCTCTGCACATTGTACATATGTATTCTCCTAGAGTCCCAGTAAGATGAAAGGATCATGCAAGGCTTACCCAATATTTACACTTACACAGTAAACGATCCTATATGTTGATCAGGTGTCACAATTTTTTTTATTTTTTTATTTTTGACAGATTTGATCAGGTGTCACATATGACACATTTCTGAATCATCGATGCCTATTGTCCTGGTCCCATGTTAAATGGACGTCACATCAATAAGATGGGGCCAATGCAATGTACCGGGCTTATGTCCACCAACCGAATAAGCGAACTTGATGGTACACATATGGCACACTTGGGGCTCAGGGTGATTGTCAGGGACAAAAATCCTAACAGTGATAAACTTTATAGCATCTTCCCCAGATTGGTGATCAAAACCAATTATCACACTGTCCATTTGTCCAATGAATCTCTCTCTCTCTCTCTCTCTCTCTCTCTCTCTCTCTCTCTCTCTCTCTAGGTCTCGTCACAACTACAAGTCCAATCTATTGTGGTTTCGGTGATTTTTTGGGTGTGATTACCAATCAAAAATTTCAGGAAGGTAAGGTAAGTTTGCAAAGTTTCTTGAAAACAAGAAAAATTCGTAGAAAATGAGTTAACCAAACATTAAAAGAATCATTTCTATGAAGAAAATTCAACAAAAAATTTCAATACATCAAACAGCCCCTAGTAAGGGGCTTTTAATTGGAACCTACCCATTACTTTCCAGTCTCTCCTCATCTTTGCTCACTCTATACTTGCCATGGACCCTGAAGGTCTCCAATCATTCAACTTTCTTCACCAATCCTTGCTTTAAAGCAATTCTTTTGCTTTTGTCCTTGCAATATGTAAAGTGGAAAAGCCAACCCATCTAACAGAAAGTTCTTACCTTGAAACCATTTTAGTTTTCCCCCTACGCCAATATAGAACGGACCACAAAAACTTCTTTTCTGAACAAGTTGACCCTAACTACATTATTTTTAAACCGGAAAGAGACAGCTCTCCTCACGGACCATGCTAACACCAAGTTGCTTTCAAATAAATTTTCTAGAAGCGATATATTCTCCCCCTTTTCTTCCCCCATCCACCCTCTCTAGTGTATTTATGAGGGTGGCACAGGGAAGAAAAGGCTTCATTAAAATGAATGGTTCCTGTTCCTTTATTACTAAACTGTCTGGGGGGTTTGTCCCTTTGTAAACAACATCTTTCTTATCTCCAACAAGTTGATCCCTTGTTTAAGCAAGCTATATGAACTATTTGCCCTATTTTAATTGACCAAAACACCCCTCTAGTTTATGATAATACCCTCAAATTGCACTATTCCCCCCAATTCACCAATTGCAGCGTATTTATGTTGGGGCCCAACAAATGAATGTTTTGTATCATCGAATAATGCGGGCCCCATTGTGTGTGTGTTTTTTTAAATAATTCCTAAAACAGTCGAATTCACTAAATATGGAGAATTTAGCAAGGCTACTAATGTTTGAACTACCATGGTTTCAATAACCTCACAAAGTCATCTTGTATTTTCTAATTTTATTGGCTTCCGAGAGCTTTTTGGGAACTGTACGTAATAACCTCGTACAGCTGTTTTAATAATAAAAGACAAGATGAATTTAGTGCAATTATGGATTTTAGAAAGTGGTTGGGGGAACTGCATTTGGGAACCAAGAAACTCGTTTTCTAATTCTGCTTTCTACTGAGAACCAAATCATCTCTCTCAGACGGAAAAGAAAGGAAAAAGGGGAAACCCAGTTAGACCCATTTAAGTTCCCAGCAAAAAAGCAGCTACCGAAGAGAGTGAGAATCATGTGAACTTTCCAATTTTCTCTATCCCTTTTTCTGAAACAAAAATCTCCACATCTATTCTTTCTAGGGCATAAGCTTAGCTGTTAAACAATGGCATCAAATGCTTCAAAGTTCATCAAATGCGTTACTGTTGGAGATGGTGCTGTTGGGAAGACTTGTATGCTCATCTGCTACACCAGCAACAAATTCCCCACTGTAATTCTTCCTTTTTCATATTCTTCTAATGTTTGGTCACTGTCTCTGCTCTTCTTGTTTAAATTCTCTAATGTTAGTCTATGTTTCTTTTCTTTTTTGGCAGTGTCTGTGTTATTACTGTTTTGTTTTAATTATTTGTTTATTTAGTTTCTTGTTTAAATTCTCCAAGGTTGATAAAATTTAGAATTTGTACTAATCTTGGATGATTGCAAAGGGCCCTAAATTGTAGAAAGGGATGATTACTAGTCTATGCTTTATTTCCTTCTTTTTTTTCATTGTTTTTGTTATTCTTGTTTTGATTTTATTTACTTGTTTGGTTAGTTTTTGTGCATCTTGATTCTGCTTCTGTTTTTCTTTCTCTTGTTATTGTTGTTTAATGCTTTGTGTTCTCATTTTTGGTTTTTGGTTTTTGGTGTTAGGATTATGTACCCACTGTGTTTGATAACTTCAGTGCGAATGCCGTTGTCGAAGGGATTACTGTCAATTTAGGCCTCTGGGACACTGCTGGTATAAATTTGCACCTTTTTTTAATCGAATCTGGGTTCTGCAGATGCTTTTTTGGGTATATGTTTTTTCAAGATGAAATGGGTTTTTCATATTTTGATTTGAAATAGCAAATGCAGAATTGGAGTTTGGAATTTGAATTTCTCTTCTTTTTCGTATTTACCTATTTATCACTTTCAGCATAAATGTTATTTTTCTTTAGGATTATGAATAAATATATTTAGTCTTCCTCTGATAAAATTTTCAAACTCTTTTAGGAGGCTCTCTGGAACCTTTTTTTAATGTATGTTTTTCTGAACTAAATGGGTTTTTCCCCTGTAATAAAGAATACTGAATTGGGATTTGAAATTCTTCTTGTTCCTAAAAGAATATTATTTTCCATTAATAAAATAGGCTGAGTCCTCCACTGGTGAAATTACACAACTTCTCGATCGGATTTAAGCCCTGTGGATGTTTTCTTAAGTATAGAACTTCCAAATGAATTTAGTTTTTCTCATTTTATAACTGCTGAATTGGGAGCGTTAACTTTTTCTTCCGTTTTCGTCTTTCAAGGCAAATATTATTTTTCTGTATAGGGCAAGAGGATTACAATAGATTAAGGCCTCTGAGCTACAGAGGAGCAGATGTTTTTGTGTTAGCTTTCTCTTTAGTCAGCCGTGCGAGCTATGAAAACATACTGAAAAAGGTGCTTATTCCCAAGAATTCTAGGTTTTGTATTTGGATTCTTGAATGAGTTTTCTGTATATTGAGCTGTTTCTTATGCAAATGCTTCCCAGTGGATTCCTGAACTTCAACATTTCGCCCCTGGAGTTCCAGTTGTACTGGCTGGCACTAAATTGGGTAAGATGCAGAACAAAATATCTCCTATCGTTTGATACTTTAAGCACTATGCAGTAAATTTTACATTTTATGCATGCACCTATTATCAGGAATAATTCACAAGTCTGTGCACTAAGAGAACTTTGTGATGGATGTGCAGATCTTCGTGAGGATAAGTATTATTTGTCTGATCATCCTGGCTTAGTGCCTGTGACAACTGCACAAGTATGATTCCTGCACCATGTTGAGCATGCCCATCTATCAGTATATTATTATCTTATGTTTTTCGAGAATTATCTAATTGTATGCTCGTATTGTTGAATGTAATTGTTCTGGTTGATGTCAGGGAGAGGAACTCCGAAAGCATATTGGCGCTGCTTATTATGTTGAATGCAGCTCAAAAACCCAACAGGTGATGGTGAAAATTCTATTATTCATGACCTAAGTAGTTCCACCAAATTTGGCTGGCTATTTGCTGATACAAAATAAAAAATTATGTCCAATTTGCAGAATGTCAAAGCTGTTTTTGATGCTGCAATCAAAGTAGTTATTCAGCCATCGACTAAACAAAAGGAACAGAAGAAAAAGCCGCGCCGTGGATGTTCACTATTGTCAGTAGACTCACTACATCCATTTTTTTTGCCCCCCCCTGAAAACTTAGTGTCCTGCTTGTGCTTTTCTGTATATACCTAAGATTCATTTAGGGGCTGTTTGGATATGTGGATTTTAGAATCCAGGTTTTAGTTTGAAAACAGTGTAAAAGAGGGTTCATGATCAAGCTGCTGTATGCTGTACTGACAACGTTTCTTGGATTTTAAGTAAGAAATCCAGGTTTTAGAAATCTCTCCCCCATCCCGAGATTTCTAAAACCTGGAAACATGGGACGGTCGCCTGCTCTCTTGCTGTCGGAAAGAAGGGCAAGAAATCAGAAAATGGTTTCTTTTGTCTCTTGTCTCCCATCTACAATTTTGAGGAAATCCAAGATTCTAAAATCCGCATATCCAAACGGCCCCTTAAGATTCATTTACTATCCTTGTCTTTGTTATCTCAACATTGAATGAAAAATTTCTAATAATAATTTTTGAATGAAGTAGTGATACATGTTCTAATGTTTGGGATCCCACATGCATTGCCTTTTATGTCACATAATTTCTGTGAGTTAAGCCAAGTTTGGAGTATATTGGCCTGCAGATCAGAATTTTCAACTCTAGTTTATCTTATGAATTTGGTTGGTGATTGCTATGTTCAATATGGAGGAAGCTATTCAATATTCAATATGAAGGAGACTACATATAACAATGTAACATTGGCGAACGATGAAATTTGGATCCGATGCCTAATACTTTCTCCTCTGACATCTTTATCATGGATCTTTTAAGTTCAAACCAGATGTTATTGACAAGATACCAGTTTTTGCACAACCACAAAATGTCTCTAATGAAGACTCAAGCCACAAAAAATAGTGTATATAAAGATGAGAAATTGATCATTTAGATCCGATTTCTAGCAACATTCACCATCCTTGCTTTCACTTGGCTGAGCTATAATAAGGATTCCACCAGTCACTACAGAAAATTTGTCAGAGCTCATTGAATCCAGTCCAAATAATTCTTGGTTAGGAGTTCAGATGCAAGTATCGACTCTTAGACTTCTAGGAGGATTCTCTAAATCATATGATATAAGCTTCCGTCCATGTGAAACTCCATAAAGTTGGCTTAAAGTGCTCTTCATCTGAATCATTCTCTGGAATTTGGTTAGATGGCATTGTTTCTTTAACATCCTTTGCATTCACATCATTCGATGCATACAGGAAAATGGTAACTATTTCAGAAATTTTAACATCAGTCTATTTTTTCCCTCTACTTCCTTGACCCCTCTTGACCAACCGGATTGTCATCAGTCTATTTGCTCAAGGCTAAAACTGTTCTTTTCATGTTCAATCTTTTCAACGGCCTCAGTCTACAACACTTATTGGTACATCAGCTCAAATACTCTACAACATTCCATCAATGGTCCAAGTTAGAAAAGTCCATAATCCATGTTATTTGATTTATTTATATTTCATTACTTCATTTTGATGCCTATTTATGTGGAAATTCAACCGAGCAGAGAGTGAATGGCAGGTTTGGTTGAATGGAAGATGGAAGGGTATGGTGTCAAAGAGGAAAGAGTGGTAGGGTCCACGAATGTAAGAGAGTTTGCTTTTGGGTTTTGGAGAACATGACATTAGAAATCCACGACAATTTTAGAACTTGTTTCAAATGAGACCCCCAAACCTCCCTCTGTAGAAAGTGAAAGTGAAAAGACATTAGAAATCCAAGACAATTTTGGAAGCAATGGGCATTGGTGACAATATTTACTTGTGTAATTTGATGGCTTACATGTCAGACATGGTGGATGTTCCCAGCCACTTAAATTACAATCTGTAGGGGATTCATTATGTGTCTGTTAGCAGCCTGTGACTACTAGGAGTTAACTTCCTAGACTAATCAATAATTTCAGTATGATGTCATCCTGTCTGCTCCATTTTAAGTGACCCTGTTACTGTTTCACATTGCAACAACTGAACTTTCATCGTTTTGTAATGGACATAGATGTGTTTTAAAGGTCATAACTATAAACAGTATCCATTCCCTTCTAAGTCTTCTTCCTGCACATGGCTTGAAAATCACTCACATTTTCAGAATGGAGTGAAGGTGCCGAATTGTGTGCTACAAAATGTATCTCAGATGGTTAGGCATTTCTTTCTAATGAGATTTGTAATTTTCTGAATAATGATTCATCTGATTGTCCCCAATTTCGATTCTTATAATCTTCTGTAACCATCTGTTCTTCTTTCTTAATAAAATCTACTTACCCCGGAAAAAAAATGGACACCGATGGGTGAATATCTGTGTATGTTTTTTCACGTATATTTTTTTTTCTGTGTGTATATATATATATATATATATGAGGAATATGTTCGTGCGCTTGAGCGTTGGAACCAAATGGTGCGCTTGAGTGCATCATTCACATGGGTCCCACAATTTCTGTGAGGATCCAAACCATTCATTTGCAAGGCCCTATCATAGATAGGGTGTGTACCAAAAATCAGCTCCATTGAATCATCCTAACCCCTCCAAAAGTGGAGGGCAAAAATGGGCAGATTTGTGGTCTGTCCATTTTGACCTTCACAAATGGATGGGTTAGGATGATCCTATGGAGCTGATTTTTTGTACACACCCTATCTATGTAAGGCCCTTTCTAGTGAATGCTTTGGATCATCCTAACAATGTGGGCCTCATTGGTTTGAGAGCTCAAGCTCACCATAAGGTTCCAACGCTCAAGCTCACAATCCTTTTCCTCTCTCTCTCTCTCTCTCTCTCTATATATATATATATATATGAGGAATAAGATTGTACACTCGACCGTACCTAGAGTTAGGTACGGTAGAGTGCCAAATCACATGGGTCCCCCATTTTTGGTGGGCATCCAAACTATTCATTTGCAAGGCCCCATCATAGATAGGGTGCATACCAAAAATTAGCTCCATAGGATCATCCTAACCCATCCATTTGTGGAGGCCAAAATGGACAGACACTGTTTGTCCACAAATCTGCCCATTTTGGCCTCCAGTTTTAGAGGGGTTAGGATGATTCAATGGTGCTGATTTTTGGTATGCACCCTATCTATGACGGGGCCTTGCAAATGAATGGTTTAGATGCCCACCAAAAATGGGGGACCCATGTGATTTGGCACTCTACCGTACCTAAAGTTAGGTACGGTCGAGCGTACAATCTTATTCCTCTATATATATATATATATATATATATATATATATATTTTTTTTTTTTTTTTTTGGTGTCTTCCTAGTACATCACATAAAACTATATTAGAAACCTTCATCATTTATCTGTCTCATCCACCCCTTCTTGGCAACCTAGCTGATTTGATTACAGTATGATCCAGATATTTTGCTTGATGCGTGTTGGAGTTCCAAAAAATACTCTTTTTTTAAATAGCAACTAATTTCATTAAAAACAAAGAGGAAGACTGAGAGAGTCCACCCCGAAAGTACAACAGATAGCACTATAAAGAAGTGGAAATAAAGCAAAAATACATCCAAAAAGTCTTGTCAAGGGGGTAAGAAATCAAACTGCTCTAATTCCTGCCTATGAACTCCATCCCTAGCTAGTTTGTCAGCTATCTCATTTGCCGATCTTCTTACATGCGAGAATGCCATTGAGGAACCTTCTGTTTTATCTTTGATTTCGTCAAAGAAATGAGCAAATCTCCACGGAGGGACAACCAATCCCTTGAGCTACCTAATGACATTAAGGGAGTTGCCATCCACTATCGTACTGTTCATACTATCTCTCTCCTTGATTATCCATATTTAGTCTGACCATGGTAATATTTAAGTCATTCTTTGTGTTTGTTACAAAGGTCATTTTGATGTTTGCTTGTCCTCACACACATGTATTTGCTCCTCTAAGAGATCAGTAAAGCAAAATCTCTCCCAGAATATCACCTTTTTGGTTCTTACATTCTCTTATTCTCTCATATTCATAGTTTGTCCTGATTTAGTAAAAACAAGATCTAAATAAGCATCAGTGATTGATCTTCTTGTTTGCTGATCCTAAATAGTAGCACCAAAGCTAACCATAATGTTAGTATAATCAGAGCTGTGTAGTTGGTGGAGTCTAATTTTTAATTTATCCAAAATGTTCAGTTTATGTGGACTAAGAGCCATTGAAAAGCACAACCATCAGCAAATCAAGTTTGAAATTTCATGTTAAAATTTTCGAGAGTGCAGAATATGACCTTTCCAATATTGTTTCAAAGACATCTTAGAACCAGTTGTGTTTTCTGATTGCAGGAACGTCCTCTGCGGGAGGAGAATCGTGTGCCTCGAATAAAGTCCGTTCCTGGTATTTATATCTGTCATGCTTTCAGCTACCTTAACACGTGATCAGGAATATCTCCACAAGTCATCGGTTTTGAATAGCTAAGATCGCTTGTATTTTATTTTCCAATCCAAGTTTCTGGTAATTAAGCTTTTTGTTCATCTTAAATGCACAAAATATTGCTGTTATGGCAGGTGTGTATGCTTTAATCAACCCCTTCTTGTTCATTAGCCTTTTGTTGGTTTAGGGAACAATTTGAGGCTCAACAAAGCATCAACTGATGGTAATTTGTCATTACCAATTAGAATGACCAGATTGAAATGTTAAGGTATATGGTACTAAGAATTATCCTCAGCTCTGTAAATTGTGGCAGATTTAAAAGGCCATCCTAGAACCTTCTTGGTGTTGTTTAAGGTGATGTCTCATTTGTTGTATTTATTTTGATTTCTGATATATCTATTCTAATTGTCTATGCGAGTTTAAAGACCAGTGAATATCGATCTTCTGCATTGAATACATAAATAAACAATCACAACTGGAAGTCAAAGGGAAATTGATTCGGGTCAGTGATTAATGACCTGAAAATAAAAAATAAACTAAGTCTCAAGTAGGAAGCACAATCCACATGTAGAAAATACAGTCCTTTCAAAGGCATAATGGTCCTCACAAAAGCACGTCAGCCCAACTACAGAAAGCATGGAAGCTCACAAGATGCAGAACAGTTACACATCAATGAGCATGTCCACACATGTACACAACAGTCTAAACTAAGGTTACATCACAATTCAATACAGCCCACTCCACTAATAGGATATACCACAGTTCAACACAGCCTGCTAGCGATAATACACACCACCAAGACTGCACAGTAATCCACACGGAGCAGCTACACTAGACTGCTCGACAGTCGACGTGAAGGTTGCACCACGACTGACATAAAGGCTCTATAGTTTGAAACTTTGAACCAACCTACACAAATTGTCGCTGAAACTTGAACGGATTCCTTGGAGGAAGACCCTGCCCACATGACTTCGGGGGACTCTTCGATGCTCAAGTCAGAAGCAACAATCAAGCGAGCTGGAGAGTAGAATGAGAGTGAATGAGCCTCTTCGATGCTTAAGTCTGAAGCGGCAACAGTAAAAAGGTTAAGCAAGCTGAAGAGAGTAGAATGAGAGTGAATGGGCCTGCGTACTTTGGAGTCTACCCCATTTTATAGTGTAGATTAGAGTCTAAGACTTTTTGAAGTCTTTCCTAATCAGGCTTAAGATTTTCCTAGAATATCCCTTTAAGGCTGTTTTTGGAAGTGAAGGTTTCCTAGATTACCTCTTTCCCTCGGTAGTTTCCGGAAGGGTTTGGATAGTGAAATTATCCTTTTGCCCTCAACTGCCTTTGAGTCTTCACACGCCATGTGTTAGCCTCTCGTTGGTTGGCGATTTTTACATCCATCAGTGTTTTTTTTTTTTTAAAAAAACTTTTTTACCACTTATACAAGTGACAAAGATAATGGGGCAAAATCTTAGATGCAAAAATTTCCCTTTTGGGTCCTACGCCTTCCCAATGTTTCTTTTCTCCTCTTCCTTTTTACCATTAAGGAGGCTCTTCTGCCAAGATTTTCACGTTCATCTAATTCTCTATTACACAAAAAGAGAAGAAAAAAAACTAAAAGGGCTCTTTTCCCATAAGTTCTATGGCTTGCTACAAGACCACCCTTATTTTTCTTTCTTCGCCTTCTTACTAGGGGCATTTCTGTCGTTTTAATAAGAAAAAAAATTCAGCCCGGCTACTAGCTTCCTTTTTTCTTTTCATATGGGCTTCTGCATGAATGGGACCCTAATCTTTTTTAGGAAAAACGGGTTCACGTCTTCCTAGCAGCTAACACAAATGATTGAATAATTGAGAGGGCGTGCATCTCAGGTCGATTTCTCAGGATTCGGGTTGAACTTTTACATTGAAATCGGGTCCGGATCGCTTCCATTCCAATTCAATTTGGAGCAAAAGCTTAAACTGACCCAATCCTAGTTGTTATTTGATCGTAGGGGTGGAATGTTATGTGCCTAGATAGTCTCACTTATGGTAGGATAACTTAGTTTATATTTTTATAGCTTGGAATTTTCTCTCTAGTTGTTTGGTATAGATAGGAGTATGAGAGATATGAATTATCTAGATTGGTTTGGGTAGGATTTTTAAAGGCAGTCAAGTTGGTTTTTCTATAAATAACATGCAAGTTGTCTTTTTCAATGGAATGAAGAATTTTATCCCAAAAATTGTTTTCTGCACACAAAGGAGGACTAACCCTACTTTTGAGGCGGGTCTAAGGGCCGATCTTCTCCCTAAGAAGATCAATCGCATTACGAACAGATACGGGTTCATAACAATTGGTATCAGAGCAGCATGATCTTGCGGCCTTGGGTAGAAGCAAGTCGGAAGGAACAATGGATCATTAGGAGGAGACAATGAGAGATCAAAGGCATCTAGCTTCACTAAATGCCAGTTGCAATCGAAAGGTATCAGGCATTCGGCTTAGAGATAGAAGAACCTTCACGTCTAAAGAAGCTGGGCGAGGAATTTAATTTGTGCAGCAAGAGTAATATCGATAAGGCTTGCAAGAAAAAATGAAGAAGATACGATAGAAAGAAAGATAAGAGTTACCTTCCCAAACAAAAAAGAAATAAAAGAAGAGAGAAAGAATCTATATAGAAGGAAAAAAAACACAAAATAAATGCATCAATGATTTTTAACATTGTTGATTCCGACAAGGTCATCGCCGGAAAATTTGTCATTCCTCTCAACTAGTCTATCCCCATCAAGTTTATCCTCATGCATGATCACCCGTGCATTAAAAATCTAAATATCATTTCAAAAAAGCATGGCAAAAGAGGTTTGATGAACAACACGATGATGTCAATTTGAAAATGAAGCTGTTTCAACTCTTGATGAAGAAATGCGAAATGATGACTAATTGCAAGACGAAGAGATGACTAAAATGAGGGAGAAAGAATAAGCAAAAGAGAAGAGAAGAATTTTAAAAATTCTTGCACAAGATCTCATTTTTCATCAACTAGCCAACACTTACTCTCCAACCTTGAGGACAATGTTGATTTCAAGGCGGGTGAAATGGTACGTGCCTAGATGGGTCCTACTTAGGGTAAAATAAATTAGTTTATATTTTTATAGCTTGTGTAATTTTCTCTCTAGTTGTTTAGTAGAGATAGCAGTTGAGAGATGAGGGTTATCTAGATTGGCTTGGGTAGGAGTTTTAGAGTAAATTTTCAATTAAGGTTTTCTATAAATAACATGTAAGTAGTCTTTTTTAAAGCAATGAAGAATTTTATCCCAAAAATTGTATGTTTGCACACAAAGTAGGACTGACCATTCTCTCGAAGCGGGTTGAGAGGTTGATCTTCTCTTTAAAGGCATCACTCATGTTCCAAACCAATTCAGGTTCGTAACATGGAATTTGGGTCGGGTCGGGTTGAACTTGATGAATTTGAATCAACCCAAGCCCAACATGATTTTTTTGGTAAAAGCTCAACCCGAATTCCCAAAAATCGACCTGATTTGCACCCTTACATGATGAGTCATCATAGGGCAACCCTCTAGTTTAGGCTGGAGCAGAATGGCAATCTAAGTCGCAAGATTGAAGTGTGCGAAAATTTGAAGGTCTATAGGTAGACCTGGCAAACGGGTGTGTCGGGCCGGGTCAACCCGCGGGTCACCCGCAAATATGCCGCAAATATGGGATTGTAATAATTATTTTGATTTGACGGCCTCTATTTTTCTCGTAATTGTCATAACCTCCTTGTATTTTTTTCGTAATTTTAAAATTTTATAACCCTTTCTAGGTAATTTTTCATTCAAAACTTTATAATTTAGCTAATTTACTTTTTGTGGTGTAATGATTACTTTTTTACATTTTCTAGGAACATTTTAGCAACATTTGGATGCGCGCATCTTTGCATACACAAAGGCCACTTGCCGAGAAATTGCCAAAGGAGAAGCTTGATAGCAAATTCTAATAAAATAAAAACCACATTTAAATGTTATCAACACTACTGGGCACTCTCACTTTATGTATGGCCCACACCATAGGATGATCCAAACCGTCCATTAGTTGGGCCATAGCCTAAATAGGTTATGCTCCAAAAATCATTTCCATAGGATGATCATATCCCTCCAATCTGAATGTTAGAGGGTTGATCCTAACCCTCTATAGATCGGAGGGTTAGAATCAACCGATGGAAATAATTTTGGGGCATAACCTATTTAGGGTATGGCCCATCTAATGGACGGTTTGGAACTTTGGATAATCCTACGGTGCAGGACATACCGTACTTTTTATAAAGTGAGGAGTTACTCATAAAAAACAAACAGCAGTGATGATAACATTCTCAAAAAGATTAAAAAATACTGTAAAAATGCGGGTGCCCGCGGGTTGACCCGACCCGACCCGTGTTTTTGCGGGTTGGGTCACCCGCGGGTTGGTTTTTGACGGGTCACGGAAACTTAGACCCGTGCCTGCAAATTTGCGGGTGGGCCGGGTTGACCCGCGGGCACGGGTCACTTTTGCCAGGTCTATCTATAGGTGTCTTTAAGACATCTTTTTCATCATGCGTGATCAAAGGTCTAGAATCATTCTATGACTATGACATGGTTGTTTTCCTTTGCCAACTATGCCCGTCTCTAAAGATATTTTACTTCAAGGGAATTGCTAGCGTCCATTGTAGAAGGCATTTCGAGGCTGGTCTGTCGCACGTCAGACCAGCCACCTCATGAATGGAGACAAGAGCTGTTGTCTTCATCTACAAGGTGGCTAGCCTGACGTGCGAGAGACCAGCCTCGAAATGCCTTTTGCCATGGACCCTAGCAAATCTCTTACTTCAAATTATGGCCCCATGCTTTCCCTTTCGGTTGGTGTTGGGATTAATTAGTCGGCTCCATGTAGTCACTAAGTCACTAGTCACCATCAAAACGTGAAACACGTACGATGATAATAAAGTCTTGAACCAGAATTTCCTTTGTAGGTAAGCATTTAGTAGATACAGATCACGGCTGACTTTTACGGGAGAGAACAACACTTTTCAGCAGATTTTGTCTTATTATTTAAATTCATCTGAGGTGGCTGTTCTCTCATTCACAAGTCAGCTGCAAAATGCCTTCATGTTAAATTCCCTAGCAAATCCCTAGAACCCATAGTTTTTTTTTTTTTTTTTCTTCTGGAATATTAACTTACTAAGGCCATTGTTGGCAGCCATGAAAGTTTAATTTTAACATGAAATTTTAGTTTATGCGATATTGAGTTACTAAGGCCATGCTTAGCAGCCATGAAAGTTTTTAACATGAAATTTTGGGGGAGGAGCAAGGAGGGTGACAGAGGGAGAGGCATGAGAAGGTGTGAGTGAGATAAGGGTGTGAACTGGCTGAAAATCATGAAAAGAAAAACTTTAGTCCATAGGATGATTCAAAACTGTACGGCCCACTTAAATATTTTTTCTTCAAAAAGTACTCTACCGACATCCAAACTGTACATTTGTTTGGCCACCTGTGCTCCATAAATCACTTTCATAGGATGATCCTAACCCTAAGATGTATGGAGAGACTGCACATTATGGAAACATCTATAGATCAAAGATCATCATATGGAAGTGATTTTTAGGGCACAACCTATTTAGATTGTGGCCCAACAAATAGACGATTTGGATCATCCTACGGAGTGGGCCGTACGTTGTGGCCTAACAAATGGACGATTTGGATCACCCTATAGAGTGGGATGTACATTCTTTTTTCACAAAAACTAGATAATACGCCCACACACCATATAAAAGCTGAGAGAGAGAGAGGCTATCGTTGGATCAAACATCAAGGGTGACATTTTTATCGTATTCCATTACATGCAGCTACTTACCTTCACCGTACAATTTCACTATATAGATGAATGTTTTTGACTCTTGGGCTTTCATAGAGAAGTTTTGAGATCAGAAAATCATGACTGTCTACGGTATTCTCGTCAAGTTTCTCCTCTCCGTATTTTATCGTTGCATCCATCCAGACTTCCATGGAGTCATATCAAGGATGACTCTCATTGACAGGCTCATCTTCCTTGTAAAATCCACTTCATCTCCCGCACTATCTCTTTTGTTTTGGCCTTTGGTTTTGGGTCTTGTTATTCCTTACTCAAAAATGTCTTTGTTTTCTTCTTTGTTTTGTCTGCAGATAATACATCTTATTGATAAGTTGAGATTGTGGCACAGATTGCCTGTGTTTTTGGGTTTGATTTATCTAACAATGCGACGCCATCTACACCAACAATACAACCTAATTAGTGTTGGCACTAAGCCGATTGGAGTACGCTTTAACCCAGAAGATTATCCATACAGAACAGAAGATGGGAGATATAACGATCCCTTTAATGAAAATGCTGGTGGTCAGGGCACTTTCTTTGGAAGAAACATGCCTCCGGTGGACCAGAAAGAGCAGGTATTTCTTTTATATTTGCATGGCAAGCCTGGGACTCATGACCCCAAACCTAGGGTTAATTGGCTAAGAAAAGCTAAATTTCTTCATTTTGTCCTCCCCTATTTGTGGAAAGTGGGAAGTTGCCTTGAAAGTTTGGGTTCAACCCATATATTTGTTAGAAGGTGCTCTGTGTTGCAACTATGAGGTCATGGGCTTAAGTTAATTAAGGTTATCTACAGGAAAAAACACTTATATGCAAATATATATTTTTTAATATAAAAATAACCTTGATTAATAAAAGAGAAAATTACAACCTGATTTGAAAAGATGTTCAGCCATATCATATCTTTAATGAGAAAACGGTTCCTACACATATGTGTAGATAAGTTATCTACACACTAGCTTAAAATACAGTGGGGGCCACATTATTTGGGTGATCCAAACCATTCATTTTTAAGGCCCTCACATAGATAGGGTGTCCACAAAAAATCAGATCCATAGGATCATCCTAACCATTCGAACTGTGGAGGCAAAAAATGGACTAATTTGTGAAGGTTTAAAGACATCCATTTTACCTCCACAAATCGTAGGGTTGGGATGATCCTATGGATCTGATTTTTTGTAGACACCCTATCTATGTGAGAGCTTTTAAAATGGATGGCTTGGATCACCCAAACAATGTGGGCCCCCACTGTATTTTAAGCTAGTGTGTAGAGAACTCTCTACACATATGTGTAGGAACCGTTTTCTCTATCTTTAATTAGCCAGCTTTTAGGAAGAAGAAAAAGAGGAAATAAATCTATTCAAACGTAGATCTTAAATCTTGTAAATGAATTTAGCTTATCTCCACTAACTGGAAGAATCCCCTTGACCTACAACATAATATTATTAGAATAGTTGCCTTCCCTGTCACGCCCCAAACCCCACCCTGGGAGTAGGACGTGGCAACGCCGTACACCTGCACAGCAAGCTCTACAAGTTTACATGGTTAGCAAAACAATATCAAAACCACTCATAACATAAACTAAAAAAATAATGTCTTACATAAATTTAGAACAAAGTCTTACTATTACACAATCTCACTATGCTAGATTTAACAGTGGTGATGCAACTGCAGTCTCTTGAGATTTCCATGAGGATTCAAACGCTGAAAATTGTTAAACAACGGTCAGCTGAAAAGCTCAGTACATAATGACGCACCACAAAAGTGGGGTCAAAGCATGTTACATAGAGATGGTCAATAGGTAAACGAAAATGGCAAAAGCTAAACATGAGGTGTTTGGTACAAACACAATATCTGAGAAACAAATCTTACAAAGTCATATTTCAAAGTATCACATCAAAGAAGGTCTCAATATGAGAAGTCACAAAGTCTTAAGATATCACTGAAAGCGATCAGAAAGGTACGAAATCACCCAAAGGTCATCGGCTTAGCCCAAAAAGCATGTTATTTTATCCGACTGCCCGCAGTTCGAAACTAGTTTCTAAGTTCATATAACTGTCGACAGGGTCAGTGAATAGCACCCACTGACGGGACCCAAAAGCCAACGTATAATCCCCATTGGTGCGGGCTCTTATAGTTCACATATATACCTAAGCCTCGCAAAAGGTGTCCACATAGACACAAAGTCCAAAGGTACGTACAAAGTTCCAAAGATTGTGGTTCACGTTGGTTCCACAAGATTTTTTCAGAATAGTTGGGTATACAACAATAAAAAAGGTTCTTATATAAAAAGGGTCACATATTCAATGCGAAAATCGTAGTCTATCAATGAGTATAAAATTCAATAGATTGTGTTCAATAAAGGATAAGCATGCAAGACCCAAATCAAAGACTAAGGTTATCAGGGATTTCATATTTTCGAAGAAAATAGAGAGTTACAAATCAAAATAGCATATCATTAAATGGAAAATCATATCACTAAAGTGGTACGAAATTACGTACCTCGAATGACGAATGTACCTTGAAATTTGCTATAAGGATTTATTTCCTGACCCAAACAAATCATATTTATCATTTAAGGGGTTTAAGGAAATAAGCTGAAACAAATAATCCAAAAAAATTGGAAACCCCCAAAATGAAAATCGAAATTCTAGACGGCTCGAGCGCCCGACCCAAGTTGCTCGGGCGGTCGAAACCGTGAGATTGGGTTTTCTCCCACAGCTGGCGAGTTTGCAGCTTTTGTCCGATTTTTTTTTCTACAATCTTTCATTAACAATCATAGATCAGTAGAGGAACTTAAGTTAGAACTTGAAAACTAATCAAACAAAATTTGAACTCATCACACCTTCTCATCCAAAATCCTTTGAACTGATTAATGATAATGGTACCCTTTTACTCCTGTCAGATCCCATACCATTGAGACAATATTGGCATCATAAATTCTGCTCATGGCCCTAAAGATGATCAGCTGTGTTGATCTATCAAGCATGGGGGTAACTCTAAGGTAGGCAAACCACTAAGGAAACATATTAACACCATGGGCAAAAAGGGAAGCCTAAGTCCCTATTCCCTGAAGCTATCAACAATGAAAGAAGGAGAATACTTCTTGTTAACACCCACAGTTTCACTCTCCAAGACAAAGGGCTGCCATTATTCTCATCAACCACTCACATTTCTTTCCCAAACCATGGCCTAGAGGAATGAAGAAGACTTCTCATTTCCTCATCTCCAAGCAACTCACCCTAAGATATACAACGTTGGTCATCCACGCAAGACTCCTCCACTGTGCCGAATACTTCTCAGAGAAATCCTCAAGTTTCTTGACATTAGACAATTATCCATCAAAGCCACACAAGGACTATCATATTTTCCTTTCTCAAATAATATGCAGCCATCCATCAATGATGAGAGCGTCTCCCCATTCATTTCCTATATCAAATCATATAGAAGGGGCTTCTTTCTTTTGATTAGTAGTGGAGACACAGATACACAGAACCCATAAGGTGTCCTTTAGACCCCACCTTGGATCACCGATAACCAGATTATCATTTTCGATTGAACGATTATCGATCCAATGGCTTGGAAATAGCTTTACTGTTGGATGTTCCAGATCAATGACTAGACCCACTCTCTTTCTCTCATAAACTTAAATTTCATGGATTTGGATGGCGTGGTGCAGCTATTGAGGCCAGATCCAATGGTGGTGGCCACCAAAATTCTTGCTCGGAGAAACTTCATCGATACGGGAAAGCAATTCAACATGATCGCTGCTTCTTGGATTCAATTCATGATACATGACTGGATCGACCATCTTGAGGATACCGATCAGGTAAAAGAAAAGCTGAAAAAAGAGGAAAAATTTATGATTTGAGGTTTTTTTTTTTCGGGATTGTTTAGGCAATTTCTCAAAAAGCCATATTTCGCGGCTCAATTTTACAGGAGAGGGCAGCCACCTTTTACCATCCGAGTTGGTTTTTTTGCGAAATTGCCGACACAATCACTTATTATAGATCTTTAGGGAAGTGATATATAGAAAAAGTGTATTTATGACTACTCTTTTAAAAGAGGGGGCTGTGCCAAGTAAAGAAGGGGGCAAATATATCATTTCCCGATATTGGCAGCAATGTTAAGGCCCAGTTCATTTAAGTTTATGACAACTGATTGTGAGTGATAAACCCCTTATTGGACTCAAGTTTAAATGTAATTTTGAGTCCAATAATTGGTTTGGCACTCACAATCAGTTGTCATAATCTTAAATGAACAAGGCCTAAATGAGTTAAGCCCTAATTTCCACCATTTTTTGTAATGATGGTTTCAGGTTGAACTGGTTGCTCCTAGTTCAGTGGCCAGTCAATGTCCACTCAAGTCCTTCAAGTTCTTCAAGACTAAGGAGGTTCCAACTGGGTTTTATGAGATCAAGACAGGATACATGAATATACGTACACCATGGTGGTAATGCTCACTCCAATGGTTTCTAAATAATTATAGTTAGGGAAATGATATCAGAACACCCATGGTTGTGATAATGCCACTTCTTTTCTTAATCAACACTTTTTTTAATTCGCTCTTAATGTTGTGAAGGGATGGGAGTGCTGTGTACGGGAGCAATTTCGAGAAGTTGGGGAAAGTGAGGACCAACAAGGATGGGAAACTGAAGATATCAGCAGATGGGCTTCTACTTCATGATAAAGAAGGAATGGCTATTGCAGGAGATGTTCGAAACAGTTGGGCTGGAGTTTCTGTCTTGCAGGCTCTCTTTATCAAGGAGCACAATGCTGTTTGTGATGCTCTCAAGGTGAGTGACTAACACACCTTTAGCTAGGGTCGCATTTTGGGCCGGACTCAGTTCAACCAGATTTTGGCTCGGGTTGGGTTAGGTTGGGTTGGGTTGGGTTGGGTTAGGGTTAGGAAAAGCCAACCTATTTAATTTTGCGTTGGGTTAGGGTTGAGCCTTGGGCGACCCCACCCCACCCGACCCAATCCTCCTAATTAATTACATCGTGATTTTATTGTGATTTCAAAATATCAGGGTAATAGGTTTTTTCTTTTTTCTTTTTTGTTCTGTTTCTTTCTATTTTTGTGTCGGACCAGGCCGAACCCAATTCATTCCAATCCGGTGCAACCTAACCCGATTTGTATAATTGGGTTGAGTTAATTAAGGTTGAGAGAATAGGGTTTGAGGTTGGCGTTGGGGTTGACCCTCATTGATCTAGGCTAGCTCGGGCTAGGGTTTGAGGTTTTGGATCCTCAAGTTGGGCTAGGATTGGCCTCAGTGGTCGACATGGCCAGAGTTGGACACTATGTTTAATGCGAGTGTAATGTGTAGTACCGTAGTATTCACTGGATCATATTGTTGGATCACGACTAATTGTGATCATCCGATGGGGACCACGGCATCCCAGGCACGTATTGGGCCACCCAACATTGTACAAATGGAAATATTGAATCAAGCAACTCAATCTACTTACTTTGGTGGGTACCTCTTTGTTTCAGAAGGAATATCCAGAGATGAAAGATGAAGAACTGTATAGGCATGGAAGACTGGTGACTGCAGCTGTGATTGCAAAGATCCACACCATTGATTGGACTGTAGAGCTGCTCAAAACTAATACTATGCTTGCTGCCATGCGTGGAAATTGGTAAGAAAATAAATAACGGGAAATGATATTTCCACACCCGTTTCCATATTTTCACCTCTTATGCTTATCTGTCTGTCTATAATATGAGAATATTATATGGTGCACGAGTGGGCGTGTAAGAGGCACCCCTCCCTTATATTTGATCCAACAGCAGCACACTAACCATGTTTCTTTTCATTGGCATTTGTTTTCCTTTTAAAAAATGTTTTTTTGGAAAACCTTTTCTTCACCTCTCTCTCTCTGCAACTCAGCACATGGTGGGGCCACTGCTATTTTACGCCTCATGCAATAAGGTGGGGCCTAACAAAAGCATGGGTGGGGCCAGCATTTTACACCACTCAAACCCATGCATTAAGGTGGGACCCACCATCTTACACCTCATGTTTGGGATGGGGCCACTGCTTTACACCTCATGTTTATTATGGGCTGGGGACTACCATTTTACACCTTAGGTTTTGTTGGGGTGGGGCCCACCATTCTAAGCCTAAATGTTATTGATAGGTGGGGTCTACCATATACCCAAACCTATGCATTAGGGTGGGGCCCAACATTTTAGACCCATGCATAGCATGGGTCCGGAATACTAGCCTTTTGGTAAAAGGCTCCATCTCATTGGAAGCAAAAGTGGGCGTACAGCTATTTTATGCCCAATTTTTACTAAAATTTGGGCGTAAAATTTGTTTTATGCTCATTTAATATCCATCGAAAGAGATCCAAAAAGATTTTTTAGTGTATAGTCTGTAAACCGAATTTAGTATGTATATGCTATTCACTCCATTATGATTTGATCAAACTGTGGTCATCAACTGTGGCCATAAAGCCTGTTTGAGGAATAAAATGCGTGGGAGGATCCGGCCCATCAGCATCGTCTGATCAGATAAAAAAATAGTATCTTATACACAGAAAATTTGTCTAAATGGTATTACTGCCGAATCATTATGTTGTCAATATACATTGATCAATTACAGCATGGAGAAGATTGAGTTGTGTAACTAGGGTGTATTTCTTTTCCAGGTATGGGTTGCTAGGGAAGAAATTTAAGGATGCATTTGGGCACGTAGGTTCGGCTATCTTGGGTGGGCTCGTGGGCTTGAAGAAGCCCGTGAACCACGGGGTCCCATATTCATTAACAGAAGAGTTTACTAGTGTTTACAGAATGCATTCTCTTCTACCTGATCACATCCTCCTCAGAGACATCAATGCCCCCACAGGAGCAAAAAAGTCTCCACCATTACTTGAAAAGTACTCTCTCTCTCTCTCTCTCTCTCTCTCTCTCTCTCTCTCTCTCTCTCTCTCTCTCTCTCTCTCTCTCTGAATGGTCTATAACCCAAAAATGGCACCAATCAAAAGATCTTGGTCGTCCAACAAATTAATTTTCTCTTTAGACACTGTGTTTTACACCTTTTTTGGGTGTATACTTGGATGGTATATTATATCATTTTCCTCATATTTACATGTCATCATTAGACGGTTTTGATTATTTGTTACTGATGACAACATTCAGGGTTCCCTTGGCCGACATGATAGGTCTTAGAGGAGAGAAAACCTTGTCTAAAATCGGATTTACAAAGCAAATGGTGTCCATGGGCCACCAAGCAAGCGGAGCTCTTGAGCTGTGGAACTATCCACAATCGCTTAGGGACATTATTGCACAAGACGAAGCAGGTAAAGATAGACCGGACCACGTAGACCTGGCCTCCCTTGAAGGTAATTGTGGACAATGTTTCTCTCTCTCTCTCTCTCTCTCTCTATATATATATATATATATATATATATATATATATATATATATGAGAAAACTGTTGGTGGGCTTAAGCTCATCATTTTTTTGGTGCGCTTAAGTTGTTATAACGCCTCCCATTCTTTTAAATATTTGTGTCCCGCTAGGTCCCGCTTAAGCGCACCAATGGGAGGCGTTATAACAACTTAAGCGGCTTAAGCTCACCAACAGTTTTTTTTTTTTCTCTCTCTCTCTCTCTCTCTCTCTCTATATATATATATATATATATATATGAGAAAAGAGAAGGTACTCCCTAGAGTAGATAACTTATCTACTCCCTACCTTAAAATAACAATTGAGGCCACATTGTTTGAATGATCCAAAACATTCATTTGATGGGCCCTCACATAAATATGGTGTGCCCAAAAAATCAGCTCGATAGGATCATCCTAACCCTATGAACTGTGGAGGCAAAAATGGACGTGTATAAGCTTGCACAAATCTGTTCATTTTTTGCCTCCACAGTTCATAGGGTTAGGATGATCCTATCAAGCTGATTTTTTGGGCGCACCCTATCCATGTGAGGGCCTATCAAATGAATGCTTTGGATCACCCAAACAATGTGGCCACAACTGTTATTTTAAGGTAGGAGTAGATAACTTATCTATTCCAGGGAGTACCTTCTCTTTTCGATAACGGTTTCTACACACAAGTGTAGATAAATTATCTACACACTAGCTTAAAAGACAGTAGAGGGCATATTGTTTGGGTGATCCAAACCATTCATTTGATTGGCCGTCACATAGATAGGGTGTTCACAAAAAATCAGCTCCATAGGATCATCCCAACCCTACGATTTGTGGAGGTAAAAATCGTAGGGTTGGGATGATCCTATGGAGCTGATTTTTTGGGCACACCCTATCTATGTGAGGACCCCTCAAATGAATGGTTTGCATCACCCAAACAATGTGGGGCCCACTGTATTTTAAGCCGTCGGTGTAGCTAAGTTAGCTACACGTATATGTAGCTACACTTTTCTCTCTCTCTCTCTCTCTCTCTCTATATATATATATATATATATATATATATATATATATATACACACACACACACACACATTTGATAGGGTGCCCACAAAAAATCAGGTCCATAGGATCATCATAACCCTTCCTTTTGTGGAGGTTTATACCCATCCATTTGAACCTCCACAAATGGAAGGGTTAGGATAATCCTATGAAGTTGATTTTTTGTGGGCACCCTATCTATGTGAGGGCCTATCAAATGAATGCTTTGGATCATCCAAACAAAGTGGGCCCCCTAGTTTTGTGAGCGTCACCTCATATAAGGTAGCGCTAGCGCCACCTTAGGAACCCTTCTCTTTCTCTCTCTCTCTCTCTCTCTCTCTCTCTCTCTCTATATATATATATATATATATATATATATATATATATATATATATATATATATATATATATATATATATATATATATATATATATATATATATATATATATATATATACTAGTATTCCGGACCCATGCTATGCATGGGTGTAAAATTGGGAGGCCCAACCCCATCAAAGCATGTAGTAAGACCAACGCAAGATTCATAAAAACAATGTGCAAAAATCATTAATAAGGCATTTCCATTGTGTTACATGTGTGAAACACTATCTTGCGGAAGAAAGCAATAACAGGCACAACAAAAATGAACATAGAAGTTGTGATCACAAATGAATTGTATGCACATATGTATCCTTAATAAGAAAAAGCAAGTTTATAGAAATTTTTACATCAAGGTTTTCAGTCCATTCCTTCAAGTGAATTTGGTTCTTAATGTGACGGTCCTAAAATCACCATAAAGAGATAGAGGAAAATAGAGACCAAATCATAAGCTCCATTTTTGTTGCTTCTACCACTCGAGAGCAGATAAGCTTTTATATATATATATATATATATATATATATATATATATATATATATATATCAAGAGAAAAAGGTTTCTGCACTGGAGCACAGATAAGCTTATCTGCGCTCGAGCACAGAAACAAGGGTGGGGCCACATTTTTTATGGGATCCAAATCATTCATTTGATGGGCCCTTTCATGGATAGGGTGTCCACCAAAAATCAGCTCAATTGGATCACCTTAGGGTGTCCATTTGTGGGGCAAAAAATGTACAGATTTGTATCTGTACATTTTTGGCCCCACAAATGGACACCCTAAGGTAATCCAATGGAATTGATTTTTGGTAGACCCCCGATCCATGATGGGGCCTTGGATCACCCTCCCAATGCCCCCATGTTTCTGTGCTCGAGCGCAGAAACCATTTCCTCATATATCAAACATATAAATAAATTAGAGAATAACAAAATGGCTAATTATTCATCTTTATCCATATCCATTAATTTATTTAAATTTATATAGAAACTACCAAGATTAATTATTAAATATCATAAGAAGAATTGTTTGCTTACAAACTTGTCACATACTAATCAACTATTTTATTACCATCCAAATTCATGCATATTTAATAATCTTAAAAATAATAAAAGACGCGATATGATATCAATTATCAAAGTCTCAAATATTAAATGACAAATATCAATTATAAAGAGAGAAAAGCGTTCCTGGGCAGGGAGCTTAACTGCGCGTAAGTTGTTTATAAAGCCTCCCATTGGTTCCTTCTTGTGGACCCGCTATACGTTTCAAAGGGGGACCCGCTATACAAACCAATGGGAGGCTTTATAAACACTAAAGCGTAATTAAGCTCCCTGCGCTACAGCGCATAAATGCTTTTCTTATGAAGAACCAATAAGTCATCAATGTTGTCCTCATTATAGTCGTCCCTCTAATCAATATAAGTAAATGCTCTAAAGATATGCTTGACTAGTTCAAACCGGTCTAATTTGTTCAAACTCCTCCTTCTCTGTCTTCTTCATTCCTGCAAGAGGGTTTTTGAAGGCTTCTTCCAATGCTGCAGGGAAAGGGGATGTTTCGAAAGAAAATCCTATTTCTTTTTAAAATAAAACTTAAATAGGATAAGTCACATGGATCATACGATTTATGATCGAATCTTATGATTCAATTGTAAATTGTAAGATTCATACAAATTAAAATTCAATCACGGGATTCAAATTAAATCTTATTCAATAGTAAAACACAAGAATCATACAGATTAAGATTCATTCAAGGGGTTAATCGAAATCCATAAGATTTGATTTGAATCGTAAATTGTAAGAATTTTTAAATAATGATTGTTGCTATTGGTATGAATGGATTCCCAAAAAGTAAGGATAGATTTGTCATCTTGGAGGGATAGTATACCAAATTCTCCATTTAACATCTAATCTTTATTTGTGGATCTCTAGTCTATAGAGACAGGGAGAGGAATGTTGCTCGATACAACGAGTTCCGAAGAAGCATGCTCATGATCCCAATCTCCAAATGGGAAGATCTAACAAACAATGTTGAAGCAATCCAAGTCCTCCGTGAAGTGTATGGTGATGATGTCGAGAAGCTCGACTTACTTGTGGGTCTCATGGCCGAGAAGAAGATCAAAGGATTTGCCATTAGCGAGACATCATTCTTCATATTCATCGTAATGGCAACCAGGTTCCCAATTTTGTATTTTTCATTATTAATTCAATGCTTATGATACACACAAGGGTCTATATGACACATGATTTAATCAAATTTGACAGGAGGTTGGAGGCAGATCGCTTCTTTACTAGCTATTTCAACAAGGAAACATATACAAAGAAAGGTTTTGAGTGGGTGAACACGACGGAGAGCCTCAGAGATGTTATCTACCGTCATTATCCTGAGATAATAGACAAGTGGATGAGTTCGACGAGTGCATTCTCTGTATGGGATTCGCCTCCAAATGCTTACAATCCCATTCCTCTCTATCTTCGCTTTCCTCACTAAGTACTCGTTCTGTACATGACTTCAGTGTATTACTTGCATTTCCTATATGTTTTCCAATAAAACTCGTTTTGTACTTGACTTCAGTGTATTACTTGCATTTCCTATATGTTTTCCCATAAAACTCGTTTTGTACTTGACTTCAGTGTATTGCTTGCATTTCCTATATGTTTTCCAATAAAACTCTTTTCACGAGTTTGTCACTTTAGATATTGTTATAATGATCTTCCTACCTTTCTTGTGTAATTTTGGTTGGCAAATTGTATGCCAAAGTTCTCTCTCTCTCTCTCTCTCTCTCTCTCTCTCTCTCTATATATATATATATATATATATATATATATATATATATATATATCATATTTATGTCTCTAATTCTATCTCACATATATTGTTATGACTCTACGATCATTGTGTAATTCTGATCTACCAACTATCAGTGTTCAAATGCTGTATGAGTGCAGTAAATAGGATAAATTCAAAGAGGATTCTTGTGGGGAGTGTAGTAAACAAGATAAATTTAAAGAATATTCTTGTGGCGAAGGGCCGATGACAAGAAGAAGACGCATCTAGTTTGTTGGGAGGAGGTATGTAAACCAATTGAAGCAAGTGGGCTCGGCATCGGAAGAGTAAAAGAGGTGAATATGGCACTCTTAAGCAAGCGGTTATGGAGGTTTGGGGAAGAAAGCAACAACTTAGGAGAAATATGGAACCCTTCTAGGGAGATGGGAGTCAAATGACTTATTCAGGTATGCAGCGGTTACTACTTAGAGATACATTCTTAATCTCAAGATCAAATTCAATGAAGGTGTTAGATTTAGGCCATACTCAAGGAGAGAGTTAAGTTCTAGCTTCACACATGGTGTGGAGAGATGCCATTAAAAGAGGTATTTCCCGATTTGTTCCTTACAGTGGAGGACCAAGAGGTCTGGGTGAAGGAGTGCATGGGGCAAGATGGAATAACATGGTAGATTACCTTTATGAGGAACATTTTTGACGGGGAGATGGAAAGGGTAACAATACTTCTGCGGATGCTAACATCCTGTTACATAAAGAAGTCGGGTGATGATAAAAGGGTTTGGATTTGGTGCTCTTCAGGTTCCTTCAGTGTTAAATCCTTCTACAAATCGATTGCTCCCAATCCCGCGACTTCGTTAGTGGATGGAGTATAGAAAATTCTAGCTCCAACAATGGTTCGTGCCTTTGCATGGACCGCAGCATTGGATAAGATCCTTACAGTGATTGTGCTTTATGTGTGGAGGTAGGAGAGACAGTGGACCACATGTTCCTTCATTTCAAAATAGCAAGCTTAAAATCTTATGTAGGTTTGGAATAAGGATAAATATTAAACCACTTTTCTTATCTAAAAGTTTTGATAAGCTATCTAGAGGAATTGATGAGGTGTCCACACACACACACATAATAGGAGATCTTGAGGAGTTGGTTGGTCCTTCAACTTATTCTCTGGAAATCTTGATGAGTTGGTTGATCCTTTGATTGGTTATCTTTAAATCTTGGGAGATCTTCATAAATTGTGAAAGTGACCATGTGGTCCTCCTTGTCATTGGCCATGTGTATTGTCTTATCACCCCTCCTCAAATAACCGAAATTTGAATCGGTTTGGTTCTCCCAAACCGAAACCGAACCGAAATTTGAATCGGTTTGGTTTACCAAACCAAAACCGAAATTTCGGTTCGGTTTCGGCCAATTTCATCACTCCTTACTCATATTCATTGGAAATCGGGGGCAACGGTTCGGTTCGACCCCCAAACCGAACCGAACCGAATTCTGAATCGGTTTGATTCTACCGAACCGAAATTTGAATTGGTTTGGTTTTACCAAACCGGAACCGAATTTTCGGTTCGGTTTCGGCTCGGTTTTGGTTCGGTTCAGCCAATTTTGCCACCCCTAGTTGAGAGAAGCAAAACGCCCAATGTGGTGTGCTGATCAATAAAGAATCATGTGAAGATATCGATTAGCTGAAAATGAGAATGAACACAATAAACCAGGAGAAGCCTTACTATATAACCTTGACAAATATATATGATGAAGTTGTAAAAGCGACAAAGGTTGGTCGACTTCCACTCAGGGCAATCGCCTGAGGAATAAATCGATCAATTGAAGAACAAGTCCCCATATGATCGATAAGCCAATCTTGATCACCATATCGATGAATTGCTAAGTTGACTGCCTGATCATTAAGTTGTTCAACATGAGCAATTCCTATCTTGCAATTCAAATTCTGAGACGGTGATCTATAAATAATGTTGGTACCAAGACTAAAGTATGTTAGGCTATGTTTTAGAAAAATTTGTTGTTTTGGAAGAACCTCAATTGAAAACAATAACTTTAGAGTCGGGCTGGACACTTGTTTGATGAGAGTCGGGCTGGACTTTAGTTTTTTTTTTTTCCGGATGCGAACTACTTTCAAAGAAGGAAGTTGAGTTTTTGGTTGGTTGATGGACTTTCTACTCTACCAATAGATTTGTGGATGAGAATTTGATGAGAGCATTTTTTGTGCATTGGTGGGGTTGATGGAATCAGGATTGGGTTGATCCGATGGTGCGTGTATTTAGTTCTTCTAAAGGCCAATGGAATTTTGTGGTGAAAGATGAGAGGTAGAGACTCCAACAGAAAATCTTTAAGGTGTCTATGAAACAAGCAAAGGTAGAGATTGTTACGCTATGCCTAGTTGAGTTAGTTTCCTAACAGAAGGTGGGAACCAAAGCATTCGTAGTGGATATGCCAACATAGACAATCAAAGCAGATACGTTAGATGGAGCTTGACTTCTGGAAGTTTCAAGCCAAGTTGATTTCACCGGTATATGAATTGGCAAGTGGGTGATTTTCAATCAAGATGGAGATTGTTTAATTTGGTGATATAAAATCATTATTTTTCTTTTGGGTATCATTCCTTAAGAGAACAAGCTGCTTGTTTGATTTAACTAACGATTAGCGTAATGAAAAAGAGGGCTTTTGGAGGTAGGTGTGATCCACTAATAGGGAATTTTTTAGTCTCTTAAGTGCTAAATAAGTCATAATCATATCATTTCTTTATAAATTGTCAAAAGAAAAAAAAAATCTTGGGATAAAAATTTCCGCAAGAAAAGTTTTTCCCGGATACGGAAAGGAAAATGCTAAAAAGAAAGGGGCAGCTACGCTCTTTCATAAAAGAATCTAATTAGGACCCACTTCTGCTTGATGTATGTGATCAAATCCGTGGCTTCCAAAGTCTGGCCAGTTGTCATTGAGAACATCTTGATCGAATGATCCTGGCCCTTAATCCATCAAGCCATGTTTAGGGTTCGGCCAATAAAAAGTTAAACCACATGGGAACCTTTGTTTGGGATAGGACCAAGACCATGTGGGTCAACTCATGATGTTCTACAAGATCTACACATGTCTCCTTGCATGCCTTTGATCATATGCCAAGGAAACCACATTAGAGAGAGAAAAAACAAAAGCTATTACTTTGTTAATGAAGCAAAATCAATGAAAACCCAAACCCAACGTTTTTTCTTCATAAAACACCAAGAAAAAGGTGCTATAATCTAACTTCCACGAGCAAACAAACCATATAAGAGAGAGGAAACTACTAATTTATGGTTGCTACACAATGGATTATATATATATAAGATGTTCCACAACTTTATTAAGATGGAAAAGAGAGCAGGTGGGTTTGTCTCTAGGGTTTGAGAAGGTAGCTATCCAAATCATTGAAGGTCTGGACTGCAAATTCTTGGAGGATAATTGGGTCAGGAACATCATCATTTGCCTTCACAAATTCAGCAGACCATTTCACAATAGCACCATCGCCCTTAGGTATAATCTGCAAATTGGCCTTGAAATCTTTGTAGAAGGTCACAAGATCTCCGTCGATCACGCTATAAGAGACCGCTTTGTTAGCTTCATCTACGGTCAAGATCTTCTCCTTGGAGACTTTAAGGAAAGAAATCTCTGTAAATCCATCCATTCAAAAAAATCAAAGGTCAAAATCCATAGGATGAGCTTTATTGTTTATGGAAAATAAAGTTCTAAGGCTCTGTTTCTTTCACCGTAAAGTGAGAGTAAAACGAATTTTATGCACATTTTCCTACTTGGGTACGTTTCAAATGGGTGTAAAACAAGTTTTAAGCCCATTTTTCTACTTAAAATTGTGCGTAAATTTCGTAAAAGAAAATTTTCACCCATTTTTCTATTTAAAAAATATTGGACTATACGGCCACACACCATATAAAATCTCAACTAAACATTACAAGGAATATGGATCTGAACAAGAGAAAAAGTTTTTCCTTGATTGGTTTGTTTGTGATTTTTTTTTTGGCTTTACCATCTTGGAATTTGATGAGCCGGATGGACCCCACGTCCTTGCCATCTCCTTCAAGAATCTCAATGCTCTTGTATAGCTCAGGGAAGGCCTTAGGGAAAAGGGTTGCAGATTCTCTCATGCTTCCCCAGAACTTTTCTGCACTCGACTTGACTTCTATATCCAATTGAAGCTTAGAAGCCATTCTTATGAAAAAGAGAAAATGAGGAAGAAAGGAGAGTATGAGCTGTGTATAGTGGCATTTCTAGTAAGTAGATAGGGTGTGTTTATATACTGTAAATGTTTTTCTAATGTGGGCTCCACTTCATTAAGACCTCCTTCAAAGACCATCTACTCGTTTCACAGTCGGTGGAATACGGTACCCAAAAAATGCTAAAAATAACAGAAAGTTTTTAGGCCCCATATCTGTGACAGATGGACGTGATCAGGTCTGTTAGTAGACGGGGCCGACAGAAGTTGGCCCATTGATGTCGATCCCACTTATTGATCGGATGATCCTAGCTCCTTGTGTTGGCCATTCGATGTTGGTCCCATCTTGATCAGATGAGCCTAGACAGTCATCTAATCACTCTCATTTTGGATCGGATGCTTATATTGCATTGGATCTCCTCGTGGTGGCCTACAAGACCAACAGTCATGATTACATGCATATGTTCACGTGTGGGAACCGATGTCGACCACTAAGCTTGATCCTGTTAGGGCATGCATGTTTGGCTACCATGATCCTTTTTCCCTGGAATATTAGCTTACACAATGGTGGGGGAGGGATAGACACGAGAGTGACGAGGGGGTATGAAAAGCCTATAAGGAAACAACAAACTCCACCAAAATATGATTAATTTTTTTCTTGGTTTTTTAGCCTCTCACCCTCTACTCATTCATGCCCTCTCATGCCTCTCCTCGCACCCTCCCTATCCGGCTATCCCTCTCTCATTCCTTGAGAAATTATGGCTTCCAAAGATGGCCTATGTGTCACTTTGGGACTATGGAATATACTTTTGAAAAAGAAAAGGATCTCTAATAAATTATGGCTTCCATCACGTCCATTCCATGGTCTTAGTACAAAATTCCATGAAAAAAGAAAAGGAACTCAACTACCCCCTTTACTAGATAATTTTCTAATTAGCTTTTAAAGATTTCGATAATTCCCAAAGGGGACTGGTATCAACACGATTATGTTTTGATAATGGGACGAACTCAGTTAGTTTTTCATTTTGTAACCACTGTTAAAGACTATTTAAATTCCCAAATGCTCTAAGCAGCCGATCAAAGAAGTGTAAAACATAAGTCGTCCATTATCAAAACATGTTCCATACTTCCATATCAATAGCCTTTCCAAAATGCTCTACGAACCAATTTAAAAAGGGAAATGATATTTAGGCCCCTTTTAGCCCCCTTTTTGCCATTGATACAGTGACTCTAGTGTTCCTAGTGATCAAAAGGGGCGTAAATATCACTTCCCTATAAAAAAGTGTTAGGAATACAGTGGCATTATTGAAACATGGGAGTGGGGATATAATTTCTCACAAAAAAATAAAGGAGTACCTAATTACTTAACTAGTCACCAACCTGGGTCCCACACGACACAATGTGTGTGCATGATCAGGACCGTTGATCTGTTTTAGCAAAACTAATAGATGTCATCTTGATCAAGGTGATAGGATCATCCAATCGCGATGGAACTTGCCCTTTAGTTAAAGTGTGGTTTACAGAATAAAGCACTCAGGTCAATTTGTTTACTAAGGGAAATGAAATTCCCACCCCTTTTTGTGTCGGTTGCTTAATGCGAGCATGTGAGGTGTAATTTAATGTGCATATTACATCGCGAAATTAGGTTGGAGTCAGGTGCAGTTTTTATGAGGAAGTAAATGTGGGTAATGAGTTGTTGTGACGGGTGTATTTCTTTTCTAGGTACGGGTTGTTAGAGAAGAAATTTAAGGATGCATTTCCCTGTGATTTTCATGTTGGTCATATAATATAACACTATTATGTTCTAATATAAGCCCAAAAAGATAATGGACCCGTGTAGTCGGCCTATTTGGGCTAGAGCCCATTAACCTATTAGTGTATCTCTATATATAGGGGCTGGAGGTAACAAACTTGGTATTTCAAACTAGATACCTTGGGTGTAATGCTTCAAGCAACCTCTTGCTTGACCTAATTACTCTAACAATCTTGAAGCATTAAGAAATCCTAATTTCGATTTTGATTTTTCATTATCGTCTCTTGAATTCGTTTCTTAATTTTAACCCAACCTCAAGACGTATACCCACAATCGTGTGCCTCTCTCTTCTTGTTTTTCCTCGTTTGGTATTGAATTCCAGCGTGGGTATCTCTCTCTCAATTAAACGATAAAAAAGAGACGTTCGCCTCTCACTCTTTTTCGGTGTGCCTCATCAGATTTGGTGTAAATCTCTCTACCCTCTATCTTCCGCCACATCACAATCTCTCTTGTTTCTTATCTGTACAAGGGTTTTACAGTTGGCATGCTGAGTTGCACTTGGCCAGACATAGCCTTTACAGTTGGCATGCTGAGTCGTTTCACTAGTAATCCTAACCATGAGCACTGGAATGCCCTTATGAGGCTGATGAGATACCATAAGGGTACTCAAAATTATGCTCTTTGTTATGGTGGCCATCCTCCTGTACTGGAAGGATATTCTGATGCCTCATGGGACTCAGAATTAAAAGACAGTAAGTCTACCAGTGGTTATGTGTTTAGCCTGGGTGGAGCTGTTGTTGCGTGAAAGTAGAAGAGATAGACTTGTATTGTTCTGTCATCTATGGAATCAGAACTTTATGCTCTAGCTTCTGCAAGGGATGAAGCATAATGGATAAAGAATCTGCTTATGAACATTCCACTAACTCGGTTAAGGATTATTTCCTTAAGTGTGTTCTGTGATAATCAAGCTACAATTACGATTGTGAAGAACTCACTCTTTAATGGTAAGATGAGACGTTTTAGGCTGAAACATACCATGCTGAATTGTCTCATTGAACACGGGATTATCACTTTGATTGATGTGAGATCGAAGGATAATATAGCCTATGTTCTCGCTAAGGGACTGAACAAAGATCGAATATTCAAAACTGTGGGGGAGATGGGGTTAAAGTCTGTATAGACAAGACTTAACCCACATTCATGTTATTTTGAATTTTCAAATCTCCCTTTTGGCCAAGATAAGCACTTGATATGTTTCAATGATGTTTATAGTTGTCTTTATGTTATTCCACATTTGATGACATGTCCTTCTTGAGAAATGTTATTTCATTCCAAACTTGATGATACAGCTTAACTCAATTTGGATATGATGCCTGTAACATTCCAAATGGAAACATGGAATGATTCTTTGTAAAAGAAATTGTTTAGGTCTTGTTCTTGATTGAAACTTGACATTGATGCTTATTGATATTGATATTTGTTTTTCAGCCATTATGAAATTGTACTAAGTTCTTCTGGTAGAACTAGATACTTTTAGTAAAATACACAAATGATTGGATTCATTTTTTAATGAAATTCATATTTGGTAATTTATAGGAATTGGCGAAAATGGAGGAGATTGCCTCAATTTGGATTTTGATAAGGATGACTTACTTGATGAGTGAATCCTTATAGAACAGTGGGAACTATTATTTTCTTTTGAGTTGATTAAATAGTTCACCTACATGTGAAACTGCTTATGTTTGAGTTTAGATTATTTCTAAAACTTTTGGTTATTCTTTAAAGTATTCTTGTTTTCAGTTGGATTACAGATTTTTATTGATATGGTGATATGGATGATTCAATAATTTTGTTTGGACATCACATTAACTGTCTATTGGATTGTGCTATATGTAGAACATAGGAGGAGATTGTTGGGTATGTAATATAACCCTATTATGTTCTAATATAAGCCCAATAAGATAATGAACCGATGTAGTAGGCCTATTTGGGCTAGAGTCCATTAACCTATTAAAACCCTAGTGTATCTCTATATATAGGGGCTGGAGGCAACAAACTTAGTATTCCAAACTAGATATCTTGGATGTAATGCTTCATGCAACCTCTTGCTTGACATAATTACTCTAACATTTCATTTCTTGAAAATAGACTCGTGAGATTTCTTCTCTTGGTCCTTTAAATAAAGAGCAAAATCTTCACTTCAATAGGCAGGATTCTTCGTTTTGATTGAAAAGTAGGGCATGCGACATTGTACAAGCTCAATTGAAGGCTCACCTAGAATCGTATCGTTTTGGGGCCCACCTCAACAGTGCTGGTACTGTGCCAGTCTTTATAAGCTGTGGGCCATGATCTGGCTTTCATTATCAAAATCGAAAGGGTAATTTAAGGTGGAAGGTGACATTTACAGTGCACCTCCCTTTTTATTTTCAAGGTTTCTTCATTAGTTACTATCAAGTGAATGATTCTTAAATTTGTAAAAATTAGCTTAAAAATATATAACAATAGATAAGGAAAAATATGTGAAAAGAGATTTTTTTTTTCAATAAGTGTTTGGATCAATGGAAAAAAATCATGGAAAGCAAATGAAAAACTCGATGGTCTAGTAGAAGATTTGAAAATTTTAAATTTTGGAAATATTTTTCAATAGAAAATGAGCTTTAGGAACATTGGAAAATTTATTTTCTATGGAAAAATTTCCGAAAAAATGAAGTGATTTGACAAGACATCCAACTATTCAACTAATAAGCCCACCATGAGGGTGTCAACGGATCTACTTCATATCGGATTGACCTATGTCCTGGTCATGATCTATTTAAATCTCTTAATTGGTCTGATCCTTTTCACAGTGCTTTCCTTATCCCATTTTTTTGAGTTTTGGTCACAATCCATTTAAGATCCAACAGTCCATCTGATTCGGTCCTACTTATGTAGTTATGCTGTTCAAAGGTAGAGCAGAATTATCATAAAATATATTTTTACGTTGTGAATATGATTTTTGAATGTTACAAAAATACCTCTCATGGATAAACAAAAATGAACTAAAATTTGATGGGAGTATTTTTGTAAATGTTCGGATCTAGGATGCTCCATTGGATTTTGTTGCTATGTCAGGGTCACGGTCCAAAATAATTTTGGATCTTAAGATATGGATCCAATGGTCACGATCAGATCCAACTACTATGCCCAAATCCTATACATTAACGTTTGGATCCTTTGGATCGATCCATCGGACAGCTGGGTTCCATTGACACCCCTACCCGCCACAGATATGTCATCTCCGAAATATGTAACTCATTTGAGAATACTAACCTTCCCCCCAAGATTAGATGATCAAAACTTCCCCACCATGGATCTCCATGCCCTCAAAACCGCTAATTAATTGAGAACCTTTTGTTGAAAGTATCCTTTTTCCTTCTATCTCCCTTTACAGACCACCCCATTGCCAGCATTAAATTGGAGATTAGGAAAATGGGATAGATTTTAAGGTGAGTTTTGAATCTTCAAAAAAGTCCCCCTCACCTAGGATGGAAGGGTGAGGTTTTGTGAAGCTCCACATTCAAGACTGACAGCCAACCAATTCAAATCATGAGGGAGATTAGGGAGCTGTGTTCGTTATCATTCCCACCAAAACCAAAACAACTGAAATGCATTAACCAAAATCAACACTGTAATAGTGGTATACTATATTAGTATGCATTACATAATTATATGAGATTTGCCAGGCAATTTCATGGCTGGCTTTTGCACGAGAGAACAACCACACCGATGAATAAATGAATCAGACCAAATTTGTTGAAAAGTGAGCCTACGAGGTTGTTCTCCCATGCAAAAGTCAGCCGGAAAATGGCTTTCCACGAAATTGCCAGGCAAATCCCTTATTATATTTATATAAATATATCATGCAAAATGTGGTGCATGTTTTATGTATGGACATTTATATGAATTGCATTTGAAATTTAGTATGAATGAGATTATCAGTGCATGTCCCTAGGTATTCTATGTTTTTAAACCATTATGGATCGTTGTCTTGCATGTGTGATGATTTTTAAGCATGTATTTGTGCTTATTTTAGCATTTCCTAAAGTTTCATCTTTAAATTCTATCATTTGCCCATCTTTTCATATATTTACGTGATTTTCACTGATATTTCCAACCAAAACCAAAATGTTTCCATTCTGCCAGCACCCGAAACCAAATACAAATTTAAAACCATGCATATTAAGCTATTTTTTAATTACTAAGGCCCTGTTCCGATTGGAGGAATTTTTTGAATATTTTGGAAAGGAAAATATTTCTACAATTTCCAACTCTTTACACATCAAGAAAGATAAAGTGAAACAATCATATTTAGTTTTTCAGAGATACCTTCAATTTTTTTATAATATTCCTCTAAATTTAATTAATTAACCATAGTCATGTCATTATAGAGATTTTCCTCTGGCTCTGTTCACTTGTTTTCCCGGGAAAGGAAAAGAAAATGTTTCGCAGGAATATGACGTGGCATTAGGAAAAGAAATCTAGGGAATCTGTGCAGGAAAAGGTTTTCCTGAACTGTTTCTGGACTGTTCACTTGCGCAGGAAAAGGTTTCCAGGGAAACTGCTTGCCCTTCTTTTTGCACTAGCTTTCCTGGAAAACCAAATCCGAGTGTTTTTTGGTCGGAAATGAAATCCTTAAGGCTCTATTCACTTGCGCTCACGGGAAAGCAAATCCCTGGAAAACAACCTCTTTTTTCCTTGACAAGACAGAATTCTGGTGTTCAATTGCTTTCCTAAGAAAGTAACAAGCCTATGTGGAAAATGTCAAATAATGACATGGAAATTGCAAAAAATGATGTGGAAATGTCTCTTTTCTCACAAGTGTGGGAAACCAAATCCCACTATTTTGGTCGGATTTGCTTTCCCGGGAAAACTAGTGAAAAAAGTGGGCAAGCAGTTTTTCAGGAAACGTTTTCCTGCACAGTTCCTGCGCACGTGAATAGGCGCGGGAAGCCTTTTCCTACACAGTTTCTCTGGATTTCTTTTCCTAATGCAACGTCAGATTCCCGGAAAATCTTTTCTCTTCCTTTTCCGGGAAAACAAGTGAACAGAGCCCGGGGGGATGGGCTTTTTCATGTCATTTTTTGACTTATTGTAGAAATTCCACATGTGTAATTCTATTTTCCTGGGAAAGCAAGTGAACACCAGAATTCTGTCTTGTCAGGATCTTGTCAAGGAAAAAAGACGCCGTTTTCCAGAGATTTGCTTTCCCGGAACGCAAGTGAACAGAGCCTCTAGGAAAAAAATTTCAAACAAGGCCTAACTGAAAAATATCCTAGAATTTAAAAAAAGAAAATGTTACAGGAAAAAGACAAAAAAAGAAGAAGAAAACAAAAGTGTGATAGGGAATGTAAGAAATGACTGAAAGCGTCCCCTCAACGGCTCTTTCCGGTGGTCTGGAGGAAATTTCTGTGCCTTCTCTTCTTCTTCTTCAGGTATGCAATACCCTCCTTTCCTTGTTCTTCAAGCTTTTTTTCTTTATTTTTTTACTTCTCTTTTTCTTTCTTTTCTTCGAGAAATTTTGGTAGTTGGAGACATTGGTTGGTGAGTATACTCCATCTCTAACTTCACTTCCTCTCTACGTATTCGCCAGAGTATTCTTACATTGCCCTTTTCCTTTTTTCTGTTCATTTTCCCCTATCCTTTTGATTTCTCCTTGGTTTGCCTGAGAAGAAAAATCTGGGTTCATCTCAAAAGTACCCATATCTCAATTCCTCACAAAATACCCAATAGAAAGAGATTGGAAGAATACCCATTTGAGATTATTCATTAATTTTTTTGGGGGAAGTTGCAAGAACTCTTATCTGTTTATGCCTCAAATAGGCATATTTAGGGATTCACTATGCCTTTTGGTTTAGTGTCAGCATGGAACAAAAGGAGGAGAAGCAAATCACATGATCAGAGTGACCCTTGTATGTGTTGATCCTTATCCACATGGCCTGATTTTTAATCTGCACAGTATTTTTTTAGGCATTTGATAAGAATTAAGAATGGTTTCCTGGCATTCCCAAGTCGAATTAGTAATTATACCTGCTATTGTTTCCAATCTTTAGTTGAATTCTTAATTATACATGATGCTACTTTTCAGGGATATATAAACCTGCGGAACACTGGCAAATCAAAGATACACCTCATACATCTTCAAAAAGACGACATGGGTCATCTGTGTTCACACTTAAGGAAATGGAGGAAGCTACATGTTCATTCAATGAGGAGAATTTGCTTGGGAAAGGAGGATTTGGTCGGGTGTATAGAGGGATTCTACGTTCAGGGGAGGTACGTGAATCATTTATCAGGAAACCATTGTGTTGATCAAACATGCCATAGGCTACCTAATAATGGGAATGACAGTGCTGGACCAAATTTTAAAATCTGATATATGGAATTTCTGTTAAGGATAGCATGCATGATCTATCTATACTTGTTTGCTTGGAAGATTCAAGAACTAATAAACCATCATATAAATATTTCCCATTCGGGGTGTTTGTATTTATGATTTCAGATGGCCCCAAATACCTGTTGTACCCATATAAGTTATTTCATTCTATCGATAAATGTTATACCCATGTCATATCCATACCATACCCAGACCAATCCAAAAAAAAAAAACCAACAACATACCATACCCTAGGTATCAAGGTATTGCATAAGTGGAGTCCAGTGCAATGGTGAATTGCCAGATGATGGGTGTCCGGGATCGGAATATTCCGGATTTGAAGCAATATTCAATTGGTGCCAAACCTGCATCCTCTACCACATATCAAATTTTAAAATCTGATATGTGGAATTTCTGTTATGGATACCATGCATGATCTATCTATACTTGTTTGCTTGGAAGATTCAAGAACTAATAAACCATCATATAAATATTTCCCATTCGGGGTGTTTGTATTTATGATTTCAAATGGCCCCAAATACCTGTTGTATCCATATAAGTTATTTCATTCTATCGATAAATGTTATACCCAGGTCATATCCATACCATACCCAGACCAATCCAAAAAAAAAAAAAAACAGCAACAACATACCATACCCTAGGTATCAAGGTATTGCATAAGTGGAGTCCAGTGCAATGGTGAATTGCCAGATGATGGGTGTCCGGGATCGGAATATTCCAGATTTGAAGCAATATTCAATTGGTGCCAAACCTGCATCCTCTACCAAATAGCAAGAAGAGGAGAGTAAGGTAGGGTCATGTCTAGATTCGTCTGAAAATTCTGATGGTTCAAGCAAACCGGGCTATTCATTTGCTGAAGATTCACTGGAAAAGGATCTACGAGAGACCATTCAAGCTGCACTTGAGCGAGGCAATGGGGGTGACTCATCTAATGAGACCGATCAAGTTTCGGAGCAGGAGTCGATGCTTGAAATGGGAAAGGCCTTGGGGATCCTATTTGAAGAGAAGAGGAGACTTGGAAAATGTGGAGTGATACAGAGAAAAGGGATAAATGTGATTAACAACAAAAATAAAGGGAAAACAAGGGGATTGAGAGAATTAAGAAATCCGGCCTAGTGCTAGATCGGGTTATTATCTCAAAAGTTCAACCAAATGAGTGCTGTTTTCGGGAATATAAGAGGGCTAGGAGCCTCTGAAAAAGGGGCAGCAGTGAAGGATATCTTCCAAAGCAGGGGGTTTTGATATAATGGTGGTACTGGTATCAAAGGCGTCGACAGTTATTGATAGACTGTTCTACAACTTATGGAGTGGAAGATATGGAAAACAGGCAGCTCTATTTGCCAGGGGTACATCAGGAGGCATAAGAATCATATGGAGAGAAGGTAAATTATTGGGGGAAGAGTTAGAGGATGGGGAATTTACAGTATATACTCTTGCCTCTTTGGCAGGCAGCCAAATGATCTGTAATTTTACTGCTGTGTATGGGCTGGCCAGGGCTAGAGGTCGCAATCAGTTTCGAGCCGACCTTCAAGCCACACGAAAATTTGGGAGGGGGAGGGGGTTTCTTAGTTTGTTGGGACGAATTTAAAGCCCTCCTCGGGTCTAGTAGGGATTTATGACTCAAGTTAGCCGGACGCCAAAGCTCTCCTCTGCAGCCTGAAATGGTTTGCAAAAGCGAGTAAAATATGTGCTCGCATAGGGAGTTTCCGACTAGCGAGCTTTCTACTTTTCACATCCGGAAATATGAAATTCAGACTTTGATTCCATGTCTAAATTTGGCCGCTTTTGATATTTTTTTGGGTCTTGTCTCAATAGCACTTGAAGGTGTAGGAATTTGGAGCTACCAAAATGAAATCGGTGTCTCTTGTGCCACGTTTGGATTAAGCCATTGTTGCTAAAGTGGGAAGCGTCAAGCGAGTGCGAGAAGCTATGCAAGAAGCGGAAGCGGGAAGCGAGGGATCTTGAAAACAAAAAATGTAGGAAGTGAAAAATCTCCGAAGGAAGTAAAGAGGAAACATGTACGAAGCATCATCGAAAGTCAACATGAAGCATGTAATGTGCATCATTGGAAGAGAACAAGAAGCATATAGAAAGAGATAGGGTTATAATAGGTTTGGGAGGAAGGGTGGATGTAGGTTAGGGGTAACAAGTAGTAAAGAAAACTTTGCAGCTGATTAGAAATATACGTTTTATGGATTTTTAGTTTTTCTTATTTCATTAATGTAGATTTAATGTTTAATTTTTGGATAAAAATCCACATAAGTTTTATTTGAAACTTAAGATGAGTTTTAAGTTTTAAATATGCTCATTTAGCATTATCAAAAAGAGAAAACACTCTTTTAGAAAAAAAAATTGTCCAAATAGGATGCGTACTCTTAATTAAGAGGAAGTGTCACTTCCTCTAAATATGGAAGAAGTGAATAATTTAGCTTCTAAAGAGAGCTTCCCAACCAACTAGGAAGCTTCCGGTAACTATGGACTAAACATGTGCATTTTTAGAATTGGGTTTGGGGGTCATTTGTTGGAAACATGTGATTGGAGGTTGGATGACAATGGAAACACCTTTTTTCTTTTAATAGATAAGGAAATAACTTGAGAGTGGTCTAAAATTGATAGTTTATCACATGCATCTTTTGATTGCATCATTGTGCAACTTGATGGTTGATATCTTCATTTACTAGCTCTACTGTGCAATGTGAAGGTTGTAGCAATCAAGAAAATGGAGCTGCCACCATTCAAACAAGCTGAAGGTGAACATGAATTCCGAGTCGAAGTTGACATCTTGAGCAGAATAGACCATCCAAATCTAGTTGTCCTGATTGGTTATTGTGCTGATGGAAAGCATAGGTTTTTAGTATATGAATATATGCACAATGGAAACCTACAGGATCGCTTAAATGGTTGGTTTGCCATTTATACTCCCCATTTAATGATCCCTGTTATTATTATTATTATTATCATTATTATTATTATTATTATTATTTTGAACGGCAATTCTCAAATGATGCCTGTTATTCATACATTTCTCTTTTTAAACTTACAGTCACTTGTACTGATATTTAGGAATTAGTGATGTGAAGATGGATTGGCCTTTGAGGCTCAAAGTAGCACTTGGAGCAGCACGAGGGCTTGCTTATCTGCATTCCAGTTTGGCAGTTGGCATTCCTATCATTCATAGAGATTTTAAATCTACCAACATACTATTAAGTGCAAATTTTGAAGCAAAGGTAATAAATATAGAGTTTTTTTGTAGTTCAGATTTGTTCTAGAAAAAAGAAATTATGCGGTGCATAATTTTGCGCAAATTATGGGGTGCATCTGTGAATGTTCATTGCTATTGTTCCCAGATCTCTGATTTTGGCCTTGCTAAGTTGATGCCTGAGGACCAGGAAATATATGTAACAACAAGAGTGCTGGGCACTTTTGGCTATTTTGATCCCGAATATACATCGGTATGGATCCTTTCCACTTTTATCTGTGATTTTTATTCTTGACCGGTATTGATTCCTTGAACATTGAATTTTTATCAACAACTCCCGTGATTTTTCATAAACAAACAGGGTGTTGGTCTAGTTACTGTTATAGGTTGCTTGAAAATCATGGGTCCGTTTGTGGAAAAGGAAATAATATCAACTCATGATTTCATGGTTTCTGCTAGGATTGAGTTAGATCCTAAAAAGCAGGTATGTAAAACTGTATGGACAGTAAAAAGTAAAGACCTCTAAATAGTATATGTCTTCTCAACTCACTAAAAGTATTGCATTCATCTATGTTTGTATTGTGTTTCTCTGTTAAGCAAGTTTTTTTTACCAAAAACGGCTTGCACCGTCACACACACACACACTATGACATCGACTTCATGTTTCTAAAATCCTCATCCTCCTTCTTTAAAGGCAGACTAGAATATATGTGGCTCTCATTCCCAACCGTATACATGATTGGAAATGCACTTATGGTTTCCTTATACAATTCTCTGGAGGAAATTTAATTCTTGAAATGGATGGATGATGCCTTTAGGCTTCTGAGTGGGAGCTGTTGTTACTGAGCGCACACATCATTCGATATGCGATTGCTCATTTATTTTGCGTATCTGGCATTGGAAGTTTAAATATATGATTTGTTATACTCAGCACATTAGGACATGTGCTAACACTGAGGTTGATCGTCTGGCGAGAGATGATGGGATGGTGACCAGATTGGAGCTGTTTGATCACCTTCATCCTTCACTGTTTCAGTTTTTGGCGGTCTCGTTGTTCTTCTCTATTGTAGTTTGTTTGCGTGCTTGCTCTTGTATTCGATCAGCTCGGCCGTGTTCCTTTTCTTTTTTCGTTTAATAAAATCTCTTTGCCATTCCAAAAAATATATAAATCACGTACTTCGTATGTTACCTTGGTTCATCAAGTTGACATACGAGACTCTATTAGATACAAATCACATACGTTTTTACGTGATACACTTCTTGCTGCTTCCATGTGCAGGCATTTGTCGTGTGGCTATGTAATAGGAACATGAGCATTTGCTTCTATTGACGAATCCCTGTCTTTCAATGATTAAAATAGATTCTTGTGCGGATTTTTGTGAAAGCATACATGTATATCATCTTTACTGCTTGCCAAAGTAAAGCCCATATTTTATATAGTTGTACCCATGACGCATCTTTGGATTTTTTTTGTCAAATAGTATCCGCCGTGGATGTGGTGACCCACATACTCACTTCCACTTGCAATATTTTTTTTAGATGGGATTTCCACTTGCAATATGGCTCTTATTTTGGCTTAGTGTGGTCATGGAAAGTTGATGACTGGTGCTTTGCCTTGGACAGCTTTCTATGGAAATCAAGAATTGGATAAAACATAATCGTAAGAGTCTGATCACTGACTGTTTTACCCTCATTGCAGACAGGGAAACTCACTTTACAAAGCGATGTATATGCATTTGGAGTAGTTCTTCTAGAGCTGTTGACTGGCCGCAGAGCGGTGGACTTGAACCAGGGACCTAATGATCAGAACCTTGTTCTACAGGTACAATTTCTTCCTATCCCATTAAGTTCCCTGAAATCTAGAGGGTAAGCAAATAACCATTTGGTATTTTTCTCTACTCTGAAACAGGTTAGGCATATATTAAACGATAGGAAGAAATTGCGTAAGGTGATAGATCCTGAAATGGTTAAGAGTTCATACACCATGGAATCTGTTGCTATGTTCGCTAAACTGGCATCTCGCTGTGTCCGGATTGAGAGCAGTGAGAGACCTGCAATGATAGAATGTGTGAAGGAACTCCAATCGATATTCAGCACAAATGCAAAGGCCTTGGCAATGTACACAAACATCTGAGATCACATTCTTTTGAAAGGTATGTGTTGAGATATGTTATCCAACAAGTGTTGGCAAACTGGCACTCTTTAGCATATTGTTATTTATGTTTTGTTTAAGAGCTTCTTAGATGAACAATTTATGTTTGCACAATTATGGGAATGGTGCTGATCAATAAAGACATGATCTAGAACAAATTGGCTATTAAGAAATAGGATACGTGGTTTGTGAGCTAGAGCTCACAAATCATATATCCCATAGTTGGTTTAGTCATCCAACCCATTAGTTTTATAGGTTATAGTTATGGTTATGGTTATGATTTGTGGAGGTTCAAAATGGATGGCTAGAAATTATGCTCCTATAGATCGGATGGTTAGGATTATGGTATGGAGATGGTTTCTTAGGAACATCCTATCTATGTGAGGTGCTATAAAATGAATGGGTTGGATGAGTCAAACACCTATGGGAGATGGGGTATTGTAAGCTCTAGCGCAGGCTGAGCTCTAGCTCACGAACCGCGCCCCCTAAGAAATAGGCCTACTTATATATATCGTTATTGTTAGGGGGAGCCAATGTATGAAAATACCTTTTCATATTTTTGTTAATTTATGTCTATTAAAGGGTATCTCATAACTTGTAAAAGGCTTACTCAAAACCACAAATAGCATTTTATTCTTCAGCTTTTAGTTTCTTCCCTCCTCTCTCTTTCCTAACCTTAAGTCCTAATAATTGTGTGCAATGAGATGTGATGATCAGAAAAAATTCCAATTGACAGAGTCAGTTCCAATTGGAAGTTCTTGATTCATCGATGATTATAGAAGTCACTAACAAGAGGTAGGACAAAAAAAGATTGATCTGGATGTCAGGATTCCAAATCAACAGATTCAGTGAGCAACTCGTTAGTAGTAGTAATAGTAAGAACTGTGTTGCATAATGGGCGTCCTAGTATCATTTGTACTTTTCATATGATAGGATTAAGTAATTTTACCATGAGCCTCTCTTCAGCTTATACTTTTCCAATTAGAAAATGATATTAGGCACAGGACAAGAAGGATGCTTCTAGAGGACAGCCAACAATTGTTTGCCACATGGCGCGGTTACTTCAATAAGCAGGCAATCAGTCACTTAGTTGCCTGTTAAAGCAACTGCGACACATGACCAAAAATCATTGGCAATCCCATGGTTGGGTGGGGTTGAGCTTTTGCTATAAAATGAATTGGAATCAGTTTGAATTGGAACCTATTTTATGGTAACAGCTGAAACCGAATTCCCAAAAATGGACCCCAGTTGCACCCCTATCTAAGGTTGCTTCCTGGTTACATCCCCTTTTATAACTCAATTCTAATTAGCTGTCAAAAGTTGTTATAATTTTAACAAAGCCATCAACAGCCAATTATTTAATAAAACGAAGAATGCAATTATCAAATCAAGGGGGGAAATGTTACTCTCCTGTTCATCCCAAATTTTGAAGATTTTTAATTAAGTGTATAGTGCCATTATCAAAATAAGGGAGAGCCAATATCATTTCCTATTTTGAAGAAAAGAAATATTGTTGATGAAATGTGGTGTGGACTACCAATAGCTTTTTTTTTACTGTTTTAATTAGGGGTGGACATGGTTCCGGTTCGAACCGAGGAACCGAACCGAACCGGCACATATGGTTCGGTTCGGTTCCATTTCTATATGGTTCGGTTCCAGTTCCGAAATCCGGGAACCGGTGCAAATTCGGTTCGGTTCTGGGTTTGGGATTCCGGAACCGAAAACCGAACCGAGAACCGAACCGAGAACCGACCCTCACCTTAAGTCCTTAAGTTCCATACCTCCTCATTTGATAAAATCACCCCACGCCCATTTTCATTCACCCCCTTATAAGTTTTAATTCATGCAGGGGATGGAAATATCATTTCCACGAGATTTTATAGGGTGTGGGGTGTGGCCCTAAAATCTAGTATTTTCGAAAAAGTAATGTACAGCACACTTCATAGGAATATCCAAACCGTTCATTTGTTGGGACACAACATAAATTGGTTGTGCCTCGGAAATCATTTCCATAGAATGAACCTAACTCTTGTATCACCTCTATAGATCGGAGGTTTAGGATCATTCTATGGAAATGATTTTCCTAGGACTGCTAACCAAATGATCCTTGCTATCCGATCTAAAGCTTCAAGTGAGACTCCATTGATTGACAGTTAGGATCTTCCAATTACCAAGTGTAATTGGAACCGAACCGAGTGTAATTCATGTTGAACAGAATAACCAAGTGTTGGGTTCGGTCCCATGTTGAACAGAATAACCAAGTGTAATTCATTATTCATATATAAACACTAAACAGGGGTTACAGGGCCATTGGTGAAGGTTGGGTAAACCCAGAACCGAACCGAACCTAATTGATTATATATGGTTTTGGTTCGGTTCGGTTCGGTTCCATACATATATGGTTCGGTTCTGGTTCCAATTTCAGGGAACCGATTATATATGGTTCGGTTCTGGGTTTAGCCCATAACCGAACCGAACCATGTCCACCCCTAGTTTTAATGATTGGGTGCATTGTGCACCACCACCTTAGACGAATAATATATGAGCCTAACTGTTTTTGGTTACGATCAATCCACCTGGTGATTCATTGAATCAACGGTCTCGATCATTGCATACTTGTGCCATATGTACAGTAGAGATAGCAGGAGGTGAATCACAATATCAATGCGTGTGGTGATCAGGATCATTGATCTTGTGGCCACCATGGAAATATACGGGAATATCCTGTCCAAGCTTCTCCTCTTCCCATAATTTTCAAGGTATTCTTAGTGCCAAGGCCCGTTTGGTTGCCACCGAAATCGTGTTTCCCTAAGAAAGGGGTGGAAAATGACATCATTTTACTTCCCTTCTACTTCTAAACGATGGTTTTAAATTTCGGGTTTTGGTCAGAATTCGGTCGAGATCAAAAGCGAAATCATATATACCCGAATCGATACAATATTTCAACAGAAATTTCAAAATTTTGTTTATCCCGAAATTTAAGGATTTCACCCAAAAATCTCGATTTTTATTCATTATTTAATATTATCCTGAAATTTTGGTCGAATTTTGTACGAGATAGAATATGAGGAAATTTGATTTCATCGGATTTCGGCCGATTACCGTGAGGTCCGAACCGGTACCGAAAGCAAAATTTAAAACCATGTTCTAAGCAATCGTGCATCAAACCCGGAACCTTGTTGACAAGCCACTGCAAAACGGTTCTTAGGAAAACTGCAGAACAATCAGCAAGAATGACTTTCACATAGCATGGAGCAAGGATAGTCAGCAAAAGAAAAATAAGCAAATCTATTAGGGAAATGATATCTGCGCCAAGGTGTTTCGCCAAGGTGTTTCGATAAAAAAGCGCTCCACTTGTTTGTCGTGTAGTATTTAAAGGGATTTCAGAGGATATTACGGTTCTCAAAAAGCTCTTTAAACCCTTTAAATACTACACGACAAACAAGTGGAACGCTTGTTCTTCGAAACACCTCGGCGCAGATACCATTTCCCATCTATTATTACCAAATTTGCCAGAGTAGCCATCATGCTCCTAAATAAATCAAATCGACTCGTTTGATGTTCGCAATGAATTGTAAAAATCTTTCAGAAGTTGACTGCATAATTCCATGACCTCGTCGTTTAGACTTATGAATGTGAATGATTTTCACTGTAGAACACTTCTACTCTACATTGTTGCTTTGTATACACCCATAAATTTAACGAAAACCAAATCTATGAACTTAGCAAATCAATGTCAAGAAGTGAAAAGAATTGATGCCAAATCAAACTCAAGGAATTGGGTTCGCTGGGCAATCCTCAGCTGCAAACTGAACTGAACGACAAACCTGGTAGCCAAGTCTTTGCAACTAAATGACATTTATATTTTAGGCCATTTAAAAATAATGCTTGGACAGAAAAATTTTAGCCACTAATCAAGTAGGCAAAGAATCAGTCTCGATGCCTTGAACATCTAGAAAACAGTTAAGGAATCATTGGAGATTAGTAAAGCACTAGAAAACAGAACCTTCTTATATTACAATAATTTTACAATGCATTCCTACAATTGTATTGGTTACACACAAGCTGTTGTGCAGATAAATCAAGAATGAGAGGAAAAGAAATACATGAAACTGAATAGGAAGAAAATCTCATTGGCAGGAGAAATGTTGAACCTCAGTAATTGTGTATACCTTTCTCTATAGCAACTTGCATGCAGATTTCAGCACAGCCCTTCAAGTCTCACATAAGGGATTTAAGTAATGAGATTATTACCAGAAACCAAGATATCTGATGACTGGTCAGTTAAGCTTGGTAGTGTCTTGCGCATCAAATGCTTACGTCGCTGAAGTGTCAACCAGGTTAAGATATTGTCTGTCTTGATGACAGTGTAACCAGCTTTTGTATACATGTTAAGTGGAGCCATGTCAATCATTCTGCAGTGCAAGTATACATCTTTTAAAGTTGTCATTTGGGATATCAGTTCCTCGGATGCCTTGAGCAAATGCCAACCAATACCCTTCCTGAAAAGTTAAAGAACGAACCATTAAAAACATGCCCCAGTCAATTAACTCATTGAATTCTTATAAGCAGTTCAAGTGCTTGGTATCTGGCATCCAAAAAAAAAAATGAACATAATTATCTGTAAGAATAAGGCCATTCCCATTTCTAAACAAGGGCAGACAGAAACGAAGTGCAGTTTATGCACCCCTGGTACTTCATTCAGCAGATAATGTGAGTGCTTCAAAGTACAAACTTAAAAAGGAACCAATTAATATCTCTGTCTCCAAATTAAATGGTATCAACTTTTGAAGAATTGTTCTATTGAAAATTTCTATAACCTTGTTTTTGTTCAGTAGAAGGCAAATACTGATCATTCTACAGCCTACATGTTGAGCGCCTCCAGCTTTTTTGTGCCTTTGTTCATATCTTTCAGTTTCCTCATTAACAATCAAAACCAGGACTCTCATCTGCCACTACACCAGGACGTGGATCAGCATGACTCATCTGTTTTTTCTTTTTGGGTGAATAAACTGGAAACAAATCCATTACACTGACATTGTCGAGTATCTGTAATAACTGAGAAGTTTAAGATTAATTTATAGAAATCTGTGAGAGGATCAGATGGAAGCAGGAACATATGGGACTCAATTGCTCTCCTGTTGTATAGACCACCTGCCAGGATTGAATCTCATATTTTCAATCAAAGTTAGCACATGTTTAAGATGTGTTCAAAAAGTTCACAAGACATGAATACTAATAAATTATAGGTGAAGTTTCATTATGAACTGAAACATTACCAAAAAATCATCGTGTTTAATTATATTGCAACAACTGCCATGGATGGACAGTTGTGAAACATCGGAGTTTGGTGCATCTCTGAATCTGAAGTCTAGTCAACTCACAATTATCAACATCACTAGAACATAGTCGTAGTGATGTAGATAGTAGGCCAAATAAGTGGCATATTTGCCCATTAGTATTTATTTACATGTTTTTAGTTTTCCATGTTATTTAGTTTCTAGGATTTTATTTTCCATGGAATTTTAGTTCCATTGCCTATATATAGGCCTCATGTATTAGGGTTTATTAAGTTTTGATGAATAAAGATTGATTGGCTTCTCCCCTCTATAGGTTTCTCTTCTCTATTTCAATGGGAGAACTGCTCAAAGGCCGTCTTCAAACTCACACAATGGTGTACTACATGCACTCATGCCTTTTTTCTTCCATATCTTACTTACAATTTGTCCAGCATGTGATTGCAAATCAAATGGATCAAAGTCCATCACTTGCCAATGACTAAAGGTGAACTGCAGGCATGCATGCTCACCTGTACCTTCAAGAAGGGCATCTTGGAACCTATATGACTCTAAAACTGGCAGATGGGCAGTGAAGTGGTAGACCCGGTAGAGACCTGTCATCGGTATCTCCTCGAGCACGTATCCATGTTGCTCCTACATGATAGTACGGATCTTATCAGATGGGTTGTGCTTGAGACTTCAAGCAAGACTGTGATGAGCAAGTCGGAAAACAAGCTAAACCAACTGTATATGGAAGCCCACGAATTGGAAACCAAATTAATTGAAGCAATAGATGACGGGCATGTCGGCCCGAACATTGAACCGAGTCCACTTTCATAGATCTTGCACGAAGAATTTGAGTCGGACAACGATGTCGTCCAAAAGATTTTGTGTTTTGGTCCTGAAACCACCAGTCCAAACATCCTAGTGGATATGTGTAGGGGAGTAACGCATTAATGAATTCAAGGAAGATGTTGTGGGTGGATTCGAAATGGGTACAAAAGAAGGTGCCTTGGTCAGAGAGAGCATGTGTGGCATATGCTTCGAGGTACTTCATATAGTGCTTTATGGGGCAGCTACTAACCGAGTTGCTACGCAGATTATTGGGATGGCAAAAATCGCCATCCATGTATCTCGGCTAACTACCAACCCAAGGCTTTTGGAGCCCATATATATGGTGGAAATCGAGGCGCCTTCAACGATGTCTGGTAAGATCCGTACCATCATGCAGGAGCACCACGGGTACGTGCTTGAGGAGATACCGATGCTGGGTCTTTACCACTTCATTGCCCATCTGCCAATTTTAGAGTCATTTAGGTTCTGAGATGCCCTTATTATATAGGTGGGCAAACATGCCCGCAGTTCACCTTTAGTCATTGACAAGTGATGGACTTTGATCCATTGATTTGCAATCACAGGCTGGACAGATTGTAAGTGAGATACGGAAGAAAAAAGGCATGAGTGCACATATTACACCATTGTGTGAGTTTGAAGACGGCCTTTGAGCAGTTCACCTATTGAAATAGAGAAGAGAAACCTGTAAAGAAGAGAATCCAATAAATCTTTATTCATCAAAACTTAATAAACCCTAATACATGAGGCCTATATATAGGCAATTGAACTAAAATTCCATGGAAAATAAAATCCCTAAAAATAACATGAAAAATAAAACCCTAGAAACTAAATAACATGGAAAACTAAAAACATGTAAATAAATACTAATGGGAAAATATGCCACTTATTTGGCCTACTATCTGCATCACGTAGTCTGAATGAAGTATGATTTGCAGGGCAATACAATCATTACCAAGCATAGTTAGCAGTAGGAGAACAGATAAGACTCGAGAGATCTTAATAGTGTCAACTATGCAAAGATTGAATTTAGGGATTTTTGGCGTAGTCATGTCTCTTAGATTCCCAGCTAGAATTATAAGAAATATGATAAATATATATTCATATTATGAAGAGAAATTTACTTAGTTTTTTCCTAATTATCTCACAGCCATTTTGGCCAAAAAAACACCGGAAATAAAAAATAAACCAAAAAAGTCATTTTAGCCCCCCCCCCCCCCCCCCCTCCCCAAAAAAAAAAAAAGAGGCAGAAAATAAAAAATAAACGGAAAAAAACCATTTTAGCCGGTTGCCAGAATTTTTATATTGTGCTATAACAGTGAAACTCAGTATGTCAACTTTTACACGGCACAAAAGCAAGGTTGAGTAGAAGTAACATCAACTGCTCAAGTCCAGAGATTGCTAAGGAAACAAAAATCCTTTTTTTTTTTTTAATGGTGGCAAATCTCATTAAAAAAGGGAGGACTAAGAAAGTTCAACCTAGGAATTACATAGAGAAAGAAAAGAAAAGAACAACAGCACAAAGAAACAAAGCTGTATCACGGGGGTAAGAAATCAAAGAACTCAATATCCTGCTTATGTACTCCCTTCCTAGCAAGCTTATCGGCGATCCCATTAGCAGATCTCCTCACATGCAAGAAGGTAAGAGAGAAAGGAAACAAATATCCTTTTGAAAGGAAATCCAATCTTCCAGGTCCAAGGTAAACACTAGTTGTCTTTCCTACATTTGTGGAAAGAAAACTCTCTCCTTAAGCAGATTTCATTTATTCTCTATCTCACGTACTTTGGAGCTTGCGCAACCTTTGACCTAGGGTGATATATGTGTGCTCAAATTCACATTACCATCAACTAGACACATCAGATCTGTCCCTCGGAAAAACCAAGACATGCACATAGAAATCCACACAGATTATAATTTCTGTTTGTGCACCAAATTAGAATCTGTCTCCACAGAGTTTTGGAATTTTTTCCTGGTTCATATCTAGATTTAAAACAATATACAAATAAAGATCCATATCTGATTTAGATCCTGAGTTCCTGACACAGATTCTAAATGCTCAACCCCTAAGTACTAAGGCTGAGGTCTGTTTACCAGTGGAGTGATTCCTATGAGGTTCTTGATCACTATTTCTGAACCTGAACAGTACTTAAGACTGTATATCATCCCTGAGACGTACAGGAGAGCATATCCATCAGTTTTTCCTCGAGTCCTTTTATTGTAAAAGAAAAACAAATGTCAGTCACTCCTAACTCTGGCAGAGTTATGAGTATTTATAAGTTATAAATTAGCATTAGAAGTACTTTGTTTTGCCTGATGATGTTCAATTCTAGTGATCCTATTACTAGGTAACAAGGTTTATTGATGATATTGAGGGGTGTTTGTGGGACAAGGGAAACTCATCAAATGCAACTATCGACGACTGGAGAAGAAATAAGCTTAGATGCAACTATTTTTAGTCGGTCACTTATCGACGACTGGAGAAGAAGACTTTAGGGCTAGATTTGGACCGTTTATTACTTCCACTCTTGCCACTACCAACTCTAATGCAAGGCCTCATGCTCCCCTCATAGTCTTCGCTTGTTACTTAGTGTTCTTGAACAGCTTGCATAGCACTTGCCTCTACTCAGTTATCAGGCAATATTTTCAGTTCATCTTCTCAGCTTATGGTCTCCGAACTCCGAAGCTTTATATTATATAATGGAAGTGTCATATCTTGCGATTGAGCCTCCAGCTCAATGGTCAAGGCTTTGCTCTTTGACCTAGAGGTCGAGGGTTCAATCCCAGCTCGCCTATCCAAAAAAAAAAAGGAAGTGTCCTATCACATTTTTTCCTGCTCACGAAAGTGATGCTTCTTACTGAAAATGCTTTTATGATCCTTCTTAAGTATCATTCCTTACATTGTTGAATACTTGAATGTCACATGTGTTCCTAAACTCCCCATGAAAGTAATTTTCATTTCTCAATAAGTTAGGAACTCCTTTCATGAGGAAGTGATACAAGTAAACTACTAAGAATCCATTGCAAGTTGAAAACTTGCTAGAGAATTGAACATTTTAGACAAGCACACTAATAGAATTGTGCAAATAGAAATAGAGAAAAATAAACAATAATAAATTTGATAGAAACTTATCAAAATAAGAGATCCTCCAACTCGAGTGGGATGCCTCTATGCACAACACATTATGAGATTGACTAGCTCAATCCTTAGGACAGATTTTCCGGTTGTAGTTACTGCTAAGCCACAAGTATATTTCAGCACAAGAAAATCTCTCTTTTTTACAATGGCTAAGATGAAAATTATATTAAAAAGAAAAGGAGCCGGGGACCGAGATGGTCGAGGATACAATAGAAGCTATAAAAATGAAAAAACAATAGAGATGATAGTCAAGGAGGAAGATAATCAGAAACTTCCAAGGCATCCCTCCCAACCCCTCCACAAGCCAGCCTATCTCTCCATTAGCTGATCTTTTAACATGCTGAAATCTGACATTAAAACCTGTAATTCTTTCCTGGATCTCATCTATCAATTCATCAAATCTCCAGGGATGAGAGTAATTACCATCCAACCACCTGATTGCATCAGGTGAATCTCCCTCAACAATCTAATTGTTGAGGATGCCTTCGTCCAATAATCTGATGCCTAGTAAGGCCGATCTAAGTTCTGCTTCGTTGGAGTCTTTAACTCCAATAGGTGTTGAGAAGGCCCATTTTGTCATTCCCCTATCATCGCTTAGGACTCCCCCAATACCAGCCTGCCAGGATTGCCCAAACCAAGAAAATAGACCGGAGCACCTGGGAAAAAATGTATAACTGCATTTTCATGCATGCAGTAAATCCCAAATCAAAAGTTCCTAAAAACATAATCACATTTTTCTGCCCTCGACAAAGACTATTGTCATTGTTTGTTCTTCCTACTTGTAGCAATTAGAGACCATCACTCCAGAAACAATACCTATGTTATGGAATGCTAATGCACTTGGAAAATTCAAATGTCCACAGGACTTCACGTAATCCCATTACTAGCACCTCAATGTATCCCGTATAATTACAAACCCATCTGCTAAAATGAACAGATTGTCTCTAAAAAAACCCTTAAAAATATGAAAGACTTCAACAAACACAAACAGTTCCAAAAGCACCTAAGAAGCATAACAAAATACTCAAACAGAGATAATGTCAAAAAAACCAAAAAAAAAAACCAAGAAATAGATGTTAAGTGCCTAATTGGCTGTAACACATATAAAGAAAGAAAAATAAATAGAAAATGAGAGGGGAAGGGTTGATTCGAGGCAACCAGACCTCCTAGAGGTTCTATTCGAGAGGAACTATGACTCTCCTAAAACAAAGTTTCTTTGTTGAGCCAAATTCTCTACATTTCCATTGCAAAACAACTATTTAAAGGTAGTTATACATCACCAATCTGTTCCCACTTACAAGACACATCATCAACAACTAACACTCACTACCCTAAAACACATAAGCCAAAAATAATAATAATAACTACATTGCAATACCCCATAAACACCACAATAGCATGCACATATCAATCGACAGCAAGAATACCCATAAACATTTGGAGTTAAAAATACATATAAATGAAAATTCAGTGTTTTTTCAAATTCAATTGGGCTACCTCCTAAGTGCCTTCTTCACTGCCATGTTACATATATATGGATAACCCTTTGGCGGAATGGGGGTTGGAGGAGAAACATTTGCGCCAATCGCATCAAAAGCAACCTCCACCGTACCAGCCAATTCCTCTATCCCATCCTCTCCTTCATAGAACCCAACCAGCGTGGCCGCGTGGGGCCGTAGAGCTCTTCTTTCCATCACATATTGTTTCACCAAAAAACCCAATAAATTCACATAACTATGAGGCACTAACATGGACTCAGCGAATGATTCTGCAAGCAATCTGACTGCAATTTCAATCTCTTCAGCCCTCAAAACGCTAACCCTCAAGGACCCAGTTTTGATTTTGTGGGAATATCTGAAATCTTGAAGGATTTGGAGATTTTGGATGTCTTGGGGGTTTATAAAACGACCTGTGCTTGTTGGGTCATTGAGATATGAATCAGAAGAAGAAGAGGTGGAGGAGAGTGGAGTGATGAAGGTATAACGGTCGAATTTGTGGATGAGGAGAAGGGGGTGTGTAGGATTAGGGGTTAAGGGTGTGAAGGATAGTGAAAGATGTTTGGTGTAAGGAGGGTGTTCTGATTTTAGGAGAGGGTTTTTTATGGAGAAGGAGGAAGAGATTGGGGTTGCAGAAGCCATATGGAAGAGGTGTGGAATGGAAAACAGACTTGGCAGTTAGCTTGTGGTGCAAGTTTTCTTGGCTTTGGAAATGCCATCAAAGTAAATCTTACCAAGATATAGAAGGGATTTGCTTGGCAATTTCGCAAAAAGCCATTTTGCTGCTCCTTTTCAGACCAGAATAGCCACCTAGCAGAAGATTTTGTCCTATTGAAAACCCTTTGAGAAAGTAGAGAAGCGGGTCCAACAATTGACTGATCTGAACCGTCCATCTGAAAGGACTTGCTTTGGTTCTCCTTCGACCCAAAAAATCATGCCCCTCATTTAATCCTAAAATCCAATGATATGTAATTTTACCGCCCTGAATGTGAATAGTTCACTCTAATTTTTTGACTCGTTCATGTTCAAGAACAAAAGAGAAATGTTATCAGCAGTCATATTTTGATATTTGCACGAACCCAGCTGTCTTTCTTTTCCTGAGAGCTTTTTGGGAAATGTCTCTTAATCACTAAAAGACAAGATGGGTTAGCGAGAATATCAAAATGTGGGTGGGATAGTATCATTTCCCTAACAAAAAATGAGATTTGCTAGGCAATTTTGCTGAATGCCAATCAAATAGATGGTTCTAGTCTACCAACTTTGATCGATCTGAACCGTCCATTTGATAGATCTTCCTTTGGATCTCCAATGACCCCAAAATCAAACCCAAGACGGGGACAAATTTTTGGCACGGTGGGGATTTTCTATAAAGTACCCAGGCCGAATATGTAAGAGGAGCTAGAAGCAAGATTATGTAATGAGATAAAAGATTGCTTTCTAGATTCCAGGCAAGGTGAGTTTCTTTCCGTTTTCCTCGCTTCTTGTTTTTTATGTGTCACTCCGTTTAGCTTTATGCTCTCTATTTAGCCTCTTCTTTGCACTAGACTTACTTCTTCGTTTTCTCTTTTTCCCCCTCGCTTTATCTTGGTTTTTCGTGCTTGTTTTTCCTTCTCTAGTTGGGTTTTCTTCTATTCTTCTTCTGGGTCTTTGCAAAACTTCCCATTTTTTTTCCTTGGTAGGGTTTTTGCCTCTCATTTTTTCTTCTTCTTCTTTTGGGTACTTAAGAAATCCTCTTTTTATTTCTTTTCCCCCAATTTCCAAACCCTACAATGTCTCAAGGCTACTCCATCGAACTATATTTCGATCCAGCCCTTGAAAACCAGGTCTTAAAAGCCTGGAACGTCCTCGCCCGTCGACAGATCAGCACCCAACTCATCGAGATCGAATCTCGGCCGCACATCACCCTCCTCTCTAGCCCCCTTCTCGACCCCCCAAAACTCCAAAACGTCATAAAAAACTTCTCTTCAAAACAAGAACCTTTAACCCTAACCCTCTCCTCAGTTGGGAGCTTTCCCTCTGAACAGAATGTTCTCTTTTTCGCCCCAACCCCTTCTTCATCACTCCTTCAATTTCACTCCCAATTATGTGATGCCCTAAAGAAAGAAGGGGTCGAAATTGGGGAGGATTATAGGCCTGATTCGTGGTTCCCACACTGTTTGGTTGCACAAGATGTTCCTAGGAATCGAATGGCAGAGGCCTTTTTTATTTTGCGCGATTTGAAGCTTCCTGTTTGTGGGTATGCAATGGATATTGGGTTGGTGGAGTTCTCGCCCGTTCGCGAGCTCTTCTCATATCCACTAGGGAATACATCAGAGGCATGAGGTAGAAATGTGTTCTTTTTTTATTGTTTTAAATGCATTGTATCTAATGGTATTGTAGCATGAATTTAATGTGGTTTGGTACTATTTAAAGAATGGTAACTGGAAATTTGATATAAAAAGTGCAATGAGGGGAGTAATCTGAGAAATATTGAACTGAAATAGGATTGGATTTGAGATTTCATTCTTATATGTTTTATCAGGAAAATCAGGCTCAATTGCTTACCACAAGCTTGTGCCTTGTGCAGTTTCTTGCTTCTTTAAAAAAATGCATTGTATCTATTGGTACTGCAGTATGAATCTGACATGGTTTGGTACTATTTAGATAATGATAACTTGTTTGAAGAATTTCCCTTTGATGTTTGATATAAAAAGTTTAATGAGGGGAGTAATCGGAGAAATATTTAACTGAAATGGGATTGGATTTGAGATTTCATTTGTATACGTTTTATCAGGAAAATCAAGCTCAATTGACGTGGCAACTATAAAATAGATTATAAAATAGTACATTAAGGTTTTGTCTTAATAGCCATGTTCGATGGGTGTCTGGAATTTGCCTTTGACATGGCAACTTTTTGAAAAAGGAAATATTCATTTTTTTTCTTATAGGAAGAGGTAAAGCAAGTACCATTAAAAAAAAGGTGGTAAAGCAAGATATTTTCTATGTATAAATAAAATGAATGAAGGACATTTAGCATGGTCCTCCATTGATATTAAAGATCAATTCATGACGAATTGGGAGCACTGATATCATTATTGTGCTATATAATAATTTCTAGTATCAAGACTGCTCATCAATATTGTGAAAGGGTTATTGGCGAGTGTAATTGACGCGTCTCGATTATAACTTATAACCTTACTAGCTGTGTTATTGCCCCAGGCGCAATACTCATACTCAGATATTTCATGGATACTTCTGTTGGTCAAAATAACTATAATGCTTGACACATATGTCACTCTTTTTTAATTAAGTATCATACTCTTTTTTTTGTTAAAAGAAGTATCTTATTTTTTGTTTTTCAGTGTCGCATATTTGCGATTATAATTTTGACTATGAGTCTTATGGATGTTACTTTTAAAATTTATTATTGGTTTTCTTCTATGTTAGATTTAGGGTTGCTTTATGATTTTTGATTGGTACATGTCTTATGTCTTATCTCGTGTTATGGGGCACCTGTACCCGTGTCCTAGATTTTGGAAAGCGCTGATTAGCCTGATTCATATACCTTTTTCATCTGTTCGTGTCCGTATTTGTATTTTTTCAGAACCTTCTTTCCTACTTGCATAAAAAGAAAGACACCCAAAGCCCTAGTTTATGCCAACGAGCCCAATCTGACCCTAATACCCAATTGATTTGAGATTGCTACCTCTGCTGTCCCTATCAAACTCAAGTACAATGAGTGCTATAAGTGGGTGAACCTACCTTTGGCGTACCTATCTGCCTCAATATTAGCCAACCGTCTCACATGATGGAAAGAAATCGTCGATCCATCAATGAAGTCTGATTCCGTCCATCCAATCCTCTAATCTCATAGGGGGCGACAAAGACCCTTTCAACCAATGAATGACGTTCAAGGAATCTCCTTCCACTATGACTTGGTTACGAATACACGGTTCCAATATCCTTAGACCTTGAAGAACTGCTCTTAGCTTCACCTCATTCGAATCCGACACCCCGATGGGACCCGAAAAAGACCACTTTGTTGACCCACTGTCATCTCGCAGGAGGCCTCCAATCCCAGATGGTCTTGGATTTCCTAGACTGGAGCCATCAAAATTGAGCTTCAGTAGGCCAGGCGCAGGGGGACTCCACTCCTGGGCTCTGACATTTCTATGCTCACTTCTCCAACGCACCTCTTTCCACCTGTGCCATAGCTCAAAGGCAGAGACAAATCTAAAAGGCGGGATCATTTAGCACATGTAAAAGGGCATCTTGCTTGGTGAGTCACCCACGATAATTCTATTAAATAGGGCAGGATCCTGGTTGAATCTATACTATTGTATTATACGTCGGAGCAGCCTTAGTGATTTATGTATAGGTATCTATTGTTGTACAATGGCTGAGAGTACAATAACCAAGACGCACAACAATTTTACAAGTATTGTTGTACAATAGCGGAGTACAATAACCAAGACACACCAATTGAGAGTTCAACAATTGTCTGTTGTCACTGTGGACAAATTTATGTTAATAGATGTTTGTATCTTTGTATTCCCATTTAGGATGATTGAAAGACCAATCCATTCAGGTGATCCCTGTATAACTACGTGCAACAACTTGGACAGTTTTGACTTTTAGGGTAAGCGAAAAAAATGAGGTACAATTGTGTCTAGCGGAAAAAATATGAGGTTGTTGTTTAGTAAAGGCTTAATGTTGACTTCACATCCCCCACACCTGTTCTGACATACCTCTATATTCTTCATAAACCCACCTCAGGAATACAATGAGGTATCATTGTTTGTGACACAATCTTCTTTATAGCTCCCCTCTAGTGCTGTTGTCTTAGTTGTTGTCTTGTCTACTTTCATCCTACAACACATATATATGCATCGGTCATCAAGGGTAGTTTGACATGTGGTTCTATGGGAAAAGAAAATCACTCCAAAGTTGAAACCGCCTCCGGTGGGTTGGGTCAAGTTGAATTTTGATGGAAGCTCTCTTGGTAACCCGGGTCGAGCCGACATTGGAGATTTGATTCGCGGCTCTAAGGGTGTAGTCTTGATGCCTTTCTCGGGCCCGACAGGCTTCTATGATGCAAGTGAAGCCGAAGCTAGGGCCTTGCTTTGTCGCTAGCATGACCACTTGATGAAATGTGGAGGGAAGCAGGGTAAATGGCCGATACTACTGGAAGGATTCCTCTTTGGCTGATAGGTATTGTAACTGGAATGCTTTGGCTTGGGCGTCAAATAAGAGTAGGGGACCTTAGAAGCTTGAAAATATAATTGCAGAGATAAGGGACCTGTTGCGATTAATTAGCTCGCTAATCCACCACATGAGAAGATCAGCCAGCCAATGAGAAGGCTGATCGTTTGGCAAAGGAAGGTGTGGAGAAGGCAAATGTAGAGGTTTTCAATGCGTTCCTCAAGAAGGCGGCATTCAAAGTTTTTCTGATTGCTTGATGGCCTTTTATTTTTTTAGAGTTGTATGTCAGTTTTACCATTCTGTATTGCCAGGATAGGGCTTGTTGCCTGCCCTTGCAAGTGTGGCTAGTGTTGTACTATTTTGGGGACAGCTTGTCCCCCTCGTTATACCTCTATTTTTCTTGGAATAAAACTTGCTACCTTTCAAAAAAAAAAAATGTTCTGAAGATAGCAGTGATCTTGATTTATGAAATATTATTGTTTGATTTAGGAGCAGGCTATGCCTTTCGTCATGTCCAAATCGTGTTGTCTAGGTAAATTTAGAAGAATCATTTTGCTTCCCATTCCTAGTTATGAGGGATTCTAGTAGAAACAATTGAAACATATGCTTCCACAAGTAGCCATGTCCCTTGATTAGAGATGTGTATATGTTACATTTGTGGTGCTACCCTTCATTAAGGATAGTTTAATCCTTTTTACAGTCTGTATATAAGTTATTGTAGAATCTTTATTATGGAAAAAAAATGTTATTGTAGAATCTGTGTCATTAAATAACGAAAGAAGAATCTCTCATGCCAGAAAATCTCTCATCCTCTCTTCTCGGCTTTTGCTTATTTGATGCATGCATATGTTATAAGTGGTATCAGAGCAGGCAGGATCACAATGGTAGAACCCATCCACTGAAAGTACTTTGTTATTTCTCCTTAGCTCTGTCGTTATCTTGCCTTCGAAAATCCTCATCTCTTCACAACTTTCAAAATGATTTAATCGTCAATGAACCTGAGGCATCTGACAATCACATTTTTACTCAATTTCCTTGGGCCGCTCCATTTATATTCAGATTAGGATTTCCATTATCAGTGAGCCGTTGATACATGCATGACAAATGTTGTTCAAGTCTTTGAAAATAGTATGGTTTTCATGATAACTTGACTGTCAGGTGAGTAAGTTGTGGTTTTCAAAGGTACTTTGGTTCTTAATTATCTGAAACCCAAGAGAAATGATCACAATCCAACTTCCCACACAACGATTAAGCCTTTTGGTGAGGGAAGAAAATTATCTTCAAATATCTTTTGAGAAGGTGCATTATATGCCAGATGAGTTTTTGTGGAGCCCCTATTATGCTTCAAAAGAACCACCCTTGATAAATATATTAATGGAAGAAGGAAGATACCTAATCGCATTCACATGGTATGCATTATGTAAACACATGTTGCTGAGAAAAGTCACCATTAGCTGTGCCTTGCAATTAGATCTTCCACAAGAGGAAATCCCCCCATCCGGGTGATGAAATGACTGGATTGTTAATGCTTCAAGCTGATCTTATGCCAACCATGCCTGGTTTTCTGTGTTTCTAGATTGCTTCAACTTCTTTTCATCCGAAATTTAATAAACATTTACCGGTTTCAGAAAGCTATCTGATCTGAGATATGAGATGGACTCTAGTTCTGAAACATGGGTATACTTTCTGGCCAAAGAGGACCAGCATCCACGTCTTAATTTTTTTTCTTTTCCATATGATTATAGAGGTGAGATTTTTTTTAATTGCATGGTAGATGTGAGAATTATCAATCCAATCTTTATACAAGCCATGATCTGCAAGTCGTGTTGTCCACAGAAGACCAAGATTGCCCTTGCTAAATTGCTGTCTTCTCTTAGGTCCTACTACTGGCCCCATTGGTGTCAATTTGACTCAAATCCCCACTCTTCATTAGGCCAGTATTAGCAGAGAATTATTGCACGCAAGCGACAATAGTGACCCATTTTTTAGGAAGGCTTTGCCGATGAGCCATCAATTTCCTCATCGAATATCAGTGCCTCCGAGTCAGTCAAGTTAGAGCCCCGAGTTCATCAAGTCTCGGTGTTTCTTTGGTTTCAAAATACAGCATTACTATGGCTCAAAACATTAAACGCCGAAGTTCGTAATTGTTTTTGCAAAAGTAAATTCCTGTATATGGACTTTGTCTACTCCCAAGTTTGGACTTGTTTTTGCAAACATAAATTCCTGCAAATGGACTTTGTCTACAGAGTCATCAAATGAAAAGAAGCCTTGAAACAAAAGGAGGGAGTCGAGAAGAGTTCTTCTAGGCAGTCTCCCCTTGATCATATTGCCCAGTGTGTTATGTTGCGGTTTGGAGAGGAAAATGCATGAAAATAATTGAGAGACTTCAAAGATCAATGCCTCCCATGGATTGAAAAATATGAACAGGCAATAGTACGAGTGTGGGCTATTTGGTCAATGATCGAAACCGTTTATTTCTTACGCACTGTTGTGGATGATCATGGATCTAAATCCAATCTCATTGTGTAATTATAACCCTCTAATTTTGTGTCGACGAAATGGTTTGTAGGAAAATAAGAAAAACAATGTTCTGTATTCTTTTAGGGGATTTGCTAGCGTCCATTGTAGAAGGCATTCCGCTGATGGTCTGTTGCATCTGAAAGCAGCACACAGGCTCACTTTTCGGCAGATTTTGTCTTCATTCACGAGGTGGCTGCTTTCAGATGCAACAGACCATACGCGAAAAAGCCTTATGCGATGGACGCTAGCAAATCCCTTCTTTTAGACAGCCACTACAAATTGGAGGGTTAGAATTGTCCAATCAGGGCGGATTTAGCTCGATCGTTGATTCATAGCACAGAATAGGAAATAAATGGTTTGGATCATTGAGCAAGTGGCATGCACTTGTACTTTTGGTTGGTCGCTCATATTTTTCCTTGTGCATCCATCATTTACTAACCCAATCAAATGACCGTGTAAAAATGAAACAGATATCAAAATACAACATTTATAGTTGGCAATACCGGCACTTCATTCTATTTCAATTGTTCTAACAAATGAACGGATTTATTTCCATATAGTAAAACTATGGTAATGAAGTAAACATCGCTTGTTCTTCTGTATAAATGAACACATGTTTGCATGGTAAAAAAATGCAGTAATGAATGCCTTTACTGAAGGGATGATTCCCTCTTCAACATCCCCAACAACAAATCATTCCACATATCAATGGGCCCCGGCAAGCACCAATGCACACAGTCGTTGAAACCCTTCATCCATTCGTTGTTCCAGTGGGACCCAGGGTGCCCATCAGCTCTCATCAACATAGCCTTTGTTATATCCAACACCCCAAACCTCTTCTTTCCTTGTTTTCTTTTAACTCTCTCAACTTCTTCTACTTGAATTTTGCTAAATTCACCCTCATTCCCTCTGAAATTCACCTCCCTTGAACTCAAGGGAGAAGTTCTACTGCATCTCCCTCCATCATTCCATGTCCCATTTTCAAAATGTGCTGGTGAAAAGGTTCTAACCAAGGTGACTAGACCCCCACAACCCTTGCAACCATTTACGTGCTCAAGTGCCGTTCGATAGATGGTTCGTAACGCAAAGCCAAGGCCAAGATCAGTTATGTTTGGGTCATTACAAAACACACATCCTATGAGTTTTTCGCCCTTGTGAAGGTATATTGTTCTGAACAACCAGTGGGCGTCTGAGATGACGGCGTAGTCAATCTCCGGGAGCTTTTCCGACCATTTGACGTCGATTTTGTCGGCATGTAGGTCGAACACACCTGATGAGATCCCATTTGTTACTCTTTGTATGCCTAAAACTAGGAAATTGCTCCGGAGGACCATGAGGGTAAAATCATAGGAAGGGAAATACCATGTTCGGAATCTATCTAAGGTGTCTTTATATATGTCTGTAGGAATCTCTGCCTGCATTAAAAGAATTTAAATATAGTAAAACAAATATAATAAAATCTCTGCTGCAAGTCAATGGATTATGTGTATTATTACAAATATTTGATAAAATGATTGATTCCTTCTTTTTTTTTTAACTGGTGAAAATGATTGATTCCTAGTTCCTTTTTGGCCATGTTTTACAACCATGAAAATTATTCCATGGAATGCTAGCGGGTCCCTCTAATGGAAAATATGCAATCTCTAGTTGAAATCCAAGATGTGCTTACTAAAGTCTGGAGCGTCATTACCGAAAAAGGGTTTCATTGCTTTATGCATCAAAAGAATAGAGAAAAGCTAAGAATTCAAAAAAAAAAAAAAAAAAAGGAAAAAGAAAAAAAGAATAGAGAGAAGATGATCTTACATAAAAATGAACGGTTTGGATTAATCAAGGGTGGGACCCAGTACACCATATCAGCATTTCTATTCTTAGTCTATTGTGGTAGGGAAATGTTATCAACACTACTATATTTTGATGAGGGCACTTCTCTCTTTATTAAAGTACGGGATGGCCCACACAATAAGATGATCCAAACCATTCATTAGATGGGCCACAGCCTAAATAGGTTGTGCCCCAAAAATAATTTCCATAGGTTGATCCTAACCCTCCGATCTATAGAGGGTTAGGATCAACCCTCTAACATTCAGATCGGAGGGTTAAGATCAACCTATGGATATAATTTTTGGGGCACAACCTATTTAGGCGGTGGCCCATCTAATGGACGGTTTGGATCATCCTATGGTTCGGGGCATACCGTACTTTTAATAAAATGAGGAGTGCCATCATTAAAATACAGTAGTGCTGATAACATTTCCCTTGGTAGAGGGCTGTTTTTCTCATGAAACAAACAAAGAAGAAAAGAAGCAGTAGTATATACCTGAGATAAAAGGCAAAGTAGAGATTCCATGTGATTCCGAGCAACTGAGTCGCCAATAAATGCCAACTTTTTTCCACGAACAATGCTTAGGAATGATTTTGGTTCGAACCTTGGAAGGTCGCAACCATCTGGTTTCCATCTCCAATTCACAAAATCCTTATCCTTTCTCCCAAACTTGGCACAGTTATTTGAATCAGGGAGTGTCAAACAACTCCAATTCGTATAACTTGACCCTTTTGGGTCTGGAACCCATCTACCCGTGAACAAATCACATGTCTCCTCTTCTACATAACACAAAACAACATTAAGAAAAATAAAACAAAGTGAAAAAAATACAAAGAACTTGAAATATATAAGAGATGGGTTTTCTTAGCCTTGTCTTGTACCCTTGTGGTGAGTGGTGAGGTGGTTGCTTTGATTGAAGTCATATTTGGGTGTGATTTTGATAGGGTTTGGAGAGTAGAATATGGGTGAGAGGAAGATGAAGGCTATAGTAAATGAAAATAACAGCAGCAACCCTACTCTCCTTATGTTCTTTTCCTTGTGAAAAGTTGGAAGAGGAGGGAGAAAGGATTTGATTCTCTTTGTCATGGTGATTTGAAAGAGGAAAAAAAGGAGATAACTATTTGATTTCATGGTTCATGAAGGGAGCAAGTTGGGTTTAATTTGTTTACTTGAATTAGAAGACAGGTTCAGGAGAGGATTCTTTACCTTATTTGGCACAGTGCCTCCTTGAGAATGCATAGAGCAAGTTGGAATGCTTTGAGAAACATAAAGGCTAACAAGAGATTGGAACGCGTGGCGGAGATTTTTGAGGGGATTGCATGGGATTTTGCATACACTAGATGGCCTTATTCACAGGCGTAATTGCTCTCAATCCCTTTATAAAAAGGTAACTTTTCTAACTATTAATGGACTATATTACTCTCTGGTTCCACCTTGCTTTCTCATTCAATTTGGACCCAGGAGCCGACGATCTTAGAGAGAGAGAGAGACTCCCACTATAGTGGCCCCCACTGCCGATTGATCAGGATAGTCCATCTAGTAGGCCCTACATTGGATCTCCAATGACTCAATAATAGGCAATTGGGCAATCTAAACATTCAATAATACATGACTTTGGTCTTAACTTTGACAACAAAAAATACAAAATATTGGATGTTAGAGTTGGATGATTGGCCCATATTTTTGGGCCCATTAGTGATCCAACTTGGGGTCAATCAAATGAACGGCTTGGATCAATCAAGAGTGGGGCCAACTATATTTTACTTGATGAACCTCATTGCATTAAAATGACTGATAGATACATTCACCCTACACTATCCAATTAAATCCTAATATCCAATAGTATGTATTTTTATTTTTTTTGTCAACGAACATGGATAGGTGTCTAAACACACTTGAAGAAAGGAAAGAGAGAATTTTTATATGGTTGCAAGTCAATGATTTTGAGAGGGTAGTGTCGAAGTCAATACCAAACCGTGTTCCAATATTCAAATAAAATCATCTCTCATATTGGAGTTCAAATTGGTCAATTTCCACACTTCTTCTTTTTCATCTTAACAAGAACGAACCAACATAAAACAAAACTACTATGTGACTAAGAGTATTTACCCATTAAAAATGAGAAAATGTTACAACCATAAAGCATTGCTAACAAACTTTTAAGAAGATTTAAGCAATTTTAAATCTAAGGGTCTAGAAGATATCAGTGAGAACTTCATAAAGATAACTAATATAGTTTCAAAGCTTTGGGAACTTTTTTTAAGAAATAAGCCCAAATACAAATTATCACGTTCCATAAGGGCCCGTTTGGATACCTCATGCATTTGTATTTTGATTTGGATTTGAGTTTTGGATACTTAATACATCAATCATCTTAATGATCATGTTTTAAGGGAGGGAGGGAGGGGTATCTCGCTGCTCCCGGAGCAACGTCGAAGAGCAGCGACGGTGAAGGAAGTTGCCACAAATATTGATTTCCAAATAACGTCTCGCAGAACATATTTGAAAATCGAAATTTTTTGCACTGTTGTAGCTGATTTGGAAATCTAAGGATCTGATCGAGTTCAAAATATCAACTAAATCCAAATCTAAATCTCGTGGGTATCCAAACATGGCCTTAGGCTCCATAAAAAATTACACGCGTGTACAGGTGTAGCACAACTGCAAACACCCAATCTGTGTCCTCTCGTCAACCATAAAATTACATATTCGGTCTTGATTTGCATGTGATCAAGTTTGCTAGTTATCGAAATAATTTGTATTTATTTTAGAAAATTCCATGCAGCCAATTTCAACAATATGGGTGATCAGTTTGAAGCATCTCCCACCCACCCTTGATCTACCTTGGCCTGAAAAGTAAGCAAATCCGACAATCTTTGACTATCCATTTGTAAGTTGTTGATCAATCTCACTTTGTTTTTCTCCTTTTATGTTATGTACATGGATTTAGATAAATTTGTAAATAAAAACTACCAAAAAAAAAACAAAAGAAATGGTGGTTTGTTTTAGTTATGTTTAGGCAATCAATCCATAAAATCTAAAATTTCTTCATAATAGCATATTTTTCATGACTAATTAGAAATATTCTGTAGATTAGATAGCTTAGTAGCAGTGTTTTTGAACGAAAATTGTTATTAACAGCATAAATTTGATAAAGATTTGGCAGAGAAATTCAGCAGCTTGGCACAGAAAGAGGATGCCCACCAAACAAAGGATAAGTTTTGTGGAAAATGGTTTGCATAAACACATACTAATCATCAACTAGTGACTCGAACGAGTAGTCTCTCAATCGTCTTGTGTATCTGCAAAACAAGATTTGAATCTTGCCATCCTGAAACAAACATAGTTGCATACAAACGTACAACTGATTTTACACGATTTTCAGTCCTTCTTCGTGACTGTTTGGATTGCAGGTAAAACATTTCTTGCGGAAAATATCTTGAGTAATTTTTTTCATTCCTTGTTTTAGAGGGCAATGATAAATTAAAGTGATATAATTATAAAGTAAAGGTCCACTGTAAATAAAACTTGATCTGCAGATGTTCAAGTGTATCAGTGTATTCAAGCAATGGAAAATCAAGAAAATCTAGAACAGTTTTTCTTTTCCAAACTTTTTTAGAAATTCCTGTAATCCAAACAGGGCTACAGGAATTTTCTGGAAAAGTTTGAAAAAAGGAAAACTTTTACAGAATTTCCTGATTTTCTATTATTTGATTACAGATAAAAAAATTAACTTGAACTGTAGTTCTGGACCTTCAATTTATAATACTATCCCTCTAAATAAGCCACAGTCATATGTATGTTCCCACTAAATTGTGGAAAGAAAAAAATCAAAAGAATTTTTTTTTCCACAAGAAATGTTTTTTCTACAATCCAAACAGGGCCTGATTGGCATGAATTTGACTCAAACCCCACCTTGCTTTAGGTCAGTATTAGCAGAGAATCATTGCACACAAGCGATAACAGTGACCCATGCCCCATGCTTTAGGAAGGCTTTGGGGATGAACCATTGGTTTCCTCATCGAATATCAGTGGTTCTCTTAGTCAAGTTGGGGACCAAAGTTCTTCATCAAGTCTAAGTGTTTCTTTGGCTTAAAAACAGAGCAGTGCTTTGGCTCAAAATATTAAAGGCTGAAGTTTATACTTGTTTTTGCAAACGTAAATTCAAAAGGATGACTGAAAACAATGAGAACCAAGTATTCTGTAGGGCCTTGTGTTGCAACCTAGAGATAGTCACTTCCACCCATGTCACTTTGTCAATATAGAACGTAGGGTTATAGGGTTATTAACTTATTATACAGGAAGTGATATACATATGCCCCATTTTTTTTACTAGAGACGACACTCTCTAGTGTATTTATGACTACTCTTTTACACTAGAGGGGCCTGTCCCGAGTAAAAAATGGGGCTTATATATAATTTCCCTCATTATATGATGCATGTCACGTGTGGAAGCCAATTGTTGAATAATCCAAACTATTCAAGTGCTAGGCCTTGCTATGGATGGAGCCATACACCAAAATCTACTACCAAGAGGATTCCAAGTCCTGGTTAGTGAAGATTGTTGTTTCTTAGGCCTTCATGTGGATGGTCATCGATCTAAATCCATTGTCATTGTACAATTATAACCATCTAATTTGTGTCTATTAAATGAATTGTAGGAAACAATGGTCTGTAACTCTGTGTTCTTTAAGAGAGCCACTACAAATTGGACGGTTAGAATTGGCCAACGGGGGTGCATTTTGCTCCGTCGCCGATCCATAGCAAGGCCTATATAATAAATGGTTTGGATTGTTGAAACTAGTAGAACACACTTGTACTTTTGCTCACTCATATTTTCCCTGCGCATCCATCATTGATGCGCCCTATCAAATAACCGCGTAAAATTTACATATATCAAAATAGAACAATTTTTCGGTGTTTATAGAAGCACTTTATTCTATTTCAATTGTTCTAACCAATTAACGGATGTTCACATAGCAAAACTTTCACAATGAAGTATCATCCCTTCAATATTTGCATATAAAATGAAAACATGTTTGCATAGTAAAAAAATTGTAATAAAGTGCCTTTACTAAAGGGACGATTCCCTCTTCAGCATTCCCAACAACAAATCATTCCACATATCAATGGGCCCCGGCAAGCACCAATGCACACAGTCGTTGTAACCCTCCATCCATTGGTTGTCCCAGTGGCACCCAGGGTGCCCATCTGCTCTCATCAACATAGCCTTTGTAACTTCCAAGACCCCATACCTCTTATTTCCTTTCTTTCTGATCTTAACTCTCTCAACTTCTTCTACTTGTATTTTCCTAAAATCATCCTCTCCTCCCTTCAAATTCACTTCACTTTCACTTATGGGAGAAGTTCTATTACATCTCCCTCCAGTATTCCATGACCCATGTTCAAAATGTGCTGGTGAATATGTTCTAACCAAGGTGACCAGACCCCCACACCCCTTGCAACCATTTATGTGCTTGAGAGCCGTTCGAAAGATCATTCGGAAGGTGAAACCAAGACCAAGATCAGTTATGTTTGGGTCATTACAAAACACACATCCTATGAGTTTTTCACTCTCGTAAAGGTATAATGGTCTGAAGAACCAGTGACCGGCTGAGATGACGGCATAGTCAATATCCGGGATCTTTTCCGACCACTTGACGTCGATTTTGTCGGTATGTAGGTCGAACACACCGGATAACGTCCCATTTGTTACTCTTTCTATGCCTAAAACCAGGAATTTGCTCCAGAGAACCACGAGAGTGAAATTATAGGAAGGGAAATACCATGTTCGGAATCTATCTTCAGTGTCTTTATAGATGTTTGTAGGAATCTCTTCCTGCAAGTCAATGGATTATGTGTGTGTTATTACAGGTATTTGATAAAATGATTGATTCCTAATGTATTGATTCCTTTAGGCCATGTTTGGAAACCATGAAAAAAATATTCCACGGAATACCTGTCGAACCAATTGTGTGAGAGGGGTGCGGGAGGGAGAGAATTGGTAAGCTGAAGTTAGGGGTGCAACTTGGGTCGGGTTGGAACTGGTTGAGGCCAACCCTAACCCAAACCTGAGATGCGCATTCCCTCAACCCTAACCCAATCCAACCTGAACCTCAGGTTGAGGATGGTCAACCCTAACCCAACCCGCCTCTAAATCTTTCAACCCTAACCAAATCCATCTAACCTGAAATCAGGTTGGGTTGAGTCGGGTTGGTTCGGGTTCACCTTGCGCCAAACGGAAAAATACAATAACCCGAAGGAAAACACGATAAATTAGAGGACGGAGGTCCCCAACCCTAACCCAACCTGAAATTAAATCGGGCTGGCTTTTCCCAACTCTAATCCAACCCAACCCAACCCAAGGAAATGCCAACCCAACCTGAGCCAAAATCGGGTTGAATCCGTCCGGTTTGGGTTGAGCCCGACCCAAGTTGCACCCCTAGCTGAAGTAGAGATGGCATAAAAATTCCTAAAACCCAATGGAAAAAAAAAAAAAAAAATCACCCCCCTCTTGTGGAATATATGCATTCTTTAGTTGAAATCCAAGATGAGTTTAATAAAGTGCCATTACCGAAAAAGTGTTTCATCAATGAGAAATGCTTTATGCATCAAAAGAATGAGATTTTATATGGTGTAAGGGCTTACAACAATACTGTAGGGGTACCACCCTTGATATTTGATCCAACAGCAGCTCACTTTTTGAGCTTTTTGAGGAGCTGCTGTTGGATCAAATGTCAAGGGTGGTACTTCCACCGTACAAAGGCCTTAATCTTGTAAGCCCTTACACCATATAATTTCTCCAAAAGAATAGAGAAAAGACGGTCTATTGTATGACTTCATTCACTCGGAGGCAAAACAAATGGGAGTTATTTTTTGTGCCCAAGATGTCCTTAATGCTCTTTCTAATTAACTTTTTGTTTTTACCTCCACCTTAATTTTTATTTTTATTTTATTTTATTTTCTTCTCTTCCTCTTCATCACCATTTGAATTTCATCTCCGTTCGGGAAAGGAAAAGGAATTGAAAGGGAGACTATGGGAAAAGCAAGGGCAGAATCATGGGTATTTTGTATTTTGGTAAAAGCAAGGATTAGCATAAAGTAAGACGGGTGACTGAAGGCAGGACCAAGGTTTAAAATTTCGGTTTCGGTACCAGTTTCGGACCAGGGAATTTTGAAATTTCGACTGAGTATATACCGGTTATTAGGATTTGCTAGGAAACATTCAAAGTTTCAAACAATGTTTTGATGATGATAGTGATGCATGACAATGCTAATCACACACAAATTCAGTTATTCTTATTTGTGATTAAGACACAAAGCAATGCAACCTTTTTCCTTTAGCACGGCTTTGAATGGTGAGAAGTTTGCTGTCAACATTTTCACGTCATGTATGCCCAAACACTACATCTTATCACTAACACAGACAATTACAATAACATGCATTGATTATTTATAGGGATTGTCTAGGCAATTTAGTAAAAGCACTTTTGCATAATGAGAGAAGTGCCACCTCGTATGAATTAAGGCTCTGTTTCTTTCAACATACAACTGGTGTAAATCAAATCTTACAGTCATTTTTCAGTGGGAAAATGGGCATAAAATTTGTCTTTCCCATTTTACGTGTGAAAGGGAGCCTAAATAAAGAAGAAAAATTCAGCTATGAAGTGGCTCTTCTCCCTTGAAAAAGAAGTGAAAACGGAGGGCCGTGAAATGGCTTTGTGGGAAATTGCCTAGACATTCCCTTATACATACTGTTTGGAAAACTCTATTATACTGAACCGTTTGCCTATACCTAGTTTTCGACGATCCATATTCAACATCAAAAAGGACTTGGAATTTGGCGTGTTTTATTAGGGACATTCGAACCCAGGACTCTAAAATGAACGGTTTGGATCAATCAAAGGTGGGACCCAGTACCCCATATCATCTGTTACACATTGTATCCTACAATATTTCTATTCTTAGTTCATTGTGGTATTGGGCTGCTTTTCTTATGAAAGAAACAAAGAAGAAGAAGAAGAAGAAGAAGAAGAAAACAAGCAGTAGTATAAACCTGAGATAAAAGGCAAAGGAGAGATTCCATTTGGTTCCTCGCCACCGAGTCTCCGATAAATGCCAACTTCTTTCCACGAACAATGCTTAGGAATGATTTTGGTTCGAACATTGGAAGGTCGCAACCATTTGGTTTCCATCGCCAATTCAAAAAACCCTTATCCTTCCTCCCAAACTTGGCGCAATTCTTCGAATCAGGGATTGTTAAACAACTCCAATTCGTATAACTTGGCCCATTTGGGTCCGGAACCCATCTACCCATGAACAAATCACATGTCTCCTCTTCTACATAACACACAAAAAAAGAAGTAAGACAAATAAAACAAAGTGAAAGGAATACAATGAACTTGAAATATAAGAGATGGGTTTTCTTAGCCTTGTACCCATTTGGTGTGTGCTGAGGTGGTTGCTTTGATTGAAGTCATGTTTGGTTGTGATTTTGATAGGGTTTTGGGAGTGAAAGATGGGTGAGAGGAAGATGAAGGCTACACTTAATGACAATAACAAAAGAAACCCTACTCTCCTTATATTTTTCTCCTTGTTGGAGATTGGAAGAGGAGGAGGAAGAAAGAATTTGATTCTCTTTGTTATGGCCATCTGAGTGGGAAAAATAGAGAGACAACCATTTGATTTCATGGTTCATGAAGGGACAAAGTTGGGTTTTATTGACTTGAATTATATAGAAGACGGTTTCAGAAGAGGATTTTCTTTACCTTATTTAGCACAATGCTTTCTGGTGAAGGCAAAGAGCAAGTTAGAGATGCTTTGAGGAACATGAAGGCTAACACGTTATTGGAACGCGTGGTGGAGATTTATTGAGGGTAATCACATGGGATTTTGGATATACTTGATGGCCTTATTCATCGGCGTAATGGCGCTCTGTTATAAATAGAAAGAAACTTTTCTAACTATTAATAGACTATATTACTTTCTGGTTCCATCTTGCTTTCCCATGCAACAAGGACCCAAGCGTCGACGACCTTGGAGAGAGAGAGAGAGAGGGGTCGGTCGGTCGGGTCCCCACCGCCAATTATCAGGATCTTCCATCCAGTAGGCCCTACATTGGGTCTCCAATGACTCAAAATCATGCAATTGGGCAATCTTAACATTCAATAATACACAACTTTGTGCTTTGAATGTAGACCACAGCTTATTAGTAGTTTATCAACCAAGTTCAACAACAAAAAATACATAACATCATATGTTAGAGTTCCATATGATTAGCCTGATTTTTTGGGTCCATTGGGGATACAACTGAGGGCCAATCAAATGGACGGTGTTGATCAAAGAAACGTGGGCCCACTATGTTTTTAGTGAAGCGATACAAGCATCATATGGCATCCAATTAAATCATGCTAATGGCATAATCCTAGGGAAATGTTATCAGCACTACTGTATTTTGATGAGGGCACTCCTCACGTTATTAAAAGTGCGGTATGGCCCGCACCATAAGATGATCCAAACCGTCCATTAGATGGGCCACAGATCAACCTATGTAAATGATTTTTGAGGCACAACCTATTTCACCTGTGGCCCATCTAATGGACGGTTTGGATCATCCTATGGTGCGGGCCATACCGTACTTTTAATAAAGTTAGGAGTGCCCTCATCAAAATTAACATTTCCCTAATCCTAATATCCAATATGTGTTTTTTTGGGGGAAAAATACACTTAGACCCCCTGTGGTTTCTGACACATTCAACTTAACCCCTAATGTTTAAAACGTTACAAGTAGACCCCCTGTGGTTTCAATTTGTGTAAGGTAGACCCCCTCAGTTGACGGTTTGTCCACAAATTGAAGGATTAGGATGATCCTATGGAACTAATTTTTTAGGAACACCCTATCTATGTCAGGGCCCATCAAAGGAACGCTTTGAATCATCCAAACAGTGTGTGCCCACTGTGTTTTTGGTAGTGTTTGGATTCGGGTATGGGTTTGGGCCCACTACCAAAAAACAGTGGGCCCACATTGTTTAGATGATCCAAAGCGTTCATTTGATGGGCCCTGACATAGATAGAGTGTGCCCGAAAAATCAGCTCCATAGGATCATCCTAACCTTCAATCTGTTGACCAACCGTCAACTAAGGGGGTCTACCTTACACAAATTGAAACCACGGGGGTCTACTTGTAACTTTTTAAACATTAGGGGTTAAGTTGAATGTGTGAGAAATCACAGGAGGTCTAAGTGTATTTTTCCCTTCTTTTTTTTTTTGTTTTTTTTTGTCGATGAACGTGGATAGGTGTCTATACACGGGGTCTAAGTGTATTTTTCCCTTCTTCTTCTTTTTTTGTCGATGAACGTGGATAGGCGTGTCTATACACACTTAAAGAAAGGAAAGAAAGATTTGTTATATAATTCTACATATGTTGGCATTCAATGATTTTGTGAGGTTAATGTCTAGGTCAGTACCTACAACCCACGTCGCAATATTCAAACGGAATCTCATATAGTTCAATTTGTTCCATTTCCACACGTCTTCCTTTTATTCTTAATAAGAAACAAAACAAAGGGACGGAAAAGCAAACCTACCATGTGACTAAGGGAATTTACCCATTTAAAATGAGAAAATGATACAACAATAAAACTTGAGGAAAGCTGGAGTCACAGGAGCCCTTGCAAAATATCTTGGTTTTCACCAATGAGGACGCCCTTTCCCTTCTTTTTTTTTGCAAGTGCTCCTGTGAGTCTAGCATTCCTCATAAAACTTTGCTAACAAGTTTTTAAGAAGATTTAGGCAATTTTAAATCTAGAGGTCTGGAAGATCCCAGTGAGAACTTCATATAGACAACTAGTTTTGGCCATAGTTAGAAAAATGTGATTAGGCAAAAAGTGTGTTTTAAATATTTTCCTCAAAAACAGAGTTTTTTTAAGGGAAATGATATCAAACACCCCCTCCCTCCCGCCGCTTAAATGGATAAAATCCCCTCCTTTAACGGTTTCTGTGAGAATGGTTCACTGTTTGAGGATAAATTCACCCCCCTTTTTTTATTGCAAAAACTATAAAACGATTTTTTTTCTTAAAGCTGTTTAAAATGGTGTTTTGCTATACAAGTCTAAGATGTCATTATGGAAAGTAAAATACTGATTTTTGAAATTGACAAAAATGAACTTCCAAAGCCAATATCAACCATTAACATTAACTTTCGACCCAAGTAGAAATTATCACATCATAGATGGGTAGGCTCCATTAAAAATTAGAACTGTGGAGGTTGGACCAGTAGCTCAATCGTTGAGGCATTGTATTTCAACCTTGAGGTCGCAGGTCGATCCCAGCTTACCTACGCCAAAAGAGAAGTGTATACAAGTATAGCACAACTGCAAACACCCAATCTGTGTCCTCTCGTCCACCATAAAATCACATATTCGGTCTTGATTGTGGTAAAGTTGAAAATTATCCAAATAATCTGTATTTATTTATGTTATCAGATTCCATGCATCCAATTTCAACAATATGGGAGAGATCGGTTTGAAGCATCTGCCACCCACCTTTGATCTCACACGGCCTGAAAAGTATGCGAATCCCAAGTCCAAACAATCTTTGACAAGCCATTTGCGAGTTATTGATCCGATGGTTAGGATCATATGATCAATCTAATTATAGTTTTTTTTCCTCCGAACCATTTGTAAGTTAATGATCCGATGATTAGGATAATGTGATCAATCACTCTTTTTTCCTCCATGTGTTCTATAGCTTTATTTAGATAAATTTGTAAATTAAGGGAAAATTATTAAAAAAATGCTAAGTTTTAGTTTTATTGTGAATCAAGGGTAGACATTTCAAATTCATAAAGTAGGGGCTGTCAGGTACGAAAATTTTGGTTTTGGGACAACTATACCCCTTGCTTTGCCCACCCTTTTTAGAGGCTCTAATCCCTATGTTTCTCACCTATCCATATCACATTTTTGTTTTCTTCTTCCCTAAGCCTTCCGCAAGCTTTCTAATGTGAAACTCCATCGGCAACGTTTCCAAGCTTCATTGCCATTGTAGTTTTGAAAAAAAAACTCTATTGGCAACGTTTCCAAGTTCTATTGCCATTGTAGTGTTGAAAAAAACTCCATTTGCAACATGATAAAACTCCATTGCCATTGTAGTTTTGGAAAAAAACTCTATTGCCAACGTGATAAAGCTCCATTTCTACTGGTTACTCGGAAGTCCGAACCAACCTTCGGATCTCCGACGGAAACCAGTAGATTTGCCATTTCTACTGGCTTCCATTTGGAAGTCTGACCATTGGTCCGGACTTCCGACTTGGAGTTTAAGGCATGGTTCCATAGTGGTTCCAGGGTATAAAATGTTGTTCCCTAGTGGTTCCGGAGTAGAAAATGTGATTCCCTAGTGGTTCCGGGGTATAAAATGTGGTTCCCTAGAGGGTGGCGTAGAAAATGTGGTTCCCTAGTGGTTCCGAGGTATAAAATGTGGTTCCCTAATGGTTCTGTGGTATGTTCCGTGGTATAAGATGTGGTTCCGGGGTATAAGATGTGATTCCCTAGTGGTTCCGGGGTATAAAATGTGGTTCCCTAGTGGTTCTGTGGTACAAGATGTGGTTCCCTAGTGGTTCTGCGGTATAACATGTGGTTCCCTAGTGGTTTTGAGGTATAAAATGTGATTCCCTAGTGGTTCCGGGGTAGAAAATGTGGTTCCCTAGTGGTTCTGTGGTATAAGATGTGGTTCCATAGTGGTTCTGGGGTATAAAATGCTGTTCCCTAGTGATTCTGAGGTATAAAATGTGGTTTCCTAGTGGTTCCGGGGTATAAAATGTGGTTCCCTAGTGGTTCCGAGGTATAAAATGTGATTCCCTGGTGGTTCCGAGGTATAAAATGTGGTTCCCTAGTGGTTCCGGGGAAGAAAATGTGGTTCCCTAGTGGTTCTGTGGTATAAGATGTTGTTCCCTAGTGGTTTTGGGGTATAAAATGTGGTTCCCTAGTGGTTCCGGGGTATAAAATGTGGTTCCCTAGTGGTTCTGTGGTACAAGATGTGGTTCCCTAGTGGTTCTGCGGTATAACATGTGGTTCCCTAGTGGTTTTGAGGTATAAAATGTGGTTCCCTAGTGGTTCCGGGGTAGAAAATGTGGTTCCCTAGTGGTTCTGTGGTATAAGATGTGGTTCCATAGTGGTTCTGGGGTATAAAATGCTGTTCCCTAGTGATTCCGAGGTATAAAATGTGGTTTCCTAGTGGTTCCGGGGTATAAAATGTGGTTCCCTAGTGGTTCCGAGGTATAAAATGTGATTCCCTGGTGGTTCCGAGGTATAAAATGTGGTTCCCTAGTGGTTCCGGGGAAGAAAATGTGGTTCCCTAGTGGTTCTGTGGTATAAGATGTTGTTCCCTAGTGGTTTTGGGGTATAAAATGTGGTTCCCTAGTGGTTCTAGAGTATAAAATGTGGTTCCCTAGTTGTTCCGTGGTATAAGATGTGGTTCCCTAGTGGTTCTGTGGTATAAGATGTTGTTCCCTAGTGGTTCTGGGGTATAAAATGTGGTTCCCTAGTTGTTCCGGGGTATAAAATGTGGTTCCCTAGTGGTTCTGAGGTATAAAATGTGGTTCCCTAGTGGTTCCGGGGTAAAAAATGTAGTTACCTAGTGGTTTTGTGGTAGAAGATGTGGTTTTCCTAGTGGTTCCAGGGTATAAGATGTGGTTCCCTAGTGGTTCTGGGGTAGAAAATGTGGTTCCCTAGTAGTTTCGGGGTATAAGATGTGGTTCCTTAGTGGTTCCGGGGTAGAAAATGTGGTTCTCTAGTGGTTTCATGGTATAAGATGTGGTTCCCTAGTGGTTCTGTGGTATAAAATGTGGTTTCGGGATATTAAATATGGTTCCCTAGTGGTTCCGGGGTATAAGATGTGATCTTTTGGAACAAACTTAGATGAACCACTTGTTTGATCAAGGGTCTAGGATAATCTAACCAAACTTATGGATCCCATATTTCTTAGGTGGGACAAGTGGGGCCCAGTGAACATAAGCCATTTATTTATTTGGGTCCTGGTGTAGATAGATAGGACTTGCTTCCAAATTGGTCTCCATAGGATGATCTGAACCATTAGGATTATAAAGGGTTGGAATGAATGGATCCCATAAAAACAGCCTTAACAAATTAGAGGGTTATGATCATCCTGTAGAGAAGATTTTAAGGCACTACATGAAAGGGCTTAGCAAGTAAATGGTTGAGATCACTTAAATAAGCAGGCCCCACTATATTTTTTTTCCTCGGATCCTCCACCGTCTGTCTAACTATAATATGGGATTTGGTAGGGACTTTCACATGAAGGCATTTCGTGGGTGGAGTTGCATGAGAAAGCAGCAAGTATGGCAATGGAGCTTTTTCACTATGGCAATGGAGTTTTCACGTCGGAAGGAGGAAGGCTTAGGAAAGAAGAAAGAAAAAAGTCAAATGGGTAGGTGAATAACATAGGGATTAGAACCACAAAATGTGGTGGGAGAAAGCAAGGAGGGTATATTTGTCCTAAAAGCCATATTCTCTCACTGACAGCCCCTTTTTTATAAAATTGAAACGCCTGCGCTTTGTTTACAATATAACAAAAACTTCGCATTTTTTTAATAATTTTTCCTAAAAATTACTAGCAAACCAAAAGTAATGGTGGTTTGTTAATTTTAGAGATGTTTTGGACCTTTTGGCTATTAATGCTTAAACTTAGGGGTGCAACCAGGGGCGATGCCAGAAATTTTGCACAGGGGGGGCAAAAATTATAGTAATTTTTGTATGTATCTTAAAATTAAGAAAGAAAGAAGGGGGCAAAAATTATAGTAAATTTTGCAAAAAAAGGGAGATAAAAATGGTAAAATTAAAATTTTAAACTTATTTTCTATCTTAGGGATGATTGGAAAGGGGGGCATATTTTTTAAAAAAATGGGTAAAGATAAAAAAATATTAAAACATGAAGGTATTTTTTTTTTTCCAAAAAATTAAGGGGGGCAATTGCCCCCCTTTCCTCTCATGTGGCATCGCCCCTGGGTGCAACAAAAAGGCCAGGTTGAGTTTGGGTTCGTGTCGACTTTTCCCAACCCAGGTTTGGTTTGGGTTGAGGGTTTGGCAACCCGACCCGAGTGAAACCGGACATTTTTTTATGAATTTTTATTTTTTTAAGCTTAAAAACTCGAGTTGGGTTGGGTTGAACTTGGGTCGGGTCGGTTCGGGTTGGTAAAAAGGGTTCCTCGGGTTGGGTGGAACCTCATCGGCTTGGAAATCGGGTTAGGTTCGGGTTGGAAAAGAGGGTTCCTCGGGTCAGGTGGAACCTCATCGGGTTGGAAATTGGGTCGAGTTCAGGTTCGTGTTGGGAAAATGGGTTCCTCAGGTCGGGTCGAGTTATAAAGCTTGCCTTTAATGGTGAATCTTTGTCTGGTTCAATTTCTCCTTCCAGCGAGATAATTTTTCTTTGTAAATTCAGAATGTCCTCTTTTCAGGACGCCTTGTAGTGTATATATCTTTTCCCCTCCTCCTTTATTATATGCCACATGAACTCTTCTAATCATTTTGGAGAAAAGGCTTTCCCGCCTTTACCTACCTTAGATTGGGCCTACTATAGAAAATTAGTAATGTGCACCCCTACTTAAAATCTAAAATAGTCTGACAGTACGTATGACCGTACCACCCTCGATATTTGATCCTACAGCAGCACACATTTTAAGATGCTGCCGTCGGATCAAATATCAAGGTTGGGATGATGAATACGAGCATGTCCACTCGTTCATAAAAAAAAATCTCTTTAATGACTACTTCGAAAACATTCCCTAGATTAGGTACTTTTTAGATAAAAGCCAATACCCTAGCAGGAGTATTTTAAAAAAATGAAAATTGTTATTAACAGAATAGATTTGATAAAGATTTGGCGGAGAAATTACTGCAGCTTGGCACAGAAAAAGGACACCCAACAAAAACAAGGGCAAGTTCGTATGAAAATGCTTTGCATAAACACATACTAATCATTAACTCGTGACTCAAGCAAGTAGTCTCTCAATCTTATTGTGAATCTGCAAAACAAGATTTGGATCTTGCCATCCTGAAACAATCATAGATGCTTACAATCCTACGCCTGATCTTACACAATTTTCAATCCTCATTCGCCCTGTTTGGATTGCAGGGAAAACATTTCTTCCAGAAAATACATTCAGGATTTTATTTTATATTTTTGTTTCCATGGTTGACAGGGTAAAGGATAAATCAACGTCATATAATTATAGAGAAAAGGTCCGCTGAAAGGGCGATGATATTCACCCCCCTTTTAATGTGATTTGACATCAAAAAAACATAAAATTGCCCACTGTTCACGTTATAAGGGGTGCGAATGAGGGGTGAGAATATCATCGCCCCCACTGAAAGTAAAACTTGAACTGCAGTGGTTCAAGTTACTATTCATGTGTACTCAAGCAATGAAAAATCAAATGAAATGAAATTCTGGAAAAGTTTAAAAACTTTTTCAGAGTAGAAACAAAAAAAATCAAATGAAATTTTCTTTTTTCACAAGAAATGTTTTTCCTAAAATCCAAACAGGGCCTAAAACTATCACTGAAAGTTTTCGGGAAGTGATATATCCGCCCCTTTTGATCACCAGGAGCCCGCCCCCGCCCCCAACCCCCCCCTGTCAGTGTTTGTGGCAATCAGGGGCATTGAATTCTTCTGACATAAGTACAACAGCCCCTCTTAAGTCATTGATACACTGACAGGGGGTGTTCCTGGTGATCAAAAGGGGCGGATATATCATTTCCCATTGCTAATTCATGCCCCTAACAAGACTGGATAAGCTCAAGAATGATGTTGATTTTGCAGCTAAAAGGGGAGAAAAATCTCGAACCTAGAGTTTGCATATCTGCAATGAAAAATAGGAATGCTACACAATAATATGGTATAACAACGATGATGAAAAAGCTGCCATGTATGAGTGAAAATTTTGTAATGCAGTCACAGGTTTAGACAAGGATCCAGATGCACATGACTAAATCCAAGGCAAATGCTGGCAAAAAGGAAGAAGTGGGGAGACTGGACTTTTTAAGTCCATGGTCACTCCTCTGTATGAAAACCAAGAACATAAATTCTACGATTATAGATAGGAAAAAATAAATAGCTAAGATGATATACCCCTGTTTGGTGCAGTTCATGCATGCCCTCTTAATAAAAATGCCCCGGATCCGGCAGCACCGGTATGGATGTCTGAGCGACACAGCAACTCATGCATTTCAACTGTTAATATCTACAAGAGGAAATTGATCTGCAAAGGCCACTCTACCCAGAACAGATTCAAAGAACAAACAGCTTCCAAAAATTCAATTCTTTTTAATTACAGTTGCATTGGGGGGAAATGGTGGTTTTCATCATAAGATAAAAATGGTAGGAATTCACATACCACACGTCCTCCTGCGGGACCAGCCAATCACACCCTTCCTGCAATTGCCAATGTGTCCTGAAAGAGCTGGGAGAAACAAGAAAAGGAATAAATTGTTGAAAGCATGGAATCTCAGCATTTACAGGATTACATAATGGGGTGAATTTTCAGAGAAGAGTTCCCTCAAAATCCTCCAAGCAAAATAACCGGATGCAATTGGGCAGATTTGTGTGTATAATTTAGCAAGGGAGAAATAGATACCGAGTATGCCTGTGCCTGCAATTCAAAGTATAACTCATCCTTGCACGCCAGCATAGAGAGAGTACATAATATAAACACCATCATCAACATTCTCACAGATATAAAGGAAAAACAAGACAGAGACTGGTAGCTCACCAGGCTCTCTTGCATTGCAAGTTGTTCCTTTGAAGCTCTCCTACTGCCATGATGGTTGCTTATAACCAAATCTCTCAGCATCCCACCCTCCTTCAGGCTCCTTTCTTTTCAATGCACCACCTGCCAATTGGTATATCCTCGCCTGCTCCTCCGCTAATGCCTGAGAACTGGCAACAGAGAGTTGCCTTGGACCTGAAGGCCACCTATCATCCCTCCCTTCCATGTCCGTGCTTCCTGGACCTGCGTTGAGATCTAGACCCTGCCGGTCCCACTTCCGACTGCTTTCGGCTCCACCACTAGTAGTACCCTCTGGAAGGCTTATAACATAGGGCCTCGGATAATGGGAAGAGACTGCACCAGCTGGTCCTATCAGCGGGGAGGCAATGGCTGGGAAGCATGGACCACCTCCCGCTGAGGAATCCATATATGTTGTTGACCCACCGGCAAAAGAGGTCGAGGCTAGTGGAAAACTGGTACCAAAAGGGAACCCAGCATATGGAAATGCAGTAGCAGGAGAGTAAGCCATGGCAGGAGAGGAGGAGAGCACTGGACCCCTGTAGATGTCACATCCAAAGGGGCCACCTGTAGCCGATCCCAATATCCTCTCAGCCCCTGCATTCGCAACAATCGGGTACAGTTGCTCACCTCTATCGTGCAAGAATGATGGGATGGCAACCGCTGGATAAGAATTACCATGGGGGAACCATGATGAGAGGCTCCCTAATTCCGTGTTGTTCATTCGGAGGCCGGGAACAGGGGCTGGGAATGGCACATTGCTCTTGCCATGCTGGTAACATGGCGCTGCTTCGGGAACCACTTCATCAAGGCATGGTCCATTGTTCAAATCAATGTTTCTCAAGATATTCACCTCACCGTTGGGGAATCCACCAGATGATGATGATGACCTTACTGGTAAATGTGGCACTTCCAATCGCCGACTACTGCTCGCTGAGAACCGTCCATTATCTGTACCTTCATCCACCATGTTCAAATCAAGATCTAAACCACCAGCACTCCGGGCAGGGGCAGTACAAGAACCAAACATCCCAGTATGCCCCAAAACACAGTTGCTAACAGGCGCTGATTCAGAAGCCATGTCTTCAAGAACTCTTTCATCAGGCACATTCAGATCGATGTCTAATGGAGTGCGACCCTGGTTCACTGATGGTAGGACATCAGTGGTACTCAGTGGCATTTCCAGAACTTTCCGAGGTTCTGCCGGCCGAAATGCACTTGTAAGAGCTGATCCTTTCCATCTGATTTCCCCACCTTGACTCCTCAATAAGTTTTCTGGAGGTTGAAAAGGACCCTTTGCGGCAGCAGCCACTGTAACTGATGCAGACAGGCCAGATGACATAGGAGAGACAGAATTGGGCAACGGGCTAGGCTGATGAACTGCAGATGAACATCCTGGTACAGCCAAGGCAACTGTCTCCTCCCCTTGGTTTCCTTCATCAACTGGAAACCCTTCATTCAAATCAAAGTCGAGTTTTGCAGCTATATCTGATCCAGAGGCAATAAGCAAAGAAGCCTCTGCCTCTGTAGTAGATGTGCATTCCTCTGTTTCATCTGCATTGCAACCGGACGACTTAGATTCCATGGACTTCGTGCATTGCTCATTTTCACGGGTTGGAATTGTGGCTGATTCTTCATGGGGAGCACACTTATCAGGGGCCCCTTTTCTTTCTGAGTTCTTCACTGTCCCATCACTCACACTGGCTCCAACTCTATCGTCAAGAATTGGATGTACAAGATCTGTCTGCTCTGTTTTTTGCTTATCACTAGGTTCCACGTGACTTGTCATCTCAATGCCTTCAGCCTTCTCAGGTTTAGATTCTTCAACATGGTTAGAACACAAAATATTACCAGAATTAGGAGTCACAGTATTTTCAACACTTCTAGCCAAAGTCTCAACATGATTTGCCACAGGAAGTGTCTGCTGCTCAGTTGAAATGGTACCAGTCAACCCTTCTTGCATTACAGTCACATTTGCACGGTCCCCTTCCAAAAATGGGTGTGATGGAGGTTCTTCGACACTGTCTCTCTCAACTTTTTCACTTGAAACAGCCTGGTCACAATCCCGTCCATCATTTAAGGACCCACAAACAAAATCAGAAGAATGCATACTAATCCCTCCGGTCTTTTCACATGCATAATCAGCCATCTCATTTTCCGGTGATGATGCACTCCTTACTGTTGGTTTATTATCTGCAACACCATCAGTATTCCTCTTTTCGCAAAGTTGGTTGGCTCCTTCACCCTCTGAACCCTCTTCTCTTACACCCGCAGAGGAAGTTTCATTAAGTGTTGAACCAGTTGACATAGCCACACACCCGTCAGTGGTTGTATCATCAGTTTTCCCACCAGTCTTTGCACACAAGCCTGTGGTTTTATGCAAATCCACATTGAAAGCAGGAAACTTGTCACTTTGTTCAGCTGTCAACTTTTGTTCAGTGAAGCCAAAGGTTTTACTGTCTCCTGAACTATTGGCCATTGCATGTGTACTAATTTGTTGCAATTCATCACTGACCCGCAAAGGACCAACATCAGGACCTTTTTTCTCAAGGTCACCATCATCAGGTCGACCTTGACCTTCAGCCACAACATCATCGCATGAAAATCTCAACTTGCCATTGTTACCCATAATAGAGTCCACTTGCGCAGGAGAGTTCCTCTTGGGAGATCCTATAGGAGAAGCCTGGTCAGATTTGGACATTTCTCCAGCAGCCACACTGGCAAGAAGATTCATCCCAAGATCATCCCCAACTGATAACGATGCACAACTTTCAATGAGAGCATTCATGGAGCTAAAAGAAGCATCATATGGTTTTCCTGACTTCGAATCAGACAAGAAAATCCCTTTATCATTTCCTGATGATGAGCAGGTAGCTTTGGACACATCCATTGCTTTAACAGTTTCGCCACCAGCGGGTGATCTGTCACCTTCATCAGATCCTGTCAATCCATCTTTCACATCATTACTCTGCCACGATTCCGTATTCACATCTGGAGTAATATTAGCCCGACAAGTATCACTCTTACCCTTTGCTTTACGACCATAGGAGTCATGTTTCTCAGAAACTGCAGGAGAAGAAGCTCTGCTACCTATGACTGAAGGATCCTCGAAAGAGCCAGCACTTGCACTTCGTGCAGGACTGCGTCCAGGGTTTGGAATCCTAACAATCAGTTTGTGACTGTTGCCATGATCCACGGGCAAATCAACTACTCTTTCAGATGTCAATCCAGATTGAGATACCTTGTCAGATGAGGCATTCTTGTTTATAGATCCGGATTTCCCCAAAGAACTTTCCTTTTGAACTCCAGAAACACATGATCCCATAAATCCATTGCTTGATTTCCAACTGCGAGATGCACCAGAAGGCGTCTTATTAGCACTTTTAGACCCCGCAGTAGAGCTCCTCGCATCCTCCCTGCAAGCAGAAGCCACGGCTTTAGCACGATCACTTGAACAAGACTGGCTGTTGTTTTGAGATTGACTGGAACTGCTGCTCTTTTCCTCTTTTACTGTGGCCGGAGGCGGATCTGAGGTGCCGCTGCTACCTGTCATTTTGCATTGTGAATCCTTTGAGCTGATAGTTACCGATGAAGGCAATGATGGCATCATTTTCATAGATCCAGGGGATGCAGACATCGACCTGGAAACAGCATCTCCATGGCCAAGCTTAATAGATGCTGGTTTAGATGTTGAAGAATTCATGACGGAGCTTTTTATGGCAACCTCAGAGGACCCAGTACGTTTGTTTCCTCCATGAGAAATTTCAGAAAAACCTGGCTTGCCAGGCCATGAAACAGGCTGACTGGATCCAGACTTCGCGTCATTGATATTCATTTCATCCTCAACACGTTTCTTCCATGTATCAACTAGACTTCTGGCCTTCTTCTGGATTTCTAAGTTTTTATGACTGCGCAGATGATTAACAGACTTACCAACATTACAAGTCTGTAGAGCATGGAGATTTACAGGCAATTTATCAAGTGCACGGAGAAGAGACAGGAGCATTTCCTCAGCAGACTTATCACTTTCCTTGGGGCTACTGCCATCACCAATCTTCCCTTTATGTGCTTCTTGAAGCCAATCATCCAACACAGGCACTCCCCTAAGATGCACAAAGCGGCCCAGGCATTCAAACCTATCCGTGGCTGCAATGACATCTGTAAGTATTACTCGCCCTGCCATGTCTATCTTTTTGTCAGCTCTATCAAGTTGCATGAGGTTCACCAGCTTCTCAACCCCTTCAGAGTTTATAAGCCTGCCTTCTTTGTCTGTTATTTTGGCAACCTCAGTTTTTATCATGCTTTCCTGTCTAAAATGACCAGAATCTCCATCATCTGTTTTGGAAGAACGTTCTCGTTTGATGGGCTCCAGGCCCATATCACCCCTTTCCCTCTTTTTACCCTTGCCTTGAGAAGGAAATGAGGCATTGCTATTCTGTACACTATCAGAACCAGGCTTTAACTGTTGTGTTGATGTTGGACCATTCATTGGTTTTGGAGATCGCCCCCCAGACTGCACCGCTGCATGCATTTCTAGTCGAGTTTTGTCTAATAGTTGATCTACTTCCTCCTGTCGCTCCTGAATAGAATATAAATAGATGATAAAAACGATTAAAAAAAGAAAGAAAAAAATATGACACCAGTAAACAGTCAATGGAAAGAGACACTCTACTTACGTTAATGTAGTCCTGATCAGTTAGCCACCATAAGCATTTGTTTGCAATGTCATACACTCGCCTGCATACAAATGAGGATATCCCTGAAGGAAGTTCAACACCTTTACGAAGAAATGCGACTTTACACGGATGTAGTAATGATGCAGCAGGTATCTCATCCTTGTGGAACGAGTAAAAAATTTCGTTCGGTGCAGCTTCCAGCAGTATGCCTTTGCCAAGCTTTACATCTGCAGGTCGGTAAAGCCAATTCACACCTAACTTAAGAAAATCCTCTTTGCCTGATGTTAACCAACGAATTATTCCAATGAAAGGTGGGGAATTTCCAGCCTGAAAAAGTGCACAGTCACCAACACTAATCTTGCGACCGTCCTGCAAAACTGGCACAACTTCAGTAAAAATAAAATAGGGAGAAAAATTCAAATCAAAACAACAAAATTATCAAGCCAGTAATAAATGCAAAGTGAAACCTAAGTAAATCAAGTCACAATGTCATGTCAATAAACAAGAATGATTGTTAACCGGCAAATAATTCAAACAAACTTCCACACACACACACACAAACACACACACACACACACAAACACACACACACACAGAGAAGAGAGAGACCCACACATTGAAAGATGATAGATCAATGACATAGAACTGGATGGTCAAAATGAAAATGGCCAACGGATCACACTCAAGTATGATTGGACAGCTGCTATTATGGGGAAAAGAATCTTCAAAATAATTGAATAAAGGTTATCACTGAGAGAAGCTTGCTACTTGATTGTAAGAATTGGAAGGTGATTAGAATAGTGAAAATAGTTCAAAATCCTTGATAGAAGCAATCTCATGTGCATAATGGACAAGATGGACAAGGATACAAATCAGCTAACCATATGCTATGTTACGAAGCCATGTCAATTTGGAAGGACTGCCTGTCTTTGACAAGCACTAGGTACTTGTGATTCTTAGACACAAATGTTGATGTTATACACCAGTGTTATTACCAATTCTCCCAAAACTTCCGGTTATTTACCTACGAGTAATTATGTTATATAATTATTCAAGGAAAAAAGTAATTCTGTTTTATCCACTCGTAGTATTTGCAAACACAAAAGCTGCAACCCATTCGTAGTGATTATTTAATCATTGGTCATTTTATTCTATTTTTTCTGTAAACAACAATTTTTTTGTTAGAGAGAGAATTGCAAAATCAGACAAAGCGAACCCAATAGGCAGAGCCAATCTAGATCACTTCTTTACGTAGGGTATCCACTCCCTGTTTATCTCACTTGCTGTCTGTAAAATCTGACCAAATGACACAACTAGACTGCTAAGTGCTAACCAACTTAATCTCATTGATATTATTGTTTATAATCTCCATGGACCCAGACTGTACATAAATTCCCATGCAATGATATCTAATGCACTGTTTCAAAACTTCGAATCGGAGGAGAACTCGAGAAAGGTAAAAGGGAGTCGATTTTTTTTTTGAGAGATGACTTTATTGATAAATCAGAAAGGGAAAGCAAGGGACAAGATGTCCCCCCTAGCCCCCGTTACAACCACATAGAGAAGGAACATGATACAATATTTCCAATCCCTACCCTCTCAAGGGCAGTAAAAATTGGCATGGCCTCTAGTAGGAACACCCCCCCCCCCCCCAAAATCTCTCCTTTCGATAGCTGATCAGCCATTTCATTAGCCGATCTCCTTCTACGCTCCACCGTTGGATTGATCTGACGGACGAGATCCTTGATTTCCCTTATTTGATTCAGGATACGCCAAGTAGGGGTGTAAATGGATATTCGGAAATTCGATTACCGTCCGCATCCGAATCCGCTTAAAGCGAATATGTTCCAAATCCGTTTCAAGCGGATATTATCCGAATCCGTTTATGAGATATCCGGCTCTTAGCGGATGCGAATCTGGTAAATGGTATATCCGATCCGTTTAACATCCGAATCCGAGAAGTAAATCCTTTTTAATTATTATTAATAATATCATTAATATTTACTTTTAGTAATGACACACTATCTTTTGTTTCTATAAGAAAAGTGAATATTCTTTTTAGAAAAAAAAAATAGCCCAAACCCATTCCATCAAAATAACCCAAACCCATTCCATCATATACAAAAAAAGAGAGGAAAAACCCAAAGACCACTACCAACACTATCATCCATCCCCATCGCCTCCCTCTCTCTCTCTCTCTCTGCCTTTGTTTTAAAAGGAAGAAGAGGATCTCATATATTTTAGGGTTTGAGAGTTAATTTTGTGAAGAGAATGTAGAGGTCTAGTTTTAGGGTTTGGAAAATTCATTCAAGTAAGTAGGAGAAAAAAGATAAAGTGCTGCAATAAAATGTTCGAATTTACCGGATAAATGGATACGGATAATATCCGAATTCGAACAATATCCGACGGATACGAATTCGGTGATAGATATTAAATATCCGTCGAATCCGAATCCGAATCCGAATTCGGATAGTGTATACTGTAATCGAATTCGGATATAGCCATATCCGCTCCGAATTCGATCCGTTTACACCCCTAACGCCAAGGGCCGTCAGCATTTGTGGTTGCCCACGAGACTGTGTTGGATGAGTCACCCTGCACTATCAACAGTCCCCTCATGCATAGTTGTCAACCCGTGACTCGACTCGTGACTCAATTTCTTAATTTTATGACTTGTGACTCGACTCGACTCATGACTCATAAGAGTTTTCGAAAAGAGTAGAAATGTAGTTAAAAAAAATATCATTATATCTCAAAAGATGAAGCATGTAAAAAAAATATAACCCAATTGCACATAGATAAAGCACTAAGCCAAAAATATCCATCTATCCATAATATATACTAAGCACGTAACTTTCCAAATGTCATTCACCTTTTCCAGAAAAAAAATTTCCTACAGAGTATTTTCCCCCACATCATGGTTTGATCTTTCGATTGGGTTGGGTGGGGCCCATATTCTATACCCAAGTCTATCCAAACCCATGCATACACCGTGGGACCAACTTTTTTTTTTGAATGGTTTGGACTAATTATTTTACACCTCATGCTATGATGGGGTGGGGCCCAATATTTAATGACCATGCCTAGGATTGGTGGGGCCCACTGTCTCTACACAAACCAATGCAGAAAGTGGGGCCCACCATGTTACCCCTAATGTTATTGACAAGGTGGTGCCCACCGTCCCTACGCAAACCTATGCATTTGACTGGAGCCCGCCATTTTACATCTCATGTTTTGATGGCGTGGGGCCCACCATTTACTAGTAAATAACTACATGCTTGTAACTTGTAACTTGCATGAACAATAAGTTTTAAGTTCCTACTTCCAAGTTTTCAACCATCAAAGCAAGAAAGCCCAGGCCCAACGACTCGATTCGATTCGTAAGAGTCATCGTTTTTTTACTCGACAAGGAGCAACGCGTAAGAGTGACCAGATGACTCGTAAGAGTTTTCGACAGAGGCGACTCGACTCGAAAGCCCGGCGACTCGACTCGATTCGAGAGTTGACTCGTACGACTCGTAAGAGTTTGACAACTATGCCCTCATGTTGCACGCGAACCATTTCAATCCGAACAAAAGCGCCTTTACCTCGGCTTCATTTGCGTCGCATTCCCCGGCGGGACCCGAATAGGACATCACTATCGTCTCATTCGAGTCACGAATCACTCCACCAATTCCAGCCTTACCCGGGTAGACAAACAACCTGCCATCAAAGTTCAGTTTGAAGCTACCTGGCAGAGGTGGAATCCATTTTGGGGATGGCTTGTCCTTGATCTGTCGCTCCCAGATGATGTCGTGCAAATTCCTTAGAAAGTCTCCCACTTCGTAATGAGTACCCCCTTTAGCTTTAACCCATGTAATTAGGTCAATTCTAGTTTGTAAGCACACCCAGTTCTTGCTTCTTTCTTTTCCCTGAAAGATTCTCTCTCTCTCTCTCTCTCTCTCTCTCTCTCTCTCTCTCTCTCTCTCTCTCTCTCTCTCTCTCTCTCTCTCTCTCTCTCTCTCTCTCTCTCTCTCTCTCCAGATGTTCCACAATATAGCGTGGTACTAGTTTCCACAGTCTAGTTCCTGTATTACCAAAAACTCCACCACCGCAATTCAATAAGATTGATTTGATGGTTTTTTGAAATACCCACTTCATCCGAAACAATCTTAACATGGAGACCCATAGCTGGTAGGCAAAGGGGCAATGTAAGAGAAGATGATCTATGGTTTCGTCAGCATTTTTGCACAAGATGCATCAAATGGCAAGGTGGCATTTCCTCTTCTTGAGTCTATCTCACATATTAATACCACCGTGGGATACGGTCCATGCAAATGCAACCACCCTAGGTAGTGCTTGCAATTTCCATACAACTGCTTGGGGTCTTACGCCCCTGTTACCTTTTTTGTTGAGGATAGAGAATAGATACTTTACAAAGAAGCTTCCATCCGGGTCCGGTACCTAAATCTTTTCATCCGGGATGAATGGAGCAATACTGAGTTTCCAAAATCCGAATTAGTTCAACAAAACTTTCAACCTCTTCATCTTTCAAATTCATTCGCAGTCTTATGTCCCAGAAACCACCTCAGAGCGTGCCATCTCTCCTCAAATAATCCGCAACTTTAGCCTCGCCATTAATGGCCCAGCCTGTACAGGGAAAGGTTCCAATTTCCCCAACCATTGCCATATTTTTCACCTATGATTCTATGCCATAATGCTTTCTTTTCTTCGCCAAATCGTTCAGAGCCACTTCGCCACTAAGGCTTTCTTTCTAAGCATTATTTTACCAATACCCACCCTCCCCCCCGCCGAAACACATTTTTAGCCTGGATACTTTCTTCCACTTCGCCAAAAGGGAGTCGAGTTGGACTGGTCAATTTTTAATTAACTTGGGTGACTCAAAGGAGTTGTGATTCATTTGTAGGACAAAACTCGGACTTGATGAGAAATTTGCCAAGGTAAAGGGAGTTGACTTGGGCAAGATGACAATTGACTAAACACTGATCTAATGAGTTTCCCCCCTCCCCCCACCAAAAGATTTTCAACTGAATCTTGTAGTAAAGCTTGAGCGTTTAATATCATTTGAGCCATTGATCCCTAGGGAACTCGAGAAAGCTGACTTCCAATATTGCTTCTAAACACCACATTTATAGCAGCCAATCTCTGAGTGCCTACCATGTTCCCATGGAAATTAAGCCTCAAGAGCCAATAACAGAAGCTTTCCATCATGCCACTTTCCTTCCTAAACATAGTTTTGTTTTGGCTACCTATTTCCAATAGAGATACAATTTTTTCCTTCCTCTTCAACTCCTAATAGATGATGTCCAGTAACCTCCATAGAACCAAACTTCTCTTCAATCCCCATGCAAAAATATCTAATGAGTTGAGCTTTCCACCAAAAGATTTATTAATAAAAGGTTGAAAAATCTCTGACCCTTCTAGGAAAGCTTGAACTTAAACATCATTTGGGTCGTTGACCTTTACACCAAAAGTCCCTTCGAACCAACATACAAAAACAACTCATTGCAACGGATTAAAGAAGGTATGAACTATGAACTCATATAATTTAATGATAAACGTAAACATGACTGCCCAACTCTTCCACCTTGTACAGATGGGGGACATGTTCACTGGTCAAATGTCTCCATGCTAGAGATAATGTCCAACAAAATTATTACCCCTGGCATGAGGGAATGTGTAATCTTCTATGCTTTGTGGACACGGACAAGAGTGTCGCGTGTCGACACTGACACTGAGTGTCAGACACAGCAAACCCCCAAAATTTAGAAATGGGGACACAGCTAAAATAGAAAGTACATATAATCATAATTTGTTGATACGGATTCATGTGTCGAGTTTCGACACGGATATGAGTTGTCTGGCATTGCAACATCTAAATCCTAGAAATGGTGACACGTATATACACATAAAATTATTGATTAATACACAAATACGTGTCTACACGCCCACATTAACTCTAACACTCCTAGCAATACATTTAAAAGTGTCCAAAGGAGTGTCGACAGCGGTGGACACACGTGTCGTGTCGAACACGGGAGGACACGTGTGTCAACAATAAATTCAAAGTGTCGGCTAAATCATAGGTAATCTCTGATTAAAGAGTACAAAAGAATTCAGTCCCCACCTATCTGGATCATCTCGGAAGTGTCCCTGCCTATCTGCCCCTAGCCAGTGGTTATAAATCGGTTTCTACTCAGAATTCAGTTAGCATGGAAGTTGAAGCTGATGAAAATCTTGTAAAATTCACAAAAGTTTATGACGTCAATAGAAACAATGGAGTTTTAAAATGGCACTTCGGGAAATGGTAGAATATGCAAAAATAGACTTTAAAATTATCACAGATGCAAGACAACCATTCATAATATGCAAACATAGACTTATAAATCATCACGTAGGCAAGACAACCATTCATAATATGCGAAAAATTAGGCTTAAAAATCATCATGTAAGCAAGACAACCATTCATAATCGTATAACAAGGTCAAACACCTAGTAACACGAATTGTCACACATGTTTGTAATAGTAAGGTTCATTCTGAATATAGATATTTCACATGCTTTGAGAGTTTATGTTAGTGTCATTTCTTTTACTTTTCAAATTATGCATCATATTAATGGAATGAACTTTAATATTTCCTGGATAGATGAGGTTTTTTGGTTATGTGGGTGCATCTGGACTTCGGACTTTGGTTCCCTCAGAAGTCGATAAATGTTTGCCAAAATTGTCAAATGTCAATCGAAGTACAATACCATATATTTCTCAAAAAAAAAAAAAAATGGAAGTATAAACGCATGATCTCGTCCAAGTTTCCTAACCCCCTAGCTTCTTCAATATTCATGGTTAAAACTGGCTTCTTTTCATTCCTAATGATTGGCAAATATGTGTTCCTGATAATCTGGCAACTATGAGCCCTAGTCATGAGCTCGCAAACACTGCCTGGCAAATAATCCTCACATTCACCTATACCCAATTAAAAATTAAAAGACTAGAGGAACTCATGCTTCTGGTGGAAATGCTATCGGATTGACTACTATAATATAGGTGGATCGGCTGCAACAATTAGATATGCGTATAGATATGCTACTAAAATGGGTACTACAACCCTAGCTACTGGCTTTCCAGCAACGGGCTCTGGATCTCGATCTGACAGATTGGACTGCAAAACTAAACAGTATTATTATTAGTCTTTTATTAATCTATATCCAAAAGCAGTACTTATAGATTGTAGGTATTTTATTTAAGTTATTGATATTGGGACCGCCATGTTTTGATAATGGGCCAAACTCACCTAGTCCTTTCTGTTTTAAGTGGCTGCTGGGAGTGCAAACATCAGTAGCCTTTATTTAATATTCTATAAATATTGCTTACAACTAACATTCTAAGCCAATAGTATATTTACCAAGAAAATGAGTGAACCTACTTGACGCAGATTGTAGGCCCAATAAGAGGCATATTTGCCTGTTAGGATTTATTTACATGTTATTTAGTTTCTAGGATTTTATTTCCATGTTATTTAGTTTCTAGGATTTTATTTCCATGTTTTTTTAGTTTTTAGGGATTTCATTTATTTCCATGGAATTTTACTTCCATTGCCAATATATAGGCCTTATGCAGTAGAGATTTTCAGTTTTGATGATTAATTGATTGATTGAGATTCTCTACTCTAATTTCCTATCTTCTATTTTTCTTCTATTCTTCCTCTCTCATCCACTTATTCTCATAGAAGCACGAAGCGGGTGCGTGGGTGGGGGCGGGTAAGTGTAGGGGTCTAGAAGAGTCTAACGTTGGGAGCACAGTGGGAGCGTTAATGTAATATTTCCATCATGTCTTTCAAAATTCAAGTACATGAAAAATAGTAATTTTTAACTGTCTTTATATAAATCTTTCAAAATTTAAGTACATCAAAAGTAGTAATTTCTAACCGTCTTCATTTTCATGCCCTCTTTCTTCATGCCTTTTGAAGATTTGTCTATGTGCTTGCTCGAATGAAGTACTTTGAACAATTGGAGGAGTTTGATGCAAGTAAGTTGGTGAGGGGGTTACTAATGGGGTAATAGGAGCGAGTTGGGAGCGCCATGAGAGCGGTTTCCATCTCTTCAGGATCGCGCTCCTTGGAAGCTCCTTAAAGAGCACCGAATTGAGGTTCCAAGTCGGAAGCGGCACCCCGAGAGAAGATTCCTGCTTCTAAGCTTATTCTTCTTCTATTCTTCTATTCTTCTCCTTCTCTTATCTTCTTCTTCTCTTTTCTCTTCTTTCTTCTATTTCTCTTTCCGGTCCTACTTCACTACTCTTTTGGAGACTGCATAAGTAGTAACCATGTCCTACACTCCATTGATGCTGGTAGTTGGATAATTTGAACTAGAAAAGCATTTTTTTTTTTGGATTATCAAGTAAATTTTTCTAAAAAGTCTCCACATTTAACCTTCTCATATTATAATTTTTCACCTAAAACACAACACTAGCAGTAGCGAGACTGATGCAGAGCACTAGCACGGTAGCACCTGTTTCACATTCAATCATACATGATTGTATATGAGTAATATATACAAATGCTTATGTACCAACGCAATTCCAAACTTAATATAGATGAGGAATCAGGTCAAAATGATTGAGCTTGGAAATGCACTCATAAAAGCAATCCATGCTAGAGACTTGAGCCGAATCCATCACATCAACAAAACCAATTTATGAAATTGAACATGCCCAAAAAAGAAGACAATTCATTCTCTTCATTCACAGATTTTCTAATAAACTGTCTACTGGATAGAGCATACAGGGCACATAGATAAGGGCCAGAGTAGCCAGTAACACAACAAAGCTCGACTCCTATCGATGGTTTCCATAGCTTGATTAGCTTCTAGAGGAAGGAATTGTGTAATCCAGAACCAACCGCAGAGAAGGTAATAGAAGAGTAATAATGACACTTGGGACTTCTCTGTCAGTGTCCTACACCTCTCTCATGTTGCAAGGCAGGTCCTATGCAATGGCTGGTGAAGAACTTTTTATAAATTACAGGCTCTTCATGTCAGGATTGTCCATGTATTCTGATTTAAAAGAATGATGGTCCTGATGAATCCACCTGCAGGATGGGATATCTCCACAAACTTATACAGGACCTTCAGCCTAAACTTTAGTGCAAGCAGATAGTAGGTATAGTTGACAGGAAGACTGAAAATAGTTTTTTTTTATCATCATCAAAGCAACGGAATTTAACACTTGCCATTACAAAAGAAACAGCATTTTGTAAGTTTTAGAGGCTCTTCAGGCATTCAGAATTCGTTTCATTGCAAGTAAGAAATTCAAGTTACCAATAAATAAGCATGAATTTTAAGCTATCAGAAAAATCCACCTACAGGAGAGCATATCCCCACAAACATATACATGACCTCCGGCCTAAACTTTGGTGAAAGCAGATTATAATGTATAGTGGATAGGAAGACTGAAAATAGTTTTTTTTATCATCATCAACGCAATGCAATTTAACACTAGCCATTACAAAAGAAACAGCATTTTGTCAGATTTAGAGGCTCTTCAGGCATTCAGAATTCGTTTCATTGCAAGGAATACAAGTTACCAATAAATAAAAACGAATTTTAAGCTATCAGAAACCATGTATTTCAGAAATGAAATACACAGAAACCATGTATTTTTTCTTTCCCTTCCAATGTATATGGCAGTTGACATGAGCCCAAATATTGGTATGTTTAAACATGTGAAACTTGTAGTTAACAGGAGTGTTATCATCCTCAATGTTTCAGAAATAGCATTACTACAGGACTGTTTAGTGTGGTCAGCATGAGAATCTCCCACGAGTGGATAAGACAATATAGGATTTCTACTCATTATAGAATACTGAGTAATTGTGCGATCCCCCTTCGCAACCCCCAAGTATGCTGTGGTAAGGAAAGAATAGCACATGACAATGTGAAGCATCACATAGATTTGCCACCTTCATCTGAATGGATAAAAGGGGAAACAATATTGCTTTTGGTATTCAAATGGGTAACTCAAATAAGATCAAAGCTTTGATGCTCACCCTCTGCTATGAAACAAAGTTCCGTTTACTGATCCTCCAAGCATTTGGCTTGAGGGTGACTACATCAATGTATGTCTTAAATTTTCACCAGAACTGACAAGAAACGAATGAAATAAAGCATTATGACCATCTCAGTCACCGACATTGGGCCCTTCTTCTTTTTTTCATGCATTTTTCATTACCATTCAAAAAATGTATTTCTGTTTCTATTCCCACTGAAATGCATCTCGAAACCAAACCGTAAGTATTATTATTGGTATACTATACCAATATGTATTACATAATTATATTTATATGGATTGGATGTGAAATGCAGTGCATGTATTATGCATAAATATTTATATGAACTATACGTGAAATGTGATGTGTTATCAGGCATGCAAGACAACACATGTATCAATGTTGTTAAACCACTATGGGTGGGTTTTTTTACTTGCGTGATGATTTTTTTTATTGTGTATTTGTGCTTATTCTGGCACTTACTGAAGTTCCATTACAAATGTTCATCATTTGCATATGCTTCCATATGTTTTCGTGTTTTTACAGGATTTCTGCGGAAAATTCCATTTGATACCAAAATATTTTCATTTCAGTCACAATGAAACACATAATGAAACTGAAACCCAAAACCCTGTATCATTGTCGTCCAATGAAAACAAAAGGAGTCCATAGTTTGGAGCAAATTATATGGGTCTTTGATGTCGGGTGTGTCTCCTTATACTCATTAAAGAGGAAATTCATTAGGTAATAAGTAGGGAAAGGATGAATGTAGCACACTCAAACAATGAATATCAGCATAATATGTCAGAAGTGAAATTTGTGTTTTCCTTTACATTGAGTTAATCCAACCCCCTTGTTAAGGGCTATGCAATCCAAATGGTTCAGGAATAACCCGTGACTTAGCAATTTTATCACTTATTTTTTGAAGATCGGCAATTTTATCACTATTCCAAAAAAAGAAGGAAAATTTTGTCAACCTTTGATGTTTGATATATCTCTCTTGTAATAATGTTCATCGTGACGACAAGTCATTGTCAGCTAATTAAACAAATCATAAAGTTACTTGTACTATGATAAAGATTTATGAACAAGGGTGCAAATACCAAGAGAATTGAGACAAGAAAAAAAGATCATCTCAATTTGAAGTTTATCTTCAAGACAAAGAAGAGACCCATACATTTCAATTGGACCATGTCATACCACAGGGTCCACTACCATGTTTCTGTTTTCCAATGGCATAAAGACCTTGTTATCATTTGTCAATAGGGCAAGCTGCCCAATTCCTATCAATCAAGGAAAAAACACAAAACCCCTCACATCCTCTGTCCATGAGACATGATGAATGTCCTACTGGAGATGCTATGTACAAATACCCATCCACTAGAAACATCAAAACCAAGCCCAATGAACCAGGAGAGCTGGAAAAAAACAACTGCACAACCAAACGCTTCAATGTACACATCTAAAAGAGCATCTCTCAGGACATTCTAGAAGCAATAATTGATGAATTTGTGTCCCAAAGAGAGAAGTCAAAAGAAAAAAAAAAAAAAAAATCAAACTATCGAGGGCTCAAGAAAATACATAAAACTCCCTTGTAACTTCAATTTAATAACCAAACAAAAGCAGATCCTAACCTAGAAAAAACTAAATCCCTGATTCCATGTTCCTTTTTTCGCGATAAACTAAACAAAAACAAAACCCTTAAAGAGCAATTAATGAATTTGATTGCAAACAATGAACTCTTAAATTAAGCAATCCTGACATCACAGGCACCTTAAAAAAATACAGCAAACAAAAACCCTAGGTCAAAGACGAACCAAAGAGAAAAGGCCATAAAAACTATCGAAGAAAAAAAAATCAAGCAAAAAGAGAACCTTGCAGAACGAATCAGAGGTGACGGAGTTAGAATCAGCTACAGTCGTGGCGTGCGCAGGGACCGGCCACATGTGCCGCCTTCGTTTCCTCTCCTCACATTCCTGTCCATGCATAGCCTTGCATATTCCCCAATTTTGGTCTCGATCCCACCTTTGAATCGAACGAGAAACATCAATATAACCAAAATTCCACCGTCCGATCCCCAAAACCCTAGAAACCAATAATTCGCGTGATGATAAACCCTAGAACCTTCGTCCGCCCTTCTGTCTCCATCTCAACAATTTTGACAGACGGAAACCCTAACCCTAGCCGTGAAAGCGGGGAATTGCGAGCTCTGTTCGAATTTCACCACGGCCGGGGGAGATACGGGGATCAAATTGAAGGCGAGGAGCTCGGGAGTTCTGATCTAGATAAAAATAAGCGATTACAGAAGCTAAAACGATAGATTTCGAGACTCCTTTGGATCGAGGTTTTGCCGATGAGAGAGAGAGAGAGAGAGAGAGAGAGAGAGAGATGGTTTTATGAGACCCGGCCAGACGGCAAAGGGAAGGGTGTACTTGGTAGCCAAACACGGGAAACCCGGATTTTCAGGTCCGTCGCGACACACCCTTGTCGGTCCGTCTCACATCATTACACTACGCTATGCACGGTTGTATAAATATGGGAAATTAATAAATTATATGGTGCATGCACGTGCAGCTCATTAAAAAACAGTGGGGCCCACCTTATTTCGGTGATCCAAACCATTCATTTGTTGGGCCTTGAGGTAGATATGGTACGCCTAAATTTGGATGATGCTAACCCTCCGATATATGGAGGTTTAAAATGGACGGCAGAGTATAAAAACCTCTACAGATCGAAGGGTTAGGATAATCCTATGGAGTAGATTTTCTCGGCACATCCTATCTATGTCGTGTCCCAACAAATGAATGGTTTGGATCACCCAAAAAATGTGGACCCCACTTTTTTGGGGCTGCAAGTTCACATGACCGTCTATTTCCATGGGCTTAACCATTGATGGATCATGACGCCAATACCACATCAATTCAACGACTCTAACCATCGATAAATCATAGCTCTTTTTCTTATTTAAAATTGTGGATAGATGTTTCTATAATGAGGCCCACCTTTGATTGACCTGGACCGCTCATCTAATTTATGCTATGTCGGACCTCTAGTGGCCCAAGACCTGGCAAACGGGTGGGCCGGGCTGGGTTTGACGAAGCTTTTATATGTGCACGGGACGTAGTTCTCCAAAAAGGACAGTTGGGCCCACATGAATAGATGATCTATACCATTCATTTTTGGGGGCCGTTGCTAGAGGCTGAGCCCAAAAAAAACGACTGACCATTGAATGATCTGAAATGCTTTGAATTTAGGAATTTCCACTGCCTTCCTATGCAAAAATGTGGGCCACAAAACATGTTTCTTTCCTTTGGTCGTTCTTTTTCTTTCTATAGGAAATTTTTTATTGAAAACATTTTTCATAGAAAATTTTTACTAGAACTTTTCTAGGTGGATTATATTTTACACCTCATGCATAGCAGGCCCACCATTTTTCTTCTCTGTATGTGACTTTATGCATATTGACAAACTGAACTTTTAATGGTTAGAATTGTATGGCATACCTCATGTTTTGATATGGTATGGCCCAACCTGTCTACCCCAATACATGAATAGGCTAGGAGCCTACCATTTCACAATGATAACTAGCCTACCATCTCAACCCAAATCCGTGCATAGGGCGGGCCCGACATTTTGCCCCATGTTTTGACACAGTAAGTCCCATCCGCTCAAATCCATGCATGTGTGTGGCCCCAATTTACTTCATGTTTTGATAGGGGTGGGTCCCACGATCTTCACTCGTGCTCATGAATAGGCTGGGACCCACCATTTTACACCTCATGTATCAGAGGGTGAAGTACATGGAATTGTTTTACTAGTCCATCGAACCTTCTCAAGATTACACTAGGTGGATCAGATAGAGTAAGTCACATGGGTTCTTTTTTCTGAAATCTCTAACTATCTATTAAAGGAAAGGGATCTTGGGTCATTCTCTAGATTTTATAAAACATGGTTGCAGCACAAGTACATCTCTATCATCCCATTCTAGTTCTCCTTTTAAAGCTAGTAATTTACAGTCACATGGCCCTATGACTAAAGCAACCCTTAGATGCTCGTGAAAGATTGAACTTTGACAGAAAGGTTCTCATTCAATCAGGTGAAAGGGATTATACAGTGGCTAACAGAAAAATCAACACCAGGACTTGACTTATCTTATAAATACACCTCAGCTAAAGGTGAAAAAAATACAAATTTCAGACTGTCATTATCCCAATGATGCCTCTGTATAGTATATCGGTCGGGGAGGAATTTTATTGGTTCATGTTTTTTCCCAATGGGTCTCCATAATGACATGATACATGCAAGGTTTAAAATTTCGGTTTCGGTACGGGTTTCGAATCCTGAAATTTTGAAATTTCGGTCGAAATATGGTACAAAACCCAAAACCAATATTTTATTCAATATTAAATTTCGGTGAAATATTAAATTAATATTTAAAAATTTCGGTAATTTCGGTCGAAATTTATGTGAAACATTAAATTAATATTAAAAAAACAGATTTTTAGGTCAAATTTCGGAAAAACAGAAATTTCAATCGAAATTCCAAAATTTCGCCCGAAATAAATGACCATTTCGGTTTTGGGTGATTTTGGTGTCGGTCGATTTCGGTCGAAATTTAAAACCATGGATACATGTATGCAGTTATTATAGCTGTTGAACGAACCCCTTAGACCCACAGTGAATGAATGATCTGAACCATCTGTTGAAAAATCGGAGGATCTCTATGTTGGGGTTCCACGCAAAAGCAATAGTCCCACATCGGACATGTGAAATGGATGTGGATGGGTAATAAGAGAATGGGCACCCTCTCTCTAACAGCTAGCTTTTAGGGGTGAGTTCTACCCGGTTAGATTCCCTACAGATGGTATCAAAGCCCGGGCGTGGTAACTCCCGGGAAGATCTCAGTAACCCCGGTGTGCCTCTGAGGACGGTGGAATTTCCTCGGAGAAGATCTCGTGGTTCCCATGTTGCCGCTGCGTGGAGGGGCAAGATGGTCCACGTTGCTTCCGCTTGGAGGGGGAGATTGTTGGGGTTCCACTCAAAAGCAATAGTCCCACATCGGACATCTGAAATGAATGTGGATGGGTTATAAGGGAATGGGCACCCTCCCTTATAACAATCTGGCACACAATCGGTCAGGGTGATGATCACTGCTAGAATACAAGACATCCGCGCAGCACGATCCCCTCGATTATGACTTGCAAATGGCAGAAATCGATACTATTATTTTAATTAGCACAAATTAAACTTGTTTTGTTAGATTATCTGCTCATCATGGGACCCAAGGCCCCATACAAAATCAATTGTCCCAATCACCATACAGTTTTGCCATGTTTACTGTAGGACGCACGCGCAGAAGTGCCCTTAGCATTCCTCATTGGGTTAGATTGACTTTAATCTCAAGAAAATTCATATGAAGGAGAAGAAAATAAAAAGAAATTCAACATCGTCACCTATTAGTTTATTTAAACTACTGGTGAAATAAAGAAAGTGGGCAATCCTAAACTCCTAAAAGGATGTCTGTTGTAGTAAGAATTGTGGGTGATTTTATCAACCCCTTTTGGGGCAAGCATTATCCAAGTTAATCCAAGGGTTGTGCGAGGGGACATCGATTTGATCATCAATCACGATTTGTTCCATAATTTCTTGTTCCAACACCATAATTGGGTTTTCATGATCCTAGACCTTCATGTAGGATTAAAGATAAATCGTTGATTTTTTTTTGGACAATTATTAATCTTGTAGGGCAGATCTGAATTTTTTTTATATGACTTGAACCCACTATCACAGAGTGCTGGCAAATCAATTCCGTGGTCCCTATCCAAACTACTGTAGATCATGTGTGGCAAACAACCCCCTTTACATGCCACTGATCAAACGGTTATGATTATTGCAGTTCTTGATGGAGCCCACCTGTTCTACAAATCCTAATTTATTTGGGGACATAGGGCAATCCAAACAAAATCGTCGGAACATTGGGATGTGTGGAACTTAGCAGGTGTCCAAGCAAGGGAAGAATCTGCTACGAGGTCAGATTTTGGGCATAACCCATTTACTACTTTATTTGGTTTTTCTCGTTTTCCTTTTTGATGTTTCATTTTTTAATTCTCTCTCTCTCTCTCTCTCTCTCTCTCAATTACCATGATCTATGGTTCAAAATTTATGAAAAGCTGGTTAGACATGAATCCAAGTGGTTCTAACTAAAATAGCTTCACACCCATTGGGTGTGGGTAGTGGATTTTTAGCCAGCCTCTCTCACCTGCTGCCTTATCAATCCCACTGCTTGTATTTCATCATCCTTTACAAAGCATTTCTGCTTTCTTGTGAGTCATCATCCTCTACCCATTGTGCATATGCTATCCTAGAATTAAAACTTATACATGCTTGAGCTGTTGTTATCCCCATTACTGGTAAATTGTATACTGTATCCAATGTTTCCATATTAAGTATTTCTTTAGAGCCCATGCTTTTTTATTGTGAAAAGCACAGTAATTGATAGCATTGTTGTGATGCCAGTCCTTCGTGAAGGTCTCTGAGGAATTCCTCAGCCATGCTCTTAGGATTTAGGATGTCATCGGTATGCTTTCATATTATGGATTATCCAGATGAATTAATCTGGAGCCTAGAACAAGAAAGGGAATTCTTTGGTGGGTCATACTAGTCATTTTAAGCCCAAACCAAACTACTATCGACTTCCCTAACATCCTCATGGCGTCTCCTTAAGCGATTGCCTTTATATGATGTTTTTTTTTTTGAATGATACCTTTCTATGATGTGTAATGCATCACAAAATTCTTATGGCTAATCTGTTGAAATTTGAGTGGTAGAAGAACAAATTTTATTCAATGTAAAAGCTCAAAAGTACACAACTTGTATACACTCAAATGCACTCAAGAGTTTCTCACCCACAATCACTTTGCTCTCATCACACACACTCAATTACTCCTTTGCACACTCTAAGGAGAAGCTTTGAACTCTACATACCCAAATGGAAGGGGATGACTCATTTTTATACTTGCTAGAGATGCTTCCCCATTATTCTAGAATGGTGGCTACACTCTTCTAGCATTACATGTTTCTTGAAAGAAACATCTAGAACAATGTTTTAAAAGAAGGAAAAAGGAAGAGTGGAGAAATCTCTAGAAAGAGGATTATCTAAAAAGAAGAAGAAGAGAATTCTAGAGAGAGAGAGAGAGTCGGTGCTCTCTTAACGCTCCCCCTCAACGGCAACTCTCTCTTTATCGGCTACTCTCCCTTATTTCCGATCTAGTGACCATGCTGAGTTGTCTTCTGAACTCCTCAAACTTCGTGCCACTTAGTCCTTTAGTAAATATGTCTGCAACCTGGCCTTCGGTTTTGATGTGCTTCATTTCAATTTGTCCTTGTAGCATCTTCTCTCGAATAAAGTGATAGTGTACCTCCACATGCTTAGTCACTACGTGAAAGACTGGGTTCTTTGCCAACCTTATGGTTGATTGATTGTCGCAATGGATCTCCATCGAGTAGTCAATTGGTTGATGTAGGTCTCTCATCAGCTGCATTAGCCATGTACTTTCCTGAGCTGCCTTCGTTGCTGCTCTATACTTAGCTTCTGTGGTTGACAGAGATACTGTTGGTTGTCTCTTGCTACACCATGACACTGCTCCTGATCCAAGGTGGAATATGTATCCAGTAGTTGAACGTCGTGTGTCATGGTCTCCAGCGTAGTCGGCATCGCAATATCCTTTGACCTCACAGTCAGCTCCTTTCTTATAGAAAATTCCAAGGTCAAAGGTCCCTTTTACATACCTTAGTATGTGTCGAATTGCTTCTAAGTGAGGCTTTCTAGGTTGCTCCATGAATCGACTAGCCACTCCAACTGCGAAAGCGATGTCAGGCCTTGTGAGCGTTATGTAGATTAGACTACCCACCAAATTGTCTATACATTGTTGAATCTTCATCATCACCTTGAGTTATGATAACTGACATGCCCGAGTCGTGCATGCCATAGATCAGCCGTCTCTTCTTCCTAGTCTTGTCCATGTATGCCGTCTGTGCTGACATAACGTAGATAGCCTCTAAGCCTCTCCCTTCCATGCTTGGAGTACCCATTGGCTTAAGGTTCTGCTATACCTTTACAACGTCTGGTCCGAACACCAAATAATTTCTAGATGCTGTGAGCTTTGAGACGGACAACAAATTCTTCTTCATCTCAGGCACATGGTACACATTCTCCAATGGTACCTGGCTAGAGCTGAATCGAGGAACTATTGTTGCCTTGCCAATGTGAGTGATAGGCAATCTAGAGTTATTTGCCGTGACGACCACTCGTCCTTTCTTATATTCCGTCATATCAGTCAACTTCTTCATATCTCCAGTCATATGATTGGAGCATCCAGAATCTACAATCCAATCATCATCATAATTAATTAATTTATCACTCACCGTAACAAGTGCAGACTCCTCTTCTGGGTCTATGACGCATGAGGCCGCAAGCTCCGTGGGGTCTTCAACGGCAAGTGATGCTTGAAAATCCCACTAATTTTCACTGTCATTCTCATTTTGGGTGGAGGTTGCTGCATTACCCTCCACTCGCTTGGACCAGCAGTCCTGTGCAAAGTGTCCTCTTTTTTCGCAGTTGTAACATTGGTTATTTTGGCGACAATATTTCTTATCTTCGTTGCCTCATCCTTGTCGAGCTCTCCCTTGCTGCGAGCCCTTTCCTTCTGGTCTCTTTTTCCATCCTTTTTTATCTTTTCGATCACCGCCAGTTTTTGACCTCGCAGCATTTTTGTCATTAAATCCTTTTCTCTTGTTGAACAGCGCCTTGTCATCATTTACTGAGGCTGTAGACATTTGTTTGTCTAAGGCCTCCTGATTGGCTAGTATATTTTCCAACTCTATAAGAGTTGGCTCTTTGGCCCATCCACGGGTCGCCGTAATAAGCCCGTTATATTCCGGCCTCAACCGGTGAATAATTATTCTCCTCATTCGTGCTTCGGAGATGGCATTTGTAGGATCTAATTTTGAAAGTTCTTCACAAATAGATTTATTTTTTGTGAAATATTCACTCACTGTCATATCCTTTTGTGAAGATGATAGGAGCTCGTTCTCCAGCCGCTGGAGCTTAGCATCATTCGTTCGTGCAAAAAGAGCCGCTAGTGTGTCCCACGCCTCCTGTGGCGTTTTCACGCTTTTAATGTGTTGCAGTAATTCAGCTTGAATAGGTACTGCAAGGACGAACATGGCCTTACCAGCCTTAATCTTCCATTTCTTCAACTCGTCAGCATTAGTGTGTGGTGTGGTGTTTTCGCCGCCGACAATATCCCACAGGTCCTGTCCGAGCAGGTAAAATTGTATGCGACCACTCCAATTGTTGTAGTTGTTGTCATTGAGCTTCTCCACGCCGCTAGCCGAACCACAAATATCTGCCATCGTGACTTGGTGATGCCCTGCACTCTACCAAGTAAGCCTAGTCCCAGACCAATAAGCTTCACAGTCCCTGACTGTATAGTTGTAGAACTTCCAGATAGAACGATCCCTGATCGCCTGCTCTGATACCACTTGTTGAAATTTGAGTGGTAGAAGAACAAATTTTATTCAATGTAAAAGCTCAAAAGTACACAACATGTATACACTCAAATGCACTCAAGAGTTTCTCACCCACAATCACTTTGCTCTCATCACACACACTCAATTACTCCTTTGCACACTCTAAGGAGAAGCTTTGAACTCTACATACCCAAATGGAAGGGGATGCCTCCTTTTTATACTTGCTAGAGATGCTTCCCCATTATTCTAGAATGGTGACTACACTCTTCTAGCATTAGATGTTTCTAGAAAGAAACATCTAGAACAATGTTTAAAAGAAGGAAAAAAGAAGAGTGGAGAAATCTCTAGAAAGAGGATTGTCTAAAAAGAAGAAGAAGAGAATTCTAGAGAGAGGATTCTAGAAATCTAGAGAGAAATCTAGAAAGAGAGAGAGAGAGAGTCGGTGCTCTCTTAACATAATCGACTTCACAAAAGAAAAAATTGCAGTACACCGGACTGCTATTTTTTGGAGCCCAGTAGGAAACCCCTGTTCATATATTCATTCATCGCCATTGGGTATCCCAAGTTTGGAGATGTTTTTTTTGTTTATTCAAGATGTATCCTTTTCAGACAAATATTGCTAATTTTTACTCCTTTTGGTTGTGGTAGCATAGGCTCATAAAAAATATGAGACTCGAAAAATGGGTAAATGTGGCTAGAGGCAAGGGGATTGGAAATGCGACGATAGCAATTTCATGAACTTCTGATGGTGACAGTTCTATGGAAGATGCAAACCACATATGGAAAAATGGGTAAATGAACATTGAAGTGCTTCATACCATTGTGGCTCGAGGCAAGGAGATTGGAAGTGTAATGATTGAAGATGTATGAGTTTTAGATGGCAATGATTCCGCGAACGATGAAAATATCGTATGGAAGAAAGGAAAATCGGAGGGATCTACGAGAGCAAGTGAAAAATAAGACAAAAAGGAATAGAAGGGATGGGCAGCGATGGGGAAGAGAGGAAAATCCCACATTACAGATTGAGCGAAGGTGAAAATCGCAATTATATTGGGAATTGGATTTGTAGTAAATGAAAATACTCAAACTTCCAGTGGAGAAAGTTCTACAGACGTTGTTATCTTGACATGGAGTCGCACATTTCCAAGAAGTGCACAAATCCTAAGAGGAATGGAGGAACTGGTAGGAACGTAAAAAAATAGGTGACTACAAGGGGAAGAAGTTCAAATGTGAGCTAAAAAAAACCCCAAAGCTTGGAGCTACAAGGTAACACTTATTTGAACGTTGGGTTGTCGTGGGAAAAATGGCTGACAGAGGGTGGGGTGAATATAAAATTTTATGGAGGTTGCTGGAGGGTGGAAGTTGAAGTCAATGCATTAGAGAATGAGAAGGAATTTCTCCATAAGCATCTGATTGGAAAACTTGAGGGATTCCTGCATGCAGAACTTCAGGGCATTAAAAATATCCTATGACTAATAGATAAAGAAGACTGGAGATGGGCTGGTTTTTTGGTGTTTCTGTCTATGGCAAAGGTAAATGATGCTCTGAAGAAGATGGAGAAAGGGGCTTTTAGTTTTTTTGGGGCCTCAAGAGATGGCATTCGAATTTCAAAACAAACACTGGGGATCGATGGGTCTAGCTATTAAGTATTTTGTTTCATGCCTGGGGTATGGAAATCATTAGGAAGCTAGATGAATGCTTGGGGAGTTTTCTACCCGTAGATATAAACTTAGAGACAACTGAGTTCTTGGGATATGCTTGGGTGCTTCTTTGGATGAAGGAGCACATCACAATTCCTCATACTCTTGAAGTCTTGGCCATAACCAAAAACTTCTCTGTGAGGTTGGAAATCGACGAAGATGCAGAAGAAACAATACATGTTGCAATATCTTCGAAAAGCCAATGTGCCATGGCAACAAAGGAGGAGGTTCCAGGGCATGAGGTTGACGATGACATGGGACCTAATGGAACACCTAGATACTTGGCACATCAAAATCAAGCCGCTGTCGAAGGGGTCCATTTACCATGTATGGATTCACGGAGTTTTTGTTTCAGATTTTGAATTTGAATCTCAAGAACATGTGGATAAGGATGGGGAATTTACCCGAGAGGTTCCTAAGGGCAGGACTACCGGGACAAGTGGGGGTCATTAGTAGAGGGGCATGAAAGACTCCAGGGAAAGAAAATGTAATCCCCACATGCGCGGAAGGAGGCGACAGCGGGGCCTAGAGAAACTCAAACGGAATAAAGATTGAAAATATAAAGTGGGTGGTAAGTCGTTTTTCTTTACGATAGGTGTCAAGTGGAAGTGTAGTGATGTATGCAACTGAGGCATCCTAACTGACCGAGAGATTTGAACCTTGCACCTACATGACCCAATCAATTCGATCAGGCACTCGCCATCTATTTTCATTGTTCAACTATTTGACTCAACTCAACTCAACAAAGCCTTTGTCCCAAACTAGTCGGGGTCGGCTATTTGACAACATGAAAAAACCAAAGTTGCCGGGTTTAGGTTTTGTTTATGATCCAATGATGATGTTTATGAACCCCCTATGAATTAGCATTTGGTCTGCTCGTCGCACAGTACTAGCCACGAGTCAATCAATCCAATTATATATGATTGATGGTACGAAGCCTTTTTTCAAAGCCTGAAGGCGGATAAAGAGAGGTCTCCATCCGCTTCAGGCGAATATTACCTTCTCACTTTTGATTTTATAGTTTTGTTAACCGTTCCAACCAGATACAAGTTTTGCAAAGGAAATACATTATTCAACGAGTGAAATCAAAGCCCTCGGCATACTATTCACGGAGCATCACAGTGGAAGCCATACGTGGGGTGCAAAGAGCTTGTTCCATGTCGTGATGTGATCCCACTCATCATTAAAAGAGGGTCCCTCTCAATCATATCACAATTCGGCATAACTTTTATGGATCCTCTTGGCGTGCTCCTACCTTTCCTTTCCTTATCGAGGAGTGGCTAGCTCAGTTTGTGAGTCTAGTTCTGTTGAGTAGTTCAGGAAGTCCTTTTGTAAGCTGATCTTCTTTCCAAGAAAGCGTTCGTGTTACTTCATGCTGTAGTTGTAGGATGATGTTGCTTGTAGTTTTGTTTTTTTCATCGAGATTGGTTTGTTTGACGTGTACATTAATTTCTCTAAAAGAATGCATTGGATGAATGCCCGGGCATTGAGAGGCAAGGGCGCTTTCAAAGGAGAAAGGCCATGGGGAGATACCGTTTGTGATCCATGGTAAATAAGAAATTAAAGGGTGTACAGACTGTTAGGGGGAATAGTCAGGTCTTGAGAATAAACAAGAATGGCTAAATGAACATGAACACGATTCAAACAATAGAGCAAACAAGGACAAGGTTACACTCTTTTGAGCAAGAAGATGCTGCTCCTTCCATGGAAGCTTCTGTAAGGAATGAGGGCATGACCTTTAAGAGTCCTGTGATAGAGTTAGAAAGCTTGAAGAGTTGGGTTATAGCTGCTTAGGTAGGAGTTGGGCTTCTAGTTATAATTAGAGTCTAGGCTTATCTTATTCTATAATGCCCATGTGTCTCCAATTTTCTAAAGATCTAATAATGCTTTGCTTGATTAGCAAGGGATGGCGAGATAATTTCTTTAGAAAGAGGCTACCAAAAAAGGTAGATGAGATATTTAGTTTCTATTTAAGTGGGTTGCTGTCCAAGATATTTGCCACAAATCGGTTGCTTGAAGACTTGGGACCTCTAAAAGCAGATTTAGTGCTCAACTTTGCTTGTTTCTCCACAAATTGATGCTTGTTTTATGCCTCATGATCCAACCAGTTCCTGCATTGACAACATCTAAGCATTATCTTGTTATTGTAGAAACACAATTGCTTGTGGATGTCTTGTTGTGCTTTCCAAGATTGCTTTTTATTAGAACTGACCAAAGTTTGCTGGTTAGGTGTTCCAACTGAGCTTCACCATTCATTCTCATAATTGGGTTGTAAGACCTGTCACTTGGACAAATCTGCACGGTTCCTTTCTCGCCATAGGATTGACACTGGTTGGGGAGCTTTCACCGGAATAAAGCGAAAATTGTGAATCTATCATGGTGCTACTTTATTCTCCTGCAAAGTCTGGTTGATACAAAGGAAGTACTAAGCTGATATGTGAGATTTTGAATCGGAGATCATTAAAATGGTCCACAAGTGAAGTCGAGGTAGCATTCTGTCCAAACTTGCAGATGGTTATTGATCTTCCTGAGTACAGGTTTAGCCATGCTGGCCTAAATGGATAAGTTTTTTTTTTAAATTGTGGCTTAAATGGATAAGTTAAATGGCATGATCCACGAATCTGTGTCGGGGAGAGTGAATCAAGCTATTTAGATTATGAATGATGCATCATTACTGATATCTGAAGCAAATCCAATTAAAATCTCAGTTTCCATTTATTATTTGTTGGACTTGATGGCATTCATATTGTTGGGAAGGTCTTGGACTTTGTGTACTTACCTGCATTCAACATCATCTACAAACATCTGATATGTTATCTTTAGGCATTTTTTGGTTTTGTTGGAGTATCTTCATTATAAATGAATCATGTGGATTTATGCTTAATACTTCTTAAGCCTCTAGAAATGCGATGTGGATTGATGTTCTTCATATCATTGCTGTCTGTTACTTTCGATAAGCCATTAGGGGGATCCATTAAAAATGACTGTGAAGCTAATGAGTTTTCATGACATGGAAAACTCAGTTATCTAAAACCAAATATTCTCATACTTCGAGGAAGAATGTGCCTCACTTAAAGTGTCAAAGTTTTAATATTGTTCATCCTAGTGCATACAGCTCAACTTTTGTTTTCTATGGCCAACATTTCTTTATATTTCATCTGCTGAACAAATATGGTTTTGATACATTGACCTTGCATGTATATGCTTTTTTTTTTAACTCTCCAGCCTTTCTCTGCTCCATGCCTTTCAGGAGGATCGTTCCATGTCACTGAACTCTCTACAGGAAATCGTTTCCCCATCATCTGTGATAAGTGCATTAACTGGATTGCAGAGCAACTAGATAAGAATCCGGATATCACTTTCCAAAAGCTACACTCAACTCAACCAATCCTTACACTTTACCTATCATGTCTCTCAAGTTTGTGGGACCCATCAATATCTTTGAGAGCATCAAACTCTCTTGCAGAGCATATAAAAAAGCATGCAGGCCATAGATGCAGAGATCTGTTGGGATAGGGAAGTGGATAGGAGCTTTGTGAGTGCTATCAGTGTGAGGCCTTCATCAAGTGATTTTTGTTATATCTTGAAATTGATATCATCCGCACATGAAATTGATCTTGTGTTACTGTTTGTTGAATTTGTTCGATCCTTCTGCGATATTATTCAGGGGTCTGCGGAGTTGACCCAATTTTGCGAATTTAATTGGTCGATGAGTATTGTTGAAGAATTCTGATCTTATTTCAACATCCTGAATGTTATATTTCTCTCGAATCCTTTTGCTCCTCAAATCTCAATGCAATTGCTTGTGTTTTCCTTGGTTACTTTCCAGTTTATCGAGGTGGTTGTTTTGGTATTTTATATTTGACCAATGCACATTGAAAAAATTCACATGAAAAACTTGAGCGACGTGGAGTCTGAATATTGCTATAATCTATCCAGCCCATACGAAGAGCCATTGGAGAAGCCACTGCTTCATTTTGCCACCTTTATTTTCTAACACCTTATGGAAATGTTGATGCGGTATCGTTCTCGTCATATTTATATTTTATGTAATTCTAGAACATTCCACACGAGTTGAAGTGACTTGAAAAAACAAATATTTGGAGCAAATATTCAGTGTTAATTCTTTTGTCGCAGCTTACAGCTTACTTCATTCGTCATGTTCTCTATCCTTACTATCGAATGTATGCTTGTTCTGTTACCACCCTTTGTTCTATTATCAGGCTTCCAGTTAGCACCCGTCATAGTCGTGATGAATGCAGTGCGTGTTAGTAGCCCATAGATTCTTATCTAATGGTTTTAGAGTTTGTATATTGGCAAACATCAATTCATGAGGATGAACACTTTTAGATAAAAGGAGCAGCTGATATATCCCAGTTTAATTGAACTCAACACAGTGTTCATCACCATAAAATTCATGCAGGGTCTTGCATTTTATGAAGTTCTTTCTTTCTTTAGCTATATTTCATCTTAACCTCTTGGCTGAGAACGTGGATTGTTCTGAGATAGCAAACTTGCTGGTACAATTGCAATAAAATTTCTCCCGACAATCATTTAGTTCAACAGTTCATCTACATTTATCATATGTTACTTTATACAGAGGTGCTGAACATGGGAGGTTGTTGGATTCTTATTCTAAGCTTAAGATTGAACCCTTGACATTAATGCTGAGACATTTTTTAAGATATACTAAAAAAAGCACAATAGCCAATCCCAGGGATTCATTTAAGATAAAATTATACAAGCAGGATAGCCAATCACAAGAAAGCTTACCCAATGACATCTATCTGGGGTTTATTTTATCCTTGGATAGCTAGGCTTGCTATCCTTAATTATTCAAACAGGGTAGCCAATCCAAAAGGGTTTTTCTCAAGATAAAAAATATCAACATCTAACAATGTGGGGAAGCCAGTATTAGTTTTGCTGATCCTTGATGTTTTTTGGTCTTATTGTTGCTGCTATGTCAAATCAAGGCGCTCTGATGTCGACGTGCCTTCCATTTTGGACGACATTTGTCCACATAAACCATGCAATTTCCACCATTGATGACATCAAACTTCAATTATTATGAAACATGATTAGAGCAAGTCCTTTTCGTATTTAGATTTTGCTTAAATGCCCCACAACCAAGGATTATCCTGACCGAGTCGCAATGAGTTTCTCATCAAGGCAGTTGATTTCGTGAAAATAGTTGCAAATTCTGTAGTAATTGGATTGATCTCAACCGTTCCATTGGTGAGATTCTTCTGCATTGAATGTAGACCATTGCTTACTTTCCACTCCAAGTTTTTTCCAACAATCCATTTTCAAGACACTGATCGAGCGGCTAAGATGGTTTCATTGACGTGGGTTTCGGACTGTGGCCCATCCACACCGCCCCCGTAAGATCAACAGCCCCATATGTGCCACGTGTACAATGTAGATGGTTGGGATGGAATGAAATGGAATTCATGCCTTGCTAGTAACAAGGTGGGGGCCAACATCACATGGAGATGTGAAGTTGAGAGTTAGAAAATGAAGGAACATTGAAAAAGTGAGGTGAGTGGTCGAGTATCAGACAAGGCCAACACGGTCCAATACCATTGGACCGGCCGGTCCGGTCGGGTTAAAAGGAGTTGACATATCACCTACTAGACACTTTCACATTGTTTTGCCCCACCTTCATGCAATAAAGCCAAGGCAACAGCTAAATTGGCCATGTGAAATAGTGGTCCCCCAAAACCAAAGTGTCCCAATTCATTTATAGTACCGGTTATGCCCACACATCAGAAATTAGCCGTGGATGGAATCTCACCACCGTTCGATCACAGATAGGATGGCGATGATGAGATGTGTGGGCCACTTGTTCTGAGCTTCTAGTAGATGATGTGGTGGGCCCGCGTGATGAGATCCGCACAATAAAATTCCCGTGGTACATCATTTTTTTAAATTGTGGAGAAAAAAATGTCAAAAAAAAAATACCGTGAAAAAAATGGCGGGTGAAGAAAATGGAATAAAAATGAGAATTTTCAAATGCATCCAAAATTCTAAATTACTTGTCAACACATGTCATCAAATTAAAAAATCTTAAATAATAACTAATGATTAATCAATCTCTCATCATATTTAAGTGATTAAATTATACATAGAAAAACTAAAATATTTTTAAACTTATGAAGGAGCCCCGGAGATTTTACATGAACAAAAGGGTGTGAAGCTAGCTCTTCACCACCTAAGGTGGAAAAAAGAACCCTAATCTTGTATTTGGATGAAACATTTGAGCTTAATTATCATCTTGTAATTGAATCAGATTACTTTTAAGCAAACACGAATTCAAAAAAACGTCAAAATGTTTGTTTTCGACCTCCAACATTAAATCCCAATTCAAAACATCTTAAATTTCATCCAAGATGACCTCAGGATGAGCTTGAAAAATCAGTATTTTTCAATTATCTTAATGAATTTCATCAATGAGAAGAGTCCAATTGAGAGAAAAAAGAGACACTGAAAAGCAAAAAGAGTACAAGGGAATGAGAAAAAACCACGCGGGGTACCTGTCCACACTAGAATGTCTTCAAAAATGAACCCTGACCCGCCTTCAGGGTTGGAAAATCCAGCCCTGACCCTGTTCGGCCCATGGTTGACAGGGCCAAACTTGCACCCCTAACTAGTACATTTTTTAAGAAAAAGAAGAAATAATAATAAAATATATATTTTGATAAAAACATAAAGGTGGGCTAAAAGGCAGGGAAAAAATCTTATTTGGGTGTAGACTACAAAGCATGGCCCACATGAGGGTAGTTTTGGTCATTTTAGTGTGGAAATTAGTTCCTATATATTGTAGGAAAACATGGTGTGTCATCATATATAGCTGAAGAAAACAATAACAGAAAGAGGAGTGTGATTCAATAGGTGTATGCACTCTTAATTACAAGAATACCAAAGATAAGAAGACACTAAAAAAACGTAGTGATGTGTTTGTACAGCCAAGGCCAGAGGAGTAGGGCTTTTAGGCCATGTGATCTTCTATAACTGCCAATAGGAGGCCTGAAGAGCAGGTATATGAAAATGTTGTGTGTTTTTTATAATGCTTGGTAGATAGGGAGCAAAAAATCCATGCAAATAAATCAACATGTAATTGAGACATTTCTTTGTCCTAAATTAAATAAGAATTAGAGTGGATTCAGATGTGCAGCAAAATTGCAATTCTATCACATAGTCGCTTCACTCACCTCCCTCTCAATTTTTTGTTTCACCACCCTCTCTACCCTTTCTCTTACCTTGGGTAAACAAATATTCAATTTTTTTTGGTTGCCAAACATGCCCTAACCAAAGGCTGTATCAGAATTTTCTAAGAATCTATTGAGGGATTTGCTAGCGTCCATTGCAAAAGGCATTTCACAGATGGTCTGTCACACGGGATTTGCTAGCGTCCATCGCAAAAGGCATTTCGCAGACCATCTGCGAAATGCCATTTGTGATGCTCCATGGGACCAACAACTCGTGTCTATACATAATCATCCCACTAGATTTCGATTGTCTCCATGTTCCACCTGGGACACATTCTTAGACACACCCATTTTAGATTATATTCATCGGGTCCGTCAGACCATCAAAGTCCGTTAACAGTCCTAGTTGGAAATCATAAAGATGCCTACATCAGGGCAATTAGGCTTGCTTAGCTATGCTTTAAAAAAATCCTCGAAAATGTGTTTTTCCTTGAATTATTTGTCAGTCCACAAGTATAGCCTGTGTGTCAATTTTTTAAGGTTTTTGATGAATACTTGAAAAAAAATCTGTTGCCATACATCGGAAAATTCAATTTTCAAGTAAATCTGTTTTTTTGGCTGCCATCCCATTTGCGATTGAGATGAGAAAGGGCTTGGGGCTATGCCATCTCATTTGAGATTGGCAATGGAAATTTTTGTTGGGTAGCTAACCAATACGTCAAAAGCTTCAAAGCTGATGGAATTGGAACGCGTTAGGCTTGGCCCTTTATACATATCCCATTCCACGTTGAGTCCCACTTAGTTCCAAGGTTTTAAATTTCGACCGAAATCTGAAATTTCGGGTTTCAGTCACGACCGAAATCAAAATGCCGAAATCGAAATGTGTAATACTCGAAATGTTATTTTATTTCGATTGAAATTTCAAATTTTCGAAATTTCGCTTACTTCACCCAGAAATCTCAATTCTTGATAATTTTTTTTGAATGGTTTGATTCTTGATAATTATTTAATATTATCCTGAAATTTCAGCCGAATTTACTTCAGCCAAAATTCTGTAAGAGATAAAATAAGCGTTAAAAGATTTCGTCGGATTTCGGCCGAAATTTCAAAAATTCAGCTGGAATTTCGGTTTCGGTGAGGACCGAAATGCATTCCGAAACCGAAATTTAAAACCTTGCTTAGTTCCATAACTAGGCAGGCACCCCACTTAGGGCCGTAACATTCCACCACGCTTCTGCATCCGTGGTGGCCCACTCTAGCCTTTTTCCCAAGTAGCCCTTTCCACAGGTTACCTCTAGACTCGAACATGAGACATAGTGATTGCTCTAATATCAAATGTTAGGTGCCTAACCAATACATCAAAAATTCAAGAACGGGTGGAATGCAATAGGCTAAGACCTTTAAACTTATCCTATTCCAAGCTGAGTCCCACCTAGTCCTATGCCTATGCAGGCCCCCACCGTGACAAATTTAGATAGGTGACAATGGAGCTGCCTCATTTGCAAACTCCCAATGATGTCAGCTCCAACACCCCAATAGTGATTTGGGGATGAAAAATGATATTAAAGATAAGGGATTTGGTAGGCAATTTCACGAAATGCCATTTCGTGGCTTACTTTTACCGGGGAGAACAGCCACCTCAGATGGATTAAATGAATAAAATAAAATTTGCTAAAAAGTGTGCCTCTGTGACTGTTCTCTGCTGAAAAAGTGAGCTGGGAAATGGCTTTTCTGCAAAATTGCCTAGCAAATCCCCACATAGAACATCTCATTTCGAGGGCTGGGTAAGTCCTCCCATGTGCTAAATACGAGAGAAAAAAGAGTTCCTTGATATTAGCCACTGTACACATATAATTCTTCAAACATATGATTCAGCTACTCAAATTTAATTTGCAACAAGCTAATTGCTTAGTATAGTTGCTTGATATTAGCCTCCATTTTTTGCAACTTTTGAGAGTGAATATCTGCCATATGTAATATCATTGATGGTTAGGTAAGTTGACAATGAACCTTCCACCTCAAGCTTGAAGAAGAAAGCCATACCCAATTGATCTAAGGCTATACCCGGACCTTCAGTAGTTACACTCTCTAAAATTAGATTTTTAATTTGAGTTGGTATTTTAATGATTAAATTAACATGTTGGGTGTGAATACTCTCTCAATCATTGGGCTTCTCTTGTCTCTACTCTCAATTATCATGGGTGGAATTATCAAATTTTCAGTACCCTTAAAAATAGTAATATATATGCCTTGGTCCTTGAGAAGGTGCCAAGAGAATGTGTTAGTTTTCATTTCCAGTTTCCAAGGTACTAAGTCTCACACATAAAATCCTTTACCTTAGACCAGAGAGACGATGATGTGATGACGATGATGTCTCTCTCCAATAGTTGGAAGCCTTTGTCTTTTCCTACCGTTATTGTTCCACGTCATTGATTGTATCATGCATGTGAGTTTATCATGCATGCGAGTGTAACCGTGAACGTGGCTTACATGACCCACTCACAAGTCACAACTCACAAAGACCCTATCATTGTACAACTAATATAAAATGCACAGAATGATCCGGTGTGGCACGGCATACTTGTAAGACTAGTTATACCGAATATGTGGGCCCTACTTTACTTGATCTACACCATCCATGTGGTTGGGCCTACCATAATTATCCAATGTTTTAAAAGAAAAGTCAGCCGAAGAATCTTAACTATCAGATTAAATGCTTTTTTTTTGTAGTTAAAGCCAATCCCTAATATAATTTTGTATAATCCTGTTTAAACGTTCTTGATTTTATGCTTAGGATTGCAGGGCCATCATCTTTTTTGGGTCATTGAATATTCAAAGTATCAACGAGTGGACGGTTTAGATCGATCTAAGTTGGAGAGTCTGAGAGATATGCCACATCATATTACAATGAGGCTGGAGAGTCTAGCTCAAGGAGCAAAAATAAAAGTTAAATCTAATGAGATTGCTGACCAAATGATCCCAACCATCCGATCAATGGACTTGTTTAGGTATCTTGCCTATAAATTGTATTTACTATGTCAAGGCAAGCTATTCATAAAAAAAAGTAATGGTGGAGATGGCTCATTGTTTTATAAACATTAATTGGACGGTCCTGATGGACAGGATTTACACTCCTTGGAAGGTGGAGATGGTTTAGAGTTTAACAACGCAACTCCGCTTTATTTGCAAAAAGAGTCTTCGGGTTTGACAATTTGCAAATAGCTGTTACATTTGAGTGAATTTTGCAAATCTGCGCAAGCCATATTTTTGTGACCAAAATACCCATGGTAGATTTTTTTTACCCATAAAAATGCCAAAATATGCATATAAGTGAAAAGACAGAAATTACCTTATAAATAGACCAAAATAACCGTGACACTCAACTATATGTTTAGGGGTCCCACCAACTCAACCCAAACCGTGCATTAGGGTGGAGCCCACCATTTTACACGTCATGTTTTGATGGGTGGGGTTTAATGTTTTGATAGGGTGGCCCCCAGCAACTCAACCTGAACCCATGCATCTAGTGGGGCCTACTTTTTACCTCATGTTTTGATTGCGAAGGTCCCATGATATCCTCTTGAAAGTATGCATAGAGTGGGCCCATTATTTCACACCTCATGCTTTGATGGGAGCGTCACACATATTTTGATCTTTTCAGAAGGTATTTTTTATATTTTCACATAAATACGGACATTTTAGTCTCTTTACTAGTCAAAAAATTTACCACGGGTAATTTGGTGACAAATTTATGGCGTGACCTGATTTGCAAGATTCCATCAAATGTAATGACTCTATTTGCAAATTTTCAAACTAGAAGACTCTTTTTGCAAAGGAAAATGATATGGTGACCGAGGGTAAGACACATGTGAGAGCCAAACAATGAGAATCTGTCGCGTGCAAAAATAAATAAATCTAACTTTTGTTGATTTTTGTAAACCTAAGGGTTGGCATTGGTCACTTGTGATGATGTTTGGTGTCCTGCTCGTCTCTTTTGCAAATAAAGCAAAATAGAATACTTCTTTTGCAAAAAACACCTTTTTTTTATTTACATGTAAAGCGTTTCCTTTCTTCTTACTCTTTGCCTTTGTAACAATCTAGCCTTCATGGGGCTGTATTTGCAAAAAAATACTATTTTCAAAAAAGTACATTAAGTCGTCTTTGGAAGCCATTAATTATATTAGAGAAATTATATGATGCCCGACTGTGAGAATGTAAAGGGCGGAAGGAGGTAAAACCTGCCTTAGTTTTTGAACCAAGGAAAAGTCAAAACGGGGCTTTCTCTTGGATTTAAAATCACGGTCGGGCATCATATAATTTCTCATTATATTATTTCACGGTCGGGCATCATATAATTTCTCATTATATTATTTCGCTCATAAATTGAAAATAATTGTATTTAACAGCAAAAGCCTTAGTTAGTTTTACACATGTCCAAAGATGCTCTGTAATCTTCTGTGCCAAAATTTAAATTTTCTACAGGATAGAAGATACCTTTGATATTTTTAATTTTTATTGCAATAAAAATAGTAATCTTGCATGAAATAAAAATAGTAATCCTGCATGAAATCTGCAATTTGGCTGTATCTTGCTGGATTTTTCCTTACTTACATTTATAAATAAAACCCAACCTAACCTTTTCACAACTCAATCTAAGCTCTTTCTTCTCAACAGTAGAAACTAGAAAGAATGCTTACATTTTGTTCTCAAGCCCTTCTCATTTTTCAAGCTTTCTCAGGGTGATTTTTCATAGATACAATGCCATCTATAGATTAGAGTCCTCACCTCCATTGCCACCAAATTAAGTTTAAACACTTTGTATCTTTTGGTGTTTCCTTTTTCTCACTCTTCTTCAAGAAATGGTGGGAACTTTAATGATGTCTCCAATCTCTAGTTTACTGGTTTCAATCTTTGTCTCAGAGAAAAGTGAGATATTTCAGAGGAGTTTAGTTTAGGTCCACTTTCTTCCCTTTTAGCAATCTCTAACTAATTTTTATTTTCTTTCTCTTTTTTATACAACAGATTGAAATTCCATATAGAAAGTTGAATCAAAGCTATTCTATTTTTTTTTTTACTTATTTCTGAATCTTAGAGGGAACTGGGACTTTTCATACAGCATAGATTTTAGTTGATTTTCTTTTCAGCTCTGTCATTTCTATTTGAACAAATTCAACTTGGTTTTCTCTTTACTTCTTTTCTTGCCACAAAACATCAGAATTTTACAGAGAAAAATGGCTCCAAGCACAATGGCAGTAACAACTGAGAAACCCAACAATTTCTCTGTTGTAGAGATCAACTGCCCTGCTTCACTAGCAATTCCTGAGAAAGAAAAATCCAAAAACCCCAAGCAATTCACTTGGGTTCTTTTCCTCAGAGCCCACAGAGCTATTGTTTGCCTTTACTGGTTAGCCATAACCATCTGGGGTCTGGTTCCTGCGATTACGAAACGCCTCATTTTTTTCAAAAAAAGAGAAGAACTCAAAAAGAGGGGAAGGCTGTTGAGGTTTATCCGAGCTTCTCTTATTGTTTCAATGGCTGTGCTCTTCCTAGAAACCATTGCCCATTTCAAAGGCTGGAATTTGCGTCTGATCCAACCGTTGGAGGTTCAAAGTCTTGTGCATTGGGTGTTTCTGTTTTGGCTGTCTTTCAGATCTAATTACATTGCTCCTCTGATTCAAGCACTTTCGAAATTCTGTGTTTTCCTGTTTATGATCCAATCATTGGATCGGATAATTCTATGTTTTGGATGTTTTTGGATTAAGTATAAGAAATTAAGGCCAGAAGTAGAAGAAGGCATCTACAGCACTGAGGAGTCTTCAGGTTTTCCAATGGTTCTTGTTCAGATTCCAATGTGCAATGAGAGAGAGGTAACAAATCCGGTCCATTTCCTCTAAACTTTGCTTGAATATTATATCTCTTCTTTTTTGCTTTCTGTTTATGGGTTGATGTCTGTCTGCCCTTTTTCAAGATTCAAGGTTTATTGATTTGTAAAGAAAACCAGATAAACTGTGATAACTAGTGATGAACTCATATCTGAAAATTAGGAAAAAGTTATTTCTAACATGGGATTTGCCAGGGGCAATCTCAACAACATTTCGTGGACCCGCTGTTGGATAAGAGAGCAACCACATAGGCTCACTTTTCAACAGATTTTGTCTTATTCATTTGATTCATCCTATGTGGCTGCTCTCTCATGCAACAGCTAGTACGCAAAATGCCTTCTGCGATGATCCTTAGCAAATCCCTTCTAACATAGTTTTCCTTTTTTGTTTGTTACTTTATCTGCTAATTTGAGTTCCCTATTCTAGTAGAGATAATATAATTACAAGGGGTTTAATGATTCGCAAATAACTTATGCACTTTATCTTTTAATCATATACTGTTAACATATCAAGCCTACAATTATTCCATGTCTTTACATTTAAACGTCCTTGGTTGTAAACGTGTTCCGGTTATATTGCTTGCTATACAGTTATTTTTGTTACTGAAATTGTTCTTATGGAGATGATTACATGGCATTAGGTATATGCGCAATCGATCTCCGCAGTTTGTCAGTTAGATTGGCCAAGGGAGAGACTGCTAATTCAGGTTCTAGATGATTCAGATGAAGAAAATATACAGCTGCTAATTAAAAATGAAGTTTCCTTATGGAGTCAAAAAGGGGTGAACATACTCTATAGGCATCGGTTCATCCGGACTGGCTACAAAGCCGGCAATCTTAAGTCTGCCATGGCTTGTGACTATGTCAAGGACTACGAATTCGTTGCCATCTTCGATGCAGACTTCCAGCCCAATCCTGACTTCCTAAAGCGAACTATACCACATTTTAAGGTATCCCAAAATTCACTTTTCGTAAATTAGTCTTATCGTGAACCATCTCCTAAAGAAATTATTACCATTTGCTGTTACAGGGAAATCCCGAACTAGGTCTCGTCCAGGCTCGCTGGTCTTTCGTGAACAAAGACGAGAATTTGCTCACAAGGCTCCAGAACATCAATCTATGTTTCCATTTTGAGGTGGAGCAGCAAGTTAATGGTGTATTTCTGAATTTCTTTGGATTCAATGGGACTGCAGGAGTATGGAGAATCAAAGCTCTCGAGGATTCCGGAGGTTGGGTCGAAAGAACAACTGTCGAGGATATGGATATTGCCGTCCGTGCACATTTGAATGGATGGAAATTCATCTTTCTCAATGATGTCAAGGTAAGTTAACTCAGCAGTGAAACTAGAAATACTGTTATACAACGCTAGTTGTGCTTATTCCTGTCATACCACTCTAGTTGTGCTTATTCATGTGACTGGATCAGGTCCTTTGTGAACTTCCAGAATCTTATGAAGCATACAAGAAACAACAACATCGTTGGCATTCTGGCCCAATGCAACTATTTCGCTTGTGCCTTCCCGATATCCTAACTTCGAAGGTATTCGAAGTTTTATTTCTCTTAATTTAGAATTCTAAACTTTCAGCATGGTTTTGACGGGGTGTTTAAATTGGTTTTATGTCTCTACAGATATCATTTTGGAAGAAGGCCAACTTGATTTTTCTGTTCTTCCTTCTAAGGAAATTGATACTCCCCTTCTACTCATTCACATTGTTCTGCATTATTCTTCCACTCACAATGTTCATCCCAGAGGTTGAATTACCGGTCTGGGTGATCTGTTACATACCAGTTTTTATGTCTCTACTGAACATCCTCCCAGCCCCAAAATCGTTTCCTTTCATAGTACCTTACCTACTGTTTGAGAACACGATGTCTGTAACAAAATTCAATGCTATGGTTTCGGGCCTTTTTCAGTTGGGGAGCGCTTATGAGTGGGTTGTGACAAAAAAGACGGGAAGGTTATCAGAACCTGATTTATTAGCAGCAGCTGAGACGGAATCAAAGGCTATGAACCAACCACAGCTACATAGACATGATTCTGAAACTGGTTTAGAAGTATTGAATAAATTAAGAGAACAAGAAGAAGTTCCATTTGTCAAGAAGAGTAATCGCCTATATAGGAAAGAGCTAGCACTTGCTTTTCTTCTTCTTACGGCGGCTGCGAGGAGTCTGTTATCAGCTCAGGGTGTCCATTTTTATTTCCTGTTGTTTCAAGGAGTGTCATTTCTTGTTATGGGACTAGATTTGATTGGGGAGCAGATGAACTGACATGAAATGATAGGATTGTTTTTGGTTTCATGTTTCTTGGTCTATAGACAATCGAGATCTAATGAGACTGTTAAAGCTATTTACTGAAGTGTTGGATTGACTTGTTGTCACAGCTTTTCATACTTGGGCTTGGCATCAAATTTCATCACAGTTAGGGACAATTATGTAGCTGAGCATAACAGACTGCTGTTGGATGCAAAGAAAAAATCAACATCCTCTCTCTCTCTCTCTCTCTCTCTCTCTCTCTCTCTCTCTCTCTCTCTCTCTCTCTCTCTCTCTCTATATCTATCTCTCTCTCTCTCTCTCTCTCTCTCTCTCTCTCTCTCTCTCTCTCTCTCTATATATATATATATATATATATATATATATACTGATAGGTAAAATCATATATTTGTATTCATTCATTTGAGTTAAATGAGAAAGAATCTGTTGTCCTTGATGCAGAACAAGATGTTTTAAGCTATATATGATTCCTGTGAGTATTTTTATCAGTCTTTGGAAAGGCATTCAAGATTTTGAGATGGATTTGCTCAAGGGACCCCCAGGAAAATAGGCTGAAGAGGATGTTTGTATTTTCTCAACTAGTTGCATACAGGCAATTTGCCCTGGAATTGGTGGCAGAGCTGTAACACCAGCCAAAAAAGTTCTTTAGAAGTTTTAACCCAAGTCTGATGTGTAATTAGGCGAACTCCAGAAACAAGTTGACATAAACCAAAATGGTTTTGCAAAAATAAAAGCCTACCCTTTACAGAAGGGAGCTGAACTGTACATATGAACTGTATTAAATACTCATTCATTGGCTATTAGAATTCCAAATGAACTGAACAAACCAATGTATATTAAAAAATGTTGTGGAAGCCTGGAATGTAAATGGTTTTTTTTTTTTGGTGGAGAGAGAGAGAGAGAGAGAGAGAGAGAGAGAGAGAGAGAGAGAGAGAGAGAGAGATTGCCAATCACTGATTTCTCAGCCATGGCCCATTGGGTCTGGATTAGTACTTATCACTGCAGTGGAACAACCCAAAAAATCAAACCATTTGGACATTCCTAACAATGAGTGGAGAAATCTTAGAATTGCACTTAGTGCCAGAAGCCCAAATAAAAGTACTTGAATCAAACTGGGTTTAATTTATCCTTGGATAGACTTGTTATCCTATGGCCATGCCACCTTTGCTCTTAGGTAAATATTATCAGAACAAAATTGTATATTTTTTGACGTTAAAAATAGACTGCGAAAAGTACATACAATTTACGGTTCACCTTCAATGAAAAAAATGCACTCATGTTTGGCTGCCATGAAAGTTTTTTCCATGGAATATTAGTTTACCAAGTGTTAGGATAGGAGCAATGAGGGTGGGAGACGAAGAGAATTGACAGGGCATGAGCATAGTTAGGAGAAATTGTCTTTTTCAAAAGAAAAAAAAACATGCCGTTTAAAACTCGTTTTAATGGCTTGCCGTTTAAAACTCTGTTTAAAACTTTTCCAGTAAAAAAATTCCATTTTTTTTAGGAAAATGCTTTAAACACATTTTTTGGCCAACTTCACAACTCTACCCCAACTATATTTTGTAAATTACAAAATTTTAAGGGAAATGATATCAACGCTGCAACGTTTTAATAAAATGCGCGAAAGCATCTTGTCGTTTAGTATTTGAAGGGCTGTCAGAAGGATATTCCAGTTCTCAAAAAGCTCTTACAAGCTCTTTAAATGCTAAACGGCAAGATGCTTCCCGCATTTTATTAAAACGTTGTAGTGCTGATATCATTTCCCAATTTTAAATGCATTTTTTTGTGTTTCCTTTTTTTGCCTACAATTTTTTGAACCAAGATCGTATTAAACTCGAATTTTTGCCTTCCCATTTTATTGCCAAATCACGTTTTGCTATGGGCATGAGTCAAGAGAGTGTGAGAAGGGGTTGAAAATAGGGAAAAGAAAGATTCTATTCAAAATAGAGTTCTATTTTCTGCCACTTCAACTTCTCACTCATGCCCTTTCAATTATGTCCCCCCTCACCACTCTTCCTACGGTCCTACCCCTTCTTTCAACACTTGTAAGCTAATATTCCATGAAAAAAAATCATGGTCGCCAAACATGGCCTATGATCATGGCCGTGTTTGGCAACCATGAAAAGAAACTCATGGTGGTTGGTAGGGGTGCAACTCGGGTTCAACCTGAAAAAAGGTTGGGTCGGGTCGGGTTTGGGTTGAGTTCGGGCCGGGTTCGGGTTGAGGGGTTAGGCAACCCGACCTGAGTGAAACCCGACATTTTTTATTTAAGTAAGCTTAAAAAAGTCGCGTGGGGTTAGGTTCGGGTTGGAAGAATAAGTTCCTCGGGTTGGGTTGGGTTGAACCTCATCATGTTGGAACTCGGGTCGGGTCGGGTTCGGATTGGAAAAATGGGTTCCTCGGGTCGGGTTGGGTTGGCCTCAACTCGACCCAACCCGAGTTTGTACCCCTTGTACTGGTTGGGCCTGTAGCTCAATTGTTGAGGCTTTGTATCTCAACCTTGAGGTGGTAGGTTCAATCCCAATTTACCTACCAAAAAAATAATAATTCATGGAATGTTTGTAAGGTGAGAGATGGCTGGTGAGGGAGAGATTTGAAAAGGTGATGAGTGAGGAGAGCTTACCATGGGGTTTGGGAAACAGAGGGAAAAAAATCGGTTTAAAATAGTAATTTAGTTTTCCATCTCCATCCTATTCTCTTTTTACTCACCACTCTAAATCTCCTCTCTTGGTCTAGGCACCCCTCTCTTCTATTTTAATCAATACCCCCATTTTGATGACACACCCCGACTTTTGATCCATACACCTTACAAGGAGAGAGAGAGATTCCACCTACTGTCCAATATTCCAAAGTTGAAAATTATTGTCTATATTTGCTTCCAAAGTTGAAAATTATTGTCTATATTTGCCAGCAGGGGCTGGGCTACATGTAGCGTAAGGGGGGCAGGGGCAGCTGCCCCCTTGAGTTGGGTAAAGGTCTTTTAAGAAGGGCATTTTTTGAACTAAACATATGCATGACTAGTTTGTCATGTTTTTTAGAAATCTCCTGTCAGTAGCCCTTTGTCCAAGAAGAAACCTTCGTTATTCGGTCAAAATTGAAACTATGCTACTCAATGGTTTTAAAAAGGTAGGTTTTTAAGGTCTTTAAAAACAGCTATGCTTTTTTTTTATAGTAGCACCAATGTAAAAAGGTTTATTATTGGTGTGCTGATTTTGATAACAGCACTCCACTTTTGCTAAATTCAACACACCTAGTTTTTTATAGTGACACCTTGTTATTCTATCCAATTTTGAAGAACTAATGTTTTTATGGTCAGTCAAGCTTGGTTCATTCTGATTGTAAGTCTTGTAGAATTTTAAGTCCTTTAGCAGTTTTGCAAGTTGTGATCGTGTGGAACATCCTTAAGGCTCTGTTTCTTTTAATGTAAAATGGACGTGAAAAAAAATTTATGCTCATTTTTAGAGTAAAAATGGGCATAAAACAAATTTTATTCTCATTTTAAGTGTAAAAATGCGTGTAAAATTTGTTTTTGCACCAATTTTATGTCAAGAGAAACGGAGCATTAAGTAAAAAATGAGCTTGAAACTTAAGATATTTAACATCTTCTACATGGAAACTGTAATTGAACTGCACAAATTTGATGAGTTGTTTGCCCCGCTTGGGGCAAATTCCTGGCTCCGCCCCTGTTTGCCAGTCACCATATCCCGCACAATACTCATTAGTTGCTGCTCATCTCATTTTCTTTTCCTTCCAATTTTTTTTCTCCAAATCTTCATTTCTTATTTCAGTTGAGGTTTGTCACTGGATTAGCAACTCTTTTATGTAGAGGGCTAAATTTTCTTTGAATGCGTGCATGAGCGAGTAATTTCATCTCATCTCAATGACGTTCAATATCTAAAATCGACCATACATTCAATATCTAAAATCGACCATAAAGGCTCGCACAACGATGCTTGAGTCACAGCCACCTCTTTGAGATACATCGGCTTTTATAAGTTCGTTCGTTGCACATCAACAAGCGGCAACTTCGTCGGCAATCATTAGCAGTCCGTAGCTGACATTCGAGGCAATGATCTGTTATGATCCATTGGTTTTTATAAGCTCTATTCGTGGAACATCAACAAAGAAATGTCTTCTTCGGCAATCAATATCAGTTCTCATCATCAGCAACATCGGTCACCATCATCAAAGGATCTTCATTGTCGACTTTCTACATTGTGCATTGAATTGACTGATTTTGATTACATTTGTAATATAGGGACTTCAGATTTTGAGGACATTTGTAACGTGGGAAATTCTATTGTAATCAAACGTATCGTCATTTTCCATCCACATACGTTTGAGGGGGCATGCTAAGATATGTTAGATCTCACCGTTGGATTGGATTGGTGGTAGATTAGGCAAGTAGATTAGAAGAGGTAACCTAGAGTGATTAGGAAAGTGGGTTAGATTAGGTATTTCTATCTTTCATCTCTTTCTACACGTACTCCCTATCTTTATATGTTTATCTTTTGAGTGTTCTACATAAACACTCGTTAGACACTGTAGATCCACTGCCCTGCTTCACCAGCAATTCCATAGAAAGAAAAATCTAAAAACCTCAAACAATTTACTTGGGTTCCCCTCAGAGCCAACAGAGCTATTGTTTGACTTTCCTGGTTGGCCACGGCTATCTGTGGTCTGGTTCCTGTGACCTTGAAACGCCTCATCTTCTTCTTCAGAAAAGAAAAGAAAAGAGAGAACCCAAAAAGAGGAGGATGCTGTTGAGGTTTATCCGAGCTTCTCTTATTGTTTCCATGGTTATCCTCTTACAAAAAACCATTGGCCATTTCAAAGGCTGGAATTTGCATCTGATTCAACCGTTGGAGGTTCAAAATCTTGTGCATTGGATGTTTCTATTTTGATAATCTTTCAGAGCTGATTACATTGCTCCCTTGATTCAAGCACTTTCGAAATTCTGTATTTTCCTGTGCATAGTCCAATCGTTGGATAGGATAATTCTATGTTTTGGGTATTTCTGGATTAAGTATAAGAAGTTAAGGCCAGAAGTAGAAGAAGGCGTCTATAGCACAGGGGATTCTTCAGGTTTTCCAATGGTTCTTGTTCAGATTCCAATGTGCAATGAGAGAGAGGTAATAGATCCAGTCCATTCCCTTCAAACTTTGCTTGAATGTCTCTCCTTTTTTTGCTTTCTGCTTATGGGTTGGTGTCTGTCTGCCCTTTTTCAAGATTGGAGCCTTATTGATTTGTAAAGAAAACCAGATGAGCTGTGATATCTACTGATGAAACAGTGATTTCTTGTTCTATTTTGAGAATTTAACATGAAAATTTTATTCATAGACAGCAACGCTTACAAAGGCAGACAAGGTCTCCCCCACCATAAAACACAGAAACATCCAAAACCAAAAAAGTACCTAGATACATGATGCAGGTGAAATTAGCAGTAAACTCCTCTCAAAAGTCCTTAAGTTTGTCCAAATTTCCAACAAGTGAAAGTTGCAAGACTGTTGTTTTGTCTTTGAAAATTTCTGGAAACAAGCACATAAAAATGGTCAAGAATCACTTTCATCTTGGACTGAACTAGTCCATGGCCATAATTTCTGAAGCTACAGTAACATACAATTATCCTTACTCTTTCACAAGACTTTAATCGAGCATCATGCATGCATGAGAAAAGCCATTGATAAGTAGTCATACCCTCGCTTCATTCAATTCCAACTGTATCACTCAAACCCCTTGCTTTCAATTGCAATTAAAGTGCATGGAAACCTTGGGCATAAGTAGTAATTGCTAATGGATAAGTCATCATCCAACTCAAGTAATCAAACAACATGCACATAAGGAAACAGAGCAAATATACTGGTAGGGGTCCACCTAACCCCAGCTTACCGATAAAAAAAAAGAGCTACAGAGCTGAACTTATGCTTGAAAAGAGGTCTCGGTTGAGATGCATGTAGTAAAGTGTTGGTTAGAACTACGGTTTAATCAAGTGAAGACATTGAAAATGAGCTAGGTGAGCTTGAAGGTGAATTCTACTTCCCAATTCAAAAGGAAAAATTCACAGATTCTATTCAAAGTTCAAACTAGCTTGCCCATGAATCCAACTAATAAAGGCCACGGATCAAACGGTTTAAATGCCAGGCGTAAATTGTTGTCTGTCTTCAATTGAGAAAAGCCATTCCAAGTAAAATTTAATTAGAGCTCCCTATTCTAGTAAGAAATAATATAATCACAAGGGGTTTAATGCTTTAAAAATCACTTGTGCTCTGGATCATCTAATCATATACTGTAACATATCAAGCCTATAATCATTCCAAGTTTTCACATTTCAATGTCTTGGATGTTTGTGTTCATGCTGTATTGCTTGTTATGCTGTCATTGTTGTTGCTGAAATGGATATGATTACATGGCATTTAGGTATATGCACAATCGATCTCAGCTGTCTGTCAGTTAGATTGGCCAAGGGAGAAACTGCTAATTCAGGTCGTAGATGATTCAGACGATGAAAATATACAGGTACTAATTAAAACTGAGGTTTCCTCTTGGGGTCAAAAAGGGGTGAACATACTCTATAGGCATCGGCTCATCAGGACTGGCTACAAAGCAGGCAATCTTAAGTCTGCCATGGCTTGTGACTATGTGAAGGACTAAGAATTCGTTGCCATATTCGATGCAGACTTCCAGCCCAATCCCAACTTCCTAAAACAAACTATACCATTTTTTAAGGTATCCCAAAATTCTTTCCTCGTAAATTAGTCTTATCATGAACCATCTCTTAAAGATATTACCATTTGCTGTTGCAGGGCAATCCCGAACTGGGTCTTGTCCAGGCCCGCTGGTCTTTCGTGAACAAAGACGAGAATTTGCTCACAAGGCTCCAGAACATCAATCTATGTTTCCATTTTGAGGTGGAGCAGCAAGTTAATGGTGTATTTCTGAATTTCTTTGGATTCAATGGGACTGCAGGCATATGGCGAATTAAAGCTCTCGAGGATTCTGGACGTTGGGTTGAGAGAACAACTGTTGAGGATATGGATATTGCTGTCCGTGCACATTTGAATGGATGGAAATTCATCTTTCTCAATGATGTCAAGGTAAGCTTACTCAGCAGTGAAACTATAAGTCTTGTTATACAACTATAGTTGTGCTTAATCCTGTGATTGGATCAGGTCCGTTGTGAACTTCCAGAATCTTATGAAGCATACAAGAAACAACAACACCGTTGGCATTCCGGGCCAATGCAACTCTTCCGCTTGTGCCTTCCTGATGTCTTAAAATCGAAGGTATTTGAAGCTTCATTTCTCTTAATTTAGAATTTAGAGCTTTCCAAGTTGTTTTGATGAGGTGCTTAAATTGGTTTTCTGTCTCCACATGGAAGAAGGCCAACTTGATTTTTCTGTTTTTTCTTCTAAGGAAATTGATACTCCCCTTCTATTCATTCACATTGTTCTGCATTATCCTTCCACTGACAATGTTCATCCCGGAGGCTAAATTACCAGTCTGGGTGATGAGTTACATACCGGTTTTTATGTCTCTACTGAACATCCTCCTAGCCCAGAAATCGTTTCCTTTCGTAGTGCCTTATCTCATGTTTGAGAACACAATGTCTCTAACAAAATTCAATGCTATGGTTTCGGGCCTTTTTCAGTTGGGGAGTGCTTATGAGTGGGTTGTGACAAAGAAGGCGGGGAGGTCATTGGAACCTGATTTATTAGCAGTAGATGAGAAAGAATCAAAGGCTATAAACCAACCACAGGTACACAAACATTCTTCCAAATCTGATTTAGAAATATTGAACAAATTAAGGGAACAAGAAGAAGTTCCATTGGTCAAGAAGAGTAATCGCCTCCACAGGAAGGAGCTAGCACTTGCTTTTCTTCTTCTTACGGCAGTTGCGAGGAGTCTGTTATCAGCTCATGGTATCCATTTCTATGTCTTGTTGTTTCAAGGAGTGTCATTTCTTCTTTTAGGGCTAGAATTGATTGGGCAGTAGATAAGCTGGCATGAAATGATCGGATTTTTTTTCGTTTCATGTTTTGTGGTCTATAGACAACTAGTTTGGGACAAAGGCTTAGTTGAGTTGAGTTTTGTGGTCTATACACAATTGAGATCTAAGACTATAAAAGAGCTATTTACTGAAGTGTTGAATTGACTTGTAGTTACAGCTTTTCTTTCTTGGTCTTTTAGCATCAAATTTCATCACAGCTGGGGACAATTATGCAGATGAGCATATAACAGACTTCTGTTGGATGCAAAGGAGAAACCAACAATCTCTCTCTCTCTCTCTCTCTCTCTCTCTCTCTCTCTCTCTCTCTCTCTCTCTCTCTCTCTATATATATATATATATATATATATATATATATATATATATATATATATATATATATATATATATATATATATATGAGGAAAAGGTTGTGCGCTCAAACGCGCCAAGCTTAGGTGCGCTCAAGTGCACCAAACTCATGTGGGACCACTTTGTTAGGATGATCCAAAGCATTCATTTGAAAGGCCCTTACATAGATGGGGTATGTACCAAAAATTAGCTCCATAGGATCATCCTAACCCATCCATTTGTGGAGGTCAAAATGGACAAACTCTGTTTGTCCACAAATCTGCCCATTTTTTCCCTCCATTTTTGGAGGGGTTAGGATGATTCAATGGACCTGATTTTTGGTACACACCCTATCTATGATGGGGCCTTGAAAATGAATGGTTTGGATCAGCACAAAAATGTGGGACCCATGTGATTTGGCACTCGAGCATACAATCCTTTTCCTCTCTCTCTCTCTCTCTCTCTCTCTCTCTCTCTCTCTCTCTCTCTCTCTATATATATATATATATATATATATATATATATATATATATATATATAATATAGGGTGTGCCCAAAAAATCAGCTTCATAGGATTATCCTAACCCTTCAAACCGTGGAGGCAAAAAATGGACAAATTTTGTGAGGGTCTATACACGTCCATTTTACCTCCACAAATTGTAGGGTTGGGATGATCCTATGGAGCTGATTTTTTGTGGACACCCTATCTATGTGAGGACCAATCAAATGAATGATTTGGATCACCCAAACAATATGCCCTCTACTGCATTTTAAGCTAGTGTGTAGATAACTTATCTATACTAGTGTGTAGAAACCGTTTTCTCATATATATACTGAGAGGTAAATCATATATTTGTATTTATTCATTAGAGTTAAATGAGAAAGAATCTGTTCTTCCATAGTGGCAAACAAGATGTTTGAAGCTATAAGTTTCTTGTGAATAGTTTTAACAGTCTTTGGAAAGGGACTCAAGATTTTGAGATGGAATTTGGTCAAGTGCCCCAAGGAAAATAGGCTCTAGAGGATGGATGAATTTTGTATCTTTGGCCCTTTCAGAGGGAAAAAATTGTATCTTTGTTCTTTCTCAACAAGTTGCAGGGAGTCAATTATGCCAGAAATTGGTGGTAGAACTATTTAACAAGTGTGAAGTGTAATTAGGTGAACTGCAGAAACACCAGTTCACACAAACCAAATGGTTTTGCTAAAAGAAAGGCCACTATTTAGAGAAGGGAGCTGAACTGTACAAATGAGCTGTATTTTATGCCCTGTTCATTGGCAATTAGAATTCCAAATGAACTGTACAAACCATTTTACATTACAGAGAGGGTATGCAAGCCTGGAGCGAAATTGTTGGGGAGGGGGTCGGTCCTCGTAACACTCCATGTGTTATGCCCTGTTCATTGGCAATTAGAATTCCAAATGAACTGTACAAACCATTTTACATTACAGAGAGGGTATGCAAGCCTGGAGCGAAATTGTTGGGGAGGGGGTCGGTCCTCGTAACACTCCATGTGTGTCCTTCCAATGATGCCTGGTTCATAATTAGTTAAGCAGGATCACTTCGAGTGCACAAAACATGAGCATTACTAACCTAACAACTGTGCAATTTGCCTAAATCAAATTCAATCATTCTCGAGGAGTACTAGGTTAACTGATCTGAAGACAAACATATGGTCGATAATATTTCATTGCATAGAGATAGAGCTAAGAGAAAAACATGAGGTAAATGATGAAGGGCAAAAGCATGATAATATACAAGAATGGCAAGAAATAAATTCCTTCTTCTTGCTATTGGAATCCATTTTACCTATCAAATATACAGAAAAGACATATACATAAAAAAGGCAACAGATGCATCCTGTAAAGGGATTCATTTATACCACTAGGATATCCACTCCACAGACAGAAAAACGTTATATCATTACCTAACTGGTTCTTACAAGATCGGACCGATTTTGGACAACATGGTCTCACAATCAGACTGATGGAAAGAATTCGACGAAACTGAAAGGTAGGGAGTACAATTCTTCCTTTCCGATATCGATCTTAAACGAATGGAACCTATCCCACCAATGATAACCTCTATCTTTCCTTGTTGGGCTGTCTTTTTTAGGCAGGGTGCTGTCCAAAGAATGCTGCAAGGCCTGCACCAAACGCTTCTGAAGAGAATATATAAGGCTCCAACATTTGGTGCTGGAATCGAAGCAAAAAAGGCTCCAAATTTTCCTGGAATGGCCGAATGTATTGCAATTTAAACCAGGTTCTGAACACATGGCAAGATGCAAATCAGCTCAGATAGTCCCAATATTCTGCTTCATCAGATCACGCACATTAGATATCCTTGTAGTCAAATTGTAACTCAAAAGTATACAGCAATTAACAGTGTAGCTCATACATCTGACAGTGTATGACCAAGGACTCTGGACTCTTCTGGTATCCAATTCTTCTAGCTGAAAAACTCATTCTCCAGCCGTACAAAATCGGGGCAAAGTTACATATTCATGAGGAATTTCGTGGAAAGCCAATTTGCCGCTCACTTTTGCAGGATAGAACAGGCACCAATCTCACCTTTTAGCAGATTTTGTCTTATTCATTTAATTCATTCTAGGTGCTGTTCGCTCCTGCAAAAGTGAACCACGAGATTGCCTAGCTAATCCCATTGATAAATATAGGGAAATGATATCAGCACAACCATATTTTGATATTTTCACTAATGCATCTAATCTTTTAGCATTTAACGAGCTTTACAAAAGTTATTACAGATCCCAAAAAGCTCTCACAAAACCAATTAAAAAAGAAAAGACAAAGTGGGTCTGTGCAAATATTAAAACATGGGTGTGCTGATATATAGTGTATAATATGTCAGTCGTAACCATCCCCACCTAGGATAATGCAACGGTGATAAGTGAGGCCCACCTATTGTAAATCAGTGTGTACACATTATACAAAAAAGTGGTCAAATCTCGATCATGGACCATTATTGTTGTAGAAGAACTATCATGATCGGTATTTGGTTTTTATATTCTTATCTTTTTCATTTGAATCGAGACTTTATAATAATCGGGTTGTTTAATGTGTCATGTTGTGGTTGTTCATCTTGTTGTGTTCTTTAAAAGTTTAAGCCACAAAATAATATGACAAAGGATACAAAGACAAATTATTTTTGGATTGTTCCAAACTTCCATCATAATGTTGCCTTGTGTATCAAAGTAGGGGTAGAAGAAAAACATTTATCCCAGACAATTTATGAGGGAAATGATATGATTATGGCTCAATTAGAAGGATATCGTCGTAAAACAGATTTTTTATGTCAAATTTCGGAAATTCTGAAATTTCGGCCGAAATAAATGACCATTTCGGTTTTGTGTGGTTTCGGTGTCGGTCTCCACCGAAATCCGAAATTTCGGTCGAAATTTAAAACCATGATTTGTTTAGTCATTGATATGGAAGTAAAATGAAGTGTTCCTAATGTATTTGCCATAATATCAATCTAGAGGAATGATAGATGAAGGGGGCCCTTGCATAAAGAGCCCGAAAAGGGCCCTAGATTGGATCCACATCATTAAGTGCAATGGTATGGCCTCTTATCCCTTTTAAATAGGCTCCAATATTAGCACTACCATGTTTTGATAAATGCACTAACTCACCTTGTATTTTCCTTTTTAATTGGCCTCTGACTTTCTGAAAGCTTCTAGGGAATTGCAATAAAACTTTGACAGCTGGTTAAGAAAAGACAAAATGAGTGTGTGCAATTATCAAAATATGGTAGTGCATATATCCGTAGCCTTTAAATATTGCTATATTTATTTAGTGGGAAATCATATTTCCACCTACTTTCCCAGCATTTCCAAGTTCCAACCCTTTTTCCTGAAAATTAGCCATTTCCAGGAAGAAACAGAGAAAAGGCTCGGGAAATGCATCAAATTTTATTTAAAGACAAATAAAATGGGGGTAGAAATAAATTCCCTTATTTCCAATATTAACTATAGATGGGATGATAGATGCAAGGGCGCCCTTGCAAAAAGTGCCGGAAAAGGGCTCTTGATTGGATCCACATCATTAAGTGCAGCAGATTTAAATCCGTTGAGAAAGTAAAATCATTGGCACTTAATGACATGGATCCAATCAAGGGCCCTTTTCCCATTAAGTGTAGCAGATTTATATCCGTTGAGAAAGTAAAATCATTGACACTCAATGACAGGGATCCAATCAAGGGCCCTTAATGTTAGTGTATGACCAACTCCGTAGGATTATCCAAACCATGGACGGCTTGGATCATCCTATGTTGTGGACGGGCCTTAATGTTACTGTAGGACCACAGGATGATCCAAACCATTCATTTGATGGGCCAACCCTTTTGGGGGCACAACCCATTTACGTTATGGCCAATCAAATGGATGGCTCGGATCATACTACGGTCTGGACGGTACACTTCATTTTCAAAAATATGGGTGGGGCCTAAATTGGGCCTTAATGTTACTGTACGAACCACACCATAGGAGGATCCAAACCATGGACGGCTTGGATCATCCTATGTTGTGGACGGTACGCTTCAATTTGAAAAAATATCGGTGGGGCCTACGATTGGGCCTTAATGTTACTGTACGACCAACTCCATAGGATTATCCAAACCATGGATGGCTTGGATCGTCCTATGTTGTGGACGGGCCTTAATGTTACTTTACGACCAACTCCATAGGATGATCCGAGCCGTCCATTTGATGGGCCACAATGTAAATAGGTTGTGCCCCAAAAATCATTTCCATAGGATGATCACAACCCTACAATCTATAGAGTTTGCATAAGATGTAGTTTCTATATAGATCGGAGGGCTAGGATCAGCCTATGAAAATGATATTTTGGGACGCAACCTATTTACGTTTATGGCCCATCAAATGGACGGTTTGAATTATCCTATGGTGTGGCATGGGCGGGGCCTACGTTGTTCAAAGATGGGCCCACCATTCCACCAGCGGTTTCTGTTGGGCCCACCAACTGTTCCTGTTGTGTGTGTGGAGAGAGAGAGAGAGACCGGTCAAACGGTAGGAAAGTGACATATACTTAAATCCTAACGTTTAACGTTAGCCAGCCGTGGGGGAAGGAATATCAGCGCCCTACTTTTACCCTTTTTAAAATCTCTCAATTTCCTTTTGATCAACCCATATGAGAAAAGCAACACTATCAAACTTTATTCGTATACTGATGGAGATAATGACAGAGAGGAGAATTCTATCCCTTCCCAAACCCCCAAAAATCTCATGTTATCTGGTAGGGGGGTTTAATTAGAAATTATAGCCAATAGAATGACATTGGGAGTTTGGGACCAAAATATGTTGTCCCCCCACTCTACAATTATGAACAAGGAGACCCACTAGCTAGTGTATATTTAAATCAACCAAACCATATAATATGTGATCCTTCATGTAACACATCATCTCTTCTCGGTCCTCGAACTGGAAAGGGATGTCATTGACTCCATGAGCCCTAGATCCCCAACATTTCCACATGGGCACATAAATGACATTTAAAATCAAGGAAGTTTAACAGTGGTGACTTCCTATACAGCCAAAGAACTCTAGATTCTTTATTATTATTTTTTTATAGCACAATTAGGAAACCAAATGTTTACAAGATGGGTTATTCCTTTTTCTCACTCAGGCAAGAAAAGATATTCTAAAATTTCCCCTTTTTACACACAAAAAGATAACCTAAACCAACCCTATTCAATTTTTACTTAGCGGACCTTCAATTTATGATAATATTACCTCTAAATTAATCACAATTATATCATGGGCAGTGATAAAAATCGACTCCCTATGTGTCTATCTCTCTCCTCTTTCTCTCTCTAACCCAGAGGAGAGAGAAACACACATGGGGAGTCGATTTATCACTCCCCCTTATATCATTCCCCCATAAATTATTGAAAGAAAGAAAATTTTTTCCATCAGAAAGGTTTTTCTTCCAATCCAAGCAGGGCCTGAAGAAGTTAAGAACCCTAGATTTAGAAGATTGATTTATGTAATAATTAGTCAATTGAGAAATCATAATGATCTTTGAAAACATTAATGTCCATCTGGTATTTAGTCTAGTGGATCTTGCACATCATCCAGCCAAAGAGTAAAGCAAGAAATTATAAATCTACTGTCAAATATCTGTCTTTGAATGATCTGAACCGTTCATCTGATTTTACTCGCTCTGGCCCAAAAGAATACTCAGCAGTAACATTCAATAATGTGTACTGTTTTCGTTGAATTTGAACCGTTGCGTTGTTTGTTATCGTGGACTATCCATGATTGGGCCCACCATAGGAATCTTCCAAGTAATCTGACCGTACACTAAAAATTTAGCCCCACTTGTTTTAGTATCTGACACCTGCTCTCTTTTAAATTTCAAAAGCGACAAATGAGCTGTACGACACAATGAACCAAGTCAAACAAAGAGAGAAGGGTGTACACAACCAAAACAAGAGGGGTGTAAATATCAGCGACCCTGGAAAGTAAATAGTAAAGGCTAAAAAGTAGAAAGGAGAATGTTTCAGAGAAGCAGCAGCCTTTGGTTTACTCCCATGCCCAAATGAGTGCACTTACTGCCGCATGTCACGTGTAGTTATTACAACGTGGTAAGAGAAGAATGATGTGGGGCCAGTGGTGGGACCCACCCAACCCCGTGGCTTTCTTTTTCGTCGTCACGGAATCTCACGCTTCGGTAGGCAATAGAAAACACGCCCTTCCATGCAGTTTTTCCACGTGTCCAATGGGAGCTTGCCACGTGGAAAGCTTACCAGCTTCAAAGCAAAATGTGCTTCCTTTCAAAGGTGGTGAGATGTACACTGTGCAAAGGAATATACACAGTAAAAATGAAGAAAGAATGAAATTTGAGAGAGTTATAGCAAGTTGTTGGTTGGGGGCCCTGCTTAGACAAAAGATGTGATGTGTTTTGTGCTTAGAAAAAAGAGACCTGTGCTCATTTCACCTCCTCTATTTCTCTTTCACACCTATCTTCTTCTTCTGCTTCTTTACATGCCATCTCTCTGTTCACACCAGCTGGAAACAAAAACTTAAGACCCATAGTTTCTTCTTTTTTTTCTTCCTCTACTTTTACTTCTTAGGGAGAAGTAGATGGGGAATTGCCAGGCTGCGGATTCAGCGACTGTGGTGATACAACACCATGGAGGGAAAGTAGAGAGGTTGTATTGGCCGATTACCGCGAGAGAAGTGATGAGAAGTAACCCGGGTCATTACGTCGCGCTAGTTACTCTATGTCGACAGGAGGAAGAGAAGCGTGAGAACAACGGTATACGTTTCACGCGCGTGAAGCTTCTACGGCCCAAGGATATGCTTCTTCTGGGCCAAGTTTATCGGCTAGTAACCGCTCAAGGTCGGTTTGATCCTTCTTTTGTATTTGTTCTTCATGGGTATTGCTTTCTTGGATGTGTTCTTTCAAGTAAGGAGTTTTGTTTACTTACCTGTTTTTTGGGTTGTAGAGGTTATGAAAGGATTGTGGGCGAAGAAGTATGCGAGGATGAAGAAAAACCAGTCGGAATCGATCAAGAAGCGAGAGAGGGAGAGGGAGCCGAAAAGTTTAGAATCTGTAACAGAAGCAAAGTCTGAAATGGAGGTGAATCAGGTAAACCTCCTGTCTGAGTGTGTCAGAAAATTTGGTCTGGTTTAGTCCATGTAACTCTCTCAACACTTGGTAACCTAATGTTCCATGAAAAAAGAAATCTCATGGTCGCCAAACATGGCCTTCATGTTGACATATATTTGGGTCTGATATGCGAGGGAGAGTAAGAGGCTTAACTAGATTTAAGGCCCTGTTTGTTTTGGATTTTAAGAACCGATTGTCAGTCCAAAACTGATTGTTGGACTCAAAATTAAGGCCCTGTTTAATTTAGGTTAACCTATTGCGAGTCCATAACCTATTATTATTGGACTCAAAATTACGGTTAATTCTGAGTCCAATAATAGGTAATTTTGAGTCCAATAATAGGTTTTGGAGTCACAATTGGTGGTCATAATCTAAAACAAACAAGGTGTAAACGTAAATTTGAGCCCAACAATCAGTTTTGGACTCTGTAATCGGTTCTCAAAACCCAAAACAAACAGAGCCTAAATATCAGAGACTTGAGCATTGCAATGGATTGAAATCTGAATTCAGCAAAGGCTTTTCAAGTGACTGTTAACACCATTCATAACACACCTACTGTCAAACATTTCAGGAGGAAAACCAAGATAGGCATCAACCAAAGCCAAAACTGTCAGGTTCAAGATCATCACGACACTGGCGTCCCTCCTTACACAGTATTTCAGAGCTTGGAAGCTGATGAGAAAGGCTTTTGAGAATGATTATAACAGATGAACAGGCAGGTGAAGAGAGAGAGATTACTGCAATTGAAAAGGTTATCCTTTCTAAATTGTTCGAGCTTAGAAATAAATAAGACATCATGGAGGTGACTAGAATTCTCAGTGATTCCAAAGTACTGTCAAGGAGAAGTTCTGCATTTGAAGAGTTCACTGGAATAGAATCCTTGTATAGCAAAAAAAAAAAAAAATGTGTTTGATGTTGTAATCAACTACTGTTTTGGAATGAAATTAAATTCAGCTTTATGATATATATCAAACAGATGCAAACTGCACTTCAAATTGATTTTTCTGGTATGGGTTAGTTGTGTCAGTACATTACGGATAGATGAGTGGAAATTCAGACCATATAGAAACCAACTCTAAGACTGCCAACATTTTGTTTCACAATCAATTCATACATGAATAAACAATGCCAAGTTTTGTAAAATTTCATATACTTGTGAAGGTTTAGAAGGGAGTGGAATAGCAGCTTCTGATAATTTCCATGTATTATGTTCTCCTTTAAGGCCATGTTGGCAGCCATGAAATTTTGGAATATTGGTTTATCAAGTGGTGGAAGAGGGGCAAGGAGGGTGGGAGAGGGAGAGAATTGAGAGGGCATGAGTGAAGAGTGGGTGAGAATAGGATGCAAACAGGGAAAAGAAATATTATATTCAGAATAGAGTTTAAGTTTTCCTTATTTTTCAGCCACTTCGCATCAAATCCTGGCTCATGTCCTCTGAATTCTCGCCCTCGCCCACCCTCCTTACTCCTCTCTCCGGTGTTTAAAAACTCCTTGACTCAACAAGGAACTCGTTCGAGTCGACTCCTTTTCGCCTTGGCCGTATTCCGCGTGACACCACATCCGCATTCCGCGTTTTGCACCACAGAGTCAATAAACTCCATTGACTCTCCCGAGTTATGACTGCGTCGATCGCGTCAACCACATTCTTGGAGGCGTCCGCGCCGAGTCGACAAGGATTTTCTTTGGCCGCATTCCGCGTCACATCCGCGTTTTTAAACACTGCCTCTCTCAACACTTGGTAAACTAATATTCCATGAAAATAGAAATCATGGTTGCCAAACAACGCATAAGTGTCATTCTTCAACTCAGGTCAAAGAAACTTGGCTTTTAAAGTAAAGAGGCTGACAAGTCTTCCGAAAAAAATTAACACTCTGTAGGATATTCAAGGTAGATGATTTCAGCGGGAGATTTGCCTTCTCTGTGGTATATGTGGTTGCCTTCAACATGATCAAGAAACGCCACTAAAATTTTGAGGTATCCACCTCAAGCCAAAACAAAGAAATTCATAACTAATTTGGAGAGAGAGGGACGTTGGTCAGTAAGAAAAACGAAAAAAGAAATCTAGCTGTAATTTGGTTTGGAAATCTCAGTCAGTAAGGAAAAAAAATTTCCCCTGAAAAATGAGAACAAGATGATAATAGAGACGGAAGAGCGAGAAAGTGAGATGAAGTAGGTAACTTTCTCTTAAATTTCTGTCCATTCTCTATAGGTAAGTTCTTTCCTCTTTTCCTCCCGTCTTCAATGTTCTCTTTTTCTTGTTCTTTAACTCTCATCTTCAATGTTCTCTTCTTCTTGTTCTTCTTTTTCTCTATCATTCAAATTATTACAGGATCTGTTGGTTGAGAGCTCCCCTTTTGTCCATTTAAGGACAATGAAAAGTGTATAAGGGTTAGTGTACTTACCGTTAGAGCTTGTAACTTTCATTTCCATACCTACAAAATCTGCTTTGTTATTTTTAAGGGATTGGCATGGGGATTATCTCCTGGTCCAACACGGCAAAACATATAGTATTTTAATGCCAAACTTGCATATGGTGTGTTGGCCAAGTCTGGCAGATCCAATAGAAAACTAGACTGTCCATTTAGGACTATCTATGCAACAAGCAATCTGTTGTGCAGATGTCTTGTGTTCTGCTATTGACTCATCAGGACTAATGTGCGCAATGCACACCGGGTTGAGGTAGGGTTGTAAGGGTTAGCATACCGCTGTCATGGTTTCCAGGGCAGCGCTTCGGAAAGAAAATTTAATTTTCAATTTGCATTATAAGGGTATTTCGGTAATTCTTGACATAGTGGCGTTTATGTATAAACCGCATATTAGGGTTTCATGTGAAAGAATTTTCCTGGGCGTTTCTTGGTTGAGAGGAAAGGAAGAAAATAGAGTTTGTAACCACAATCGAAATAGTGAAACTCTCTTTTCCTGTGGACTTAAGCACACAGTCTTACCATGTAAATCTTATGTTTTCTTGCATTTTGTGATTGTATTTCTTACACCTTATCTTGTCATTGATTGCACATTGAGTTTGATCCTATTTTGAGAGATTAGCGATCTCTCGGTTATCAACAAAGTCCAACAGAAAACTATTGGTTAATTATTTGTAAACTAACTCACACTAATCCAGCTAGCTACCTTGGTGAAATTTAGATGAACTTATACAGAGAAGAGCTCAAACCTATTAATCGGAACAAAACTAGGTCCTAAGAAGTTCTTTGATGCTCATCCATGTTAGGTTGGACTTAGGGATGCTCATCCATGTTGCATAGTTTGGGTGCGAGTATCATTCTCACAAGGGTGAGGGATAGATGGGGATGGAAACCTATGCTATTTGGATACTTCAATATGACATGTTGCTTGTACCAGATGTGTACTGCATATGCATGAAGGATTGCCAACATACAGAAGGAACAAATTAATGCACTTATAGCACTTGTTTTTAGCAATTCCACCCCATAGTCTCTTTTTTGTGTTTTTAATAGAATGATTGAGATGCCTCTCTCTCTCTCTCTCTCTCTCTCTCTCTCTCACACACACACACACACACACACAACGGAAACCATAGGAAACCCCAAAAACCCCACAAGTCTCCATCTCCAGTCCTCCCCCTCCTACCATTCCTCTCCCTCTACAAATCCAGCCTGGAGCCCTGGTATCTCCAACTGGCTACTTTTTCCACACATGCTGATCCGAGAGAGAGAGAGAGAGAGAGAGAGAGAGAGAGAGAGAGAGAGAGAGAGAGAGAGAGAGAGAGAGAGTCGGACTATCTATTTGTCATAACAGCAACATGTTCTTTGGTTCCTTCTCTTGGATTTGTATTTAGTTTTTTTTGTAGAATGACTAACTATCTACTTTGCTTTATCCAACCCCCAACCCCCAACGCCCCTTGTTTCCTGTTCTTCTCCTTCAATTATCACCAACAAGATGATCCATGAGAATCTATTCCTGGTTAGCCTCGGATTGGCAGCTAAGGTCAACAATTAATATGCTGATATCTTCATGCCAGCGAAGATGACAAGAGCTCCCTACCTAATTTGACACAGCAAATAAACTGCTACAATTCAGTTGTTGCAGGCATAAATTCAAGCCCATCAGTACTATAATCTCTGTCCACCACCCCCAACTGTTACCCTAGGGACCATGGCAAGAATTTGACGCCCTTCCTGTATTCCTCTATTTTAATGTACAGGGAGACATGTCCCCTACATTTCTCGCATAATACCAGATGGGTTAAACTAGTTATTCTTCAGTAGATAACATTTCATGAAATTTACAACACCAGAAAAACCCAAAGTTTGAAAATTGATAATAGTGGAGTAACTAAAATTGCTTAAGAACATTGACAATAAGAACAAAAGAGGGCTTTCCAATTCAAAAAGATCTTCTAAACGCAACTCAGGTGGCACTGCAGGTGCCCTTCTTCCAGCGTCGAACTTAAGCCCTCAAAACTGAGAATGTTGATGTGTGAGAGGAAATGAGGTAAAAACCAGAGGATTTTATAGCAGAGAATGGGAAATTGAGGAAAAAGGATGTGATTCTCGATGTTGATGTAATAAGGGATGTGGTAGCATCAGCAATGAGGAAGGCAATGGGTCGACGAGGAATAAGGTGGAGACCTCGATGACCTTGAGTTCGATGTAGAGGGTTGCTGGTGTGTGGGACAGATAGAAGATGGGAGAGAGCAGGCCTCCCTGATGGACTTGAAGAGAGAGAGAGAGAGAGAGCATTCCCTTTAGTTCAAAAAAATCACCGAAAAAGAGACTGTAGGCGGATAAATAACATTTATATACAGACCGGGGGTGTCTCGACTGTATTCTGAATGTGGGTTTTCCACAATAGATTCCCCATACTATACCGGATACTAGGGTTGCAACTTGGGTCCAAAAAACCCTACCCACATCGACCCAATCTGAAAATAACATGGGTCGGGTTTAGAAATCATGGCTCTTGGGTAGGGTCGGGTTTCAATTTGGAAAACCCGACCTAATCTTGGGTAGGGCCGGGTTTAAAGGAAAAAAACCTGAAACCCGACCCGACTCGACTCATATGGGTGCACTGTGACTTTCTTAAATAGATCAGAAAAAGAAATGCATAGCAGCTGAATAGATCAGAAGAATTCATTGAGGCGTGCATGCCTAGTTAGCATACTTAAAAACATGTGGCATCAGAATAGATGAGAAGAATTCATTGAGGTGTATGCCTAGTTATCATAATTATGGATATAAATTTCCAAGGTATGCATGACATAACCAAATGTTTCTTTAACCAGGAAACAAATGTTGCCCAGCCACAAGAGTGTCACAATGCATCTACTCGAGTTATATTTCTGTCACAATTCATGTGCCTAACTAAAGTAGTTGCGCACTGCATTGCTCAACTTCACCCAAGTATTCATACCTTCTTTCCAAAAGATACACTGCCCTTTACTTGGATGAGCCAATAAACTGATGACACCTTCTAACAACTACACTTTGGACACTATTGACCTATAGAAAGCACTTTGGACACTATTGACCTATAGAAGTTTAGATAAATCCAAATCCAAGAGGTATCCAAACGAGGCATAAGTCATTTTTACTTGATATAGGGGTATTTCAATAATTTTCCATGATCTTGGGGTATTTTAGTCATTTTACCCTATATGAGGTTATTTTGATCATTTCTATGTCGTAAGGGTATTTTAGTCATTTTGCACGACTCGGGGGTATTTTGTCATTTTTATCTGGTATAGGGGTATTTCTAGTCATTGTACCTAATATGGGGTATTTTTTCAGTTTTATCTCATGATGGTATTTTTAGTCATTTTAGTCACTTTTTATGAGTCATGTGTCATTTTTACTTGATCTAGGGGTATTTTAGTAATTTTCCATGATATTAGGGTATTATAGTCATTTTACCCTGTATGAAGTTATTTTGATCATTTTTATGTCATAAGGGTATTTTAGTCATTTTGCAAGACTTGGGGGTATTTTGTCATTTTTACTTGGTATAGGGGTATTTCGGTCATTTTGCCTGACTCGGAGTTTTCTAGTCATTTTACCTAATACGATGTATTTTAATCAGTTTTTAATGTCATGTGGGTACTTAAGTCATGTACCACTTTTTTGGTATATTTGGTCATTTTAAGCCCTCACAGGTGAGATTTAGATTTATAAATAACCTCTCGCAGAAAGGATTTATAAATCCAAAAAATTACACTAGCATGAGGAATTTGTAAATCTTGTAGATTTCACTCAAATCCAAATCCAGATGTCATAAAGGCTTGCCAAACGCCGAATTTGGATTTAAAAATCCAAATTCACCTCCAAATCCAAATCCAAGAGGTATCCAAACGGGCCCTTATAGAAGTTTAGATAAAGAGGAATAAGATTATGCGGTCGAGGGCCCCAAACTGATAAATCCAATTCATAGTAACAACTAAGCAGATAAGTTGACCTGTGGCTTCATCACCATTGTTGTTAAGTAGTGACGGATTCAGATCAAGAACAACTTGGAATTTAAAGTAGGGATAATTACATTTACACCCCCTCCAGTTTCTGACACATCCACTTCCACCCCTATAGTTTAAAACGTGACAAATACACCCCTGTAGTTTCAATTTGTTTAAGGGTTTGCCCCCTCAACTGAAGGTTCATCCATAGATTAAAGGGTTAAGATGATCCGATGGAGCTGATTTTTTGGGCACACCCTATCTATATCAGGACCCATCAAATGAACGCTTTGGATCATCCAAATAATGTGGGCCTATACCCGAATCCAAACACTACCAAAAAATATCCAAATAATGTGGGCCCACATTGTTTGGATGATCCAAAGCGTTCATTTGATGGGTTCTGACATAGATAGGGTGTGCCCAAAAAATCAGCTCCATCAGATCATCCTAACCCTTCAATCTATGGACGAACCTTCAGCTGAGGGGGGCAAGCCTTAAACAAATTGAAACTACAGGGGTGTATCTGTCACGTTTTAAACTATAGGAGTGGAAGTGGATGTGTCAGAAACTAGAGGGGGTGTAAATGTAATTATCCCTTTAAAGTAAAGAAACAATACTCCAATTCTTCTGGCAGAAATCAGAACTCCAAAAATGACGAAAATACCCTTTTAATAAAAACCCCTATCCCATCTCTCCCACACACCCAAATCCCCTAACCCTAGCTTCCCCTCTCTCTCTTTTTCATCTTTGTAGGGCACAAAAGGCCAAAAAGAGATGCAGCACTCAGCAGAGGAAAGGGAGGCCTACGGGTACCGACGGCTCAGATTTCTCCTATCGAATGGTCGTCGATCCCAGTTACCCAATAAAAATCCCTACGCCATATTTTTTTCCTTCCCTATTTCTTTAATCTGTCTCTTTGAATATGCACTGAAACAAACAAACATAGGTGATATATTCTAGGGTTTTTTTCTTGATTCTAATCCTTTTCTTTTATAGGGTATACGAAAGTCGCTCAACAGAAATCTCGACTCAAAGCACTCATAGTCGTACAGGTACTCTTTTATCATTGCCTTGCTCTAATCTGAGATTCTTTTGGTGCAATTTTTGAACGTTCCCATGTCTTGTAGTGTTGTATTTTGAACCATCTTTGTGTGGTTTCTTTTTAAATTCTTAGTTTCTCATCTTTGTGGGGGTTTCATTTTGAATTCTTAGTTTGTTACAATGTGATAGAAACTTGAAACTAAGCCTATAATGAGATTGGCCTGAATTCTTTGATTGTAGGTTGTTAGTCAAGTGATAGAAGTACTATGGGCACTTCTAACTGGAGAAAAGGGTCTGGATAGGCTTGCTATTTTATCAATCACTGCCGGTTTTATTTCTGTCATTACTGGAGAACTAGGTTGTTGCCATTCAATCCCAATGTTTATCTTCTCGTTGAGTTTCCTTGTTTCGTAATTGTATTTCTGTTTTATTTTGTAAAATTTTGTTTGACATTAGTCATTTCTTATGTTTGAAGGTCGAAGGCGTAGCAATGCGAGCTTTTTGAGGCTTTACATTGTCGCATCATCTATTGCTGCGGTGCTTTCACTTGCACCCATTGCTAGACATGGTTTCTCATTGGAGGTAAGATAGATTGTATGTTTCTCTTATCTATATATATGTTCTCTTAATATATTGTGTTTGACAAAAGGATCACCTTGCGTATCTTTATTTCTAAGAAGAATTTAGCTTTGGTAGATCTTTGCTTTTTTGGATATATTTTGTTTAAAGAAGGTAATTGTATTCCACATATATAATACCATAAAGAAACAGAAATGGCAGTACATAATTGGAATGAGATGTCCTGTCCAAAGAATAATGAAGCAAAGAACACTTAACTTTACACAATAGGGTAACTATCTTTGATAATTAACACTGGGTGCAATATTCCTTCATTTGATAAGACATCTGCCTCGCCATTTGCAGAGTTGAGTGGAAGTACCTGGATTATCTAACGAGGCATATGGGATTTGTAAATAGATGGTGATCTTGGATTTAAAGATGCATTTCTTAAGCTTGGTTATCCATTCCAATTAATGGATCTTCGAAAGGCTTCTTTAAATCCTCCAGGGGGTTGAGACAAGGAGATCCGTTGTTTTCATTTCTGACCACTATCATAGCCAAATCTTTCAGTAGGATGCTTGACAAAGGTAGGAATTGTGGTCTCATTGAAGGCTTCAAAGTTGGTTTCCCAAAGATGGCAATTACGCGTCTGGACTCTAGAGTATGCTTGTGACATCCTTATTTTAGCATCACGGATGAGGATAAAATGTTGAATCTAAAAGCGATCATGCTATGTTATGAGCTCCTATCTGGACGAAGGCAATTTTCTTTTGAACACCAAGTTTTTTATTTTTATTTTTTGAAAATGAAATATACTGAGTTTTGTGGTGGAGATGCGGGGTATGGATCCCTGTACCTCTCGCATGCTAAAATATAGTAATTTTTTTTTTGAACGCCAAGTTGATGAGAATTAATTTATCTGATGACGAAAAAGATAGATTTGCGAAATTGTTGGGGTGCATTGTGGATCAGTTTCCTTATAAGAATTTGGGTCTTCTGCTGTGTGAGGGGAGACCAAAGAAGAGAATGTGGAAAAAGAGGAGAAATGACTCTCTTTGTGGAAAAAGAATCTTGTCTCACTTGGGGGGAACACAATGTTGGATAATCTTTCAATCTACTACTTTTTCATTGTTCAGATGTTGTATTGTGGTTATCAAACGAATAGAGCAGTTATAGAGAAACTTTTTGTGAGGAGATGGATTTGATTTTGGTAAAGTAAAGAGGGTGGATTTTTTACATGATCTGACTTGGGGCAATGTGTTTACAGTTACAACGACAAATCAAGCGATAAGGGCGTTGGAGCTGTTGAGAGAGAACAAAGATCTGGTTATTAGCGATGTACACATGCCAGATATGGATGGTTTTAAGCTTCTAGAGCTTGTGGGTCTTGAAATGGATCTACCTGTCATAAGTAAGTCGTGTAATGCTTGTGGGGTTTTCGATTATCTGTTTTCGATGGAATTTTTTATTATCTGTATATTAATTTTTTTTACGATTTAATGATTCCCATGTTTATAAATTCATCTAATTGAAAGAGAAAATGTAGAAAATGAACATTATGTATCTGTGCACAGATTATAAACAGATCAGTTTCAATTATAAGATTTCCTCATTTTCACTTCTTTCAGTCTAAGTTTGGTATAAAAATCTGATCTTTCTCCTTCTCTTCATCTTCTTCACAATTTGTTTACCGAACCCAACTGTATAGTTGTGTCAATTTGGTTCATTGGTACTATATTTTCAAGGCTGACGAATTGGTTGGCTTGTGAGAGGAGAGAGCTCATCTCTGGACAAAATCATAAAGAAGAAATACGGGATTTTCCCAAGGATGTGGATGTCTTCTGAAAATTACAGGAATAGTAGCCTTACAATGTGGAGGGATATCATGAAGCATAAGGATGATTTTTGTAAACGAATCATATATCGAGCTTATGAAGGGGACACAATTCAGTTCAGGAAAGATAGATGGTGCCAAGAAAAGTCTTTAATGGAAATGTTCCCACATCTGTTTGCATCCGTCTCTGACAAAGATGCTACTAGACAACATTCTTCTTATTGAGTTGATTGCAGGATCACTCGGAAGGTAAAGTTTCGCCAGCATTTCTTTGACTGGGAAATTGATAGGTTTGCCTCATTTTTGAACAATTTGGATGCTATTTTTCATCAAGAAAGAAGGTAAAGAGAAGGATTTCGGCATGGAACTCAAGGTGGGTGTTTACGGTCCAATCTTTCTATCATCATCTTGTGCCGATCTACTCGTATTCACTCATTAATAGTCTCTAGAGTATTCCAGTGCTGCCTAGAGTGAGTGCGTTCGATTGGACACCACTCAATAAGATTCTAATCCTAGACCATTTCCGGAATTGAAAGATTCTCGTCGTTCACCATTGCTCTTTATGTTTGAAGAACTGTTGTAAATTTCGTTTCGTTTCGTCCGAAATGGACGAAACGTTTCGGTTTCGGCCGAAAACCGGAATGAAACGACGAAAATTTCGTTTCGTTCCGGATTTTGGTCCATTCCGTAATTTATCGAAATTTGACGAAATTTACCTAAAATTTTTGTACGAAATTTACAACATTGGTTTGAAGGTAGGAGAGTCAGTGGATCATCTCTTTATCCACTGCAGGCTTTCTAGAGAAGTTTAGAGCCACATCATTATCAAATTTGGCATATCGTGGGACTTCTCACATCATCTCGTTGAGGTTTTTGGGAGTTGGAGATTCACCTCTTGGCCAAAGAAAAGCTCTTTTGGGGGATGGTTTTCTTGACAACTATTTGGTCGATTAGGAAAGAAAGAAGTGGCCACATTTTTTACAAATAGAACTAGAGGAGCCTATCCCGTTTTTCAGAAGGTTAGCTCGATGCCGACATGCTGGACGAGAATCCTCGTGTTACAAAAATGAGTCTTATCATGCTTTCATGTGCTTTTGGAAGGAGCTTTGTTTTAGTGCTCAGAAGACTTGCTTTAGCTCCTGAAGCTGGAAAGTTGAAATTGATTTTTGACGTATCAAGCTTAGGAAATTCGAGTCCTGCTGGAGTGGGGGGAACTCTAAGAGATGACGTTGGAGTTATCAGTTGGGCCTTCTCTGGGGAAATTGTCATAAAATATTCCAACGAGACAGAATTTCCAGCAGTTTTGCATGGTCGTCAGCTCGTGGATTGCTGCAGTGATATTAATCGTCTAATAGAAGGAGATTCCGTGAATGAAATTCTGTGGTTGGAATCAAAGTTTTTCTCGATTTAAATGTAAGTAATTCGGTGGTTGGAATCAAGGTTTTAAATTTCAGTTTCGGAATGCGTTTCGGTCCTCACCGAAACCGAAATTTCAGACTGAAATTTTGAAATTTCAGACTGAAATTTTGAAATTTCAGACTGAAAATTTGAAATTTCAGACGAAATTTATCGAAATCGAATTAGGTAATATTTTGTCCTGTACCAGATTTCGACTAAATTTCGGTAATTTCGGCTGAAATTTCAGGATAATATTAAATAATAAAGAAAATCCAGATTTTTTTAGTGATAGTCCTTAAATTTCGACCGAAATTTCGGGGAAAATGTCGGAATTTTGTAACGTTTTGACTTTACGCAATTTCGGTTTCGGTCTCGACCAAAACCCGAAATTTCGGATTTCCGTCGAAATTTAAAACCTTGGTTGGAATCAAAGTTTTTCTCACACTCAAGGATTTAAATGTAAGTTTCGGTGTCAGTTTCGGGCTTTCGGCCACCACGAAGGAAATTTCGGCTGAAATCATGTAAAACATTTATAATTTTTTTTTAAAAAAAAATTTCCAATGAAATGTATAAAATTTCAGTGGAAATTTCGGCGATTTTGTATCCTCACATCACTCCTAGACAACATATTTGTGATATAATTCACTCTACGACAATATGAGAGAAAGACACTGAATGCAATGGAGAAAGAGCTATTTCAGTGGTATGAAGGGGGAATAGTATCAAGGGGGACAAGAAGGCAAAAACAGGGGATAAGAAGTCAAAAATGGGGTGGTGGCCTGGGGATTTGGTATGCTCATCCTGTGATTACCACAACTTCAAATGGCGGAATCGGTGTCGATGGTGTTATCAGGACAAAAAGAAAATTGCTCCCCCAATTGCTTCGGCTCCCATCATCTATCAGCCACAAAAGTCTGCGTTTGGTGGCCTGACTCAGGGGTGATCTCGACAACTGTTGAGGAAGGGATCCCGTCATTATCTATTTCGGGTAAGGAAGTGGAAGTGTGAATTGATATCCTAAAAGCGTGTCTGGGTGGTAGGAAAAAGGATATAAACGGGAGTTTAGACGATCTTTGGCATTGGGCTAAAAGATTCTGGGACATTCCTTCCCTTACATATCCCTGTGCCCTAGCAAAGAATGAAGTTCTTTTTATGTTCGAATCAGTGGATCTGGCTGCCAAGATTCTGGCTAAGGGAGTTGAGGCGTGTGGGAATCAGCTGTTCTATCTTTCTGCCTGGAATCGGGACTTTGTTCAGGGTGCAGAAGAAATTTGGGTTAATTTTTACAGAATCCCGCTGCATGTATGGGCCACTTCAACGGTTGAAGCTTTAGGAAACATCTTTGGTCTGGTCTTGGAAGTGAAGATGGAAAGAAGCCATAACCAATGTATGAGTTTTGTTTCGGCTAAAATCCTCGCTCCTAGATGGAAGTTATCCCGTCCTTTTGTTCATCTCCGGATATCGGGTGATTGCTTTACCATAGGAATTGAAGCTCATAAATCCCAACATGTAGAAAGTAACGGGTCCCAATCATGCTCAGATCCACTCAGCATTGATTCCCGCGGGAAAACAAACCTAAATCTGAGGTGTCCATTGAATTCGTTGGCTCTGGTTCGAATGGACTCTCTTGGGGGTCGAAAGCTCGATTGTGCTAGACCACCAACGACTCTTGTTAATAGTCAACTGTTGACTAACTAGAGGAATCATGGCGGGAAGATGGTTAAACTTTTGGAGCCCACTTATTTGAATTCAAAATTCAAACCTCACCAACCAAAAAAAAAAGGAAAAGAGAAGGGTGTACTTCCCAAGAATCCCCTAGTCCTGAATCCTCTAGTGACCGATGGAAATGACTAGGGATCTAAAAGGAATGACTTGTTTGCATCGAAAGGAGTATTTGGGCATGTGGGTCCATGTCTCGATCAAGGATCTAAGCAAAATAGATTAGTTAAACCCAAGGAGCCTGTTGGAATGCACCCGAAATCAAATAAGTTCTTGGGCATCCTTAAAAATGGGATATCTGAACCGCGCACTACTGGAACGATCTTCAAGGTTCGAAAGTCTAATACTTGCTCTCTGTGGAAGGGAAAAGTTGGACTGGAACTATCAAGGGAACAACTTGGGAGGAGTTCCCCTGAAAAAGCATCCAAAAGCAAACTGGAATACATTACAAAGCCACCTTCAGGAAGTTTTCCGAAGGATAAAATGGTTGAGTGGGTTTCAAAAAATCATGATTTTCCCCAATCTATTTCCAGGGCATGCGTAGCCTTTGGATGATCGATAGAAAAGTCTTTGGGGTTCCTCTAGTTTTCGCTCCCATGGAAGCTGGTTGGATTGGAGGGGTTGCAGGAATAAAAGATAAAGAATTAAAAGGAAGGAATGACGGACACTTGGAGGGCATCTTTATCGTAGGGAGTGGGGGCATGGGTGAAAAGGTGTCCTTGAATACAGCAAGACTGCTTCATACGATATTCGATTGAAAAGCACCTAAAGCGTGGTTTTTTCAATGCATTATTGTAATCGGAAATATAGAGGTGGCGCTTTTTTCGAAAGTGGCGCTAATCATCAACAGATATCTTAAAATATTAAAGGTGTCAGTGGAATCGATGTAGATGATTAGAGATCTGCCAGGAACAATATCTGGTCTCATAAATATTTTGCTATTTGAGTGTAGAAATCCTTGTCTTACTATCTATGTGTCATTAGAAGTCGAAGAGGGAGATTGGATACCTGTCTGGAATGATCAATTGTATTTGGCCTCATAAATGTCGTACTATCGAAGTATGGAAATCTTCTTCCACACGCTATCGTGGGAGGTGTGGGGATCTATTATTGGTCATCGTAGGCGGTTGTGCTTTAAAAAAAAGTGTTTTTGGGATTATTCAGGAGATTTGAAAGAGTGTAGCTGTCGACCTTTCGTTGTCTCCCTGAAAAGCTTGAAAATGGAACGGAAGAACGATAAATCCTCCCTCCCATCCTCTTCCTTGGACAGTCCGACCATTAGCCGGAAAAGGAAGCGATCCATGGACCTTTTGGAAATGGAGGAGGCCTTCGGCAAGATGAAGACCATGATTTACAATCAGGATAGGGCCTCTAGGTTTTCGCCGACCCCAGGGAAATTATTAAAGATTTCCTCAAGAGGCAATGGACGCTCTTTAAGGAGGAGGCTAACCGGAAACCAGAGGTTTTTTTCAGTCCAAATGGGACCTACATTGTAAAGGCAACTCATACGCCTATGTACAAACACCCTTTCTTCTGCAAATCTTTGCAACTCATACGCCTATGTACAAACACCCTTTCTTCTGCAAATCTTTGGTTGATGAGAGGAGCCTAAGGCGGCTTCGATGGTAGTCAGACAAGGCGGTGGGGATACAAAACCTTGAAGACATGATCGCTGCAGAAAAGGCCTATGAAGGTATGGAAACAAAGCCCGAGGATCTCTCTGTCCTCCTATCAGATGAAGAAGTCTTTGGTTTTAAGATTGATAATCTCTTGAGGGAATTGGAAAAGTGTTCATCTTGAAGGGGCGTCTGTCTGGACTTGTTGATGAGAAGTTTTTTGAGAAGTATTAGGAGTAGTTTGTCTTCAAAATCTTCGCAGGAAGATCGCAAGGGTTTTTGGTATGGGAGTTTTCAATATCTTCGCTGGAAGATAGCAAAGGTTTTTGGTAGTTTTACCCGGAGTAATGAAAAGTTTCTGAAAAATGATGATGAATGACCTTCTAAGAAGGTGGCAGTAATTGGGGTTTTTTTTTTTTTGGTTTGGAATGGCTGATGTATAGGGGACAACAAAGGAGGAATAGTTTTTTGGTTTTTTCGATTTTTTCTGTTTTTGGCCCGGGAGTTATTTCCTTGGTCCACATACTCTGTAATACATAGGAGGACTCCTGTCTGGTCCCTTTTTCATGTAATCTTCGTATGAATCTTAATATATCTATGTCAATTTTCAAAAAAAATGAGAGAGACACCGGAAGAGACTGACACAAGTCCAAATTTTTGTTGACAATGTTCGCCAAGCTCCACAAACTTGGGGATTGCCTCTTCATCCACGAACACTCGCAAACCAGGCATTTTCACTTGTGAACACTCTCAAACCAGTTAAATAGAGCCTTAACTTCTGCTTCATTGAGTTAGTTCTATTGATAAGACCTGAGAAAACACAAATAATGTCACCCATGTGATTCCTAAAAAGCTCGCAAATCCCCATCGGGTCAGTTTTGCAAGGGAAACGCCGTAAATTTGTCTTGATGGCATTTCGCAGAGGTGTTCTCGACTTGACCAACTTATTTCTCTTCCACACTATCCCCTACGATCTTTCCCAATTGTTTTGGAGGTCTTGAATAGTGTACCCCATGAATTCCTTTCTTCCGACTGCCCTTGTGAAGATGGTATTTCTCACCTCGAAAGAATCCTCCCTCCTTTATTTTGGTTCTTGGGACTTTTGTGGAACAAAAAACTTCCTGGGAGATTGGTGGGAAAAAAAACTCCCTGGAAGTATCCCGGTAAACCATGTTTGGTTGACCGGACTATGGTGGGAAAAAAAATCCCGGTAAAATAAAAATCCCATGCTTTGTTTGGTTGCTTAAACTGTTGGGAAGAAAAAAGTTCTTTTGGTTATTTTGGTTCCTCGGATTTCGTGCGGGATTATTTTGGTTTTGGGATTTTTTTTCCAGCTTTGGGTTTCGTGCGGGGTTATTTTGGTTTGTGGGATTCTTTTTTGCCCACTATATAACTAGCAACCAAACGTGGGTTTCCTGCGGAAATTCCACAAAAGTCCCAAGAACCAAAAAAATTCTGGCATCCAAACGGAGCATTAGATGCACGATTGTCGAAAATTCTCTTATTCCTCCCATGCTAAAGAACCCAAATTACTACGAATTGAATTCGCATCTACAAGAAACTTCCCTTCTCGTCAATTTGTCAACACCACCACCCCTCCAAAAGACCCTTGAAAGATGAATCTATGGTCCAATTATTACCAAACAACTTGAAAACATGACTCCAAACCAATCTAGCAATAGAATAGTGAGAAAAATATAATTTGATATATCTGCAACTTTCAAGGCCATCACACACCTATTAGCCAATTGAAACCTTTTTTTTTTTTTTTTGAAGAGGCAAGCAGGAAAATATATATATAAAAAGGGAAGACCAAGGAAGTCACCAAGGAGAATACAACAAAGAAAAGAAAGGTACAAGCGCCTCAAGGAGGCATAAAATCGAAAAACTCCAAAACATCCTTAACAACACCCTCCCGAGCGAAAGCATCAGCCTCTCCATTCGCAGATCTTCGCACATGATAAAAACAATAGAAGAACCACAAACAATATCATTGATCTCATCAAACAATATCAGCCAATTGAAACCTTTTGCGCTTGAGGATGTTTTGGCTTGTTGGTTTTTTGGTGAGCTACCTTCCAACTAAAACTTTGGACCTTGGGTGGGACGGGAGATCGCCATATTTCGTAACTCAAAGATCTTTGTATTTTCATCCAAACAAAAGAAGGCCCCCTCACACACCATCCCCACTAAAACAATGAGATAAAAACTGATCTAGGGCTCAAATCCTTCTATCCGACATGGTAGTGGATAGAAAGACCTCTTCAAGCATTCCAAAAGGGTATACAAGTTCATTATATCTTCTTCCTTGAAGTTACGGCTACAAAACCCAACTCTATAACACCCTGGCCTTCAATCTCTCAAAACAATCCATGATATGGATCTCCTTTAACTCTCACTAACATATAAATACTCTGATACGCATGGAACAAACCACATATCTTCCCAACAACTAATGCTTAACCTTGCCCTACCCTAAAGCTAATAAAAGACTTAATGACTCATTGACTACACAAACCGACAAGCATGCCCTTAAACCTTTAACACTAGCTAAATCTCTCCCTTCCTACCCTTCAATCTCTCAAAACAATCCATGATATGGATCTCCTTAACTCTAACTAACCTAGAAATACTCTGATACGCATGGAACAAACCACACATCTTCCCAAAGCCTAATCCCATAACCTTACCCTACCCTAAACCTAATGAAAAACTTAACAACTCATTGACTACACAAACCGACAACCATGCCCTCGAACCTTTACCACTAGCTAAATCTCTCCCCTCCTACCCTTCCCTCTCCATGTTTTCCCATGATTATTGATCTCCATAGGACATTCCTTTCCTCTCCAACTCTCCAAATCTGTTTTCCTAATAGAGCACTATTTCTATTTTGGATATTTCCAATACCAAGACCCCTTCCAATTTAGGTCTATACACATTCTCCATTTTTATCAACTGCTTCAACCTTTTACCTTCTCTCTTACTTCCATAGGAATTTACAATAAGGACATAAAAGACACTTTACATTTGGGGGTATGATCACTCTTATAAATGTGGTGCTTTCCAACCTCCCCACTGGTCATGAATGCGAAGATCATTGGAGCTACACTTTGTATGCGTAATCATCTCCTCATTGAATCGAGTAGCTGATGTCACAAACGAGTGTCTATGTAGCTGGAGGGCTATTCCTTCACACCAGTTAGGAAGATGTTTCTATGGAACCGTAATGTCAAGCATGTTCCTTGGTGAAACTTCGCAAAAAACAGACCTTTGAAATGCGTCTTTTACTATGTGACTGTGGATACAAGAAGATCGAATGCATTGCCATGTTATTAGCACAACAAACACCATAAGGTTTCTTAACAGTGTAAGTGTGCATTCTGGCAATAACAAGTTAGTGATTCGACTTGAGACTCTCCGATGGAACAGAGTTGAGGTGGGACAAGCATCACTGAGCGGTATGCAGACTTAAAAATAGGGGCTTGGGATGACATAAATAGAGGACCCTTAACTTGGCATGTAAGGGAAGTGATGGCTGGTAAGTGGGTCGCAAGAATCGTGAGGATATATTTTCTATGAATCTTATGGCAAAGTGGAACACATCTTTAGGCTGAGTGATGGTGGAGATAGTGGTCTTGCCTATGGTTGGTTTGGAGGGAGGTCTTCAACTTGTTCTCCAAGAGTAGTGTTTCAAAATGCGGATGTGGATCAAAATGGAGCCAAAGCAAATCCTAGTCGACTTGGGATGATGCAGTGGAGTACTCCGTTGATGGAGCTGATACTCGGTTGACACGATCATAACTCAGTTGTGTCAAAGGAGTTTTGATCTACTTTGTAAGGCAAAATGCGGACTCGGACAAAAATGCGACTGAGGTAAAAGGGAGTCGACTCGGGGGAGCCCATGGTGACACGGGGGATTTTATAAGTATGACCAGGAGATCTTTTTCAGAACGAGTAGCAATGACCATGCGTCTGGCTTGACATGTGATGTGCCAACTGTTAGGTGGTGCATTTTTTTGCCACCTTTTAGGGTGATGGAAAATAGGAGTTCCTAGGTGGTTAGCTGCTTTGACCAGTGGGACGGGTTTTAACATAAGCACTAAAAGTTGCTAGACTTTATAGAGAAGATGTTAATGTTTCTATTGCTGCAAGAGTTCTTAGAGCTAGTGTCTATTGTGGACAGTGGTCTTAGGATGAATTAGTGGATTCTGACTATGGGTTGTTCTTTGCGAGTTCTTTTTTGTTTTGATTCTTGATAGGCCCAGTAAGCCTCTTCCTCTATAGCTAGCCCGAGAGTGCTAGATTTCATTTGGATAACAATGAGGAACAATATTCTCACTAAAGACAAGCTGCATCGTCAAGGCCTCCGATTCCCGATCAGTGTCTGTTCTGCGATTTGGTCGAGGGATGCCTTTCACCTTCTTCTGATTCTCTTTACAGTGGATTTGGAGGCAATTTGCCACTCTTATGGTCAGAGAGGCTACACTCATTGATACCGGAAGATGGCATTTTTGGAGATTCATTTGGGGTTACAGAGTGGGTCATATCTCTTCTGGTCACCATCATGTGTGGAATGTGGATGGAAGGAAACTCAAAAAGGGTCTGCTGCAGTCTAATGAAATTTATTGCTGCCAAAATCTGCTTCGAAATGAGTGGAAAAACTTTCTCTTCCTAGACTAATAACAATGCAGATTTTCTATTTCTGTGCCAATAGACTGAGAGATTATAAATTTTCAAAAAAGATGATAGAAGTAAACTCTAAAATGGCAGATATATCCTAAGAATTCAAAGTAATCTTGTTGTTTTAGGGGAGTTACTATGCGTTTTCCAGTCATTTTTTGCCCAAAAGGAGAGGGTTGTCAAAAAATATTAATTGGCTTGAATTACCAAATTCATTTGTTGGATACAATTTTACAATAAGTGATATGTAGTGGTTTTTTGTCAGTGCTCATCGTCAATAAGTTTCTTAAAGGTCTACTTGAGTCCTGGGCTGTGATTGGAACCAATTAAGGTGGCCATGCATCAGACTTCTGTGCTCTATTTTGTTATCACTAGCACATCTAACAATACATTTATCATTTTCAAAGAATAATTTGTTTTCAACATCACATAACTGGCTAATACAAGTTATATACATAAAGAGAACTTACTGTGAAGACCTTGAAAGCCATATGCATTATCATAGGATTTTTTTTCGAAATAATTCTATTTATTCTTGATTAGGCATTCCATGATCAAGACAGCTCGGTGCTGAAAAAACTTGAACTAGCTGAAGTGGGTCGTGTTCTACTCAGTGAGTTCCAAGTTCATGATATTTATACATACCATCTATAATATCAATATGTACTCAGCTATATTTATGCTCACCTTACTTTGCTTCTTCCAGGATTGCCAGTGCAAATATTTGCTATTATTACGACAGTTACACTCATACAAAACATGTCTCCAAAGAGAGCTTCTTGAAAGGTTTGTAAACTCACAGCAATGTCCTGTGTCCAGCTGCAGAAAAATTAATATTCACCCCATTTTGTGCTCCTACTGCATCTTCTGATTGAAAAATTAACCAGCTAGTTTGAACAACATTGAGCGGAAACTAAAAATATTTAATTTATGCTTTCTCCATGCATTATTATCCCATTTTGCTCGTTCTCATCGGTAGAGCAATGACAAAGGTGCTTGATCTGGGCTGCAAATTTCATGAACTTTTGCCATTAGGTTATGAATGAAAACAAGAGTACCCTGATTAGTGTGGCAAGGCTGCAAATTTACCTGCTTCCTATTACCAAATTTTGCTTAGAGTAGCCTTCTTTTTATATTGGAGGCTTTCGTTTCATGTCGCTGAATTGTTTGGTCTCGATCAAGCTTAGACTATAGTCTCTTAAGAATATGATATGGTTTAATCTAAGTTTGGGAGCAATTCCCCCCAGTTTTACAAGTTTTCTATTATTTAAAATAGAACAGGTAACCCGAAATTGATGTAAATTTTCAAACATGGTACTGTGAATATCAGTAGCCTACTGTTATCATAAATGACTGAATTATTTTTGCAATACAGCCATCTCTTATTTTGTTATCTGTTCTCACTGTGCAGGTAACACTTCTGAGAAATGCAGATACATTACTTCCGGTTTGATTTATTGATTCTTAAACTCAGAACCTGTCAATCATTGGGGAATGAAGCCTTCGATTTAGTTGACTGGGTCCAAGAATCTGGCTTTACTAATTCCATACATAAGATGGTGACTGCAGGTCTCAGAAGTAGTTAGGATTCCAGCCTGTTTAAAAATCTTCTATTCATGACAAGGTTGCTTATGAAAACTGAAGGCAGGCCACTGCTTTCAGTTCTACAGGTACTCTGATTCTGCCAAGAATTCTAGAACCCTCCATTCCATTTGTCTAGTGCTGTTAACCAAGGGGTTTTTGCTTGCTTAAAAGTTATTGATGCTGAGGGCATTAGTTATGATTCTAGAAAACAGTTCTCACCATTGCGTTTTGTTTCTCCTTATTGGTGTTTGGTCCTCTAGAATTTGGAACCAGAGAGTTTCTGTAATAATATTTTTTGATATGATTTGTTTGTCAGGCCGGTTTTGATTTCTTCCGGCTTCTGGTTTAGTCAATGAAAGCTTCCTAGAAAATAATAAGATGAGAACAATGCATGAAAGGATCCTTGAACGACCATAGGGTCTTCTGAAAATCATTACGAAGCACTACTAAAAGATGTTCAATTTTTCCATAGAAATGTGTTCACTCAAGAAAGGTTCCCGAAGATGTTGGGCCTTCATTGCTTTTCAATAGACTGTTGACAGAATCCGTCACATTTTCATTCTAAATAACATATGCATTTTATACCGAGGTATACCTTTCTCTCAATCATATATTTAGTATTCCATGTGCATTTATTCTATGAAGCTATTTATATATGCGTGGTAGTAGTGTTTTAGATTCAAGAACCCTTAAAAGATTTTTTTTAAAGGACCATCCATATTAAGTTGACTGTATTTCATGCTGTAATTTTAATGAAAATGGACCAAAAGCAAAATGTAGTAATGAAATATAAGGACCGTTACAAAAAAAAATTTTTTAGTGAGGGTTGTCTGCTGGGGAATATACTCCTAGATAGAATTCAATGGGGAATATAATCGAACACTGGTAAACAATAGACTTATGAAGCAAGAGGATTACCAACCATTTGAATATAAGAATAATCAATGAGAAGAATATTTACTAATGAGGGAGGTTAAACGATGGTATTGAATAATCTGGTTAGTTGCCTCCTTGAAGAAAGACTGGATGAAAGGGTAATAGCAGTATAAGAAAATACACTAGGGGGGAGGGGCTTGGACTGCATAATGTTAGGTAGCTTACTGATACGCCAAAAGCTCTAGAGCTTGTGGAATGTGTTAGGCAAGGTAAACCTGTCCTATACCAGGTTGGGTCCCAACCAGTCCCATACCTAGGTAGGTCCCCACTTAGGACTGTAACACATAATCACAGTGCAGATGCTAGTGCCATTGATTCAGGGAATTTTTGAAGTCATATAAAATCATTAGAAAAATGTTGTTTTTTAAAAATATCATAAAAGTGTTGGGGGGCTTTGAAAATCTTGGAGATATTTGTTACTTGGGTGCACTCCCCCCTTGTGGTCAGTATTTCCATTGCTTCATTTTGGGCAAGTCTTTTATTGATTGGCCACCTGCCAACATATCCAAGTCTGTGTTCGTTGTTTTAAGATTGTGCACAGCATGCCTAGATTTTCCGCTGGGTCGATCGCAGCTCCTTGATGAAGCAATTTCTGTGAGGCTTTTTTCGAGTTTCTAATGTAACTATGGAAGTTACTCAATGTACCTAAATATTTTAAAGAACTCCTTCAGTGTTCCAGTAAAGGGAAACTAAGGGATTAACCCCTCATTCACATTCGTTGGGTGGATAAGAACTATGCCAATAAAAGCAGGGGTCCGCTTTCATGTCGATCAGTTTGCTCCCATTACCCCCACCACCCACATTTGTCTCCAGCAAATTATCAAGGTAAAGCCTGAAATCTTAAGTCTTGATTGGGCTATTTATATTTTGCTATGATTTAGCTGGGCCTTTGAATTTACAACTAAAACACTTGCCGACATGTGTCGACACTGACATGCATATTGATGCTCCCACATACCCACCTACATTTTGTACCGTGTCAAGTGAAAAACTATTTATTTTTGAATATGGTGTCTACTTCATCCTTTTTCATTAACTCTTCTTTTAACTCTTCATTAAGATATTTATTGTATTATGTTGGTCTCTCTTTCTTGCTGCATACTGGAGACTAAAGAGAAACTATATTAGATTGATGAATGCACTGTTATTTGATTATCTCATGTTTGTTTTATACTTATAGTTGCTTAACCTAAAGGTTTATTAATTTTTTAAATGAATTCCGTATTTATCTTATTGCAAAATATGAGTAGTAATCAGTAATTTTATATGTATGTGCGTGTTTGGGTATGTCCCTATTTCTAGTTTTTTAGGGGTTGTTGTGTTGGATACCTCGCATCTGTGTTGCAACTCGACACATGAATCCATATGCACCGATGATAGATTTCTTGTTATCTTAGTCTTATGGTTTTTGTAAGCTTACTGAAATTCAGGAAAAAAAAAAACCAAATTTGAAAATTTTGCTTTTTCTTAGACTTTTTTTTTTTTTTTTTTTTCAGTTAGAGCAAAGGCACCTAAAACCCTAGTAATAAGTGGGGCATATAATGAGGTTATCTTTTGGAGGCTCTTTGGCAGTTTGGCTTAGTTACCGGGAAATTCTATTTTACCAATGGATAGCTATAAGAGCAATTTTAGTTCATCAACCTTGGAACAGATAGTCATGTGATAAAGTAGGTAAACTCGTTTTAGAAATCTCTGGTGAGATTGCACCAGAACATCCAGCTTTGGGCAAATTTAATTTAATTATGTTTTTACCTGAATATAAATTTTCTCACAATAAATCCTACTTTTGGCAAAACTAATGCATCCTCTTAGCTATGATAGGAATCTTGCCTTCAATTTATCCAATTTTGTACTTTTTTTTTCTTCTCATGCATTTTATTTTATGGCCAAAGTATTTCATATGCTAATGTAGCCGAGCTAAAGGTGCTTATGGAAATCTTGAACATCCTATCAACAACTCAAGAAAACATGTTTCATGTGGAAGGTGACTCATTTGTCGTCATTTCTTGGGCCCTTAACAAATCTATTGGGCCGTGGAGATTCACTAACCTGATCGCGCGCATCCGAGACATCAAAAAACAAGAAAATTTTGATTTTTTTTCATATGTGATGTTCTGCGATTGATATCGCTGACGAGCTGGCTAAAGTTGGAGCTGATTGTGATGATCTTATGTTTCTGATTTTTATCCTGTTTTTCTTTTAGCTTTTTTCTTTTGCTTTGTGAGGGCCATCTCGGCTCTTGCTGTATCTTTCCTTTATGGACACTTGGTCTTCATCTTAATATATTTATCATTTTAAAAAATATATGCTACAAAAAAATATGTTTTACTTATATTCCTGCCCTTCACAAGGGCACCTTATCCAATCCAATGAATTTAGATGGAAACATATAGAACCTTATGATAATTATCATGGGAATGATTTTGTACATGAAGTTTCACAAACTGATTGGTTGTGGTATGGATAGACTGTTGGGCTTCTTGTCTTGGGGGTTTGGAATGTGTGATCCAAACCTTCCAAAATCTTTCCTAGGTTTAGGTTTTGATTATATCCCAACCACTTGTGGTAGTGGAAAGTGGATACTATGTCAGTTAGGCTTGGTCTTACTAGGCATCAGTAGAGATGCCAAGTTTATATTTACAATAAGGGCAGTGATAAATCGACTCCCCTAATGGATAAATCGACTCCCCATGTGTCTACCTCTCTCCTCTTTCTCTCTCTAACCTAGAGGAGAGGGAGAGAGAAAGACACATGGGGAGTCGATTTATCACTCCCCTTACAATAATCATTAGTAGGACTATAATTACCATCTATTAACAATTGTAATTACGCATGATCATTAGAACTATTAAATAGGAAAAATATGGTGTTGCTAGGGTGCATCACTCAGCCTAAGCCAATGAAATGATTATGGACTGACTATCTATTATCCTTTCACACTAGCTATTGCTTTTCCAATTGCTTTATGCACTGAGATCAGCTTTATTTTTTTATCTTGAATTCCTTCGTATTAAAGCTGTTAATGTCGACCTTTAGCAGTTTACATCAAAAAACCTCAAGTAGAGTTCTTTTTTTCTTTTTTGAATGATAGAGAATTTTATTAGGAAAGAAAGGGTAAAAGCCTCAAGTAGAGTTATTTGTACCATTTTATATGAGGTCCTTCCTGATTCAGTAGATGACCCCTACACTTGCATTTTTTAAAAGCAAACCAATGGCCTGACTTGCTAGACCTATGTACCTAGATGTCTTGTCCAGTGGGCTGTGTTATTACTTCACTTTACAAATTTCTACTCTTAGCATCTTAGGGAACTCTACTAACAGCTCACCGAGATTGAATCAACATAGGCCAGTCACTCAAATTTGTAATGTAAGGATCTTCATAGCCTGAACAAAAGCTTTCATTTCAATGGGGGAAGGTGATGGTTTCCATTTTCAGAGTAAAAATGTGAAAACAAGGACTGTTTCTCTTTTAGTTGGAAGATGAAAATGCTTACACCTATGCTTGTTGTGAACCACATTTTCTTCGTAAAGATTCTACTGTGTACTTTAGAGGTCCTCTTAACATACTTGTCATTTTTTCCTGTTCTAAGTCATCTTGAAAGTTTCCTCTTGGGAGGAGGTTCTATTTGGGAGGGACCTATTATCCATTTTCTTACCAGCATATGAAGACTTAGTGATAGAAAAATACAAGGCAGATAGATGCTGTTATTTTAAGGGCAGGATCTTCATTCCCCAACCTTGGAATCTGTCTATGATCTCCTGTTTGATTACCCCCTAGCTGACAAATTTTCATAGTTGCCCTTCAACTTTTACACATTTTCCTAGCTTAATGTGTTTGTTACCTCTACACATTTTGTAGGTTAATGTGTTTGTTAATTTTATGACAGGATCAAAGTGAATAATAATAATAATAATAATAATAATGGGTTTCATGAGGATATGGTGATTCCTGATGATTGAACAAAGACCTTCAGTCTCCACTTCATCCACAAATGGAGGTGGGCAGTGGGCACTACCACAAAGCAAAAAGGGAGAACGGCGCGTCGTTCGCACACTATCCGATGGAGTTCCCATTGCCTTTTTTTAATGGCATCCGAAGAGGAGAACTGTGAGTTGGAAAGCCTCAGATGGGGTCACCACAGAGATTCATGTATAAAAAATGGAGGTTGATTTCCAACTCATTCATAGGCCCGAGTCAAGTTGGCTCAATGGCTTCCTAGTCTACTCAGCGAGCTGTCTTTTAACAACTGGGGATAGAACAAAAGGTAGCTACAAGCCTACAACCACATAGAAGATCAGTGAATGGGCGAGTCAGGTGACTCGGGCACTGCCCACAAGATCAAATGATTTTGAGTAGATTTTCTAAAACAGGCACACAGTGCCCCACGTACTCGAGAGAGCAGTTCTGTCTTGCATTCAGCATAAAAAACACCATCCATCTCCAAAAATTCTGAATCATTCTGACTTTTGACTCTATTATTTAGGGCCTACAACAGCCCCAAGAGCATGTTTTTACAATCAAAAGGCAAACTTGAAAGCTGAGAGATCGTATTTGTGATGGCCACCCCTTAAAGCTGAAATTCTCCAAGGAAAGAGATTTGATAAAGAGGAAGATTCTGCCTCCCCTTTTCTTTTCATTGGGAGGGGAAAAGGGTCCTTGGCTTTTGGGCATATTCATAGGATTCCTCACTTTGTAGAGCATTCAAAGGAGAGGGATGAGACTCTATAAAGGATAAGGGAAGTGAGGGTCTGCCATTTGAATTTCCAGCTTAAAATAAAAGTAGCCGTTGGGTCAGTTGCTGATCTGGGGTCCACGTGGATGGCCTTTTTTTGTTGCACGTGTTGACTCTTTATCATATACAAACCCCTTCTCTTTATATATATCTACCCTCCATCGCGACGAAGTTAGTCGCACAAAAACAAGTTCACTTTTTGGTGGCTTACATCAGCCGTGATGCTCAGAGCATCTCTTCTTTCATGGCTTTATGGTTCATCATGTTAAAACATCTTTTTTCTCTTTGATGGGTACTTTATTATTGAGATTTCTGTAATCACTTTTGCATCTTGTGATCTTTTTATCTTTGATGGACAGTTTATCATATGTCTATAAGGGCGCTGATATCCACCCACCGCGGAGGCTATTTCCCCCCTCGACGGCTAAACGTTAGACTTAACGTATCTGGCGCGTTTCCCAACCTTTGACCGGTCTCTCTCTCCCTCACTCTCTCTCTCTCACCAACAGGAACAGTTGGTGGGCCCAACAGGAGCCGTGCCCTTCCCATACTTTTCAAAATGAACACCACACCATAGGATGATCCAAACCGTCCATTAGATGAGCTACACTGTAAAATCGTAAATAGGTTTCGTCCCAAGAAATAATTTCCATAGGCTGATCCTAGCCCTCTGATCTAAATAAAAATTACATATTATGCAACCTCTATAGATTGGAGGGTTGCGATCATCCTATAGAAATGATTTTTGGGGCACAACCTATTTACATTGTGGCCCATCAAATGCATGGTTTGGATCATCCTATGGAGTTGGTCGTACAGTAATATTACGGCCCAATCGTAGGCCCCACCCATATTTTTCAAAATGAAGTGTATGGTCCACACCATAGGATGATCCAACCCGTCCATGGTTTGGATCATCCTATAATGTGGTTTGTACAATAACATTAAGGCCCAATTGTAGGCCCCACCCATATTTTTGAAAATGAAGTGTATGGTCCAGACCATAGGATGATCCAAAGCATCCATTTGATGGGCCACAATGTAAATAGGTTGCGCCCCAAAATATCATTTGCATAGGATGATCACAACCCTCCAATCTATAGAGTCCATAATAAGCAGTTTCTCTTTATATCAGAGGGTTAGGATCATCATATGGAAATGATTTTTTGGGACACAACCTACTTGCGATGTGGCCTATCAAACGGACGGCTTGGATCATCCTATGGTGTGGGCCATAGTTCATTTTGAAAAAACTGGAGAGAGAGAGAGAGAGAGAGAGAGAGAGAGAGAGAGAGAGAGAGAGAGAGAGAGAGTAGTCCCCAGCTTTTATAAATACCAATTTATTTTGTAAATTCTGAGTCGTACGGTTGGCCACAACGTAGAATGATCCAAACCGTGCATTTGATGGGCCCAATGTAAATAGGTTGTGCCCCAAAATATCATTTACATAGGATGATCCTAACCCTTCGATCTAAAGAGAAACTGCATATTACCTCTATAGATTGGAGGGTTGGGATCATCCTATGAAAATGATATTTTAGGGCGCAACCTATTTACATTGTGGCTCATCAAATGGATGGTTTGGATCATCCTAAGGTGAGGGTCGTTAAGTAACATTAAGGCCCAACTGTAGGCCCCATCATTGGAAATGATAGTTTGGGATGCAACCTTTGTCGCTCGTCAAATGGACGGTTTGGATCATCCTATGGTGTTGCGTTAATTTTAAAAAGTATGGGTAGGGTTCAAAAGATGGGCCCACCAACGGTTCCTGTTCCAAAAGATGGGCCCATCTCAGCGCCCCGTCTATAATCACTTTTGCATATTGTTGATCAGTTCCATCTCTTTTGTCATCAGAAAGTGGACACTTCTCTTTTTCATTTTCACTAAACACTTTAAACCAGATCAATACATTGGTTTGTGTGCTTTAAAAAACCAAAAATTATACATAGGAGCTGGAAATTTTTTTAAAAAAAGGGTAAAAAGTCCAAAGAGAAGTATCCACACTCTTCTTTCATTACTGCCACTCTAATCTCTATTTTGTACTTTTCTAATTTGCTTTTGCGGGCCATTCTAATCCCCAACACACTTCAAATAATCAATAAGAAACGTGGTTAATAGTAAAGTGTGGATCGTCCTTGTTAAAAACAAGAGAGAGAGAGAGCCTACATATCATTTCCCATTTAGAATTTGACTTACCTTCGTAGATTATATATAGAGTCCTGTATTTTCCAAAAATTACAGTGGGGCCCACTTCATAGGATGATCCAAACCGTTCGTTTGTTGGACCACAGCTTAAATGAACGGAAGACAATTTTTTATGACAAGCTGGGGAACGTCGTTGAGCCGTGGGCTCGCTATTCCCGCCATAACCGGTATCCCAATAGTACCAAACATTGGATTAGATTGTACCGAAAAATCTCCGCTATCATCCGCAAACCGAACAGCCTCTGAATAAGGGAATATAGTAGGGCCCAATCACTAGTCAATGTGACTGGTGACGTTAGAGTGGGTCCCACAGAAAAGCAAGTTAGGCAACTGTTGGTATGTCACTTGGCCCCGTTATAGGAAGCCATTTATGAAGCCTGCGCAGTGTTCCTAACTAAATTTCTACCAGACTAATTCTATGTCCCCCTGTATGTGTTACAAACTTACAATAAATAAAAAAAAGAAGAGAGGAATGCTAAACTGAAGGGCGTCCTTGCAAAAACCAAGGGCAAGATCTCCCTTATTGGAGCCGCATCACTAAATAGCATTTATTATTCCCTTACTTTTATATTTTTCATTGCGGTTATAAATCCATTTTGGTGACGTGGCTCCAATGCGGGCGCTCTTTCAGTTTAGCAATCCTCGAAAAGAAGAAGAAGAAGAAGAAGAAGAAATCATCAAGTCTTTCTTGGGAGCCCATCAGTAAAATGTACCTTACGTCCAACACCATAAGATGATCCAGACCGTCCATTAGATGGGCCACGACCTAAATAGGGCACAATAATCATTTCCATAGGTTGATCAACCCTCTAATGTGCGCAACCTATTTTTTCAAAATAATGGACTATAAGGCCTTTCATCGTATAAAAACTCCTTGCTTGGATATGTGTAAGCATGGAAAGATTTTTTTGGCTTTCTCGTCTTTAAAGCACCTCTTTATGCAAGCTGTCATGCCTAGGATCCGCCAAGAGGCACGTCACTATGTAAGCAGCATATTGGACCACAGGACCAAACGATCCCGGCCATCAAATCAATGACCGAAACAAATGGATGGATTCGATTCAATTTGGGGCAATATTTGGACCAACTGGACAGTTACTCTTATCCGATCATTCAGATTTTCCCTCAGTAGCAAATCCACACGGTGGAACCCCCTGATCAATAATCCAAGTTCCCTCGACCCGCTAGGGGCTGCAACTTGGGTCGGCCGGGTTGAGCTTTTGCTTAAAAAAAAATAATTTGGAACGGGTGTAGGTGGTGCTATTAGGGATGCAACTCGGATCGGGTTAGGGCTGGCAACAGGTTTTTAACGCCCATAAAAAAGAAAAAGACAAGCTCTGTTTATGCACTTATCAAAATATGGTAGTGCCAATATCAATAGCATAAAAGAAATATTTACTGTTAACAAAAAAAAACACTAAAACAGTACTAAAATAAGAGGATATTGATAATGCCTTGCCTGTTAAAACAGGGCCGGGCCATCTCCACCCCGATCCCCTCCCCCGTCCCCACTTCAGGGATTTTTAAAATCACGTCCCCGTCTCCGTCCCTACGCCGTGCGGGGAGGGGCAGATCCCTGTTTTCACGGGTGAAATTGCCAGCCCTAAGTCGGGTTGACTTTTCCCAACTTGGGTTGGGTTCGGGTTTTTAAAACTTTTTATTTTTTTAAGCTTAAAACTGGGTTTGGGTTAGGTCGGCCAACCCGACCTGAGTTGCACCCCTAGGTGCTATGGGTCATCGCTCGAGTGGACCCTAACAATATTGTATTTCAACCTGGATTAGTGAAAAGGTTAAGAATACTAATAAAGTAAAGCATCTAATCCCACGCGTGGTTACTTAAAAACTTGTGGGCTTTGGCAAGAAAGTAGCTTCTAAAGGGATTGGCCCACAACACGATTCTCGGTACATGTGACTGAGAAGGAACTAAAAGCAAAGCGACACTGTTAAGGACTGTGAGTACTTTTAAATGGGGCCTCGGTAAAAATGTCGATTGTTATGTCTCTTCTGTGTTTCTTTTAGCAAAGCAAGAAACTTCACTTGTGTGAAGAATATTCATTGCAAAAGCCACTTCAGATATCATCCATAGATATGAAAACACGAGGTGGGTCTCAATATGGATGGACCGCACGCCCACAGGAGCTTCTTTTAGGTTTGTTCCATACATGCATGGCGGGCCATGACTCTTTATCGGTTCTGATCGCAGTACACGGTGGAGATTGAAATCTACCAGATGGGTCGTCTCTATAATATGAGATTTGATTTAATTTTCCTTGGGTGAATACATGAACAATTGCTTTTGTAATTCTTTGAAGCAGACTAGGAGGTGGTAGATTTAGGTTTTAGATTGTTCCAATCTAATCAAGGGGACCATATGACAGGATTGTGGTAGCTAGATGTTTTCTGGGTTTTTGGATCTTACTTCTTAATTTAGCTTTGATAACATATGCTTTGATAAAAAATCCAAAGAGCTTTAGCAGAGATACTTTCAAAAGCTTAAGAAAATTCTTAGGATTTACAACAAACATGTACTTGACTCCCAAGGAGTTATTCAATTTTCTTGAATGCTTTCACCACAATTGGCATTGCTTCTTGTGGATTTTTCTTTATTTTATACCCAGATTTGTGAGGACACGCTTTTTCTTCTTCTTCTTCTTCATATGCTCCACTGTCCATCTAATTATATTTGACCTTTTCCTTTTTTTTAGTATCTTTTAGCATTTATTTCACGCAAATTAAATAAGGGTGCAGCCTGGGTCAATTTTTGGGAATTCCAGTTGAGCTTTTACCGTAAAATTAGGTCGGGTTCAAGTTGATTTCAAGTCATTTTTTTTAGCAAAAGCTCGACCTGACCCTACCAAAGTTGTAGCCCTAAAATTAAAGGAACAAATGCCTATTAGTAACTTTCGATTTTAATCACAGCGGGACAAATACTTGATCCAATCAGAACTCCAAAGTTAAGCATGCCTGGGCAAGAGTAGTAATAGGATGTGCAAACTTCTAGAGAAGTCCTTATCATGAACCTCTTATTTATTTTCTCAGGCCAGTTTTCATACCAAAAAAATGACACAATTTGAGACACCTTATTGCATTAGGCTATGCATACAAGTTCTTAGATTTGTTGGTAAACAGAAGATTGAAACATGTTGAACGTCGACAATTGCGATCTAGTTCTTTGCCATCCATCCAAAGGCCATTGATCGGATAGCTAGAATCATTCAATGGGCCTGATCATTGTTCAACCCCCCATCCACTGTAGGGACCACCATAATAGACAGTCTGGATTATCTGATATTAGAAGTGTATGGCTGCCATTGACACAAAACTTCCTCTTTAAAGGTTTTGTTCTCCATCATTTTTCTTGTTTTGGTCAATGAATCTGTTAAGGTTATTGAAATTTTAACTCGGTAGGTGACATGATTGGGGGGGTTGAGCATCTTGTCACAATGTAAATGTAACCTTTTTTAGTTCATTACATTAAAACTTGTGGGGCTGGACTTTAGCCAACCATTAACCCTACTGATTACGACCCAAGTGCCACTCTTTCACCTCATGGTTCGACCTAACCCTTGAAAAATTTTCGCGAGAAAAAGACACAGCTTTATAGCATGGGATACCTTTGTCAATGTTTTCTTATGAAAAAAGTTTTACTTGGGGCCCTTTGGATCTAGGGAAAGCAAATGGGAAAAGAAATTACAGGGTTCAGTATATGTTTGTGATTTTTCTCGAATATAGGGAAAATTTTTAATTTGAAAAGAAAATCCACAGAAAATTAGTTTAACAACCATTTAAAACTATTCCCTGAAGTTGGTAATTTGATTTAGTAAAAAAGAAAAGGTGTCATGGTAGAGTACCAAGACTGTTTCTTGCGAGGCCGTTAAAATTTTTTACTCATGCACATTTTGAATGGAAAATGGGAGTAAAAATTGTTTCACACCCATTTTACTTGGAAAGAAATGGAAAGAAAAGGGTGGAAATGACGGTGTGAATAAATTTTGTACGAACATTTTTGTGTGGAAAATGGGGGGTAAAAATTGTTTTACACCCATTTTACATGGAATGAAATGGAAAGAAAATGGTGTGAATACCCATGAAGGCATGAATAGATTGAGGACCATTTCTACCACCCAAATAATTCCCACCACCATGAATGTAGCTTTCGTTAACCATCCATGAAGTGGGTAATTGACTAAAAGATTTTCATTGGTTTAGCAGATTCCATTGAAGTCGATCAGACAATTTACTAGTTGAAGTGGGAAAAATTCTTCCAACATCATTTCATGAGCTAAAGGCAATAGTGATTGCTCGTGGAGATTAGCCACCTTTATGGACGAGATTAGAGAGACATGGAGAAGGTTGAATTTGTCTTCTTCGGCTGTAATTTCTCAAATTGCCAATGATTAAGATGATCAGCTTGCAAAATTGGGTGCTTTGAGGGATTCTTTGTAAATTGGGCGCCTCATGCCCAATGACATTGTAATATTTATCCCTTCACTATAAGTGGTATTTCCTTATAAAAAATAAGATTGGGGCTTTGTTAGGGCAATTTAGTGGTGTGGTTCACTTCTGAGTTTAGATTTATATAATTAGGGATTTGCTAGGGACCATGGCAGAAGCCACATTAGGCTCATTGTTCAACAGATTTTGTCTTATTCGTTTAATTCATCGAGTTTATACACTGAGTTTAGATATGTATAATTATGGGAAATGATATTTGCACTCCTCGTTTGTTTTTTCCTGAAAATAACAACTGGTTGGGGCAGCACTATTGAAAGTAGTTGTCCGTATAGTTGAAAGAAAGCACAAATGAATAAATGAAAAAGAGATGGGTACTAGAAAAAGGAGAGAGGGGAAGCAGGGTAACGCTTTTAAAAGCAGGAAAACAACCATTTGTTTGTCACGGCCTGACGGGAGTGTCAAACAAGTCGTTTTCAATGCATAAACTATCAATTATGTTGCGTGTATATAAAAATATCATACAGAGAATGAGAGAGAGAGAGAGAGAGTATAGAAACATATAAAGCTTCATTAATGAATTGAAATACAACACGCCTTAAAGGTCACCCAGACCTTTGTAGTATTGTTAGGCCAAAGTTGGGCCATTGGAAAGAGGCATTTGCCCCCCTCCAAGCACACTTAAGTGTCTACGCACAAGCTGTACGTAGACACATACTCAAACAGCTCAGATCCTATTGAGCTATATATGTCTCCTCCATTAATAAAAGAAGTAGTTGAATCAATGATGGTGGACTGAGTGTGAAGCTTGACTATTTCACAAGACAATTCAATACTCCATTTCTCCCTTATTTACCTAACCACATCATGTCTCTTTTCCCAACTCCTGCATGGCCCACCATCTCCTTCTCTTTCATTCAACAATCAATGCTGCCTTTGAATTCAATCCCCACCTCCTCTACACTCCACAAACAAACATATCTCCCTCCTATGTCTCTCTCACTTTCTCACACAAAAAATAAAATAAAATAATTCCACTCCCTTGGGAATCAGCAATCTCATCATCAGACATTAACAAATAACAATACCCAGAAAGAAAAAAATAGAAAAGAAAAGAAAAGAAAAAAAAACTCTCAAGTCTCCCAACTCCCAAACGTATCCAATTATACTAATCCACATCACTTAGTTAATTCAATCCAACCTCAAAATCCTCTTAAAAATGCTGAGGATTCTGTCTTTATCCAATTCAACAACTTTTATTATCATTTCCTTTTTCTTTATAGTCCTTCCTTGTCTTCATCTACCCATAAGCAGTTGTTTAGTTTTCTCTTTTTGTTGGGAGAGGAAGAAGATGAGGAAGACAAATCGCCTGATCCCGTGCCGGCCGGGGTTGTTACTCTGAGCTGTTGTAGAACTTTAGGGCGCTTTCTCCGGCCGCTATCGACCACAATATCTTGCATTAATTGGTAGCAACTGATAATCCTCTCCTGCAAAAGTGATATAGGTTTTTCTAATTGATACAGTCCTTTGTTTTAGACATACCCCATAACCATAATCACAATTACTTACTTACCTTGCTCATGCCAATACACCACGATATCGAGTTCCTAGGATTAGCCATAGATATGTCTGGGATTGCATCGGCCGCGCAAAGTATGGCTGCAGCAGCCACTGATGATGGCCAGTAATTTAGGAAATCAATCTCTGTGTCATATCAATAAAGTGTCAGATGGATGTAAAGACTGCATTTCTTTAGTTCTGTTTCTTTTAATATAAAATGGGCATAATGTTTGTTATGCCCATCTTACATCGAAGGAAACCATCCATAAAAATACTATATGTGCTACCTTGGATAATGGCTAGAATTATTTGAGTGGCTCGCGAAACCAAGAACTTAATAAAGGTTCCATTGGAATCAACCTTATAAGCGAAAAATTCAAGGAAGGTAAAGGGTGTTATGGATCTAAGTCTCCAGTTCAAAGTGGTCAATATGAGAATCTCCATTCTGCAAATCGTCCGAGGTTCGAAGATGAATCGAGCACCCTCAACCTATGAAATCAATGATTTTTGATAGTGCAATGAGAAAAAAATAATAAAAATCAATGGAATTGATATTTACAAAGATAAAATTAAGGTGGGTACCTGGAGATCCAAAAGAGAAGGGACTTGGGTTTCCTCCATTTTAGCAGCCAAGGACAAGGAAGCCACACTTAAGAGCTGTATTGGCCATCCATTCGCTTGCTGTGGCGATAATACGAGAAATTTATTAATAAATATTACAAGATAATTAGAAAAGCTTACTTAATAAAAAATATATATATAATATTTCTAGGCTACTGATATTGGCACTACCATGTTTTAATAATTGCACTAGCTCATTTTTGTCTTTTATTATTTAAACAGCTGTAAAAGGTTGTAACCGTTCCCAAAAATCTCTCATAAGCCAATTAAAAAGTAAAGACGAGCTGATTTAGTGCAATTATCAAAACATAGTAGTGCCAAAATCAGTACCCTATTTTTAACACTATATCATAGTACACCTAATGCTTCCTACACTTTTCAGTAATTTCATAGGAATGAAAACAATTGTTTTAGGTCAGTGATTGGCATTTAAGATCTGTTTGGGAATTGTAATAACCTTAGAAATCTGGTTAAATAATAAAAACACGGTAACAATAGTGCAATTATTAAAACATGGCAGTGCCAATATCAGTAGCCTTGTTTTATTCATAGAAGACAAAAAGCTTTGGATATTTTCTTCCTATTACACGACAATATTATCAATAAATAAGAGCTTGGAGACTGTTGACCTGCAGTTTAACTGACGGTGACGGCAGCTTACCGGCAAACAGTGAGATGAGAGGAATCTATCCATGTAGTTAACGGAAAGATACGCCGTTAACGGTTGGAAACGGTAGAAAGCATGCACCTGCAAAATAATCATCTGGTTATCACCTTCGGTTAAATACAAAACAAACGGTGAATGTCTAATATATTTAGGGTGATGTTAAATTCGCACCCCTCTGTAGGATAATCCGCACTCCTTGGACGTGAATTGATGGGGCAGACATTAACGCTTTTATCAAGTTAACAGTGGTGCGAATTATCCTACAGCGGGTGCGAATTTATCATCTCCATATTTTTATTCTTCGGCGCAAACCAGCGCCGTCACTCCGTCAGGGATATTTCAGTAATTTTAACAAACGGCGGCTACAAATCCAACGGTTGAGAACTCCTGGCGCATGTTAGCATCATGGCAGATCCGTAATTTTTGCGGTTGAGAACTTCTGGCGCATGTTAGGATCATGGCAGATCCGTAATTTTTGCCTATTCCTATGCTTGCTCGGATTAAGCGACAGAAAGTCCCCTGCGTAAGTTAACAACAATAACCAAAAGATAGCTAACATGCGCCACAAGATTCTCGCGCAAAATCTGGCCAAACTGACGGAACAGTTTCGTCACCCTCCCGGGGAAGCGCAAGTTAGAGGGCTACAGAAACCGGCGCATGTTAGCATGGAAGAAAAAAAAATACCTTGAGAATCCAGGCAACAGCCTCTTTCCGAGCGGAAGCATCGAGAGATCTCGACCGGAATCTCGCCGGATAATCCAATCCCGGCGAGTACACTCCCTCGAGTTCTAAGAATCCGGCGATTGATTCCTCGATATCCGCCGGAAATTCCAGATCGGAAGAATATTCCGGCTCATCGGCGGCCAATATTCCGGCATCCTCCCCGCAGAGGAGGTCGGAGAAGCAGTCAGGGAACGTGAGAGACATAGCCAGAAGAAACAGCTCTTCATCCTCTTTCCATCTCCGATCCAAAACGCCCGACGGAAAATGCAAGAAAAAGTGTCGGAAAAGTCGTCGGAGAAGTCGCCGGGAAATCTGCTTGAGGCGGAGATGCTTTTGAGTCTGCTTTGAGTCTGTATGCCTATCAAACTCCGATCTCTTCTCTCCGTATATATATAAATAAATAAATAGATATAAGAAGCTTTTTTTGTCCTTATTTTATTTTCAATGTGACAAAATAATCCTCTCACAAACTGCTAATTAGGAAGAAAATTTAACTGAGATTAAGAGATAATCACAGCTTTTTAGGTATAAAACCGAATTAAGTTCTAATAAAGAAAGGTAATGATTGGTAAATCACACATGCTCGTACTTCGTTAAGCTTTTGTTATGTGTAAATCTCACCACTGTTCGATCAAGATCTGATAGCGGGTCCCACTTATTTTCTAATTTCTAATTCTAGTTACCTCCTCAAATGATCGAAGCTAGTGGGCCCTACTTCCTCGTATTGATTGGATGGTGATAAAATAAAATAAAATAAAAAATGTAATGCACATATGATCTATCCTCATGCTGACATCTATCCATTTGGGTGAATGATTTAGATGCCAAATAGTGAATATCTTATCATCAACCATTATGGTGGGCCCTACCGTGGATAGACTGAGGTATTTCAATCACATCCACCGTCCGAATAATAGGTGGGCCATCGTAAATCACGACCCACCAACGACCATGATCGAAATTATGTTCAGTTTTTTTTTTTTTTTCCCTTTCAAATCTGATCGATCCAAGGAATGTGTAACCAACGGTCGGGATCTCTTCCCGCGAAATTGGGTGGCTCTTATTCTGCCTAACGTAAGCCCCATCGCTTTCTCATATTTACCTTTTTACCTGCCACGTTAACAGGACGTCCCACTCTCACTCTCACTTTCACCCAGCAGAGAGAGAGAGAGAGAGAGAGAGATTGTTTAATTACTAAAATGCCCGTTGGAGCGAAATACCAGAAATGCCATTGCCTGATGTTGAAAAGGACCCGTTTAGAAAATAAAAAGGTGATTAACGTATCCAGTATGAGGTTGGACAAGAGGTACCACAATACCAAAACGGAGTGTAGAGTCAATGCAAATGAGTAGCCATAAAGCTGACATATCGTATTACTTGTGCTGTATTATAGTATGATAATTACTCTAAGTATTTACCCATGGGGACATATGATGAGGGATTTGGGTAGAGAAGGTGTTGGGAATTAACAAAATAGGGTATGGTTGTCTTTAGTAAGTAGGGGTGCAGTTTGGGTCGGGGTGGATTGAGCTTTTGGTAAATTATGAAAATGAATCGACCCTAACCTGACCCCATTTTATGGTAAAAACTCAACCCGAATTCCCAAAAATCGACCTGAGTTGGACCCTCAGTCTTAGAAGGGATGGGGAAATGTGATTGGAGGTGCACTTCTTTTTCTCCTCCTACTTGTGTGCAATATAGGATTTGTCTCTTGGTGCATTTGTCCATTATTCTTCACTTTCTCTAGTGAAAAGTGACTCTTTCCCTATCAAAATTCCTATCTCCTTTTTTCTCTTCTCTACAACTTGTATGAACCATCATACCACACTAGCAGCCTCTCACTCTTCTTCTCACAAACAGCTTAGAGAGGGAAAATGAATTGACCCCTCTGATGGCGAAAGAAGACAGAAAGGAGTCTTTATTTATTTGTTTTTTATTGGAACACAGAGGGCTACAATTTAGAACTGCCCGGGTTAGGCATTGGTTTTGCCAAAAAGATGAATGGGTTTGGGCCGAGTTTACTCTATTACAATGGTAAATTTTGGGTCCAAATAGCTTGTGAGGACCACCTACTTAGTAGCAGACAATGATGATTAAACCCAATTGGTTAACTCGGACTCATCGGGGTCTACTGGACAATTTGAAGGGTTAGGATGATCCTATGGAGCTGATTTTTGTTGGACACCCTCTCTATGTGAGGTTCAATCAAATGAATGGTTTGGATCACCCAAACAATGTGGGCCTCCACTGTATTTTAGGCTAGTGTGTAGATAACTGTATAGAAGCCGTTTTCACTTAATAATATTCAACTTACATTTATTTTAGGGAGATGATATCAACACTCCAATGTTTTGATATCAAGCTCTACTAGCTTGTATTTTAGTGTTAAAAAGGCTGTCAACAGATTATTACAGTTCCCAAAAAGCACTCAGAAAGCCCATTAAATACTAAAAAACAAGCAAGCAGAGGGTGGATATCAAAACATTGAAGTGCGTGGATATCATTTCCCTTAATTTAAGGTCGACTCAACCCCGAGATTTACCAAGTCTTAATAAAAAAAGGTCACGGGGAACTCACGTTGTTCCCTTTCAAAAGTGGAGTGATATATTTGCCCCAATTTTTTCCCTGGCCACGCCCACTAGTGTATTTGAGGGTGTAGCCCAGAGAAAGAAAAGGGGGCAAAAAAATCATTTCCTATCATTAGGATTTCTACCCCGTTTTGTTTGTCTTTTCCTAAAAAAGAAGAGAAAGACAAAGAAAAGGAGACGGGAATGCATCCATTTTTTAGGACAAGACAAACAAGTGGGGTCAAAATGCTAAAAAAGAGGGTGGAAATAACATTATCCAGGGAAGTGATATATTCGTCCGCTTTTCCTTCACTGGCTACTCCTTTAGTGTATTTATGGCTCCCCTTTTTTACATATAGGAAGGTCTGACACAAGGAGCGTAGAGCGGCAATACCAAGTTAAAGATCGATACAAGAAGCAACTAAAATAGTCTTGTGGGGGCTTGAAAACCCATGCCACGGTTTGGAGGAAAGCTCCAATATAACACGTGAAAGGAACAAAGCTCCTTCACCCACGTGAAAGAGCCAATGCTCTCTTAACAAGTGATGACTAAAAATAAACTTTATTCAATCTCCTCTTCTCTCCTCATGCCATTAAAGTATATAAAAAGCCAAAACCTAAGAATAGCAACCATAAAGTCTTGCCTAACTATTATTCTCAACTTCTAACTAAAGCAACATAAATAAAAACAAGAAACATGACTAAAACTTTCCTAAAATACTAACCCCGTAATCTACCTATACAATATCCGTAAAATGCCCAAATCAAGTCCAAATAGCATCTCTTTAGTCATGTTTAGGTAATAGAAAAACCTTTCTAAAAATACCAAAATCAAGCTAAATAGACAGGTTTGGACACCCTAAAAAAATACTATAAATAAAATGACGAAAATAAGAAATAAAAAATAAAAGATTTGATTAACGCTATCCGTTCTGCATCAGGGTGGGAATATAAAATGGGGCGAATATATCTTTTCTCAAGAAATATTATCCCCTTGTTATTTTCGTTTTGGGATTTGCTAGCGTCCATAGCAGAAGGCATTTCGCGGATGGACGCTAATTGTCATTGACGCCACCTCGGTCGTGCACGATCCGAACCTAGGATCTCTTGCTGCTTCCCATCATGAAACTATACTCATATTACTCTCTTTTTTTTAATGTAGAACAACCCTTTTTAGGTAACATTAACGCCATAGATCTACAATTGGAATGCCAATAGGATGGTGACCATGCGCCACGGACCCACGACACGAGGGGGGCGAATAATTAGCTGGAAGAAGTAACAATAATAGAGAATTATTTGAGGTTTACAAATCATGTCCCCTCCTTTTAGGGGTTCATTCATTCAAAGTAGCAATAGAGTTCTGTTTACATGCTCTGTTTGTTTGCATCTTTTTCCAAAACCTGTTGTTTATTCAAGCTCCACAGAAGATCATGTCTCTAGATATTGGTCATGATCATGTTTTTTAATTAATTGATTATGAAAGTGATATCTGCACTCCCTTGTTTTAATCACGGCACTCCTCTCTTTATTTATACATTTCTTGTTTGTTGGCTGTTAAAAGCTGTTGTAATACCCAAAAAGCTATGAAATCCGAATCGCAATTGTTTAATAAAGTGAAGAGTACCGTTTTAAAAAATTATGGAAAGTAAACATACATGCATGCATGGTCTTGTAGGGTGATTCAAAATATCATTGAATCAGGGCAAACATTGGAAAACTCATTTTTCAATGGAAAAATTTCCATGCATCCAAAATCTCTTAATTTATCCTTTTTAAAGGGACGAATACCATTTTCAAATCTTTTCTAAGGGTGCAACCTGGGTCCGATTTTTGGGAATTCGGGTTGGGTTTGATTCCAATTCATTTTTGTTTTACAAAAGCTCAACCCGTCCTGACCCAAAATTGCACCCATAACATTTCTTATTATTGTTCGTAGATAGTAGGGCTGCAACTCGAGCCGGGTTTTACCCTACCCGCATCGATCCGACCCGAAAATAGACTGGGTTGGGTTCAGGTTTCATGGGTTTCGGATCGAGCCTGGTTTGAAGGGGCCCGACCCGACCCGACCCCAGTTACATAAGTTATAGTATGTACATTTTTTTTTATTGTTAGTTAAAAGTTAAAAGTGAAAACCCACGCACCCACTGTTATTGTATGTGAGTGTAATTTCTGCTTCCATGAATTGAGTTGATTCAAGTGTTTGATTCAACATTGTTTGATTGTAATTACAACATTGTTTGATTACAGCATTGTTTGATTCAAGTGTAATGTGAGTGTAATTACATTATTGATTGATTCAAGTGTAATGTAAGTGTAATTTCTGCTTCTATGAGTTGAGTTGCCTTGCCAAATAAGAATTTTCCTTAAAAAATTGCGTCAACGTGAAAAAACCCGACCCGACCCGACCTGACCCGAGATTTATCATGGGTAGGGCCGGGTTTGGGAATCGTGGGTTTTCCGGAAAAAAACCCCGACCCGACCCGAGATATTTCTCGCGTAGGGTTGGGTTCTGCAAAATCCGACCCGAGCTGCAGCCCTAGTAGATAGGCCGTGTCCCAAAAAGATGGTCGCCTGATGATCTAACCCTTTTAATTGTGGCCCTCATTTTCTGACAGCACTGTATAGAAAAACTACACAAATCGAAGGATTAGATCATCCTATGGCCCCCATTTTTTAGGTCAGGGCAAATCTGAATCTATGACAAGGACCGCAGAATGAATGATGTAGGCCCATTACACTTTTTATACGCCATATAGAAACACATTCGAGCGTTGTTAAAGGGAAAATCCGTTCCATTTAAAAACACCTCCTGAAGAATGAGTTTTCCAATGTTTGACTACGTGACTTTCCCGCAAAACCTTTTCCCAGAACATATTTTTCTAGAAAATTTTCAACCCTCTTAGACCCTAAAAAAAATTTCTGCATGAATTTTTTTTTCCATAAAAACTTTTACCCCAGTCTCATGTTAGCCTACACTGATAAATTTGTATCAAAATCTTTCTTTCCATCCCTGAAAAAACTTTCCAAGAAAAAAAAAACACATAATAGCCTGACTTTTGTTTTTTGATGAAAATGGGTAGTAAAATCTCGGAGAAAATTTTCAGAGAAGATTTTCAATGTGGTCAAACATGTCATACATATCCGATTAAAAGACTTTTGATCATTGAATCTGGACCATTGATTTTATTACAATTATTGAGTATAGTTGTGAAGTGCGACAAACGTATCTCGGCTAACCACAACAAATATAAAACAGAATTCTTACATAGATAACAACTCAAGTCTTAAAAAGTGTTTTCTTCATTCTGGTAGGCAGGGTGGGATCCAGTCCGTGATGGTGAAACAGAACAAACAAGACGAGGACTGGTAGGTTACCAACTCTCTGTTCTTCACATGAGAACCTGACAATAACATTTCGCAATCTGTAAAACCTTCTGCTCCATGTTTCATTAAGTAAGTAAAACTATTTTCCAGAATTCAATGCTCAAAAGGGATGGTCTTCTATTATATCTTCCAGAATCCTATATCTAAATACCCTCCCCTCAACAGGATATGAGCATAAATTCAGGTGTCAACAAAATCAGAACGTGACAATCGACTAATTTTTCTAGTGAACTAATGCACTAGATAAACTATACAACAAGGGATAATCCATAACAAGAGGAGAAAAACCAAAATAATCAGTCTTCAACTGGGGGCCACCTGAAATATACACCTACTTCTAGGCAAGGTTTAAAATTTCGGTTTCGGTACCGGTTTCGGACCTGAAATTTCAAATTTTCAGATTTCGGTCGAAATTTAAAACCATGCTTCTAGGCCACAATTACATATTGATTAGACCCGGAAAAATGGCACCCGTACCCGTGGGTACACCCGGCCCGTAGCAAAATTTGCTGGTACGGGTACCGATTTCGTTACCCATGGGTACACCTACTTCTATGTAAATCAGTATATTTTTCAGGGAAAATATTAGCATACTGCAATAACGCATAGCTTTGACCTAATGGGGTAGCTCCCTTCCCCCTTTCTTTGCACTATCACGATCTTTTCTCAGGGATCGGACGGGCTGATGCATGAGAGAGCAGCCACCTCTCATGAATTGAATGAATAAGACAAAATATGTGCCTCTGTGTGGCTGCTCTCTCATGCAACAGCCTGCCCGCGAAATGCCTTCGGCGATGGTTCATAGCAAATTCCCTTTTCTTAACTAACCATAATATTTACATAATGAGGTGCTAAACTTACCATTCAAAAAAAAGGGGTCCTAAACTTAATACAATAGAAAATGGGATTATGAGTACAATCTCTGCTGTTGATTTTCTATGGGATTATGGTCCATAGAAAATGAAATTGATGTTGTAGTAGAAGGTGTTTTTTTTTTTTTTTTATAAAAATATATATATATATATATATATTTGCTGGGTTATCCGCGGGTTGGGTCTGGGTTAATGAAAAGCCTACTGGTAGGTATTTTTTAGGTATTTTTTACCTGTACCCCCTGGGTACGTACCCGCACGGGTCGTACCCGTACTCGTGCGGGTTACCCGTTTGCCGGGTCTAATATTGATGTCGCAAAGGCTACGAAGAGAGCCCCGCTGTATAGTCAAATGTAGCCACACCTTCATGTGTAGGTTTTCACCTTGCAAACGTTGAGGGCCATACCTTACTTTTAATAAAGTGAGGAGTGCCCTCATCAAAATACAGTAGTGCTGATAACATTTCCCAAAATAAATTATCTTTAGTTAGTTCTTTTTTTTTTTTTCAAGTTAGAGTCCTAATGAGACTTATAGGTTTAGAGCGTAGAGTTTTTATTTCATAACTAGAGGAAAACCCCTGTGCAAGCTATAGGGACCGTTTGGATGCAGGGAAACTTTTTAATTGAAATTTTTTTACATGGACATTAATTTTCTTGCATTTGGTCAACTCATATTCAATTTCTTTTTCAAAATCAAATTTTTCAAGGAAAATTGCAAACCAACTACACCCTAGAATTGTACGTTCTATGGAATATTTTTTACCTCTTTTCCCTAGATACAAACTTAGAGAAGCCTCTAGAAGTCAATGGGACTTTTCATATATGAGGCCATTCATGTCATGATGAATCGAAGACTTGCAAACTTGCAATTATAAAATGAGTGATTTTACATTTTGATCATAGGTGGGGAAGTGGGTATGCCTTGATCATCTCCTTGGGTGGGATGCCCTTGGACCGATAAAGGAGGGATGCCCCAACATAAATTATCATTAATAAGTTCTATTTCCTTAACTCCAAATCTTCATCTTGTAATCTTGTTCATTCTCTTGCTTGATTTCTATTTCCTAAAAATTTCTGAGCTGGACTGTTGCCACGTTACCAATAGTATCAATAGACTGACTCTAGATGTTGATCTAACCATCAGATCTTATTACAAGTTTCGGGCTCACCCCTAGACCATAATTAATCCAACATTATCAAATTTCAACCTGATCCAACGGTTAGATCACAAACTTATGGTACGATGTTTTCTGCAGAATTGATAAAAAACACCCAGATTTGAGTTTTATTGACCAAATCAACTTCAAACTTTGGCATTAACCTCCAACAATCTTTTCCCACCACATATACAAGTTTATGAAGATCCAAGTGTGAGATCATTCCCTGTCTCCTGAGAACGTTCCTGATCTTAGCATCTCTTTTCCTGTTTTTTTGGTGGGTAAGCTAGGATTGGACCTTCAACCTCAAAGTTGAAGAACAAAGACTTAACAAATTGAGCTAGAGGCTTAAACCCTCTTTTCTATTCTGAAAATTCACTTGATTACCCTATTGAAATTCCGAACTTGGATTCCATCTAGTTCATCTGTAATCATCCGATCCTAGTTTCCACGCCTTCCATCGCAGGCCAAGCTTCTTCCATAGAAATCCTACATTATTCTACCACATATTTAGTTATGGTAGTCGTTGTGGGATACAAATTAAAGAAAGAGGGCGAGAGATTATTGCAATAAGAAAAAAAAACACAACGGAGGGAGAAGGCCTACACGATTTCATCCAAGGACATTTTCAAAACACAACGGAGGTGGAGGGATCCATATTGGTGATGCCTCTGCAAACAACATTTTACCAGAAGCAACTGTTCTCCAATTTCTAAGAATATCCACTATTGACAATCCCCCCCAAAATTCATACTTCAAAGTTGACAATCTTATAATCTCCATTTTGATATCCATAATTCCCTTCCCAATAGACTATTCCTCATTGAAAATTCTTCTATTTCTTTCTTCCTAAACAGACCGTTTCTCCAACTTTCACAAGTAGACAGTAACAGACTTTGGGAAGACTCAATGCATGCCAAAGCAAGATTGGATTGTCCCCCGAATCTTGTGATCAATAAGATAATTTACAAAAAATGATCCAATGATTCTTCTTCATTATTACAAAGAATGAGCATGCTTGCTAATCTAAATTACTACTACTTAGGACTTCGGCCTTTGTTTGGCTTACCCATCACTGTCGTCCAACAAAAAACTTTGACCATGGGAAGTATCTGAGCTCCACAAATACGAGCTAGAGCGAAAACCACTTCCTCCCCAATGATGATCGAGAGAAAGAAAGATTTTTGCCAAAATTTTCTCTTTGGGGGGTCAGGATCCAAATCCTTATGTCGGTTTCATAAGGGGATACGTACACTGACTAAGGATGATGAAGTATCTATCTCATCTTGCCAGAGCTTTCTCCTAAGAACGTGGGCGCACCCACCCTCCCACTCCCCCTCCTATCATGGACTTGATTTCAAGCCAAATTAACCCACGAGATTGCCGTCTCTCTTTGGTACATTATTCTTCTCTCTGGTACCGCTTCGTTTTTCTTCTAAGTATACGTACTAGAACATTAGCCTTGGCGCAACGGTAAGGTTGCTCCATTGTGACCTAGTGCACAGGTTCGAATCACTGAAATTGCCTCTTTGCAAAGTAGGGTAAGGCTGCGTACATCTAGCCCTCCCCAGACACCGCAATGGCGTAGAGCCCGTGCACTGGGCCGACCTTTTTTACACAGGACTAGAACTAAACAATAGCATGTGCCTATACATGACTTGATGTAACTGATCTGCTCGGGCCTTGTGTGCTCATGTGAACTAACCAAATTCCTCACACTTTTCAGTTTTCCCTCCATCCCCACCCAAGCAATGTACAGTAACACACAGCTCCCAAAAGTTAACATTTAATAGAAAGAGAGACGAAAGATTCTAAAGCAGTTATTCCTTTTTCATTATAAACTGGTAGGATTTAAAACATTCTTATTACAAACTGCTTGTGCTCTGCTCAACCCTAGTTGGAGAGAGGTTGATCATGGACGTTGTTTTCATCATCAACGTTAATGCGAATGGCAGCAAGCCCGTTGTCGGAATTATTCTCCTTGATTCGGAGGTACTCATTCCATGACACACCACCATATAACAGAGGGCGTTCAGGGCCCACGAGCTTCGGAAAGGGCGAGATTTTAACATCCTCAGGTGGGCCCCAGAGATAAGCCATGGAGAACCGGGCGCGGGTCTGGTTCACGACCGCCCGGTGAACTGGACTCTGGAATCGGCCGTTTGAGAGGATGTGGAGGAGGTCGCCCACGTTGATGAGGAGAGCACCGGGAAGTGGGGGAACTGGGACCCATGCCGGATCTTCGGCCCGAAGGAGTTGGAGTCCAGTGGTATTGCTTTGGTGAAGGATGGTGAGCATGCATGAGTCCGTGTGTTGGCCTAGGCCCATGGCCCGGTTTGGGTCCGGACACTTGGGATAGTAATTCATTTGAAGAGCGGCCGAGGACCCTGTTTTGGACTCTCCTCCATTGGGTTCCAACCATTTGACATCATCCTTGTTAATGTCCAAGTATTTAAGCAAGAGACCCATGAGCTTCTCAGCCAGTTTCTCCATCTCCTTGTCGTATTCTTCAATTACATCGCTGGATTCAGGCAAAATATGGGTCAGAATGATAGGGTCAATTTTCAATGGACCATGCATATCGTAGGATGATCCAAACCGTTGATTAATTTGTAGGGGCACAACGCAAATAACCTACTGACCTTGTGCCCGAACAAATGAACGGTTGGATAATCTTATGTATATGTTTGGGTACGTAAAAGTAACGAGGGATTTACCAAAATTGCATGTAGTCTTGAGGCCAAAGTTGGCGAGCGTGTTCAATGGGAGAACCCATGATGGCGAAGCCTTCATACCACAAGAGCTTAGCGAAGAAGCAAAAGATGTGCTTGAGGCCATAGCCCTTGAGCCCATCAGGCCCTTGAGCGACCTTTAGCTTCTCTTCTAAAGGGAGTGAGAAAAGGCGTCCACCTTGGTAATCTATAGCCTCGAGAAGGCTGATGGGGACCCCGTGGTTTGTGAGATGGAACATACCCCATTCCTCGCATGCATTTCCAAGGGATTTGAAAACGTTTGGATCGTCTAGATCGATAACGGGCACAGATTTGAAGGTCGATGATTCAGTGGATTGGTAGTCGTTAAGGGTGGGCCAGGTGTGAGAATCAGGGACATATTGGGCCGAGCTCAAATCGATGTAAGAGTTGTAGGGGTCTAAGGGGGATTCTACGAGTGAAGACATGGTGATTTGAGAGAGTGGCTTCTTGGTTTTGAGCCCTGTGTTGGTTGTGCTTTTATAGAGAGAAAGAAATGGATTTTCCTCGTTTGTATCTGACCTATAGGTACATGCAAATTTTTTTATTTTTTATCGGTAGGTACATGCAATTTTGTAACGCTTCTGAAAATCTGCCAGAAACGTTATCCAATATTGTAACGTGCCATTTCTCTGCTTTATTTTTTATTTTGTTTTCCTTATTTAACCTACTTGCCTAATCTACGACTAAGATGATCCAACTCAATCCAACACTGAGATCTCACATGTTGCTAATCTAAAATGGGGTGAATATATCATTTCTCAAGAAATATTATCCCCTTGTTATTTTCGTTTTAGAGGGTGATTTTGATTGAGGGAGATTGCCACCTTGTTAAGATAGTTGTATGAAAATTGCAAGAAGTCGGTTTTTGGGCCCCACACATGTACCACATGGATGTGATCGGTCCAACCGATGACCAGAAATCCGGCCTATTGTCATTGACCCCACGTCGAGGATCGCTTGCTGCTTCCCATCATGAAACTATATTCATATTACTAATAATATAGTTTTTTTTGTCTATCCCGAGTTTTGGATATCCCTTTCTCATTTGTTCCGAGTTAGGGATGGCGTATTGTTCCCATGAATATTAACATCTTTCTCATTATCTAATAAATCGGTAGGGTCCCCGTCAAACCCCAGCTTATCTATGAAAAAAAATGGCGGGGTTACCTCTACATTGGGTTTTAGTAACTTAGGATGAGCCCACTTTTGCAAGGTTAGGTTTTCTTAGCTTTGTTTTATTTTTCTAAGGTCTTGTTGATTTGGATTTTTGAGAGCCTATTGCGAGTCCCAAACTGATTATTGGACTGATATTTTTGTTTAGGCCATGTTCGTTTTGGACTGTAACAACCTATTCTGGCCCCAAACCGATTATTGAACTCATAATTACATTTAATTCTGGGGTCGATTTAAGATATTTGGGGGTCGATTGATCACTGCTCTTAATTTTTTGTCTAATAATTGGATTGGGCCCACAATCGGTTCTCACAATCTAAAATGACCATGGCCTTGGGTTTTTTTAGAATAGATTGTAAGTCCAAAACTGGTTATTGGACTCAAAATTAAACATAAATTTCAGTTCGATAATCAGTTTTGGTCTGACAGTTGATTCTCAAAATCCAAAACAAACGGGTCCAGAAAGTCCAAGTTAAAATCTCTTAAGAATCAAGTTAAAAGCTACTAGGTTTCTCTTTTGTTAATTTTTTATTATTTGTATAAATCTATAAAGTCCAATTAGGTTTTTGTTTTGTTTATTCCTATGTTTAATAAGATAAATTATCTTTAGTTAGTTCTTTTCTTTTCAAGTCCTAGTAATTAGACTTATAGGAAGTGTGTAGGGACAGTTTGGATGTAGGGAAAGTTTTTATTTGAAAATTTTTTACATGGAAAATTAATTTTCTTGCATTTTGTTAACATATTAAATTTCGTTTTCAAAATCATCGTCTTCATGAAATTTTTTTTAAGGATTCATTTAGCAGACCCCAACTCGTTTGGACAAAGGCTTTGTTGAGTTGAGTTGAGTTTCAAGGAAAATTGCAAACCAACTACACCCTAGAATTTAATGTTCTATGGAATATTTTTTACCTCTTTTCCCTATATCCAAACTTAGAGAAGCCTCTAGAAGTCAATGGGACTTTTTATATATTAGGCCATTCATGACATGATGAATCGAAGACTTGCAAACTTGCAATTATAAAATGAACGATTTTCCAATTTTCCTTAAGATGGGATGCCCGAACACAAATTATCTTCAATATGCTCTTTTCCCTTAACTCCAAATCTTCATCTTGTTCATTCTCCAATTTCCCAATTTTCCTTGTCCTAGACCTTTTCTCTTACTTGATTTATATTTCCTAAAAATCAGCCATATTACAAGTTTAGGGTTCACCCCTAGACCATAATTGAACCAACATTATCAAATCTCAACCTGATCCAAGGGTTAGATCACAACTTATAATCAGGTTCAATCAGAGGGTATGATGTGTTCTGTAGAATTGATAAAACACCCAGATCTGAGTTTTATTGGCCAAATCAACTTCAAACTTTGGCATTAACTTCCAACAATCTTTTCCCACCACATATCCAAGTTTATAAAGATCCAACAACACTCAGATCATTCCCTGTATCTTGAGAATGTTCCTGGTTTTAGCAACTCTTTCTAGTCAGAAAATTCATTTGATTACCCTATTGAAACCCTGAACTTGGATTTCATCTAGTTCATCTATAATTATCCAATCCTAGTTTCCCACATGTTCGCTGGTACAAGCTTTGTGACCATGTCAGATTTGAAATCCTTATCTAAACAGATGCTTAGGTCCAGTGGTTTCTTTCCCTCCTGAAACATTGTAATCAATGCAAAAAAATTAGAACTGTTTCTGCGATTCTGTGATGCAATTCTCATGTCTTTATACAACTTGCATTTGCAGTGTGACAGAAGCACTTTGAAATGGCTTAACTACACAGAAGCAATTCAAGAAAGACTACTGCGAGTCCGCGAATGCCAAAGTGCAATTCAAAACAACTCAACTGCAGATTTATAGATTTCCAGGGTAGGGGAAACAGGCCATTAGTTCCCTCCACAGAAAAAATATAGGGGCCCTCATGAAAAGAAAAATAGAACAACAAAAGAATAAGTAAATAAAATTTCCATATAGGCTTACCTCTGCATTTGATGGTGGGACTGCAGGATTAGTAGAATGAACTGACTGAAGTTTTGATCACAAGAGCTAACGTTGGATGGATCATATATTTTTTAAGGAGAGTAAAAATGTTGGACATGAATAGGTTGAATGTGTCATCTAAAGGAAAAGGATCAGAACTCTCTTCTTTGAGCAGTATGAAAGAAGAAATTGTTCATGGAGGAAAAATACAGAAACACCGATGAAATGTCGCCTGGTTCCAACTCTAGCACAGTGCATGTAAGTGACAAATACAAGGAAATCACACAACAAACAAAAAAACAGATCTGTTGAATATGTGAACGCCAGTGAAGAGAGATTGCCCTCGTTAGGATGGAGGTGGAGGAATCCATATTGGCCATGGCAAAGCAAGATTAGATTGTCCCTCAAATCTTGTGATCAATAAGAAAATTTACAAAAAATGATCCAATGGCTCTTCTTCATTATTACAAAGAATGAGCATGCTTGCTAATCTAATGACCATGGGAAGTATCTGAGCTCCACAAAACGAGCTAGAGGAAAAGCCACTTCCTCCCCAATGATGATCGAGAGAAAGAAAGATTTTTGCCAGAAGTTTATCTTTGGAGGGTCAGGATCCAAATCCTCTTGTCGGTTTCATAAAGGGATATGTACACGGACTAAGGATGATAAGCATGATAAACTATCTATCTCATCTTTCCAGAGGTTTCACAGTCTTTCTCCTAAGACTGAGGGGGCGCCACCCTCCCATTTCCCCTTCTCCCATGACTTTCTTTCAAATACTCAATGGCAAACTAAAAGATACAGGCCCGGTGTGGAGTGATATACGATGTTTCTACTCTCCCATTCACCATAACATATCTCATATTTTTTTTGGAAGAACGGCAAAATCATCATTTGCTCATAAAAAAGACGGCAGTTGCCGTTGTACAAACATGGCAGAGGGCCAACCATCCAAAATCATTTAAGTGGGGTCTATCTATATAGTTGTCATTAGCTCAAGGGTCAACTATACCTTCTTTTTCATTTTTGGTTGAGGAAAATCCAAAGTCACCATAGTGAGTAATATGCAACTGGTATTTTTCAGCTGCCCACACCCAAGCACAATACCAGAGACCCAATAAATCACAGGAGTAACATGTGCATAGTGTGCACTTTAGTGTTCATCTTCTCACCTGAGAACATATGATGCACATGATGTATTTCATTCTGCTCTAACTACAAGCTGTTTTACTAAATTCTTGGAAGTCTAGTTTTTGTACATAATATGCTGCATGCAAAGGGAGCTCAGGAACAGAATGTAACCTCAAGGTTGCTCTTGGCCTTTGCTAATAGAAGAGTAAGGATGTTGGTTAGTGGACTCATCTAACGTGGGCCGCATAAAATTAAAATCAATGGTTCAGCTCTCCCGTGATGAAGCCAGCTCAGCTTTTCCACCATACTTCAAGAACACGCCATTTAGAACAGCCCTCTCTTTGATTTTCAATCTGCACAAGAGCAACAAGTCAAACAAACTAGGCAATGATTGGTTGCGGTGAACATGGACGTAAATCGAATGTGTGTATAGATCTACCTATTTGCAGACCCTGGAACGTTCAATCTTAAAGTCTTCTCTGAATTTTTCTTGTCTGTTTGCCTCTTTTGACCGGTGCGTCTTTTCTGTCGTTGTTTTGAGGATAAAGATTCGGCTGTAATCACACCTTGTTTGTTGTTTGGTGTGGAGATATGGATATGTTCAATACCCACTTCAATCTCGTCGCTGTCAGGGAATACATCTTGGTTGTCCATGCTATCAGTGTGCTCCATAGTTAATTCAATGCCACCATTTAATGGAATTCCAGTAGATCCTTCAGAGAAGGTTCCTTCCTGTAAATCCCCGAGATTATCATTCATATCGGAATCTGCCTCCGTCTCTGCTCCCATAGCAGGAAACCTTAGTTGAGGAGTAGATATAGAAGTGATCTCTGCTAACTTTTCAGAAGCAGAGTTGGAAGAGCACTGTGGGTTTGTGATCTCACATGTTATTTGCTTTTGAAGCTTTCCAAACTTTAAATTTTGCTTGGAATACACCTCTATGAACCTAAAACATAAGTGGCAAAAGGCTCCAATTACTGAAGTTAATAGATATGAAAATAACTAGTAAGCAGCTTTGGATATAAAAACGGGAATTTAAATTTGCTCGCCTTTTTTTATGGATACACCCCCTTTCTTTATTTTAGATTCTTTCATTAGCTTCTACAGCATTGGGAAATATAACAGCTAATAAAAGATTTAAAATAAATAGAAAGAGTGTATCTTCAAAGATAAGGGGCTAAAAATATCAGGTCCCTATATAAAGATGCATTGGTTTTCTTAACATGTATCAAACCTTGTATAACTAAAAGGTCAATATGAAGGCAATAAAGCTAGACTTAGGGAGACAAATCAAGGCATAAGTGCACATGTAAACCTGCCTGTGAATCTGGAAGATAAGACATGTCTTTGAAGATCATGACCAAACAATAACAAGTGAAGAGTGAAGAACTAATCCATTTCTTTAAACAACAAAACAACTTATCTTACAGAACATAGAGGTTGGGACATTCCAACAGGTAACTACCATCAAGAAAGGTAGGAAATAGTGTGAGACTGCAAAAAATAAATCTGTTAAGAGTTTTATGCAAGTACGAGGCTGGTACTGCCACTCATAAATTAGGAACTTCAACCCATGTCAGTTTGTCGTGTTTGATATGCATTTTGTTTACAATAAGACATTGCTGTGAGGGTAAGTGCCTGATATTAAGGTGGCAATACCATGCCACTTTAGGAAGAGGTTTTGACGATTATAAGATTGCTATACATTTCAAAATAGGAGATAGTGATTGATTTTCCACTAAATGTGTTGTGTAAGGAACATGTATTTACTTGGTTTTTAAGATGGAGAAGCAAGCAAAAATAATTTTCAGATCAAGGAGGTAGGCAATAAGAACAGCGCTAAGCAAAAGGAAAAAAAATAATGATATATGAGGCTCTAGGACATGCCACAAGTTATAGGCCTTCAGAGAGTTCAAATGCAGATTCTCTAACTTGGCCAAAAGAACCACCTATGATTTTTACGCATCTTTGATATGTCTAGCATTGGTAATCCATGGCTGCAAGTGTTGGAGGTATCTTTCTATATCGTGAAGAACTGAAGTGCTTGTGTATGTTGGCCCTATCAGCATAGCTAACTAATGAAGCAGAAGTACTAGCTCTTATGTTGGGGATAAGGTTTTGGAACCCCATCCTATGGCCACCTTGATTGCGGAAAGGGATTCCAAAAATGCCATTAGCATAAATCTTTTCAGAGCTGTCCAGAAACACTAAAAAAAATGCACGTTTACATTTTATTTTTTTCCTCTATTGGCATAATTAACATGATATTCAATTAATTCTGACAGAGAAAGGATAAATTAAACCATAGTATTACCTGTATGCAGCCTTTTCAGACTCAAGATAAACAAAAGCAAAACCCTTGCAAATAGGGTCCCTTGTCTTTTTATTTCCAGAAACCACTGGGCTTATATTAACAATGCCAGGAAAACCTTTAAAAGCTAATTGCAGATCTCTATGAATGTTCTTTTTCTTAGGAAGGTTCCCGATACGCACCTGATTTCTCCCAGGAAAAACTTCGAGTGCTGCAAATGCCCAATACTACAGAATCAGATTCTACTAGAGAAAAAATGCATATGACAAAAGCAGTGAAACTATGAACCATATACAGAATTACTCAAATGGGTCTTAGACTCTTAAATGCTCGCTCAAACATCTTGTTTACAAATATCCTTAAGCATTCAGTATAAGAGGACCTTCCCAGATGGAAAAAAAAGTACTATAAATAATAAAGATCCTTAAAGTATCACAAGAAAATGGCACCCATTGCAGTATGTAAACTGCACAACAGAATCCTCTCAGGTGGTTACAATTGTGTGACTGATGAGGCATATTAGCCTTAAAATCATGTAGATAAACACATACAAACCGGTTGAGAAGAGCAAACAATTCAACCAATTTAACCTAAACATTGTCGGATTGGCCAAAGCTTGTTGAGAAAATTAAGTGATAAATGAACCAAAAACTATTCAAGCAATTAAGATTACTGAATAGCAGACAAGCAGGCAATTGGAATATTGAATGTGTATGGCTTTTGTGACGGCCTTCAGTTAACAAAATGTAATAAAAAGAAGTTAAAATTCACTCTATTGTTGCAAAAGAATCCCATTTATTGTTCCCCTCCTATGATGCTAATCTATGGGATAGCCTTACTTGTTAATTGAAGCCAAAACATTAATGAATTAGTTCACAACAGGAAGACTACTAGGTAGCGATAGGCACATCACGCCACAATTTTAAGCGGTGGTTATGAAATGGGACAACACTCCGCACGATGCACAACAATCCACGAAGGATCAGTTCACAAAGTGTACCAAAAAAACCACAACAGTTCATGAAAAGTGGGGCAACTCAGCACGGCCGAACAGTCCATACAACAGCCCACAATGAGGGCACAAAATAACCCTCATGCAAAGTGTACCAACTCAGCATGGCAGAACAGCCCATACATATGCACAAAAGCCCACACGAGGGCACAAAACACCCTCATATGAAGCACAACAGTCCACGTATGATTGTAGAACAGATTCACATCACAGTCCTTTATGTTTTATTTGTTAAAAAATTGAACATTATTCCTTGATAAAACATTGTCAAGAAACGGTAAGGTTCCTCCATTGTGCCCTAGTGGTCACCGGTTCGAGTCATGGAAACAACCTCTCTGCAAAGCAGGCGTAAGGCTGCGTACATCTAGCCCTCCCCAGACCGCGCAATGGTGGGAGCCTCGTGCACTGGGCCGCCCATTTGTTGATAAAACATCCCAATCAAATTAGCACTATGGAGGGAGGACATCAACTCTTTAATCGCCACAGATCAGAAAAGAAACAATGAGGAGAGAGAGAGAGAGAGAGAGAGAGAGAGAGAGAGAGAGAGAGAGAGGGGTGGGGTGGGGTTAGTGTTTTATGAAGGTAGAAATGGTTTCAAAGGTGGGTTTGTGGTTTTAAGGTATACGATGGTAGTTTAGGGTTTCGAAGGTACATTTATGAGGTTTTAGGGCTTTGGTGTGTTTGAATGGTAGTGTTTGTTAAGAACTTAAGATGGTTTAGGGTTTCAGAGGTAGGTTTGTGGGTTTTGGGGCTTACGATGGTGGGAGATGGTGGTTTAAGGTTTTGAAGGTAGGGTTTTGAGGTTTTAAGACTTTGGTGTGTTTGAAATTTAAATGGTAGTGTCATTTTTAAATGAATTGAATGGTAGTGTTTATGAATGTGGAAATGGTGGTTTAGGGTTTCAAAGTAGGTTTGTGGGTTTTGGGGCTTACGATAGTGGGAGATGGTGGTTTAGGGTTTCAAAGGTAGGGTTCTGAGGTTTTAGGGCTTTGGTGTGTTTGAATGGCAGTATTTATGAAGGTGGAAATGCTGAAATGGTGGTTTGGGGTTTCAAAGGTAGGTTTGTGGGTTTTAGGGTTTGCAATGGTGGGAGATATTGGTTTAGGGTTTCAAAGGTAGGGTTCTGAGGTTTTAAGATTTTGGTGGGTTCGAATGGGAGGGTGTGGAGCTAGGGTTCATGATTGGTGAAATTAAGGTTTTGAGGTATTTGAATGGTAGGGAGTTGAATCTTGGTTTTCCATTGGTTAGGATTTTGAGGTCTCAACGACTCCAATAGCAGAGAAGATAAGATCCACAAAGCACGAATCTTGAGAGCGAAGGCAATTATGTCTAAGACTCTAAGGTCTCAATGACCATGATAACAGAGAAGGAAAGATCCATGAGACAAGGGAAGAGAGAGGAGGGTCGGTCCAGGCTAGATCTTGCTCTAATACCATGTTAAAATTAAAAGATCATCCCCACTGTTTGATTCATATGAAGGAAGAAGCTGAATATAAGAGAAAGAGAGAAATATGAAGAAAAGGAAACAGGATTTTCGTGGAAGTTCATTCCCCAACCCCACGAATTGGTGTATTTATTATAACATTAGCTCATAGTAAAAATAAGGCCAATTAAGGCCTTTTAAGATGAGCCCTATCAATTTAATATAAGAACCACCGCTAGAAACATAAAAGCAACTACATTAAGATGCAAGCCCTATCGAATTTAAACTCTCAACAAGATGTATAAACAACGGTGAGAACCAACGCAACAAACGGGATCCAATATATGATCTTTGTCGTAATGTCTAGGATGGCTCATATTAACATGCGACCCCTTTGGGGAACAAAAGGATGCTCAGTGTTCCAACTTAGTGTTCTAACTTCATGTGACAAAAATGAATTCCCAGTTGAAAATCTACATAAATATGGATCTTATTGTGGACCATTGCTCTCTTTGTCTTGAGGTAGGGGAATCTGTAGATCACATCTTCATTCATTGTAATTTGGCGAGGGAGGTTTGGAGTCTGTTGTTGAGCAGATTCAATATTTCCTGGGTATTCCCAGAAAAGCTCATCTACCTTTTAGAGTGTTGGTCCCTAGTCCCTTGGAAAAAGAAAGGAAGAATTTTATAGAAATTTTCTCCTGGCAGTATGTTGGATCATTTGGAAAGAGAGAAATGCTCGTGTATTTAAAGGAGTTGTGAAAAGTGCATTTTTGGTTTTCCTCAAAGCCATTGCCTTAACTATTTCATGGGTTAAGAACTTAAGATCATTCCTTCTTTCAGATTCGTATCGGCTTTCGACCTATGGCATGGTTGGAGAGAGATTTGCTTCAATTCTGAGCATCAAATTCCTCCCTCTATGAATTGGAAGCCTCCACCCCCTAGTCAGTTGAAGCTAAATTTCGACGGTTCTAGCTCGGGCAATCCGGGTCCAGCAGAGATAGGTGGTGTTCTTAGAGATACGGAGGGGGCCGTCCATTGGGCTTTCTCAGGTACCATTGGTGTGCTGATTCTTCTGAGTCGGAGGTGTGAGCTGTCCATCAAGGAATCAAACCCCTTGACTCTAGTTCTCTTTCAAATGCGGTGGTCGAAGGTGATGCTCTTAATGTCATCGATTGGCTTCATGGGTCTCATCCCTTCCCTTGGCGGTTTGCCCCTCTCTTTGATGAGATCCAGGACCTGACTAGGGGTGCTAATAGTGTGTTTCGACACATCAGGAGATCCTCAAATGGGGATGCTGATCGGTTAGCGAGGGCCGGGGTGTCTCGCGAGGATCTAGCTCTTTTTTATTTCCTCCCTCCTTGACAGTTGTTGGTCTTTGGCTTTGCCCTATTTGTTGTGATGTATTGATCCTTTTCTTTGTTTTATCTCTAATATATTGTAATATGACCATCTCGGTCTCTCTCTTCTTTTTTTCAATAAAATATCTTCAGCCATTCAAAAAAATATTCTCGAAAAGCGACATCTTGGTACAAACAATGTAGACTTAACGCATTATTCTGGGTTGGTTTAAGAAATTCAGCAACAGAATGGAGATGAAAGTGCGTAATACATCTACCATTAAGTGCTAAGTCCAGAGTAGTTACTGCTCATTCTCACTAATAAAACAGGTTCAGAACTGCTACTCAAAAATGTCTACTTCAGCTTCTTTGTCATCAGAGATGACTGAGTATAGCTCCTTCAAGTCCCGCATAATAGAAATTTTTATATCAAGAAGCACCATTAATATATGTCCATGTTTTGAGTCCATCTGCAGCCCTTGTAGTTGCTGGTAGCATCTTCCAACTGGAATTATGATAGGAAATAAATGACAACACTTCTAAAATGTGTTCCAAAAAACTTAACAGCTAGTAAATTTTGTACAACCACCTAAATGGGGGTTTACTCCTTAGAAGACTCGGCACAGAATGCTAGCTGATTCCATTGTAGCTATGGCTTCACTACTTAAATAGTTCTAAGTTCTAACTTATATCAGTTGAAGGTATGAATTTCACTATTTAAGTCTCCTTACATCAACCTTGCCAAATAATGCTACAATCATAATGGTATGTTCGCCTATTACTCCTGCAGTAGTTCTTCGAACACAATAACTCCTAAATTGTATGAAAACCTACCCTCAAAGAAAATACAATTCTTCCTTTTTACAAGAACCAAGAAGTTCATAAAAAAGAAAAGAAAAGAACACATCACAATCATCAATCAAAAATAATAATATACGTGAGTATTGTTTTCCCCAATTACTTTTTTTTATAAATGTGACAGTATATTTATACCATGGAAATTACATTGGGGACCAGGGGTCCCGGCTTGCATTTACATAGTATTATGGCGAGGATCATACTCCTGAACCATGAAGAGAAACAAGTAAAAACTATTCATAATTACATCAAGATAAAGTATAGCACATCCAACCTATCAACTCCCACCAACATTTCAAAACTACTGACCCCACAGCTACCCCAACCGAAAACCATTTCCCAACCTCCTTCCCACTCAACCAAAAAGAATTCTTCTTCTCTCCGAAGCACCTGAGGAGAAGTGCATGTACAAAAGGGGATATCACCCAAAGCGAAAGACTGGAATCTCTCCAGTTAAGGGGATCAATTTCAATACAGCTACTTCACTGCTTCCATGGAAATTGAAGCTTTAGTGTTTTCCCCAATTACTAATTGGGTTTAGTATGAACATAAAATCGAAACATGTGTAGAACAATAAAGTTGTAATTCCACCCATATAGTGAGCAATTAGAAACCCTAAATATATCCAAATGAATAAACAAATAAATGTGAATTATGCTACCTTTCTGGGGTTGCTCCTGTTTCTTAGAGTTAGGGTTTGGAGGACTGGTCTTGAGTTCATTGATATTAGTAATCTGTGCTTTTCTACTCTGCTCAATCTCTTCTAAAAGCTTCTCTTCAATGGAAATATCGTATGCCTTGCCCTCACCAAATCCAGACGGTTTATTCCGAAACCACCTTCCCATTTCTTCCAAAGGCATCGATATCATTTCCTTCTCTTCCTCCCCATCATCATCATCATCCTCGAATTCATCTTCATCGAGAATTTCCACCAGGTTTTTGCTTCTTTTACCATTGCTTGAAGCAGAGACAGAGAACCCTGTTCGTCCCTGATAAAACATAAATGAATAAATGAGATGGGTTTTTTGGAATAAAGAGAAAATGGGGTTTTTTGTACAGACCGAGAAGAAGAAATTGTTGGTAGAAGAAGCATTCCAATAGAGACAGTGGGGTTTTTTTTTGTGGGTTTTGTTTGAAAACAGAGGAGGAGAGAAGGGGATGAGGGTGGAGGAGGAATTGCAGAGTGGTAGAAATGTTGCCAACATCCTAATCTCTTCTTTTCTTCTTCCTTCCTCTTCAATCGCATTACCGTTATCCACCTTCCGACTGCTAAGTTGTCGAATATTTTAGGTAAATGGTATCTGAGCTATAGGTTATCTGAGCTAGCTAGAGACTCTAAGAAGGATGGGTGCCATTCCCAACAAGCTCTTGGAAGCCAGTTAAAACAGAAAAGACATGCTGAGTTAGTGCAGTTATCAAAACTGGAAGTGCCAATATCACTGGCCTATATTTAATGTCTCGCCCTACCGTCTCATTTCCAAGTAAGATTACCTTAAAGGCAAATGTTATCAGCACTACCTTATTTTGATGAGGGCACTCCTCACTTTATTAAAAGTAAGGTATGGCCCTCACCATAGAATGATCTAAACTGTCCATTAGATGGGCCACAGCCTGAATAGGTTGTGCCCCAAAATTCATTTCCATTGGTTGATCCTCACCCTCCGATCTCTAACATTCAGATCGGAGGGGTAGGATCAACCCATGGAAATGATTTTTGGGGCACAACCTATTCAGGCTGTGGCCCATCTAATGGACGGTTTGGAACATGCTATGGTGCTGGCCATACCGTACTTTTAATAAAGTGAGGAGTGCCCTCATCAAAATACAATAGTGGTGATAATATGTCCCTATCTTAAATTAATTTTACAGGCAAATAAGGCTCTAATTGATTGTATCGATATCCAAAGAGGCTCTATGTTTTTTAAATGGAGGAGTGCGGTTATTAAAGTAACACAATGCAAATACAATTTCCCCTAGTTATGTAGATTGTGATGGAAGGGTTACGATAGTCCAACCAAATTGGAATTAGCGTGTTTTTTCACATGCTCCTGTTTTATATCATCAGCCACCATACGTGTGGTGACCAATCAAATCAACGGATTTGATCACTGCACACACATGTCAGCCCGTGGTGAGATCTATTTTAGCAACATTTTATAAGTATTATTTCTTTTTATGAGCATACTATTAGAACTTCAAAGTTACACAGGAATTGAAATTGTGCGTTAGTAGTCAACAAATGCTCGACTTTGAAGTCTTGAAAGATCAATAACACTCAAATTTTAGGATTATGCTGAGGGTTTATGGGATCCACTAACAGATCCCAATATTAAATGAGGTTTGTGGGCAGCATTAATAGATCCGAGTACTCGTAGGTAGAACTATGTGAACCCCACTAATGCATTTAAATAAAGAAAGATTTGTATGCCCGGGCAGTGGGTAACACTCAGATTCGACTCTTAAGGATATGGGTGGATTCCAACCACCATCCTTGTGACAGCCAAAGAATATTTGTTCACACATTAATCAAACATAGTGAGAATATTACGAACCTGATTTGGTTCGCAATAGATATTATTTTCTTGGAGAGAAGATCAAGTTTCTTGACCCATCTGTCCATTTTGAACTCCACAAATGGATGGGTTAGGATGATCCTATAGAGCTGATTTTTTATGGACATCCTATCTATGTTAGAGGGCTTTCAAATGAATGCTTTGGATCATCGAAAAAATGTGGACCCACATGAGTTTTGTGCACTCAAGCGCACATATGCTTCTGATTTTAATAATCATTTATATAAAAAAAAAAGCTATCGTAGCAAACTTAGAATAAAATGTGTTGAACCAATATTGGATGTAGAAAGCATATATTATTAGATTGCGTGAATAATTATCTGCATACAATGATCATATTCAATTATATGTTGAAAACTTCAAACTACTATAGAGGAACTATAAAGGAAAGTGATATTTACGCCCCTTTTCATCACCACGGACACCCAGCGTCAGTGTACGTGGCAATCAAGGCCACTAGATTCTTCTGACATCAAGTACATTAGGCCTCCTTTAGTCATTGGTATACTGGCACCAGATGTCCCTGGTGATGAAAAGGGGCGTAAATATCACTTCCCACTATAAAAATAAGGTTGTTTCTATGTCTTATGTCAATTGGTGAAGAGTCGGTGTTGAGAGATTGAGATGCTTTCATCCATTTGACAATTTGTTAGCACTTATAATTTATAATTTACTCAGTAAAATATGACAAGAAGTTATTTAATAGTGAATTGTTATTTTAGATTTTAAAATTCTAGGACATGTATTGACTTTGCATGTACGGCCATTCCTTGAAGCCAGGATATATATATATATTTTTTTTCATGGTAAATTAGAGAAGAAGAGACTCGATGAAGGGGATATGGAAAAATTAAAAAAAACAACAGAAGAAGAGGGCAAAATGGTCTTCTAGACCTGTTTTCTCCTATGTCAATAAGGTTGGCACTGACAGCCATCCGTAAATTGGCTCTTTATGTTTTGACTTAGTAAATTGCCCTTAATTTATTATAAAGCAACCTTTACAACAAGTTTTCTATCAAACTAGACAGAGACCATTTTATATTGTTTTTCTATCTTTTTTAATGAGACGAGATTGTTTCCCTTCATCGTGACTAAGTGCGTCTCCCTTAAATCAACCTTTCATACTTAGGTGAAAGCTGGGATTCATATTTTGGGTGGAGTTTTTTGTTTTCCTATTTTCCAGGCTTTTCTCACCCTCTCCTCAGTTGCTCTAGTATCTGTCTTCTCCCAGTCTCCCTCACCATTTGGGTAAGCTAATAAGCTAATATTCGAGTTAAAAAACAAGTTCATGGTAACCTAAATAACACCAGCTCTACCAACCTAACCTTTTGGAGTAATTGTTTGGTATCGTCCCAATCTTGTGTGACCTTTGGACTTTGGAATCACTATTTCTCTCCATCCACTTTTAATCTCAGCCCTTCACAGAAAAGAGTGAAAGGCTGATGTAACCTCCCTAATGAGATAGAGATGTTTGGTATCTGTGATATCATTTTCTCTTGACGTTTTCCTACCATCATTGCTTTTGCTAACTATATAGAAGGCCTGGACTCGTCCATCTTTTCATCTTTATACTGTTACCATGTACATAAAAGTTTCACGCTTCTAAGACGGCAGTTTTGGCCCACCATACATGTGGGTTGGTACAAAACTTTTAGTTGGGCCCCACACGGATGGTGACGATCTTAGCCAACCCTAATCTTTTGAACGAGCGTTGAGGATCATCCAATCCCCATCATCCTTGCTTGGACATAGGGCCGGGGCCAGGCGGGCCCATCTCCCCAAATCTAGTAGGAGTTTTGTAGCTAGGATAACCGAGATGATGGCGAGAGCAGAGGGTTCGGCGTCCCTTTTTAATGGGAATGGAAAGTTGGAGGTTAATTTCGTTGGCGGGTTTTGTTGGGTAAGAAAATTTTGGGTCTAGGGTTTGAAAGGAGAGGGGGAGGTCTGATATCTGAAATGGGTTCTCAGATTAAGGAAGGGGAAGAACACAATCAAAATCCTCCTCCCAGATTACTCACGTTGCCAACAATTTTAACCATCGGCCGTGTTGCAGCCATTCCTCTCCTCGTTAGCAGTAGGTTTATTTCTTTTTTATTTTAGTTTTTTTTTTCTGATCAAAGTCTCTCTTTTTTTTTTCCCTCTTATGTATCCATCTATATATTTACATTTGATTGAAAATTCGATGTGGGTTTTGATGTGGGGAGTGATGATGAGTTGGGTTTTGATTGGATTGAGGATGTTTTGTGTCCTTTTATTTTTTTTTCCTATTGAAATTCATATGTAGTTGGGTTTTTGTGTTTTTCTTCATCTGGGTTCCTTTTCTCTTTTCTGTTGGGCTTTGATCCAGATGATTTTTTTTAATGAGGTTTTGGGTCCTTTTTTTTTTTCCGTATGGAGTTTGTAATTTTGTATTTTGCACTTTTTTTTTATTTCTTTTCTTGAATTGGGTCTTTTTTTTTGGGGTTTGGTTTTTTAAATTGAATATATATATTTTTTCTTTTCTTCTCCGTGTTGGGTTTTGATTGAGGCGGGGATTTGGATTTTCTTAGGTTTTGCAAAAGTTTCATTTTTTGTTATTTGCAAGAGGCTGCTGTCTTTTTTCTTCTTTTTTTTCTGTCTGGGTTGTGATAGATCTGCTGCTCAGAGAAAGGAACTGTTTTTTTTTTTTTTTTTGGGTTTTTTTTTATCTTTCTCACTGATTTAGAAATAAGGGTTTAGTTATTTCTTCACACATTGACATTATTAGATATACATGATGTTCGCTGTCTGGTAATAAGATTCAAATGGCGATTTTTCTTTTTGAGGCATCTGAAATCTTGAAGGGTTTAGTATAATTTTTATATGTTGGTATTTGTTTTTATTTCCTCCTCTCTTATGGTCTAAAGTTCGAAGAAATTTAGCTACCTATGCCTATTTTGAGGCCGTAAGATCCAACAAAATTGTCCATAATTATGGTTGGATTCATTTAGTTTAACTTTATGGTAATGAAATTCTTACATTTTAGGATGGAAAGGAAAAATATTAATCATCTTGGGGTGAATAAAATCATTAAGTAGTGCATGTGGTATTTCAGTCTTACTTGATAAGCCACGTAAACCCTTTGAAAGTCAACTATGGAACTTTTTTCATTTAGTTGGGTGGTAAAAAGAAACTTGAGATTCATAGTCGAGATTTTAATTCTTGGGTTACCTGCAATAACTTGAGGATATTCATACGGTAGTTTGGCGGGGTGGGAAATAAAAACCTTAAGATCCACTTGTACTAGATGTTACTTTGATTATTGCAAAATATGGGGTACACTGGTTGAATTTGATTCAATTAGGTGCAGCTGAATTCACGAGTTCTTGAGACTCGGCCAAGTTGGCCAGAGCCCCAATTGAGTCGTTGTAATAGTGAAGGCCAAGTATGCCACTAGTTGACTGAGACGGAGTTGATTTAAATTCTGTTTATATCAGAAAAATAAATTTAAATCAGAAAAATATTAAATAATTTTTTTTATCACCAATTTGATACATGATGGATTTGAGAGATTGGGTTGAGTTCTGGGCACTGAAGCTTTTGAACAATTGTTCTGTCTTTTTTTTTTTTTTGAATGGTATATTGTTCTGCCTTTCTCCACGCCTTTGGATTAATGATTGTGCCACTGATGGGCTAAACATAGTAGAGTCATCCGTCACTTTGTCGAGGAAATATGGATAAAATGAGTATTGATTTAAAAGGTTTGTTCTTAATGTGATTAGGTAGATAAATGAAACATCCAGCCACCTATTTTGGTTTTAAAATGGAAGCTTTTGTAATAAATGATTGTATATGTAACAAAAGAGCACCATTTCCCCCAAGTTTCAACAGAAATATATGAAATTATAGTGGTAGGGATCAACTTAGCATCTACAACCAGGAGCAAGAAGGGGAAAGACAGTCATTCTAAGATACCCAAAATCAAATAAGTCAACCCCAGATTTCAACGGGGTTGGATAGTCATTGTGATCTTAAATCCGACTGTTAATTTGAGTTGATCTCAACCATCAGATTTAGCAATTGATTTGATCTTCAGATTCAGTGGTCTGATTTGAGCACTTCTATTGGGGATCATTGTGATTTTATTGCGGATCATTGTGATTATCCCAGATCTGAGGTTTAACAGTTGGGTTTGTTTATATTTGTGGAAGTATGCTCAAACCCTAGATCAGCTAGATTAGAGTGAGTTTTATATATTTGAAGGTTAGAAGAAATCTCTCTCCTAGATCTACATCTTATAGATCATTTGGCAAATATGGAGCTTAGGAGAGCCGTCAAATATTGCCCAATTTTGCTAGTCTTTGTTTTTCTCTCCTTTAACTTCTGTGGAAATCTCTTTTTCAACTACTGGTTTATGCTTGCGGATTCTTCTGTTTATAGCCAAACTATGATGAAGAACTTTCTCACAAAATTAAGCGGATCAATTTGACCATGATGAGTGGATTAAGTCTATAGTAGAGATGAAGATACTGCCACCAAGCCATTGCTACCATATCCAACATGTAATGTCATATAGTTTTAAGTTGCTAGAATACGGGAAATGAGAGCTAATGCTTCATAGATATCGTTGTACATATCCTTCCTTTTTGTTCTTTGGGGCCAAGAGTAGATCTTTCCATAATCATATTCTCCAATAGGTTGTGATTGTAACAAATATGTACTTGTCAGACATTCTCTACCTACAAATTTTCTTCTTCACTCGTTTGTTTACATTGACTTGTGTCAGATCTATACATTTGATGATGCTAACTTGATAATTTTTCCCACTAGCCTTTTACATGAATGGTTGGTGGGCTACAACTGCTACAACAAGTATCTTTATTGCAGCGGCAATTACAGATTGGCTTGATGGATACATTGCTCGGAAGGTATGGAAATTCTTAATATCTTTAAGGAGCACATTTTGTAGGAGCAAATGCTAGACCCTTTTGACTGCCCATTTTATCACGATGTAGTTTTAGAGCTAATTACTTCCTTATGTCTCAGATGCGGTTAGGCACAGCCTTCGGTGCATTTTTGGATCCTGTAGCTGATAAGGTTTGATTTTTTTTTTAAAATAAATTGTGTAATCTGTTTGTAGTAATTGACTCTAGGAAGGGATGTAGTTTGGGAGTCTAAATGAAGAAAGGCAGTCACTCATTTTCATTTTTCCTTTCGATTGTTTTAGAGTCTCTTATGTCTGATTCTTATGCTTATTGAATGCAGCTTATGGTTGCTGCAACTTTGGTGTTATTATGTACCAGACCTTTGGAAGTTGCTGTATTTGGACAAATACCGTGGCTATTGACTGTACCCTCAATTGCTAGCATTGGTAGAGAGGTGATTTAATAATTCATTACTGTTGTTTCATTTCAGTCTTGATAATATCCATTCCAACTGTGGATTGTAGTATTTGCACGTGGAACCCTTGCATTTCTTCCATCTGGAGTTCTGGACCAAAAGTTGGTTCTAGTCGCAGCCTATATGTTTCTGTAGTGCCAGATAGATAAACAACATGACTGCATTTTGTTCATTTGACAATGATATAACTGACACTTTAGATCTGATAAGTCAAAGGATAATTTTCAGACTAGTATGAAACAGCATGTGCTAAAACTTGCTTTTTGAACACGTTTGTTAATTAGTACATATTGCATAACATGACACAAGATATCAACTTGGTAGTTATTCACAATGAAAGCTAAATGCTGCAAAGTATGACGGTACCACGTAAGTTTATGCATTCAGGGGCAGTTGAGTGGGCCTTAGATTTTTTGGGATCCGTTTTTATAGAATTGTTACAGTAATCATTTTTAGGTGACTTTCCAATTGAGGTGTGATTTGTGCTAGATCTCAACTCAAGGATCTGACTTTGAAGCAATCTCTTGTGTTTGCCCTTTTCCAAACTGGTCTCGCAAGAAAATAAGATTTCATATTGAGCTCCAAATATATGCTATTGCCATTTACAATCTTGCAATAGGAGTCTTGGCATGGTAGCACCACTCCATTTTTTTTTACTAAAAAGAGAAATGTGAATATTCTTTCACGATATGCATAATGTTACATGGAATTGGACACAAACAATTCCCTACATCTTCACAGAATACTATTTACAAAGCAGGCAAAATTTTCTTTGGCTTCACTTTAAATCATATATAATTGCATCTATCAACAAATATTTGGCTCTTATTTCCCAAATAAGTTGTAAAATAAGTGCTTTGGACAAGGACAACGAGTCACAATAAATCTATGAATTCTTATTACTATATTAAAAAGCATGTTTTTGATAGTCGGAAAGTGAATCATATTTTGGTTTTGTCATCAATTCGTTCTTGATTTCTTTCATCATTAACAGTGAACTTTCTTGTTTATGCAAGGAAGCTTGCACACCTCTATCGTAGGAATTTTAGTGTGACATTTGAAAATAGCTACTATATTAAAAAGCAGAAAGCCTTCTGTCAAGTAACATGGGAACTTATGAAAAGCAAATTGGATTCCATAACATTGAGGATATAATTTTAGTATTTTACTTTTTATGTTTTCTACTAAGATTGTGTTTATGTTAAGTTGTTTTTTCCTATAAAGTAATTCCACTATTGGCATTTTCTTTTATAGATAACAATGTCAGCAGTGCGGGAATGGGCTGCATCTCAGAATAGTAAAGTTCTTCAGGTTTCTTTTCCTACTCATGCCTTGTATATCTTTCTGTGATGACTCTCTTGTTCATAAAAGTCCTAGGATGAATGATAGCAATCTGTGCCAGAGGACAAAATTGAGCAATATGTCTGCATCTGTTGGCGTCCACGATCGGACAACATGCCCAACACCCCTCTCCTGTAATGCAGTATGGGTCCCATTGCCGGAGCCCATGAACATGCACATATTACACAATTTTGTTGCAAGCATTTGTAAAGTTTTAGTTGAAATTTACATATTATCGACTGACCGTTGACTATTATTGGTAGTCCGTTGCTGTAAACAACTTGGGGAAATGGAAAACAGCAACACAAATGACGGCACTAACTATCCTTCTGGCTGCCAGAGATAGCAGGTTCGTCATCATCTTCCTTGCTGTTCACATATCTTTCCTGATCAGTTTTTTTTTCCAGCAGGGCTGTTGGAAAAACTTTTAATCATTTGCTCTTTTTTATCCGTGGAATGCAGTCTAATGGGGCCAGGCATTCTAGTTGCTTCTGGTGTTGTTTTGCTTTATATCTCGGCTGGGCTCGCCATTTGGTCATTCGCTGTATACATAAGGAAGATAAGGAGAGTATTGCTGAAGTAGTTGCCTTTCATTTTGAGCTGGCCTGATGGGTCAGTACGTTGGAATTATATTTATCGAGGACGTTTGGAATGTGGGTCACTTTTTCTTTTTCTTTATTGCTTTTTTGAAGATTGATATATAAGGTGTGGGAGGATTGCAGATTTCTACAACCCTTGTTGGGTAATTTGCATTATGCTGAACGAAGTGTGGCTTCACCTCAGTCGCCAACTTTGCAACCATCTGTGGAGTGGAAGCTGTTGCAACTTTTCTTGAGGGGGAAATGGATTCTTTGATTTTCTTTCTCAAGTGTGACCCCTCAGTGACCTGCAGTTTCAAACCATTACGGTTTGGCCGTGGCACTACTACACTAATGAGAAGGTTTGGAAAATAGGCTAGTTAATCATTTTTATTGTATATTGATTCGAACAGGGTGGAAATTGATTTCCGATGAACATTGACACTGTTATGGGGCTCAAACAGGGAGCGTTTTAATGCAATTCGATGGGCAGCCGTCATTAAGGAGCTCGATTTAGAAGTGCTTACCTTGGAAGGTTGGCATTTTAGAAATATTTCTTTAGAAGATTTAGAGAATTATATGGAGAAATTTGTTCATGGATACAAATTATAAAATGGTCAGTCTTGATTTTCTCACAGAACATTTGACCTTTTCTTTTATTTTTTGTTGAAATGCAGTTTGGAAATTTGCATATTGAAAGAGAGGTTTCCTTTGTTTCCACTTCCTTCTTTTACGTTATTTTTATTTCAATTGTGCCGATGCATGCTTGGAGATTCCGAGACGGAAAGAAACATGATAACATATTCATATCAACCTTAAGGGGCCGTTTTGATAAGCGTATTTTAGAATCCTGGATTTCCTCAAAATTGTAGTTGGGAGACGAGAAGAAAGAGAGTGGTTGTCGTTTTCTGATTTCTAGACCTTAATTCCGACAGCAAGAGAGCTGGCGATCGTCCCATGTTTCCAGGTTTTAGAAATCGCAGGATGCGGGAAAACTGCCAAGACAGCATACCAGCAGCTTGATCATGACCTTCTTTTACACTATTTTGAAACTAAAACCTTGATTCTAAAATCCACGTATCCAAACGGCCCTTAAGGGTTTTGAAGAAGCTCTCCCCACAGTTGAGTTGCCCAAATTGCTACCGGCGTCATCATTGGGCTGGGTAGTCAAATTGTCTTCCAAAGTCTAAGCACTTGCCTGGGTAGGTTTTCGGGCTTGACCCAAAGCCCTGGAATGGAATTTTGTGAATGGGGGTTTCTTCTGCAGGTCTTAGCGGGGGTTCTCTAAAGGGTTGTTTACCATGGGGATACAAATCCATGGATAAGCTGTTCAAGCCTAAGTCTTTCCAAGGATAAGATAAACACTGGTTTGTTATACCCATGGGGAATAGCCCAATGGGCTGAACTCAAATCGCAGGTGGGGTAAAAAATGGAATAGCTGAGTCTCACTTATTCTCATTTGATGTTCATTAAAGCAACTAAGATATGTTGCTAGAAACAGTGAGCTTACATGGTTGCATCCTATAATTGGCACCCCCAATGTAATATCTCTTAAAACAATGAGGTTTTACCATGGAGATTCATTTGAAACCCCTTGGCCTTGTGTTGGTCTTCATTAGTTGCATTGTAGGAAGAGGAACTTTCCCACACCATATTCATCAGAACCATAACAAGATAGTTATATGGAAAGGATTTGCTAGCGTCCATCGCAGAATGCATTTTGCGGATGGGCTGTTGCATGTGAGGGCAGCCACAAAGGCTCACTTTTCAGCAGTTTTTGTGTTCATTACTGTGGTGGCTGCTCTCAGATGCAACAGGCCATCCGCGAAATGCCTTCTGCGATGGACGCTAGCAAATCCCCTGGATATTGGAAAATATCCCAAAAGTCTGGAAGGGTTGAAACATCCCTAGAAAATAAGGAATTTTTTTATTCTGCAAAATAAAATCCATGAAAAATAATTTAGCCAAACATTGTATTTTTTTTATGAATCCAAATAGTGCCACATTAGGTGGAAATGATGGCACCCACCTGATTCATTCAGGGGTGTTCGGATGTAGGGAAAGAAAATTATGGAAAGAAATTCCAGGGTTTAGTAGCTTTGTAATTTTCATTGAAAACAGGGAAAAGTTTCTATTTTAGTAAAAAAAATTGCGTGCAAAATAAGTTTACCAAAATAAGGACAATTTTGTAAGGTTAGTTTTGTTCCAATTGCCAGGAACAGACCACTTCTGTGTTGTCCGAGAGAAAGTTCCCTGAGATTCAAAGCCGTGATTGTGATTGAGGCGATATATGTCAATAAAAATTGGAATATCTGCTTCCATGGATTCTTTTTATTAAACTTGATTAAGGATATTTTGGTCGGTTCCCCAGCTCTGCAAAGAATTGGTTTTCAAGATTGGGTATTAGAGAACTTTTGATTGATATTTTAATTGGGCGTATTTCTTTCAAGTGTTTGGGTCTTTTTAAACTCTCCAATCACTCTTTTATTTTGTTCCTCATTATCTTTGTTAGGCATGCATGTGTTTAAGTTTCACTCCAAAGCTATCCATCCTTTTGATGATGTGGTTTGAGTGATAACATGTAATCATATTGTTATGAGTGATCTAAATGATCTCTTAAGGGGAACTGGTCTCGAAATCCCTTCTCTTTCATTTCTATTATGTTTTGGAAGCTGTTCATCCTTGTATATTATATCTGTTTTCTTTTCTAAGTATTTAATATCATTTTTAGTATAGGTGTTTTCATTTTTAAGTATTTAACAACTGCAGATGCAATTATGATATTATTTAGTTTATCTTTATCGATCTTCCTCTTTCAAATGTTAATGCAGAAGGAACAATGAGTGAATCAGCTGTCTCTACTGTGACAAAGGCTCTACAGGTGTAACCTTTATCCCTTTTTAAAATATTCATTTCGCTTATATCGATTTATCCTATTGATTTTTTCCCTTCAAGGTGTAGGACCAAGAGGGTGTCAGCGATCTATAAGTTCAGGTCCTTGAGGGAATTGCATGTGTTGAGGTACATTTGCAAATAACTTTATTTGATAATAATCTGTTCAGATATGATGGGAATCCTTTAAGCTAATAAATATTATCTGAAAACTCTGTCTAAAAATGTAACCATTTTTTTCAAAATATTTATTTGCTTTGTTAGAGAATGTTCTTTTAATTAAGCATGGCAATTCAATCATTTAGAGAATAAAACACAATAAAGAAAAGATGTGATCGGGGGTCGGGATAGGAAACAAAATAGATGAACAATTCCCTTGGGTTGTAGTTGAACTAGTGAGGAGGGGAGACAACAATGTGCAAGTAGACAAAGTGACAGTTTTATCAGAAACTCCATCATCATCAATATCAAAACCCCCAACTTCCAACCAGTTTTGGTTGACATTGCCCTGTAAAGAGTACTAGTTTCCAGATGCAATGACGAATTTATCTGTCAGCATTTAGCTTAGCTCCTTGTGCTGCCAAGGAAAGGCTGCAAATCTTTCAGCTTGAAACTAAAAAGATGTTTAGTAAATTCAATCTTTGCTGACAATTCTTAAGTAATGGATAATCTGATTTGCCAACAGTTGGAGCTGAGAATTCTGACATTTGTAAACCATATTTCACATTGGATGATGGTATTTTCTTACAAAAACATTATTCACCACGAACAGATGTTTTCAACAACCACCATTCATCTGTTTGTGGTTTTTCTTTACCGTCGAGGAATGCAAGGCGCAATTCCAGAAATCTCTGCATTTTATATTATTCATAGTTTTATTCACTTGTGTAGCACCGATATTATCCATAACCTTCTAACCAAAAGTAAACTTTATCTATAATTAAAGGTATAATCAATAAAGAAAAAGTTTCAAAGTTATTTAAGGCACACGATTGTAGTATAGGTGATTAAGAAGTTTTTTGGGGATTCTTCTACTTACGTATTGATGTAGGGGTTTTTCAGCACTTTTCCCTTTACATTAACACAAGATAATCTCTTAAATAAACTAATGATAGTAAAAGAACACAAGATGTTCTCTTAAAATAAAATAACGTAATACATGCGTATCAATAACTACTTACAGTTGGAGATGGAAGAATTGGTACATCCTTAATCCCTTCCAACATCAAAATCACAGTTTTCATAGAAGGGCGAAGATGGGGTTCGTCTTGAATACACCACAATCCCACCTTCACCATCCTCTCCAATGTTGCCTTCTCCACCACTTCACTGCCCAAGAGCTGACCCAACTCTCCATCGAAAAAGGAACTATACACGCATTCAGATAAAACAATCTTGTCATCTGCAAAATCTGACTCCACATTCCTCCTACAAAAGACAATCTCCAACAACACAATCCCAAAGCTGTAGACATCCACTTTCACAGAGATAGGTTTGTAGTAGTGCCATTCGGGCGCCACGTAACCCCTTGTCCCTCTTACTTGGGTAAATGTTCTCGTTTGATTTGGCATCAACAGCTTCGCCAGCCCGAAGTCTGATATCTTTGCAGTCCAGGAATCATCCATGAGTATGTTTTGAGGCTTTATATCACAATGGATGATATGAGGCTCGCAGTCTTCGTGTAGATAGAGAATTCCTCTAGCCACATCTATGGCAATTCTCACCCTTTCGTTCCAATCTGGCCGTATTTGGGCCTTGAAGATGAGATTTGCAAGTGAGCCATTGCACACGTACTCATAAACTAAAAGCCTATGAGAGCCTTCGTCACAGAAGCCAAGCAATCGGACCAAGTTCCTGTGATGGGTTCTTCCTATTGCTCTCGTCTCTGCTCGAAACTCTCTTTCCCCTTCTTCGATCACTTTCTCCAGTCTCTTTACAGCGATGGCTCTGCCACCAATGGATAAGGAGCCTTTATAAACTGTTCCAAAAGCGCCTTTCCCGAGTTCTTCCTTGAAGCCATCTGTTGCCTTGAGTAGGTCTTCATATGAGAAGAACCGCAGAGCAATTTCCTCTGTCAAACTAAAATTCCTTGCTTCCTCCAGCTTTTTGTATCTATGAACTCGGTGTCTGTAGATAAGAAAAGCAGAGATTATAAAGACGGCTATGGAGAACGTAGCGAGAACTATGCTTATGATTAAAATCTCCATTCGTAGCTCTTTTTTGGTGTGATAAGTTCCCGTGTTGTTTGCATTTGAGAAGGGATTGATCGGGCTTGGAATTGTACTACTTTCATTGCCGACTTTGACAAAAGTAATCAAGCTGGTCGATTCATCTTTTTTCCCATAGGTGAGTGGAATGCTAAATTTCTGGCACCCATTCCCTCTGAACATTGCAACCTTGCATTCACAGTCTCTTAGACACTCATTTCTGCAATCTTCTTCACTATTGGATGGTACAACATAGTATGGCTCTTCTCTCCAATTAATATTACTATACAGAGTCTGAATGAAGTTTGTTACGTTGTCTTTCTTGCTGTTACAATCTTCGATCCGGAAGCTTCTCTCACAGCCTTGAAACTTATTAATTGGGTCACTAAAATTGAAACCAGGTAGACCAATGCAGTCAGGTTGAGTATTCGTGCAGTAGCTGTTAAATCCACAATAACCTTTGGCTGAACATTGATCTGAAAGGGCCGACCAACTGATCGACTTACTTGAGCTACCATCGCCCCAGAAAGTGTGAGAATACAGCCGGAAATTCCCGTCTGTGTCGAGTGTTGCACGGTAAACAACATCTGTTCCATTGCTAGAACTCATGATGCCATTCCCCAAACTCTTCATATTTAGATTGCTAGAATTAGCAAGGTATAATTGGCCGAGGTTGTCGAGAATGAGTGTTATATTGGGCCCTGCACCAAAACTACCAGAAGCCCAATTAGCATCTGCACTAGTTGGAATGCTATATGTAGGGTATAACACGAGATTGCCATCCCTTTGCATTCTGAGCAGAAACCGTCCTGTCCTGTGGTCTGTATCCGAGAAGATAGAAACCAACTGGTTATTGGATAAAAGATGCTGACCACCTAAAATGGTGTCGGTCGGAGAACTAAAGCTTTCCCAAATGATTGTGGAACTAGAATTGTAGAGAACAAAGTTGCCGGAATCTAGCAACGAAGCCGAGGAAGCAGATTGAACTGCACCAGTGATGTTTTTGTCGGGGCCACCCGGAGTTTTGAGAAGAAGCCAACCATCATGGGTTAAGAGCAATGTAGCATTTTCAGAAACAGGTGGGTCATCTCGGTTCGCCGTCCATACGACTGTCTTGTTTGGATCAGCCTCCAACCATATTCCAATTTCAAAGCCATTGCCTTCTTTGTAGAATCCAAAGGCAAAATGGGTTGAAGGTGAGAGCCATGAAGTGGTGTTTCCTGTGGGGAAGAGAGAGGAGCCTATGGTTATGTTGGTTTGGTTTTGTTGAGCTATTGTCAAAGGAGTTGCAAAGAGAAACAACAAGAAGAGAGAGATGAGTGCCATTAGATTACTGTATGAGGGAAAGACTAGAGAGCTCTTTTTGTGTATTTTATTGGGGAAATGATGCTGCAGTTCCTTATTATATAGCCAGTGGGGCTGCTTATTTTCCTAAACACGTTTCGGATTGGCTGTTTATAATCTTTCGGGAATTGAAACAAATTGATTAGAAAAGTCTATTGAATTAAGGGAGTGCGAGTATCATTTCCCTATTCCCTCTTTTTGCGTTTGAAAGAAGAAGGAGACGTGGAAATTTCAAGGTTACGGGTCTTTTAGCACTATCTGCGGGGAACAACAACGCGTTTAGTCGATCGTCTACAAAAAAGGGGCCCACATTTCATATTTTCCACATCAATTTGCCTAGGATTTTAAGAAGCGGGTCCATATTTTCTGAGGTTCACACACACACACACAAAAAGAAAACATTTTTTCGTGACCACGAACTCAGCCGCCTTGACGTAATGTTAACGGTATACTTTATTTGTGAACTATACAGGCCAGTGAGGGATAGTTCATGTGGGCCCAATTTTTAACAAATGATCTAGCCTTTCGACAAAAGATGGCCCCTTACAGACAATTGTGAGATAGTTCATGTGGGCCTAATTTTGAACAAATGATATAGCATTTGGATAAAAGATGGGCTCTGAAAAATTTTGAACAATTGATTTGATAGACTATCTTGAGATTGTTGAGTGTCAATGTCCCAAGGCTTAAGCGCAATTGCTTCGCACGCCATTGTAAAATGAACCATTCCCATATTACATAGTGTATCCCATTGTGGCCGTCTGTCTAATCTGTATTGCTCTCAAATGGGCTTGAAATCAGTCCACTCAAATAATTCTTTGGCCCTATTCATTTTGGATATCAGGAATGTTCATGGCCCTGTTCGTTTGAGATTATGACAACAGATGGTGAGCCCTCAAACCGATTATTGGACTAAAAATTAATGTAAATTTGAGTCCATAATCGGTTTGAGGGCTCACAATTGGTTGTCATAATTTCAAACAAACAGGGCCAAATTCAATTTTGAGTCCAATAATCAATTTAGGACCCAAAATCAAGGCTCTGTTTGTTTTGGATTATGAGAACTGATTGTGAGTACCAAACTGATTATTAGACTGAAAATTATGTTTGTTTTTTAGTCTAATAATGAGTTTGGGACTCACAATCGGTTCTCATAATCTAAAACAAACACGTAATTTTGAGTCTAATAATCCGTTTTGGACTCGCAATCAATTGTCAAAATCCAAAAAAATAGGGCCTTCGGATGCAGAGAACTGATTGTGGGTCTGAAAGTGATTATTGGATTCAAATTAATGTTTAATTTTGAGTCCAATATTCATTTTGTTTAATTTTCCGTTTTGGACTTACAATTGGTTCTCAAATCCCAAAAAATAAAGCCACGATGCTAACAGGCCTTTACTGTCCAAAGATGATCACTACATATGAAGTAATATTTGACTCTGTACATTCAATCACCATAGCGGAGCATTTGGATTTTCAACTTTGCGTGATCTTTGGAGAATTAAAAATCCAACGGCAGTCTTTCCAATTAACAATTACTCAAGACGTATGACTATCAACATTACATAACCATCACATCATTCACCAAATACATTGACTCCCTCTTTAATATGAGAAATTATATGATGTCCAAGACAACATGCTCATGTTACGGCCCTTGATATTTGATCCTCCGATGGCATTAAAGTTTTTAAGAGGCTGCTGTTGGATCAAATATCAAGGGCAGCACTTGAGCATGTCCGCTCGTGTTCAACACAAAAAGGTTGTGCCCCAAAAATCATTTTCATAGGATGACCCATAATGTGCAGTCCCTCTATATTACGAAGAGGACATGATTAATCATCCAACAATACTATGGAAACACTTGGCTCCCTGCCAACACATAACAAATACACCACCATCTTTGAAACACCAAATCACAGCTCCCAACCTGCAGACAACAAATTCACAGCCTACAAAAGGCCTTTGCCTACGCTGCTTATTGTAACACTACACCTCTCCTATTATTCATTCAACTCTCACATCTCAAAAAAATTTAGCTACAAAGTGAAAGGTTTGGTTTTGCAGTGCACATCAGACACTCCAGAACTCTGCTTATATACTTTCACAGTTACCTCCAACTTGTGCTAGATGTGATACTATGCTGCGATGACCTTCAGTGAACGGTCACAGGGAAAGACAGACCATACCACTCGAGAGATGAATATCAAAGCCATGATCACTCGGAGACTATGATCTCAGACACCCCTTTAATGTGCTCATGTTTGCTAAGCTGGCTGAAATTTCCCTTCTCCTTGAAGAGCTGCATGTGATGGTGTTTGCAGTAGAGTCTGCCCTTGTGTGCCACATAGTTTGATGGGCTGATTACGCAGTCCCATGGGTACATTTGAAACAAGGCTGAAGGTATGAGTTGCCATCTAACAGATCCAGAGAACAAGGACTTTATATTAAGAAATAAGTCAACTTCGTAATGTATTTTGAATGAGATCAAAGTTTCAGAGGAAAAAGTATAGTCACACAAGGAAATTTGTGGAAATTTAAGATAATTACGAACGTAAGCAAAACGTCCACTTCAGCCACACAAACTGAATTTTAAGGCTAGACACAAAGTGAACTTTAAATCTAATGAGTTCCATGGTCTAAAATTTGGCCTAAACATTTCATTTCGGCCAAAATATTTGTATTTCATTTTCTATTGAAATGAAATCCCGAAATGAAATCCACTTGGATTCAAAAAATACAAGATTTCGCCTGAAGTTTTGAGATTCCATTATTGTATCAGTCGAAATATCCAAAACATGCAACTTTTCAAATAAATAAAAAATGACGACATTTCCTCATAAACCCTAATAAAAATCAACTCCGACAAGAACCACAACATTCCTTTAAGATATTTCTAAAAAAATAACAAAAAATAAAACGAAAAAAACTGTGATGAAGAGTCTTGCTTGGATATAGGCTGTGATTTCGGACTGAAATGTTTCTATGGTTTTACAAGATTTCAGCTGAAATTTCATACCAAAACCAAAACATATTGGTTTCGCTGATGACCTAAACCAAATCAGAAACCAAAATTTCAAAGCTTGATCAGTTCAGGAGACTCCATTGTTACATAGGATGAAGTGGGCATGTGCTAGGTGATCAAAGCTATCCCAATTATTTCTCAAAACGGAGTCCTACCTAAGAAGGATTCTTCAAGACAACAAATAAAAATAAATAACTAAATAACCATAACAAAAAAGATAGCAGACACGTATCATTCCACCCTCCTTGGAAAGAACCTTGTCCTCAAGTTTCAAAATTTGGAAAGTGCTCCTTCAACTGCTGCCAATTTTCCCAAGTTGCATCCTCAGGTGCCATATTTGACCATTGCACTAGAACCTATGAAATTGTTGGAAAATTTGTTGAGGGTACTGTTGATGATAGAAAACAGAAACTTGTTGCTTCAAGGCGTGATATCACTTTCCTTAAGACAAGATTCGCCCCCACTAGTAGTGTGCAAAGGGGATCCGCGAATTGCCTCCAAGATACAATGAAGCCTAGTAGGGAAGCCCTACTAATGTTTGATGACTCGTAGCACTAGCAGAATCAAACCCGAAATACCCTTCCGAAATTTTAAGCCTTAGAGAAATCTCTAGATTCTGTTTCTGCAGAAAAACAGTATCTAGAACAGTAAACAAAAGAAAAACAGTATGTAGAAATACTTGGGGATTTTTGTAGGAGTGTAGAAGAGAGTGTAAAATCAGTCAGAATTGCCAATTCGATTTCTATCTTAAATGACTGAAGTTTGCACATATTTTATAGACCATCTGGTGACTTTTCAGTGTGAAAAACACCTCTACAGGGCACCTTTCCAGAATGTTTGAAATCTGACCGTTAGATCGCACCCATTGATTTTGAATGGTCCTGATCGATTCTAGAGGTGACTGTTGGTTTGAGTAAAACCTCTCTCCAACCCAGTCATCGTTAGATCAACCATCTATGGTGGGGATCGCACCCCCTTGGCACATGACCGTTGGGGGAAGGGACACAACCCATTTGATCACACCCTTTGAAAGTGCAAAGTGCGCCTAAAAAAGCGCCAATAAAGCGCCACTATGCGCCCTATAGCCCATTGCCCACGCCGCGCGCGCGCGTGCGCGTGCGCGTGTGCGAACTGTGCGTTGCACCGTCCCGCGGGTCCAACCATGGGTTCAACCCAATGTGCAATCAACAAGAGTTAGAAAAGGTAGTGCTTTATAAGCCCTTCTCTTTCTTTTCTCTCATCCGATGTGGAACTATCTTTTTCAACTACACTTCTACATCCTTTTGTAAAAGCAAATATTTCCAAGAAAACATTTTCTTTTTCCCAAACGCTTTTGATAAAATATTTTCCAAAACACTAAAACATGTAATATACATGATTTTGAAAATGCAAAATCACTAACAATCCCCCACCATTTTCAAAATCAAAGAAAATTTTCTCATCAAGCTTGGAAATCTTATGCATAGATGAATGTATCTCTCGATTTGAACCTTCACTTAGTGAGGACATATCAAAGTTAACCAGAATTGCATAGTAGACGTATCTTTGAACTAGCTATTCTATTTGGTTAACCGGATACGTCTCACACACAAGATTTCACCTCTTTGGGCAATTTCTAAAACCGACACATGAACTGGCCTTGTGTCTATATCTTGGTTTCATGAGCGCTCTAGAGACTAGCCAGGTCTCATAGGAAGGGGCACCACTCCCACACTCACATAGGTAGGCTTATCAAGAGTGCCCCTGTAACCAAGACACTCCAACATTATGTTATAAGCCTATTAAGAGTTTAAATACTCAGCCTTCTCCTTTTAAACATTACAGGTACCAAGCACTTTACCTTGGGATGGCAAATAATACAGATTATAGTGCTTGCAATCACTCCATATGATGTACTTGGACTCATTGAACTCAAGACTTGATGTTTATTCAAGTGTTGAGTTGATGTTCCATCATTGGTGACTATTGGTTAATGGCTTTAACCCCATCCCTAATGATGTTTTGCACACCAGATCTCTTGCAAGAGCTTTAGTGAATGGATCGGCGAAGTTTTGGCTCGATCTCACAAAATCAATAGTTACTACTCCATTAGTAAGTAACTCTCTTATAGCACTATGTATAAGTCCTATATGTCTGGACTTACCATTATAAACATGATTATATGCCCTTGATAGTGTGGCATGACTATCACAATGGACATAAATCGATGGCATTGGTTTAGACCATAACGGAATTTCCAATAACAAATTCCGAAGCCATTCCGCCTCTTTACAGCATGCTGCCAGAGCTATAAACTCTGCTTCCATAGTTGAAGTTGTTATGCATGTCTGTTTCTTAGAGGCCCAGGAGACTGCTCCCCCACCAAGGGTGAAAATCCACACACTGGTTGATAAATGGTCTATACGCTCAGTTATCCAACTAGCATCAGAGTATCCTTCTATTACAGTTGGATACCCACTATAACATAAACCATAGTCTATAGTTTTCTTTAAATATTTTAAAACTCTATAGACTGCATTCCAATGAGAAAAACTAGGATTACTGGTAAACCTACTAAGTTTACCTACAGCATATGCTATGTCTGGCCTAGTACAAGTCATAGCATACATAAGACTACCAATTACACTAGCATACCCTAGTTGAGAGATAGTCCTGCCAGTATTAAGATACAACTTTATATTTGGGTCAAAAGGTGTTGAAATGGGTGAACATTCAAAATGGTTAAACTTTTTAAGAACTTTCTCAATATAATGTGATTGTGTTAGAATAAGACCATTGTCCTGTCTTATGATTCTAATACCCAAAATCACATCAGCTTCACCCATATCTTTCATATCAAAGTTTTGAGAAAGATATGATTTAGTACTTTGAATGCTTGCAATATCAGTACCAAAAATTAACATGTCATCAACATATAAACAAATAACAACACCTTTGCCGCCCTTAAATTTACTGTATATACATTTATCTGATTCATGTATCTTATAACCATTTGACACTAAGACTTTATCAAATCTTTCATGCCATTGTTTAGGGGCTTGCTTAAGCCCATACAAAGATTTGATAAGCTTACATACTTTATGCTCTTGGCCTGACAGAATAAATCCCTCAGGTTGTTCCATTTACACTTCTTCATCAAGTTCACCATTTAAGAATGCGGTTTTAACATCCATCTGGTGAATGTGAAGTTTGTATATGGAAGCAAGGGCAATCAACACTCTAATGGTAGAAATCCTAGCAACAGGTGCATATGTGTCAAAGTAATCAATACCGGGTTTTTGAGTAAACCCTTTGGCAACTAACCTTGCCTTAAACTTTTCTATGGTTGTGGACCCCGATCCGAGAGAGAGGCGGGGAACGGGCCCCACACTAAGTCTCAGGATCATCCACGTGAATGGAGAGCTCTACCAAGGAACTCTCGAAAGAAGTGCCCCTCACAGCATGAGTGGCGATACAAAAGGTGAGATACCTCTCGATTCGGGGACTAGCCCAGATTCGAGGCGTACCTTAAACAAAGAAGAGTCGCCATCCAAGGAAAAAGGCAAATGGGCCTTGGATCCCATACTATGCTCTGTTGCAACGGATAACCAGAGATATAAAATAAGGTTCGTGCCTGGTTACGAATTCGGAAGGTCTAAAGAGCACCTCATCCGCCCAAGTGCAAACACCTGGTCTCTTATGCCATTTACTTAATAATTTTGAAGAGCTTTGGGGGGGGAATCATATGAAATGGGAATGAATATCTCCGAGAAGACGTCTATCTAATCATGCATGTCTCGGAGATGAAATCAAAGGCACACAAGATAAAATAAAAGAAAACATGTATCACCTAAGCATAGCTAGGTTATAAGTGACATGCCTAATGGGTGTCTAAGTTCTGATGAACAAACACATGCATGACACACCAAAAAAGTATAAGGTCTGCGCAATAAAGTAAGAAAACACTGCAAAACATAGAAAATGACCCGATACCACACAACCTTAAAACTCTAATCTATACCTAGGCCCGAGTCTTTAGATGATCTGATGTTCATCCAAAGAAGCCTACGTATCCCCGCCTCCACGAGAATCAAGGCAACGTAGTTCTTCGTACCTATTCTAAGCTATGATGCCTAAGACATCTAGACCTCTATCCTAGACTCGATCTAAAAGACCGGACTAGTTCTTAAAGCTTCTTGTGTGATTATTTAAATTCCAATGGATTGTAGATTTTAGGACACCCTATATGCCCTAACTAAATGCAGGTTAATCCTAAACTAATGCAGGTGATTCCTATAATCTAAGTGTAGCTAGGCTGTACGCCCTAAGGGAAACAATGGGATCACTAACGTATCCAAGACTTAATCATCAATCGGCGATATGAATCGCCAACTGACTGGACGGAGGCGCTCCTATAACTCTAGGACAAACTCCTAACTCTAACACAAACACAAACAAACCACACAACACATCAAAGACAAACTCAAAACTCTAAAACTCTTTAACTAGGACAAACTCCTAACTCTAGAGGAAGATCTTGTTGAAAACAAGGTTTTGAAGATTTTTGGTATTTTTTCTTAAAATGGGTAAATGATTTATTTACAAAGGTTTGGCTGGACCTGAGATAAGAATCTCAAGCTGCACTACGTACCTCGTGGAAGAGGATCAAGCCAACGTAGTTCGAAAAACGATTTTCCTAACTACTTCTAAATGACTCAAGATTTTTGAGATTTTTAGCTTTTCAGATGTTTTTGATATTTTGGTTGTTTTATAGTATTTTTTGAGTTTTTGATGCAAGAGGACTGAATCCTATCATCATAAGGGGAGGACAGACTCCTGAAATCCCGCAAAGGTTGGACAGCATCCTATGCTTTGCGGGAGAAAGAACAGAAACACGACTCTGCAAGGGTTGGACAGCATCCTATACCTTACAAGAGCGGATAGAAAAACACAAGATTTGATGAGAGGTTGGATAAAATCCTAACCCCTATGATGATAGGACTGAAACCTGAAAGAAAGATAGACTCTCTAGCTAAGGACAGACTCCTAGGCAAAGGACTGACTCTAAAAAAAAAAGGATTCTAAGAAGGAGGTGCTAATGAGACAAAGCCTGTCTCCTAAAAGAAAATGAGATAAAGAAGGGTGCTAGTGAGACTATCAAGCTAAGATAAAGCTCACAAGTAATAAGGAAAGACCTTGTGCATATTTAGCAAAGGTAAAACATCCAGCCGGGCCGGACAGCTACCTAGCCTTAGGGTGCAACAAATGTGCAACCAGATACCCATATAGGATAGGGGTATGAAGCCAAGCCGAGTAGGGTGTTCTCCCCAAAACCAAATGATACACAAAGAGAAGGTTTAGCAAGAAAATGAGACTAGGTAAGTCTCTTAGACACAGAGGTAGGATAGAGAAAATACTAACAAGGAAAAAGAGACCTTGTGCATATTTGGCAAAGGTAAAACACCCAGCCGGGCCGGACAGCTACCTAGCCTTAGGGTGCAACAAATGTGCAACCAGATACCCATATAGGATAGGGGTATGAAGCCAAGCCGAGTAGGGTGTTCTCCCAAAACCAAATGATGCACAAAGAGGAGGATGCTAATAGAATGAGACTGGGCAAGTCTCTTAGACATATAGGTAGGATAGAGAAAAATGCTAACAAGGAAAAAGAGACCTTGTGCATATTTGGTTTAGGTAAAACACCCAGCCGGGCCGGACAGCTACCTAGCCCTAGGGTGCAACAAATGTGCAACCAGATACCCATATAGGATAGGGGTATGAAGCCAAGCCGAGTAGGGTGTTCTCCCAAAACCAAATGATGCACAAAGAGGATTTAAGACCTATGAGACTAGAGATAGTCTTCTAGAGGTTAACTCAGGTTGATTCATTAATGAGACAATGCCTGTCTTCAAAGATTTGGATCTAAAAGACTAGGCAAGTCTTTTGAGAAAATAGAATGCTATTTGGACTGAGCAAGTCCCCTAGAGATGGGCTTGGGCTAGCGCCTTCATCGCCCTACAAGAAAAGGGGATTCTAATATCTAAAGAAAATTAACAGCAATCTATAAGACTGTGTTAGTCTATCAAAGAGAGAAGAAAAAGTTGCCAGATAATTGCAAATTTCACTCTAAAAACAAATCAAGTGCTAAGCAAAGAAGAATATACAATTTAATTGTAATCATAAAATGATAACTAACATTAATTAGTCCAGACCAGCCGCTGGATAGCCTAATAAAGTAAAAAAAAAAATATCAAACACTTCTAAACCAACCACAAACCCCAATACGGGGACTCCAATGAAATCAGATGATGCCAAAGTAATCATCTGATATCACATACACATAATAATATTTCTAATCCCGCCTTGAGATCAGACAGTACTCATGTCGATAATATCGAATAGAGTAGTCATCTGATCTCCTTCTTCCTATTAAACAATTTATTTAAATAAAAAGAATGAGTATAATAAGCTTCGAGATAAACTCACCTGAACAATCCATTTATTATTGAATTTTAAGGTGTCCAAGAAGATTGTATATAATATTTTAAAATGATCAAATGAGACAATGATATAAAATAAAGACTGCAGGAAGATCTCGTTAATATAAAATGAACTATCATAAACATTAAAATAATAAGATATCAGCAGTCTATACTTTTCTTAAAGAAATGACATCATCTCAGCTTAAAATATTATCAATGACAAGTCTCTTTTAAAACATTTGAACAAGCATGAATTATTACCTAAGAATTTAACCACTTATAAAGGTGGCAACTATGTGCAATAATGGGCATCAAACAATGAACTACAATGAACATCAACTATGTGCTAGTGAAAAGAACCAATAGACAGCTTGTTTATACAAAATAATGGGCAGCAATTTATACAAGATAATGGGCAGCAAGCGGTGAATAAAAATGGACAACAGCTTTGTGCTTATGAACCAAATCTATGGGCAGCAGTTATATACAAAATGAAACAGCAAGTAGTAAGCAAAAAATGGACAATATCTATGTGCTTGTGAACCGAATCTATGGGCAGCAGTTATACACAAAATGGATAGCAATTAGTGAGCAAAAAATGGACAATATCTATGTGCTTATGAACCAAATCTATGGGCAGCAGTTATACACAAAATGGACAGCAGATAGTGAGCAAAAAATGGACAATATCTATGTGCTTGTGAACCGAATCTATGGGCAGCAGTTATACACAAAATGGACAGCAGATAGTGAGCAAAAAATGGACAATATCTATGTGCTCGTGAACCGAATCTATGGGCAGTAGTTATACACAAAATGGACAGCAGATAGTGAGCAAAAAATGGACAATATCTATGTGCTTGTGAACCGAATCTATGGGCAGCAGTTTATGCAAAATAAGAGGCTTGGGCTATCGCCTTCATCGCCCCCTAGTCAATGATACTTGGGGTACACAGCTAAAAAATTAAGGAAAACCTCTATAAATGACACTCTAATGAGACTAAGTAGTCTCCTAGAGGGTTGAAAAATCTTCAAAGAAAAGCACACAAAAAGACATTTACATAACCTTAGGCTGCAAACAAGATCTCTTTGATTCTTACCACCAGGTGATCATCAATATTGCTCCCTTACGAAATTTCCAACTAAGAGGAATCTAACTCAGCCTTTTTCTCCTTGCCTCCACAACTTCAGCCATTTCACAATCATCTTGAGATATTAATACCTCCTATTCAAGTTTATCAACACCAACGGAGCAATAGGTTCCGTGAAGCCTTGTACAAGAACATATTCTCCTTCCATAATTTTCTCCAACAATTAAGTTAAAGCCTTCTCCTAGTAAATCCTATGATTCCTGCACTAACTCTAATGAAGCTATGTTATGCCATTCATACAAGCTCAACTGACAAGCCCTACTGCCAGCTCTTACAAATCCCTGTAAAAATAAAAATAAAAAAGATATTTGCTAGGATAGTCCTACTAGAAGGTATTTAAAGGACTACAATTAGTGCTAACAAAGAGTGATTTTCAGATTGCAGTTGATGCAAAAACTGGGGTCAAATCAGGGCTGATCTTATGCCAAAACATGGGTCCAAATCATGAGCCAAATTGCGTTAAAGCTGGGAATAAATGCATTGAAAAGGCTAATTTGGTAGCATGGAAAACATAGACTAACCTGTAAGTGAATGGACAGACTTTGTATTATACAAAACAGGGGACTAAATCAAAGACTTGCACTATGTAAAATAAGGATTGAATCATGTTTTGATACCAAAATGAGAGCTATTATGGAGAGGGCTGCTATGGACACATACATACACACATATGTATACATTCACACACATACATACACTCAAACATACGTATATATATAAACACATGAGAGTACACTCATGCACACAAACACTCACTGGTCACTTGTTAAAACATCTAATTTTCATAGATCATAGGCTTAAAATGCTAGCAATAGAAGAGTTCACAAATCTCCAGCTTAGAAATTAGCATGTTACAGACGTTTTATGAATTTTAGATTCAAGATACAAACATCACAGAGATCTTACAAATCTCAAGCTAAACAAAACAGAGATCCCATAAATTTCACATTTCAGAGCATTAAAACATAGAGATCATGCAATTTTTACACAAACATTCACATTTAAATCAACAATTCAAAAATAAAAAAAAAATAAAACTCAAATGCCCAACAAAATCATGTACCTGAGCTGTTGCAGAATTTTTGAATTGACTGAAAAAATGATCAAAGCCTGAGGAATTTCGAGAATTGATATCTGATGTTTCAGCTCTTGAAGGTTTTGATGCTAGATCTGAGGTCTTAGAGAATGGCCAGAGCTTCGCGGAGCTTGCGGAGAAGAAGAAGAGAAAGAAGAGAAAGATGAGCTTTGCCGGAGATGATTATCCGACCGGAAATTGGCCGGAAAAAGAAGAACGGAGGAGAAGGTAGAAATGGGTTTCAAATACAGAAAAATAGCAAGAGGAGTTTCAAAATAGTAGAGATGGCTGCAAACAGATGATGTAGAGGCCGGACGGAACGGTCGGATCTCCGGCGATTTCGGAGAAGATCGAAGCTAGGGAGTTAGGGTTTGGGCTATTTTTTTTTTCTCGCTCAGATTTTCGCTCAGATTTGGAAATCAACTCCTCTCTCTATTGCAACTCATGAAACCCTGCCGGAGAAGATGTGCGGCTACCGCCGGCCGGAGTATTGCTGGATCTCAGGTGAAATGATCGGAGAAGACGATCAAAACCCACTCTCTCTCTGTTTCGCTCTTTCTTCGTTTGAAACGAATTTTTTCTTTTTTTTTTTTTCTTCTTTCACAGATCTGAGGTTTTTTGGGATGAGCAAATCTACGGTTTTATGAAACTAAGGTTTCTAAAGGGAACACACAGAGAAATCAATAGATTCACAGAAGAAGGAGAAGAAGAAAATCAGAAATTTCATGATCAGAAATTAGCCGGAGCTAAGCCGGAGATCTATCGGAAAGAAGAAAATGGGAAATAGGGTTTGAGCTTTGGGGAAAGCTCTCGTCCTCCCTCTTCTCCAGATCTGAAAAAAATGAGGTCTCTCTCCTTTCTACGATTTTTTTTATACTTTTTATAAGAAAATATGGGTGATATTGGCACTCCATTTATGAGATTTTTGATAGGCGCACATTAGAATCGCGTCCTATTCGGCCATGCACAACCCTCTCCAGGATAAATGCACCCCCCCTCTGCGATTTACACTACAGCACAATCTCGACCCGTCTCGTTCGCTAGGCAAACGCCCTCGGAATTCGACGAAATTTTGCAGGGAGCTTGGTAAGACCCTAACCTAGCTTGGGGTGAAATTTGAGGTCCTATCTCATTGATTCGATGGGGTTTTTGCACAAACATGGAGAGATTAGGGTACGGTCAAAATGGGGTGTCTACAGATGCCCCTCTTTGGCAGAGCGTGCTTGTCACGCGAATGTCAAAGCTGAACAGACAAACCATTTTGGCCGACCCGAAAAAGGAAGCAAATCAAATTTTTATTTTTATTTTTGAAAATGATATTTACAAAGATAATACGGTGAAATAGCCTTTCGCCGGACTCTGACTCTGCAAACGCTGGTGAGATAGCCTCTCTCCAAATCTTAACTCAGTACATATTGACGAGATAGCCTCTCTTGCAAAACATTAAAGGATAGATTTGATTGTAAATGATCTTGAAATTTGAAGAGAAAATGAATCTTGATGCCGTGTGAAAACGGTCTTGAATGCCGTGTGAAAACGGACTTGAATGACTTGGATGCCGTGTGAAAACGGACTTGAAATACTTGAATGCCGTGTGAAAACGGACTTGAAATACTTGAATGCCGTGTGAAAACGGACTTCGAATGCCTTGAATGCCGTGTGAGAACGGACTTTGAATGCCGTGTGAAAACGGACTTGAATACCTTGAATGACTTGGATGCCGTGTGAAAACGGACTTGAATACCTCGAAAACATTTTTTTTTCTTTTAAATCTTTCAAATGGTGAAAGAAATGACCAAACTCCAAATCGCGGAGCCATTGGCGAAAACAGCTTTTAAAATCTTTCAAATAGTGAAAGAAATGACCAAATCGCGGAGCCATTGGCAAAAACATCTTTTAAAATCTTTCAAATGGTGAAAGAAAGGACCAAACTCCAAATCACGGAGCCATTGGCGAAAACAGCTTTTAAAATCTTTCAAATGGTGAAAGAAAAGACCAAACTCCAAATCGCGGAGCCATTGGCGAAAATAGCTTTTAAAATCTTTCAAATGGTGAAAGAAAAGACCAAACTCCAAATCGCGGAGCCATTGGCAAAAACATCTTTTAAAATCTTTCAAATGGTGAATGAAAGGACCAAACTCCAAATCACGGAGTCATTGGCGAAAACAGCTTTTAAAATCTTTCAAATGGTGAAAGAAAAGACCAAACTCCAAATCGCGGAGCCATTGGCGAAAACAGCTTTTAAAATCTTTCAAATGGTGAAAGAAAGGACCAAACTCCAAATCACCGAGCCATTGGCGAAAACAGCTTTTTTTTTAAAATCTTTCAAATGGCGAAAGAAAAGACCAAACTCCAAATCGCGGAGCCATTGGCGAAAACAGCTTTTAAAATCTTTCAAATGGTGAAAGAAAGGACCAAACTCCAAATCACGGAGCCATTGGCGAAAACAGCTTTTTTTTTTTTTTTTTAAAAAAATCTTTCAAATGGCGAAAGAAAAGACCAAACTCCAAATCGCGGAGCCATTGGCAAAAACAGCTTTTAAAATCTTTCAAATGGTGAAAGAAATGACCAAACTCCAAATCGCGGAGCCATTGGCAAAAACAGCTTTTAAAATCTTTCAAATGGTGAAAGAAAAGACCAAACTCCAAATCGCGGAGCCATTGGCAAAAACAGCTTTTAAAATCTTTCAAATGGTGAAAGAAATGACCAAACTCCAAATCGCGGAGCCATTGGCGAAAACAGCTTTTTTTTAAAAAAAAAAAAAAAAAAAAAAAAAAAAAAAAAATGAAAGGAAAATTCATTGAAATGATTGAGGAAATGACCAACTTTGATCGATTTCACAAGGTGAATAAGTCATTCTTCGCCAAGAATGATTGAAAATGTATGATCTTTGCTGAAGATAAAACTCAAGAAACTTGAAGAAAATTCCAGGTATTGACCCTTCTTTAACAGGTAAAAAGCATTATGCTAAGGTTTGAAGGTTGGGGAGCAAATTCTATACTCCACTGAGGAAATTGATTTTTCTTGGGAAATTGACTCTTCAGGAGAGTGGACTCGTCTAAGGAGTTTAGAAGTTTAGTTCGAGATATACTCTTACATCTCTTATCTCAACTTACTGAAGACATTAACACTGATTGCCTTTTTTGCTTGATATCTTTTATGACGCAAGTCATAAAAGATGCCCCTAGTGTATTGTACTTCCATAACAAGAGTCCCAAGGAAAGTAAAACCAGGATAGGTAAGAAAATTTGGGTTTGTATAGGTTCTTTCTTTGGAATAAAGATGGGATAATGGCTAAGCTCAAAGACTTCTCCTTTCATTGACCACTATTTGAGGTTCGCTCTTTCCACCACCTTCTGCTTGAAATTTGACATCTTCAACATTTCTGAACAAGATATTTTTCGCTTTTCTCTGGTACTTAAACCAGGGTCTATTCATTTTTATCACTTCAGAAAGTATACACCCATTCTTCCAGTGCCAGATGACTTGGACCTTGAAGGAAAACAAATATGAATGAGGAACAGACTTCCAAGACTCTATCAAAGAAAATGTACATTATTCAAGGGACTTGACTCACTTTTGATTCACCCTTAGACCTTATGTGTATTTTTAAATGGTAAGGCTAGCCGCTCTCAGAATAATTTCAAAAACCATGTCAAAAGGCATTAATTTCCTCCATCGGTATTTCCGTCATGGTTATTACCCCCTTTGGATTGCTCAGTTTTAATGCTCCTAGTTTAAAAAGGGTGTCAAAGTAGGTCTCACTGACACTACTTGGATTCCAAGATCCTGCCCTGTGTAGTGATTGCTTTTTCATTTCTTCGAGTCTCCTTTGCTGGGAACTCCTGATTATTGCATTCCAGGTTTCTGATTTAGCAAACCATTTGCTTCAGTTTTTGCCTGGAATTCTCATACTACTCAAACTTCAGAATTCTTCATAATCGAGGAACTCCTTCCATGTCTTATCAGCTTACTTTTTGTGGGAAGTCTTCGCCTATGACTGGATTGCCTCTTCAAGTTTTCAATCCATTGGACCGCTACCCTCATTTTGCATAAGCCGGCTTCTTTGGTTATCGACTTAGCAAATACATGACTTTATCTAGGCCGCCCTTTCGGGTTTTCAACCTAGTGGGTCTTCAGACTCTCGTTCTTTTCATTTCTTTCTGTTTTTATTTTCAATTGCCTTGAACCTTTGCTCGTTTCACCAGAAGAACTTTATAGGTGGGCTCGGGTTCAAAAGGGTTGGATATCAGAAGTTCAAACGATTTGGACCGAATCTGGTCTTGCCAGACTACCTACGTACCCCAAAAATGGAGGATCAGATCCGCGTAGTTCGCTTTGGGGTTTAACAAAGAATGGTTTAGCTTTTTAGCTTCAAAATTTTGGAAAGGGAATGATTTGGCTTTTATCCCAAAGGTTTTACCGAACCTGAATTGATCAGGTTGCCTACGTACCCCCGAAGAGTTGGGGATCAGGTCATGACGTAGTTCGGGTGCACAAAATGCCCCTGGTTTATAATGTGGTTGAAAGAATTATTTGGTTTTAAAATATTGGCTCAAAAGGCTCACAAAAGGATTTTTAAACATTGGGATTTTGGCTATAAAGGCTCAAACGTCCAAGGATGGCCTCCTGGTGTCTTGATGTACAAGCTTTTGAATGTTTAAGGTTCAAGACTTTGAAATTTTTTTTTTTGTTTTTTTAGAGTCTGGCGGTATTTGCAAGCAAGACTTCAACCATGGTGCTCCACTTAAACTTGTGCGCTTCTCGAATATTGAACTCATGCTCAAGATTATACTGCTCTCAATAGTCTCCAAATGTTGGAGACAATTCTGATATTCAATCCATCTCATAGACTCCATCACTTGGGTCTTTGATTTTTCCAAGATGTTGTCTTAGGGACACATTCCCTTCTCCTTCTGTCTCTTTTTCTCATGCTTTTCTTTCTTTTGAATATTCTCTTTCTCTTGGACATAAAAACTGTCCTTACTATCTGAATACGATGACTTGAAATCCCACCAAGATGTACAACACAAATGCTCTTCTTGGGGATCAAGTCTATGGCTTTCTTTTCTGAAAGTCATCTCTCAATGTCTTCATCAGCTTCACTTAATGCTTGATGTTCATCCCTCTCAAATTCTTACTTTTCGACTGAGTGTCTAAAGCGGATGAGTCTTGCTTTTCACAACAACAAGGCGTTCACCTGGTTTATCCTTATAGGATCAAGCAAGACTACCTCAAACCCCTATAAACAGGTTTATCAATTCCTCGCTATCCTCGGAAGATAAAGTTTTGCCAATCCATCTTTCCCGAGTTTCGGATTTCAATACCACTATCAACAGCTTTGATTTCTTCTTTGAGTGGCTATGCTCGACGCTCTTCCTCTCGTTTGATCATGTTTCAGATCTCGAGGGGAATTTCGTCTGCATTCTCATCCGAAAAGGGTGTCTTTAGTTATTTTAAACATTAGATCTAAGAGTGAATCATAGAACATCAAAGATATAAAATGAACAACTTTATTGAATTGAAAACTGTATATACAATGGTAACACTCTTTTTCTCTTTTTTTTTTTTTTTTTTTTTTTTGACGCGCCTCAATGGGCTCTACATTGGACTTGACAAAGAACGGAAACAACAAACTCTTGAATGAACAAGACTGACAAACATGACACTCTTTTTATTGACACTGCAAGACGCACTAACTCTCAACACGAGAGCTAGTATACACTTGACGGAAAATAAATCTTGAAATATGACACTTGACACATGACATTTGAAACATGACACTTGAACTGAGACAAAGAACTAGCACTGATGTTCATGAGTAGCACGCCTTCCTCCATGATAATGACAACTACTGAGTCCGATCTCAGAGTAAGAATCTCGGAAAGGGTAATCCTACAAAGTCCGGATGACCTGGCTTGTATTGATCTCCACCCTTTGATCTCCCTGAAGTCTCCTTAGTCATGACAGAACTTTTCGGAATCTCAAACACTAACTCTTTTCCTTTCACAGCTAGTTTGCCACTCGGTACCGGAGTATGAGCAATAACAGTTGGCTTTGCAGACAGCTGAACAGGATCATCATCTTCGATTCTCAGAATATATGGAACATGCTTCGGTTCACTTGACCCTGGAAAGTGGGAGGTAGAAATAACTGGTTTTGCGAGAGGCTGAATGAATCCATCATCCTCATCTGACTTCAAAACATACACATCCCGTCTCAGAGGTCTCTGATAAGTATTGAGCTCATGTAGAATATGGAGATCCTCATCTATCAAGTCTTGGATCTTGTGCTTCAGTGCAACACAATAATTGGTACTATGGCTAAGACATTGGTGGTACAAACAATAGCATTTACCATCATTCTGCTTCTCTGAGTTTTTCAACAGATTTGAACACGGTGGTAAGGTTAACTTTCCCATTCTGACCAACTTCTTGAGAGCTGCTGCTTGTGTACAAGGTAATCTTGAAAATTTTCTTTTCAACTCCTTGGCTGGTTTTTCTCTTTGAACAAAAGGTCTCTTTAAAGGTTGAAGGGAGGTTCTACTATAATTCATTTCCTTTTCAGCAATAAAGGATTTCATTCCATCTGGTTTCTCCTTGGATGACCTTTGCTCATAATGGATGACTTCCTCTACATTTCCATAAGAGAACCGATCAAGAAACCTGTCTACTAAATCTTTCAAACTTGTGATATCCCTCAAGTTTAAAGTGAAAAACCATTTCTTAGCTTCACCAGTTAAAGAGAGTGAAAACAACTTGGCTATCTGCTCTGGAGATAGGCCTTTCATTTCTAATACAGGAATATATGACCTTAAATGACTCCTCGGGCATCCCATCCCGTCATACATGTCAAACTTAGGAACTTCAAACTCAGGAGGGAGGATAACATCTGGAAAAAGGACATAGTCATTAAGGTCAAACTTCTTTTTGTTCTGAACCCTCTTATTTTCACCATCGCAATCCGATATCCCAAGCTCTTCTAGTAATGATTTTCCTTTGTCTAACTTGGTCTTATGTTCACAAAATTTCTCCTTGATATGTGGTCCATTATCAACATTATGCACTGATGACTTCTCAGACTGGTCCAGGCTTGTAATCAGATGAGAGTTTAAAATAGGCAAATTCTCAGAAATCATGGGTGTCTTCTCCTTTTCTTGAGCCTTCAAACGGGTCAACTCTTCTTTCATATTTGCTACCCGTAGGACGAGAGTTTTCATCATGTCCAATATCTCCATTTGTGTTTCCTCAGATTCAGCCATTTAGTAAGAACCGCGTAGAACAGGTGAGGGTTGAATAGAAATAGGTACTGAAAATGAGTGAAGTCAACAAGGTCAGACTCCCGCCATGGAATTGACAAACACTATAGTTCAATATAGGGTAATCAAATGAAAATCTCATATGCAAGTTGAGACAAAAGATGATACGAATATATCCTCTCATAGATAAAATCTGACAGCATAACATCTATGCAAAGAGATATGGTAAGATCAGCACATAGAGTTTGTCAACAAGTCTAAAAGGATATCGACCAAACCCAAGGTATTTGGAGAAAATTCGGCAGCATAACAGCTACATAGGGAGGTCAGGGTAAAGTAAACTCATGATCTAACCAACTTTATAGAATAACTGTCATACACAAAAAGGTTCTAGGTAAAATTTGACAGCATAACGGTGCTACAAAGGGTATATGGGTAAAAAGAAACAGTAGTGCAGCACTCTTAAAAAGAATACCAACACCTCAAAATGACAGTGTCACTAGAAAAAGATAATAGGGTGAAAACTCGACCATAGCTAAAAACTATGTGACACGGGGTTTAATCCAATAACCGAAAGATCGAATAACAGAACATGACGATGATAATGGACAAATAAGAGTCATAGACTAGATCTGAGACTGGATAATAAGTGGAGATAACCCACTGAAATGAATAAGGATCCCTAACTAAAGGGAGAGAGGAGAACCCTAATCTAACAATCAAAATATACATATATATATATATATACACATATATATCCTAACCAGGGGCACCAGCCCTAAATATATCCAAACAGAGTCAAGATACTTGACTCAAGACAGACATGTGAGTGTACTAGGACCGCATTGTAACCACATAAGGTGAGCTACAATAATCTATACACAGGACAAGGCTCCTAAATCTAGGCTCCAACATGTGTAAGCAACACATGTTCGCTCCTATATGAATAAAATACATATATTAGTACAAGCAAGTCCTAATTGGGTTTTTACTAGGTTAGCAAATATACTCATGTACATAATATATGTGAAAGGAAAGTAGAGCTCCGGACTCAATTAGGTACTATGCATATGATCCATACTTAGTATGTATAACACAAGTGCACCGAGTGCTATACATAGTATGCTTCATTGCTCATCGGCTGCTGTAAACACAAGTGCACCGAGTGTTTACGGGTGCAGCACGAGCGCATAGCTTGGAAATAGATACAACAGCACCAACAGGGTAATGACATCCCATGTGGCACGCATTGTTTCTATCCCGTGGAGCCAATTATAATAAAATCAATAAAAGAAAATAAAGAACAAAATGATGTATGTCTCTGTGCAGTGTGTGAATCCCTTGTTTTAAACACCTATTTGGTGCCCCTGGATTCTAATCGATTGAATTCCAATTTATAATGATTTTAGCTCAAAATTCTTCAAAATTAGTAACAAATGGCATTTTAACAGAGTTAGGCAATATCTCGAAAGAGAATATCCCCAGCAGAGTCGCCAGCCTGTGGACCCCGATCCGAGAGAGAGGCGGGGAACGGGCCCCACACTAAGTCTCAGGATCATCCACGTGAATGGAGAGCTCTACCAAGGAACTCTCGAAAGAAGTGCCCCTCACAGCATGAGTGGCGATACAAAAGGTGAGATACCTCTCGATTCGGGGACTAGCCCAGATTCGAGGCGTACCTTAAACAAAGAAGAGTCGCCATCCAAGGAAAAAGGCAAATGGGCCTTGGATCCCATACTATGCTCTGTTGCAACGGATAACCAGAGATATAAAATAAGGTTCGTGCCTGGTTACGAATTCGGAAGGTCTAAAGAGCACCTCATCCGCCCAAGTGCAAACACCTGGTCTCTTATGCCATTTACTTAATAATTTTGAAGAGCTTTGGGGGGGGAATCATATGAAATGGGAATGAATATCTCCGAGAAGACGTCTATCTAATCATGCATGTCTCGGAGATGAAATCAAAGGCACACAAGATAAAATAAAAGAAAACATGTATCACCTAAGCATAGCTAGGTTATAAGTGACATGCCTAATGGGTGTCTAAGTTCTGATGAACAAACACATGCATGACACACCAAAAAAGTATAAGGTCTGCGCAATAAAGTAAGAAAACACTGCAAAACATAGAAAATGACCCGATACCACACAACCTTAAAACTCTAATCTATACCTAGGCCCGAGTCTTTAGATGATCTGATGTTCATCCAAAGAAGCCTACGTATCCCCGCCTCCACGAGAATCAAGGCAACGTAGTTCTTCGTACCTATTCTAAGCTATGATGCCTAAGACATCTAGACCTCTATCCTAGACTCGATCTAAAAGACCGGACTAGTTCTTAAAGCTTCTTGTGTGATTATTTAAATTCCAATGGATTGTAGATTTTAGGACACCCTATATGCCCTAACTAAATGCAGGTTAATCCTAAACTAATGCAGGTGATTCCTATAATCTAAGTGTAGCTAGGCTGTACGCCCTAAGGGAAACAATGGGATCACTAACGTATCCAAGACTTAATCATCAATCGGCGATATGAATCGCCAACTGACTGGACGGAGGCGCTCCTATAACTCTAGGACAAACTCCTAACTCTAACACAAACACAAACAAACCACACAACACATCAAAGACAAACTCAAAACTCTAAAACTCTTTAACTAGGACAAACTCCTAACTCTAGAGGAAGATCTTGTTGAAAACAAGGTTTTGAAGATTTTTGGTATTTTTTCTTAAAATGGGTAAATGATTTATTTACAAAGGTTTGGCTGGACCTGAGATAAGAATCTCAAGCTGCACTACGTACCTCGTGGAAGAGGATCAAGCCAACGTAGTTCGAAAAACGATTTTCCTAACTACTTCTAAATGACTCAAGATTTTTGAGATTTTTAGCTTTTCAGATGTTTTTGATATTTTGGTTGTTTTATAGTATTTTTTGAGTTTTTGATGCAAGAGGACTGAATCCTATCATCATAAGGGGAGGACAGACTCCTGAAATCCCGCAAAGGTTGGACAGCATCCTATGCTTTGCGGGAGAAAGAACAGAAACACGACTCTGCAAGGGTTGGACAGCATCCTATACCTTACAAGAGCGGATAGAAAAACACAAGATTTGATGAGAGGTTGGATAAAATCCTAACCCCTATGATGATAGGACTGAAACCTGAAAGAAAGATAGACTCTCTAGCTAAGGACAGACTCCTAGGCAAAGGACTGACTCTAAAAAAAAAAGGATTCTAAGAAGGAGGTGCTAATGAGACAAAGCCTGTCTCCTAAAAGAAAATGAGATAAAGAAGGGTGCTAGTGAGACTATCAAGCTAAGATAAAGCTCACAAGTAATAAGGAAAGACCTTGTGCATATTTAGCAAAGGTAAAACATCCAGCCGGGCCGGACAGCTACCTAGCCTTAGGGTGCAACAAATGTGCAACCAGATACCCATATAGGATAGGGGTATGAAGCCAAGCCGAGTAGGGTGTTCTCCCCAAAACCAAATGATACACAAAGAGAAGGTTTAGCAAGAAAATGAGACTAGGTAAGTCTCTTAGACACAGAGGTAGGATAGAGAAAATACTAACAAGGAAAAAGAGACCTTGTGCATATTTGGCAAAGGTAAAACACCCAGCCGGGCCGGACAGCTACCTAGCCTTAGGGTGCAACAAATGTGCAACCAGATACCCATATAGGATAGGGGTATGAAGCCAAGCCGAGTAGGGTGTTCTCCCAAAACCAAATGATGCACAAAGAGGAGGATGCTAATAGAATGAGACTGGGCAAGTCTCTTAGACATATAGGTAGGATAGAGAAAAATGCTAACAAGGAAAAAGAGACCTTGTGCATATTTGGTTTAGGTAAAACACCCAGCCGGGCCGGACAGCTACCTAGCCCTAGGGTGCAACAAATGTGCAACCAGATACCCATATAGGATAGGGGTATGAAGCCAAGCCGAGTAGGGTGTTCTCCCAAAACCAAATGATGCACAAAGAGGATTTAAGACCTATGAGACTAGAGATAGTCTTCTAGAGGTTAACTCAGGTTGATTCATTAATGAGACAATGCCTGTCTTCAAAGATTTGGATCTAAAAGACTAGGCAAGTCTTTTGAGAAAATAGAATGCTATTTGGACTGAGCAAGTCCCCTAGAGATGGGCTTGGGCTAGCGCCTTCATCGCCCTACAAGAAAAGGGGATTCTAATATCTAAAGAAAATTAACAGCAATCTATAAGACTGTGTTAGTCTATCAAAGAGAGAAGAAAAAGTTGCCAGATAATTGCAAATTTCACTCTAAAAACAAATCAAGTGCTAAGCAAAGAAGAATATACAATTTAATTGTAATCATAAAATGATAACTAACATTAATTAGTCCAGACCAGCCGCTGGATAGCCTAATAAAGTAAAAAAAAAAATATCAAACACTTCTAAACCAACCACAAACCCCAATACGGGGACTCCAATGAAATCAGATGATGCCAAAGTAATCATCTGATATCACATACACATAATAATATTTCTAATCCCGCCTTGAGATCAGACAGTACTCATGTCGATAATATCGAATAGAGTAGTCATCTGATCTCCTTCTTCCTATTAAACAATTTATTTAAATAAAAAGAATGAGTATAATAAGCTTCGAGATAAACTCACCTGAACAATCCATTTATTATTGAATTTTAAGGTGTCCAAGAAGATTGTATATAATATTTTAAAATGATCAAATGAGACAATGATATAAAATAAAGACTGCAGGAAGATCTCGTTAATATAAAATGAACTATCATAAACATTAAAATAATAAGATATCAGCAGTCTATACTTTTCTTAAAGAAATGACATCATCTCAGCTTAAAATATTATCAATGACAAGTCTCTTTTAAAACATTTGAACAAGCATGAATTATTACCTAAGAATTTAACCACTTATAAAGGTGGCAACTATGTGCAATAATGGGCATCAAACAATGAACTACAATGAACATCAACTATGTGCTAGTGAAAAGAACCAATAGACAGCTTGTTTATACAAAATAATGGGCAGCAATTTATACAAGATAATGGGCAGCAAGCGGTGAATAAAAATGGACAACAGCTTTGTGCTTATGAACCAAATCTATGGGCAGCAGTTATATACAAAATGAAACAGCAAGTAGTAAGCAAAAAATGGACAATATCTATGTGCTTGTGAACCGAATCTATGGGCAGCAGTTATACACAAAATGGATAGCAATTAGTGAGCAAAAAATGGACAATATCTATGTGCTTATGAACCAAATCTATGGGCAGCAGTTATACACAAAATGGACAGCAGATAGTGAGCAAAAAATGGACAATATCTATGTGCTTGTGAACCGAATCTATGGGCAGCAGTTATACACAAAATGGACAGCAGATAGTGAGCAAAAAATGGACAATATCTATGTGCTCGTGAACCGAATCTATGGGCAGTAGTTATACACAAAATGGACAGCAGATAGTGAGCAAAAAATGGACAATATCTATGTGCTTGTGAACCGAATCTATGGGCAGCAGTTTATGCAAAATAAGAGGCTTGGGCTATCGCCTTCATCGCCCCCTAGTCAATGATACTTGGGGTACACAGCTAAAAAATTAAGGAAAACCTCTATAAATGACACTCTAATGAGACTAAGTAGTCTCCTAGAGGGTTGAAAAATCTTCAAAGAAAAGCACACAAAAAGACATTTACATAACCTTAGGCTGCAAACAAGATCTCTTTGATTCTTACCACCAGGTGATCATCAATATTGCTCCCTTACGAAATTTCCAACTAAGAGGAATCTAACTCAGCCTTTTTCTCCTTGCCTCCACAACTTCAGCCATTTCACAATCATCTTGAGATATTAATACCTCCTATTCAAGTTTATCAACACCAACGGAGCAATAGGTTCCGTGAAGCCTTGTACAAGAACATATTCTCCTTCCATAATTTTCTCCAACAATTAAGTTAAAGCCTTCTCCTAGTAAATCCTATGATTCCTGCACTAACTCTAATGAAGCTATGTTATGCCATTCATACAAGCTCAACTGACAAGCCCTACTGCCAGCTCTTACAAATCCCTGTAAAAATAAAAATAAAAAAGATATTTGCTAGGATAGTCCTACTAGAAGGTATTTAAAGGACTACAATTAGTGCTAACAAAGAGTGATTTTCAGATTGCAGTTGATGCAAAAACTGGGGTCAAATCAGGGCTGATCTTATGCCAAAACATGGGTCCAAATCATGAGCCAAATTGCGTTAAAGCTGGGAATAAATGCATTGAAAAGGCTAATTTGGTAGCATGGAAAACATAGACTAACCTGTAAGTGAATGGACAGACTTTGTATTATACAAAACAGGGGACTAAATCAAAGACTTGCACTATGTAAAATAAGGATTGAATCATGTTTTGATACCAAAATGAGAGCTATTATGGAGAGGGCTGCTATGGACACATACATACACACATATGTATACATTCACACACATACATACACTCAAACATACGTATATATATAAACACATGAGAGTACACTCATGCACACAAACACTCACTGGTCACTTGTTAAAACATCTAATTTTCATAGATCATAGGCTTAAAATGCTAGCAATAGAAGAGTTCACAAATCTCCAGCTTAGAAATTAGCATGTTACAGACGTTTTATGAATTTTAGATTCAAGATACAAACATCACAGAGATCTTACAAATCTCAAGCTAAACAAAACAGAGATCCCATAAATTTCACATTTCAGAGCATTAAAACATAGAGATCATGCAATTTTTACACAAACATTCACATTTAAATCAACAATTCAAAAATAAAAAAAAAATAAAACTCAAATGCCCAACAAAATCATGTACCTGAGCTGTTGCAGAATTTTTGAATTGACTGAAAAAATGATCAAAGCCTGAGGAATTTCGAGAATTGATATCTGATGTTTCAGCTCTTGAAGGTTTTGATGCTAGATCTGAGGTCTTAGAGAATGGCCAGAGCTTCGCGGAGCTTGCGGAGAAGAAGAAGAGAAAGAAGAGAAAGATGAGCTTTGCCGGAGATGATTATCCGACCGGAAATTGGCCGGAAAAAGAAGAACGGAGGAGAAGGTAGAAATGGGTTTCAAATACAGAAAAATAGCAAGAGGAGTTTCAAAATAGTAGAGATGGCTGCAAACAGATGATGTAGAGGCCGGACGGAACGGTCGGATCTCCGGCGATTTCGGAGAAGATCGAAGCTAGGGAGTTAGGGTTTGGGCTATTTTTTTTTTCTCGCTCAGATTTTCGCTCAGATTTGGAAATCAACTCCTCTCTCTATTGCAACTCATGAAACCCTGCCGGAGAAGATGTGCGGCTACCGCCGGCCGGAGTATTGCTGGATCTCAGGTGAAATGATCGGAGAAGACGATCAAAACCCACTCTCTCTCTGTTTCGCTCTTTCTTCGTTTGAAACGAATTTTTTTTTTTTTTTTTTTTCTTCTTTCACAGATCTGAGGTTTTTTGGGATGAGCAAATCTACGGTTTTATGAAACTAAGGTTTCTAAAGGGAACACACAGAGAAATCAATAGATTCACAGAAGAAGGAGAAGAAGAAAATCAGAAATTTCATGATCAGAAATTAGCCGGAGCTAAGCCGGAGATCTATCGGAAAGAAGAAAATGGGAAATAGGGTTTGAGCTTTGGGGAAAGCTCTCGTCCTCCCTCTTCTCCAGATCTGAAAAAAATGAGGTCTCTCTCCTTTCTACGATTTTTTTTATACTTTTTATAAGAAAATATGGGTGATATTGGCACTCCATTTATGAGATTTTTGATAGGCGCACATTAGAATCGCGTCCTATTCGGCCATGCACAACCCTCTCCAGGATAAATGCACCCCCCCTCTGCGATTTACACTACAGCACAATCTCGACCCGTCTCGTTCGCTAGGCAAACGCCCTCGGAATTCGACGAAATTTTGCAGGGAGCTTGGTAAGACCCTAACCTAGCTTGGGGTGAAATTTGAGGTCCTATCTCATTGATTCGATGGGGTTTTTGCACAAACATGGAGAGATTAGGGTACGGTCAAAATGGGGTGTCTACAATGGTCCCATCTACATTGATCTTCTTCTTGAAGATCCATTTACATCCTATAGGTTTAGACCCAGGTGGTAGATCAATCAAAATCCAAGTTTTATTACCCATGAAAGAATCCATTTCGTCATTAATTGCTTCTTTCCAAAAAGCAACATCTTGTGACTTTATGGCTTCTCCATAGGTTTGAGGGTCACTTTCTATGCTTAAGTTTAACAAGACAGAACCTTGGAGTTTTTCCCTTGTCCCTTCTACCAGGTAGGTTACAAAGTCAGGGCCAAAACTCCTATCCCTTCTATCTCTTGAACTTCTTCTTATTTTACTAGGTTGTACACTAGGTTCACCAACTTCTGTTTGTGATTCTAAAGGATGATCTACAGAAGTTGTAGGTTCAATTTCTTTAGGAATTGAAGTGAACCTATTTTCATAGAAAAATGCATCTCTAGATTCAATTATGGTATTGACATCTATGAAATCATTAGGTTCTATAACTAAGAACCTATAGGCCTTACTGTGACTAGCATATCCCAAAAAGATACACTCAATATCCCTTTCACCTAATTTTCTTAACTTAGGTTTAGAGACTTTAACTATAGATCTACAACCCCAAACTTTAAGGTAACTTAAGTTTGGTTTCCTTTTCTTCCACAATTCATAAGGGGTTATATCAGATTTCTTACTTGGTACCCTATTCAAAATGTGACAAGCTGTAAGTAAGGCTTCACCCCAAAAACTTTTATTTAAACCAGAATTAACAAGCATAGCATTAATCATTTCAGTAAGTGTCCTATTCTTCCTTTCTGCTACACCATTTTGTTGTGGTGTATAAGGGGCAGAAGATTCATGGCCTACTGATTCACAGAAATGAGGAAAGTGATATTCACCACCTCTATCTGATCTGAGACATTTAATGCTTGTTATACATTGGTTTTCTACTTCAGTTTTATAAATCTTAAATTTTTCTAAAACCTCATCTTTATGACTAAGTAGATAAACATAACAGTACCTAGAATAATCATCAATAAATGTAACAAAGTACTTTTTACCTCCCTTTGTGGGAACACTATGTATGTCACATACATCACTATGAATTAAATCTAACAAGTTAGAAGTTCTATCTACTTTAGGAAATGACTTAGTGATTATCTTGGTTTGCATGCATGTTTTACATCTATCTACTGAGTCATTTTCATATTTAGGAATTAAGGTTAACTTAACCATATCATTCATTTTCCTAGTATTTACATGTCCTAAACGATTATGCCATAAAGATAAAGAAGAATCCAAAACATAAGCAAAGACATTCACTTTATTGATATTAAGTTTGAACATCCCTTCATACATATATCCCTTCCCAACAAAAGTACCCCCCTTAGAAAGAATGAACTTGTCAGATTCAAATACAAGTTTGAAGCCATTCTTGTTGAGAATGCTTCCAGACACTAAGTTCTTTCTAACTTCTGGTACATGGTAGACACCGGTTAGAGTGAGTCGCTTGCCGGATGTGAACTCAAGTTCCACCTTGCCCTTCCCTTTGACTTCTGCTGTCGACGAATTTCCCATGTATAACACGCTTCCATCTTCAACTGTTTCATAAGTTGAAAACAGGTTCCTGTCTTTACAGACATGCATCGTCGCACCAGAGTCAATCCACCAATCATTGCCATCTTCAAGCATATTTGCCTCTGAAATCATGGCGACAAACTTTTCTTTGTCTGTTGGTGCACCCAACTTCTTATCCTTAAGAAGTCGGCACTCATTCTTGTAATGGCCTGGTTTGCCACAGTTGAAACAAGCACCCTTTCTTTTCTTATTCTTATTAGTATTCTTTTCAGGGTGTTTGTTTCTCTTCCAATTGCCTTTTCTTTGTTGGTTCGAATTCTTGACATTTTCCACCAAATGGATCTTAGAGGATACAGTTTCATTTTCTTTCTTGTCTCTGATTCTTGACTCTTCCTCAATCCTGAGGCATTGAGCCAAGTCTTCAATAGACATTTCCTCTTTCTTGTGTTTTAGACTTTTTCTAAAGTCTTTCCAATTTGGTGGAAGTTTGTCAATAATTGACGGGACAATGAAGGAATCATCAAGAAGGATGCCTTGCAAATGAATTTGATTAATTACATGTTGTATTTCATGTAATTGATCAATAACAGACTTATCATCTACCATTTTAAAATTTAAAAATTGACTCACAGTGAATTTCTTGCTACTGGCATCTTCCGCCAAGTATTTGGCTTCAAGTGCATTCCAGATTTCACTTGCTGATCCCATGCCTTGATATATGTCAAATAGTGTATCTGACATAGCATTTAGGATGTGCCCTTTGCAAATGTAGTCATCCTGTTCCCACTTCATCCTTGCACGAGCCTCCGCCAAAGTTTCATTTTCATTTGCTGACGGCTTTAGAGTAGTGAGAACATGGACCACTTTGAGTGATGTCAAAATGAAGTGCAACTTCTTCTGCCAGCGCTTGAAATTTCCTTTGTCGAAACGTTCGAGTTTGACAAAGTCTTGGGTCATTTGACGAACTGAATAAAGTGCCATTGAAACAACAGTAGTAAAATCTTGTCTTAAGATTGTTGGAAAATTTGTTGAGGGTACTGTTGATGATAGAAAACAGAAACTTGTTGCTTCAAGGCGTGATATCACTTTCCTTAAGACAAGATTCGCCCCCACTAGTAGTGTGCAAAGGGGATCCGCGAATTGCCTCCAAGATACAATGAAACCTAGTAGGGAAGCCCTACTAATGTTTGATGACGCGTAGCACTAGCGGAATCAAACCCGAAATACCCTTCCGAAATTTCAAGCCTTAGAGAAATCTCTAGATTCTGTTTCTGCAGAAAAACAGTATCTAGAACAGTAAACAAAAGAAAAACAGTATGTAGAAATACTTGGGGATTTTTGTAGGAGTGTAGAAGAGAGTGTAAAATCAGTCAGAATTGCCAATTCGATTTCTATCTTAAATGACTGAAGTTTGCACATATTTTATAGACCATCTGGTGACCATCTTAAATGACAGCCAATTGTAGCTAAATCTGGAGAGATGATTTTTTCAAACCCCCCACCCCCGTTTAACGTGAATTGTGGCAGACTTTAACGCTTTTTGATGTCAAATCACGTTAAAAGGGGGGTGGGGGTGAAAAAATCATCTCCCTAAATCTTGCATTGAAGCCAAATATCAGGCCATGGCTACCGTCACCGCTGATCTCTGTTGGGTTCATGCCATCATCATTGACATGGGAATTCACCCCGAACACGTCCCACTCTCTCTTGTGACAATCTCAGTGCTACGTCTCTCGTGGCAAATCTCATCTTTCTTGCTTGTACCAAACATATAAAGGTCGACTATCACTTTGTTCTAAAACGGGCTGCTTGCGATGCCTATCAAGTCCAGTACATTCACAACAATGACCAAATTGCATATGGTCTTACAAAGGGTCTTCCCATCAACCACACTGAGTTTGAGGGTGGGGGATAAAAGATAGCCTTTAATCTTGTCAATCGCATGCATTTATTGACAGCAGGTATATTTGTTTGTATGCAAATTTGTTTCCTTTTTGGGTGATTGGACTACTCCAACCACGGCTTTTCCTTTCCTCATTAGGAGATTGGATGGCACAACAATTTAGCATCTATATTTGGTTACTAATTCATTCTTTATAAATGCAATTATAAATATACATAGGATGCAACCAAAGTGGCAAGCAACTAATTCTCCAAAACATTGGCATCTTCATTCTCCATTCCTTTTGTTTGTTTTACATTGTGTACCTATGAACTCGGTGTCTATAGATAAGAAAAGCAGAGACTATAAAGAGGGCTATGGTGAACATAGCGAGAACTATACTTATGATTACAATCTCAATTCGCAGCTCTTTTTTGTTGCCACAATTCCCTGTCTTGGTCACATTTGAGAAGGTATCGATTGTGCTCGGAATCATACTACTTTCATCGCCGACTTTGACAAAAGTAATACTCGTGTTGGTTGATTCATTTCTTCTCCCATATTGCAGTGGAAGCCTTGATTTCATGCATTTCTGCCCATCGAATATTGCAGCCTCGCATTGACAGTCACTTAGACACTTATTGCTGCAATCTTCGTCACCGTTTGATGGTACAGCATAGTATGAACTTTCTTTCCAAACCAAATTCATTAAAGATTGAATGGAGTATGTTATGTTGTTTTTCTTGCTGTTACAACCTTCGATACCGTAGATCCTCTGACAGCCCTGAAACTTATGAATTGGGTCACTAAAATTGAAACCAGGTAGACAAATGCAATCAGGATGAGTATCAATAAAAGTGCAGTAGCAGTTATATCCGCAAGAACCTTTGACTAAACATTTATCTGAAAGGGCCTCCCAATTGATTGACATAGTCGAGCTACCGTCCTCCCCGAAAATGTGAGAATACAAGCGGAAATTCCCGTCCGTGTCAACTGTTGCATGGTACACAACAGTTATTCCATTGCTACAATTGGTGCCATTCCCCAGGCTCTTTACATTGGCATCGCTAGAATTAGCCAGGTATAATTGGCCAAGGTTGTCGAGGATGAGTGTTATATTGGGTCTGTTACCAAAAGTACCAGAATTCCAATAAGCATCTGAGGCAGTTGGAATGCTATATGTAGGGTATGAGTATGACACAAGATTGCATCACTTTGCATTGGGAGGCCAAAACGTCCCGTCTTGTGGTCTGTATCTGAGAAGCTAGAAACCAACTGATTATTGTTGAACAGACGCTGACCCCCTAAAAGGGTGTAGGTGGGAGAACTAACGCTCTCCCAGATAATCGTGGAATTGGAATTGTAGAGAACAAAATTGCCTGAATCAAGCAATGAAGCCGAGGAAGCAGATTGATCTGCACCAGTGATGCTTTTATCTGGCCCACCCAGGGTATTGAGAAGAAGCTGACCATCATGAGTTAACAGTAATGTAGCATTTTCAGAAACAGGTGGGTCGTCTCGGTTCGCTGTCCGTACCACTGTCTTGTTTGGATCAGCCTCCAACCATATTCCAACTGCAATAGAATCCAAAGGCAAAAAGGTTTGAAGGTGAGAACCATGAAGTGGGGTTTCTCGTGGGGAAGAGAGAAGAGCCTAAGGTTAGATTGGTTTGGTTTGGTTTGGTTGAGCTACTGCCAAAGGAGTTGTAGACAGAAAAAACAAGAAGAGAGGGATGGCTGCCATGAGATCACCGAGTGCGAGAAAGAGAAGCCAACTCTGTATTTTACTTGGGAAATGATATCTGCAATTCCTTATATAGACATTGGGACTGCTCATGTGTTGTTTGTTTATGTTGCTTTCTTCTTCTTTTTTGGTTTGTATGGTCTTGATCATCTTGGATTGCCGGGGTCTTCCCCTTCTCTTTCATTATTAATTTAATTCATTACCGTTAAAAAAAAGACAGTGGGAATGCTCAGTTTTTCTATACACGTTTTGGACTGTTGATTATCTTTCAGGGTTTGAAACAAATTGATTAGAATACTCTATTGAATGGAGTGCGAGTATACCGATTCCCTCCTTTTTGTGCTTGGAAGAAGGAGACTTTGGAAACTTCAAGGTGGCGGGTCTTTAGCACTAAAACCTCTTTGGAGATTTTATAGGGTGTAAGACTGTATGATCCAGTATTTTTCAAAAAGTATTGTACGGACATAGGATGATCCAAACCGTCCATTTGATGGGCTATAACGTAAATAGGTTGTGCACCAAAAATTGTTTCCATAGGATGATCCCAACCGGCCGATTTATAGAGGTGTTCATAATATGCTGTTCCTCAATAGATATGAGCTTACACCGGATAATAATATCAAAACTCTATACGGGCTTACACCATATAAAAACTTCTTTGCGTGGAACGAACAAAAACGCGTTTGACTACAAAAAACAGATACGTTTTCTTAAATTCGTAAACGACATTTGGCCCTGCCTTTTATTTCTGAGACGGCTAATTCTAAAATCACGTGGAAATTGCGTGCTGTATGGTAAAAAGACTAAAAATGCCTTTAAGGCAGTTTTATAGATTCAGTCTTTGCCGACAATTTGTTTGAGTAATGGATAATCTGATTTGCCAGCAGTTGGAGCTGAGAACCATATTTTACATTGGATGTTGGTATTTTCTTACAAAACCATTATTAAACATGAACAGATGTTTTCAACAACCACCATTCATCTGTTTGTGGTTTTTTTTTTACTGGCTTTTAAGAGGATGCAAGGTGCAGACTTCTTTTCTTTTTATATTATCCACAATTTTATTCACTTGTGTAGCACCAATAACTTTTTTATTTTAATTTTATTCACTTGTGTAGCACCAATATTATCCATAATCTTATCACCAAAAGTAAACTTTATCCATAATTAAGGTTGTGTAGCACCATTATTATCCATAATCTTATCACCAAAAGTAAACTTTATCCATAATTAAGGTTATAATCAATAAAGAAAAATTTCAAAGTTATTTAAGGCACGAGATTGTAGTATAGGTAATTAAGAAATTTTTGGGGGTTCTTGTATACACGCTTTGATGCATGGGATTTTTAGTAGTTTTCCCTTTAACACAAGATATTCTCTTAAATAAACTAAACATAGTACAAGAACACAAGTTATTCTTACCATTCAAAAAAAAAAAAAAAACCAACAGAATAGAAGTTATAATCTAAACTAAACAACGTAATACATGCATATCAATAACTACTTACAGAAAAGGATGGAGATGGAAGAATTGGTACATCCTTAATCCCTTCCAACATCAAAATCACAGTTTTCATAGAAGGGCGAAGATGGGGTTCGTCTTGAATACACCACAATCCCACCTTCACCATCCTCTCCAATGTTGCCTTCTCCACCACTTCACCGCCCAAGAGCTTACCCAACTCTCCATCCAAAACGCAATTATACACCCATTCAGATAAAACAATCTCGTCATCTGCAAAATCTAACTCCACATTCCTCCTACAAAAGACAATCTCCAACAACATAATCCCAAAGCTGTAGACATCCGATATAGGTTTGTTACTGTGCCATTCGGAAACCAGGTAACCCCTTGTCCCTCTTATTTGGGTAAAGGTTTTCGTTTGATTTGGCATCAACAGCTTCGCCAGCCCGAAATCCGATATCTTTGCAGTCCAGGAATCATCCATGAGTATGTTTTGAGGCTTTATATCACAATGGATGATATGAGGCTCGCAGTCTTCATGTAGATAGAGAATCCCTCGAGCCACATCTATTGCAATTCTCACCCTTTCGTTCCAATCTGGGCGTATTTACTCATTGAAGATGAGATTTGCAAGTGAGCCATTGCCCATGTACTCAAAAACTAGAAGCAAATTTTTCTTTGGCTTCACTTTAAATCATATATAATTGCATCTATCAACAAATATTTGGCTCTTATTTCCCAAATAAGTTGTAAAATAAGTGCTTTGGACAAGGACAACGAGTCACAATAAATCTACGAATTCTTATTACTATATTAAAAAGCATGTTTTTGATAGTCGGAGTAAAGTGAACCATATTTTGGTTTTTTCATCAATTCGTTCTTGATTTCTTTCATCATTAACAGTGAACTTTCTTGTTTATGCAAGGAAGGTTACACACCTCTATCGTAGGAATTTTATTGTGACATTTGAAAATAGCTACTATATTAAAAAACAGAAAGCCTTCTGTCAAGTAACATGGGAACTTATGGAAAGCAAATTGGATTCCATAAATTCTACATTGAGGATATAATTTTAGTATTTTACTTTTTATGTTTTCTACTAAGATTGTGTTTATGTTAACTTGTTTTTTCCAATAAAGTAATTCCACTATTTGCATTTTCTTTTATAGATAACAATGTCAGCATATCTTTCTGTGATGACTCTCTTGTTCATAAAAGTCCTAGGATGAATGATAGCAATCTGTGCCAGAGGACAAAATTGAGCAATATGTCTGCATCTGTTGGCGTCCACGATCGGACAACCATGCCCAACACCCCTCTCCTGTAATGCAGTATGGGTCCCATTGCCGGAGCCCATGAACATGCACATATTACACAATTTTGTTGCAAGCATTTGTAAAGTTTTAGTTGAAATTTACATATTATCGACTGACCGTTGACTATTATTGGTAGTCTGTTGCTGTAAACAACTTGGAGAAATGGAAAAAAGCAACACAAATGACGGCACTAACTATCCTTCTGGCTGCCAGAGATAGCAGGTTCGTCATCATCTTCCTTGCTGTTCACATATCTTTCCTGATCAGTTTTTTTTTCCAGCAGGGATGTTGGAAAAACTTTTAATCATTTGCTCTTTTTATCCGTGGAATGCAGTCTAATGGGGCCAGGCATTCTAGTTATTTCTGGTGTTGTTTTGCTTTATATCTCGGCTGGGCTCGCCATTTGGTCATTCGCTGTATACATAAGGAAGATAAGGAGAGTATTGCTGAAGTAGTTGCCTTTCATTTTGAGCTGGCCTGATGGGTCAGTATGTTGGAATTGTATTTATCGAGGACGTTTGGAATGTGGGTCACTTTTTCTTTTTCTTTATTGCTTTTTTGAAGATTGATATATAAGGTGTGGGAGAATTGCAGATTTCTACAACCCTTGTTGGGTAATTTGCATTATGCTGAACGAAGTGTGGCTTCACCTCAGTCGCCAACTTTGCAACCATCTGTGGAGTGGCAGCTGTTGCAACTTTTCTTGAGGGGGAAATGGATTCTTTGATTTTCTTTCTCAAGTGGGACCCCTCAGTGACCTGCAGTTTCAAACCATTACGGGTTGGCCGTGGCACTACTACACTAAAGAGAAGGTTTGGAAAATAGGCTAGTTAATCATTTTTATTGTATATTGATTCGAACAGGGTGGAAATTGATTTCCGATGAACATTGACACTGTTATGGGGCTCAAACAGGGAGCGTTTTAATGCAACTTCGATGGGCAGCCGTCATTAAGGAGCTCGATGTAGAAGTGCTTACCTTGGAAGGTTGGCATTTTAGAAATATTTCTTTAAAAGATTTAGAGAATTATATGGAGAAATTTGTTCATGGATACAAATTATAAAATGGTCAGTCTTGATTTTCTCACAGAACATTTGACCTTTTATTTTATTTTTTGATGAAATGCAGTTTGGAAATTTGCATATTGAAAGAGAGGTTTCATTTGTTTCCACTTCCTTCTTTTACGTAATTTTTATTTTTATTTCAATTGTACCGATGCATGTTTGGAGATTCAGAGACAGAAAGAAACATGGTAACATATTTATATCAACCTTATCAACCTTAAGGGGCGGTTTGGATAAGCGTATTTTAGAATCCTGGATTTCCTCAAAATTGTAGTTGGGACATGGGAGACAAGAGAAGAAAGAGAGCAGCTGTCGTTTTCTGATTTCTAGACCTTCTTTCTGACAGCAAGAGAGCTGGCGATGGTACCATGTTTCCAGGTTAAAACCTGGTTTTCTTACTTAAAATCCAAGAAACGCTACCAGGACAGCATACCAGCAGCTTGATCATGACCTTTTACTCTATTTTGAAACTAAAACCTTGATTCTAAAATCCACGTATCCAAATTCCAAACGGCCCTTAAGGGTTTTGCAGAAGCTCTCCCCACTGTTGAGTTGCCCAAATTGCTACCGGCATCATCATTGGGCTGGGTAGTCAAATTGTCTTCCAAAGTCTAAGCACTTGCCTGGGTAGGTTTTTGGGCTTCACCCAAAGCCTTGGAATGGAATTTTGTAAACGGGGGTTTCTTCTGCAGGTCTTAGCGGGGGTTGTCTAAACGGTTGTTTACCATGGGGATACAAATCCATGGATAAGCTGTTCAAGCCTGAGTCTTTCCAAGGATAAGATAAACACTGGTTTGTTATACCCATGGGGAATAGCCCAATGGGCTGAACTCAAATCACAGGTGGGGTAAAAAATGGAATAACCGAGTCTCACTTATTCTCATTTGATGCTCATTAAAGCAACTAAGATATGTTGCTAGAAACAGCGAGCTTACATGGTTGCATCCTATAATTGGCACCCCCAATGTAATATCTCTTAAAACAATGAGGTTTTACCATGGAGATTCATTTGAAACCCCTTGGCCTTGTGTTGGTCTTCATTGCCTTGATTAAGGATATTTTGGTCGGTTCCCCAGCTCTACAAAGAATTGGTTTTCAAGATTGGGTATGAGAGAACTTTTGATTGATATTTTAATTGGGCTTATTTCTTTCAAGTGTTTGGGACTTTTTAAACTCTCCAATCACTCTTTTATTTTGTTCCTCATTATCTTTGTTAGGCATGCATGTGTTTAAGTTTCACTCCAAAGCTATCCATCCTTTTGATGATGTGGTTTGAGTGATAACATGTAATCATATTGTTATGAGTGATCTAAATGATCTCTTAAGGGGAGCTGGTCTCGAAGTCCCTTCTCTTTCATTTCTATTATGTTTTGGAAGCTGTTCATCCTTGTATATTATATCTGTTTTCTTTTCTAAGTATTTAATATCATTTTTAGTATAGGTGTTTTCATTTTTAAGTATTTAACAACTGCAGATGCAATTATGATATTATTTAGTTTATCTTTATCGATCTTCCTCTTTCAAATGTTAATGCAGAAGGAACAATGAGTGAATCAGCTGTCTCTACTGTGACAAAGGCTCTACAGGTGTAACCTTTATCCCTTTTTAAAATATTCATTTCGTTTATATCGATTTATCCTATTGATTTTTTCCCTTCAAGGTGTAGGACCAAGAGGGTGTCAGCGATCTATAAGTTCAGGTCCTTGAGGGAATTGCATGTGTTGAGGTACATTTGCAAATAACTTTATTTGATAATAATCTGTTCAGATATGATGGGAATCCTTTAAGCTAATAAATATTATCTGAAAACTCTGTCTAAAAATGTAACCATTTTTTCAGAATATTTATTTGCTTAGTTAGAGAATGTTTGTCAGAACAAATCTTTTTTGGATATTTCTAGCATTAAATCCATGATCTTTCATGCTGCGGTTTATTCCGTCTTAAACTGTCGGCTTGATGAGAGGATCCCAACTATGATCTCACTACTAGCATGTTTAAATCGTGTTACCTTGTGAAGGTGCATGAGCTAGTGGACTTCCAGTGATGAGAAAAGTTTTTTTTTTCCTTCTGTCCCTGTTAATTGGGACTTAATAATTTACTTGGCTTAATAGTCAAACTGACAATTTCCCCACGCCATCCTAGTTTTCTTTTTTCTTTAGAGTTGAAGGATCTCTTAGATTGAGTCCATAAGATAGCAATATCTCTGTCACTCTTACAAAAAAAATTTCCTCTTTTTGTTAGGCAAGTAAGTTGATTCATAAACCCAATTTTCCTTCCTTCTTTGACATTTAATTAACTTTCAAAATAATATAAAAAATGGAAGTCGACTTGATGCATGTTATAGTTTTCCAATTTGTTGCCCTCGACTTTCAAATGTAATGAAATGCAGAAAACATCTGGGGACAACACAGGTAATGCATATACTTAAGTGACTTGCATCTCTCTGCAGTTAACAAAACAGACCACCGTACAAGCTACAGAAGTGGCTTCCAATTTACTCGTGATCATACAAGGATCAGTCTTTAAGTTGCAGGCTTTGAATCTAAGTTTTGAGGATGAAGAAAATACCAACAAATGACAGATTTATCAGAAACTCTATCATCATCGATATCAAAACCCCCAACTTGCAACCAGTTTTGGTTGACATTGCTCTGTAAAGAGGACTAGTTTCCAGATGCAATGACGAATTTATCTGTCAGCATTTAGCTTAGCTCCTTGTGCTGCGAAGGAAAGGCTGCAAATCTCTCAGCTTGAAACTAAAAGGAAGTTTAGTAGATTCAATCTTTGTTGACAATTTCTTAAGTAATGGATAATCTGATTTGCCAACAGTTGGAGCTGAGAATTCTGACATTTGTAAACCATATTTCACATTGGATGATGGTATCTTCTTACAAAAACATTATTCACCACGAACACATGTTTTCAACAACCACCATTCATCTGTTTGTGGTTTTTCTTTACCGTCTTTTTAGAGGAATGCAAGGTGCAATTCCAGAATTCTCTTCATTTTATATTATTCATAGTTTTATTCACTTGTGTAGCATCGATATTATCCATAACCTTCTAACCAAAAGTAAACTTTATCTATAATTAAAGGTATAATAAATAAAGAAAAAAATTCAAAGTTATATAAGGCACACGATTGTAGTATAGGTGATTAAGAAGTTTTTTGGGGATTCTTCTACTTAAGTATTCATGTAGGGGTTTTTTAGCAGTTTTCCCTTTACATTAACACAAGATAATCTCTTAAATAAACTAATGATAGTACAAGAACACAATATATTCTCTTAAATAAAATAACGTAATACATGCGTATCGATAACTACTTACAGGTGGAGATGGAAGAATTGGTACATCCTTATTCCCTTCCAACATCAAAATCACATATTTCATAGAAGGGCGAAGATGGGGTTCGTCTTGAATACACCACAATCCCACCTTCACCATCCTCTCCAATGTTGCCTTCTCCACCACTTCACCGCCCAAGAGCTTACCCAAATCTTCATCCAAAAAGCAACTATACACCCATTCAAATAAAACCATGGTTTAAAATTTCGACCGAAATCCGAAATTTCGGATACCCGTGGGGACTGAAACCGGAATTTTCTGAAATTCCATTTTTCGCGAAATTTCGGTTTAATGACATTATTTATTAAAAAAAAAAAGTGTTACAAAATTTCGGAATTTCGGTCCGAAATTTCAAATTTTGGGTCCGGAATTTGGAACCAAATTACCAAATTTTGGTCCGAAATTTCGGTTTTTGGTGGGGTCCGAATTGGTTACCGAAACCAAAATTTTAAACCTTGGATAAAACAATCTGTTCATCTGCAGCATTTGACTCCACATTCCTCCTACAACAGACTACCTCCAACAACACAATCCCAAAGCTATACACATCCGCCTTCACTGTTATTGGTTTGTTTCTGTGCCATTCTGATACAAATCAGGCTCAGGGGGAGATTACAGGGGTTACTGATACAGATCAGGTTCAAGGGGAGACTACAGAGGCTACTGATACCGATCCTCAGCAGATTCGCACAAGTAATAGAGCAAGGAAGGGGCCTGTGTGGGCTAAATATTACCAACTGTAATAAAGGGAAAGCATGATTAGTTAGTTAGTTAGTTAGTTAGTTAGTTACAACTAGAGTTGTGTAGCCTATATCAAGAGGCATTGTAATTTCAGAAGGTAATAAAAAGTTAAATCACATTTCTTTGTTTTTTCTTTTCTCACTTTAACCCTTTCTTCTTCTTTCTTCTTCCCTCCTCTCATCTGTTCTTACGCAAAAATCTCTGCAATTTCTTCTAAAACTCTGTTCCAGGAGCCATCTCTGGTTCAGATTTAGCAGTTCTTTCCCCTAACAGGTCGTAACCTGTTAACATTAAGAAAGGGATGAAGTGAGAAAAGAAAAAACAAAGAAATGTGATTCAACTTTTTATTACCTTCTGAAATTACAATACCTCTTGATATAGGCTACACAACTCTAGTTGTAACTAACTAACTAACTAACTAACTAACTAAGCATGTGTTCCCTTTATTACAGTTGGTAATTTTTAGCCCACACAGGCCCCTTCCTTGCTCTATTACTTGTGCGAATCTGCTGAGGATCTGTATCAGTAGCCTCTGTAGTCTCCCCTTGAACCTGATCTGTATCAGTAGCCTCTGTAATCTCTCCCCGAGCCTGATTTGTATCACATTCTAGCGCCACGTAACCCCTAGTCCCTCTTATTTGGGTAAAGGTTCTCGTTTGATTCGGATTTAACAGCTTCACCAGCCCGAAATCTGATATCTTTGCAGTCCAGAAATCATCCATGAGTATGTTTTGAGGCTTTATATCGCAATGGATGATATGGGGCTCGCAGTCTCCGTGTAGGTAGAGAATCCCTCTAGCCACATCTATTGCAATTCTCACCCATTCGTTCCAATCTGGCCGTATTTGGACCATGGAGATGAGATTTGCAAGTGAGCCATTGCACATGTACTCATAAACTAGAAGCCTATGAGAGCCTTCGTCACAAAAGCGAGCAATCGGACCAAGTTCCTGTGATGGGTTCTTCCTATTGCTCTCGTCTGTGCTCGAAACTCTCTTTCCCCTTCTTCGACCACCTTGGTTGTCGAGAATGAGTGTTATATTGGGTCTGATACCAAAAGCACCAGAATTCCAATAAGCATCTGTGGCAGTTGGAATGCTGAATGCTATACGTAGGGTATAACACAAAACTGCCATCACTTTGCATTGGGAGGCCAAAACGTCCCGTCTTGTGGTCTGTATCCGAGAAGCTAGAAACCACTTGATTATTGTTGAACAGACGCTGACACTCTAAAAGGGTGTCGGTGGGAGAACTAAAGCTCTCCCAGATAATCGTGGAATTGGAATCGTAGAGAACAAAATTGCCTGAATCAAGCAATGAAGCCGAGGAAGCAGATTGATCTGCACCAGTGATGCTTTTATCTGGGCCACCCTGGGTTTTGAGAAGAAGCTGACCATCATGAGTTAAGAGAAATGTAGCATTTTCAGAAACAGGTGGGTCGTCTCAGTTCGCTGTCCATACAACTGTCTTGTTTGGATCAGCCTCCAACCACATTCCAATTGCAAAGCCATTGCGTTCTTTGTAGAATCCCAAGGCAAAAAGGTTTGAAGGTGAGAACCATGAAGTGGGGTTTCTCCTGGGGAAGAGAGAAGAGCCTAAGGTTATGTTGGCTGAGCTATTGCCAAAGGAGTTGTGGACAGAAAAAACAAGAAGAGAGGGATGGCTGCCATTAGATCACCGAGTGCGAGAAAGAGAAGCCAACTCTGTATTTTTCTTGGGAAATGATATCTGCAATTCCTTATATAGACATTGGGACTGCTCATGTGTTGTTCGTTTATGTTGCTTTCTTCTTCCTTTTTTTTTTTTTTTTGGTTTGTATGGTCTTGATCATCTCGGATTTCCGGGGTCTTCCCCTTCTCTTTCATTATTAATTTAATTCATTACCATTAAAAAAAAGACAGTGGGACTGCTCATTTTTCTAAACACGTTTTGGACCGTTGATTATCTTTCAGGGTTTGAAACAAATTGATTAGAAAACTCTATTGAAGGGAGTTCGAGTATTCCGATTCCCTCCTTTTTGTGCTTGGAAGAAGAAGGACACTTTGGAAACTTCAAGGTGGCGGGTCCTTTAGCACTAAAACCTCTTTGGAGATGTTATATGGTGTAAGACTGTATGATCCAGTATTTTTCAAAAAGTACTGTATAGACATAATCTTATTCACTTGTGTAGCACCAATAACTTTTTATTTTAATTTTATTCACTTCTGTAGCACCAATATTATCCATAATCTTATCACCAAAAGTAAACTTTATCCATAATTAAGGGTATAATCATTAAAGAAAAATTTCGAAGTTATTTAAGGCACGAGATTGTTGGATAGGTAATTAAGAAAATTTTCGGGTTCTTGCATCCACGTTTTGATGCATGGGATTTTTAGTAGTTTTCCCTTTAACACAAGATAATATCTTAAATAAACTAAAGATAGTACAAGAACACAAGTTATTCTTACCACTCAAAAAAAAACAAAAAAAAAACAACAGAATAGAAGTTATACTCTTAAATAAGCAACGTAATGCATGCATATCAATAACTTCTTACAGAAAAGGATGAAGAAGGACGAATTGGAACATCCTTAATCCCTTCCAACATCAAAATCACAGTTTTCATAGAAGGGCGAAGATGGGTTTCATCTTGAATACACCACAATCCCACCTTCACCATCCTCTCCAGCGATGCCTTCTCCACCACTTCATCGCCCAAGAGCTTGTCCAACTCTCCATCCAAAAAGTATCTATCCACCCATTCAGATAAAACAATCTCGTCATCTGCAAAATCTAACTCCACATTCCTCCTACAAAAGACAATCTCCAACAACACAATCCCAAAGCTGTAGACATCCGCTTTCACAGATATAGGTTTGTTTCTGTGCCATTCGGGAGCCACGTAACCCCTTGTCCCTCTTATTTGGGTAAAGGTTCTCGTTTGATTTGGCATCAACAGCTTCGCCAGCCCGAAATCTGATATCTTTGCAGTCCAGGAATCATCCATGAGTATGTTTTGAGGCTTTATATCACAATGGATGATATGAGGCTCGCAGTCTTCGTGTAGATAGAGAATCCCTCGAGCCACATCTATTGCAATTCTCACCCTTTCATTCCAATCTGGGCGTATTTGGGCCTTGAAGATGAGATTTGCAAGTGAGCCATTGCACATGTACTCATAAACTAGAAGCCTATGAGAGCCTTCGTCACAGAAGCCGAGCAATCGGACCAAGTTCCTGTGATGGGTTCTTCCTATTGCTCTCGTCTCTGCTCGAAACTCTCTTTCCCCTTCTTCGATCACTTTCTCCAGTCTCTTTACAGCGATGGCTCTGCCACCAATGGATAAGGAGCCTTTATAAACTGTTCCAAAAGCGCCTTTCCCGAGTTCTTCCTTGAAGCCATCTGTTGCCTTGAGTAGGTCTTCATATGAGAAGAACCGCAGAGCAATTTCCTCTGTCAAACTAAAATTCCTTGCTTCCTCCAGCTTTTTGTACCTGTAAACTCGGTGTCTGTAGATAAGAAAAGCAGAGATTATAAAGACGGCTATGGAGAACGTAGCGAGAACTATACCTATGATTAAAATCTCCATTCGTAGCTCTTTTTTGGTGTGATAAGTTCCTGTGTTGTTTGCATTTGAGAAGGGATTGATCGGGCTTGGAATTGTACTACTTTCATTGCCGACTTTGACAAAAGTAATCAAGCTGGTCGATTCATCTCTTTTCCCATAGGTTAGTGGAAGGCTAAATTTCTGGCACCTATTCCCTCTGAACCACGCAACCTCGCATTCACAGTCTCTTAGACACTCATTTCTGCAATCTTCTTCACTATCGGATGGTACAACATAGTATGGGTTTTCTCTCCAAGAAATACTACTATACAGAGTCTGAATGAAGTTTGCTACGTCGTCTTTCTTGCTGTTACAATCTTTAATCCGGAAGCTTCTCTCACAGCCTTGAAACTTATTAATTGGGTCACTAAAATTGAAACCAGGTAGACAAATGCAGTCAGGTTGAGTATTCGTGCAGTAGCTGTTAAATCCACAATAACCTTTGGCTGAACATCGATCTGAAAGAGCTGACCACCTAATCGACATACTCGAGCTACCATCGCCCCAGAAAATGTGAGAATACAGCCGGAAATTCCCGTCTGTGTCGAGTGTTGCACGGTAAACAACATCTGTTCCATTGCTAGAACTCATGATGCCATTCCCCAAACTCTTCATATTTAGATTGCTAGAATTAGCAAGGTATAATTGGCCGAGGTTGTCGAGAATGAGTGTTATATTGGGTCCTGTAAGTGGAGTATTAGAAGCCCAATAAGCATCTCGAGCAGTTGGAATGCTATATAAATAGTATGCCACGAGATTGCCATCAAGTTGCATTGTCAACTGAAACCGTCCAGTCTTGTGGTCGGTATCTGAGTAGCTAGAAAACAACTTATGATTGGGTAACAGATGCTGACCCCCTAAAATGGTGTCGGTCGGAGAACTAAAGCTTTCCCAAATGATTGTGGAACTAGAATTGTAGAGAACAAAGTTGCCGGAATCTAGCAACGAAGCCGAGGAAGCAGATTGAACTGCACCAGTGATGTTTTTGTCTGGGCCACCCGGAGTTTTGAGAAGAAGCCAACCATCATGGGTTAAGAGCAATGTAGCATTTTCAGAAACAGGTGGGTCATCTCGGTTCGCCGTCCATACGACTGTCTTGTTTGGATCAGCCTCCAACCATATTCCAACTTCAAAGCCGTTGCCTTGTTTGTAGAATCCAAAGGCAAAATGGGTTGAAGGTGAGAGCCATGAAGTGGTGTTTCCTGTGGGGAAGAGAGAGGAGCCTATGGTTAGGTTGGTTTGGTTTTGTTGAGCTATTGCCAAAGGAGTTGCAAAGAGAAACAACAAGAAGAGAGAGATGAGTGCCATTAGATTACTGTATGAGGGAAAGACGAGAGAGCTTTTTTGTGTATTTTATTGGGGAAATGTGTCTGCAGTTCCTTATTATATAGCCACTAGGGCTGCTTATCAGTGTCTGCGTGGAAATTTCCTTCTTTTACCAGTGTCTGCGTGGAACAAAAACGTGTACGCGTTTGACTGGGTATACTTTATCGTGACCACGAACTCAGCCGCCCTGACCTAATGTTAACGGTATACTTTATTTGTGAACCATGATCAGGATCATCATCATGTACAGGCCATTGTGGGATAGTTCATGTGGGCCCAATTTTTTAAAAATGATCTAGCATTTGGATAAAAGATGGGCTCTTACAGCCCATTGTGAGATAGTTCATGTGGGCCTAATTTTGAACATATAGCATTTGGATAAAAGATGGGCTCTTAAAAATTTTGACCATTGATTTGATAGACTATCTTGAGATTGTTGAGTGTCAATGTCCCAAGGCTTACGAGCAATTGCTTCGCACCCCGTTGTAAAATGAAGCATTCCCATATTACATAGTGCACCCCATTCTGGCCGTCTGTCTAATCTGTATTGTTCTCAGATTGGCTAGAAATCAGTCGAATCAAATAATTCGTTGGCCCTATTCATTTTGAATATGTTTAAGGCCCTGTTGTTTGAGATTATGACAACAGATGGTGAGCCCTGAAACCGATTATTGGACTAAAAACTAAAGTAAATTTGAGTCAAATAATCAATTTAGGACCCAAAATCAATTCTCAGAATCCAATGGCTTTTGTTTCGGATTTTGAGAATTGATTGTGAGTCCCAAACTGATTATTAGACCGAAAATTATGTTTATTTTTAGTCTACTAATGAGTTTGGGACTCACAGTCGGTTCTCATAATCTAAAATAAACACATAATTTTGAGTCTAATAATCCGTTTTGGACTCACAATCAGTTGTCAAAATCCAAAAAAATAAGGCCTTCGGATGCAGAGAACTGATTGTGGGTCTAAAAATAATTATTGGATTCAAATTAATGTTTAATTTTGAGTCCAACATTCACTTTGTTTAATTTTCAGTTTGGAATAACAATTGGTTCTCAAATCCCAAAAAATATAGCCTTCACATATAACGTACTATTTGACTCTGTACATTCAAAGACCATAGCAGGGCATTTCGATTTTCAACTTTGTGTCATCTTTGGAGAATTGGAAATCAAGAATAAATGCAGTCTTCCCAATATATTAATATGAGAAATTATATAATGTCCAAAAACTATCAAAATTACATCACCATCACATCATTCACCAAATATATTAATATGTGAAATTATATAATGTCCAAGAGAACATGCTCGTGTTCAAAGGTACGGCACTTGATATTTGATCCTCCCATGGCATTAAAGTTTCTCAGAGGTTGGATCAGATATCAAGGGCAGCACTTGAGCAGGTCCGCTCGTGTTCAACATAAAAAGGTTGTGCCCAAAAATCATTTCCATAGGATGACCCTACCCCTCAAATCTATAAAGGTTCCCCATAATGTGCAGTCCCTCTATATTACGAAGAGGACATGATTAATTAGGGCTGCAACAGGGTCGGGTTTTTCAAAACCCTAGCCCATTATCTAGGCCTTGACCCGCCCTGACCCTGAGTCAGGGCCGGATAACCTCAACCCATTACCCGCCCTACAGGGTATTTGTGCTGGCCCTGGCCCGCCCTAATTGACCCCAGTGCAAATACCTGTTAAGAGTGCCAAAAATAAAGCAACCACTTATCATATGTAACAAAATGATCAATAAACAAAGAAAGGGAACAAAATAAGACAATATGAATTCAACAACATGCGGGCAACAGAGACAATTAATACTAATAATCTAAAGAAACATCAATCCAAGATAATAGAAAACATTAGCAAAAGAACACATGCACAGATGGTTCAATTCTATAATAGAAAACTCAGGGTCGGGCTGGGTCAGGGTACCCGAGGTATTAACCCAAAACCCGCCCGACCTGAGTCAGGGTCAGAAAAAAATAACCCTGCCCGCCCTCAGGGTTAGAAAATCCAGCCCTGACCCGTTTCGAACTCAGGGCGGGTCAGGGCCAAACTTGCACCCCTATGATTAATCATCCAAAAATACTTCAGAAAAACTTGGCTCCCTGCCAACTTTCAAATAACTACACGACCATCTTTCAAACAACAAATCACAGCTCCCAACCTGCAGACAACAAATTCACAGCCTACAAAAGGCCTTTGCCTACACGACCATCTTTCAAACAACAAATCACAGCTCCCAACCTGGAGACAACAAATTCACAGCCTACAATAGGCCTTTGCCTACACTGCTTATTGTAACACTACACCTCTCCTATTATTCATTCAACTCTCACATCTCAAAAAAAATTAGCTACAAAGTGACAGGTTTGGTTTTGAAGTGCATATCAGACACACCATAACTCCATGTCAGACACTCCATAGCTATACTTTCACAGTTACCTCCAACTTGTGCTAGATGTGATACTATGCCGCGATGACCTTCAATGAACGGTCACAAGGAAAGACAGACCAGACTACTCGAGAGATGAATATCAAAGACATGATCACTCGGAGACTATGGTCTCAGACACCCCTTTAATGTGCTCATGTTTGCTAAGCTGGGTGAAATTTCCCTTCTCCCTGAAGAGCTGCGTGTGATGGTGTTTGCAGTAGAGTCTGCCCTTGTTTGCTACATAGTTTGATGGGCTGATTACGTAGTCCCATGGGTACATTTGAAGCAAGGCCGAAAGTATGAGTTGCCATCTACTGCTTCCTGATGAAAAGCAGAAAATCAGTGTCAAAAGGTTCTCACACAGATCCACCCGGAGTTTTGAGAAGAAGCCAACCATCATGGGTTAAGAGCAATGTAGCATTTTCAGAAACAGGTGGGTCATCTCGGTTCGCCGTCCATACGACTGTCTTGTTTGGATCAGCCTCCAACCATATTCCAACTTCAAAGCCGTTGCCTTCTTTGTAGAATCCAAAGGCAAAATGGGTTGAAGGTGAGAATCCAAAGGTAATTCTGACAGACTTTACACTCTCTTCTACACTCCTACAAAAACCCAAGTATTTCTATATACTGTTTTTCTTTTGTTTACTGTTCTAGATACTGTTTTTCTGCAGAAACATTATCTAGAAATTTCTCTCTAAGGCTTGAAATTTCGGAAGGGCATTTCGGGTTTGATTCCGCTAGTGCTACGCATTATCAAACATTAGTAGGGCTTCCCTACTAGGCTTCATTGTATCTTGGAGGCAATTCGCGGATTCCCTTTGCACACTACTAGTGGGGGCGAATCTTGTCTTAAAGAAAGTGATATCACGCCTTGAACCAATAAGTTTCTGTTTTTATCAACAACAGTACCCTCAAAATTTACAACAGTGTTTCCTGTGGGGAAGAGAGAGGAGCCTATGGTTATGTTGGTTTGGTTTTGTTGAGCTATTGTCAAAGGAGTTGCAAAGAGAAACAACAAGAAGAGAGAGATGAGTGCCATTAGATTACTGTATGAGGGAAAGACTAGAGAGAGCTTTTTGTGTATTTTATTGGGGAAATGATGCTGCAGTTCCTTATTATATAGCCAGTGGGGCTGCTTATTTTCCTAAACACGTTTCGGATTGGCTGTTTATAATCTTTCGGGAATTGAAACAAATTGATTAGAAAAGTCTATTGAATTAAGGGAGTGCGAGTATCATTTCCCTATTCCCTCTTTTTGCGTTTGAAAGAAGAAGGAGACGTGGAAATTTCAAGGTTACGGGTCTTTTAGCACTATCTGCGGGGAACAACAACGCGTTTAGTCGATCGTCTACAAAAAAGGGGCCCACATTTCATATTTTCCACATCAATTTGCCTAGGATTTTAAGAAGCGGGTCCATATTTTCTGAGGTCCACACACACACGAAAAAAGAAAACATTTTTTCTTGACCACGAACTCAGCCGCCCTGACGTAATGTTAACGATATACTTTATTTGTGAACTATACAGGCCAGTGAGGGATAGTTCATGTGGGCCCAAATTTTAACAAATGATCTAGCCTTTCGACAAAAGATGGCCCCTTACAGACAATTGTGAGATAGTTCATGTGGGCCTAATTTTGAACAAATGATATAGCATTTGGATAAAAGATGGGCTCTTAAAAATTTTGAACAATTGATTTGATAGACCATCTTGAGATTGTTGAGTGTCAATGTCCCGAGGCTTAAGCGCAATTGCTTCGCACCCCATTGTGAAATGAACCATTCCCATATTACATAGTGTATCCCATTGTGGCCGTCTGTCTAATCTGTATTGCTCTCAAATGGGCTTGAAATCAGTCCAATCAAATAATTCTTTGGCCCTATTCATTTTGGATATCAGGAATGTTCATGGCCCTATTCATTTTGGATATCAGGAATCGGTTCTCATAATCTAAAACAAAAACGTTATTTTGAGGCTAATAATCCGTTTTGGACTCGCAATCAATTGTCAAAATCCAAAAAAATAGGGCCTTCGGATGCAGAGAACTGATTGTGGGTCTGAAAGTGATTGTTGGATTCAAATTAATGTTTAATTTTGAAGGGGTTGGTGTCGCCTCCTTGGAGATTTTCTTCTATTTTTGATGAAATAGATGATTTAATTGCAGGCTCATCTATTGTTTTCAATCATGTTCGGCGATCTGCTAATGGGGAAGCGGACTCCTTGGCTAGAAGTGGGGTTAGGAGGTTGGAGTTGGAGTGGTTTGACTTCCTCCCTCCTTGAGATTTGTCTTTCTTGTTATTGTTGTTTTATTTTCTTGTAATTTTGGTTGAGGCCCACCTCGGTCCCCTTCCTTTTTAATGAATTCATCTTGCCATTTCAAAAAAAATAAATTTTGAGTCCAATAATCATTTTGTTTAATTTTCCGTTTTGGACTTACAATTGGTTCTCAAATCCCAAAAAATAAAGCCGCGATGCGAACAGGCCTTTACTGTCCAAAGATGATCACTACATATGAAGTAGTATTTGACTCTGTACATTCAATCACCATAGCCGGGCATTTGGATTTTCAACTTTGCGTGATCTTTGGAGAATTAAAAATCCAACGGCAGTCTTTCCAATTAACAATTACTCAAGACGTATGACTATCAACATTACATAACCATCACATCATTCACCAAATACATTGACTCCCTCTTTAATATGAGAAATTATATGATGTCCAAGACAACATGCTCATGTTACGGCACTTGATATTTGATCCTCCGATGGCATTAAAGTTTTTAAGAGGCTGCTGTTGGATCAAATATCAAGGGCAGCACTTGAGCATGTCCGCTCGTGTTCAACACAAAAAGGTTGTGCCCCAAAAATCATTTTCATAGGATGACCCAAACATTTCATTTCGGCCAAAATATTTGTATTTCATTTTCTATTGAAATGAAATCCCGAAATGAAATCCACTTGGATTCAAAAAATACAAGATTTCGCCTGAAGTTTTGAGATTCCATTATTGTATCAGTCGAAATATCCAAAACATGCAACTTTTCAAATAAATAAAAAATGACGACATTTCCTCATAAACCCTAATAAAAATCAACTCCGACAAGAACCACAACATTCCTTTAAGATATTTCTAAAAAAATAACAAAAAATAAAACGAAAAAAACTGTGATGAAGAATCTTGCTTGGATATAGGCTGTGATTTCGGACTGAAATGTTTCCATGGTTTTACAAGATTTCAGCTGAAATTTCATACCAAAACCAAAACATATTGGTTTCGCTGATGACCTAAACCAAATCAGAAACCAAAATTTCAAAGCTTGATGAGTTGAGGAGACTCCATTGTTACATAGGATGAAGTGGGCATGTGCTAGGTGATCAAAGCTATCCCAATTATTTCTCAAAACGGAGTCCTACCTAAGAAGGATTCTTCAAGACAACAAATAAAAATAAATAACTAAATAACCATAACAAAAAAGATAGCAGACACGTATCATTCCACCCTCCTTGGAAAGAACCTTGTCCTCAAGGTTCAAAATTTGGAAATTGCTCCTTCAACTGCTGCCAATTCTCCCAAGTTGCATCCTCAGGTGCCATATTTGACCATTGCACTAGAACCTATGAAATTGCTCTGTTGTGTCTCTTCACAGTCCTGTGGTGAAGGACGACTAGAGGTTTGGAAAGTAATTGTCCTTCATCATTAACGTCTGGCAAGATTGTTTGTGGTATAAATTACTGTTCCAATTTCTTTTTTAAACATGAGACGTGGACCTTTGAGCCCTCAGGGGGTTCTAGCTTATAAGCCACACCTTCATGCGTTGTAATACCATATAGGGACCATAGAATTTCATTGCTAACATCAGATTTTCCCTCACTGCTATAGTAACTTGCTGATATGGATGCAATCATAGGAAAACTATATCCCCAACCTGAAATTCCTGCATAGTCTGGTGTTGGTCAGCTTGTTGCTTCATTATGCGGTTGCAAGTTTTCTCTAACGAAGTGAATGGAACTATTCCTTTCTCTTAGTCGTTGTCCTATAACAGCCACTATTGTTCCTTCTGAAGTATATAGTGTGAGTGAAGGTAGTGGTTGTCCATAAACGACCTCATATGGAGTGGCAAGGGCAGCAGAATCAGATGATGTGTTATACCACCACTCTGCTAGAGATAGCCACCAAGCCCACCGCTTAGGCCTCTCCCTTATAGTGCATCTCCCGGGACCTATGGGTTATGGGCCCACCATGCTTCCGCTGCGCAACAGAAGTGTGATGGGCCCATAACCCACAGGTCCTAAGATTGAAATCTGTCTCTAATACCAAATGATATGAATATGAAAGAAAAACACAGAAGCAAGAATAGATTATGTTTCTCTCGTCCGATGGGAAGCCCTTCGACAAATCACATGGAAGCTATCATATGCATACTTCGCTATATCAAAGGCACAGTTGATCATGACCTCACCGTTCATGCTTCCAAGGAATTCACTCTTCACACCTTTTCAGATGCCGACTGAGCTGGGTCGCCTGATGATCAATGCTCTACTGGTGGTGGTTCCATATTCCTTGGCAAAATTTTCATCTTACGGTGTTCCAGAAAACAGCCAATTGTAGCTAAATCTGGAGAGATGATTTTTTCAACCCCCCACCCCCGTTTAACTTGAATTGTGGCAGACTTTAACGCTTTTTGATGTCAAATCACGTTAAAAGGGGGGTGGGGGTGAAAAAATCATCTCCCTAAATCTTGCATTGAAGCCAAATATCAGGCCATGGCTACCGTCACCGCTGATCTCTGTTGGGTTCATGCCATCATCATTGACATGGGAATTCACCCCGAACACGTCCCACTCTCTCTTGTGACAATCTCAGTGCTACGTATCTCGTGGCAAATCTCATCTTTCTTGCTTGTACCAAACATATAAAGGTCGACTATCACTTTGTTCTAGAACGGGCTGCTTGCGATGCCTATCAAGTCCAGTACATTCACAACAATGACAAAATTGCATATGGTCTTACAAAGGGTCTTCCCATCAACCACACTGAGTTTGAGGGTGGGGGATAAAAGATAGCCTTTAATCTTGTCAATCGCATGCATTTATTGACAGCAGGTATATTTGTTTGTATGCAAATTTGTTTCCTTTTTGGGTGATTGGACTACTCCAACCACGGCTTTTCCTTTCCTCATTAGGAGATTGGATGGCACAACAATTTAGCATCTATATTTGGTTACTAATTCATTCTTTATAAATGCAATTATAAATATACATAGGATGCAACCAAAGTGGCAAGCAACTAATTCTCCAAAACATTGGCATCTTCATTCTCCATTCCTTTTGTTTGTTTTACATTGTGTACCTATGAACTCGGTGTCTATAGATAAGAAAAGCAGAGACTATAAAGACGGCTATGGTGAACATAGCGAGAACTATACTTATGATTACAATCTCAATTCGCAGCTCTTTTTTGTTGCCACAATTCCCTGTCTTGGTCACATTTGAGAAGGTATCGATTGTGCTCGGAATCATACTACTTTCATCGCCGACTTTGACAAAAGTAATACTCGTGCTGGTTGATTCATTTCTTCTCCCATATTGCAGTGGAAGGCTTGATTTTATGCATTTCTGCCCATCGAATATTGCAGCCTCGCATTGACAGTCACTTAGACACTTATTGCTGCAATCTTCGTCACCGTTTGATGGTACAGCATAGTATGAACTTTCTTTCCAAACCAAATTCATTAAAGATTGAATGGAGTATGTTATGTTGTTTTTCTTGCTGTTACAACCTTCGATACCGTAGATCCTCTGACAGCCCTGAAACTTATGAATTGGGTCACTAAAATTGAAACCAGGTAGACAAATGCAATCAGGATGAGTATCAATAAAAGTGCAGTAGCAGTTATATCCGCAAGAACCTTTGACTAAACATTTATCTGAAAGGTCCTCCCAATTGATTGACATAGTCGAGCTACCGTCCTCCCCGAAAATGTGAGAATACAAGCGGAAATTCCCGTCCGTGTCAACTGTTGCATGGTACACAACAGTTATTCCATTGCTAGAATTGGTGCCATTCCCCAGGCTCTTGACATTGGCATCGCTAGAATTAGCCAGGTATAATTGGCCAAGGTTGTCGAGGATGAGTGTTATATTGGTTCTGTTACCAAAAGTACCAGAATTCCAATAAGCATCTGAGGCAGTTGGAATGCTATATGTAGGGTATGAGTATGACACAAGATTGCATCACTTTGCATTGGGAGGCCAAAACGTCCCGTCTTGTGGTCTGTATCTGAGAAGCTAGAAACCAACTGATTATTGTTGAACAGACGCTGACCCCCTAAAAGGGTGTAGGTGGGAGAACTAACGCTCTCCCAGATAATCGTGGAATTGGAATTGTAGAGAACAAAATTGCCTGAATCAAGCAATGAAGCCGAGGAAGCAGATTGATCTGCACCAGTGATGCTTTTATCTGGCCCACCTAGGGTATTGAGAAGAAGCTGACCATCATGAGTTAACAGTAATGTAGCATTTTCAGAAACAGGTGGGTCGTCTCGGTTCGCTGTCCGTACCACTGTCTTGTTTGGATCAGCCTCCAACCATATTCCAACTGCAATAGAATCCAAAGGCAAAAAGGTTTGAAGGTGAGAACCATGAAGTGGGGTTTCTCGTGGGGAAGAGAGAAGAGCCTAAGGTTAGATTGGTTTGGTTTGGTTTGGTTGAGCTACTGCCAAAGGAGTTGTAGACAGAAAAAACAAGAAGAGAGGGATGGCTGCCATGAGATCACCGAGTGCGAGAAAGAGAAGCCAACTCTGTATTTTACTTGGGAAATGATATCTGCAATTCCTTATATAGACATTGGGACTGCTCATGTGTTGTTTGTTTATGTTGCTTTCTTCTTCTTTTTTGGTTTGTATGGTCTTGATCATCTTGGATTGCCGGGGTCTTCCCCTTCTCTTTCATTATTAATTTAATTCATTACCGTTAAAAAAAAGACAGTGGGACTGCTCAGTTTTTCTATACACGTTTTGGACTGTTGATTATCTTTCAGGGTTTGAAACAAATTGATTAGAATACTCTATTGAATGGAGTGCGAGTATACCGATTCCCTCCTTTTTGTGCTTGGAAGAAGAAGGAGACTTTGGAAACTTCAAGGTGGCGGGTCTTTAGCACTAAAACCTCTTTGGAGATTATATAGGGTGTAAGACTGTATGATCCAGTATTTTTCAAAAAGTATTGTACGGACATAGGATGATCCAAACCGTCCATTTGATGGGCTATAACGTAAATAGGTTGTGCACCAAAAATTGTTTCCATAGGATGATCCCAACCGGCCGATTTATAGAGGTGTTCATAATATGCTGTTCCTCAATAGTTATGAGCTTACACCGGATAATAATATCAAAACTCTATACGGGCTTACACCATATAAAAACTTCTTTGCGTGGAAGGAACAAAAACGCGTTTGACTACAAAAAACAGATACGTTTTCTTAAATTCGTAAACGACATTTGGCCCTGCCTTTTATTTCTGAGACGGCTAATTCTAAAATCACGTGGAAATTGCGTGCTGTATGGTAAAAAGACTAAAAATGCCTTTAAGGCAGTTTTATAGATTCAGTCTTTGCCGACAATTTGTTTGAGTAATGGATAATCTGATTTGCCAGCAGTTGGAGCTGAGAACCATATTTTACATTGGATGTTGGTATTTTCTTACAAAACCATTATTAAACATGAACAGATGTTTTCAACAACCACCATTCATCTGTTTGTGGTTTTTTTTTTACTGGCTTTTAAGAGGATGCAAGGTGCAGACTTCTTTTCTTTTTATATTATCCACAATTTTATTCACTTGTGTAGCACCAATAACTTTTTTATTTTAATTTTATTCACTTGTGTAGCACCAATATTATCCATAATCTTATCACCAAAAGTAAACTTTATCCATAATTAAGGTTATAATCAATAAAGAAAAATTTCAAAGTTATTTAAGGCATGAGATTGTAGTATAGGTAATTAAGAAATTTTTGGGGGTTCTTGTATACACGCTTTGATGCATGGGATTTTTAGTAGTTTTCCCTTTAACACAAGATATTCTCTTAAATAAACTAAACATAGTACAAGAACACAAGTTATTCTTACCATTCAAAAAAAAAAAAAAAAACCAACAGAATAGAAGTTATAATCTAAATTAAACAACGTAATACATGCATATCAATAACTACTTATAGAAAAGGATGGAGATGGAAGAATTGGTACATCCTTAATCCCTTCCAACATCAAAATCACAGTTTTCATAGAAGGGCGAAGATGGGGTTCGTCTTGAATACACCACAATCCCACCTTCACCATCCTCTCCAATGTTGCCTTCTCCACCACTTCACCGCCCAAGAGCTTACCCAACTCTCCATCCAAAACGCAATTATACACCCATTCAGATAAAACAATCTCGTCATCTGCAAAATCTAACTCCACATTCCTCCTACAAAACACAATCTCCAACAACATAATCCCAAAGCTGTAGACATCCGCTTTCACAGATATAGGTTTGTTACTGTGCCATTCGGAAACCAGGTAACCCCTTGTCCCTCTTATTTGGGTAAAGGTTTTCGTTTGATTTGGCATCAACAGCTTCGCCAGCCCGAAATCCGATATCTTTGCAGTCCAGGAATCATCCATGAGTATGTTTTGAGGCTTTATATCACAATGGATGATATGAGGCTCGCAGTCTTCATGTAGATAGAGAATCCCTCGAGCCACATCTATTGCAATTCTCACCCTTTCGTTCCAATCTGGGCGTATTTGCTCATTGAAGATGAGATTTGCAAGTGAGCCATTGCCCATGTACTCAAAAACTAGAAGCAAATTTTTCTTTGGCTTCACTTTAAATCATATATAATTGCATCTATCAACAAATATTTGGCTCTTATTTCCCAAATAAGTTGTAAAATAAGTGCTTTGGACAAGGACAACGAGTCACAATAAATCTACGAATTCTTATTACTATATTAAAAAGCATGTTTTTGATAGTCGGAGTAAAGTGAACCATATTTTGGTTTTTTCATCAATTCGTTCTTGATTTCTTTCATCATTAACAGTGAACTTTCTTGTTTATGCAAGGAAGGTTACACACCTCTATCGTAGGAATTTTATTGTGACATTTGAAAATAGCTACTATATTAAAAAACAGAAAGCCTTCTGTCAAGTAACATGGGAACTTATGAAAAGCAAATTGGATTCCATAAATTCTACATTGAGGATATAATTTTAGTATTTTACTTTTTATGTTTTCTACTAAGATTGTGTTTATGTTAAGTTGTTTTTTCCAATAAAGTAATTCCACTATTTGCATTTTCTTTTATAGATAACAATGTCAGCATATCTTTCTGTGATGACTCTCTTGTTCATAAAAGTCCTAGGATGAATGATAGCAATCTGTACCAGAGGACAAAATTGAGCAATATGTCTGCATCTGTTGGCGTCCACGATCGGACAACCATGCCCAACACCCCTCTCCTGTAATGCAGTATGGGTCCCATTGCCGGAGCCCATGAACATGCACATATTACACAATTTTGTTGCAAGCATTTGTAAAGTTTTAGTTGAAATTTACATATTATCGACTGACCGTTGACTATTATTGGTAGTCTGTTGCTGTAAACAACTTGGAGAAATGGAAAACAGCAACACAAATGACGGCACTAACTATCCTTCTGGCTGCCAGAGATAGCAGGTTCGTCATCATCTTCCTTGCTGTTCACATATCTTTCCTGATCAGTTTTTTTTTCCAGCAGGGATGTTGGAGAAACTTTTAATCATTTGCTCTTTTTATCCGTGGAATGCAGTCTAATGGGGCCAGGCATTCTAGTTATTTCTGGTGTTGTTTTGCTTTATATCTCGGCTGGGCTCGCCATTTGGTCATTCGCTGTATACATAAGGAAGATAAGGAGAGTATTGCTGAAGTAGTTGCCTTTCATTTTGAGCTGGCCTGATGGGTCAGTATGTTGGAATTGTATTTATCGAGGACGTTTGGAATGTGGGTCACTTTTTCTTTTTCTTTATTGCTTTTTTGAAGATTGATATATAAGGTGTGGGAGAATTGCAGATTTCTACAACCCTTGTTGGGTAATTTGCATTATGCTGAACGAAGTGTGGCTTCACCTCAGTCGCCAACTTTGCAACCATCTGTGGAGTGGAAGCTGTTGCAACTTTTCTTGAGGGGGAAATGGATTCTTTGATTTTCTTTCTCAAGTGTGACCCCTCAGTGACCTGCAGTTTCAAACCATTACGGGTTGGCCGTGGCACTACTACACTAAAGAGAAGGTTTGGAAAATAGGCTAGTTAATCATTTTTATTGTATATTGATTCGAACAGGGTGGAAATTGATTTCCAATGAACATTGACACTGTTATGGGGCTCAAACAGGGAGCGTTTTAATGCAACTTCGATGGGCAGCCGTCATTAAGGAGCTCGATGTAGAAGTGCTTACCTTGGAAGGTTGGCATTTTAGAAATATTTCTTTAAAAGATTTAGAGAATTATATGGAGAAATTTGTTCATGGATACAAATTATAAAATGGTCAGTCTTGATTTTCTCACAGAACATTTGACCTTTTATTTTATTTTTTGATGAAATGCAGTTTGGAAATTTGCATATTGAAAGAGAGGTTTCATTTGTTTCCACTTCCTTCTTTTACGTAATTTTTATTTTTATTTCAATTGTACCGATGCATGTTTGGAGATTCCGAGACAGAAAGAAACATGATAACATATTTATATCAACCTTATCAACCTTAAGGGGCCGTTTGGATAAGTGTATTTTAGAATCCTGGATTTCCTCAAAATTGTAGTTGGGACATGGGAGACAAGAGAAGAAAGAGAGCAGCTGTCGTTTTCTGATTTCTAGACCTTCTTTCTGACAGCAAGAGAGCTGGCGATGGTACCATGTTTCCAGGTTAAAACCTGGTTTTCTTACTTAAAATCCAAGAAACGCTACCAGGACAGCATACCAGCAGCTTGATCATGACCTTTTACTCTATTTTGAAACTAAAACCTTGATTCTAAAATCCACGTATCCAAACGGCCCTTAAGGGTTTTGCAGAAGCTCTCCCCACTGTTGAGTTGCCCAAATTGCTACCGGCATCATCATTGGGCTGGGTAGTCAAATTGTCTTCCAAAGTCTAAGCACTTGCCTGGGTAGGTTTTTGGGCTTCACCCAAAGCCTTGGAATGGAATTTTGTAAACGGGGGTTTCTTCTGCAGGTCTTAGCGGGGGTTGTCTAAAGGGTTGTTCATCATGGGCATACAAATCCATGGATAAGCGGTTCAAGCCTGAGTCTTTCCAAGGATAAGATAAACACTGGTTTGTTATACCCATGGGGAATAGCCCAATGGGCTGAACTCAAATCACAGGTGGGGTAAAAAATGGAATAACTGAGTCTCACTTATTCTCATTTGATGCTCATTAAAGCAACTAAGATATGTTGCTAGAAACAGCGAGCTTACATGGTTGCATCCTATAATTGGCACCCCCAATGTAATATCTCTTAAAACAATGAGGTTTTACCATGGAGATTCATTTGAAACCCCTTGGCCTTGTGTTGGTCTTCATTGCCTTGATTAAGGATATTTTGGTCGGTTCCCCAGCTCTACAAAGAATTGGTTTTCAAGATTGGGTATTAGAGAACTTTTGATTGATATTTTAATTGGGCTTATTTCTTTCAAGTGTTTGGGACTTTTTAAACTCTCCAATCACTCTTTTATTTTGTTCCTCATTATCTTTGTTAGGCATGCATGTGTTTAAGTTTCACTCCAAAGCTATCCATCCTTTTGATGATGTGGTTTGAGTGATAACATGTAATCATATTGTTATGAGTGATCTAAATGATCTCTTAAGGGGAACTGGTCTCGAAGTCCCTTCTCTTTCATTTCTATTATGTTTTGGAAGCTGTTCATCCTTGTATATTATATCTGTTTTCTTTTCTAAGTATTTAATATCATTTTTAGTATAGGTGTTTTCATTTTTAAGTATTTAACAACTGCAGATACAATTATGATATTATTTAGTTTATCTTTATCGATCTTCCTCTTTCAAATGTTAATGCAGAAGGAACAATGAGTGAATCAGCTGTCTCTACTGTGACAAAGGCTCTACAGGTGTAACCTTTATCCCTTTTTAAAATATTCATTTCGCTTATATCGATTTATCCTATTGATTTTTTCCCTTCAAGGTGTAGGACCAAGAGGGTGTCAGCGATCTATAAGTTCAGGTCCTTGAGGGAATTGCATGTGTTGAGGTACATTTGCAAATAACTTTATTTGATAATAATCTGTTCAGATATGATGGGAATCCTTTAAGCTAATAAATATTATCTGAAAACTCTGTCTAAAAATGTAACCATTTTTTTCAGAATATTTATTTGCTTAGTTAGAGAATGTTTGTCAGAACAAATCTTTTTTGGATATTTCTAGCATTAAATCCATGATCTTTCATGCTGCGGTTTATTCCGTCTTAAACTGTCGGCTTGATGAGAGGATCCCAACTATGATCTCACTACTAGCATGTTTAAATCGTGTTACCTTGTGATGGTGCATGAGCTAGTGGACTTCCAGTGATGAGAAAAGTTTTTTTTTCCTTCTGTCCCTGTTAATTGGGACTTAATAATTTACTTGGCTTAATAGTCAAACTGACAATTTCCCCACGCCATCCTAGTTTTCTTTTTTCTTTAGAGTTGAAGGATCTCTTAGATTGAGTCCATAAGATAGCAATATCTCTGTCACTCTTACAAAAAAATTTTCCTCTTTTTGTTAGGCAAGTAAGTTGATTCATAAACCCAATTTTCCTTCCTTCTTTGACATTTAATTAACTTTCAAAATAATATAAAAAATGGAAGTCGACTTGATGCATGTTATAGTTTTCCAATTTGTTGCCCTCGACTTTCAAATGTAATGAAATGCAGAAAACATCTGGGGACAACACAGGTAATGCATATACTTAAGTGACTTGCATCTCTCTGCAGTTAACAAAACAGACCACCGTACAAGCTACAGAAGTGGCTTCCAATTTACTCGTGATCATACAAGGATCAGTCTTTAAGTTGCAGGCTTTGAATCTAAGTTTTGAGGATGAAGAAAATACCAACAAATGACAGATTTATCAGAAACTCTATCATCATCGATATCAAAACCCCCAACTTGCAACCAGTTTTGGTTGACATTGCTCTGTAAAGAGGACTAGTTTCCAGATGCAATGACGAATTTATCTGTCAGCATTTAGCTTAGCTCCTTGTGCTGCGAAGGAAAGGCTGCAAATCTGTCAGCTTGAAACTAAAAAGAAGTTTAGTAGATTCAATCTTTGTTGACAATTTCTTAAGTAATGGATAATCTGATTTGCCAACAGTTGGAGCTGAGAATTCTGACATTTGTAAACCATATTTCACATTGGATGATGGTATCTTCTTACAAAAACATTATTCACCACGAACACATGTTTTCAACAACCACCATTCATCTGTTTGTGGTTTTTCTTTACCGTCTTTTTAGAGGAATGCAAGGTGCAATTCCAGAATTCTCTTCATTTTATATTATTCATAGTTTTATTCACTTGTGTAGCATCGATATTATCCATAACCTTCTAACCAAAAGTAAACTTTATCTATAATTAAAGGTATAATAAATAAAGAAAAAAATTCAAAGTTATATAAGGCACACGATTGTAGTATAGGTGATTAAGAAGTTTTTTGGGGATTCTTCTACTTAAGTATTGATGTAGGGGTTTTTTAGCAGTTTTCCCTTTACATTAACACAAGATAGTCTCTTAAATAAACTAATGATAGTACAAGAACACAATATATTCTCTTAAATAAAATAACGTAATACATGCGTATCGATAACTACTTACAGATGGAGATGGAAGAATTGGTACATCCTTATTCCCTTCCAACTTCAAAATCACATATTTCATAGAAGGGCGAAGATGGGGTTCGTCTTGAATACACCACAATCCCACCTTCACCATCCTCTCCAATGTTGCCTTCTCCACCACTTCACCGTCCAAGAGCTTACCCAAATCTTCATCCAAAAAGCAACTATACACCCATTCAAATAAAACCATGGTTTAAAATTTCGACCGAAATCCGAAATTTCGGATACCCGTGGGGACTGAAACCAGAATTTTCTGAAATTCCATTTTTCGCGAAATTTCGGTTTAATGACATTATTTATTAAAAAAAAAAGTGTTACAAAATTTCGGTCCGAAATTTCAAAATTTGGGTCCGGAATTTGGAACCAAATTACCAAATTTTGGTTGGAAATTTCGGCGAAATCTGAATTTTCAGTTTTTGGTGGGGTCCGAATTGGTTACTGAAACCAAAATTTTAAACCTTGGATAAAACAATCTGTTCATCTGCAGCATTTGACTCCACATTCCTCCTACAACAGACTATCTCCAACAACACAATCCCAAAGCTATACACATCCGCCTTCACTGTTATTGGTTTGTTTCTGTGCCATTCTGATACAAATCAGGCTCAGGGGGAGATTACAGGGGTTACTGATACAGATCAGGTTCAAGGGGAGACTACAGAGGCTACTGATACCGATCCTCAGCAGATTCGCACAAGTAATAGAGCAAGGAAGGGGCCTGTGTGGGCTAAATATTACCAACTGTAATAAAGGGAAAGCATGATTAGTTAGTTAGTTAGTTAGTTAGTTAGTTAGTTAGTTAGTTACAACTAGAGTTGTGTAGCCTATATCAAGAGGCATTGTAATTTCAGAAGGTAATAAAAAGTTAAATCACATTTCTTTGTTTTTTCTTTTCTCACTTCAACCCTTTCTTCTTCCCTCCTCTCATCTGTTCTTACCCAAAAATCTCTGCAATTTCTTCTAAAACTCTGTTCCAGGAGCCATCTCTGGTTCAGATTTAGCAGTTCTTTCCCCTAACAGGTCGTAACCTGTTAACATTAAGAAAGGGATGAAGTGAGAAAAGAAAAAACAAAGAAATGTGATTCAACTTTTTATTACCTTCTGAAATTACAATGCCTCTTGATATAGGCTACACAACTCTAGTTGTAACTAACTAACTAGCTAACTAACTAACTAAGAATGTTTTCCCTTTATTACAGTTGGTAATTTTTAGCCCACACAGGCCCCTTCCTTGCTCTATTACTTGTGCGAATCTGCTGAGGATCTGTATCAGTAGCCTCTGTAGTCTCCCCTTGAACCTGATCTGTATCAGTAGCCTCTGTAATCTCTCCCCGGGCCTGATTTGTATCACATTCTAGCGCCACGTAACCCCTAGTCCCTCTTATTTGGGTAAAGGTTCTCGTTTGATTCGGATTTAACAGCTTCGCCAGCCCGAAATCTGATATCTTTGCAGTCCAGAAATCATCCATGAGTATGTTTTGAGGCTTTATATCGCAATGGATGATATGGGGCTCGCAGTCTCCGTGTAGGTAGAGAATCCCTCTAGCCACATCTATTGCAATTCTCACCCATTCTTTCCAATCTGGCCGTATTTGGACCATGGAGATGAGATTTGCAAGTGAGCCATTGCACATGTACTCATAAACTAGAAGCCTATGAGAGCCTTCGTCACAAAAGCGAGCAATCGGACCAAGTTCCTGTGATGGGTTCTTCCTATTGCTCTCGTCTGTGCTCGAAACTCTCTTTCCCCTTCTTCGACCACCTTGGTTGTCGAGAATGAGTGTTATATTGGGTCTGATACCAAAAGCACCAGAATTCCAATAAGCATCTGCGGCAGTTGGAATGCTGAATGCTATACGTAGGGTATAACACAAAATTGCCATCACTTTGCATTGGGAGGCCAAAACGTCCCGTCTTGTGGTCTGTATCCGAGAAGCTAGAAACCACTTGATTATTGTTGAACAGACGCTGACACCCTAAAAGGGTGTCGGTGGGAGAACTAAAGCTTTCCCAGATAATCGTGGAATTGGAATCGTAGAGAACAAAATTGCCTGAATCAAGCAATGAAGCCGAGGAAGCAGATTGATCTGCACCAGTGATGCTTTTATCTGGGCCACCCTGGGTTTTGAGAAGAAGCTGACCATCATGAGTTAGGAGAAATGTAGCATTTTCAGAAACAGGTGGGTCGTCTCAGTTCGCTGTCCATACAACTGTCTTGTTTGGATCAGCCTCCAACCACATTCCAATTGCAAAGCCATTGCGTTCTTTGTAGAATCCCAAGGCAAAAAGGTTTGAAGGTGAGAACCATGAAGTAGGGTTTCTCGTGGGGAAGAGAGAAGAGCCTAAGGTTATGTTGGCTGAGCTATTGCCAAAGGAGTTGTGGACAGAAAAAACAAGAAGAGAGGGATGGCTGCCATTAGATCACCGAGTGCGAGAAAGAGAAGCCAACTCTGTATTTTTCTTGGGAAATGATATCTGCAATTCCTTATATAGACATTGGGACTGCTCATGTGTTGTTCGTTTATGTTGCTTTCTTCTTCCTTTTTTTTTTTTTTTTTTGGTTTGTATGGTCTTGATCATCTCGGATTGCCGGGGTCTTCCCCTTCTCTTTCATTATTAATTAAATTCATTACCATTAAAAAAAAGACAGTGGGACTGCTCATTTTTCTAAACACGTTTTGGACCGTTGATTATCTTTCAGGGTTTGAAACAAATTGATTAGAAAACTCTATTGAAGGGAGTTCGAGTATTCCGATTCCCTCCTTTTTGTGCTTGGAAGAAGAAGGACACTTTGGAAACTTCAAGGTGGCGGGTCCTTTAGCACTAAAACCTCTTTGGAGATGTTATATGGTGTAAGACTGTATGATCCAGTATTTTTCAAAAAGTACTGTATAGACATAATCTTATTCACTTGTGTAGCACCAATAACTTTTTATTTTAATTTTATTCACTTGTGTAGCACCAATATTATCCATAATCTTATCACCAAAAGTAAACTTTATCCATAATTAAGGGTATAATCATTACAGAAAAATTTCGAAGTTATTTAAGGCACGAGATTGTTGGATAGGTAATTAAGAAAATTTTCGGGTTCTTGCATCCACGTTTTGATGCATGGGATTTTTAGTAGTTTTCCCTTTAACACAAGATAATATCTTAAATAAACTAAAGATAGTACAAGAACACAAGTTATTCTTACCACTCAAAAAAAAAAACAAAAAACAACAGAATAGAAGTTATACTCTTAAATAAGCAACGTAATACATGCATATCAATAACTACTTACAGAAAAGGATGAAGAAGGAAGAATTGGTACATCCTTAATCCCTTCCAACATCAAAATCACAGTTTTCATAGAAGGGCGAAGATGGGATTCATCTTGAATACACCACAATCCCACCTTCACCATCCTCTCCAGCGATGCCTTCTCCATCACTTCATCGCCCAAGAGCTTGTCCAACTCTCCATCCAAAAAGCATCTATCCACCCATTCAGATAAAACAATCTCGTCATCTGCAAAATCTAACTCCACATTCCTCCTACAAAAGACAATCTCCAACAACACAATCCCAAAGCTGTAGACATCCGCTTTCACAGATATAGGTTTGTTTCTGTGCCATTCAGGAGCCACGTAACCCCTTGTCCCTCTTATTTGGGTAAAGGTTCTCGTTTGATTTGGCATCAACAGCTTCGCCAGCCCGAAATCTGATATCTTTGCAGTCCAGGAATCATCCATGAGTATGTTTTGAGGCTTTATATCACAATGGATGATATGAGGCTCGCAGTCTTCGTGTAGATAGAGAATCCCTCGAGCCACATCTATTGCAATTCTCACCCTTTCATTCCAATCTGGGCGTATTTGGGCCTTGAAGATGAGATTTGCAAGTGAGCCATTGCACATGTACTCATAAACTAGAAGCCTATGAGAGCCTTCGTCACAGAAGCCGAGCAATCGGACCAAGTTCCTGTGATGGGTTCTTCCTATTGCTCTCGTCTCTGCTCGAAACTCTCTTTCCCCTTCTTCGATCACTTTCTCCAGTCTCTTTACAGCGATGGCTCTGCCACCAATGGATAAGGAGCCTTTATAAACTGTTCCAAAAGCGCCTTTCCCGAGTTCTTCCTTGAAGCCATCTGTTGCCTTGAGTAGGTCTTCATATGAGAAGAACCGCAGAGCAATTTCCTCTGTCAAACTAAAATTCCTTGCTTCCTCCAGCTTTTTGTACCTGTAAACTCGGTGTCTGTAGATAAGAAAAGCAGAGATTATAAAGACGGCTATGGAGAACGTAGCGAGAACTATACCTATGATTAAAATCTCCATTCGTAGCTCTTTTTTGGTGTGATAAGTTCCTGTGTTGTTTGCATTTGAGAAGGGATTGATCGGGCTTGGAATTGTACTACTTTCATTGCCGACTTTGACAAAAGTAATCAAGCTGGTCGATTCATCTCTTTTCCCATAGGTTAGTGGAAGGCTAAATTTCTGGCACCTATTCCCTCTGAACCACGCAACCTCGCATTCACAGTCTCTTAGACACTCATTTCTGCAATCTTCTTCACTATCGGATGGTACAACATAGTATGGCTTTTCTCTCCAAGAAATACTACTATACAGAGTCTGAATGAAGTTTGCTACGTCGTCTTTCTTGCTGTTACAATCTTTGATCCGGAAGCTTCTCTCACAGCCTTCAAACTTATTAATTGGGTCACTAAAATTGAAACCAGGTAGACAAATGCAGTCAGGTTGAGTATTCGTGCAGTAGCTGTTAAATCCACAATAACCTTTGGCTGAACATCGATCTGAAAGAGCTGACCTCCTAATCGACATACTCGAGCTACCATCGCCCCAGAAAATGTGAGAATACAGCCGGAAATTCCCGTCTGTGTCGAGTGTTGCACGGTAAACAACATCTGTTCCATTGCTAGAACTCATGCTGCCATTCCCCAAACTCTTCATATTTAGATTGCTAGAATTAGCAAGGTATAATTGGCCGAGGTTGTCGAGAATGAGTGTTATATTGGGTCCTGTAAGTGGAGTATTAGAAGCCCAATAAGCATCTCGAGCAGTTGGAATGCTATATAAATAGTATGCCACGAGATTGCCATCAAGTTGCATTGTCAACTGAAACCGTCCAGTCTTGTGGTCGGTATCTGAGTAGCTAGAAAACAACTTATGATTGGGTAACAGATGCTGACCCCCTAAAATGGTGTCGGTCGGAGAACTAAAGCTTTCCCAAATGATTGTGGAACTAGAATTGTAGAGAACAAAGTTGCCGGAATCTAGCAACGAAGCCGAGGAAGCAGATTGAACTGCACCAGTGATGTTTTTGTCTGGGCCACCCGGAGTTTTGAGAAGAAGCCAACCATCATGGGTTAACAGCAATGTAGCATTTTCAGAAACAGGTGGGTCATCTCGGCTCGCCGTCCATACGACTGTCTTGTTTGGATCAGCCTCCAACCATATTCCAACTTCAAAGCCGTTGCCTTCTTTGTAGAAGCCAAAGGCAAAATGGGTTGAAGGTGAGAGCCATGAAGTGGTGTTTCCCGTGGGGAAGAGAGAGGAGCCTAAGGTTATGTTGGTTTGGTTTTGTTGAGCTATTGCCAAAGGAGTTGCAAAGAGAAACAACAAGAAGAGAGAGATGAGTCCCATTAGATTACTGTATGAGGGAAAGACGAGAGAGCTTTTTTGTGTATTTTATTGGGGAAATGTGTCTGCAGTTCCTTATTATATAGCCACTAGGGCTGCTTATCAGTGTCTGCGTGGAAATTTCCTTCTTTTACCAGTGTCTGCGTGGAACAAAAACGTGTACGCGTTTGACTGGGTATACTTTATCGTGACCACGAACTCAGCCGCCCTGACCTAATGTTAACGGTATACTTTATTTGTGAACCATGATCAGGATCATCATCATGTACAGGCCATTGTGGGATAGTTCGTGTGGGCCCAATTTTTTAAAAATGATCTAGCATTTGGATAAAAGATGGGCTCTTACAGGCCATTGTGAGATAGTTCATGTGGGCCTAATTTTGAACATATGGCATTTGGATAAAAGATGGGCTCTTAAAATTTTTGACCATTGATTTGATAGACTATCTTGAGATTGTTGAGTGTCAATGTCCCAAGGCTTACGAGCAATTGCTGCGCACCCCATTGTAAAATGAAGCATTCCCAGATTACATAGTGCACCCCATTGTGGCCGTCTGTCTAATCTGTATTGTTCTCAGATGGGCTAGAAATCAGTCCAATCAAATAATTCGTTGGCTCTATTCATTTTGAATATGTTTAAGGCCCTGTTGTTTGAGATTATGACAACAGATGGTGAGCCTGAAACCGATTATTGGACCAAAAACTAATGTAAATTTGAGTCAAATAATCAATTTAGGACCCGAAATCAATTCTCAGAATCCAATGGCTTTTGTTTCGGATTTTGAGAATTGATTGTGAGTCCCAAACTGATTATTAGACCGAAAATTATGTTTATTTTTAGTCTACTAATGAGTTTGGGACTCACAGTCGGTTCTCATAATCTAAAATAAACACATAATTTTGAGTCTAATAATCCGTTTTGGACTCACAATCAGTTGTCAAAATCCAAAAAAGTAAGGCCTTCGGATGCAGAGAACTGATTGTGGGTCTAAAAATAATTATTGGATTCAAATTAATGTTTAATTTTGAGTCCAATATTCACTTTGTTTAATTTTCAGTTTGGAATAACAATTGGTTCTCAAATCCCAAAAAATATAGCCTTCACATATAACGTACTATTTGACTCTGTACATTCAAAGACCATAGCAGGGCATTTCGATTTTCAACTTTGTGTCATCTTTGGAGAATTGGAAATCAAGAATAAATGCAGTCTTCCCAATATATTAATATGAGAAATTATATAATGTCCAAAAACTATCAAAATTACATCACCATCACATCATTCACCAAATATATTAATATGTGAAATTATATAATGTCCAAGAGAACATGCTCGTGTTCAAAGGTACGGCACTTGATATTTGATCCTCCCATGGCATTAAAGTTCCTCAGAGGCTGCTGTTGGATCAGATATCAAGGGCAGCACTTCAGCAGGTTCGCTCGTGTTCAACATAAAAAGGTTGTGCCCAAAAATCATTTCCATAGGATGACTCTAACCCTCAAATCTATAGAGGTTCCTCATAATGTGCAGTCCCTCTATATTACGAAGAGGACATGATTAATTAGGGCTGCAACAAGGTCGGGTTTTTCAAAACCCTAGCCCATTATCTAGGCCTTGACCTGCCCTGACCCTGAGTCAGGGCCGGAAAACCTCAACCCATTACCCACCCTACAGGGTATTTGTGCTGGCCCTGGCCCGCCCTAATTGAACCGAGTGCAAATACCTGTTAAGAGTGCCAAAAATAAAGCAACCACTTATCATATGGAACAAAATGATCAATAAACAGAGAAAGTGACCAAAATAAGATAATATGAATTCAACAACATGCGGGCAACAGAGACAATTAATAATAATAATCTAAAGAAACATCAATCCAAGATAATAAAAAACATTAGCAAAAGAAACATGCACAGATGGTTCAATTCTATAATAGAAAACTCAGGGTCGGGCTGGGTCAGGGTACCCGAGGCATTAATCCAAAACCCGCCCGACCTGAGTCAGGGTCAGAAAAAAATGAACCATGACCCGCCCTCAGGGTTAGAAAATCTAGCCCTGACCCTGTTCGGACTCAGGGCGGGTCAGGGCTGACATGGCCAAACTTGCACCCCTATGATTAATCATCCAAAAATACTTCAGAAAAACTTGGCTCCCTGCCAACTTTCAAACAACTACACAACCATCTTTCAAACAACAAATCACAGCTCCCAACCTGCAGACAACAAATTCACAGCCTACAAAAGGCCTTTGCCTACACGACCATCTTTCAAACAACAAATCACAGCTCCCAACCTGCAGACAACAAATTCACAGCCTACAATAGGCCTTTGCCTACACTGCTTATTGTAACACTACACCTCTCCTATTATTCATTCAACTCTCACATCTCAAAAAAAATTAGCTACAAAGTGACAGGTTTGGTTTTGAAGTGCATATCAGACACACCATAACTCCTTGTCAGACACTCCATAGCTATACTTTCACAGTTACCTCCAACTTGTGCTAGATGTGATACTATGCCGCGATTACCTTCAATGAACGGTCACAGGGAAAGACAGACCAGACTACTCGAGAGATGAATATCAAAGACATGATCACTCGGAGACTATGGTCTCAGACACCCCTTTAATGTGCTCATGTTTGCTAAGCTGGGTGAAATTTCCCTTCTCCCTGAAGAGCTGCGTGTGATGGTGTTTGCAGTAGAGTCTGCCCTTGTTTGCCACATAGTTTGATGGGCTGATTACGTAGTCCCATGGGTACATTTGAAGCAAGGCCGAAAGTATGAGTTGCCATCTACTGCTTCCTGATGAAAAGCAGAAAATCAGTGTCAAAAGGTTCTCACACAGATCCACCCGGAGTTTTGAGAAGAAGCCAACCATCATGGGTTAAGAGCAATGTAGCATTTTCAGAAACAGGTGGGTCATCTCGGTTCGCCGTCCATACGACTGTCTTGTTTGGATCAGCCTCCAACCATATTCCAACTTCAAAGCCGTTGCTTTGTTTGTAGAATCCAAAGGCAAAATGGGTTGAAGGTGAGAGCCATGAAGCGGTGTTTCCTGTGGGGAAGAGAGAGGAGCCTATGGTTATGTTGGTTTGGTTTTGTTGAGCTACTGTCAAAGGAGTTGCAAAGAGAAACAACAAGAAGAAAGAGATGAGTGCCATTAGATTACTGTATGAGGGAAAGACTAGAGAGAGCTTTTTGTGTATTTTATTGGGGAAATGATGCTGCAGTTCCTTATTATATAGCCAGTGGGGCTGCTTATTTTCCTAAACACGTTTCGGATTGGCTGTTTATAATCTTTCGGGAATTGAAACAAATTGATTAGAAAAGTCTATTGAATTAAGGGAGTGCGAGTATCATTTCCCTATTCCCTCTTTTTGCGTTTGAAAGAAGAAGGAGACGTGGAAATTTCAAGGTTACGGGTCTTTTAGCACTATCTGCGGGGAACAACAACGCGTTTAGTCGATCGTCTACAAAAAAGGGGCCCACATTTCATATTTTCCACATCAATTTGCCTAGGATTTTAAGAAGCGGGTCCATATTTTCTGAGGTCCACACACACACACACACACACGAAAAAAGAAAACATTTTTTCTTGACCACGAACTCAGCCGCCCTGACGTAATGTTAACGGTATACTTTATTTGTGAACTATACAGGCCAGTGAGGGATAGTTCATGTGGGCCCAATTTTTAACAAATGATCTAGCCTTTCGACAAAAGATGGCCCCTTACAGACAATTGTGAGATAGTTCATGTGGGCCTAATTTTGAACAAATGATATAGCATTTGGATAAAAGATGGGCTCTTAAAAATTTTGAACAATTGATTTGAGATTGTTGAGTGTCAATGTCCCGAGGCTTAAGCGCAATTGCTTCGCACCCCATTGTGAAATGAACCATTCCCATATTACATAGTGTATCCCATTGTGGCCGTCTGTCTAATCTGTATTGCTCTCAAATGGGCTTGAAATCAGTCCAGTCAAATAATTCTTTGGCCCTATTCATTTTGGATATCAGGAATGTTCATGGCCCTGTTCGTTTGAGATTGTGACAACAGATGGTGAGCCCTCAAACCTATTATTGGACAAAAAATTAATGTAAATTTGAGTCCATAATCGGTTTGGGGGCTCACAATTGGTTGTCATAATTTCAAACAAATAGGGCCAAATTCAATTTTGAGTCCAATAATCAATTTAGGACCCAAAATCAAGGCTCTGTTTGTTTTAGATTATGAGAACTGATTGTGAGTACCAAACTGATTATTAGACTGAAAATTATGTTTGTTTTTTAGTCTAATAATGAGTTTGGGACTCGCAATCGGTTCTCATAATCTAAAACAAACACGTAATTTTGAGTCTAATAATCCGTTTTGGACTCGCAATCAATTGTCAAAATCCAAAAAAATAGGGCCTTCGGATGCAGAGAACTGATTGTGGGTCTGAAAGTGATTATTGGATTCAAATTAATGTTTAATTTTGAGTCCAATATTCATTTTGTTTAATTTTCCGTTTTGGACTTACAATTGGTTCTCAAATCCCAAAAAATAAAGCCCCGATGCGAACAGGCCTTTACTGTCCAAAGATGATCACTACATATGAAGTAGTATTTGACTCTGTACATTCAATCACCATAGCCGGGCATTTGGATTTTCAACTTTGCGTGATCTTTGGAGAATTAAAAATCCAACGGCAGTCTTTCCAATTAACAATTACTCAAGACGTATGACTATCAACATTACATGACCATCACATCATTCACCAAATACATTGACTCCCTCTTTAATATGAGAAATTATATGATGTCCAAGAGAACATGCTCATGTTACGGCCCTTGATATTTGATCCTCCGATGGCATTAAAGTTTTTAAGAGGCTGCTGTTGGATCAAATATCAAGGGCAGCACTTGAGCATGTCCGCTCGTGTTCAACACAAAAAGGTTGTGCCCCAAAAATCATTTTCATAGGTTGACCCATAATGTGCAGTCCCTCTATATTACGAAGAGGACATGATTAATCATCCAACAATACTTTAGAAACACTTGGCTCCCTGCCAACACATAACAAATACACCACCATCTTTCAAACACCAAATCACAGCTCCCAAGAATGTTGAAAATTGATGCTCCCACCATCCAGGGCACTCGAACAGAATTTGCAAAAATCTGCATAGAGATCAATATTAGGGAGAAGCTCCACGAAATTTTTTGGCTTGGCACCCCGGGCGGTGGAGGAAGATGGCAGAAGGTGACCTATGAAAAAATCCCAAAATACTGTGATCACTGTCTCAAATTTGGGAATTATGAACTAGAATGCAGATCAAAAAAAGAACACGAATCAATTAATCCTCTTAAGGATCTCTCAATGGAAGGAAGGGTCAGGGTAGCAGATGTCTCGGCCCCAGATCAAGGTGAAAAGCAGAACTCTGGCAGGGTGGGGAAGTCTAGAAGGCCTGGGTAACAAAGTCATTCTCCGATCGAAGAGATCCAGAGGACACCAGAACCACGCAGGACAAAGAGAATACTGATCAAATGGTTACAGGATTGGAAGAGACAAGATTTAATGAAGAGGAGGATTTGATGAACCAAACAGAATTTTTGCAGATGAAATATCAGCAAGGATAGCCTTCAAGGAAGATATGCAAAGACAAATTCAGTTCACCCGAATAGAGCCATCAGGCGCCCATGAGGAAGGAGAACAGTCTCTGGCACCTTCAGAATCAGACCAATCTCTAGGGACGGAGCTAGCTGAGGAAAGTCCTTTAAACCAAGAATCAAGGGAAGTTAGACCCGAAAATTCAGAGATGATCCTAGAAGCAGGAGAACCGGAGGAGGAAATTCCAAGCCGTGTTCATTATAGTGAGGGAGCAGAACCCGGGAGATTAACAAGAGAGTCGTTAACCCCATCCTCGGAGAAGGAAACTAGCACAAGCGTCGAAGACGGTTCAGAGATTCATCTCTTAATTCCACCTAGAAATCAGGCTGGTTCGAGTTCTGTTCCATTACAAAATCCAAGAAGGGACATAGAAGAAGGCACAGTCTCGGCTGGAGCTATTCCAAAGTCAACAGTTCCTAGAAGGGAGCTAATCAAATTAGGAGTTAATGTTGAAGCCAGAATTCAAGCAATTATGGACACAGTTAGGCAGGAGAACAAGGGAAGTGCTCTGTTATTGGAGAAAGATTGCCTGGAGATAATGCTTACAGAAGAATCAGCTAATTTGGGAGTTGCATCTCAGGAATCAGCCAAAGCTCAATCTGAATTTACCACCAGGTCAGGAAAGAAATGGGGGAAGCCTTCATAATGATTTCAGGAATTATATGGAACATAAGGGGAATTAGGAGCAGGAGCTCCCGTAGCAGGTTAAATATGATTAATAAGATGCACAAGCCATGCTTCATTGCAATTATGGAACCCTTTCTAAACGAAGCAGCGATTCAAGGGGTGGCCAATCTGTTAAATATGGATTATCACATGACAAACTCAGACTCAAACTCAAAAATATGGCTGATGTGGAATAATATGATTGATATAAATATGATATCTTCGTCTCAGCAAGCTCTATCAGTGAAAGCCCGCCATCGGGATTCGGCAAAGTCTATTTTCATGACATTAGTATACGCAAGTTGCTCAGTAGTCGAAAGAATACTTCTATGGAGCTACCTGTTTGACTGCAGTCAATACTTTACCGATGCGTGGATGGTGGGTGGGGATTTCAATGCCGTATTAAGTGCGGAAGAAAAACTGGGATTACATCCTCCTAACTGCCGATCTACATCTGACTTCCAAGATGCAGTAGAAGGAGCAGGATTGATTGATGTGGGATACTCGGGAAATAGGTTCACAAGATGTAATAATCAGATGAATGAAGGGTGCGTATGGGCTAGATTGGATAGGGTTCTTGTTAATGCATTGTGGATGACAGAATTCTTAGCATTAAAAGTTACTCACCTATCTCGAACCAATTCAGACCATTGTCCGCTACTTGTGAGCTTCAGGTCCAATGCCAATCCTCCTGTGGGGTCGTTCAAATTCCAAAGAATGTGGTGCAGGCATGAGAACTTTCAGGAGGTGGTCAGAGGAGCTTGGAGTGTGCCGGTAGATGGGAACGCCCTTGAGATCTTGTCCATAAAGCTAAAGAACACAAAAAGAAACCTAAGAGCTTGGAACTCGCAGCATTTTGGTAATGTTTATCAGAATGTTAAAGATGCGGAAGACTCTGTAATAAAAGCGGAAAGTATTCATCTGGAACTTCCAAACCAAGTAAACACTGCAAGCCTTGATGGGGCTAGGGCAAAGATGAACGAGGCCATTCTCCAGGAAGAAATCTTCCTAAGACAGAAATGCAAAGATAAGTGGCTTAAAGAGGGGGATCGAAACACAAAATTCTTCCATGCCTCAATTCAAATGCAAAGGAAATACTGTGGAATGAGGAGGATTATGGAAGATAACTCTTGGGAGGAGGACCCTCAGAAAATACGTGAGTTGGCTGCTAAATACTTCCTCAAAGTCTTTCAAGATGAGGGAGTTTCAGAAGATGAAGAAATGCTCGAAGCTATTCCTTGTCTTGTATCTGAAGAGGACAATGTCTCGCTGATTCAAGCTCCCTCAGAAGAAGAAGTCAAGGAAGCCGTGTTTGGCTGCCCAGAGGAGAGTGCTCCTGGCCCAGATGGTCTTAATGGGACTTTCTTCACAGCTTGCTGGGAGGTAATTAAAGATGAAGTGGTGGAAGCAGCAAAAGCCTTCTTTGCCGTAGGTAAGTTATCGAGACACTATACCTCCACTCTAATTTCGTTAATTCCGAAAGTGGAAGACCCAAAGGACTTTTCTGAATATAGACCAATCAGTTTGTGTAACTTCTGTTATAAAATCTTTGCCAAGATTATTGTAACAAGACTTGCCAAAGTTTTGCCTAACCTGATTTCTCCAGAACAGGGAGCATTTGTTAAAGGAAGATGCATCTCAGACAATATATCAATTGCCCAGGAAATGATGGTGGGAGTAGGTAGGAAAGTGCGAGGAGGTAATGTAATGCTCAAAATTGATATGGCCAAGGCGTATGATAGATTAAATTGGGATTTCATGCAAAAAGTGTTGGCGCGATTTGGATTCTCGGAGTCTTGGCGAAAGCTCATCGAAGAAGCAACCCAGAAGTGCTGGTTCTCAGTGGTTTTGAACGGGGAACCAAATGGATTTTTTAAATCATCGAGGGGTCTCAGACAAGGCGATCCTTTGTCTCCTTGTCTCTTTATTATTGCCGAAGAAGTCCTAAGCAGAGGAATATCTAAACTGTTCCGTGAGGGTAAGGCTAAGTATTTCTTGAGAAGTAAAGATAGCACCCCAATATCTCATTGTCTGTTTGCAGATGACACCGTGATTTTTTCAAATGGAGGGAAAGCAAGCTTGAACCAGATTATGAGATTCCTAAAGCGGTATGAAGCTATGTCAGGCCAGCTAGTTAACGCTAACAAAAGCAGCTTTACCATATCAGACAAGATGACGCTCAGTAGGCAAAGAGCTATTGGCAAAAGTACAGGGTACATGCAAAAGAAGTCCCCTATAATGTGTCTAGGAGCTCCCCTATTCACGGGTCGTCTTAAAGCGTGTTTCTTTGATGGGCTAATAGATAAAGTTCGGAAAAAGATTGAAGGATGGAAAGGGAAAATGTTATCCTCTAGAGGAAAACTTATATTAATCAACCATGTTCTATCAAGCCTTCCCATCTTCATCCTGTCAACATTAACCCCTCCAAAAAAGGTTCTCCGGCGCATTGACAGTATAATGGCCAACTTTTGGTGGGGGATTTCAGACTTTGGGGCTAGAAACCATTGGGTTGCTTGGAAGAAAATTTGCAAGCCAACAGACGAAGGGGGATTAGGCATAAAAGCTATGGAGGACCTATGTATTGCATTTCGAATGAAGGCTCTTCATAGGCTTCACCAATCCCATGGGCTATGGGCCTCATTCTTGAAATCTACCTACAGCAAGGGTAAACACTTAAATTTAGTGGAGCCAAATGCAGTCTCATCAAAACAATGGAAAAATATTATTGCTACAAAACCCTTGTGGCAAGAAAATGCGAGGTGGACTGTTGGAAAAGGAGAGGTGTTTTTCTGGACAGATATTTGGATAGGGAATAAGCCATTGGTGGAATATACAACAGGATTCCAAGGAATCGATCTTAAGGGAAAAATCAAAGACATGATCAATGAGAATGGAGAGTGGAAGAAGAGTCAGATATTGCCTTTTCTTCCTGGTGGTTGGGATGCAATTATGGACAAGGTTAAGATCGTCATCAACCGATCGCCTGACAAGCTCATTTGGGCAAAAACATCGTCAGGTAATTTCAGCTCTAAATCGGCTTGGGAAGTATGTAGAAGGAGTGGCCCTAAAGTGAGTTGGGCGCAAGGTATTTGGGATTCCATCCCACCTAAGATGGGTTGTTTCTCTTGGAAACTTTTCCTCAATGCCATTCCAGTGGACAGCAGAATCAAAGATCTCAAAATCCAGATGGCATCCAAATGTGAATGTTGTAAGCACAGTAAAGAAGAATCAGTTGATCATCTGTTAGGTAACAATGGCCTAGCAAGGGGAATCTGGGAGTTCTTCGCAGACCTCTGGGCCATGAAACTTCTTCCATTGCAACCAGTAAGGAGCAGGATGCTTGCTTGGATATCATATGGCAGGAAAAGCAGCACCCAAGCTGGATTTCTCCTTGGCATGTCAGCCTTGATTATCCCTTGGGAAATCTGGAAGGAACGTTGTAATAGAAGAATGGAAGGTAAAGAGAGAAGTACAAATTGGGTGATTCAGCAAATATTGAATAAGTTAAAAACTGTGAGCTCTAGCCAAAAATTCACCAAAGAAAACAATATGGTGGAGTGTTTAGCTTTGGAGCAAATCCAGATTGAACCGCAGAGGCAAAAGATCAGCAGAGATAATTGGATTTGGTGGGAACGTCCGATGATTGGTTCGCTCAAATTGAACATTGATGGAGCAGCCAAGGGAAACCCAGGAGAGTCGGGAGGCGGTGGAGTTATGCGAGATGCCAAAGCAAAAGTAATATTTGCTTTTGTGTTCTTCTACGGGACATCTACCAACATGGTGGCTGAAGCGAGAGCTCTATTGGACGGCCTTAGGCTATGCAAAGCCTTTGGGTTCAAGAATTTCGTAGTAGAGTCAGACAACAAATTTCTCATGGATTTCATCTCTAAGAAAGGAAGCCACCCCTGGTCCATCTCTTTCTTCTGGCCCGAAATCATAGACCTCATGGACTTCATGGGCCCTCATCATCAGCACCAGTTTAGAGAAGGTAACCAAGTGGCAGATGCTCTTGCAAATGAAGCTTGCAAATCTAGATCTCATCAAATTTTCCATGGATGGTCAGAAATGCCTCGCATAGCCCGGGGGGCTGCAAGATGCGACACTAATGGTTTTCCAAATATTCGCCCAAGCAAATGATCGAAGCAGGTGGTGTTGTGTAGGGTCTTTGGTACCCCTTTGTTTGTCGCGGTCTAGAGGGCTGGTTGTTTGCCCTCCTCTTGTATTGTGCCTTCAATAAATAATATGCAGAGGCCCGCCCCGGGGTTGCATTCCTTTCCGGGTTAAAAAAAAATAAAATAAAAAAATCACAGCTCCCAACCTGCAGACAACAAATTCACAGCCTACAAAAGGCCTTTGCCTACGCTGCTTATTGTAACACTACACCTCTCCTATTATTCATTCAACTCTCACATCTCAAAAAAATTTAGCTACAAAGTGAAAGGTTTGGTTTTGAAGTGCACATCAGACACTCCAGAACTCTGCTTATATACTTTCACAGTTACCTCCAACTTGTGCTAGATGTGATACTATGCTGCGATGACCTTCAATGAACGGTCACAGGGAAAGACAGACCATACCACTCGAGAGATGAATATCGAAGCCATGATCACTCGGAGACTATGATCTCAGACACCCCTTTAATGTGCTCATGTTTGCTAAGCTGGCTGAAATTTCCCTTCTCCTTGAAGAGCTGCATGTGATGGTGTTTGCAGTAGAGTCTGCCCTTGTGTGCCACATAGTTTGATGGGCTGATTACGCAGTCCCATGGGTACATTTGAAACAAGGCCGAAGGTATGAGTTGCCATCTAACAGATCCAGAGAACAAGGACTTTATATTAAGAAATAAGTCAACTTCGTAATGTATTTTGAATGAGATTAAAGTTTCAGAGGAAAAAGTATAGTCACACAAGGAGATTTGTGGAAATTTAAGATAATTACGAACGTAACCATAAACGTCCACTTCAGCCACACAAACTGAATTTTAAGCCTAGATACAAAGTGAACTTTAAATCTAATGAGTTCCATGGTCTAAAATTTGGCCTAAACATTTCATTTCGGCCAAAATATTTGTATTTCATTTTCTATTGAAATGAAATCCCGAAATGAAATCCACTTGGATTCAAAAAATACAAGATTTCGCCTGAAGTTTTGAGATTCCATTATTGTATCAGTCGAAATATCCAAAACATGCAACTTTTCAAATAAATAAAAAATGACGACATTTCCTCATAAACCCTAATAAAAATCAACTCCGAAAAGAACCACAACATTCCTTTAAGATATTTCTAAAAAAATAACAAAAAATAAAACGAAAAAAACTGTGATGAAGAATCTTGCTTGGATATAGGCTGTGATTTCGTACTGAAATGTTTCTATGGTTTTACAGGATTTCAGCTGAAATTTCATACCAAAACCAAAACATATTGGTTTCGCTGATGACCTAAACCAAATCAGAAACCAAAATTTCAAAGCTTGATGAGTTGAGGAGACTCCATTGTTACATAGGATGAAGTGGGCATGTGCTAGGTGATCAAAGCTATCCCAATTATTTCTCAAAACGGAGTCCTACCTAAGAAGGATTCTTCAAGACAACAAATAAAAATAAATAACTAAATAACCATAACAAAAAAGATAGCAGACACGTATCATTCCACCCTCCTTGGAAAGAACCTTGTCCTCAAGGTTCAAAATTTGGAAAGTGCTCCTTCAACTGCTGCCAATTCTCCCAAGTTGCATCCTCAGGTGCCATATTTGACCATTGCACTAGAACCTATGAAATTGCTCTGTTGTGTCTCTTCACAGTCCTGTGGTGAAGGACGACTAGAGGTTTGGAAAGGAATTGTCCTTCATCATTAACGTCTGGCAAGATTGTTTGTGGTATAAATTACTGTTCCAATTTCTTTTTTAAACATGAGACGTGGACCTTTGAGCCCTCAGGGGGTTCTAGCTTATAAGCCACACCTTCATGCGTTGTAATACCATATAGGGACCATAGAATTTCATTGCTAACTTCAGATTTTCCCTCACTGCTATAGTAACTTGCTGATATGGATGCAATCATAGGAAAACTATATCCCCAACCTGAAATTCCTGCATAGTCTGGTGTTGGTCAGCTTGTTGCTTCATTATGTGGTTGCAAGTTTTCTCTAACGAAGTGAATGGAACTATTCCTTTCTCTTAGTCGTTGTCCTATAACAGCCACTATTGTTCCTTCTGAAGTATATAGTGTGAGTGAAGGTAGTGGTTGTCCATAAACGACCTCATATGGGGTGGCAAGGGCAGCAGAATCAGATGATGTGTTATACCACCACTCTGCTAGAGATAGCCACCAAGCCCACCGCTTAGGCCTCTCCCTTATAGTGCATCTCCCGGGACCTATGGGTTATGGGCCCACCATGCTTCCGCTGCGCAACAGAAGTGTGATGGGCCCATAACCCACAGGTCCTAAGATTGAAATCTGTCTCTAATACCAAATGATATGAATATGAAAGAAAAACACAGAAGCAAGAATAGATTATGTTTCTCTCGTCCGATGGGAAGCCCTTCGACAAATCACATGGAAGCTATCATATGCATACTTCGCTATATCAAAGGCACAGTTGATCATGACCTCACCGTTCATGCTTCCAAGGAATTCACTCTTCACACCTTTTCAGATGCCGACTGAGCTGGGTCGCCTGATGATCAATGCTCTACTACTGGTGGTTCCATATTCCTTGGCAAAATTTTCATCTTACGGTGGTAGCTAAATCTGGAGAGATGATTTTTTCAAACCCCCACCCCCGTTTAACGTGAATTGTGGCAGACTTTAACGCTTTTTGATGTCAAATCACGTTAAAAGGGGGGTGGGGGTGAAAAAATCATCTCCCTAAATGTAGCATTGAAGCCAAATATCAGGCCATGGCTACCGTCACCGCTGATCTCTGTTGGGTTCATGCCATCATCATTGACATGGGAATTCACCCCGAACACGTCCCACTCTCTCTTGTGACAATCTCAGTGCTACGTATCTCGTGGCAAATCTCATCTTTCTTGCTTGTACCAAACATATAAAGGTCGACTATCGCTTTGTTCTAGAACGGGCTGCTTGCGATGCCTATCAAGTCCAGTACATTCACAACAATGACCAAATTGCATATGGTCTTACAAAGGGTCTTCCCATCAAGCACTTCGTATGGTTTCATGGCAAACTACAGGTGGTCCCCACACTGAGTTCACACTGAGTTTGAGGGAGGGTGATAAAAAATAGCCTTTAATCTTGTTAATCTCATGCATTTATTGACAGCAATCACAGCTCCTCTCTCCTTTTCTTAGATAGTAGATTGAGATTGGAATGTATATTTGTTTCTATGCACATTTGTTTCCTTTTTAGGTGATTGGATTACTCCAACCAAGGCTATTCCTTTCCTCATTAGGAGATTGGGTGGCACCACAATTTAGCATCTATATTTGGCTACTAATTCATTCTTTGTAAATGTAATTATAAATATACATAGGATGGAACCAAAGTGGCAAGCAACTAATTCTCCAAAACATTGGCATCTTCATTCTCCATTCCTTTTGTTTGTTATACATTGTGTACCTATGATCCTGGTGCCTGTAGATAAGAAAAACAGAGACTATAAAGACGGCTATGGAGAATGTAGTGAGAACTATATTTATGATTAAAATCTCAATTCGCAGTTCTTTTTTGTTGCCACAATTCCATGTCTTGGTCACATTTGAGAAGGTATCGATTGTGCTCGGAATCATACTACTTTCATGGCCGACTTTGACAAAAGTAATCGTGCTGGTCAATTCATTTCTTTTCCCATATAGCAGTGGAAGCCCTGATTTCATGCATTTCTGCCCATCGAATATTGCAGCCTCGCATTGACAGTCTCCTAGACACTCATGGCTGCAATCTTCGTCACCATTCGATGGTACAGTATAGTATGAACTTTCTTTCCAAACCAAATTCATTAAAGATTCAATGAAGTAAGTTATGTTGTCTTTCTTGCCGTTACAACCTTCGATACCGTAGATCCTTTCACAGCCCTGAAACTTATGAATTGGGTCACTAAAATTGAAACCAGGTAGACAAATGCAATCAGGTTGAGTATCAATAAAAGTGCAGTAGCTGTTAAATCCACAAAAACCTTTGACTAAACATTGATCTGAAAGGGCCTCCCAATTGATTGACATAGTCGAGCTACCGCCCTCCCCGAAAATGTGAGAATAAAACCGGAAATTCCCGTCCGTGTCGAGTGTTGCACGGTAAACAACAATTGTTCCATTGCTAGAACTGGTGCCATTCCCAGACTCTTTATATTCCCATTGCTAGAATTAGCCAGGTATACTTGGCCAAGGTTGTCGAGAATGAGTGTTATATTGGGTCCGATACCAAAAGTACCAGAATTCCAATAAGCATCTGCGGGAGTTGGAATGCTATATGTAGGGTATAACACAAGATTGCCATCACTTTGCATTGGGAGCCCAAAACGTCCCTGTCTTGTGGTATGTATCCGAGAAGCTAGAAACCAACTGATTATTGTTGAACAGACGCTGACCCGCTAAAAGGGTGTTGGTGGGAGAATGATGTGGACTAAAATGGCCTAGGAGTTTGGGCACCACCCGTAGTTTAGTTAGTTGCCATTTCTTTTCATTAGTAAGGGTGTTTTAAGGGTAATAGGGTGGTTAGAGTGAGAGGTTAGTATGGTACTAAGAGAGATGAGGCTTCGGGGATCACCTATCAAGAGGACATGCGGCATCAAATGGGAGCTTGGGACCACTTCTTTATAACTACCAACCTCATATATTTGACACATGGCTCCCATGCTGCCATGTGGCTAGCACATCAGCCAACAAGCAAGCACGATTGGCAGCAAACGGAAGGATCTAGAAGGTCTCATTTCTTCTATAAATAGATGAAGGTCTGCCTTTTTTAGGGGAGTTTTGAAGATGAATTAAAAGGTGATCGTGTGGAGCTCCTTTTGGGCAGAAGTTAGCTGTGTATTTTTTTTCCTGGATGCCTAGAGATTCTTCCAAGTAAGAATGCTTCTACTCTTTGTGTAAATCCAGACTTCTTGTTTCTAGAATATAGATCTGCCTTTTGTCATTCTAGATCCCTGTAGATTAAACTGATTTCTGCCATTAATGGGTCAAAAGAGTACAAAGATCCTTCATCTCCTCTATTTATGACTGTTCTGATCCGAGAATTTTCAACTTAGATCACAAGCAGAATTAAACTTCTACTTATGATTGTCTAGTAGATCAGACATTTTCTATTAGAACAGGATCCCCATCAATTAAATGTGAGCTTAATTGAATCTGATCCTCATCAGAGAACTAAAGCTCTCCCAGATAATTGTGGAATTGGAATCGTGGAGAACAAAATTGCCTGAATCAAGCAATGAAGCCGAGGAAGCAGATTGATCTACACCAGTGATGCTTTTATCTGGGCCACCCTGGGTTTTGAGAAGAAGCTGACCATCATGAGTTAAGAGTAATGTAGCATTTTCAGAAACAGGTGGGTCGTCTCGGTTCGCTGTGCATACCACTGTCTTGTTTGGATCAGCCTCCAACCATATTCCAACTGCAAAGCCATTGCCTTCTTTGTAGAATCCAAAGGGAAAAAGGTTTGAAGGTGAGAACCATGAAGTGGGGTTTCTCGTGGGGAAGAGAGAAGAGCCTAAGCTTAGGTTGGTTTGGTTTGGTTTGGTTGAGCTATTGCCAAAGGAGTTGTGGACAGAAAAAACAAGAAGAGAGGGATGGCTGCCATTAGATCACTGATTGCGAGAAAGAGAAGCCAACTCTGTATTTTACTTGGGAAATGATATCTGCTATTCTTTATATCGATATTGGGACTGCTCATGTGTTGTTCGTTTATGTTGCTTTGTTCTTCTTCTTCTTTTTCTTTTTGGTTTGTATGGTCTTGATCATCTCGGATTGCCGGGGTCTTCCCCTTCTCTTTCATTATTAATTTAATTCCATTACCGTTAAAAAAAAAGACAGTGGGACTGCTTATTTTTTCTAAACACGTTTTGGACCGTTGATTATCTTTCAGGGTTTGAAACAAATTGATTAGAAAACTCTATTGAAGGGAGTGCAAGTATTCCGATTCCCTCCTTTTTGTGCTTGGAAGAAGAAGGACACTTTGGAAACTTAAAGGTGGCGGGTCCTTTAGCAGTAAAACCTCTTTGGAGATGTTATATGGTGTAAGACTGTATGATCCAGTATGTTTCAAAAAGTACTGTATAGACATAATATTATTCACTTGTGTAGCACCAATAACTTTTTATTTTAATTTTATTCCCTTGTGTAGCACCAATATTATCCATAATCTTATCACCAAAAGTAAACTTTATTCATAATTAAGGGTATAATCAATAAAGAAAAATTTCAAAGTTATTTAAGGCACGAGATTGTAGTATAGGTAATTAAGAAATTTTTGGGGGTTCTTGTATACACGTTTTGATGCAAGTAATTTTTAGTAGTTTTCCCTTTAACGCAGGATAATCTCTTAAATAAACTAAAGATAGTACAAGAACACAAGTTATTCTTACCATTCAAAAAAAAAAAAAAAAACAGAATAGAAGTTATTCTCTTAAATAAACAACATAATACATGCATATCAATAGCTACTTACAGAAAAGGATGGAGATGGAAGAATTGGTACATCCTCAATCCCTTCCAACATCAAAATCACGGTTTTCATAGAAGGGCGAAGATGGGGTTCGTCTTGAATACACCACAATCCCACCTTCACCATCCTCTCCAATGTTGCCTTCTCCACCACTTCACCGTCCAAGAGCTTGTCCAACTCTCCATCGAAAAAGGAACTATACACGCATTCCGATAAAACAATCTCGTCATCTGCAAAATCTAACTCCACATTCCTCCTACAAAAGACAATCTCCAACAACACAATCCCAAAGCTGTAGACATCCGCTTTCACAGATATAGGTTTGTTACTGTGCCATTCGGGAGCCACGTAACCCCTTGTCCCTCTTTTTTGGGTAAATGTTCTCGTTTGATTTGGCATCAACAGCTTCGCCAGCCCGAAGTCCGATATCTTTGCAGTCCAGGAATCATCCATGAGTATGTTTTGAGGCTTTATATCACAATGGATGATATGAGGCTCGCAGTCTTCGTGTAGATAGAGAATTCCTCTAGCCACATCTATTGCAATTCTCACCCTTTCGTTCCAATATGGCCGTATTTGGGCCTTGAAGATGAGATTTGAAAGTGAGCCATTGCACATGTACTCATAAACTAGAAGCCTATGAGAGCCTTCGTCACAGAAGCCGAGCAATCGGACCAAGTTCCTGTGATGGGTTCTTCCTATTGCTCTCGTCTCTGCTCGAAATTCTCTTTCCCCTTCTTCGATCACTTTCTCCAGTCTCTTTACAGCGATGGCTCTGCCACCGTTGGATAAGGAGCCTTTATAAACTGTTCCAAAAGTGCCTTTCCCGAGTTCTTCCTTGAAGCCATCTGTTGCCTTGAGTAGGAAGAACCGCAGAGCAATTTCCTCTGTCAAACTAAAATTCCTTGCTTCCTCCAACTTTTTGTATCTATGAACTCGGTGTCTGTAGATAAGAAAAGCAGAGATTATAAAGACGGCTATGGAGAACGTAGCGAGAACTATGCTTATGATTAAAATCTCCATTCGTAGCTCTTTTTTGGTGTGATAAGTTCCCGTGTTGTTTGCATTTGAGAAGGGATTGATCGGGCATGGAATTGTACTACTTTCATTGCCGACTTTGACAAAAGTAATAAAGCTGGTCGATTCATCTCTACTCCCATAGGTCAGTGGAAGGCTAAATTTCTGGCACCCATTCTCTCTTAACTGTGCAACCTCGCATTCACAGTCTCTTTTTTTTGAAAAGGGCAACAGAATATATATGTAAAAACAGAACCGAGATGGTCCTGAAGGAACAAAGATAATACAAAGTATGGCTTTTCTCTCCAATTAATATTACTATACAGAGTCTGAATGAAGTTTGTTACGTTGTCTTTCTTGCTGTTACAATCTTCGATTTCGGATTGGCTGTTGATAATCTTTCGGGAATTGAAACAAATTGATTAGAAAAGTCTATTGAATTAAGGGAGTGCGAGTATCATTTCCCTATTCCCTCTTTTTGCGTTTGAAAGAAGAACGAGACGTGGAAATTTCCTTCTTTTACCAGTGTCTGCGTGGAACAAAAACGTGTACGCGTTTGACTGGGTATCGATCGTCTAGAAAAAAAAAGGGCTCCACACCCACACACACACACAAAATAATTCGTTGGCCCATTGTAAAAAAGGGCTGCTTACGACCAATTGCTTCGCACCCCATTGTAAAATGAAGCATTCCCAGATTAATCTGTATTGTTCTCAGATGGGCTAGAAATCAGTCCAATCAAATAATTCGTTGGCCCTATTCATTTTGAATATGTTTAAGGCCCTGTTGTTTGAGATTATGACAACAGATGGTGAGCCCTGAAACCGATTATTGGACCAAAAACTAATGTAAATTTGAGTCGAATAATCAATTTAGGACCCAAAATCAATTCTCAGAATCCAATGGCTTTTGTTTCAGATTTTGAGAATTGATTGTGAGTCCAAAACTGATTAATGTACTCAAAATTAAGGCTCTGTTTGTTTTAGAATATGAGAATTGATTGTGAGTCCCAAACTGATTATTAGACCGAAAATTATGTTTATTTTTAGTCTACTAATGAGTTTGGGACTCACAATCGCTTCTCATAATCTAAAATAAACACGTAATTTTGAGTCTAATAATCCGTTTTGGACTCGCAATCAGTTGTCAAAATCCAAAAAAATAAGGCCTTCGGATGCAGAGAACTGATTGTGGGTCTAAAAATAATTATTGGATTCAAATTAATGTTTAATTTTGAGTCCAATATTCACTTTGTTTAATTTTCAGTTTGGAATAACAATTGGTTCTCAAATCCCAAAATATATAGCCTTCACATATAACGTACTATTTGACTCTGTACATTCAAAAACCATAGCAGGACATTTGGATTTTCAACTTTGCGTGATCTCTGGAGAATTGGAAATCAAGAATAAATGCAGTCTTCCCAATTAGCCATTACTCACGACGTATGACTGATACATTACATCACCATCACATCATTCACCAAATATATTAATATGAGAAATTATATAATGTCCAAGAGAACATGCTCGTGTTTAGGGCTGCAACTCGGGTCGGGCGGGTCGGGTTTTGGAGAACCCAACCCTACCCGAGAAATATCTCGGGTCGGGTCGGATTTTTTTTCGGAAAACCCACGATTCCCAAACCCGGCCCTACCCATGATAAATCTCGGGTCGGTTCGGGTCGGGTCGGGTTTTTTCACGTTGACGCAAATTTTTAAGGAAAATTCTTGTTTGGCAAGGCAACTCAACTCATAGAAGCAGAAATTACACTCACATTACACTTGAATCAAACAATGCTGTAATCAAACAATGTTGTAATTACAATCAAACAATGCTGAATCAAACACTTGAATCAACTCAACTCATAGAAGCAGAAATTACACTCACATACAGTAACGGGTGCGTGGGTTTTCACTTTTAACTTTGGGATAATTACATTTACACCCCCTCTAGTTTCTGACACGTCACTTCCACCCCTATAGTTTAAAACGTGACAAATACACCCCTGTAGTTTCAATTTGTTTAAGGTTTGCCCCCTCAGCTGAAGGTTCGTCCATAGATTGAAGGGTTAGGATGATCCGATGGAGCTGATTTTTTGGGCACACCATATCTATGTCAGGACCCATCAAATGAACGCTTTGGATCATCCAAATAATGTGGGCCCCTACCCGAATCCAAACACTACCAAAAAATCATCCAAATAATGTGGGCCCACATTGTTTGGATGATCCAAAGCGTTCATTTGATGGGTCCTGACATAGATAGGGTGTGCCCAAAAAATCAGCTCCATTGGACCATCCTAACCCCTCAATCTATGGACGAACCTTCAGCTGAGGGGGCCTACCTTAAACAAATTGAAACTACAAGGGTGTATTTGTCACATTTTAAACTATAGGGGTGGAAGTGGATGTGTCAGAAACTAGAAGGGGTGTAAATGTAATTATCCCTTTAACTTTTAACTAACAATAGAAAAAAATGTACATACTATAACTTATGTAACTCGGGTCGGGTCGGGTCAGGCCCCTTCAAACCCGGCTCGACCCGAGATTCATGCGGGCTTTTGAATGCTGAACCCGGCTCGACCCGAAACCCATGAAACCTGAACCCGACCCAGGCTATTTTCGGGTCGGGTAAAACCCGGCTCGAGTTGCAGCCCTACTCGTGTTCAAAGGTACGGCACTTGATATTTGATCCTCCCATGGCATTAAAGTTTTTCAGAGGCTGCTGTTGGATCAAATATCAAGGGCAGCACTTGAGCAGGTCCACTCGTGTTCAACATAAAAAGGTTGTGCCCCAAAAATCATTTCCATAGGATGACCCTAACCCTCAAATTTATAGAGGTTCCCCATAATGTGCAGTCCCTCTATATTACGAAGAGGACATGATTAATTAGGGCTGCAACAGGGTTGGGTTGGGTCGGGTTTTTCAAAACCCTAGCCCAACCCTGGATCCCATTATCTAGGCCTTGACCCGCCCTGACCCTGAGTCAGGGCCGGAAAACCTCAACCCATTACCCGCCCTACAGGGTATTTGTGCTGGCCCTGGCCCGCCCTGATTGGGCAGGGCCGGGCCGGGCTGGCCCTAATTGACCCGAGTGCAAATACCTGTTAAGAGTGCCAAAAATAAAGCAACCACTTATCATATGGAACAAAATGATCAATAAACAAAGAAAGGGAACAAAATAAGACAATATGAATTCAACAACATGCGGGCAACAGAGACAATTAATACTAATAATCTAAAGAAACATCAATCCAAGATAATAGAAAACATTAGCAAAAGAACACATGCACAGATGGTTCAATTCTATAATAGAAAACTCAGGGTCGGGCTGGGTCAGGGTACCCGAGGCATTAACCCAAAACCAGCCCGACCTGAGTCAGGGTCAGAAAAAAATAACCCTGACCCGCCCTCAGGGTTAGAAAATCCAGCCCTGACCCGTTTCGAACTCAGGGCGGGTCAGGGCTGACAGGGCCAAACTTGCACCCCTATGATTAATCATCCAAAAATACTTCAGAAAAACTTGGCTCCCTGCCAACTTTCAAACAACTACACGACCATCTTTCAAACAACAAATCACAGCTCCCAACCTGCAGACAACAAATTCACAGCCTACAAAAGGCCTTTGCCTACACGACCATCTTTCAAACAACAAATCACAGCTCCCAACCTGCAGACAACAAATTCACAGCCTACAATAGGCCTTTGCCTACACTGCTTATTGTAACACTACACCTCTCCTATTATTCATTCAACTCTCACATCTCAAGAAAATTTAGCTACAAAGTGACAGGTTTGGTTTTGAAGTGCATATCAGACACTCCATAACTCCATGTCAGACACTCCATTGCTATACTTTCACAGTTACCTCCAACTTGTGCTAGATGTGATACTATGCCGCGATGACCTTCAATGAACGGTCACAGGGAAAGACAGACCAGACTACTCGAGAGATGAATATCAAAGACATGATAACTCGGAGACTATGATCTCAGACACCCCTTTAATGTGCTCATGTTTGCTAAGCTGGCTGAAATTTCCCTTCTCCCTGAAGAGCTGCGTGTGATGGTGTTTGCAGTATAGTCTGCCCTTGTGTGCCACATAGTTTGATGGGCTGATTACGTAGTCCCATGGGCACATTTGAAGCAAGGCCGAAAGTATGAGTTGCCATCTACTGCTTCCTGAGGAAAAGCAGAAAATCAGTGTCAAAAGGTTCTCACACAGATCCAAAGAACCAGGACTATATTAAGAATTAGGTCAACTTAGAAATTTTGAATGAGATTAAAGTTTCAGAGGAAAAACTACACACAAGGAAATTTAAGATAATTACGAACCTAAGCATAAATGTGCACTTTAGCCACACAAACTGAATTTAAGGCTAAATACAAAGTGAACTTTAAATCTAATGAGTTCCATGGTCTAAATTTCGGCCCAAACATTTTATTTCGGCCAAAATATTTCGATTTCAGTTTCTATTGAAACGAAATCCACTTGGATTCAAAAAAATAAAGATTTCGCGTGAAGTTTTGAGATTCCATTACTGTTTCAGTCGAAATATCCAAACCATGCAACTTTTCAAATAAAAAAAATGACGACATTTCCTCAGAAATCCTAATAAAAATCAACTCCGAAAAGAACCACAACATTCCTTTAAGATATTTCTAAACAAAATAACAAAAAAGAAAAAGAAAAAAACTGTGATGAACAATCTTGCTTGGATAGGCTGTGATTTCGTACTAAATGTTTCTGTGGTTTTACCAGATTTCAGCTAAAATTTTATACCAAAACCAAAACATTTTGGTGTCGCTGATGACCTAAACCAAAATAGAAACCAAATTTTAAAAGCTTGATGAGTTCAAGAGACTCCATTGTTACATAGGATGAAGTGGGCATGTGCTAGATGATCAAAGCTATCCCAATTATTTCTATAAACACTATCACTTAACACTGAGCACAATGGCTGAAACATGTGTTACAATGGGCAAAAATGCTCCAGTATTACCAACATTTGTTGAAACAACACACTACTACTATGCAATGGGATAAAATGTAATCTTTATGAACACCTTGAATTCATTGGCTTCACTTGAATTTACAATTGTATAGTTATACTTCATAAGTAATGAAAAAGCCAACTGTCCTCCAAAGACAAAGTAAACCGTACTTTTTCAGTATTATATTTCCCATTCGTGAACAAGTAAATAAGTATAATGTTAGCAACAAATAATCCAACCGTTCAACACAGGAAGATAGCAAAATAAAGTTGCCAAGAAAAATGATATGAATACGGAACAGAAACCCAGAAGCAAGAATAGATTATGTTTCTCTCATCTAGGGAAGCCCTCTGCACAATTTCTGGTATGAAAATTGTTTTTTTATAACTCACGTCAAAGAAGAAAACAACCTGCTTATCATACCCAAACAAGTCCAACAGATATAGTTCGACTCCAACAATCAAGCCTACTGATATCTCAAAATGGAGTCCTACCTAAGAAGGATTCTTCATGACAACAAATAAAAATAAATAACTAAATAACCATAACCAAAAAGATAGCAGACACATATCATTCCACCCTCCTTGAGTCCTTGGAAAGAACCTTGTCCTCAAGGTTCAAAATGTGGAAAGTGCTCCTTCAACTGCTGCCAATTTTCTCAAGTTGCATCCTCAGGTGCCATATTTCACCATTGCACTAGAACCTATGAAATTGCTCTGTAGTGTCTCTTCACAATCCTGCGGTGAAGGACGAATACAGGTTCGGCATGGAATTGACCTTCATCATTAACATCTGGCAAGACTGTTTGTGGTTTGAATTGCTGTCCCAATTTCTTTTTTAAACATCAGACGTTGACCTTTGAGCTCTCAGGGAGTTCTAGCTTATAAACCACACCTCCATGCGTTGTAATACCATATAGGGACAATAAAATTTCATTGCCAACTTCAGATTTTCCCTCACTGCAATAGTAACTTGCTGATATGGATCCAAATGCAATCATAGGAAAACTGTATCCCCAACCTGAAATTCCTGCTTAGTCTGGTGTTGGTCAGCTTGTTGCTTCATTCTGTGAACTACTCGTTGCAAGTTTTCTCTAACAAAGTGAATGGAACTATCCCTTTCTCTTAGTCGCTGTCCTATAACAGCTACTACTGTTCCTCATGAAGTATATAGTGCGAGTGAAGGTCGTGGTTGTCCATAAACGACCTCATATGGAGTGTCAAGAGCAGCAGAATGAAATGAAGTGTTATACCACCACTCTGCTAGAGATAGCCACCAAGCCCACCGCTTAGGCCTCTCCCCTATAGTGCATCTCCCGGGACCTATAGGTTATGGGTCCACCATGCTTCCGCTGCGCAACAGAGGTGTGATGGGCCCATAATCCACAGGTCCTAAGATTGGAACCTGGATCTAATACCAAATGATATAAAAATGAAAAAAAAACACAGAAGAAAGAATATATTATGTTTCTCTCGTCCGTTGGGTAGCCCTCCGACAACTCACATGGAAGCTTTCAAATGTGTACTTTGCTATATCAAATGCACAGTTGATCATGACCTCCTCACCTCTCATGCTTCCCAGGAATTCACTCTTCATGCCTTCTCAGATGCCGATTGGGCTGGGTCGCCTGATGATCGATGCTCTACTACTGGTGGCTCCATATTCCTTGGCAAACTTTTCATCCTATGGTGTTCCAGAAAACAGCCAATTGTAGCGAAATCTAGAGAGATGATCTCCCCCCCCCTGTAGCATTATGTGCCCCCCCTTTTAACGTGCATTGTGGCAGACTTTAGTGCATTTTGATGTCAAATCATGTTAAAAGGGGGGCACATAATCCTACAGGGGGTGAAAAAATCATCTCCCTAAATCTACCATTGAAGCCAAATATCGGGCCAGGGCTACCGTCACCGCTGATCTCTGTTGGGTTCATGCCATCATCATTGACATGGGAATTCACCCCCGAACACATCCCACTACTCTCTCTTGTGACAATCTCAATGCTACATATCTCGTGGCAAATCTCATCTTTCATGCTTGTACCAAACATATAGAGGTCAACTATCACTTTGTTTAAGAACCGGCTGCTTGTGATGCCTTACTAGTCCAGTACATTCACAACAGTGACCAAATTGCATATGGACTTACAAAGGGTCTCTCCATCAACCACACTGAGTTTGAGGGTGGGTGATAAAAGATAGTCTTTAATCTTGTCAATCGCATGCATTTATTGACAGCAGGTATATTTGTTTGTATGTAAATTTGTTTCCTGTTTAGGTGATTGGACTACTCCAACCACGGCTTTTCCTTTCCTCATTAGGAGATTGGATGGCACAACAATTTAGCACCTATATTTGGTTACTAATTCATTCTTTATAAGTGCAATTATAAATATACATAGGATGCAACCAAAGTGGCAAGCAACTAATTCTCCAAAACATTGGCATCTTCATCCTCCATTCCTTTTGTTTGTTTTACATTGTGTACCTATGAACTCGGTGTCTATAGATAAGAAAAGCAGAGACTATAAAGACGGCTATGGTGAACATAGCGAGAACTATACTTATGATTAAAATCTCAATTCGCAGCTCTTTTTTGTTGCCACAATTCCCTGTCTTGGTCACATTTGAGAAGGTATCGATTGTGCTCGGAATCATACTACTTTCATCGCCGACTTTGACAAAAGTAATACTCGTGCTGGTTGATTCATTTCTTCTCCCATATTGCAGTGGAAGCCTTGATTTCATGCATTTCTGCCCATCGAATATTGCAGCCACGCATTGACAGTCACTTAGACACTTATTGCTGCAATCTTCGTCACCGTTTGATGGTACAGCATAGTATGAACTTTCTTTCCAAACCAAATTCATTAAAGATTGAATGGAGTATGTTATGTTGTTTTTCTTGCTGTTACAACCTTCGATACCGTAGATCCTCTGACAGCCCTGAAACTTATGAATTGGGTCACTAAAATTGAAACCAGGTAGACAAATGAAATCACGATGAGTATCAATAAAAGTGCAGTAGCTGTTATATCCGCAAGAACCTTTGACTAAACATTTATCTGAAAGGGCCTCCCAATTGATTGACGTAGTCGAGCTACCGTCCTCCCCGAAAATGTGAGAATACAAGCGGAAATTCCCGTCCGTGTCAAGTGTTGCATGGTAAACAACAATTATTCCATTGCTAGAACTGGTGCCATTCCCCAGGCTCTTTACATTGGCATCGCTAGAATTAGCCAGGTATAATTGGCCAAGGTTGTCGAGGATGAGTGTTATATTGGGTCTGTTACCAAAAGTATCAGAATTCCAATAAGCATCTGAGGCAGTTGGAATGCTATATGTAGGGTATAACACAAGATTGCCATCACTTTGCATTGGGAGGCCAAAACGTCCCGTCTTGTGGTCTGTATCCGAGAAGCTAGAAACCAACTGATTATTGTTGAACAGACGCTGACCCCCTAAAACGGTGTAGGTGGGAGAACTAACGCTCTCCCAGATAATTGTGGAATTGGAATTGTAGAGAACAAAATTGCCTGAATCAAGCAATGAAGCCGAGGAAGCAGATTGATCTGCACCAGTGATGCTTTTATCTGGGCCACCCAGGGTTTTGAGAAGAAGCTGACCATCATGAGTTAACAGTAATGTAGCATTTTCAGAAACAGGTGGGTCGTCTCGGTTCGCTGTCCGTACCACTGTCTTGTTTGGATCAGCCTCCAACCATATTCCAACTGCAATAGAAGCCGAAGGCAAAAAGGTTTGAAGGTGAGAACCATGAAGTGGGGTTTCTCGTGGGGAAGAGAGAAGAGCCTAAGCTTAGGTTGGTTTGGTTTGGTTTGGTTGAACTATTGCCAAAGGAGTTGTGGACAGAAAAAACAAGATGAGAGGGATGGCTGCCATTAGATCACTGAGTGCGAGAAAGAGAAGCCAACTCTGTATTTTACTTGGGAAATGATATCTGCTATTCTTTATATCGATATTGGGACTGCTCATGTGTTGTTCGTTTATGTTACTTTGTTCTTCTTCTTCTTTTTCTTTTTGGTTTGTATGGTCTTGATCATCTCGGATTGCCGGGGTCTTCCCCTTCTCTTTCATTATTAATTTAATTCCATTACCGTTAAAAAAAGACAGTGGGACTGCTCATTTTTTCTAAACACGTTTTGGACTGTTGATTATCTTTCAGGGTTTGAAACAAATTGATTAGAAAACTCTATTGAAGGGAGTGCGAGTATACCGATTCCCTCCTTTTTGTGCTTGGAAGAAGGAGACTTTGGAAACTTCAACGTGGCGGGTCCTTTAGCACTAAAACCTCTTTTTGTTTGTTGTGTCTGTTCCTCAACAGAAATCTGATAAGCCGTATTATTCCCTAAATCCAAAACACATAGGATGATCCAAACCGTCCATTTGATGGGCTATAACATAAATAGATTGTGCACCAAAAATTATTTCCATAGGATGATTCCAACCATCCGATTTATAGAGGTGTTCATAATATGCCGTTCCTCAATAGACCAAATATGGGCTTACACCGGATAATAATATCAAAACTCTATATGAGCTTATACCATATAAGAAATTCTTTGCGTGGGAGGAACAAAAATGCGTTTGACTACAAAAACAGATACCTTCTCTTAAATTCGTAAACGACATTTGACCCTGGCCTTTTATTTCTGAGACGGCTAATTCTGAAATTACGTGGAAATTGTGTGCTGTATGGTAAAAAGACTAAAATGCCTTTAAGGCAGTTTTATAGATTCAGTCTTTGCTGACAATTTGTTTAAGTAATGGATAATCTGATTTGCCACCAGTTGGAGCTGAGAATTCTGACTTTTTTAAACCATATTTGACATTGGATGTTGTTATTTTCTTACAAAACCATTATTAAAACATGAACAGATGTTTTCAACAACCACCATTCATCTGTTTGTGGTTTTTTTCTTACTGTCTTTTAAGAGGATGCAAGCTGCTTTCTGTTCTTTTTATATTATTCACAATTTTATTCACTTGTGTAGCACCAATAACTTTTTTATTTTAATTTTATTCACTTGTGTAGCACCAATATTATCCATAATCTTATCACCAAACGTAAACTTTATCCATAATTAAGGTTATAATCAATAAAGAAAAATTTCAAAGCTATTTAAGGCACGAGATTGTAGTATAGGTAATTAAGAAATTTTTGGGGGTTCTTGTATACACGCTTTGATGCATGGGATTTTTAGTAGTTTTCCCTTTAACACAAGATATTCTCTTAAATAAACTAAAGATAGTACAAGAACACAAGTTATTCTTACCATTCAAAAAAAAAAAAAAAACAGAATAGAAGTTATACTCTAAAATAAACAACGTAATACATGCATATCAATAACTACTTACAGAAAAGGATGGAGGTGGAAGAATTGGTACATCCTTAATCCCTTCCAACATCAAAATCACAGTTTTCATAGAAGGGCAAAGATGGGGTTCGTCTTGAATACACCACAATCCCACCTTTACCATCCTCTCCAATGTTGCCTTGTCCACCACTTCACTGCCCAAGAGCTTACCCAACTCTCCATCCAAAAAGCAACTATACACCCATTCAGATAAAACAATCTCGTCATCTGCAAAATCACTCCACATTCCTCCTACAAAAGACAATCTCCAACAACATAATCCCAAAGCTGTAGACATCCGCTTTCACAGATATAGGTTTGTTACTGTGCCATTCGGACGCCACGTAACCCCTTGTCCCTCTTATTTGGGTAAAGGTTCTCGTTTGATTTGGCATCAACAGCTTCGCCAGCCCGAAATCCGATATCTTTGCAGTCCAGGAATCATCCATGAGTATGTTTTGAGGCTTTATATCACAATGGATGATATGAGGCTCACAGTCTTCATGTAGATAGAGAATCCTTCGAGCCACATCTATTGCAATTCTCACCCTTTCGTTCCAATCTGGGCGTATTTGCTCATTGAAGATGAGATTTGCAAGTGAGCCATTGCCCATGTACTCATAAACTAGAAGCAAAATTTTCTTTGGCTTCACTTTAATATATATATATATATATATATATATATATATATATATATATATATATATATATATATATATATATATTTTTTTTTTTTTTTTTTTTTAACCCGGAACAGATTGCGGCCCCGGGGAGGACCTCAAAATATTATATAGAAATTGCAAAATTACAGAAAGATGGCTAATCGACTCGCCTCTAAATCAAACACATTCCCTAAAAACCGCCCACCACCTAGGTCATCCTCGACCGGAGATTAGGAAGACCTAAAGCATCACATCTTGCAGCCCCACGGGCCGTGGTTGGCATTTCTGACCAGCCTTGATAGAATCGGTTCGATTTGGAAATAACTGCTTCATTTGCGAGAGCATCCGCAACTTTATTGCCTTCTCTGAATTGGTGTTGATGGGAGAGGCAAAGTTGATCCATGAGTAACATCATATCCGTCCAGAAAGAGGAGATGGACCACGGGTAGCTTTCTTTCTTTGAAATGAGATCCATCAGCACCTTGCTATCCGATTCTACAAAGAGGTTCACTATTCCGAAAGCTTTGCATAGCCTAAGACCGTCCAAGAGTGCCCTTGCTTCTGCCACCATGTTGGTGGATGACCCATAGAAATAGGCGAAGGCAAAAATAACTTTTGCTTTAGAGTCGCACAAGACTCCGCCGCCTCCTGATTCTCTCGGGTTTCCCTTTGACGCCCCGTCAATGTTAAGCTTAAAAAGACCACACACAGGTCTTTCCCACCAGATCCAGATTTCCCTGCTAATTTTTTGCTTCCGAACGTCAATCTTCAAATCCTCTAAAGCAAGCCGGTCCAGCATGCTGATTTCTTTCGAGAATTTTTGGCTAGTTCTCACTGCTCTTAAATCACTCACAACTTTCTCTATAACCCAGTTTATATTGCTGATCTTGCCTTCCATTCTTCTCAAGCAGCGTTCCTTCCATATGTGCCAAGGGATAAGCAGGGCTGACATAGCCAGGAGAAAACCTGTTTGAGATTTCCTTAAGCGACCAATGGCCATCCAATCTTTAATCCGGCTTCTCACTGGCTGCAGGGGGAGCAGTTGTACCGCCCAAAGACGAGCAGAAAAACTCCATATACTACTTGCTAGCTCACCATTCCCTAGGAGGTGGTTTACAGTTTCTTCTTTGGAGGAGGGGCAGCAGTTGCACTTTGAAGCTATCTGAATCTGCAAATCTTTAATTCTGTTATCTGTCGGGATTGCATTTTTGAAGAGTTTCCAAGCAAAACAGCCCACCTTTGTGGGAATGTGGTCCCATATTCCATGCGACCAGTCTACGTTTTCCCCTCGGCTTCTGCTTACTTCCCAAACTGATTTGGTGTTGAATTTCCCTGAAGGCATTTTAGACCAGATTAATTTGTCTTCAACTTGGTTTATAGCAAGGTGAATGCTGTCCAGAATGGCTTGCCATCCGTCAGGTAAGAATTGCAATATTTGTTCCTTGACCCATCCTCCTTCACTGTTGATCAAATCACTGATTTTGCAATTCAAATTCATGCCTTCTACTTTAATCGCATATTCCACAATTGGCTTTTTCCTTATCCAAACATCTGACCAGAAAAACACATCTCCTTTCCCAATAGACCACATCGCATTTTCCTGCCACAAGCGTTTTGTGGCCAGGATGTCTCTCCATTGTTTTGACGATGTTGCATTTGGCTCCACATAGTTGAGGTGCTGACCCCTACAGTACGTAGATCTCAAGAAAGAGCTCCATAACCCTTGATTTTGATGGAGCCTATGGAGAGCCTTCATACGGAACACCACGCACAAATCAACCATTGCTTTTGTACCTAAACCCCCTTCATCTTTGGGCTTGCATATTTGCTTCCATGCGACCCAGTGGTTCCTTGCCCCATAATCTGATTTATCCCACCAGAAGTTTGCCATTAAGCTGTCAATGCGTTGAAAGACTTTCTTGGGGGGGGCTCATAGCTGAGAGAATGTAGATGGGCATGCTAGCAAGAACATGGTTGATTAAAACTAGCTTGCCCCCTGCAGTTAACATTTTTCCTTTCCACCCTTCTATCTTCTTCCGGACTTTAAATCATATATAATTGCATCTATCAGCAAATATTTGGCTCTTATTTCCCAAATAAGTTGTAAAATAAGTGCTTTGGGCAAGGACAACGAGTCACAATAAATCTATGAATTCTTATTACTATATTAAAAAGCATGTTTTTGATAGTCGGAGTAAAGTGAACTATATTTTGGTTTTTTCATCAATTCGTTCTTGATTTCTTTCATCATTAACAGTGAACTTTCTTGTTTATGCAAGGAAGCTTGCACACCTCTATCGTAGGAATTTTAGTGTGACATTTGAAAATAGCTACTATATTAAAAAGCAGAAAGCCTTCTGTCAAGTAACATGGGAACTTATGAAAAGCAAATTGGATTCCATAAATTCTACATTGAGGATATAATTTTAGTATTTTACTTTTTACGTTTTCTACTAAGATTGTGTTTATGTTAAGCTGTTTTTTCCTATAAAGTAATTCCACTATTTGCATTTTCTTTTATAGATAACAATGTCAGCAGTGTGGGGATGGGCTGCATCTCAGAATAGTAAAGTTCTTCAGGTTTCTTTTCCTACTCATGCCTGGTATATCTTTCTGTGATGACTCTCTTGTTCATAAAAGTCCTAGGATGAATGATAGCAATCTGTGCCAGAGGACAAAATTGAGCAATATGTCTGCATCTGTTGGCGTCCACGATCGGACAACCATGCCCAACACCCCTCTCCTGTAACGCAGTATGGGTCCCATTGCCGGAGCCCATGAACATGCACATATTACACAATTTTGTTGCAAGCATTTGTAAAGTTTTAGTTGAAATTTACATATTATCGACTGACCGTTGACTATTATTGGTAGTCCGTTGCTGTAAACAACTTGGGGAAATGGAAAACAGCAACACAAATGACGGCACTAACTATCCTTCTGGCTGCCAGAGATAGCAGGTTCGTCATCATCTTCCTTGCTGTTCACATATCTTTCCTGATCAGTTTTTTTTTCCAGCAGGGATGTTGGAAAAACTTTTAATCATTTGCTCTTTTTTATCCGTGGAATGCAGTCTAATGGGGCCAGGCATTCTAGGTGCTTCTGGTGTTGTTTTGCTTTATATCTCGGCTGGGCTCGCCATTTGGTTATTCGCTGTATACATAAGGAAGATAAGGAGAGTATTGCTGAAGTAGTTGCCTTTCATTTTGAGCTGGCCTGATGGGTCAGGACGTTGGAATTGTATTTATCGAGGACGTTTGGAATGTGGGTCACTTTTTCCTTTTCTTTATTGCTTTTTCGAAGATTGATCGATATATAAGGTGTGGGAGAATTGCAGATTTCTACAACCCTTGTTGGGTAATTTGCATTATGCTGAACGAAGTGTGGCTTCACCTCAGTCGCCAACTTTGCAACCATCTGTGGAGTGGAAGCTGTTGCAACTTTTCTTGAGGGGGAAATGGATTCTTTGATTTTCTTTCTCAAGTGTGACCCCTCAGTGACCTGCAGTTTCAAACCATTACGGGTTGGCCGTGGCACTACTACACTAAAGAGAAGGTTTGGAAAATAGGCTAGTTAATCATTTTTATTGTATATTGATTCGAACAGGGTGGAAATTGATTTCCGATGAACATTGACACTGTTATGGGGCTCAAACAGGGAGCGTTTTAATGCAACTTCGATGGGCAGCTGTCATTAAGGAGCTCGATGTAGAAGTGCTTACCTTGGAAGGTTGGCATTTTAGAAATATTTCTTTATAAGATTTAGAGAATTATATGGAGAAATTTGTTCATGGATACAAATTAGTCTTGATTTTCTCACAGAACATTTGACCTTTTCCTTTATTTTTTGATGAAATGCAGTTTGGAAATTTGCTTATTGAAAGAGAGGTTTCATTTGTTTCCACTTCCTTCTTTTACGTTATTTTTATTTTTATTTCAATTGTACTGATGCATGTTTGGAGATTCCGAGACGGAAAGAAACATGATAACATATTCATATCAACCTTAAGGGGCCGTTTGGATAAGCGTATTTTAGAATCCTGGATTTCCTCAAAATTGTAGTTGGGACTTGGGAGACTTGAGAAGAAAGAGAGCAGCTGTCGTTTTCTGATTTCTAGACCTTCTTTCTGACAGCATGAGAGCTGGCGATCGTCCCATGTTTCCAGGTTAAAACCTGGTTTTCTTACTTAAAATCCAAGAAACGCTACCAGGACAGCATACCAGCAGCTTGATCATGACCTTTTACACTATTTTGAAACTAAAACTTTGATTCTAAAATCCACGTATCCAAACGGCCCTTAAGGGTTTTGCAGAAGATCTCCCCACTGTTGAGTTGCCCAAATTGCTACCGGCGTCATCATTGGGCTGGGTAGTCAAATTGTCTTCCAAAGTCTAAGCACTTGCCTGGGTAGGTTTTTGGGCTTGACCCAAAGCCTTGGAATGGAATTTTGTAAACGGGGGTTTCTTCTGCAGGTCTTAGCGGGGGTTCTCTAAAGGGTTGTTCACCATGGGCATACAAATCCATGGATAAGCTGTTCAAGCCTAAGTCTTTCCAAGGATAAGATAAACACTGGTTTGTTATACCCATGGGGAATAGCCCAATGGGCTGAACTCAAATCACAGGTGGGGTAAAAAATGGAATAGCTGAGTCTCACTTATTCTCATTTGATGGTCATTAAAACAAATAAGATATGTTGCTAGAAACAGTGAGCTTACATGGTTGCATCCTATAATTGGCACCCCCAATGTAATATCTCTTAAAACAATGAGGTTTTACCATGGAGATTCATTTGAAACCCCTTGGCCTTGTGTTGGTCTTCATTAGTTGCATTGTAGGAAGAGGAACTTTCCCACACCATATTCATCAGAACTATATGGAAAGGATTTGCTAGCGTCCATCGCAGAATGCATTTCGTGGACGGGCTGTTGCATGTGAGGGCAGCCACAAAGGCTCACTCTTCAGCAGTTTTTGTCTTCATTACTGTGGTGGCTGCTCTCAGATGCAACAGGCCATCAGCGAAATGCCTTCTGCGATGGACGCTAGCAAATCCCCTGGATATTGGAAAAAATCTCAAAGGTCCAGAAGGGTTGAAACATCCCTAGAAAATATGGAATTTTTTTATTCTGGAAAATAAAATCCATGAAAATTAATTTATCTAAACATTATATTTTTTTTATGAATCCAAATAGTGCCACATTAGGTGGAAATGATGGCACCCACCTGATTCATTCAGGGGTGATCGGATGTAGGTAAAGAAAATTATGGAAAGAAAATCCAGGGTTTAGTAGCTTTGTAATTTTCATTGAAAACAGGGAAAAGCTTCTATTTCAGTAAAAAAAATTGCATGCAAAATAAGTTTACCAAAATAACGACAATTTTGTAAGGTTAGATTTGTTCCAATTGCCAGGAACGGACCAATTCTGTGTTGTCCGAGAGACAGTTCCCTGAGATTCAAAGCCGTGATTGTGATTGAGGCGATCTATGTCAATAAAAATTGGATAGATTACCAATTATCTGCTTCCATGGATTCTTTTTATTAAACTTGATTAAGGATATTTTGGTCGGTTCCCCAGCTCTACAAAGAATTGGTTTTCAAGATTGGGTATTAGAGAACTTTTGATTGATATTTTAATTGGGCGTATTTCTTTCAAGTGTTTGGGTCTTTTTAAACTCTCCAATCACTCTTTTATTTTGTTCCTCATTATCTTTGTTAGGCATGCATGTGTTTAAGTTTCACATCAAAGCTATCCATCCTTTTGATGATGTGGTTTCAGTGATAACATGTAATCATATTGTTATGAGTGATCTAAATGATCTCTTAAGGGGAACTGGTCTCGAAGTCCCTTCTCTTTTATTTCTATTATGTTTTGGAAGCTGTTCATCCTTGTATATTATATCTGTTTTCTTTTCTAAGTATTTAATATCATTTTTAGTATAGGTGTTTTCATTTTTAAGTATTTAACACCTGCAGATGCAATTATGATATTATTTAGTTTATCTTTATCGATCTTCCTCTTTCAAATGTTAATGCAGAAGGAACAATGAGTGAATCAGCTGTCTCTACTGTGACAAAGGCTCTACAGGTGTAACCTTTATCCCTTTTTAAAATATTCATTTCGTTTATATCGATTTATCCTATTGATTTTTTTCCTTCAAGGTGTAGGACCAAGAGGGTGTCAGCGAACTATAAGTTCAGGTCCTTGAGGGAATTGCAAGTGTTGAGGTACATCTGCAAATAACTTTATTTGATAATAATCTGATCAGATATGATGGAAATCCTTTAAGCTAATAGATATTATCTGAAAACTCTGTCTAAAAATGTAACCTTTTTTTTCAGAATATTTATTTGCTTTGTTAGAGAATGTTCTTTTAATTAAGCATGGCAATTCAATCATTTAGAGAATAAAACACAATAAAGAAAAGATGTGATCGGGGTTGGAGTAGGAAACAAAAGAGATGAACAATTCCCTTGGGTTGTAGTTGAACTAGTGAGGAGTGGAGACAACAATGTGCAAGTAGACAAAGTGACAGTTTTATCAGAAACTCCATCATCATCAATATCAAAACCCCCAACTTCCAACCAGTTTTGGTTGACATTGCCCTGTAAAGAGTACTAGTTTCCAGATGCAATGACGAATTTATCTGTCACCATTTAGCTTAGCTCCTTGTGCTGCCAAGGAAAGGCTGCAAATCTTTCAGCTTGAAACTAAAAAGATGTTTAGTAAATTCAATCTTTGCTGACAATTCTTAAGTAATGGATAATCTGATTTGCCAACAGTTGGAGCTGAGAATTCTGACATTTGTAAACCATATTTCACATTGGATGACGGTATTTTCTTACAAAAACATTATTCACCACGAACAGATGTTTTCAACAACCACCATTCATCTGTTTGTGGTTTTTCTTTACCGTCGAGGAATGCAAGGCGCAATTCCAGAAATCTCTGCATTTTATATTATTCATAGTTTTATTCACTTGTGTAGCACCGATATTATCCATAACCTTCTAACCAAAAGTAAACTTTATCTATAATTAAAGGTATAATCAATAAAGACAATGTTTCAAAGTTATTTAAGGCACACGATTGTAGTATAGGTGATTAAGAAGTTTTTTGGGGATTCTTCTTCTTACGTATTGATGTAGGGGTTTTTCAGCACTTTTCCCTTTACATTAACACAAGAAAATCTCTTAAATAAACTAATGATAGTACAAGAACACAAGATATTCTCTTAAATAAAATAATGTAATACATGCGTATCAATAACTACTTACAGTTGGAGAGGGAAGAATTGGTACATCCTTAATCCCTTCCAACATCAAAATCACAGTTTTCATAGAAGGGCGAAGATGGGGTTCGTCTTGAATACACCACAATCCCACCTTCACCATCCTCTCCAGCGATGCCTTCTCCACCACTTCATCGCCCAAGAGCTTGTCCAACTCTCCATCCAAAAAGCATCTATCCACCCATTCAGATAAAACAATCTCGTCATCTGCAAAATCTAACTCCACATTCCTCCTACAAAAGACAATCTCCAACAACACAATCCCAAAGCTGTAGACATCCGCTTTCACAGATATAGGTTTGTTTCTGTGCCATTCGGGAGCCACGTAACCCCTTGTCCCTCTTATTTGGGTAAAGGTTCTCGTTTGATTTGGCATCAACAGCTTCGCCAGCCCGAAATCTGATATCTTTGCAGTCCAGGAATCATCCATGAGTATGTTTTGAGGCTTTATATCACAATGGATGATATGAGGCTCGCAGTCTTCGTGTAGATAGAGAATCCCTCGAGCCACATCTATTGCAATTCTCACCCTTTCATTCCAATCTGGGCGTATTTGGGCCTTGAAGATGAGATTTGCAAGTGAGCCATTGCACATGTACTCATAAACTAGAAGCCTATGAGAGCCTTCGTCACAGAAGCCGAGCAATCGGACCAAGTTCCTGTGATGGGTTCTTCCTATTGCTCTCGTCTCTGCTCGAAACTCTCTTTCCCCTTCTTCGATCACTTTCTCCAGTCTCTTTACAGCGATGGCTCTGCCACCAATGGATAAGGAGCCTTTATAAACTGTTCCAAAAGCGCCTTTCCCGAGTTCTTCCTTGAAGCCATCTGTTGCCTTGAGTAGGTCTTCATATGAGAAGAACCGCAGAGCAATTTCCTCTGTCAAACTAAAATTCCTTGCTTCCTCCAGCTTTTTGTACCTGTAAACTCGGTGTCTGTAGATAAGAAAAGCAGAGATTATAAAGACGGCTATGGAGAACGTAGCGAGAACTATACCTATGATTAAAATCTCCATTCGTAGCTCTTTTTTGGTGTGATAAGTTCCTGTGTTGTTTGCATTTGAGAAGGGATTGATCGGGCTTGGAATTGTACTACTTTCATTGCCGACTTTGACAAAAGTAATCAAGCTGGTCGATTCATCTGTTTTCCCATAGGTTAGTGGAAGGCTAAATTTCTGGCACCTATTCCTTCTGAACCACGCAACCTCGCATTCACAGTCTCTTAGACACTCATTTCTGCAATCTTCTTCACTATTGGATGGTACAACATAGTATGGGTTTTCTCTCCAAGAAATACTACTATACAGAGTCTGAATGAAGTTTGCTACGTCGTCTTTCTTGCTGTTACAATCTTCGATCCGGAAGCTTCTCTCACAGCCTTGAAACTTATTAATTGGGTCACTAAAATTGAAACCAGGTAGACAAATGCAGTCAGGTTGAGTATTCGTGCAGTAGCTGTTAAATCCACAATAACCTTTGGCTGAACATTGATCTGAAAGGGCCGACCAACTGATCGACTTACTCGAGCTACCATCGCCAGAGAAAATGTGAGAATACAGCCGGAAATTCCCGTCTGTGTCGAGTGTTGCACGGTAAACAACATCTGTTCCATTGCTAGAACTCATGATGCCATTCCCCAAACTCTTCATATTTAGATTGCTAGAATTAGCAAGGTATAATTGGCCGAGGTTGTCGAGAATTAGTGTTACATTGGGCCTTGTAGGTGCAGTATTAGAAGCCCAATAATCATCTCCATCAATTGCATTGCTATATGTAGGGTATAACACGAGATTGCCATCGCTTTGCATTCTGAGCAGAAACCGTCCCGTCTTGTGGTCAGTATTCGAGAAGCTAGAAAGAAATCGATATTCGGTTAACAGACGCTGACCCCCTAAAATGGTGTCGGTAGGAGAACTAAAGCTTTCCCAGATGACTGTGGAACTAGAATTGTAGAGAACAAAGTTGCCGGAATCTAGCAATGAAGCCGAGGAAGCAGATTGATCTGCACCAGTGATGTTTTTGTCTGGGCCACCTGGGTTTTTGAGAAGAAGCCAACCATCGCGAGTCAAGAGCAATGTAGCATTATCAGAAACAGGTGGGTCGTCTCGGTTCGCCGTCCACACCACAGTCTTGTTTGGATCAGACTCCAACCATATTCCAACTTCAAAGCCATTGCCTTCTTTGTAGAATCCAAAGGCAAAATGGGTTGAAGGTGAGAGCCATGAAGTGGTGTTTCCCGTGGGGAAGAGAGAGGAGCCTTGCCAAAGGAGTTGCAGACAGAAGAAACAAGAAGAAGAGAGAGATGGTTGCCATTAGATTACTGTATGAGGGAAAGATGTCTGCAGTTCCTTATTATGATATAGCCAGTGGGGCTGCTCATTTACCTAAACCCATTTCGGATTGGCTGTTGATAATCTTTCGGGAATTGAAAACAAATTGACTAGAAAAGTGCGAGTATCATTTCCCTATTCTCCCTTTTTTTTCTTTTTTTTTTCTGAGGAAGAACGAGACGTAGAATTGTAGAAATTTCAAGGTCACGGGTCTTTTAGCAGTATATGTGGGGAACAAAAACGTGTTTGACTGGGTATCGATCGTCTACAAAAATAAAAACATTTTTTCGTGAGAATGACCTCTGCCGCCCTGACGTAATTTTATCGGTATACTTTATTTGTGAACCATGATCAGGATCATCATCATGTACAGGCCATTGTGGGATAGTTCATATGGGCCCAATTTTTTAAAAATGATCTAGCATTTGGATAAAAGATGGGCTCTTACAGGCCATTGTGAGATAGTTCATTGGCCCTATTCATTTTGAATATGTTTAAGGCCCTGTTGTTTGAGATTATGACAACAGATGGTGAGCCCTGAAACCGATTATTGGACCAAAAACTAATATAAATTTGAGTCAAATAATCAATTTAGGACCAAAAATCAATTCTCAGAATCCAATGGCTTTTGTTTCGGATTTTGAGAATTGATTGTGAGTCCCAAACTGATTATTAGACCGAAAATTATGTTTATTTTTAGTCTACTAATGAGTTTGGGACTCACAATCGGTTCTCATAATCTAAAATAAACACGTAATTTTGGGTCTAATAATCCGTTTTGGACTCACAATCAGTTGTCAAAATCCAAAAAAATAGGGCCTTCGGATTTAGAGAACTGATTGTGGGTCTAAAAATAATTATTGGATTCAAATTAATGTTTAATTTTGAGTCCAATATTCACTTTGTTTAATTTTCAGTTTGTACTTACAATTGGTTCTCAAATCCCAAAAAATAAAGCCCCGATACGAGCAGGCCTTCACTGTCCAAAGATGATCACTACATATAACGTAGTATTTGACTCTGTGCATTAAAAGTCCACAGCCGGGCATTTGGATTTTCAATTTTGCGTGATCTCCGGAGAATTGGAAATCAAGAATAAATGCAGTCTTCCCAATAAGCCATTACTCACGACGTATGACTATCAATATTACATCACCATCACATCATTCACCAAATACATTAATATGAGAAATTATATAAGAGAACATGCTCGTGTTCAAAGGTACGGCACTTGATATTTGATCCTCCTATGGCATTAAAGTTTTTAAGAGGCTGCTGTTGGATCAAATATCAAGGGCAGCACTCGAGCAGGTCCGCTCGTGTTCAACATAAAAAGGTTGTGCCCAAAAAATCATTTCGATAGGATGACCCTAACCCTCAAATCTATAAAGGTTCCACATAATGTGCAGTCCCTCTATATTACGAAGAGGACATGATTAATCATCCAAAAATACTTCAGAAAAACTTGGCTCCCTGCCAACACATACCAAATACACGACCATCTTTCAAACAACAAGTCACAGCTCCCAACCTGCAGACAACAAATTCACAGCCTACAAAAGGCCTTTGCCCACACTGCTTATTGTAACACTACACCTCTCCTATTATTCATTCAACTCTCACATCTCAAAAAAATTTAGCTACAAAGTGACAGGTTTGGTTTTGAAGTGCCTATCAGACACTCCACAACTCCATATCAGACACTCCATAGCTATACTTTCACAGTTACCTCCAACTTGTGCTAGATGTGATACTATGCCGCGATGACCTTCAATGAACGGTCACAGGGAAAGACAGACCAGACTACTCGAGAGATGAATATCAAAGACATGATCAGTCGGAGACTATGATCTCAGACACCCCTTTAATGTGCTCATGTTTGCTAAGCTGGCTGAAATTTCCCTTCTCCTCCCTGAAGAGCTGCGTGTGATGGTGTTTGCAGTAGAGTCTGCCCTTGTGTGCCACATAGTTTGATGGGCTGATTACGTAGTCCCATGGGTACATTTGAAGCAAGGCCGAAAGTATGAGTTGCCATCTACTGCTTCCTGATGAAAAGCAGAAAATCAGTGCCAAAAGGTTCTCACACAGATCCAAAGAACAAGGACTATATTAAGAATTAAGTCAACTTAGAAATTTTGAATGAGATTAAAGTTTCAGAGGAAAAACTACACACAAGGAAATTTAAGATAATTACGAACCTAAGCATAAATGTGCACTTTAGCCACACTAACTGAATTTAAGGCTAAATACAAAGTGAACTTTAAATCTAATGAGTTCCATGGTCTAAATTTCGGCCCAAACATTTTATTTCGGCCAAAATATTTCAATTTCAGTTTCTATTGAAACGAAATCCACTTGGATTCAAAAAAATAAAGATTTCGCCTGAAGTTTTGAGATTCCATTACTGTTTCAGTCGAAATATCCAAAACATGCAACTTTTCAAATAAAAAAAATGACGACATCTCCTCAGAAATCCTAATAAAAATCAACTCCGAAAAGAACCACAACATTCCTTTAAGATATTTCTAAACAAAATAACAAAAAAAGAAAAAGAAAAAAACTGTGATGAACAATCTTGCTTGGATAGGCTGTGATTTCGTACTAAATGTTTCTGTGGTTTTACCAGATTTCAGCTAAAATTTTAGACCAAAACCAAAACATTTTGGTGTCGCTGATAACCTAAACCAAAATAGAAACCAAATTTTAAAAGCTTGATGAGTTCAAGAGACTCCATTGTTACATAGGATGAAGTGGGCATGTGCTAGATGATCAAAGCTATCCCAATTATTTCTATAAACACTATCACTTAACACTCAGCACAATGGCTGAAACATAAGTGTTACAATGGGCAAAAATGCTCCAGTATTACCAACATTTGTTGAAACAACACACTACTACTATGCAATGGGATAAAATGTAATCTTTTTGAAAAACTTGAATTCATTGGCTTCACTTGAATTTACAATTGTATAGTTATACTTCATAAGTAATGAAAAAGCCAACTGTCCCCCAAAGACAAAGTAAACCGTACTTTTTCAGTATTATATTTCCCATTTGTGAACAAGTAAATAAGTATAATGTTAGCAACAAATAATCCAACCGTTCAACATAGGAAGATAGCAAAATAAAGTTGCCAAGTAAAATGATATGAATACGGAACAGAAACCCAGAAGCAAGAATAGATTATGTTTCTCTCATCTAGGGAAGCCCTCTGCACAATTTCTGGTATGAAAATTGTGTTTTCTAACTCACGTCAAAGAAGAAAACAACCTGCTTATCATACCCAAACAAGTCCAACAGATATAGTTCGACTCCAACAATCAAGCTTACTGATATCTCAAAATGGAGTCCTACCTAAGAAGGATTCTTCATGACAACAAATAAAAATAAATAACTAAATAACCATAACCAAAAAGATAGCAGACACATATCATTCCACCCTCCTTGAGTCCTTGGAAAGAACCTTGTCCTCAAGGTTCAAAATGTGGAAAGTGCTCCTTCAACTGCTGCCAATTTTCTCAAGTTGCATCCTCAGGTGCCATATTTCACCATTCCACTAGAACCTATGAAATTGCTCTGTAGTGTCTCTTCACAATCCTGCAGTGAAGGACGACTACAGGTTCGGCATGGAATTGACCTTCATCATTAACATCTGGCAAGACTGTTTGTGGTATGAATTGCTGTCCCAATTTCTTTTTTAAACATGAGACGTTGACCTTTGAGCCCTCAGGGAGTTCTAGCTTATAAGCCACACCTCCATGCGTTGTAATACGATATAGGGACAATAGAATTTCATTGCCAACTTCAGATTTTCCCTCACTGTGATAGTAACTTGCTGATATGGATGCAAATGCAATCATAGGAAAACTATATCCCCAACCTGAAATTCCTGCTTAGTCTGGTGTTGGTCAGCTTGTTGCTTCATTCTGTGAACTACTCGTTGCAAGTTTTCTCTAACAAAGTGAATGGAACTATCCCTTTCTCTTAGTCGCTGTCCTATAACAGCCACTACTGTTCCTCATGAAGTATATAGTGCGAGTGAAGGTCGTGGTTGTCCATAAACGACCTTATATGGGGTGTCAAGAGCAGCAGAATGAAATGAGGTGTTATACCACCACTCTGCTAGAGATAGCCACCAAGACCCACCGCTTAGGCCTCTCCCCTATAGTGCATCTCCCGGGACCTATAGGTTATGGGTCCACCATGCTTCCGCTGCGCAACAGAAGTGTGATGGGCCCATAACCCACAGGTCCTAAGATTGGAACCTGGATCTAATACCAAATGATATGAATTTGAAAAAAAAACACACATGGAAGCCCTCCGACAACTCACATGGAAGCTGTCAAATGCGTACTTTGCTATATCAAATGCACAGTTGATCATGACCTCCTCACCTTTCATGCTTCCCAGGAATTCACTCTTCATGCCTTCTCAGATGTCGATTGGGCTGGGTCGCCTGATGATCGATGCTCTACTACTGGTGGCTCCATATTCCTTGGCAAACTTTTCATCCTATGGTGTTCCAGAAAACAGCCAATTGTAGCTAAATCTAGAGAGATGATCCCCCCCCGCCGTAGCATTATGTGCCCCCCCTTTTAACTTGCATTGTGGTAGACTTTAGTGCTTTTTGATGTCAAATCATGTTAAAAGGGGGGCAGATAATCCTACAGGGGGTGAAAAAATCATCTCCCTAAATCTACCATTGAAGCCAAATATCGGGCCAGGGCTACCATCACCGCTGATCTCTGTTGGGTTCATGCCATCATCATTGACATGGGAATTCACCTCCGAACACATCCCACTACTCTCTCTTGTGACAATCTCAATGCTACATATCTCATGGTAAATCTCATCTTTCATGCTTGTACCAAACATATAGAGGTCGACTATCACTTTGTTCTAGAACCGGCTGCTTGTGATGCCTTACTAGTCCAGTACATTCACAACAGCGACCAAATTGCATATGGACTTAGAAAGGGTCTTTCCATCAACCACACTGAGTTTGAGGGTGGGTGATAACAGATAGCCTTTAATCTTGTCAATCGCATGCATTTATTGACAGCAGGTATATTTGTTTGTATGCAAATTTGTTTCCTTTTTAGGTGATTGGACTACTCCAACCACAGCTTTTCCTTTCCTCATTAGGAGATTGGATGGCACAACAATTTAGCATCTATATTTGGTTACTAATTCATTCTTTATAAATGCAATTATAAATATACATAGGATGCAACCAAAGTGGCAAGCAATTAATTCTCCAAAACATTGGCATCTTCATTCTCCATTCCTTTTGTTTGTTTTACATTGTGTACCTATGAACTCGGTGTCTATAGATAAGAAAAGCAGAGACTATAAAGACGGCTATGGTGAACATAGCGAGAAGTATACTTATGATTAAAATCTCAATTCGTAGCTCCTTTTTGTTGCCACAATTCCCTGTCTTGGTCACATTTGAGAAGGTATCGATTGTGCTCGGAATCATACTACTTTCATCTCCGACTTTGACAAAAGTAATACTCATGCTGGTTGATTCATTTCTTCTCCCATATTGCAGTGGAAGCCTTGATTTCATGCATTTCTTCCCATCGAATATTGCAGCCTCGCATTGACAGTCACTTAGACACTTATAGCTGCAATCTTCGTCACCGTTTGATGGTACAGCATAGTATGAACTTTCTTTCCAAACCAAATTCATTAAAGATTGAATGGAGTATGTTATGTTGTTTTTCTTGCTGTTACAACCTTCGATACCGTAGATCCTCTGACAGCCCTGAAACTTATGAATTGGGTCACTAAAATTGAAACCAGGTAGACAAATGCAATCAGGTTGAGTATCAATAAAAGTGCAGTAGCTGTTATATCCGCAAAAACCTTTGACTAAACATTGATCTGAAAGGGCCTCCCAATTGATTGACATAGTCGAGCTACCGTCCTCCCCGAAAATGTGAGAATACAAGCGGAAATTCCCGTCCGTGTCAACTGTTGCATGCCAAACAACAATTATTCCATTGCTAGAACTGGTGCCATTCCCCAGACTCTTTATATTCCCATTGCTAGAATTAGCCAGGTATAATTGGCCAAGGTTGTCGAGAATGAGTGTTATATTGGATCCTCTACCAGTAATACCAGAAGCCCAATAAGCATCTGCAACAGTTGGAATGCTATATGTAGGATATAAGACGAGATTGCCATCACTTTGCATTGGGAGCCGAAACCGTCCCGTCTTGTGGTCTGTATCCGAGAAGCTAGAAACCAACTGCTTATCAGATAACAGACGCTGACCTGCTAAAATGGTGTCGGTCGGATAACTAAAGCTCTCCCAGATGATTGTCGAATTGGAATTGTAGAGAACAAAATTTCCGGAATCGAGCAATGAAGCCGAGGAAGCAGATTGATCTGCACTAGTGATGTTTTTGTCTAAGCTACCCGGTGTTTTGAGAAGAAGCCAACCATCATGAGTTAAGAGCAATGTAGCATTTTCAGAAATAGGTGGGTCATCTCGGTTCGCTGTCCATATGATTGTCTTGTTGGGATAAGTCTCCAACCATATTCCAACTGCAAAATCGTTGCCTTCTTTGTAGAATCCAAAGGCAAAAAGGTTTGAAGGTGAGTGCCATGAAGTGGGGTTTGTCGTGGGGAAGAGAGATGAGCCTAAGGTTATGCTGGTTTGGTTTTGTTGAGCTATTGCGAATGGAGTTGCATACAGAAAGAACAAAATGAGAGAAATGGCTGCCATTAGATTACTATGTGCAAGAAAGAGATGAGGGCTCTTTGTGTATTTTAATGTCTGCTATCCCTCATATAGCCAGTGGGACTGCTCATTTTCTTGAACACATTTAGGATTTGCTGTTGATTATCTTTCGGGAAACAAATTAATTTGAAAAGTCTATTGAATTAAGGGAGTGCGAGTGTCATTTCCCTATTCCCTCTTTTTTGTGTGTGTGTTAGGAAGGAGAACGAGCTAGACGTCCATATTTCAAGGTCAAGGGGTCTTTTAGCACTATTTGCGTGGAACAAAATCGCGTTTGACTCGGTGTCAATGGTCTACAAAATAAGCTACCTGAAGTCATAAAAATAATGGCCCAGATTATATTTTTTCGATATAAACTTGCCTAGCATTTCAAGAAGTGTGCCCATATTTCCTGAGCTCCATAGAAAAACACATTTTTTAGTGAGCTTGATCTTAGCCTCCCTGTCTTAATCATAGTTTTAGTGCGACCATGATCAGTATCATCATCCTGTATAGGCCATTGTGAGATAGTTCACATGGGCCCAATTTAGAACAAATGATCTAAGCCTTTGGATAAGAGATGGGCTATTAAAACTATTGAACTTTTTCAATGTAAATCAGATCGAATGGTTGGGCTATATGACTCATGAGATTGTTGAGTGTATGGCGATTAAGCCATTGATTTGATACACCATCTTGAGATTGTTGGGTGTCAATGTCCCAGGACTTACGAGCGAAGCATTCACAGTTTCACACCCCATTGTAAAATGAAGCAAAATCATAATTTATCGTGCACCCCACCCTGGCCATCTGTCTAATCTCTATTGCTCTCAAATGGGGTAGAAATCAATCCGAATCAAATAATTCTTTTGCCTGATTTGTTGGGGTTCCACGCAAAAGCAATATTCCTACATCGGACATGTAAAATGGATGTGGATGGGTTATAAGGGAATGGGCACCCTCCCTCTGACAGCTAGCTTTTATGGGTGAGTTCTACCCGGTTTGATTCCCTACAAATGGTATCAGAGGCAGGGCCTGGTAACTCCCAGGAAGATCTCGGTAACCCCAGTATGCCTCCGAGGACAGTGGAATTCCCTCGGAGAAGATCTCGTGGTTTAGTCCCACATCGGTGAAGTGAAGTGGATGGGGTGGATGGGGGGATGGGTTAGTTAAAAGGGAATTGCCACCCTCCCTCTAACAGCTAGCTTTTAGGGGTGAGTTCTACCCATGGTTTTAAATTTCGACCGAAATCCACCGAAATCCGAAATTTTGGTGGAGACTAAAACCGAAATTTCCCGAAATTCCATTTTTCGTCATTTATCGGATTTCGGTCCGAAATTTGGATTAAATGCCATTATTTATTTTAAAAAAAAGTGTTACAAAATTTCGAACAAAATTACAAAATTTCGGATTTCGCCGAAATTTTGGTTTTCGGTGGGTCCGAAACGGTTACCGAAACAGAAATTTTAAACCATGGTTCTACCCGGTTAAATTTCCCAACACTATTAATTTTTTATTTTGGTATTGCTTAATTTTGAACCCAATAATCAATTTAGGACCCAAAATCCTAAAATCCAGATGTCCTGTTTGTTTTGGATTTTGAGAACTGATTGTGGGTCTAAAACTGATTACTGCCCTCAAATTAATGTTTAAATTCGAGTCCAATAATCAGTTGGTTTAATTTTGAATCTAGAAAAAAGAAAAGAGAGAACATTTGACCGTGTATATTCAATTATTCAAAGATCTGACCTGGGCATTTGGATTTTCAACTTTGCGTGAATTTTGGGGAATTGGAAATCAAGAATAAAGACTGTCTTTCTAATTAGCCAAAGGTAAGCGACACTAATTTAGTCACGGCATGTGACTATCAACATCACAGGACCATCACATCATTCACCAAATACATTGATAACTGACTCCGGCTTTAATAGTAGCCAATCTAAAAATTTGAATGGCCTGATCTGACTTGAGTAATCTCAATGGTTCAATCACAAATTTATAGCTTAAAGCCCTTGATCTAAGCCGCTCAATCTGATTACTGATTACAGTAACGACACATTCGCCCCGGATCAGCTAAGATGCACTAGCACCAACGGCCCAAGATGGGGCCGGGTGAACAACTGTTTCTGGTGGATTCATTAAGAATACATTTTATGGATTTAATAGTGATTTAATTTTAGGAAAATGATAAATGCGCCCCTTTTCATTACTTGGGACACCCATAATGAAAAGGCCCCAAATGTGAAGTACATCAGCCCCTTTGCAGTCATAGATACACTGTAGCTGGGTATCTATGACTTCAGTAGCTCTGTAAACAGGTGATGGTTGATTGGATGGCCTTGCATGCCTGTGAATTGGATTTCTTGGGCGTGCGGTGCTGTCACATGCCTAGCCGTAATCTCTGATCGGGGCATAACAAGGGTTTTCATTAGTTGCATTGTAGGAAGACGAACTTTCCCACACTAAATGCATTAGAGGCAATTACAAGATAGTTACATGGAAAAAATTCCAAAGGATGCACCTATCCTAGAAAATAAGGAATTTTTGTATTTTAGAAAATAAAATCCATGAGAAATGAGTTAGCTAAACATTGGATTTTGTTTTAGTATCCAAAGAGTCCCACAGAGTCCCATGTAAAATAAGTTCACCAAAGCTTGGAAAATTAATTTTTCATGAAAAAAATTCTTAGAGAGAGAGAGCAATAATACGGGCATTTTTTTAAGGCTAATGATGTCCGCACGACCATGTTTTGATAATAGGCGAACTTACCTTTATTTACACTTTTCAATGCTTAGGGAGAGTTTTTCTATGAATTGTAATAGCGTCTGAAAACTTATTAAATAATAAAAGACAAGGTGAGTCTTAACTACGAAAATATAGTAGGGGAGGGGATTTGCAAGGCAATTATGCAGAAAGCCCCCATTTCGCAGCTGACTTTTGCATTACAGAACAGCCACCTAGTCTCACTTTTTAGCTAAGGGGAGTATCGCATAAGAAAGATATTCCCAGAACCTACTGAGATAGGGCTGTTATAGAGTAAGAAGCCGTAATTGCAGACGAGGAGAGCGAAACTCCGTCCGAGAAGCCACTTTCCACCCCTATGTCGCCCTCCGACATGCTAACCATATTCTTTTAGGCAAACTTTTCTCCCAGATTTTTATTTTCTCTCTTTATATACTTGATTTACTCGGATTTGGTCATGTTTTTCCCCCCTTTTTCAATTCTTTTAGTTCTTTTTTTAAGCTGTATTTATCATTCGCCTATTTTTGATACAGATATTAGCTTCTGATGCATGCATTGCCTTTTTCTTTCCCTTTAGTGTGATGTAGAGTAGTTACTGATTTGTAGAAATTTTCATTTTGGGGAAATGTTGGGAAATGGGCTGAAGCGGTGCACAGATTTGAAATGAGATGTTGATGGGGGGAATAAAATTAGATATTAATCAAATTAAGGGCAAGGCTTACCATTTAAGGAACGTTTAAGACAGTAAATTCCTCTACAATAGGATAATATCCGAAAAAAATGGAGGTGGCTCTAGGAATCTCTGCCCAAAAATGAATCACAATGCAATCCGGTGATTCACAATGAATCAATCGCCCAAAAATAACAAGAAAGATAAGTAATAGTGATATGGGTTGAGTCAACAAGAGCACTTAATGGGAAGACAATGTATGTGTGTGGTGTTTGTGTGTGTGTGAGAGAGATTCTCTCTCCTCATCACCACCAACTACCATGGTGTCTCTTAGGTATTTCCTCTATTCAAATTTTGAAATTGAAAGGTGGGTTATAGTTGGTTATAATGTCTTTTGAGAGTATGATTTTCAACCAAGGGATGAGTTTTTTCATCAGTGGTTGAGGTCAACTCACAATGAAAATACATATAACACATAACCTTTGAGAGCATCAATCCCAATCATTGGACGAGATTTTTCATCAACAGTTGAGATCATCCCACAGAGGAGATCAATTGCACAAAAAGGCAATGTTCTTGAGACTCGATGCATTTTATAATTTTCCAATTTGTCGCCCTCGACTTTCAAAAGTAATGAAATGCAGAAAACATCTTGGGACAACACAGGTAATGTGGATGCTCAAGTGATATATCTTTCTGCACTTAACAAAACATACCATAGTACAAGCTACCGGAGTGGTTTCCAATTTAGTCAAGATCATACAAGGAGCAGGCTTTAAGTTGCTGTCTTTTGAATCTGAGATTTGAGGACAAAGAAGATACCAACAAATGACAATTTTAATAGAAACTTCATCATCATTGATATCAAAACTCACAGCTTGCAACCAGTTTTGGTTGACATTGCCCTGTAAAGAGTACTAGTTTCCTGATGCAATGATGATTTACAGGTCAGCATTTAGCATAGTTGCTCGTGCTGCCAAAGAAAGGATGTTTAAACTCACAGCTAGCATAGTTGCTCGTGAAACCAAAGAGATGTTTAATAGACAATTTCTTTACGTAATGGATAATCTTATTTGCCAGCAGTTGGAGCTGAGAATTCTGACCTTTCTAAATCATATTTCACATTGGATGATGGTATTTTCTTACAAAAGCATTATTCACCACGAACAGATGTTTTCAACAACCACCATTCATGCTATCTTTTTTGAGGAATGCAAATTGCATCCCTGTTTTTTATATTAATCATAATTTTATTCACTCGTGTAGAACCAATATCTTTTTTATTTTAATTTTATTCACTCGTGTAGCACCAATATTATCTATAATCTTCTAACCAAAAGTAAACTTTATCTATAATTTAGGGTATAATCAATAAAGAAAATTTTTTAACGTTATTTAAGGCACAAATCAAAAAAAGAAAAAGAAAAAGGATTCTAGTATAGATAATTAAGATATATATATATATATATATATATATATATATATATATATATATATATATATGAGGAAAGTGTCTCTAGTCTCTCCCCTAGATAAGCTTATCTACTCCTCCCTTTAAAAAAACACAGTGGGCCCACGCTGTTTGGATGATCAAAAGCATTCATTTGATAGGTCCTAACATAGATAGGGTGTGCCCAAAAAATCAGCACCAAAGGGTCATCCTAGAACTTCGTTTTGTGGTGCCTTGTGGTACCCATTTTGGACACATAAACGTCCACGTTTATATGCGTCCATTTTGGACACGGTGTGCCCAACAAAATGAAGTTCTAGGATGACCCTTTGGTGCTGATTTTTTGGGCACACCCTATCTATGTTAGGACCTATCAAATGAATGCTTTGGATCATCCAAACAGCGTGGGCCCACTGTGTTTTTTTAAATGGAGGAGTAGATAAGCTTATCTAGGGGAGAGACTAGAGACACTTTCCTCTCTCTCTCTCTCTCTCTCTATATATATATATATATATATATATATAGAGGAAAGTGTTTCTACTCGGTCCCCTAGATAAGCTTATCTACTCCTCCCTTTAAAAAAATACAGTGGGCCCACGCTGTTTGGATGATCCAAAGCATTCATTTGATAGGTCTTAACATAGATAGGGTGTGCCCAAAAAATTAGCACCAAAGGGTCATCCTAGCCCTTCGTTTTGTTGGGCACACCGTGTCCAAAATGGACGCACGTTTATATGTGTCCATTCTGGGCACCACAAGGCACTACAAAACGAAGGGCTAGGATGACCCTTTGGTGCTGATTTTTTGGGCACACCCTATCTATGTTAAGACCTATCAAATGAATGCTTTGGATCATCCAAACAGCGTGGGCCCACTGTATTTTTTTAAAGGGAGGAGTAGATAAGCTTATCTAGGGGACCGAGTAGAAACACTTTCCTCATATATATATATATATATATATATATATATATATATATATTTATTTTTTATTTTTTATTATTATTTTTATTTATTTATTTATTTTTATTTTTGGGGGGGGGGGGAGGAGGATTTCTTGTAGATACGTTTTGATGTACGAGGTTTTTAGTAGTTTTCCCTTTACATTAACACAAGATAATCTTGTAAGTAAACTAATGATAATACAAGAACACAAGATATTCTCTTAGATAAACTAACGTATTACATGCATGTCGATTAACTACTTAAAGAAACAGAAACAGATAGAGATGGAGGAATTGGCACATCCCTATTCCCCTCCAACATCAAAACCACAGTTTTCATAGAAGGGCGAAGATGGGGTTCGTCTTGAATACACCACAATCCCACCTTCACCATCCTCTCCAACGTTGCCTCCTCCACTCCTTCACCACCCAAGATCTTACGCAACTCTCCATCCAAAAAGCAACTATACACCCATTCACATAAAACAATCTGTTCATCTGCAGCATTTAAATCCAAATTCCTCCTACAACAGACAATCTCCAACAACACAATCCCAAAGCTGTACACATCCGCCTTCACTGATATAGGTCTGTTTCTGTGCCATTCCGGCGCCACATAACCCCTCGTCCCTCTAATTTGGGTAAAGGTTTTTGTTTGATTCGGCATCAACAGCTTCGCCAGCCCGAAATCCGAAATTTTTGCAGTCCATAAAGCATCCATGAGTATGTTTTGAGGCTTTATATCGCAATGGATGATATGGGGCTCGCAGTCTTCGTGTAGGTAGAGAATCCCTCTAGCCACATCTATTGCGATTCTGACCCTTTCCTTCCAATCCAGCCGTATATTGTCCTTGAAGATGAGATTTGCAAGTGAACCACTGCCCATGTACTCATAAACTAGAAGCCTATGAGGGCCTTCGTCACAGAAGCCAAGCAATCGGACCAAGTTCCTATGATGGGTTCTTCCTATTGCTCTTGTCTCTGCTCGAAACTCTTTTTCCCCTTCTTCAATCACTTTATCTAGTCTCTTTACAGCGATGGCTCTGCCGCCACCATTGGATAAGGAGCCTTTATAAACTGTTCCAAAAGCGCCTCTCCCCAGTTCTTCCTTGAAGCCATCTGTTGCTTTCAGTAGCTCATCGTATGAGAAGAACCGCAGGGCAATTTCCTCTGTCAAGCTAAAGTTCATTGCTTCTTCTAGCCTTTTGTACCTATGAACTCGGTGTTTGTAGATAAGAAAAGCAGAGACTATAAAGACGGCTATGGAGAACGCAGCGAGAACAATACTTGTGATTAAAATCTGTCTTGGAAGGCTTTTGTTGTTGTTAGAATTCCCCGTGTTGGTCGCATTTGAGAAGGGATCGATCATCATACTACTTCCATTGCCTACTTTGACCAAAGTAGTAATGTTGGTCGATTCAACATTTCTCCCATAGAGCAGTGGAAGGCCTGATTTCATGCATTTCTGCCCATCGAATAGTGCAGTCTCACATTCACAGTCTCTTTGGCACTCATAGCTGCAACCTTCTTCACTATTCGATAGTATAGTATCAAAAGAGTACGTATTTTCTTTCCAAGCCAAATTCTTCAAAGAATGAATGGAGTATGTTATGTTGTCGTTATTGGCATCACAAACAAAAGGGAAGTCCCTTTCACAGCCCTGAAACTTATGAATTGGGTCGCTAAAATTGAAACCAGGTAGACAAATACACTCAGGTTGAGTATCCATTAAAATGCAGTAGCTGTTAAACCCGCAAAAATCATAGACCGAACATTGGTTTGCAACGGCTGTCCAACTGATTGACATAGTCGAGCTACCGTCCCCTCCGAAAATGTGAGAATACAATCGGAAATTCCCGTCGGTGTCGAGTGTTGCACGGTAAACAACAATTGTTCCATTGCTAGAACTGATGCCATTCCCAAGACTCAATATATTCCCGTCGCTAGAATTAGCCAGGTATAATTGGCCAAGGTTGTCAAGAATGAGTGTTATATTGGGTCCTATACCTGCAGTATCAGAAGCCCAATAAGCATCTTCAATATCTGTATTATATGTAGGGTATGGCACAAGATTGCCATCGCTTTGCATCATGAGCCGAAACCGTCCTGTGCTGTGGTCAGTATCCGAGAAGCTAGAAAGCATCTGAGTGCCAGATAACAGACGCTTACCGGCTAAAATGGTGTCCGTCGGGGAACTAAAGCTTTCCCAGATGATTGTGGAACTAGAATTGTAGAGAAGAAAATTGCCGGAATCGAGCAATGAAGCCGAGGAAGCAGATTGATCCGCACCAGTTATGTTTTTGTCCTGGCTACCTGGAGTTTTGAGAAGAAGCCAACCATCAGGAGTTAAGAGCAATGTAGCATTTTCGGAAACAGGTGGGTCATCTCGGTTCGCCGTCCATACCATAGTCTTGTTTGGATCAGCCTCCAACCATATTCCAACTGCAAAGCCATTGCCTTGTTTGTAGAATCCAATGGCAAAAAGGTTTGAAGGTGAGAGCCATGAAGTGGGGTTTGTCGTGGGGGACAGAAAGGAGCCTAAGGTTAGGTTGGTTTGCGTTTGTTGAGCTATTGCCAAAGGAGTTGTATACAGAAAGAGCAGGAAGAGATAGACGGCTGCCATTAGATTACCGTGTTCGAGAAAGAGAAGAGAGCTCTTTTTTGTGTTTTATTCGTGAAATGATGTTTGCATTCCCTTATATAGCCAGTGGGACTGCTTATTTTCCTAAACAAGTTGATAATAGAATGCTGAGTAACATTTCCCTCTTTTAGCACTATTTGCGTTGAACAAAAATGCGTTTGACGGGGTATATAACCTTTCCCTAAAAATAGGGAAATGATGTCAGCACAACCGTGTTTTGATATTTTCACAAGCCATCTTGTCTTTTAGTATTTAGAGAGCTGTCAAAAGGTTATTACCGTTCCCAAAAAGCTCCCACTAGGCAATTAAAAAAAAATACAAGCTGGGTCGGTGCAATTATTAAAACATGATTGTGGTGATCTAATTTCCATAAAAATAATGGCCCACATTATATTTATTCTTCCCATATCAACTTGCCTGGGATTGTAAGAAGTGGGCCCATATTTCCTGAGCTCAACACACATATTCTTTAGTGAGCTTGATCTCAGCTTCCCTGGCTTAGGCCCTGTTCGTTTTAGATTATGAAAACTGATTGTGAGTGCTAAACAGATTGTTGAATTCAAATTTAAACATGTTTTTGCATTTAATAATAGGTTCGGCACTCACAATCGGTTGACATAATCTTAAATGAACAGGGCCTTGGTGTTAGTCTGACACTTCTATGTGGTAATGGTATAGTTTGTTTGCAAACCATGATCAGAATCAACATCTTGTATATGGCTATATGCCATATGCCATAGGTTAGCCAAAGGTAAGCCACAATAAATTTTGATTATTTTTTGAGTCGAGTAATCAGTTTTTTAAGGTAACCCAAGGTGAGTTCAATAATTTTGATTATTGTTTAGTCCAATAATCAGCGTGGCTTAATTTTGAGCCCAACAAAACCGGCTTTGCGCCAAGAGATTTTGATTGATGGCAAGCTCTTCATGTGTTTAGGGTTCATTAGAAGTTGCTGTAGAAGTTGACATGATCTTATCCATTCATCTCGAAATCCGATGATTCATGTATTAAGAACCCCTTAATAAATTTGCCAAAAAAATGAGAAAAACATCAAAAGCAATATAACATAGGCCAAAATAGGATATATCATTCCGAAGAGACACTCCATCCTTAAGATAAGGGGTGCAACTTGGGTCGGTCAGGTTGAGCGTTTGGTAAAAAATGAATTAGAATCAACCCGAACCCGAACCCAACCCAGTTTTTAGGTAAAAGCTCAACCCGAATTCCAAAAAGTAGACACACTCCATCCTTAATATTAGGGGTGCAACTTGGGCCGGGTAAGGTTGAGCTTTTGGTAAAAAATGAATTGGAATTAACCAAACCCGACCCAATTTTAAGGTAAAAGATCAACCCGAATTCCGAAAAGTAGACCCCAGTTGCACCCCTACTTAAGATTAAAAAATCAACGACATATTCAAGTGCCACTTGTCTGTAGAACACCATGATATTTCAATCAATTCAACAAGATAAGGATGGAATCCTCCACTTCTCAAATACAAATGGAAGGAAGGTGATTTTTTCATTTTCGTTTTCATTTTCCCCTTCTTATATTAGCATTAGGTAATCTAGGTTTACCAACAAGTACTCAAGTCTCCTTGAATATGTTTTAGATATTCAATAATGTCTTGATTGATACTTTTGATTTATCTTAATACCAATTATGGCTAACAAAACCCGCTTTGCGCCAGGAGATTTCGATCGATGGCAAGCTCTTCATGTGTTTAGGGTTCATTAGAAGTTGCTGTAGAAGTTGACACGATCTTAGCCATTCATCTCTAAATCCAATGGTTCATGTATTAAGAACCCGTTAATAAATTTGCAAAGAAAAAAAATGAAAAAAAAAAAAAACATTAAAAGCAATATAACATGGGCCAAAATAGGAGATATTTCAATCAATTCACCAAGATATTGAATTTTGCCATTTGTCTCTAGAACACCATGATATTTCAATCAATTCACCAAGATAAGGATGGAAGTCTTCCTCTTCTCAAATACAAATGGAAGTAAAGTGATTTTTTTTTTCATTTTCCCCTTCCTATATTAGCATTAGAGGTTTACCAACAAGTATTCAAGTCTCCATGAATATGTTTTAGATATTCAATAGTGTCTTGATTGATACTTTTGATTTATCTTAATACCAATTATGGCCAACAAAACCCGCTTTGCAACAAGAGATTTCGATCGCTAGCAAGCTCTTCATGTGTTTAGGGTTCATTAGAACTTAGAAGTTGACATGATCTTACCCGTTCATCTCGAAATCCGATGGTTCATCTATCAACAACCCATTAATAAAAGCGTTGAAGTCTGCCCACAATCAACGTTAAAAGTGGTGCGTATTATCCTATAGGGGTGCGAAAAAATCATCTCCCTAATAAATTTTGCAAAAAAAAATTAGAAAAATATTACAGTTCTAAAAAAAGGGCTGTTAGAAGAATATCACAGTTCTCAAAAAACATTTACAAGCCCTCTAAATACTAAAGATAATGCTATCACGCATCTTATAAAAAGAGTGGAGGCTGAAATCATTTCCCTATAAAATATGCCAGAATAGGATATCTCATGCCGAACAGACACGGCATCCTCTAGATTAAAAAAAATAACGGCATATTGAAGTAGCACTTGTCTCTAGACCACCATGATATTTCAATGAATACACCAATATTATGATGGAAGTCTTGCTCTTTTCATATACAAATGGAATGAAAGTGAATATTTTTTATTTTTTTTCATTTTTCCCTTCCTATATTTGCATTAGGTGATCTAGGTTTACCGAGAAGTATTTAAGTCTACTTGAATATGTTTTAGATATTCAATAGTGTCTTGATTGATACTTTTGATTTATCTTAATACCAATTATGGCTAACAAAACCCTCGTTGCGCCAGGAGATATCGATTAATGGCAAGCTCTTCATGTGTTTGAGCCTTTGAGGTTCATTAGAAGTTGCTGTAGAAGTTGACACGATCTTAGCCATTCATCTCGAAATCCGATGGTTCATGTATTAAGAACCCCTTCATAAATTTGCAAAAGAAAAAAAAATGAGAAAAACATCAAAAGCAATATAACATGGGCCAAAATAGAACACCATGATACTTCAATCAATTCAACAAGAAAGGATGGAGGTCTTCCTCTTCGCAAATACAAATGCAAGTAAAGTGCTTTTTTTTTTTTCATTTTCTCCTTCCTAGATTAGCATTAGGTAATCTAGTTTACCCCTCTAACATTTAGTCCCTCTATGGAAATGATTTTTTGGGGCACAACCTATTTAGGCTGTGGCCCATCTAATGGACGGTTTGGATCATCATATGGTGTGGGCCATACTATACTTTTAATAAAGTGAGGAGTGCGATCATCAAAATACAATAGTGCTGATAACATTTCCCTATCAAAAATGCCAAAATAGCACATCTGGGGCCTAGAAAGTGGATGTTAGGAAAGAGCCTAACTGCCAAATTTTTTTAGCATTTTTCTACTTTATATAAAAGGTTGATAACACTTAAAACTACATGCCAAATTACATAACCTAACTTGGGTTGCCTAAATTTGGAAGACTTAGGTCATATCGGGCAACCATGAATTTTTTTTCATGATAAATTAATTTCTCAAAGTGGGGAGAGATGGGCAGTGCGGGTGGGAGAAGAGAGAGGGCACGAATGAGCAGAGTGTGAGAGACTTGAGAGGGTCAGAATGAGTAGTGGGGTGAGAAGCGGCTAAAACACAAGGAAAAATTGATCATATTTTGGGTAGAGTTTTTTTTTGTTTCAATGTTTTCAAGTCTTTTCTTACTCTCTCGGCCTCTCCTCAGTCAGTCGATCTCGTAGCCCTCTGCTTCTCCCACTCCCACTACCCCACTCTCACCACTAGAGAAACTTTTTTATCATGAAAAACTTTTCATAGTTGACAGATGACCTAACTGATCCAAAAAGACATGCATGTCTTCTAAATCTCACACAATGCTGATGATGTAAAAAACACAGTAGAAAATCAGAATAACTAATATTGTCTGAACAGTATATGGTTCAAAGCATAACACAAATAACAAGTTTACCAGCAAATTCAGATGGCCTCCAATCAATTCCCTGCTGATAATCTAATTCTCGTTGAGAAAATACCTCTTAGTTTGTTCTTGGTGTAGCCCACTCCACTCTGAGAATGAGATTGTCATAGCCATAGCCTTGGTAATAGCCCGCTCGGCATCTTCCTTGTTGACAAAATTGACAAAACCAAAGCCCCTGCTCATGCCAGTCTTCTGATCAATGGCAACATAAACACGACTCACAGCACCAAATGTTCGGAACAACTCGAGAAGATCAGGCTCACGGGTATCCTCAGAAAGATTGGTGACCCGAACCGAGTTCTCTTCATTTCTCCTTCTCATCTCAGTCCCCGTTCTCTCGGCGCCTGCTCTCATTCCGGGAGGAACATAGGTTCCCTTGCTAGTGCCAGAAGCAGGGGCAGGAGTTTCAGATGTAGGAGGTTTGTCAATGAAGCCTTCGGCTCGTGGAGCGAGATCCTTGTAAGGACATTTTGATGTCCAGTGGTCACCCTTCTTACCACAAGTCCTGCACACCATGAGAACGGCACCACCTTTTCCAAGCGCAGCAAAGGGGTCTCCTGCAACCTTTGTCTCTTCTGCTTTACTTCCTGCAGTTCAGTTGCATACTATACTCAAATCTTCTATATCATGACATATAAGAACCTCAGCTTGATTTAGTTGAATGAAATGAAGCCTTGATCGGATCACAAAAAAACAATGCAGTATATACCCAAGCAACAATGGCAAGAAACTGCTTGAGTCGAGATTCCACAGTAAGAAACAGTTCCACAATCATCAGATAAAGGCAACAAATTCTTTTCTGAAATATTTAAATAAAAAGAAAAAACACCCCCGGAAGATGTCATTGCCATCGTGCAAAGCATAGTGGGCATCCCTCGGCCCAGGCAATTTCTCATTAATCAAATATAAATAATTAGTTTATTACTGAATAGAAAAAAAAATTATAGCAGTACAAAATCTAAGTAACAAGATTGTAACTATCAGTATCAACATAAGCAAGTGCAACGAATAAAATGATGAAAAATGAAACTAAAGAGTTTCTTGCAAAAGCCTAACCCCAACAAGTTCAGAATAAAGCAAAATGCACTGAAGTATTTCCATGATAATAAAGTTGATAAACACCTGTATTTCCACGAACACCAAGAAAGAAAGCAGAATACCTACCAAAAATTCTTTTTTTACCTGCTTTAATCACACCATTGGACAATCCAAGGAAGTAATGGACAAGATCTGTTAAATCCAAAGTGTATTCCAAGATCTGTTAAAACATTTTCTAGCAGCCTTGCACCAAGGTTTTAAATTTCGGTTTCGGTATGCACGGAAACAGAAACATTTCGGTTTCGGTGGAAATCAGGTAAAATTACGGAAACGTATAGAAACACATGCAAATGAGGAAATTTTAAGATGAAACTTTGGGAAATGCTAGAATACGCACAAATACATACTTAGAGACCATCACATAATCAAGAAAGCCATCCATAATGGCTTAATCACATCGAACACCTAGTGACATGCGTAGTCGCATGTCTGGAACAATGTAAAGAAGTATAAGAAAGTACAATGCTCTATGTCAATACCACAGAGTTACAAGGTATCATTAGTCCCATGCCAATCTGACATCCCATGCATAAAATACGGTTACTTCTAGGTGAGTTCAACGATAATGCCTACCAAACATGATTCTCTACATTAATGGAATGAAATAAAATGCAAATCACAACATCTTTCCATTTTTAAGTCATTCTGACCATTCCGGTTGAATTTTGAAATTTTCAAGAGGAAATAATGACGTGGAAGGAATCATTGAGATTTCGCTTCTGTGGCGATGGAAATGGAAATGGAAACATTTCGGTCATTTCGAAGAAAGTTTGGAGAAATTTAAAACCACGCATGGCACTAACATAATTTGTAACTTTATATCAGCTGCATCCTTTGTAGTTTCTATTATTTAGGGTTTAGTATATTAAGCCATCATGTGGCACTCTTCATAATAAATGAGTAAATAGAACAAGCCTAGATATTGGGTTATTTCTCCTTTCTTCTCCTCTATACCCCAAATCTCTTCTCCTCTATACCCCAAATAGTTTTTAACATGGTATTAGAGCATCATTCAAGTTCCCTCTCATCTCAATGGTAACCATCACATTCCTTCATGATCCACATAGAAAAAACATAAGTACCTTCCTTTACGTAGTGCATAGCTCATGAACTCTTATCACTGTTTCCTTTCATGAACGACAAGTTACTCATCATGCTTTACGAACCATACCCCATTACGAAGCATATAAAACATATCCAATTTTTTGTAACCCTAAAGCACTATTTTTATCAATTCACCCTTCCAGACATCTATTCATCTACGTAAAAGTCCCATTCCATCTTTCATCGCTTTGATCATTCACAAATCAGTTCCTAACATCCATCAATCCCTATGGGAATTTCATCTACCTTAATTCAACTGCTGTCTCTTTTCTCGTCCTTTCACAACGTGTGACCATAATTATCTCCTCCATAAAGGACAGATCCTTCCCATTACTCTCGAGGCATTCTTAACCATCTACAGGGGCTCATAATACCTCCAGATATCTAAAGAAGAATAAGCTGACAAGAAGGAAAATGCCTCGGAGAATTATGTAAAAAATGAAACACGGCACACCAAGTATCAACTAGTCATCGGCTAGATTAGTTCCCCTCTTTCTCCAGAGGTTCTTGCACAGGTTCTCAACATTACCTCGACAAGAGAACTCTGGAAGGCACTTGAGAATTTGTACTCAAAGATGCCTGGATCTTACAGCTCAAGTAGGAGATTCAAAACTGCCACAAGGGTACTCAATACATGCTATAAAGTTTTCACCGCGTCTATTCTCAGACAAAAAAGAGCTTCCAACCTTCACTAAGCTACATACCCTATTGCTACAACGGAACCCACATTTTCATCTCCTGGGTCTTCAGTGAACCCATCACCCTCAGGCATATTAGCGGTTCTATATTCAGCCCATCTCCTAGGTCTTCAGTGAACCCATTACCCTCATCCGGAATAGTTGCGGTTCTAAATTCAGCCGAAAGATCGCCTAAGTGCAGACATGAATGTGGTCAAGGAAGATGACAGTGGACAACCGTTTTATCCACAGGGTATCAACACCCTCAACCTGGGAGCTACCCCGCTTTCCCTACATGAGGAGGGGCTTACCAATGTCTTGCCTACACAATCACCATCACCATCACCTTTTCCCATGTAGTTTGCGGACCCTCCTCAGAGTCTAGGATATGTCCAACCATACCGTACTACACTGCCACCCACCATCATCAGATTTGTGATCACATCAACCATTATATGCTATTACTGATATGATTCAAAGTATTAGCAGTCCATTGCAACGAGTGTCACATATAATAAGAGGTGAGACATATCGCTCTCACCTCCATCATAAGCTTCATGGGTGATAGATTTGATGTCATACACCATCTATCGGACGCTACGAGTAACATTTCGTTCCTAGTTCCATATTTTGGGTCTTCACGTGTTGTTCTAAAAGATGGATCTTCTCTACTCATCGCCCATATTGGCAGCATTGTCATTCCTTTTTCTTTACAGCCTTGCTTGTTCTCGATATCCAGGTTATCCCTAGCTTTCAATGTCCGCTGTTATTTGTTTCTAAATTTACATCTAAATTCCCGTTTCATTTGTTTTTGCACCCTCCTGTGTGTCTGTGAAGGATCTACAGTCGAGGAAGCTCTTCACTAACAGTATTCGTCGTGGCAACCTCTACTATTTATCTAATCCATCCGCTCGAGCATCTTTGTTGACGTCATATGCTGAAGTTGCATCTGCATCATGATCATCTCCATCATTGTCATATAGAATCATCATCTTGCTCATACGAACAGTAAGAGTCCTTGAAAAATTAGTGCCTCAGTCTTTTATTAAAGTTGCATATACAAAACCTTAAACCATTGTTTGTATCATAGATGTAACCTCAGGCAGCACTCTAATACTTTGTTTAACTCTTATAATAATATATGTACTTTTATATTTGAAGTAATTCATTCTAATGTGAGGGGTCCTACCCCACTTGCTTCTATGTCTAATTCTCACTTTTATGTGGTCTTTATTGATGATTTTATATGCCACCCATAGATAGTCCTACCCCACTTGCTTCTATGTCTAATTCTCACTTTTTTGTCGTCTTTATTGATGATATTATATGCCACACATAGATAGTATACTCTTCATGAAACACAAATCACATGTTTTTTAATGGTACACAAATTAGATGTTTTATCTTTATTTTTCCATCTCTAGATGGTTCATCTTTATTTTTCCATCTCTACACATTATGAACATCACAACACTTGAATCAAACTTCTAAGAAGTAGGGGTGCAAATTGGTTTGGGTGGGGTTGAGCTTCTGCTAAAAATGAATTGGGATTAACCGGAACCCGACCCAATTTTATGGTTAAAGCTCGACCTGAATTCCTAAAAATCGAACCTGTTGTCTTGTGAAAAGTGCCATTATGCAATTAATTATTTCCACCGGTGACATTTTGGACGGCCTCTGACACGAATGGATGTAAAAAATGCATGTATACATGGACATCAGAAGGAAGTACCAAACGGCCATAGGGTTATGACCCAACTTATACGAAGATTTGTGTGCAAACTCAAAAGGACATATATGGAGTAAAGCAAGAAGGCATGGCTATCGAATGACTAAATCATATAACTCCTTGTTTGTGAGGCGCAACCACAGAGGTGTTGCACTCATTTAAGTTTATAGTGATGACTTTATTCTAACTGGAACTAGCAAGGACTATTACTTTTATTATGTTGATGACATCTATAACATTGGAGAGTTGGTAAAGAAACTGGGGAAAACATCAAATAGTGCTTTGCTTGCCCTTTTGGTACTAGCAAGTGCTATTATTTTTCTTTGAACAATTTTCACATGTTTATGCATCAACTTCAATTAAGAAAGAACCTGGGAGGAATTGGCAGGCCATCTTAAGACCATCACATGAGCTGCTTGCAAAGTTGTCAAGGTTAGTACTAGCAAGGCACTGAAAAGGGCTCTGAATTCATGAAGTTTCTAAAGATTCAAGATTAGTTTCTTTTTTCTTCAATATTATTATCCATTCCTCCAGCAGAACTTGACTACAATACATGCTCTCTTGTGCCATATGCTCTGGACGCAGGCCCTATAGCAGGCCCTATAGCCTTCACCAATGTTTAATGTCTCACGGATCAATCATTGGCTAGCCCAAGTCATCTGATTTTGGCCCTACAAAATCAAGAACTCACTCAACTCACTCCAGTCAGAAAGCATGCATCAGTTTGTCTCGTTCGAGCAAGGTCTTAAATATCTAAATTGGTATGTGTATCCGCCTATGGCAAAAACAGTGCCTGCTTCATGAATCCAATATGCTTGTGAAGTTTTACTTGTAGTTTTAGTTTTACTTAGCCAACCCCAACTAGTTTGGGACAAAAGCTTTGTTGAGTTGAGCTGAGTTTTAGTTCTACTTACATATATGCTCCCTAAACAACAAATAATTTATTTATTTTTACTGGTAGGGTCTACAATTGCCCTCTTAAACTTCACCCAAAAAGTAAAAAACAATACTAAATACCATCATAACAACCAGCCTAACAATTTCCGCAATAAGGGGGGCTCTCTAGGACTCAGTTCTGACATCAGTGTGATGTAACGATGATATACATGGCGCCCCATTTTTGGGTCCTGTGCAATAATAAGACACAAGTGAAATAATAAGAAGCAGATTTGAGAAGAGTTCGGGAATTGATTAATGTTGTCCAAAAGGACCTCTCTGAGTCACATCATCCAGGAACTTGACCATATGTCCTACACTAAACCCAAGTCAACTCATAAATTCCACCTTCACCCAACTAATTTCCTTGCACGCCAGAGTCTCCTCCTTTTACCCTAGTCACCAATCGACAAACCATCCACCTTGGAAAAGCCATGTTTTTATTCCCCACCGTGCACTTCTCCTCAAGACAGCACATCTTCTCCCATCTCACCAAATCACACATGTGCTCCCACCCACCCACACACACACTACGAAAGTCCCCTCAAAACTCAAAGCCATTATAAGTTCTAACATCTATCCAATCGCTACTTGCACCTAAATCTACGAATCTCCAACACAGAGCTCTCAACTTTTCTCTGAGCATACAACATCATCACATTTCATTAAATGTCATGACTCAGCACTGCATCCCAATAATCAGATTTTTTTTTATAGCAGGGATTTAGCAGTCAAATAATAACTAATTGGGGCTCTTTGTTAGCAATTAAGTTTGGTTTACTACTCGAACATAGATATAATTAGGATAATTCCATCAATTAGAGTTAGTACTTATGAGAGAGAGAGAGAGAGAGGCATTCTCTTCTCTTTGAGAGAATGAATTTACGACTCAGATAAGAGAATTAGGGATTAAATTCAACGCCAAGAAAGTAGAGAATTACGCAGTTTTTTCTTTATCAATTAGGGTTTTATCAGTTAGGAAAAGAAGGGTTAGGGTTTCACTTTTTTCTTTAGAGAATAAGTTACCCCTCAGATAAGAAATATGAAATAAATAGATCTCTATATTCGATCAATTAGGTTTCACAGCTCAGAAAAAGAGTACTAGGGCGTAAGAAAGCACAAAAATTAAATCAAAACTAAACCCAAAATAGAAAATTAGATATAAAAATAGAGATAGAGAGAGAGAGCAAACCGGGAGCCCTAGGTTTCTCAAGGAGAATCTCTTCAGTAGAGATCATGGTGAGCCTACTGCTTGAATCCTCATGAGCGGCATCTCCGAACTTGGGCCAGGCACAACGCTCCACCGCACGCTTGCTGAGACGGGCCTTGGCGAGCTTTCTAGTGCGTGTGGTGGTTGTGATCTTAACCTTGTTTCCGTCCTCGTTGAACTTGTACTCTATCACTTTCTTCACTCCGTTATCGTCGGGTCCGATTACCATCCGAGGCGGGAGCAGAAAGTCCAGATCCCCCCATCGTCCTCTTCCAATTCTCCCCATCGGACCTTGTTGGATCCGGATGCAGCTGGTCGGGAACTCTCCATCACCATGGTCTCCGATCGAGATCGAGATCGAGAGAGAGGGAGAGAGAGAGAGAGTTTTTATGTCTAGTCTAGGGTTGGAAAAGAGGGATTTGGAGAAGAGAGAATTTATATGATGGGTGGCCGTGAAAACACGTGAAGTCTAAAAAAGTAGGTACGGCTCACTTTTGTCGATGATCCAAACCGTTCATATGTCTGGGCACAATGTAAATAGGTTGTGCCCCAAAAATCAGTTCCATAGGATGATCCTAACCCTCCGATCTGTAGAAGATTCCATAAATGATTTTAGGAAATCTCCATATTCAGATAAGGTAAGATCAGAGAGTTACTATCATCCTATGGAACTGATGTGGGTCTCTTCCTAATGTGGCCACGATGGGGAAAATCCCCTCGACGGAATCCCACCACCTAAAACCTTCTCAGATCTGAAGCTTCATGGGCGTCTCAACAAAACCCACTTCGTAGAATATTTTTCTTCTTCTTCTTCCTACCAACAAAACCCATTCAAGTCCTGTTTCCAGGGACTTGTAAGGCCCGTTGACAGAGACAAACCCCTCTTCATCACACACCCCTTCCCTGCGGAATCGAATCCATCAGATCCAACTCTTCCTCGCTGAAACCCCAATCGAAGATTAGCAGAGGAAAATCTGGTTTCTGGTTGCTATCCGAGTCCCGACCCCCTCCCGGCCACTGGTCCCACCCCGACGACCTGCTTCTCCGTGCCGGAATCTTCAGATCGGTGCCTTTCCCTGCCGGAATCTTCAGATCTGACTGTTCACCGGAGCTGTGAAGAGTATTCGGAAGTTCCAGATCTGAGAGATCTGATCCTTTTTCGACCCCAATCTGATGAATCGTCGCAGGATCTTGTAGATCGGCCAGATTTTTCAACGATCCAGAGCTGCCAAAAGTAGTTGGAAGTTTCAGATCTGCGAGATTTGATCCTTTTTCGACATCTCTCTGATGAAAAATCCTCATAGGATCTTGTAGATCCTAAGGGTTCTGTGACTGGCAACCAGATCTCCGGCAGAATCGACGGCGAGGCGAGCAACATCCATCACCGGCGCCGGAGGCCACCACACGTGTGCAGAAATCTGAGGCAGGAAATATCTCCTCATCTATCTCCTCAACTGCCATGTCAGTCACGAAGGCTTGACAGGTTACCGAGAGATCCGGCCTCGTCGCTCCGAGCACCGGCGACGGAATCCGGCAGGTGCTCTCCGGCGAAGAGACTCCATCCAGATCCGGGCCCTGTTTCTGAATCCGGAACCGTAGATTCAACTCCGGTGATTTCCAGACGGCAAGCATACTCACGACGTTGGGCGGATCGCCGGAATTTGCTTTAGATTCCGGGATCAGAGTTCCGTACAGGGATTCTTGTAGACGGCGGCATCTTTGGATTCCTCCTCTGTATCATCTTCCTCTTCGTCTCCAGTTCCCTCTGACTCGGTGTCTTCCTCCCTCTCGGTTTCCTTTTGGGGATCCGATTCAGAATCCGGCGGATCCAAAATATTTGGAGGGCGACAAATTTTGCTGGGTGGTGGTTTATATGAAATCCGGCGGGATCAGCCGTGGAGTGGGAGCGAACTCTAGATGGGCCACTGGGGCGAATCTAACCCCGCTTGGAGTCCGGAGACTCCAACCTGAACCTAGTAATTTGGGCGCCCGGACGGACTGTGGGCATCCGTTACGGCTGGGGCCGACCGATGAGGTGAGTCTCCAGATTCTCCGAGCTGAAGAGGCGGCTTGGATTCCCGTACGAACTAGGAAAAACAGACGTCTGGAGAATGCCTTCCACCGAAGACAAAGTCGAGCCTTGGGAGACTGGAGATGCCACAGGTGTACTTTCCGGAATTTTAGCAGGAGGGCCAGCTGCTGGAAATGTCACAAACCTTGGTCCAGTTTGGACTTCAATTTTCCCGGACGACACTTACAGAGAGCGGCTCCGGTGGTGAGTTGTCCGCTTCCTCCTCACCCACAGGAGCTCCCTGCTGAGACAGTTAGATCGGAGTTTTTGCTTCCTGCGACTTCAGAAGGGGTAGCTTTCAACATTGAGGTAGTCCCCCTTAAATCTATCAGTAATGCAGATTTGGGGTTATGGGGGAAGATGAAGGAGGGTTGGGATGGTGATCTGGATGCCTTGGAGATATGGCTTGTTCAGAATAGCAGTCAAGGGAGTGAAGCAGTGGTGTATAAAATTGCTCCTCTTGAACTACACATTGCCATCCCTGCAGGTGCTAATCGTTCGAATTTGATCAGAGACTGGAGTTCTTCCTCCGATTCTCCTTTGGCAGACCTGCAAATTTGGGATATAAAATTTCCTAAGGGGGAGAAGTCGGCCTGGTGGAAAATAGAAGGCGTTCCGCCTGAAGCTTGGTGTGCAGACAATTTTCGGCGCATCGGTAAAAAATTAGGCCAGGTGGTGGAGGTGGATGTCTCATGTTATGCTGGTTCCGGATATGGGGTGGGTAGGTTGAAGATCGTAACTGCAGGTCGCCCTGGAAATGAACTATCTATACAGAGCTCTATCGATGGCACCCTTCGCTGGATTCTCGCCTCCCGGGAAATTGATGAAGGTGAAAAGCACTGTGTCAATTTACCAGCTTTTGCTACAGATGAGATGCCGGGTGAGGAGGAGGAGGTAAATCATCATTGTGCCATCAATGAAGACCCACCGTTCATGAATGAAGTCCAGCTTGCATTTAATGCACCCATTGTCGTCACAGAGATCCTCTCAGAGTCAGCCTTCAATGTCACCAACCCCGGACTGGTGGATTCCGCGCTCCCTCCAATCGCCTCTACTCGGGTTCAGCAGGAGTTGCCGGATCTCCACCTTTCATCTGAGGCAAATGTTCCAATTCAAACAGAGGGTCCCACACAGGCAATCAGGTGGCACAGTGCTGATCGGCCTATTCAGGGACTTCCCTACTCCGATTCTCCGTACTCCCAGGTCCACAGCTACGCAGATATTTTATCCATCTTATCTTCTCCGTATCAAAGAGACTCCTCTCGAGTGGGTGTTAGTATTGTGCTCGCTTCGGAGCGCGAGGAAATTGATACACAAGGGGTTGGTGAAAAAGTCAGCTGGGATTCTTCGCTGGCGGATCTTGGGTCCCAGGAAGGGGAGAGGGATTTCGGGCCTCATCACGTATGTCCTGGCTCACTCACCCCCTCCTCTTCGGCAGCTTTGAGCTCTACCCAGATGAATCTTATTTCCAATTTCAGTACATCGGGTAACAATCGATCTTATTATGCGACAGCAGAGGAGACTGGGGTCAGCCAATTGAGAGGACCTAAGACAATAAATCCCACCAGCAGATGTTTCTTTTTACCTAGAGAAGACTGTTTTTCCCTTCAGTGCCGGGTGGGACATAGGGTGGTGCTATTTGACAATCGTTGCTGGGGTGATATGAGTTCTTTATTCTACTGTACCCCTAGGGGGCGGCCCTTTTGTTCCCTGGTCCAGGTTTCAATCGGCAACTACTCCCATCCTCCTTCTCCAAGATGGTGTAGCAAGGCAGTCCTCCAGCCCCTGCTTTGTGCCCCATCACTCTCTTCTTCTCGGGTTGAATCAGGCCCAGTTACTATCCATCAGGTGATTGAATTGATGGTGGATCATACAGTGTCTATCAGCTCCCACTTGGGCCTAGTTTATCCGGGGCCGGCTGAAGATTACCGATCCAACATAAAGGCGGCAGAATTGAGGGAGGTCGATGTAGTGTCATCTCCTGCACCTATATCCGACGCAAATCTGAAACGTACGGAGAGAGAATTGATACGGCTTCATTCAGATATCAATTATGACTCTGGCTCGCATAGCAGTGGTCTCAAGCGTACGAAAAAAGGAAGAAAAATTGGAGTTGGGGAGGGGAGGATCTAACCGCACTCTAGTTGTTGATGAAGATTCTATCCTGGAATATCAATGGCTTGGGCTCTCGAGAGAAACGAATTCAAATAAAAGCAATAGTTAAACACCGGCGACCCGAGGTGGTGTGTCTACAGGAAACTAAGATGGAACAAATCAGTTCCATAGATATGAGTAGCATGGGGTTCAACTCTGATTGGAATTTTACTTTCGTAGCATCTAAAGGAGCTTCAGGGGGTATCTTGGTGGCATGGGATACAGTCTTGTGGGCCAGCTCAGATGTTTGGCGAGGGGTCTTCTCACTATCTGTAGCCTTCCGCAAATGTAACGATCAATCAGAATGGTTATTCACAGGCGTCTATGGTCCTTTGTCCCCTTCCGACAAGTGTTCTTTTTGGGAAGAATTAAATCAGAGGCGTGGCCTATGTTCCGCTCCTTGGTGTATTGGGGGGGATTTCAACGAAGTTCTAGATTCACGAGATCGAATTGGGGGTCAGCGCATTACTGTAGGTATGAGAAATTTTGCTGATTTTATCGCAAACAACGAACTAGTCGATTTACCGTTGGGCGGTGCATCCTTCACATGGGCAAGAGGTACGAACCGGAGCCGGCTTGATAGGTTTCTTTTATCGGGCGACTGGTTGGCAGGTATCTCAGAAGTTTACCAGCAGGCATTACCCCATTCTGTCTCCGATCATTGCCCTCTTCTTTTGTCCCCTAAAATGGAGTCCTGGGGCCCCCCTCCCTTCCGATTTGAATTAGCTTGGCTGGAAAATCCCCTGTTGGAGGCTCAATTAGTCCGTTGGTGGGCGGACTGTGCCTTCTCGGGACCCAGTGATGTCGTCATTGGCAAAAAATTAAGGTTTATCAAAGGGAAATTAAAAGCATGGGATAAGGAGCAGAAAGAGATTACCCTCGGCAGGAAGAGGGTCCTTGAGGACCGATTGTTGGAGATCCATTCATTGGCTGATAGTGGATCGGCAACGGCGGAGGATTTTGAGCAACAAGGCAGGCTTATCCAAGAACATAAAGAGTTGTTAAGGCTTGAAGAAATCTCATGGCGGCAAAAATCCCGAGTCAAGTGGTTGATGGAGGGGGATAAAAATACAGCCTTCTTCCATGCCATAGCCAGTACTCGCAGACGAAGGAACCGAATTGAATCTTTAGAGGTGGAAGGGGTTGTTATCTCGGACCGGGAGAGGATTATTGCGGAAACTATTGCATTCTACCGTTCTTTGTACTCCGCTGACGGACTTCTTCGCCCAATACCCCAAGACATTTGTTTCTCAACTTTGAGCCTGGAAGCTTCTGCTGGATTGGAAATCCCCTTCTCTGAGGAGGAAATCCGAATCGCTCTATTCTCTCTAGCTCAGGATAAAGCCCCTGGCCCTGATGGATTTTGCTTGGCTTTCTTTCAGACGTGTTGGGACACAGTCAAATCGGATCTTATTCGTTTCTTCCTAGAATTTTTTGAGGGTGCTATTCTCGACAAGGGGACGGGGGCGACTTTTCTAGTCCTTATTCCAAAAATTGATGGAGCATCCAAAGTATCAGATTTTCGTCCGATTAGCTTGGTGGGCAGCCTATACAAGGTGCTTGCGAAGGTGCTGGCGGACCGTATCAAAGTGGTTCTTCCATCCATTATATCGGTAAATCAGAGTGCTTTTATAGGCAAGCGTCAAATTCTTGATTGTTCCTTAACAGCAAATGAGGCAATTGACTATTACCGACGGTCAGGGGAAGGCGGCATCTTATGTAAGCTTGATATGGAGAAAGCATATGACCGTGTGGATTGGGCCGCTTTAGATTATCTTATGGGTCGTATGGGTTTTGGGGAAAAGTGGAGAGGGTGGATCCGGAATTGCTTATCATCTGCATGGTTTTCCGTTCTAATTAACGGCTCAGCAAAAGGATTCTTCAAATCCTCTAGAGGATTGCGGCAGGGCGATCCTCTCTCTCCATTTCTTTTCTTGATAGTGGCCGAATCCTTATGCAGTATACTGAAAAAGGGAAGTGATATGGGGCTATATAGAGGTTTCCTAATTGGGACCAATAAGGTGGAAGTCTCGCTGCTTCAGTTTGCGGATGATACCCTCCTGTTCTGTTCCCCGGTCCTCTCCCAGCTTCTCAATCTGAAAGCCATGCTTCGGTGTTATGAGATGGTCTCAGGTCAACGATCCAATTTTGGTAAATCTCGGTTGTATGCGATTAATGTATCTGAGAGTGAGGCTTCATCCTTCGCCGGAATTATGGGGTGTGGTCTAGATGTCTTTCCCGCTACCTATTTGGGTCTCCCTCTCGGGGTGGGCCGTCCGAGACACACCCTATGGACTCCTATTATACAAAGGATTGAGCGTCGGTTGGCCACATGGAAGCGCCGTTTGGTTTCCAAAGGAGGTAGATTGGTGCTTATAAAGGCTGTTCTCTCTAATATGCCGATTTATTTTCTATCCCTTTTTCATTGTCCAGCTTCTGTTGCTGAGAGCATCGAGCAAATTCAGAGACGATTTCTGTGGGGCGGTTCAAGGACTTCCAAAGGGGTCTCCCTTCTTAAATGGAGTTTAGTCTGTTCTCCAATTAAAAAAGGAGGTTTGGGTATCAGGAGAGTCCAGCTCTTTAATCAGGCCCTTATGGGTAAGTGGTTGTGGAGATATGGAGAAGAACAATCCTCTTTGTGGGTTCGGGTCATTGACAGTAAGTATGGTTCATCTCATGGGAATTGGGACTCTGTTGATACTTTCAAAATCAAAGGAATCACGGTATGGAGGGACATATTGCGTTTGAAGACCGTTTTTGCCCCTGGAGTTCGCTTCAGAGTCTATAGGGGGGATCGAATTCGGTTTTGGCAGGACCCTTGGTGTTCGTCCCATTCTCTCCGAGTTTTGTTTCCTGACTTATATATCGTATCTTCTCAGAAAGAAGCTTGGGTATCGGAATGTTTCGAACGGGTCCAAGGGCAAGTGGAGTGGATTCCTAAGTTTCGTCGAGCCTTCTTTGTCCGGGAGTTAAGCGATTACAACGCCCTCATCTCCTTATTGAACTCTTACTTCATCAAGTCTTCGGGCATAGATCGTCGTATTTGGATTTGGAATCCGTCGGGGATTTTCTCTGTTAAATCTTTTTATCTCCATCTGATCCCCACTCTAATGGAGCATGCGTCCTCCGCGGTTTGGCGCCTCGCATGCCCCCCAAGAGTTGCTTTCTTTGGGTGGTCGGTTAGCAGGGGACGAATTCAGACGATAGATTTCTTACGAAAAAGAGGAATGTGGCTGGTTGATCACTGCCCCCTATGTCTATCCGCCGGGGAATCCATCGACCACCTATTTATACATTGCCAGGTTGCTTCATATATTTGGGGTCAGCTCTTTTCTAGATTTGGAGTCAGTTGGGTTGCTTCCAATTCTATGGCCGAATTTATTAGGAGTTGGGACTGGGCTCCGTGGAAGAGGAAAGGTAGAATTTTGTGGAAGATGTGTCTCTTAGCCTCCTGGTGGTTCTTGTGGAAAGAGCGGAATGCGCGGGTCTTTGAAGGGAAAGTCAGGTCCCCATATTGGATTTATATACAGGTGGTAGCAGCGGTCATCTCCTGGGCCCGTTCACTTCCTCTTTTTCGTTTTGTTTCTGCGTATGCCCTTTGGGAAGGGTGGTCAACCATATGCATGGAATCGGTTACCAAAGTGCAATCTCGACCCTCATGGTCCCCCCCGCCACCGGGGTCTCTGAAGCTCAATTTTGACGGTTCCTCTATCGGTAACCCAGGGGCGGCTGGAGTGGGGGGGTTATGTCGGAATCACAAAGGGGAAGTCATTTGGGCCTATTCAGGGCCTCTTGGATTTGCCGACTCGTCTGAGGCGGAGGTTCGAGCCGTTCACAGTGGGATTCTTTCCATGCCTCGCTTGGAGTGCGACAGTCTGATAGTCGAAGGCGATTCCGTAAATGTTATTCGCTGGCTTTCGGGAGATGCTTCTCCCCCATGGAGATTTGTGCCTTTCTTTGAGGAGATAGAGGATAGAGGAAAGGGCTACTCCATGGTCTTTCAGCATGTCCGGAGATCGGCCAATGTGGCAGCCGACTCTCTGGCTAAAAGTGGTGTTTCTCGGGCCGAAATGGAGTGTTTTGACTATCTCCCCCCTTGAGTCATTGTCTTGCTATTTTATTTGCTCATTGTTCCGACAGGACCATCTCGGTTCTGCTTATTCATATATATAAATATATATTCTGTTGCCTTCTTCAAAAAAAAAAAAATTGACAAAACCAAAGCCCCTGCTCATGCCAGTCTTCTGATCAATGGCAACATAAACACGACTCACAGCACCAAATGTTCGGAACAACTCGAGAAGATCAGGCTCACGGGTATCCTCAGAAAGATTGGTGACCCGAACCGAGTTCTCTTCATTTCTCCTTCTCATCTCAGTCCCCGTTCTCTCGGCGCCTGCTCTCATTCCGGGAGGAACATAGGTTCCCTTGCTAGTGCCAGAAGCAGGGGCAGGAGTTTCAGATGTAGGAGGTTTGTCAATGAAGCCTTCGGCTCGTGGAGCGAGATCCTTGTAAGGACATTTTGATGTCCAGTGGTCACCCTTCTTACCACAAGTCCTGCACACCATGAGAACGGCACCACCTTTTCCAAGCGCAGCAAAGGGGTCTCCTGCAACCTTTGTCTCTTCTGCTTTACTTCCTGCAGTTCAGTTGCATACTATACTCAAATCTTCTATATCATGACATATAAGAACCTCAGCTTGATTTAGTTGAATGAAATGAAGCCTTGATCGGATCACAAAAAAACAATGCAGTATATACCCAAGCAACAATGGCAAGAAACTGCTTGAGTCGAGATTCCACAGTAAGAAACAGTTCCACAATCATCAGATAAAGGCAACAAATTCTTTTCTGAAATATTTAAATAAAAAGAAAAAACACCCCCGGAAGATGTCATTGCCATCGTGCAAAGCATAGTGGGCATCCCTCGGCCCAGGCAATTTCTCATTAATCAAATATAAATAATTAGTTTATTACTGAATAGAAAAAAAAATTATAGCAGTACAAAATCTAAGTAACAAGATTGTAACTATCAGTATCAACATAAGCAAGTGCAACGAATAAAATGATGAAAAATGAAACTAAAGAGTTTCTTGCAAAAGCCTAACCCCAACAAGTTCAGAATAAAGCAAAATGCACTGAAGTATTTCCATGATAATAAAGTTGATAAACACCTGTATTTCCACGAACACCAAGAAAGAAAGCAGAATACCTACCAAAAATTCTTTTTTTACCTGCTTTAATCACACCATTGGACAATCCAAGGAAGTAATGGACAAGATCTGTTAAATCCAAAGTGTATTCCAAGATCTGTTAAAACATTTTCTAGCAGCCTTGCACCAAGGTTTTAAATTTCGGTTTCGGTATGCACGGAAACAGAAACATTTCGGTTTCGGTGGAAATCAGGTAAAATTACGGAAACGTATAGAAACACATGCAAATGAGGAAATTTTAAGATGAAACTTTGGGAAATGCTAGAATACGCACAAATACATACTTAGAGACCATCACATAATCAAGAAAGCCATCCATAATGGCTTAATCACATCGAACACCTAGTGACATGCGTAGTCGCATGTCTGGAACAATGTAAAGAAGTATAAGAAAGTACAATGCTCTATGTCAATACCACAGAGTTACAAGGTATCATTAGTCCCATGCCAATCTGACATCCCATGCATAAAATACGGTTACTTCTAGGTGAGTTCAACGATAATGCCTACCAAACATGATTCTCTACATTAATGGAATGAAATAAAATGCAAATCACAACATCTTTCCATTTTTAAGTCATTCTGACCATTCCGGTTGAATTTTGAAATTTTCAAGAGGAAATAATGACGTGGAAGGAATCATTGAGATTTCGCTTCTGTGGCGATGGAAATGGAAATGGAAACATTTCGGTCATTTCGAAGAAAGTTTGGAGAAATTTAAAACCACGCATGGCACTAACATAATTTGTAACTTTATATCAGCTGCATCCTTTGTAGTTTCTATTATTTAGGGTTTAGTATATTAAGCCATCATGTGGCACTCTTCATAATAAATGAGTAAATAGAACAAGCCTAGATATTGGGTTATTTCTCCTTTCTTCTCCTCTATACCCCAAATCTCTTCTCCTCTATACCCCAAATAGTTTTTAACATGGTATTAGAGCATCATTCAAGTTCCCTCTCATCTCAATGGTAACCATCACATTCCTTCATGATCCACATAGAAAAAACATAAGTACCTTCCTTTACGTAGTGCATAGCTCATGAACTCTTATCACTGTTTCCTTTCATGAACGACAAGTTACTCATCATGCTTTACGAACCATACCCCATTACGAAGCATATAAAACATATCCAATTTTTTGTAACCCTAAAGCACTATTTTTATCAATTCACCCTTCCAGACATCTATTCATCTACGTAAAAGTCCCATTCCATCTTTCATCGCTTTGATCATTCACAAATCAGTTCCTAACATCCATCAATCCCTATGGGAATTTCATCTACCTTAATTCAACTGCTGTCTCTTTTCTCGTCCTTTCACAACGTGTGACCATAATTATCTCCTCCATAAAGGACAGATCCTTCCCATTACTCTCGAGGCATTCTTAACCATCTACAGGGGCTCATAATACCTCCAGATATCTAAAGAAGAATAAGCTGACAAGAAGGAAAATGCCTCGGAGAATTATGTAAAAAATGAAACACGGCACACCAAGTATCAACTAGTCATCGGCTAGATTAGTTCCCCTCTTTCTCCAGAGGTTCTTGCACAGGTTCTCAACATTACCTCGACAAGAGAACTCTGGAAGGCACTTGAGAATTTGTACTCAAAGATGCCTGGATCTTACAGCTCAAGTAGGAGATTCAAAACTGCCACAAGGGTACTCAATACATGCTATAAAGTTTTCACCGCGTCTATTCTCAGACAAAAAAGAGCTTCCAACCTTCACTAAGCTACATACCCTATTGCTACAACGGAACCCACATTTTCATCTCCTGGGTCTTCAGTGAACCCATCACCCTCAGGCATATTAGCGGTTCTATATTCAGCCCATCTCCTAGGTCTTCAGTGAACCCATTACCCTCATCCGGAATAGTTGCGGTTCTAAATTCAGCCGAAAGATCGCCTAAGTGCAGACATGAATGTGGTCAAGGAAGATGACAGTGGACAACCGTTTTATCCACAGGGTATCAACACCCTCAACCTGGGAGCTACCCCGCTTTCCCTACATGAGGAGGGGCTTACCAATGTCTTGCCTACACAATCACCATCACCATCACCTTTTCCCATGTAGTTTGCGGACCCTCCTCAGAGTCTAGGATATGTCCAACCATACCGTACTACACTGCCACCCACCATCATCAGATTTGTGATCACATCAACCATTATATGCTATTACTGATATGATTCAAAGTATTAGCAGTCCATTGCAACGAGTGTCACATATAATAAGAGGTGAGACATATCGCTCTCACCTCCATCATAAGCTTCATGGGTGATAGATTTGATGTCATACACCATCTATCGGACGCTACGAGTAACATTTCGTTCCTAGTTCCATATTTTGGGTCTTCACGTGTTGTTCTAAAAGATGGATCTTCTCTACTCATCGCCCATATTGGCAGCATTGTCATTCCTTTTTCTTTACAGCCTTGCTTGTTCTCGATATCCAGGTTATCCCTAGCTTTCAATGTCCGCTGTTATTTGTTTCTAAATTTACATCTAAATTCCCGTTTCATTTGTTTTTGCACCCTCCTGTGTGTCTGTGAAGGATCTACAGTCGAGGAAGCTCTTCACTAACAGTATTCGTCGTGGCAACCTCTACTATTTATCTAATCCATCCGCTCGAGCATCTTTGTTGACGTCATATGCTGAAGTTGCATCTGCATCATGATCATCTCCATCATTGTCATATAGAATCATCATCTTGCTCATACGAACAGTAAGAGTCCTTGAAAAATTAGTGCCTCAGTCTTTTATTAAAGTTGCATATACAAAACCTTAAACCATTGTTTGTATCATAGATGTAACCTCAGGCAGCACTCTAATACTTTGTTTAACTCTTATAATAATATATGTACTTTTATATTTGAAGTAATTCATTCTAATGTGAGGGGTCCTACCCCACTTGCTTCTATGTCTAATTCTCACTTTTATGTGGTCTTTATTGATGATTTTATATGCCACCCATAGATAGTCCTACCCCACTTGCTTCTATGTCTAATTCTCACTTTTTTGTCGTCTTTATTGATGATATTATATGCCACACATAGATAGTATACTCTTCATGAAACACAAATCACATGTTTTTTAATGGTACACAAATTAGATGTTTTATCTTTATTTTTCCATCTCTAGATGGTTCATCTTTATTTTTCCATCTCTACACATTATGAACATCACAACACTTGAATCAAACTTCTAAGAAGTAGGGGTGCAAATTGGTTTGGGTGGGGTTGAGCTTCTGCTAAAAATGAATTGGGATTAACCGGAACCCGACCCAATTTTATGGTTAAAGCTCGACCTGAATTCCTAAAAATCGAACCTGTTGTCTTGTGAAAAGTGCCATTATGCAATTAATTATTTCCACCGGTGACATTTTGGACGGCCTCTGACACGAATGGATGTAAAAAATGCATGTATACATGGACATCAGAAGGAAGTACCAAACGGCCATAGGGTTATGACCCAACTTATACGAAGATTTGTGTGCAAACTCAAAAGGACATATATGGAGTAAAGCAAGAAGGCATGGCTATCGAATGACTAAATCATATAACTCCTTGTTTGTGAGGCGCAACCACAGAGGTGTTGCACTCATTTAAGTTTATAGTGATGACTTTATTCTAACTGGAACTAGCAAGGACTATTACTTTTATTATGTTGATGACATCTATAACATTGGAGAGTTGGTAAAGAAACTGGGGAAAACATCAAATAGTGCTTTGCTTGCCCTTTTGGTACTAGCAAGTGCTATTATTTTTCTTTGAACAATTTTCACATGTTTATGCATCAACTTCAATTAAGAAAGAACCTGGGAGGAATTGGCAGGCCATCTTAAGACCATCACATGAGCTGCTTGCAAAGTTGTCAAGGTTAGTACTAGCAAGGCACTGAAAAGGGCTCTGAATTCATGAAGTTTCTAAAGATTCAAGATTAGTTTCTTTTTTCTTCAATATTATTATCCATTCCTCCAGCAGAACTTGACTACAATACATGCTCTCTTGTGCCATATGCTCTGGACGCAGGCCCTATAGCAGGCCCTATAGCCTTCACCAATGTTTAATGTCTCACGGATCAATCATTGGCTAGCCCAAGTCATCTGATTTTGGCCCTACAAAATCAAGAACTCACTCAACTCACTCCAGTCAGAAAGCATGCATCAGTTTGTCTCGTTCGAGCAAGGTCTTAAATATCTAAATTGGTATGTGTATCCGCCTATGGCAAAAACAGTGCCTGCTTCATGAATCCAATATGCTTGTGAAGTTTTACTTGTAGTTTTAGTTTTACTTAGCCAACCCCAACTAGTTTGGGACAAAAGCTTTGTTGAGTTGAGCTGAGTTTTAGTTCTACTTACATATATGCTCCCTAAACAACAAATAATTTATTTATTTTTACTGGTAGGGTCTACAATTGCCCTCTTAAACTTCACCCAAAAAGTAAAAAACAATACTAAATACCATCATAACAACCAGCCTAACAATTTCCGCAATAAGGGGGGCTCTCTAGGACTCAGTTCTGACATCAGTGTGATGTAACGATGATATACATGGCGCCCCATTTTTGGGTCCTGTGCAATAATAAGACACAAGTGAAATAATAAGAAGCAGATTTGAGAAGAGTTCGGGAATTGATTAATGTTGTCCAAAAGGACCTCTCTGAGTCACATCATCCAGGAACTTGACCATATGTCCTACACTAAACCCAAGTCAACTCATAAATTCCACCTTCACCCAACTAATTTCCTTGCACGCCAGAGTCTCCTCCTTTTACCCTAGTCACCAATCGACAAACCATCCACCTTGGAAAAGCCATGTTTTTATTCCCCACCGTGCACTTCTCCTCAAGACAGCACATCTTCTCCCATCTCACCAAATCACACATGTGCTCCCACCCACCCACACACACACTACGAAAGTCCCCTCAAAACTCAAAGCCATTATAAGTTCTAACATCTATCCAATCGCTACTTGCACCTAAATCTACGAATCTCCAACACAGAGCTCTCAACTTTTCTCTGAGCATACAACATCATCACATTTCATTAAATGTCATGACTCAGCACTGCATCCCAATAATCAGATTTTTTTTTATAGCAGGGATTTAGCAGTCAAATAATAACTAATTGGGGCTCTTTGTTAGCAATTAAGTTTGGTTTACTACTCGAACATAGATATAATTAGGATAATTCCATCAATTAGAGTTAGTACTTATGAGAGAGAGAGAGAGAGAGGCATTCTCTTCTCTTTGAGAGAATGAATTTACGACTCAGATAAGAGAATTAGGGATTAAATTCAACGCCAAGAAAGTAGAGAATTACGCAGTTTTTTCTTTATCAATTAGGGTTTTATCAGTTAGGAAAAGAAGGGTTAGGGTTTCACTTTTTTCTTTAGAGAATAAGTTACCCCTCAGATAAGAAATATGAAATAAATAGATCTCTATATTCGATCAATTAGGTTTCACAGCTCAGAAAAAGAGTACTAGGGCGTAAGAAAGCACAAAAATTAAATCAAAACTAAACCCAAAATAGAAAATTAGATATAAAAATAGAGATAGAGAGAGAGAGCAAACCGGGAGCCCTAGGTTTCTCAAGGAGAATCTCTTCAGTAGAGATCATGGTGAGCCTACTGCTTGAATCCTCATGAGCGGCATCTCCGAACTTGGGCCAGGCACAACGCTCCACCGCACGCTTGCTGAGACGGGCCTTGGCGAGCTTTCTAGTGCGTGTGGTGGTTGTGATCTTAACCTTGTTTCCGTCCTCGTTGAACTTGTACTCTATCACTTTCTTCACTCCGTTATCGTCGGGTCCGATTACCATCCGAGGCGGGAGCAGAAAGTCCAGATCCCCCCATCGTCCTCTTCCAATTCTCCCCATCGGACCTTGTTGGATCCGGATGCAGCTGGTCGGGAACTCTCCATCACCATGGTCTCCGATCGAGATCGAGATCGAGAGAGAGGGAGAGAGAGAGAGAGTTTTTATGTCTAGTCTAGGGTTGGAAAAGAGGGATTTGGAGAAGAGAGAATTTATATGATGGGTGGCCGTGAAAACACGTGAAGTCTAAAAAAGTAGGTACGGCTCACTTTTGTCGATGATCCAAACCGTTCATATGTCTGGGCACAATGTAAATAGGTTGTGCCCCAAAAATCAGTTCCATAGGATGATCCTAACCCTCCGATCTGTAGAAGATTCCATAAATGATTTTAGGAAATCTCCATATTCAGATAAGGTAAGATCAGAGAGTTACTATCATCCTATGGAACTGATTTTTGGGGCACAACCTATTTATGTTGCGCCCAAACAGATGAACGGTTTGGATCATCAAAAAAAAATGGGCCGTACCTATTTTTTTTAGACTTCACGTGTTTTCACGGCCAACCATCATATAAATTCTTAGGAGAAGAGTAGAAGGTTTCAGTTTGTGACAATGACAACGACGATCACCATTAATCTTGTAGAAGAATAGAAGGTCTCATACATCCCACATGAGATGTGTGCACAATCCACACCATTGATCTTGTAGAGGCGATAAACGTAATCCAGATCCCTTCCCAAACATAGATACCATCCGTAAGATTAGAAAAGGACCTCCGAATTGTCGATACATTGTAAGATGTAGGGGTGGACATGGTTCGGGTCCAACCCGGTTCGATTCCAATTTTAAATTATTCGGTTCCTGTTCAGATGTTTAGAAACCGATTATGTGCGTGTTTGGCGTTTGAAACACTGTTTTGAGGCCAAACGGCCGTTTGGGAGTGTTTGGGTGCGCAGCCACCGTTTGAAACGCTGTTTGAAACACCATTTTGAACCCTCAAAACGGTGTTTTGCAAACGGAGGGGAGGAGGTCCGTTTGCAAAATGCCGTTTTGAACGGAATTTTTGGGCTGTGGGTTTTTACATGTTTGCCCTCCCCATTTTTACGTATATGAGCGCGATTTTATACGTTACGTCATATACCAAAAAAGTGGGGGTGTTAATGTCATTTTTGAGGACCCAAATTTGTTAAATTGTTAATATTTAATTCAAAACAAGGGGCTGCTAATATCATTATATGATCTCTTAATTTTGATTTTCTAAAGACAAAAGAATTAAAAGAAACCCTAGTTTCTTACTTTCTTCATCTACTTTGCAAAATTGTAAACCCTCTCATGCCTCACTGCCTCAGCGCCTCCACTCGTCTGTCAAATCCGGCTGTTGAGAAGAAGAAGGAGAAGAACCCCAAAGGTATAGCCATTTATTTCTTTGGCAATGATGTTTAATTTTAATAGTGTTTGAATGAGATCCTAATGACCTTTTAATATTGGGCCTAATGAGAGAGTAGTTGAGTTACATTGAGGCCAACCAAACAATGCCCTTTTTGGTCATTTTACCACTAAAACTCCGTTTTGGGGCATTTGCAACCAAACACACAATACCTCTGTTTGCCATTTAAAACGCCACTTTGATCTGGCCAACCAAACATGAAAACGCCGTTTGGCAAAATGGCGTTTTAAACGCTATTTCAAACGGTACACCAAACACACCCTATATATGGTTCGGCTCTGGGTTTGGGTTCCTAGAACCAAGAACCAAGCATGATGCGCCCCCTAATGGATAAAATCACCCCCCCCCCACCCCCCCCCCCCTAACGGTTCCCCTCATAACGGTTCTGTGAGAATGGTTTACTTATGCTTGAGGATAAATTCACCCCTGTAACGTATTTATTTGCCCTTTTAGAAAGTAGAAAACCACACGAAAATTTTCTCTATCGAGAGTAGGAAAAATTTAAGATTAGGCAAAATATCTCCATTTGGTCAAAGGTTGGATAAACCCAGAATTGAACCAATCAAGTTCAGTTCTGGTTCGGTTCTGTTCCAAAGATAAATGGTTCGGTTCTAGTTCCAATTTATAGGAACCGATTATATATGGTTCAGTTCTGAGGTATACACTAGAAGAACTGAACCGAACCATACCATGTCCACCCCTAGTAAGATGTATACAAATACGAGCGAAAGACGTGCACTAACATAAGTATGAGAACCGAACAATATCCAGGGAAATTATTGCCATACATGGAAACCTTGGGCCCCACCCCTTCTAGTGGAAAAAAAGAGAGTCCTGAATACACTAGAAGGGGTATGGCCCAAAGGACGAAAGGGGGTGAAAATATCATAATCCCTATACTCGGTATGCAGTTTGTTCCAGGACTCGGACATATCCACAAAATCCGTTGGAACTTCCTAGATCCAATTGGCTGCTGGTAATGTATGAAAACAAGCAAATGATGTCCCTTAATCCCACCAAGGATTTATAGAAATAGCTTGGATGGGTAAATAGAATAGGATAAATTATATGATGAATGGGATTACTAACTCTTATTTGTGTAGGACAGAAGTACCACCCTTGATATTAGATCCAACAGCAGCATCTTAAAAAGTGTGCTGTTGTTGGATCAAATATCAAGGGTGTGATTATGAGTATGAGTTCATAGGCCCATTCACCATATCATTTCTCAGAACAGATATATTTGTATCATTGTGCTTGTCTTCAGCTCCTGATATTTTTTCCTGTACTGTCTTGGCACTTGTGCATTAGTTCGTCATAGTGGTCCTTACTCTTCTTGGCACACACCTCTAGCTTGTAAAGTTCCAGTAAATATCAGGTTACCCAATATTTATTGGCAGCTGGAGTAGTAAACTTTAAGCAATTATTTAGGGTGATTTGGATTTTGCCAACTGATCGGGATGGTTACGAGAATGTGGCATGTACTCCATGCTAGCATTTTCCAGTATTAGAAATACTACTAAGCAAATAAACAACACAAAAAAAAGAAGGTTGCTAAGAGCACTATTATTACAGAGAGGACATGATTAATCCTCCAACAAGACTATAGAAACACTTAGCTCCCTGTCTACACACAACAAATACACCACCATCTATCAAACACCAAATCACAGCTCCTCCCAACCTGCAGACAACAAATTGAAAGCCTACACAAGGCCTTAGCTTAAAACTGCTTATTGTAACACTGCACCTCTCCTATTATTCATTCAACTCTCACATCTAAAAAAAAATCGGCTACAAAGTGATAGGTTTGGTTTTGAAGTGCATATATCCTAATATATATGAAAACAGACAGTCCAAACTCCATTTATATACTTTTACAGTTACCTCCAACTTATGCTAGATGTGAGATACTATGCCGCTGTATCTGACGATGACCTCCGAAGAACGGAAAAGAAAGACAGGACCACTCGAGAGACAAATATAGAAGACTTGGTCACTCGAACACTGTGTTCTCAGTCACCCCTTTAACATGCTCATGTTTGCTAAGCTGGCTGAAATTTCCCTTCTCCTTGAAGAGCTGTGTGTGATGGTGTTTGCAGTAGAGTCTACCCTCGTGTGCCACATAGTTTGATGGGCTGATTACGCAGCCCCCGTGGGTACATTTGAAACAAGGCCGATGGTATGAGTTGCCATCAACTGCTACCTGATGAAAAGCATAAAATCAGCGTCTAAAAGTTCTCACTAGGATCCAAAGAACAAGGACTTTATACTAAGAATTAAGTCGACTTCGTTATGTATTGTGAATGAGATTAAAGTTTCATAGGAAAAAGTAAAATCCTTTTAAAAGAAAAAAAAAGAGAAAATTTGTGGGAATTTAAGTTAATTAAGAACCTCAGCATAAACATCCACTTCAACCACACAAACTGAATTTTAAAGCTAAATACAAAATTGAACTTTAAATGTTATGAGTTCAAGAGACTCCATTGTAACCTAGGATGAAGTGGACATGTGTCAGGTGATCAAAGATATCCCTGTCATTTCTAGAAACACTATCACTAAAGTTTAGCACCAAGAACAATGGCTGAATTGCAAGTCTTAAAATAGGCACAAATACACGTGTAGTATCAGCATTTATTGAAACAGCACACTACTATGCAAAGAGATAACATGTTAGCTTATTGAATAACTCGAATTCCTTGGCTTCTCTTGAATTTACAAATGTATAATTTTTACAAATGTATAATTATACTACACAAGTAATGGAAAAAGCGTTGTGTCCCCCAAAGACAAAGTAAACCCTATTTTTTCAGTATTATATTTCCCATTTGTGAAAAGTAAAAAATTTGTAATGTTAGCAACAACCGAACCAAATGTAGCAACATAGAAAGACAGCAAAATAAAGGAACCAAGAAAAAGGCTACAGAAATATGATGAACCTAAATTTTTGAGAGGGTACAATGCCCATTACAACTACATGGCTTCTTCCTGTCATTTTTTCTCATTGTTGATTTCTGGGGGTGTATATGGAATTTGATAGAGTTAATAAGCATGCAGAATAAGGGCTTTTGCTTCCAATTTTGTTACTCGGGCTGGGTTAAAAATATGCAGTCGGCATTGAAGAAGAAAACAGTCCACGTACACCCCCTTTATCCTTACCAGAAGTAAACATGGATTATCCATTGTTACCTGAGCACTAGCTCTGAGACCAAATTGGATATGAGCAAGCTCCTCAAGCTTGGTCTGAGACGTTCAGAACAGCAGTCAGTTCAACTGGATTTGTGTGAACCTTACCAGTCATGAGTGAATCACGGATACAAGATTGTCCAGAGTACAGATACCTATCGAGCTTAATATTAAGATCCATAATACAGATGCCAAACACTAGATTCAACTCTCCTTCAACAGTTAGTTGGAGTCTTTTTTATCTATTTCTCAACCTAAACCACTTGTGCAGTGCATGTTTTTAGTCAATTCATTTCATCCCCTCATTTAGTTCATTATGCTCTTTATCTTCAATTGGGAGCCTATGAAAATGCAGACTGGCCTCTGTATTCTCTTGGAGACTTCTATCCGACACCTTCAGCACGTGTAACCCACACAAATTGGTGAAATAAGAGATTCAAGTCACATGACTCATTTCTCATCTCTTATATAATAAGTGAGATGATACAAATACAAAAGTACCCATGATGGCAACATTATATACATTTAAGGTGATAACAACAACAGCATTTTTTGCCATCTCCATAGCCAACAAAGACATACTCGGCGGCACGAGGTGAAACTTTATCCCGCTCGAGTGGGAGAAGATGAACATAACAAACAAAGCCAAAGATATGAAGCAAAGAGTAGTCCAGGGGTTTCCAAAAAAGACAATGACAGTGATCTGTTGTTCAGGACATCAAAAAATTGATAGTTGATCAAGTGGACAGCTGTGAGTGCTGCCTCACTCCAAAGAAAATGAAGAACATGTGACAAACGTCATCAATGAGGAAAATTATGGAAACATGGATATCTTGTATGGTCATCAATAAACGTCACAAAATAATATCCTTGGAACGATGGCACTGTTGCCAATTCCCACATATCACTGTGATCTTAATATTAAGCGATTGGAGCCTTTAATTTTTCCATGTTTGATCTGCACCGTTGGATCAAGATGAAGGTGGACCGGTTGGATGGGTGGGCCAAATGGTTCGTAGGCCCATCAAGCCGACCGGTTGGGTTGGGCTTCGGTTCTGGCCTAATGGTTGGCCCAACGGGCCCATAACTCCAACGGTCAAAGGGTGTGATCAAATGGGTTGTGTCCCTTCCCCCAACGGTCATGTGCCAAGGGGGTGCGATCCACACCATAGATGGTTGATCTAACGATGACTGGGTTGGAGAGAGGTTTTACTCAAACCAACAGTCACATCTAGGATCGATCAGGACCGTTCAATATCAATGGGTGCGATCTAACTGTCAGATTTCAAACATTCTGGAAAGGTGCCCTGTAGAGGTGTTTTTCAAACTAAAAAGACACCAGGTGGTCTCCAAAATGTGCAGAATTAGGTCATTTCATATAGAAAAACGAATTGGAAATTCTGATAGACTTTACACTCTCTTCTACACTCCTACAAAATCCCCAAGTATTTCTACATACTGTTTTTATTTTGTTTACTGTTCTAGATACTGTTTTTCTGCAGATACATTATCTAGAAATTTCCCTAAGACTTGAACTTTCGGAAGGGCATTTCGGGTTTGATTCCGCTAGTGCTACGCGTCATCAAACATTAGTAGGGCTTCCCTACTAGGCTTCATTGTATCTTGGAGGCAATTCGCGGATCCCCTTTTGCACACTACTAGTGGGGGCGAATCTTGTCTTAAGGAAAGTGATATCACGCCTTGAAGCAACAAGTTTCTGTTTTCTATCAACAACAGTACCCTCAATTTTTTCAACAAGAACCTTGTCCTCAAGGTTCAAAATGTGGAAAGTGCTCCTTCAACTGCTGCCAATTTTCTCAAGTTGCATCCTCAGGTGCCATATTTCACAATTGCACTAGAACCTATGAAATTGCTCTGTAGTGTCTCTTCACAATCCTGGGGTGAAGGACGACTACAGGTTCGGCATGGAATTGACCTTCATCATTAACATCTGGCAAGACTGTTTGTGGTTTGAATTGCTGTCCCAATTTCTTTTTTAAACATGAGACGTTGACCTTTGAGCCCTCAGGGAGTTCTAGCTTATAAACCACACCTCCATGCGTTGTAATACCATATAGGGACAATAGAATTTCATTGCCAACTTCAGATTTTCCCTCACTGCAATAGTAACTTGCTGATATGGATGCAAATGCAATCATATGAAAACTATATCCCCAACCTGAAATTCCTGCTTAGTCTGGTGTTGGTCAGCTTGTTGCTTCATTCTGTGAACTACTCGTTGCAAGTTTTCTCTAACAAAGTGAATGGAACTATCCCTTTCTCTTAGTCGTTGTCCTATAACAGCCACTACTGTTCCTCATGAAGTATATAATGCGAGTGAAGGTCGTGGTTGTCCATAAACGACCTCATATGGAGTGTCAAGAGCAGCAGAATGAAATGAAGTGTTATACCACCACTCTGCTAGAGATAGCCACCAAGCCCATCGCTTAGGCCTCTCCCCTATAGTGCATCTCCCGGGACCTATAGGTTATGGGTCCACCATGCTTCCGCTGCGCAACAGAAGTGTGATGGGCCCATAACCCACAGGTCCTAAGATTGGAACCTGGATCTAATACCAAATGATATGAAAATGAAAAAAAAACACAGAAGAAAGAATATATTATGTTTCTCTCGTCCGATGGGAAGCCCTCCGACAACTCACATGGAAGCTTTCAAATGCGTACTTTGCTATATCAAATGCACAGTTGATCATGACCTCCTCACCTCTCATGCTTCCCAGGAATTCACTCTTCATGCCTTCTCAGATGCCGATTGGGCTGGGTCGCCTGATGATCGATGCTCTTCTACTGGTGGCTCCATATTCCTTGGCAAACTTTTCATCCTATGGTGTTCCAGAAAACAGCCAATTGTAGCGAAATCTAGAGAGATGATCCCTCCCCCCCGTAGCATTATGTGCCCCCCCTTTTAACTTGCATTGTGGCAGACTTTAGTGCTTTTTGATGTCAAATCATGTTAAAAGGGGGGCACATAATCCTACAGGGGGTGAAAAAAATCATCTCCCTAAATCTACCATTGAAGCCAAATATCGGGCCAGGGCTACCGTCACCGCTGATCTCTGTTGGGTTCATGCCATCATCATTGACATGGGAATTCACCCCCGAACACATCCCACTACTCTCTCTTGTGACAATCTCAATGCTACATATCTCGTGGCAAATCTCATCTTTCATGCTTGTACCAAACATATAGAGGTCGACTATCACTTTGTTCTAGAACCAGCTGCTTGTGATGCCTTACTAGTCCAGTACATTCACAACAGTGACCAAATTGCATATGGACTTACAAAGGGTCTCTCCATCAACCACACTGAGTTTGAGGGTGGGTGATAAAAGATAGCCTTTAATCTTGTCAATCGCATGCATTTATTGACAGCAGGTATATTTGTTTGTATGCAAATTTGTTTCCTTTTTAGGTGATTGGACTACTCCAACCACGGCTTTTCCTTTCCTCATTAGGAGATTGGATGGCACAACAATTTAGCATCTATATTTGGTTACTAATTCATTCTTTATAAATGCAATTATAAATATACATAGGATGCAACCAAAGTGGCAAGCAACTAATTCTCCAAAACATTGGCATCTTCATTCTCCATTCCTTTTGTTTGTTTTACATTGTGTACCTATGAACTCGGTGTCTATAGATAAGAAAAGCAGAGACTATAAAGACGGCTATGGTGAACATAGCGAGAACTATACTTATGATTAAAATCTCAATTCGCAGCTCTTTTTTGTTGCCACAATTCCCTGTCTTGGTCACATTTGAGAAGGTATCAATTGTGCTCGGAATCATACTACTTTCATCGCCGACTTTGACAAAAGTAATACTCGTCCTGGTTGATTCATTTCTTCTCCCATATTGCGGTGGAAGCCTTGATTTCATGCATTTCTGCCCATCGAATATTGCAGCCACGCATTGACAGTCACTTAGACACTTATTGCTGCAATCTTCGTCACCGTTTGATGGTACAGCATAGTATGAACTTTCTTTCCAAACCAAATTCATTAAAGATTGAATGGAGTATGTTATGTTGTTTTTCTTGCTGTTACAACCTTCGATACCGTAGATCCTCTGACAGCCCTGAAACTTATGAATTGGGTCACTAAAATTGAAACCAGGTAGACAAATGAAATCACGATGAGTATCAATAAAAGTGTAGTAGCTGTTATATCCGCAAGAACCTTTGACTAAACATTTATCTGAAAGGGCCTCCCAATTGATTGACGTAGTCGAGCTACCGTCCTCCCCGAAAATGTGAGAATACAAGCGGAAATTCCCGTCCGTGTCAAGTGTTGCATGGTAAACAACAATTATTCCATTGCTAGAACTGGTGCCATTCCCCAGGCTCTTTACATTGGCATCGCTAGAATTAGCCAGGTATAATTGGCCAAGGTTGTCGAGGATGAGTGTTATATTGGGTCTGTTACCAAAAGTACCAGAATTCCAATAAGCATCTGAGGCAGTTGGAATGCTATATGTAGGGTATGAGTATGACACAAGATTACATCACTTTGCATTGGGAGGCCAAAACGTCCCGTCTTGTGGTCTGTATCTGAGAAGCTAGAAAGCAACTGATTATTGTTGAACAGACGCTGACCCCCTAAAAGGGTGTAGGTGGGAGAACTAACGCTCTCCCAGATAATCGTGGAATTGGAATTGTAGAGAACAAAATTGCCTGAATCAAGCAATGAAGCCGAGGAAGCAGATTGATCTGCACCAGTGATGCTTTTATCTGGGCCACCCAGGGTTTTGAGAAGAAGCTGACCATCATGAGTTAACAGTAATGTAGCATTTTCAGAAACAGGTGGGTCGTCTCGGTTTGCTGTCCGTACCACTGTCTTGTTTGGATCAGCCTCCAACCATATTCCAACTGCAATAGAAGCCAAAGGCAAAAAGGTTTGAAGGTGAGAACCATGAAGTGGGGTTTCTCGTGGGGAAGAGAGAAGAGTCTAAGCTTAGGTTGGTTTGGTTTGGTTTGGTTGAGCTATTGCCAAAGGAGTTGTGGACAGAAAAAACAAGAAGAGAGGGATGGCTGCCATTAGATCACTGAGTGCGAGAAAGAGAAGCCAACTCTGTATTTTACTTGGGAAATGATATCTGCTATTCTTTATATCGATATTGGGACTGCTCATGTGTTGTTCGTTTATGTTACTTTGTTCTTCTTCTTCTTTTTCTTTTTGGTTTGTAAGGTCTTGATCATCTCGGATTGCCGGGCTCTTCCCCTTCTCTTTCATTATTAATTTAATTCCATTACCATTAAAAAAAAAGACAGTGGGACTGCTCATTTTTTCTAAACACGTTTTGGACTGTTGATTATCTTTCAGGGTTTGAAACAAATTGATTAGAAAACTCTATTGAAGGGAGTGCGAGTATACCGATTCCCTCCTTTTTGTGCTTGGAAGAAGGAGACTTTGGAAACTTCAACGTGGCGGGTCCTTTAGCACTAAAACCTCTTTTTGTTTGTTGTGTCTGTTCCTCAACAGAAATCTGATAAGCCGTATTATTCCCTAAACCCAAAACACATAGGATGATCCAAACCGTCCATTTGATGGGCTATAACATAAATAGATTGTGCACCAAAAATTATTTCCATAGGATGATTCCAACCATCCGATTTATAGAGGTGTTCATAATATGCCGTTCCTCAATAGACCAAATATGGGCTTACACCGGATAATAATATCAAAACTCTATGTGAGCTTATACCATATAAAAACTTCTTTGCGTGGGAGGAACAAAAATGCGTTTGACTACAAAAACAGATACCTTCTCTTAAATTCGTAAACGACATTTGACCCTGGCCTTTTATTTCTGAGACGGCTAATTCTGAAATCACGTGGAAATTGCGTGCTGTATGGTAAAAAGACTAAAATGCCTTTAAGGCAGTTTTATAGATTCAGTCTTTGCTGACAATTTGTTTAAGTAATGGATAATCTGATTTGCCACCAGTTGGAGCTGAGAATTCTGACTTTTTTAAACCATATTTGACATTGGATGTTGTTATTTTCTTACAAAACCATTAATAAAACATGAACAGATGTTTTCAACAACCCCCATTCATCTGTTTGGGGTTTTTTTCTTACTGTCTTTTAAGAGGATGCAAGCTGCTTTCTGTTCTTTTTATATTATTCACAATTTTATTCACTTGTGTAGCACCAATAACTTTTTTATTTTAATTTTATTCACTTGTGTAGCACCAATATTATCCATAATCTTATCACCAAACGTAAACTTTATCCATAATTAAGGTTATAATCAATAAACAAAAATTTCAAAGTTATTTAAGGCACGAGATTGTAGTATAGGTAATTAAGAAATTTTTGGGGGTTCTTGTATACACGCTTTGATGCATGGGATTTTTAGTAGTTTTCCCTTTAACACAAGATATTCTCTTAAATAAACTAAAGGTAGTACAAGAACACAAGTTATTCTTACCATTCAAAAAAAAAAAAAAAAAAACAGAATAGAAGTTATACTCTAAAATAAACAACGTAATACATGCATATCAATAACTACTTACAGAAAAGGATGGAGGTGGAAGAATTGGTACATCCTTAATCCCTTCCAACATCAAAATCACAGTTTTCATAGGAGGGCAAAGATGGGGTTCGTCTTGAATACACCACAATCCCACCTTGACCATCCTCTCCAATGTTGCCTTGTCCACCACTTCACCGCCCAAGAGCTTACCCAACTCTCCATCCAAAAAGCAACTATACACCCATTCAGATAAAACAATCTCGTCATCTGCAAAATCTAACTCCACATTCCTCCTACAAAAGACAATCTCCAACAACATATCCCAAAGCTGTAGACATCCGCTTTCACAGATATAGGTTTGTTACTGTGCCATTCGGATGCCACGTAACCCCTTGTCCCTCTTATTTGGGTAAAGGTTCTCGTTTGATTTGGCATCAACAGCTTCGCCAGCCCGAAATCCGATATCTTTGCAGTCCAGGAATCATCCATGAGTATGTTTTGAGGCTTTATATCACAATGGATGATATGAGGCTCGCAGTCTTCATGTAGATAGAGAATCCCTCGAGCCACATCTATTGCAATTCTCACCCTTTCGTTCCAATCTGGGCGTATTTGCTCATTGAAGATGAGATTTGCAAGTGAGCCATTGCCCATGTACTCATAAACTAGAAGCAAAATTTTCTTTGGCTTCACTTTAAATCATATATAATTGCATCTATCAGCAAATATTGGCTCTTATTTCCCAAATAAGTTGTAAAATAAGTGCTTTTGACAAGGACAACGAGTCACAATAAATCTATGAATTCTTATTACTATATTAAAAAGCATGTTTTTGATAGTCGGAGTAAAGTGAACCATATTTTGGTTTTTTCATCAATTCGTTCTTGATTTCTTTCATCATTAACAGTGAACTTTCTTGTTTATGCAAGGAAGCTTGCACACCTCTATCGTAGGAATTTTAGTGTGACATTTGAAAATAGCTACTATATTAAAAAGCAGAAAGCCTTCTGTCAAGTAACATGGGAACTTATGAAAAGCAAATTGGATTCCATAAATTCTACATTGAGGATATAATTTTAGTATTTTACTTTTTACGTTTTCTACTAAGATTGTGTTTATGTTAAGTTGTTTTTTCCTGTAAAGTAATTCCACTATTTGCATTTTCTTTTATAGATAACAATGTCAGCAGTGTGGGGATGGGCTGCATCTCAGAATAGTAAAGTTCTTCAGGTTTCTTTTCCTACTCATGCCTTGTATATCTTTCTGTGATGACTCTCTTGTTCATAAAAGTTCTAGGATGAATGATAGCAATCTGTGCCAGAGGACAAAATTGAGCAATATGTCTGCATCTGTTGGCGTCCACGATCGGACAACCATGCCCAACACCCCTCTCCTGTAACGCAGTATGGGTCCCATTGCCGGAGCCCATGAACATGCACATATTACACAATTTTGTTGCAAGCATTTGTAAAGTTTTAGTTGAAATTTACATATTATCGACTGACCGTTGACTATTATTGGTAGTCCGTTGCTGTAAACAAGTTGGGGAAATGGAAAACAGCAACACAAATGACGGCACTAACTATCCTTCTGGCTGCCAGAGATAGCAGGTTCGTCATCATCTTCCTTGCTGTTCACATATCTTTCCTGATCAGTTTTTTTTTCCAGCAGGGATGTTGGAAAAACTTTTAATCATTTGCTCTTTTTTATCCGTGGAATGCAGTCTAATGGGGCCAGGCATTCTAGGTGCTTCTGGTGTTGTTTTGCTTTATATCTCAGCTGGGCTCGCCATTTGGTCATTCGCTGTATACCTAAGGAAGATAAGGAGAGTATTGCTGAAGTAGTTGCCTTTCATTTTGAGCTGGCCTGATGGGTCAGGACGTTGGAATTGTATTTATCGAGGACGTTTGGAATGTGGGTCACTTTTTCTTTTTCTTTATTGCTTTTTTGAAGATTGATCGATATATAAGGTGTGGGAGAATTGCAGATTTCTACAACCCTTGTTGGGTAATTTGCATTATGCTGAACGAAGTGTGGCTTCACCTCAGTCGCCAACTTTGCAACCATCTGTGGAGTGGAAGCTGTTGCAACTTTTCTTGAGGGGGAAATGGATTCTTTGATTTTCTTTCTCAAGTGTGACCCCTCAGTGACCTGCAGTTTCAAACCATTACGGGTTGGCCGTGGCACTACTACACTAAAGAGAAGGTTTGGAAAATAGGCTAGTTAATCATTTTTATTGTATATTGATTCGAACAGGGTGGAAATTGATTTCCGATGAACATTGACACTGTTATGGGGCTCAAACAGGGAGCGTTTTAATGCAACTTCGATGGGCAGCCGTCATTAAGGAGCTCGATGTAGAAGTGCTTACCTTGGAAGGTTGGCATTTTAGAAATATTTCTTTAGAAGATTTAGAGAATTATATGGAGAAATTTGTTCATGGATACAAATTAGTCTTGATTTTCTCACAGAACATTTGACCTTTTCTTTTATTTTTTGATGAAATGCAGTTTGGAAATTTGCTTATTGAAAGAGAGGTTTCATTTGTTTCCACTTCCTTCTTTTACGTTATTTTTATTTTTATTTCAATTGTACTGATGCATGTTTGGAGATTCCGAGACGGAAAGAAACATGATAACATATTCATATCAACCTTAAGGGGCCGTTTGGATAAGCGTATTTTAGAATCCTGGATTTCCTCAAAATTGTAGTTGGGACTTGGGAGACCAGAGAAGAAAGAGAGCAGCTGTCGTTTTCTGATTTCTAGACCTTCTTTCTGACAGCAAGAGAGCTGGCGATCGTCCCATGTTTCCAGGTTAAAACCTGGTTTTCTTACTTAAAATCCAAGAAACGCTGCCAGGACAGCATACCAGCAGCTTGATCATGACCTTTTACACTATTTTGAAACTAAAACTTTGATTCTAAAATCCACGTATCCAAACGGCCCTTAAGGGTTTTGCAGAAGCTCTCCCCACTGTTGAGTTGCCCAAATTGCTACCGGCGTCATCATTGGGCTGGGTAGTCAAATTGTCTTCCAAAGTCTAAGCACTTGCCTGGGTAGGTTTTTGGGCTTGACCCAAAGCCTTGGAATGGAATTTTGTAAACGGGGGTTTCTTCTGCAGGTCTTAGCGGGGGTTCTCTAAAGGGTTGTTCACCATGGGCATACAAATCCATGGATAAGCTGTTCAAGCCTAAGTCTTTCCAAGGATAAGATAAACACTGGTTTGTTATACCCATGGGGAATAGCCCAATGGGCTGAACTCAAATCACAGGTGGGGTAAAAAATGGAATAACTGAGTCTCACTTATTCTCATTTGATGCTCATTAAAGCAACAAAGATATGTTGCTAGAAACAGCGAGCTTACATGGTTGCATCGGCACCCCCAATGTAATATCTCTTAAAACAATGAGGTTTTACCATGGAGATTAATTTGAAACCCCTTGGCCTTGTGTTGGTCTTCATTAGTTGCATTGTAGGAAGAGTAACTTTCCCACACCATATTCATCAGAACTATATGGAAAGGATTTGCTAGCGTCCATCGCAGAATGCATTTCGTGGACGGGCTGTTGCATGTGAGGGCAGCCACAAAGGCTCACTCTTCAGCAGTTTTTGTCTTCATTACTGTGGTGGCTGCTCTCAGATGCAACAGGCCATCAGGGAAATGCCTTCTGCGATGGACGCTAGCAAATCCCCTGGATATTGGAAAAAATCCCAAAGGTCCAGAAGGGTTGAAACATCCCTAGAAAATATGGAATTTTTTTATTCTGGAAATGATGGCACCCACCTGATTCATTCAGGGGTGTTCGGATGTAGGTAAAGAAAATTATGGAAAGAAAATCCAGGGTTTAGTAGCTTTGTAATTTTCATTGAAAACAGGGAAAAGCTTCTATTTCAGTAAAAAAAATTGCATGCAAAATAAGTTTACCAAAATAACGACAATTTTGTAAGGTTAGATTTGTTCCAATTGCCAGGAACAGACCAATTCTGTGTTGTCCGAGAGACAGTTCCCTGAGATTCAAAGCCGTGATTGTGATTGAGGCGATCTATGTCAATAAAAATTGGATAGATTACCAATTATCTGCTTCCATGGATTCTTTTTATTAAACTTGATTAAGGATATTTTGGTCGGTTCCCCAGCTCTACAAAGAATTGGTTTTCAAGATTGGGTATTAGAGAACTTTTGATTGATATTTTAATTGGGCTTATTTCTTTCAAGTGTTTGGGACTTTTTAAACTCTCCAATCACTCTTTTATTTTGTTCCTCATTATCTTTGTTAGGCATGCATGTGTTTAAGTTTCACTCCAAAGCTATCCATCCTTTTGATGATGTGGTTTGAGTGATAACATGTAATCATATTGTTATGAGTGATCTAAATGATCTCTTAAGGGGAACTGGTCTCGAAGTCCCTTCTCTTTCATTTCTATTATGTTTTGGAAGCTGTTCATCCTTGTATATTATATCTGTTTTCTTTTCTAAGTATTTAATATCATTTTTAGTATAGGTGTTTTCATTTTTAAGTATTTAACAACTGCAGATGCAATTATGATATTATTTAGTTTATCTTTATCGATCTTCCTCTCTCAAATGTTAATGCAGAAGGAACAATGAGTGAATCAGCTGTCTCTACTGTGACAAAGGCTCTACAGGTGTAACCTTTATCCCTTTTTAAAATATTCATTTCGTTTATATCGATTTATCCTATTGATTTTTTTCCTTCAAGGTGTAGGACCAAGAGGGTGTCAGCGATCTATAAGTTCAGGTCCTTGAGGGAATTGCAAGTGTTGAGGTACATCTGCAAATAACTTTATTTGATAATAATCTGTTCAGATATGATGGAAATCCTTTAAGCTAATAGATATTATCTGAAAACTGTCTAAAAATGTAACCTTTTTTTTCAGAATATTTATTTGCTTTGTTAGAGAATGTTCTTTTAATTAAGCATGGCAATTCAATCATTTAGAGAATAAAACACAATAAAGAAAAGATGTGATCGGGGTTGGAGTAGGAAACAAAAGAGATGAACAATTCCCTTGGGTTGTAGTTGAACTAGTGAGGAGGGGAGACAACAATGTGCAAGTAGACAAAGTGACAGTTTTATCAGAAACTCCATCATCATCAATATCAAAACCCCCAACTTCCAACCAGTTTTGGTTGACATTGCCCTGTAAAGAGTACTAGTTTCCAGATGCAATGACGAATTTATCTGTCAGCATTTAGCTTAGCTCCTTGTGCTGCCAAGGAAAGGCTGCAAATCTTTCAGCTTGGAACTAAAAAGATGTTTAGTAAATTCAATCTTTGCTGACAATTCTTAAGTAATGGATAATCTGATTTGCCAACAGTTGGAGCTGAGAATTCTGACATTTGTAAACCATATTTCACATTGGATGATGGTATTTTCTTACAAAAACATTATTCACCACGAACAGATGTTTTCAACAACCAACATTCATCTGTTTGTGGTTTTTCTTTACCGTCGAGGAATGCAAGGCGCAATTCCAGAAATCTCTGCATTTTATATTATTCATAGTTTTATTCACTTGTGTAGCACCGATATTATCCATAACCTTCTAACCAAAAGTAAACTTTATCTATAATTAAAGGTATAATCAATAAAGACAATGTTTCAAAGTTATTTAAGGCACACGATTGTAGTATAGGTGATTAAGAAGTTTTTTGGGGATTCTTCTTCTTACGTATTGATGTAGGGGTTTTTCAGCACTTTTCCCTTTACATTAACACAAGAAAATCTCTTAAATAAACTAATGATAGTACAAGAACACAAGATATTCTCTTAAATAAAATAACGTAATACATGCGTATCAATAACTACTTACAGTTGGAGAGGGAAGAATTGGTACATCCTTAATCCCTTCCAACATCAAAATCACAGTTTTCATAGAAGGGCGAAGATGGGGTTCGTCTTGAATACACCACAATCCCACCGTCACCATCCTCTCCAATGTTGCCTTCTCCACCACTTCACCGCCCAAGAGCTTGTCCAACTCTCCATCGAAAAAGGAACTATACACGCATTCAGATAAAACAATCTCGTCATCTGCAAAATCTAACTCCACATTCCTCCTACAAAAGACAATCTCCAACAACACAATCCCAAAGCTGTAGACATCCGCTTTCACAGATATAGGTTTGTTTCTGTGCCATTCGGGCGCCACGTAACCCCTTGTACCTCTTATTTGGGTAAATGTTCTCGTTTGATTTGGCATCAACAGCTTCGCCAGCCCGAAATCTGATATCTTTGCAGTCCAGGAATCATCCATGAGTATGTTTTGAGGCTTTATATCACAATGGATGATATGAGGCTCACAGTCTTCGTGTAGATAGAGAATCCCTCGAGCCACATCTATTGCAATTCTCACCCTTTCATTCCAATCTGGGCGTATTTGGGCCTTGAAGATGAGATTTGCAAGTGAGCCATTGCACATGTACTCATAAACTAGAAGCCTATGAGAGCCTTCGTCACAGAAGCCTAGCAATCGGACCAAGTTCCTGTGATGGGTTCTTCCTATTGCTCTCGTCTCTGCTCGAAACTCTCTTTCCCCTTCTTCGATCACTTTCTCCAGTCTCTTTACAGCGATGGCTCTGCCACCAATGGATAAGGAGCCTTTATAAACTGTTCCAAAAGCGCCTCTCCCGAGTTCTTCCTTGAAGCCATCTGTTGCCTTGAGTAGGTCTTCATATGAGAAGAACCGCAGAGCAATTTCCTCTGTCAAACTAAAATTCCTTGCTTCCTCCAGCTTTTTGTACCTGTAAACTCGGTGTCTGTAGATAAGAAAAGCAGAGATTATAAAGACGGCTATGGAGAACGTAGCGAGAACTATACCTATGATTAAAATCTCCATTCGTAGCTCTTTTTTGGTGTGATAAGTTCCTGTGTTGTTTGCATTTGAGAAGGGATTGATCAGGCTTGGAATTGTACTACTTTCATTGCCGACTTTGACAAAAGTAATCAAGCTGGTCGATTCATCTCTTTTCCCATAGGTTAGTGGAAGGCTAAATTTCTGGCACCTATTCCTTCTGAACCACGCAACCTCGCATTCACAGTCTCTTAGACACTCATTTCTGCAATCTTCTTCACTATCGGATGGTACAACATAGTATGGGTTTTCTCTCCAAGAAATACTACTATACAGAGTCTGAATGAAGTTTGCTACGTCGTCTTTCTTGCTGTTACAATCTTCGATCCGGAAGCTTCTCTCACAACCTTGAAACTTATTAATTGGGTCACTAAAATTGAAACCAGGTAGACAAATGCAGTCAGGTTGAGTATTCGTGCAGTAGCTGTTAAATCCACAATAACCTTTGGCTGAACATTGATCTGAAAGGGCCGACCAACTGATCGACTTACTCGAGCTACCATCGCCAGAGAAAATGTGAGAATACAGCCGGAAATTCCCGTCTGTGTCGAGTGTTGCACGGTAAACAACATCTGTTCCATTGCTAGAACTCATGATGCCATTCCCCAAACTCTTCATATTTAGATTGCTAGAATTAGCAAGGTATAATTGGCCGAGGTTGTCGAGAATGAGTGTTACATTGGGCCTTGTAGGTGCAGTATTAGAAGCCCAATAATCATCTCCATCAATTGCATTGCTATATGTAGGGTATAACACGAGATTGCCATCGCTTTGCATTCTGAGCAGAAACCGTCCCGTCTTGTGGTCAGTATTCGAGAAGCTAGAAAGAAATCGATATTCGGTTAACAGACGCTGACCCCCTAAAATGGTGTCGGTCGGAGAACTAAAGCTTTCCCAGATGACTGTGGAACTAGAATTGTAGAGAACAAAGTTGCCGGAATCTAGCAATGAAGCCGAGGAAGCAGATTGATCTGCACCAGTGATGTTTTTGTCTGGGCCACCTGGGTTTTTGAGAAGAAGCCAACCATCGCGAGTCAAGAGCAATGTAGCATTATCAGAAACAGGTGGGTCGTCTCGGTTCGCCGTCCACACCACAGTCTTGTTTGGATCAGACTCCAACCATATTCCAACTTCAAAGCCATTGCCTTCTTTGTAGAATCCAAAGGCAAAATGGGTTGAAGGTGAGAGCCATGAAGTGGTGTTTCCCGTGGGGAAGAGAGAGGAGCCTAAGGTTATGTTGGTTTGGTTTTGTTGAGCTATTGCCAAAGGAGTTGCAGACAGAAGAAACAAGAAGAAGAGAGAGATGGTTGCCATTAGATTACTGTATGAGGGAAAGATGTCTGCAGTTCCTTATTATGATATAGCCAGTGGGGCTGCTCATTTACCTAAACACATTTCGGATTGGCTGTTGATAATCTTTCGGGAATTGAAAACAAATTGACTAGAAAAGTGCGAGTATCATTTCCCTATTCTCCCTTTTTTTTCTTTTTTTTTTTCTGAGGAAGAACGAGACGTAGAATTGTAGAAATTTCAAGGTCACGGGTCTTTTAGCAGTATATGTGGGGAACAAAAACGTGTTTGACTGGGTATCGATCGTCTACAAAAATAAAAACATTTTTTCGTGAGAATGACCTCTGCCGCCCTGACGTAATTTTATCGGTATACTTTATTTGTGAACCATGATCAGGATCATCATCATGTACAGGCCATTGTGGGATAGTTCATATGGGCCCAATTTTTTAAAAATGATCTAGCATTTGGATAAAAGATGGGCTCTTACAGGCCATTGTGAGATAGTTCATTGGCCCTATTCATTTTGAATATGTTTAAGGCCCTGTTGTTTGAGATTATGACAACAGATGGTGAGCCCTGAAACTGATTATTGGACCAAAAACTGGAGTTTTGGAAGGGGGTTTTCAAGTCTCTGAGGTTGGGGTTATCCAGTATCAAAATGGGGTTATCAAATTCCGAATGGGCTTATCAAGTCCCTTATGAACACGTTTTTACTTTCTGTTTTTTTTCACTCGTTCATTTTCACGTTTTTTTCTTTCTACCGTACGATTCATCTTCCTCATCCTCCATTGAAAGGGAGAAGGATTAATGCAAAACCCTAAAACAAATAAAAAATAAAACCTAGATATTGAAAGATAGATTGGAATGAACTCACGTTTCAAAATTTTGAGTTTTCCCACCTCCAATGGTGGCTAAATGATGAAGAAGATGACTGGTAATGTAGAAAAAACAAAGTTGAAAATGAAAAAGTGAAAAAAAAAAAAAAAAAAGGAAAGAAGGGAGAAGAGGGAAAAGTGGAAAAGCAAAACGTGTTGCTTAGAAAAGGGCATTTTCGTCCAGCATTTAATGACAAGACATATTTTGTCCCTTGTTAATAATTTCTGAAAAGCATGGGTCCTGTTGATAATTGCACCTAATTTTTGTCCCCCATTGGTAATTGATCCTTAAAAAAAATACAAGCTGGGTCGGTGCAATTATTAAAACATGATCTGTGGTGATCTAATTTCCATAAAAATAATGGCCCACATTACATTTTTTTTTCCATATCAACTTGCCTAGGATTGTAAGAAATGGGCCCATATTTCCTGAGCTCCAAAAAAAAAAACACACATTTTTCAGTGAGCTTGATCGCAGCCTTCCTGGCTTAGGCCCTGTTCGTTTTAGATTATGAAAACTGATTGTGAGTGCTAAACAGATTGTTGGATTCAAATTTAAACATGGTTTTGCATTTAATAATAGGTTCGGCACTCATAATCGGTTGACATTATCTTAAATGAACAGGGCCTTGATGTTAGTGTGACACATCTATGCGGTAACGTTATAGTTTATTTGCAAACCTTGATCAGAATCAACATCTTGTATATGCCATATGCCATAGGTTAGCCAAAGGTAAGCCACAATTTTGATTATTTTTTGAGTCGAGTAATCAGTTTTTTAAGGTAACCCAAGGTGAGTTCAATAATTTTGATTATTGTTTAGTCCAATAATCAGCGTGGCTTAATTTTGAGCCCAACAAAACCGGCTTTGCGCCAAGAGATTTTGATTGATGGCAAGCTCTTCATGTGTTTAGGGTTCATTAGAAGTTGCTGTAGAAGTTGACATGATCTTATCCATTCATCTCGAAATCCGATGATTCATGTATTAAGAACCCCTTAATAAATTTGCCAAAAAAATGAGAAAAACGTCCAAAGCAATATAACATAGGCCAAAATAGGATATATCATTCCGAAGAGACACTCCATCCTTAAGATAAGGGGTGCAACTTGGGTCGGTCAGGTTGAGCGTTTGGTAAAAAATGAATTAGAATCAACCCGAACCCGAACCCAACCCAGTTTTAAGGTAAAAGCCCAACCCGAATTCCGAAAAATAGACACACTCCATCCTTAAGATTAGGGGTGCAACTTGGGTCGGTTAAGGTTGAGCTTTTGGTTAAAAACGAATTGGAATTAACCAAACCCGACCCAATTTTAAGGTAAAAGATCAACCCGAATTCCGAAAAGTAGACCCCAGTTGCACCCCTAGTTAAGATTAAAAAATCAACGACATATTCAAGTGCCACTTGTCTGTAGAACTCCATGATATTTCAATCAATTCAACAAGATAAGGATGGAAGTCTTCCACTTCTCAAATACAAATGGAAGGAAAGTGATTTTTTCATTTTCGTTTTCATTTTCCCCTTCTTATATTAGCATTAGGTAATCTAGGTTTACCAACAAGTACTCAAGTCTCCTTGAATATGTTTTAGATATTCAATAGTGTCTTGATTGATACTTTTGATTTATCTTAATACCGATTATGGCTAACAAAACCCGCTTTGCGCCAGGAGATTTCGATCGATGGCAAGCTCTTCATGTGTTTAGGGTTCATTAGAAGTTGCTGTAGAAGTTGACATGATCTTAGCCATTCATCTCTAAATCCAATGGTTCATGTATTAAGAACCCGTTAATAAATTTGCAAAGAAAAAAAATGAAAAAAAAAACATTAAAAGCAATATAACATAGGCCAAAATAGGAGATATTTCAATCAATTCACCAAGATATTGAATTTTGCCATTTGTCTCTAGAACACCATGATATTTCAATCAATTCACCAAGATAAGGATGGAAGTCTTCCTCTTCTCAAATACAAATGGAAGTAAAGTGATTTTTTTTTTTCATTTTCCCCTTCCTATATTAGCATTAGGTAATCGAGGTTTACCAACAAGTATTCAAGTCTCCATGAATATGTTAGATATTCAATAGTGTCTTGGTTGATACTTTTAATTTATCTTAATACCAATTATGGCCAACAAAACCCGCTTTGCAACAAGAGATTTCGATCGCCAGCAAGCTGTTCATATGTTTAGGGTTCATTAACTTAGAAGTTGACATGATCTTACCCGTTCATCTCGAAATCCAATGGTTCATCTATCAACAACCCATTAATAAAACATTGAAGTCTGCCCACAATTCACGTTAAAAGTGGTACGTATTATCCTATAGGGGGTGCGAAAAAATCATCTCCCTAATAAATTTTGCAAAAAAAATTAGAAAAATATTACAGTTCTCAAAAAAGGGCTGTTAGAAGAATATCACAGTTCTCAAAAAACATTTACAAGCCCTCTAAATACTAAAGATAAGATGCTATCACACATCTTATAAAAAGAGTGGAGGCTGAAATCATTTCCCTATAAAATATGCCAGAATAGGATATCTCATGCCGAACAGACACGGCATCCTCTAGATTAAAAAAATTAACGGCATATTGAAGTAGCACTTGTCTCTAGACCACCATGATATTTCAATCAATACACCAAGATTAGGATGGAAGTCTTGCTCTTTTCAAATACAAATGGAATGAAAGTGAATTTATTTATTTTTTTCTCATTTTTCCCTTCCTATATTTGCATTAGGTGATCTAGGTTTACCAACAAGTACTCAAGTCTACTTGAATATGTTTTCGATATTCAATAGTGTCTTGATTGATACTTTTGATTTATCTTAATACCAATTATGGCTAACAAAACCCTCGTTGCGCCAGGAGATATCGATTAATGGCAAGCTCTTCATGTGTTTGAGCCTTTGAGGTTCATTAGAAGTTGCTGTAGAAGTTGACACGAACTTAACCATTCATCTCGAAATCCGATGGTTCATGTATTAAGAACCCCTTCATAAATTTGCAAAAGAAAAAAAAATTGAGAAAAAAATCCAAAAGCAATATAACATAGGCCAAAATAGGATATATCATGCCGAACAGGCATGCCATTTCAAAAAAAAAAACAGGCATGCCATCGGCATATTGAATTTTACCATTTGTCTCTAGAACACCATGATACTTCAATCAATTCAACAAGAAAGGATGGAGGTCTTCCTCTTCGCAAATACAAATGCAAGTAAAGTGCTTTTATTTTATTTTCATTTTCTCCTTCCTAGATTAGCATTAGGTAATCTAGGTCTCCATGGATATGTTTTAGATATTAAATAGTGTCTTGATTGATACTTTTGATTTATCTTAATACTAATTATGGCCAACAAATACAGCATTGCGAAAAGAGAAAGCTCGTTTTCATGTGTTAACTAGAAGTTGCTGTAGAAGTTTACATGTTCTTAGCCATTTACCTAGATATCTCGAAATCCGATGGATCCAAGAACCCCTTCATAAATTTGCAAAAAAAATAAATAAATGAGAAAAACATCAAAAGCAATATTTAGGGAAATGTTATCAGCACTACAATATTTTGATGATCGCACTCCTCACTTTATTAAAAGTACGGTATGGTGCAGACCATACGATGATCCAAACCGTCCATTAGATGGGCCACAGCCTAAATAGGTTGTGCCCCAAAAATTATTTCCATAGGTTGATCCTAACCCTCCAATCTTTAGACCCCTCTAACATTTAGTCCCTCTACAGATCGGAGGGTTAGGATCAACCTATGGAAATGATTTTTGGGGGGGCACAACCTATTTAGGCTGTGGCCCATCTAATAGACGGTTTGGATCATCGTATGGTGTGGGCCATGCTGTACTTTTAATAAAGTGAGGAGTGCGATCATCAAAATACAGTAGTGCTGATAACATTTCCCTATCAAATATGCCAAAATAGCTGGGTTCATCAGCAATGGACAAGACTTCTATTCGTCAGTCAATGAATCCGATCACATCCTTGTGGCACATCTGGGGCCTAGAAAGTGGATGTTAGGAAAGAGCCTAACTGCCAAAAAATTTTTAGCATTTTTCTACTTTATATAAAAGGTTGATAACACTTAAAACTACATGCCAAATTACATAACCTAAGTTGGGTTGCCTAAATTTGGAAGTCTTAGGTCATATCGGGCAACCATGAATTTTTTTTCATGATAAATTAATTTCTCAGAGTGGGGATAGATGGGCAGTGCGGGTGGGAGAAGAGACTTGAGAGGGCACGAATGAGTAGAGGAGTGAGAGAGACTTGAGAGGGTCAGAATGAGTAGTGGGGTGAGAAACGGCTAAAACACAAGGAAAAATTGATCATATTTTGGGTAGAGTTTTTTTTGTTTCAATGTTTTCAAGTCTTTTCTTACTCTCTCGGCCTCTCCTCAGTCAGTCGATCTCGTAGCCCTCTGCTTCTCCCACTCCCACTACCCCACTCTCACCACTAGAGAAACTAATTTATCATGAAAAACTTTTCATAGTTGACAGATGACCTAACTGATCCAAAAAGACATGCATGTCTTCTAAATCTCACACAATGCTGATGATGTAAAAAACACATTAGAAAATCAGAATAACTAATATTGTCTGAACAGTATATGGTTCAAAGCATAACACAAATAACAAGTTTACCAGCAAATTCAGATGGCCTCCAATCAATTCCCTGCTGATAATCTAATTCTCGTTGAGAAAATACCTCTTAGTTTGTTCTTGGTGTAGCCCACTCCACTCTGAGAATGAGATTGTCATAGCCATAGCCATTGAGCTTGTTAATAGCCCGCTCTGCATCTTCCTTGTTGACAAAATTGACAAAACCAAAGCCCCTGCTCATGCCAGTCTTCTGATCAATGGCAACATAAACACGACTCACAGCACCAAATGTTCGGAACAACTCGAGAAGATCAGGCTCACGGGTATCCTCAGAAAGATTGGTGACCCGAACCGAGTTCTCTTCATTTCTCCGTCTCATCTCAGTCCCCGTTCTCTCGGCGCCTGCTCTCATTCCGGGAGGAACATAGGTTCCCTTGCTAGTGCCAGAAGCAGGGGCAGGAGTTTCAGATGTAGGAGGTTTGTCAATGAAGCCTTCGGCTTGTGGGGCGAGATCCTTGTAAGGACATTTTGATGTCCAGTGGTCACCCTTCTTACCACAAGTCCTGCACACCATGAGAACGGCACCACCTTTTCCAAGCGCAGCAAAGGGGTCTCCTGCAACCTTTGTCTCTTCTGCTTTACTTCCTGCAGTTCAGTTGCATACTATATTCAAATCTTCTATATCATGACATATAAGAACCTCAGCTTGATTTAGTTGAATGAAATGAAGCCTTGATCGGATAACAAAAAAACAATGCAGTATATACCCAAGCAACAATAGCAAGAAACTGCTTGAGTCGGGATTCCACAGTAAGAAACAGTTCCACAATCATCAGATAAAGGCAACAAATTCTTTTCTGAAATATTTAAATAAAAAGAAAAAACACCCCGGAAGATGTCATTGCCATCGTGCAAAGCATAGTGGGCATCCCTCGGCCCAGGCAATTTCTCATTAATCAAATATAAATAATTAGTTTATTACTGAATAGAAAAAAAATTTATAGCAGTACAAAATCTAAGTAACAAGATTGTAACTATCAGTATCAACATAAGCAAGTGCAACGAATAAAATGATGAAAAATGAAACTAAAGAGTTTCTTGCAAAAGCCTAACCCCAACAAGTTCAGAATAAAGCAAAATGCACTGAAGTATTTCCATGATAATAAAGTTGATAAACACATGTATTTCCACGAACACCAAGAAAGAAAGCAGAATACCTACCAAAAATTCTTTTTTTACCTGCTTTAATCACACCATTGGACAATCCAAGGAAGTAATGGACAAGATCTGTTAAATCCAAAGTGTATTCCAAGATCTGTTAAAACATTTTCTAGCAGCCTTGCACCAAGGTTTTAAATTTCGGTTTCGGTATGCACGGAAACAGAAACATTTCGGTTTCGGTGGAAATCAGGTAAAATTACGGAAACGTATGGAAACACATGCAAATGAGGAAATTTTAAGATGAAACTTTGGGAAATGCTAGAATACGCACAAATACATACTTAGAGACCATCACATAATCAAGAAAGCCATCCATAATGGCTTAATCACATCGAACACCTAGTGACATGCGTAGTCGCATGTCTGGAACAATGTAAAGAAGTATAAGAAAGTACAATGCTCTATGTCAATACCACAGAGTTACAAGGTATCATTAGTCCCATGCCAATCTGACATCCCATGCATAAAATACGGTTACTTCTATGTGAGTTCAACGATAATGCCTACCAAACATGATTCTCTACATTAATGGAATGAAATAAAATGCAAATCACAACATCTTTCCATTTTTAAGTCATTCTGACCATTCCGGTTGAATTTTGAAAATTTCAAGAGGAAATAATGACGTGGAAGGAATCATTGAGATTTCACTTCTGTGGCGATGGAAATGGAAATGAAAACATTTTGGTCATTTCGAAGAAAGTTTGGAGAAATTTAAAACCACGCATGGCACTAACATAATTTGTAACTTTATATCAGCTGCATCCTTTGTAGTTTCTATTATTTAGGGTTTAGTATATTAAGCCATCATGTGGCACTCTTCATAATAAATGAGTAAATAGAACAAGCCTAGATATTGGGTTCTTTCTCCTTTCTTCTCCTCTATACCCCAAATTTCTTCTCCTCTATACCCCAAATAGTTTTTAACATGGTATTAGAGCATCATTCAAGTTCCCTCTCATCTCAATGGTAACCATCACATTCCTTCATGATCCACATAGAAAAAACATAAGTACCTTCCTTTACGTAGTGCATAGCTCATGAACTCTTATCACTGTTTCCTTTCATGAACGACAAGTTACTCATCATGCTTTACGAACCATACCCACCCTCCCATTACGAAGCATATAAAACATATCCAATTTTTTGTAACCCTAAAGCACTATTTTTATCAATTCACCCTTCCAGACATCTATTCATCTACGTAAAAGTCCCATTCCATCTTTCATTGCTTTGATCATTCACAAATCAGTTCCTAACATCCATCAACCCCTATGGGAATTTCATCTACCTTAATTCAACTGCTGTCTCTTTTCTCGTCCTTTCACAACGTGTGACCATAATTATTTCCTCCATAAAGGACAGATCCTTCCCATTGCTCTCGAGGCATTCTTAACCATCTATAGGGGCTCATAATACCTCCAGATATCTAAAGAAGAATAAGCTGACAAGAAGGAAAATGCCTCGGAGAATTATGTAAAAAATGAAACACGGCACACCAAGTATCAACTAGTCATCGGCTAGATTAGTTCCCCTCTTTCTCCAGAGGTTCTTGCACAGGTTCACAACATTACCTCGACAAGAGAACTCTGGAAGGCACTTGAGAATTTGTACTCAAAGATGCCTGGATCTTACTGCTCAAGTATGAGATTCAAAACTGCCACAAGGGTACTCAATACATGCATGGGTTTCTACTCAAGATGAAGAATCACTTCGACCATTTCGTTGACATCAAACAACCTCTAGATGAATGTGACAAACTTTATTAAACATTGACTGGTTTGGGATATGACTATAAAGTTTTCACCGCGTCTATTCTCAGACAAAAAAGAGCTTCCAACCTTCACTAAGCTACATACCCTATTGCTACAACGGAACCCACATTTTCATCTCCTGGGTCTTCAGTGAACCCATCACCCTCATCAGGCATATTAGCGGTTCTATATTCAGCCCATCTCCTAGGTCTTCAGTGAACCCATTACCCTCATCCGGAATAGTTGCGGTTCTAAATTCAGCCGAAAGATCGCCTAAGTGCAGACATGAATGTGGTCAAGGAAGATGACGGTGGACAACCGTTTTATCCACAGGGTATCAACACCCTCAACCTGGGAGCTACCCCGCTTTCCCTACATGAGGAGGGGCTTACCAATGTCTTGCCTACACAATCACCATCACCATCACCTTTTCCCATGTAGTTTGCGGACCCTCCTCAGAGTCTAGGATATGTCCAACCATACCGTACTACACTGCCACCCACCATCATCAGATTTGTGATCACACCAACCATTATATGCTATTACTGATATGATTCAAAGTATTAGCAGTCCATTGCAACGAGTATCACATATAATAAGAGGTGAGACATATCACTCTCACCTCCATCATAAGCTTCATGGGTGATAGATTTGATGTCATACACCATCTATCGGACGCTACGAGTAACATTTCGTTCCTAGTTCCATATTTTGGGTCTTCACGTGTTGTTCTAAAAGATGGATCTTCTCTACCCATCGCCCATATTGGCAGCATTGTCATTCCTTTTTCTTTACAGCCTTGCTTGTTCTCGATATCCAGGTTATCCCTAGCTTTCAATGTCCGCTGTTATTTGTTTCTAAATTTACATCTAAATTCCCGTTTCATTTGTTTTTGCACCCTCCTGTGTGTCTGTGAAGGATCTACAGTCGAGGAAGCTCTTCACTAACAGTATTCGTCGTGGCAACCTCTACTCTTTACCTAATCCATCCGCTCGAGCATCTTTGTTGACGTCATATGCTGAAGTTGCATCTGCATCATGATCATCTCCATCATTGTCATATAGAATCATCATCTTGCTCATACGAACAATAAGAGTCCTTGAAAAATTAGTGCCTCAGTCTTTTATTAAAGTTGCATATAAAAAACCTTAAACCATTGTTTGTATCATAGATGTAACCTCAGGAAGCACTCTAATACTTTGTTTAACTCTTATAATAATATATGTACTTTTATATTTGAAGTAATTCATTCTAATGTGAGGGGTCCTACCCCACTTGCTTCTATGTCTAATTCTCACTTTTATGTGGTCTTTATTGATGATTTTATATGCCACCCATAGATAGTCCTACCCCACTTGCTTCTATGTCTAATTCTCACTTTTTTGTGGTCTTTATTGATGATATTATATGCCACACATAGATAGTATACTCTTCATGAAACACAAATCACATGTTTTTTAATGGTACACAAATTAGATGTTTTATCTTTATTTTTCCATCTCTAGATGGTTCATCTTTATTTTTCCATCTCTACACATTATGAACATCACAACACTTGAATCAAACTTCTAAGAAGTAGGGGTGCAAATTGGTTTGGGTGGGGTTGAGCTTCTGCTAAAAATGAATTGGGATTAACCGGAACCCGACCCAATTTTATGGTTAAAGCTCGACCTGAATTCCTAAAAATCGAACATGTTGTCTTGTGAAAAGTGCCATTATGCAATTAATTATTTCCACCGGTGACATTTTGGACGGCCTCTGACACGAATGGATGTAAAAAATGCATGTATACATGGACATCAGAAGGAAGTACCAAACGGCCATAGGGTTATGACCCAACTTATACGAAGATTTGTGTGCAAACTCAAAAGGACATACATGGAGTAAAGCAAGAAGGCATGGCTATCGAATGACTAAATCATATAACTCCGTGTTTGTGAGGCGCAACCACAGAGGTGTTGCACTCATTTAAGTTTATAGTGATGACTTTATTCTAACTGGAACTAGCAAGGACTATTACTTTTATTATGTTGATGACATCTATAACATTGGAGAGTTGGTAAAGAAACTGGGGAAAACATCAAATAGTGCTTTGCTTGCCCTTTTGGTACTAGCAAGTGCTATTATTTTTCTTTGAACAATTTTCACATGTTTATGCATCAACTTCAATTAAGAAAGAACCTGGGAGGAATTGGCAGGCCATCTTAAGACCATCACATGAGCTGCTTGCAAAGTTGTCAAGGTTAGTACTAGCAAGGCACTGAAAAGGGCTCTGAATTCATGAAGTTTCTAAAGATTCAAGATTATTTTCTTTTTTCTTCAATATTATTATCCATTCCTCCAGCAGAACTTGACTACAACACATGCTCTCTTGTGCCATATGCTCTGGACGCAGGCCCTATAGCCTTCACCAATGTTTAATGTCTCACGGATCAATCATTGGCTAGCCCAAGTCATCTGATTTTGGCCCTACAAAATCAAGAACTCACTCAACTCACTCCAGTCAGAAAGCATGCATCAGTTTGTCTCGTTCGAGCAAGGTCTTAAATATCTAAATTGGTATGTGTATCCGCCTATGGCAAAAACAGTGCCTGCTTCATGAATCCAATATGCTTGTGAAGTTTTACTTGTAGTTTTAGTTTTACTTAGCCAACCCCAACTAGTTTGGGACAAAGGCTTTGTTGAGTTGAGCTGAGTTTTAGTTCTGCTTACATATATGCTCCCTAAACAACTAATAATTTATTTATTTTTACTGGTAGGGTCTACAATTGCCCTCTTAAACTTTACCCAAAAAGTAAAAAACAATACTAAATACCATCATAACAACCAGCCTAACAATTTCCGCAATAAGGGGGGCTCTCTAGGACTCAGTTCTGACATCAGTGTGATGTAAGGATGATAATACATGGCGCCCCATTTTTGGGTCTTGTGCAATAATAAGACACAAGTGAAATAATAAGAAGCAGATTTGAGAAGAGTTCGGGAATTGATTCAAGAAGATGAGTAAATCATAAGAATTTCAAATGTTGTCCAAAAGGACCTCTCTGAGTCACATCATCCAGGAACTTGACCATATGTCCTACACTAAACCCAAGTCAACTCATAAATTCCACCTTCACCCAACTAATTTCCTTGCATGCCAGAGTCTCCTCCTTTTACCCTAGTCACCGATCGACAAACCATCCACCTTGGAAAAGCCATGTTTTTATTCCCCACCGTGCACTTCTCCTCAAGACAGCACATCTTCTCCCATCTCACCAAATCACACATGTGCTCCCACCCACCCACACACACACTACGAAAGTCCCCTCAAAACTCAAAGCCATTATAAGTTCTAACATCTATCCAATCGCTACTTGCACCTAAATCTACGAATCTCCAACACAGAGCTCTCAACTTTTCTCTGAGCATACAACATCATCACATTTCATTAAATCTCATGACTCAGCACTGCATCCCAATAATCAGATTTTTTTTTATAGCAGGGATTTAGCAGTCAAATAATAATTAATTGGGGCTCTTTGTTAGCAATTAAGTTTGGTTTACCACTCGAACATAGATATAATTAGGATAATTCCATCAATTAGAGTTAGTACTTATGAGAGAGAGAGAGAGAGAGAGAGAGAGAGAGAGAGAGAGAGGCATTCTCTTCTCTTTGAGAGAATGAATTTACGACTCAGATAAGAGAATTAGGGATTAAATTCAACGCCAAGAAAGTAGAGAATTACGAGGTTTTTTCTTTATCAATTAGGGTTTTATCAGTTAGGAAAAGAAGGGTTAGGGTTTCACTTTTTTCTTTAGAGAATAAGTTACCCCTCAGATAAGAAATATGAAATAAATAGATCTCTATATTCAATCAATTAGGTTTCACAGCTCAGAAAAAGAGTACTAGGGCGTAAGAAAGCACAAAAATTAAATCAAAACTAAACCCAAAATAGAAAATTAGATATAAAAATAGAGATAAAGAGAGAGAGCAAACCGGGAGCCCTAGGTTTCTCAAGGAGAATCTCTTCAGTAGAGATCATGGTGAGCCTACTGCTTGAATCCTCATGAGCGGCATCTCCAAACTTGGGCCAGGCATGGCGCTCCACCGCACGCTTGCTGAGACGGGCCTTGGCGAGCTTTCTAGTGCGTGTGGTGGTTGTGATCTTAACCTTGTTTCCGTCCTCGTTGAACTTGTACTCTATCACTTTCTTCACTCTGTTCTCGTCGGGTCCGATTACCATCCGAGGCGGGAGCAGAAAGTCCAGATCCTCCCCATCGTCCTCTTCCAATTCTCCCCATCGGACCTTGTTGGATCCGGATGCAGCTGGTAGGGAACTCTCCATCACCATGGTCTCCGATTGAGATCGAGAGAGAGAGAGAGAGAGGGGAGAGAGAGAGAGAGTTTTTACGTCGAGTCTAGGGTTGGAAAAGAGGGGTTAGGAGAAGAGAGAATTTATATGATGGGTGGCCGTGAAAACACGTGAAGTCTAAAAAAGTAGGTACGGCTCACTTTTTTCGATGATCCAAACCGTTCATATGTTTGGGCACAATGTAAATAGGTTGTGCCCCAAAAATCAGTTCCATAGGATGATCCTAACCCTCCGATCTGTAGAAGATTTCATAAATGATTTTAGGAAATCTCCATATTCAGATCAGTTCAGATCAGAGGGTTACGATCATCCTATGGAACTGATTTTTGGGGCACAACCTATTTACGTTGCGTCCAAACAGATGAACGGTTTGGATCATCAAAAAAAGTGGGCCGTACCTACATTTTTTTAGACTTCATGTGTTTTCACGGCCAACCATCATATAAATTCTCAGGAGAAGAATAGAAGGTTTCAGTTTGTGACAATGGCAATGACGATCACCATTAATCTTGTAGAAGAATAGAAGGTCTCATACATCCCACATGAGATGTGTGCACAATCCACACCGTTGATCTTGTAGAGGTGATAAACGTAATCCAGATCCCTTCCCAAACATAGATACCATCCGTAAGATTAGAAAAGGACCTCGGAATTGTCGATACATTGTAAGATTTAGGGATGGACATGGTTCGGGTCCAACCCGGTTCGGGTCCAACCCGGTTCGATTCCAATTTTAAATTATTCGGTTCCTGTTCAGATGTTTAGGAACCGATTATGTGCGTGTTTGGCGTACCGTTTAAAGCACCATTTGGCGTTTGAAACAGTGTTTAGGGGCCAAACGGCCGTTTGGGAGTGTTTGGGTGCGCAGCCACCGTTTGAAACGCCGTTTGAAACACCGTTTTGAACCCTCAAAACGGTGTTTTGCAAAGGGAGGGGGGGAGGTCCGTTTGCAAAACGCCGTTTTGAACGGAGTTTTTTTGCTGTGGGTTTTTACATGTTTGCCCTCCCCATTTTTACGTATATGCGCGCGATTTTATACGTTACGTCATATACCAAAAAAGTGGGGGTGTTAATGTCATTCTTGAGGACACAAATTTGTTAAATTGTTAATATTTAATTCAAAACAAGGGGCTGCTAATATCATAATATGATCTCTTAATTTTGATTTTCTAAAGACAAAAGAATTAAAAGAAACCCTAGTTTCTTACTTTCTTCATCTACTTTGCAAAATTGCAAACCCTCTCACGGCTCACTGCCTCAACGCCTCCACTCGTCTGTCAAATCCGGCAAATCCCCTCATAACGGTTCTGTGAGAATGATTTACTTATGTTTGAGGATAAATTCACCCCTGTAACGTATTTATTTGCCCTTTTAGAAAGTAGAAAACCACACGAAAATTTTCTTTATCGAGAAGAGTAGGAAAAATTTAAGATTAGGCAAAATATCTCCATTTGGTCAAAGGTTGGATAAACCCAGAACTGAACCAATCAAGTTCAGTTCTAGTTCGGTTCAGTTCCAAAGATAAATGGTTCGGTTCTAGTTCCAATTTCTAGGAACCGATTATATATGGTTCAGTTCTGAGGTATACACTAGAAGAACTGAACCGAACCATACCATGTCCACTCCTAGTAAGATGTATACAAATACGAGCGAAAGACGTGCACTAACATAAGTATGAGAACCGAACAATATCCAGGGAAATTATAGCCATACATGGAAACCTTGGGCCCCACCCCTTCTAGAGGAAAAAAAGAGAGTCCTAATTACACTAGAAGGGGTATGGCCCAAAGGACGAAAGGGGGTGAAAATATCATAATCCCTATACTCGGTATGCAGTTTGTTCCAGGACTCGGACATATCCACAAAATCCGTTGGAACTTCCTAGATCCAATTGGCTGCTGGTAATGTATGAAAACAAGCAAAAGATGTCCCTTAATCCCACCAAGGATTTATAGAAATAGTTTGGATGGGTAAATAGAATAGGATAAATTATATGATGAATGGGATTACTAACTCTTATTTGTGTAGGACAGAAGTACCACCCTTCATATTAGATCCAACAGCAGCATCTTAAAAAGTGTGCTGTTGTTGGATCAAATATCAAGGGTGTGATGATGAGTATGAGTTCATAGGCCCATTCACCATATCATTTCTCAGAACAGATATATTTGTATCATTGTGCTTGTCTTCAGCTCCTGATATTTTTTCCTGTATTGTCTTGGCACTAGTGCATAAGTTTGTCATAGTGGGCCTTACTCTTCTTGGCACACACCTTTAGCTTGTAAAGTTCCAGTAAATATCAGGTTACCCAATATTTATTGGCAGCTGGAGTAGGAAACTTAACCAATTTTTTAGGGTGATTTGGATTTTGCCAACTGATGATGGTTACGAGGATGTGGCATGTACTCCATGCTAGCATTTTCCAGTATTAGAAATACTACTAAGCAAATAAACAACAAAAAAAAAAAAAAAGGTTGCTAAGAGCACTATTATTACAGAGAGGACATGATTAATCATCCAACAAGACTATAGAAACACTTAGCTCCCTGTCTACACACAACAAATACACCACCATCTATCAAACACCAAATCACAGCTCCTGCCAACCTGCAGACAACAAATTCAAAGCCTACACAAGGCCTTTGCTTAACACTGGTTATTGTAACACTGCACCTCTCCTATTATTCATTCAACTCTCACATCTAAAAAAATTTGGCTACAAAGTGAATGGTTTGGTTTTGAAGTGCATATATCCTAATATATATATATATATGAAAACAGACAGTCCAAACTCCGCTTATATACTTTCACAGTTACCTCCAATTTATGCTAGATGTGAGATACTATGCCGCTGTATCTGACGATGACCTCCGAAGAATGGGAAAGACAGACAGGACCACTCGAGAGACAAATATAGAAGACTTGATCACTCGAACACTGTGTTCTCAGTCACCCCTTTAACATGCTCATGTTTGCTAAGCTGGCTGAAATTTCCCTTCTCCTTGAAGAGCTGTGTGTGATGGTGTTTGCAGTAGAGTCTACCCTCGTGTGCCACATAGTTTGATGGGCTGATTACGCAGCCCCCGTGGGTACATTTGAAACAAGGCTGATGGTATGAGTTGCCATCAACTGCTACCTGATGAAAAGCATAAAATCAGCGTCTAAAAGTTCTCACTAGGATCCAAAGAACAAGGACTTTATACTAAGAATTAAGTTGACTTCATTATGTATTTTGAATGAGATTAAAGTTTCATAGGAAAAAGTAAAATCATTTTAAAGGAAAAATAAATAAAAAATTTGTGGGAATTTAAGTTAATTAAGAACCTAAGCATAAACATCGACTTCAACCACACAAACTAAATTTTAAAGCTAAATACAAAATTGAACTTTAAATGTTATGAGTTCAAGAGACTCCATTGTAACCTAGGATGAAGTGGACATGTGTCAGGTGATCAAAGATATCCCAGTCATTTCTAGAAACGCTATCACTAAAGTTTAGCACCGAGAACAATGGCTGAATTGCAAGTCTTAAAATGGGCACAAATACTCGTGTAGTATCAGCATTTATTGAAACAGCACGCTACTTTTTTTTCGAAGTTGAAACAGCACACTACTATGCAAAGAGATAACATGTTAGCTTATTGAATAACTCGAATTCCTTGGCTTCTCTTGAATTTACAAATGTATAATTATACTACACAAGTAATGGAAAAAGCGTTGTGTCCCCCAAAGACAAAGTAAACCCTATTTTTTCAGTATTATATTTCCCATTTGTGAAAAGTAAAAAATTTGTAATGTTAGCAACAACCGAACCAAATGTAGAAACATAGGAAGATAGCAAAATAAAGGAACCAAGAAAAAGGCCACAGAAATATGATGAACCTAAATTTTTGAGAGGGTACAATGCCCATTACAACTACATGGCTTCTTCCTGTCATTTTTTCTCATTGTTGATTTCTGGGGGTGTATATGGAATTTGATAGAGTTAATAAGCATGCAGAATAAGGGATTTTGCTTCCAATTTTGTTACTCGGGGTGGGTTAAAAATATGCAGTCGGCATTGAAGAAGAAAACAGTCCACGTACACCCCCTTTATCCTTACCAGAAGTAAACATGGATTACCCATGTTACCTGAGCACTAGCTCTGAGACCAAATTGGATATGAACAAGCTCCTCAAGCTTGGTCTGAGATGTTCAGAACAGCAGTCAGTTCAACTGGATTTGTGTGAACCTTACCAGTCATGAGTGAATCACGGATACAAGATTGTCCAGAGTACAGATACCTATCGAGCTTAATATTAAGATCCATAATACAGATGCCAAACACTAGATTCGACTCTCTATCAACAGTTAGTTGGAGTCTTTTTTATCTATTTCTCAACCTAAACCACTTGTGCAGTGCATGTTTTTAGTCAATTCATTCCATCCCCTCATTTAGTTCATTATGCTCTTTATCTTCAGTTGGGGGCCTATGAAAATGCAGACTGGCCTCTGTATTCTCTTGGAGACTTCTATCCGACACCTTCAGCACGTGTAACCCACACAAATTGGTGAAATAAGAGATTCAAGTCACATGACTCATTTCTCGTCTCTTATATAATAAGTGAGATGATACAATTACAAAAGTACCCATGATGGCAACATTATATACATTTAAGGTCATAACAACAATAGCATTTTTTGCCATCTCCATAGCCAACAAAGACATACTCGGCGGCACGAGGTGAAAGTTTATCCCGCTCGAGTGGGAGAAGATGAACATAACAAACAAAGCCAAAGATACGAAGCAAAGACTAGTCCAGGGGTTTCCAAAAAAGACAGTGACAGTGATCTGTTGTTCAGGACATCAAAAAATTGATAGTTGATCAAGTGGACAGCTGTGAGTGCTGCCTCACTCCAAAGAAAATGAAGAACATGTGACAAACGTCATAAAAAAACGTCATCAATGAGGAAAATTATGTAAACATGGATATCTTGTATGGTCATCAATAAACGTCACAAAATAATATCCTTGGAACGATGGCACTGGTGCCAATTCCCACATATCACTGTGATCCAAATCCAACGGGACCTATGTCATGGACTCAGGGGTACTTGTGAAAAAGAAAAGACTGCTTCTACTTAGGGAATAAGTATGATAATGAGAAGGCGGCAAAGAGGAAACAATAGTTTATTCATAGAAAAGTCCAGACTTCAACATAGAACATATTCTCTTTCTCTCTCTATGTGAAGGACACAAACGTCGATTATAACTTCTGGACTAGCGAAGTTTTCAAAGCATTCACCACCATCAACTTAGAAATTATAATAACATATTGCTAATATATTCTTACGCAAAAAAATATTCATAATGTAATAAAATTTTGAAAAAAGAAAAGAAAATACAATGTCTAAAATATTGAAATCAAGCTGGATCTGTATTGACAGTTACTAATTCAGATTTCACAGTCAAAGTTCAACTTCTCAAGTCTAAGTGACCAAGAGAAACCAATGCAGTATCCACAAAATTTTAAGACTTGAAATAAATATGACAGTTTTATCAACAGAATACAGCTTCCGAAATCCATATTGATGATAAATAAGAAAAAGAGAGAAAATATTACCTTCTCGATTGGGTACACAGTTTTCTTGCAAGCAACACACTTGTCCTGAGTTCCAGCAAACATACTTGAAACCTTGTTGTTGGCGTGGCCCTAAGAGTTATATCAAAAACAAGAAATAATTCAAGAGTTTCCTTTCTTATTTTTTTGGTTATATTGAATAGGGTGTCCTTAGAGGTGTCATTAAGAAGTTTGGACCAATGACACAAATCTGAATTTCAGAAATAACTGAATTGGTGGGTGAAATGGATCCATCAAACTTGAATAATGCAATACCTCATGTTCAATAGCTTTGTCTACTTTGACATCTTTTGGAGCTCCTAGAAATAAAAGCCAGAGATTAGCATAGAGTGAGAACAGATGCAACGAGAAACTAATAAGATTGAAACTAAATCGTTCACTGGTAGCCACCTTCAAAACTTTTATCCAAACTGCCAGTCCTCTTAAAGAGTTGGTCAAAATGAGGCTTGCAGTATAGAACACCTTCAAAGGAGGAATAGTTACTGAGCTGTAAAAAATAATTAAACATTAGGAAAAGTAGGTTCTAAAGATAAAGTAAATACACATACATAATGCAGAAAAGTAGGACCTAAAGATAAAGCAAATGCACATACATGCAGGGTTCTAAATTTCAGTTTCGGTCGTCACAGAAACGGAAACGTTTCGGTTTCGGTTGGAAATTTTGAAAGAAACCCTGTAAAATCACGGAAACATATGGAAACATATGCAAATGATAGAATTCTAAGATCAAACTTCAGGAAATGGTAGAATAAGCACAAATAAAACTATCACATAAGCAAGACAACCATCCATAATGGTTTAGTAACATTTAACACCTAGTGACATGCGCTATCGCACATGCCTGATAATTCAGTACATACTACACATTTCACATCTAACGCATATAAATATTTATACATAATATGGGATTTGCTAGGGTCCATCGCAAAAGGCATTTCGCGGCTGGTCTGTCGCATGTCAGACCAGCCACCTCGTGAATGACAACAACAGCTTTTGTCTCCATTCACAAGGTGGCTGGTCTGACATGTGACAGACCGGCCGCGGAATGCCTTTTGTGCGCGGCCTTTTGTGATGGACGCTAGCAATTCCCGCATAATATATATAGCACAATTCACATGCAATCCATATAAATATAATTATGCAACACAATCTGATATAGTATGCCACTAATGTACTTACGATTTTGGTTTCGGTATGCATTTTCGGTTCCGGTATCATTTCAGTGGGGATGGGACCAAAAACACTCCGGTCGTTTCAAAGTATGCTTTCTTTGCAATTATCCATTAAAAAAAAAGTTCTTTGCAATAATGAATAAAAACATACTAGTTTCTCATAGCACAAATAAAACTTCTTACCATATGAAAACAATAAATATTTTCAAAAATAAATATCTCAACATATAAAACCACCAAATGAGAATACCTCCAATGAATATTCTCGATTTCCAAAATTGCCTATAAAAAACTGGTGGCATCTTTAGGGGCTCCTTTGGATAGGCATAATTTGTCTGCAGGCGTAAATCAATATAATCTGAAATATATTTTCAATCAGATACTTTTACATTGTTTGGTTGGTTCATTTCCACACAAATCTAATTACATTATTTGGATAACATCCTCTTAATTTCCCAGAAGTTTCTATAAGTGTTGTTGGCTAATAGTTTCATGAATATTATCTGTTATAAAAAAGATTTGGCTAATCCAGTGGATATCCTATACTAAATTTAACTTATTGAAAATTAAGTGAGACCTAATGGGCCCAGATATTAAATTAATATAGAGGGTTGCTAGGAAAATGTAATCTCGTTTTCATTACAACACAATCCATAGATATGCACTACATGTCCAGGAGAAGATGAGAAAAGGAGTCCATTCATTGGGGAGAAAACCCTTTTTAACGACATGGCAAAAATACCCTGACTTCACGAGTTAATTAACACAGATTTCAGCTTTATTTTCTGACGGCAGACAACAAACCTTTCACTGAAAGACTCTCACCTAAAGTAAGCTGATGATGATTTGCTCATCTTTTTTCATGCTAACCCGCTTCAGATCCACAATTTGAAAGGTACACTTAGACCTTATGAGACAGTTTTTGGCCCGATGATTAATTTTCAAAAGTCCTTGGTAGTGGGTGTTTGGGGTCGATGATCGTGTTCTCCGACACTTTGATCTCGCTTTGGGTGCAGTATCGGTCAGCTCTTCTGCAATTATCCAGGGCAACATCTCTGCTTTGGGAAGCCATTTGCAGCATTATGGGACCCAGTCGTAGAAAGATTCGAGAGAAGGCTATCTACATGGAAGAAAAACAGTCTCATTGGATGGTACTGTCACATTTGATTAAGGTTTCTTAGAAACCTTCCTATCCAATTCTCCCTCCTCAAATACCGATTAGTATGGTGAATCAGAGGGAGAGCATCCAAGAGAATGATTCAAACGAACAAAGAAAGTTTCACATTGTGAATTGGAAGATCGTGTGTCGTCCCAAGAAGGGAGGGTTGGTTGGGGTTTTTTTTTTTTTTTTTTAAAAGGTCGTTGGTTGGTTGGGTATTAGGTGACTGCAGTTTCATGAACCTTGCTTTCTTGGGCAAGAGGTTGTGGACTTGTGGTGATTTTCCAAGGAGGATTGGCTCTCTCCGGAGGACTTCAATTGTGCAAAAAGTATGGCACTACATGGGGGCGGTTGGTTGTCTTGTGAAGACTCTAGCTGGATTGGTCGGAGCATTTGGAAAGACATCATCTCTCAACTAAGCTTGTTGCTGGCATCAGATTCACAGCTGCCAAGGGGGAAAATATTCACTTTTGACTAGATCCATGGTGCGATGAGGATCCTCTTAAAAAGACTTGTCATAGCATTTTCCCGAGTGGCAATTGAGCTGGATTTGTGTGCAGTCTACTCCTTTGTGAGAGGATGGTCGTAACTCCCAAAAAGTTCCAGTTTAGGAGGAATTTCATTGAACATCGATCTATTTAATTATTTAATTATAAAACATGATGGGGAAATAAGCCCTTACAAAGCTGCATATATACAAATAAACCCATATAAACAAGGATTTCTAATCTACCCTTCACAAGTGTGATACCTTCCCCTTGCGAGGTGCCCTTCCTCTGTTTTTGCTGATTTTTCCCCTTCGATGTTGCCACTTTGGACATCAACGGAGTTGTATTTTTCTTTTATTTCTAGTCAAACTTTATCACCATTCCAAAAACAAAAACCTCACCCATGTTCTTCCTTTGGATATTGAAAGACCAGTAAGGGCATTGCAATCTAGTCTAAGAAAAACTTATGACCAGCCCAACTCGCAGAACTTTCCTTTGTCACCACTGGGATGAGCACAGCATACTGCAAGGGGCATATTTAGTCCTCAAAGAGAGAATACAAGAATATATGTTCCCATACGTTACCAAAGCTGCCAAGCGCAGGCTTTGGACACTACAAGTAGTTCTAGCAGCATTTTGTAACATATACCCTGTGTGATTTGGGTATGGAATGAACAAAATTGCCAAAAATGGAAATGCATAATTCTCAAAGTGTCATAGTCCTACAACACAAAACAGAAAACAGCCATTTTGGAGTATCAATTGCTGCCAACATCATACTTCTAGCAGCATTTTGTAACATATACCCTGTGTGATTTGGGTATGGAATGAACAAAATTGCCAAAAATGGAAATGACATAATTCTCAAAGTGTCATAGTCCTACAACACAAAACAGAAAACAGCCATTTTGGAGTATCAATTGCTGCCAACATCATACCATTGTCATAGCGAAAAGGCTAGTAGCCTATTACAATGGACAATAATACCTTTCAAATTTTTTTTTTACAGTGGACGATAATATCCCTACTTTTGTGTAATTGAAAAACATATTACGGATGTTAGGTCTCACTATCCAACAAATGAAGACAAAATAAACCCCAAGAAATTTATTGCCAAATCCAAGAGAGAAACTGCTTCTCTTCTTCTCCTCTCTTATAATCCTCTCATTTTTTTATTTTTTTATCTTTTCCCTTCAAAACTCCATAAATGCTATCCCACCACATTTGCAAACCCGTCTACACCTCTACCTTGCTTTCAACACCGGATTTGTCACCATACCCCATAAGCAAACCCATCTACAACCTTATTTGAAACTCCATAACTGGCTGGTGTATGTTTCTAGAAGATTCTTTGATTTCATGGAAATGTAAGAGGCAAGATGTTTCTGAATTTTCCGCTTAAGTGGAATGTTGGGCATTATGCTTCTTCCATCAACTCCACTTTGTGGTAGTATGTGGTTATAATAAGAATGATATTCAGATAGCCACCATCCCATATTTCATGAGCGAACGAAGTATATTGAGGTGAATTGTCATCATATAGGATTGTGCTATTCAAGATGGTGGATCACATTAACATATGTTCCTTACACACAGCAGCTTGTAGACATATTCACAAAAGCAATGACATGTGCCATGCATGCTTTTTGGAATCTCAAATTGATGCTTCGCAATCATGCACATCAATTTGAAGGGGAGTATGGATCATAGCAGACTTATACACACCATCATCGAGTGTATATAAGTCACGGGGAAATGTCTTTTTAATCAAGTGTGTGCATATAATATCCTAAGTGAATAACATTAGATAGGATTTTTCATTTATACCCCTTAGCTAACAATTGTTATACTTGTAACTAGATAAAGTTGTCATTATAAATACAAGGAGAAACAAGTCGTGGTGTGTTGACTTGGCTTTTCTCATTCTCTCACTTTTTGTGTAAATGCATAATGACACTATTATGTTCAGGAAGGCTTCTACCCGGCAACCTCGAAACTTCATCTTTTTATTTCAGCTTATAAAGTTAATAATTTAGCAAGGAATTGACCTTTCCGAATGCCCAATTAGGATGTTAGACATTCGAGGGGATCATGGGTCACCAGATTCCCTCTTTCCAGGCACCTAGCTTGGTCTTACTTTTACTGTGCTTGGGCTATTTCATGGTGCTCCAAAATTTCTTCTAGGACCTTTCATTCAGCAAGATTAATCCCAAACCGACTTTTTATTTTCATGATACCAAAATAAATTGACACAAACTCATCAGGAAATGACAGCATACACGATCCAAAAAAAAAATTGTAAAGATGATCCAAAGTTTCCTCCTATATTTAAAATCACATCCACTATGGTATATGGACCTAGTATACCTCATGCTTAGGCCCTGTTTGTTTTGTTTAAATTTGAGTCCACTAATCACTTTTGGACTCACGAATGCTGCTCAAAAATGAAAGATCCAAAACAAACAGAGCCTTGGTCTTTACATCCCACAGCTTGATACATTATCTACAATTTAGAAGCAGCTAACTATGCAAACACACTATCACAAAAATGTCCATACCACAGCTTAATTTAGGTGGGAACAATTGATAGGTGAGGAAGCACCTAGCTTGCAAATCCATGTTCCATGTCCGCAGTGTCTACAAGTAACTAATACTACGTGATTTCAATCTAAATGAAACGATCAAAACCAGCCCTACTTCCACCACCATGCAAAAACTCTTACCCATTGTGAAAAATTGATGAAGGCCACCAAAAAAAAAATTTGATGAGGGCCAATTTTAATCAATAGATGCTTGAACTAAAAGAAGAGTGAGAAGTTTTCTAGAGAAAATCATAATGGGTATTACAGACTGCTCTCTATAAGCCCTCTCGGTTTCTTGAGCGACTGAATAACAATGTCTTCCTTGTTAAACCCGAAAACCAAAAAAGGAGAAGAGAATCAGCCCCAAAGAAACACTAGGAGTCCATCTGATCGTGAAGAACAACGCAAGCAACAAAACGATTTCCACCTAAACAACAGTAACATACAGAATCAAATCCCTTCAAAACCCCATAATTGTTCACCCATCACTAAAGACACCCCCTCACATTCCCCCACAATAAATGAGAAGGACAAGAAAAGGGCAATCAAAAGAAATCTTTCATCAAACATGCAAGGAAAGGCACAAAATCACCAAACACCGAAAATAAATTTTTAGGGTAAACCCTAAAAAAGAGAAAGGTAGAGAAAGGAAGGCCTTTTACATTTTTTTAGAGAAGATGATAAAACTCTAGTCTAAACCAGTGATGATGCATTTAAATATATATCCAAGACAAGAGAATATATACAGAGAGATATATACCTTGAGGGTTCCCTTGCAGTGGTAGCAGCGGAAGCATGCCTTGTGATAGACTTTGTTGTCAGCAGTCAACTCATCCACCAAGTATACCGTCTTCTCACAGCCCTTGCACTTCTGTGTCGTCCCTGCAAATGCCATTTTCCTCTCCTCCTTTCTTTATAGCCGATGATGGAAAAAGAAAAAGAAAATTGAAGAAGAAGAGACTAGAGAGAGAGAGAGAGGCCTGTGTATAGTCTGGAATCCCAGCTGAGTCAGTCAGAAACAACGGCAGGCTGCAGAGGCCTTTTAAATGTAGCCCCAACCAAGATCATTTGAAACCCGGTAAATGTAAAGTTCTTTTTGACCATTAGATGTTTTATAAGGGGGCGTGGTATGTGAGCACAAGCTGGGCATCTCCCATGTTGTTAGACTTATCTAAGCCATTCATTCTATAGAAGCTAACATAGATAGGTTGTTCCTAAGAAACATCATCATTGGATCCTCCTGACCATTTGATATGTAGAGGCACAAAATCAACCATTTTGTAGACATCCATTTTAAACCTCTACAAATTAATGCTTACCATGATCCTACGAAGATGATTTATTACGTACACCCTAAGTCCTATACAATCAATATCTAACATAACTCAAATATCATAGGCAGCCCACCCTATTTAAAAACTCTACCTCAGAAATTCTATCTGAGCTTGAGCTCAGAAACCATTTACTAATGTTGCAGATATAAATTTTAATTTAATAGTTAGTTGAAGAATGCTAGACTGAAGGGGGGCTGCACGTCATTTAACATTCTTTGACTTTCACATTTTAGGGTGATGTGCAGCCAATGGGAGCCCTTTCATCTCATTTTTGCAAGGGCTCCCTTCAGTCCAGCATTCCTCTAGTTGTAAATTGAGGAATTTAATTTTTTTTTTTTTTTATGTTTTTACCTCATAAAATTAATTAGTTATAAATCCTGGAATTTAAATTTAGATACATACACTTTACATGATTGGGATTTGTTAGCGTCCACCTCGAAAGGCATTTCGCGGATGGTATGTTGCATCTGACAGCAGCCACACAAGCTCACTTTTCAGCACATTTTGTCTTCATTCAAGAGGTGGACGCTATTTTTCAAACTTCTAGAGATACCAATACTGGTTGTTTCTAAGGGGAATACACTTGTTTACTCCAAAATTTTAAACAGGTATTTTGTCTTCATTCCTTTTGCAATGGACCCTAGCAAATCCCTGATTAAAATTATGCACCTCTGTAATGCAAGTATTAAGTTTTTGCTTGAACTTACTCTTGAAACTTCTACCACCGCATTGATTTTAAATAGGATATAACATGTGTGTAGGTATGGTTAGAAAATTTGCACGGCAACCAAAAAAAATGGCAATATGAAAAAACAGGATTAAAAATGGCAATGCTTAAGGACTGTTTTTTGCCATTGTTCCGACTTTCCTAATGGTCAGTTATGCGCGCGCGCACACACACACAAGGAGGACAATATGATAGGGGATTTTTTGGGGAACCCCTTACCCACTTCTAGAGATACCAATACTTGGTTGTTTCTAAGGGGAATACACTTGTCTACTCCAAAATTTTCATCAATTTTTAACCTAAATGAATAAAACAAGGTTTTTACTTTTTAATTTTACAAACTTATAAAGTTTTGATGAAAAAAAAAATGTAAATAATGAGTTTACTAGAGAGAAAAAAAGTAAGTTTGAAAAAGTTTTGCTAACATAGGAAGTGTCTAATTTATGAATTGCAAATCAACTCCCATAATAAAAATATCATTAAGGGTGACGAAATGGTATCTAAGACTCCCTTTTTAAATAATGGCCCTCTTCTTTGTTTTACACTTTTCTAATTGGTTGTTAGAGGCTCTTACAATTTCCATAAAACTGCCCACATCCAATCACATAAGTGTAAAATAAGGAGAGGAGTGACATTATTAAATAAGGGAGGGTGGATATTATTACATAATAGTCACACGAATCATGAAAATGACCCTTGTAAAAGAAGCGGTCAACATGGAAATCTCATGTGTTTTTTGTAATCAGTGTTTATTTTTTTAAGTATATCTTGTGGAGGTTTGTTAACCCCTAGAAAAAATGAATCCTTTTTAAGGGCAAAAATTGAACAAAATCAGCAGATATTCAAGCAAGGGGTTTGCCATGCTGAAAGAACCTGATATTTCCACTCCAATATTTTTGCACCTTCATTTAGAAAATTTTCTCTAGCTGTTGCAATTATTAACGAGTTGTATGAGCCAGTGAGAGGCTTGGAAGGTACCAAAACAAGGGGGTGGGAATATCAGCCTTCTATAAAGAAACAAGGCCATATAATTTGGTTTGATTTGAGGTTTGATAGGTTAAGATGAACATTACCACCTCTTGCTTTGCTATGCTGAAAAAAGAATTCATAAGAAGAAAAACATGGGGTTTTATAAAAAAATATACCTAACAAAATGGGTTACCAAATGAAGAAAAATTCTATCTTCAAGGAAAAACTTTTCAAGTAAACGAAAATTCAGCATAGCCAAAGAGTCATATTAAAATAGTTAATTATTGCTTGAGGGCATATTCTACATTGCTTTTAGATTTTTAAGGGAGAAAAAGGCTTCTCTACATTGCCTCTTATTCACTTTGGTAGCCTTTTACTCAGTATGGTATCTCTCGGACTCTACAAAAGCAAGATGAGGGCATCTTCTTCTCTCTTATCTTAGTTTTTGTCCCTTCAGTGATGTGAAAGATATTCATAAATGGTAATAGAATATTGCAGCATATAATGGCACATTATTGTTTTTTCCCCATGCTTTTCTTAATGGACAGCTAATCTGTTTTGTATCAAGAAGAAAAGATACGAATTGCCTAAGAAAAGAACAGTAGGGAGGGAGGGGTCCATGTGGGATTGCATTTTAGAGATCTTGGATGCACCATTTCTTTGAATATTTGTTGCACTTTATTGAACCACATGACCTGCATAAGATCAGTGAGATGGTGGCCTTTCCTAAAGACCCACTTTTACAAAGTACTTGATATGGGTGTCCAAAAGTGTATCATAGCTTGGGTTGGTTTCCTTGATCTAGGGCTATAAATATTACAAGAATACCACTAGCTTAGTATATGATTTTTCTCATTGCTTAGTGGACCATATGGCTGCATCACTTTCTTTAGGAAATAATGTAAAAAGTGGATTTTCAAGGCATGTTTGGCAACCATGAAAAAATATTCGATGAAATAATAATAGAGCAAGGTGTGAGACATGGGGGAGAGGGAGAGAATTGAGAGTGTGGGAGAGAGGGGAGCCTCAAAAGCCCCTGAAAAACAGGAAAAAAAAACCCAATTTGATGTAGCGTATTATTTTCATTGTTTTTTTTTGGGATTTCTCATGCTCTCTCCACTTATGCCGCAACCTCTCCCAATCCATCATTCTGATATCAGATTTTACAATTGCCATCATTAATATTTCATGAAACAATTTTTCATGGTTGCCACGCTTTTTTTTTTTTTTTTTTTTTTAGCATCAAACAACTTGATTCATACAAAAATCCAAGGGGATCAACCTTTTGATGATTTTTTTTTCAAGTAATGCTGGGGAAACCGGTTTTACAAAAGAGAAGGAAACCAAACAAATCCGTTGCTGCCACCATATCACTAGTCACATAACATTGTTCCCTCGGTTTAGGAAACTCACAGGAAAAGGTGATTTTTATTAATACATGGCGCATTTTGATTGTTGGTTTTTTCCCATGGGTCGTACTCTCGGTTACCATATCATTTTCCTTTTTTCAACAGATTTTTCTAATATTGTAACTAGCGACTCTTCAGGAGCCAGCTTCTCTCCATTGTAACTCTTCCCCTCTTATTGTTCTAATATATCCCAGTGGGGGTCCTGCCTAACCCCAGCTTACCGATCAAAAAAAAAAAAAAAAAGGATTTTTTGATGCATCAAGCAGTTTGATAGTAAAAAAATCCACTTCCCATGTTCTTTCTCAGAAAAGTGATGCAGGCAAACGGATGGTAAAATTTAAAAGGGACAGACTAGAAAGACAAATTTTTGCCTTATGAACGAAAACAATCATGACCCAATGCACACATGGGATGTGCAGAGTAACTGGATTTAAGATGGGACCTCAAAAGTTCCATAGACTACTGAACCAGTTCTTGGTTGAAATACTTGTAAACTAGAAATCCACAATTAAACCCATTTGTAGCATTTCCATCAAGTAGTATGACCCAAATCATGGCCCAGCTGACTCGATTTTCTGCTTCTTCTTAACCAACTCTTTATTCGCTCAACCGCACCCTGAAATGATGATAAAAACTTACTTTTAAAACCCTCTAGCCTACTAATCAATCAGTTAAAACTTAAAACTGGTTGAAGGTTTCCGTTGGCGTAGTGAAATTTGTACTGTGCATCTTCATATATTTGAAATGAACACATCCGTTTAGATTGAAGAATTTTGGGTTCCACACTGTAGATTCAACTACATGTCAAACTGTCTTATCTGTTGAAAACCAGCTGTTCATCTATTGTACATCTGCAAAATATTTTAAATGAACACATCCATTTAAATTGAAGAATTTAGTGTTTCAACTTTCAAAAGCTTGGCATATTCAGCAACATGTCAAACTGCCAATATCTGCTGAAAAACAGTTTTTCATTAAACCTCATAAGGATGATTTCTTCTTTCAATCATTTAATTACTGATATTTCAGACAAAGACCCACTACAAAATTGAAATTGAAGACCCACATTTACCCCTGTTTCTCAGTTTTATTTTTAAGCAACGATGGATTCAATATCTGCTCTGCTTATTCAAATGGCATACACTGCCACCTAATATGAATTAAGTTGAAGAAAAATCTTGTGGAAGGCGCAAACTATGTTACCTACCACTAATTGCATCGAGATCTCCTTTCCTATGATTCATTGCTATTAGACTGCGCCTCATGAATTGCAGCTTTCCGCATTGTTGTTTGTACATAGATCTGATAACAGCAGCCTGAACCAAGCAAGAAATGTGACACCCAGTTCTAAGAGATTCAGCCATAATAAGGAAACACGTAACAAGGATGAGAAAAATCTTTAGTTATCTTCTAATAGTATACAGGTTACTATGCAAAGCCAAATCACATATCTTTTGTCAGCAGCCCAACTTATAAATTTCCATATTCCTAAAAAACACAAATTCTCACATTAAGGGCATTAATAATTTGACGAGCTATAATTCTCACATTTCCACTTTCACAGTTAAAACATAAATTCAAGTTCTACTTTGCAAACTTTCTACGGCTAGAAGTAACCACCGGCTTTAACAGTTTTCAGCGGCCAAACATCAACAACAAATAACCACTAGTATGGAAGGATTGCAGTTAGGAACCATCCTTGATCTAAGATGATGACATCAAGGTGTATAAATAAAGCTACTTCTCTTGACTGGTTATGGTACCTATCCCCATAGAAAACAAACTACTTCTGTGAATACAATGTAAAAATAGGTTATACTGAAACATGCAGATAGTTAATTTGAAAAGAAGAAGTCAAATTTATCTTTGAATATCGTATGGATACCCTGTCATTCACTACATCATTTCCAAAATCCAATTACATGTCTGATAATTATTTGAGCAGGCACCATTTGCAATTGCGAAACAGATAATCATCAAATGTATCAACTCAAGAGTTGACTGAAATACACCTAGCGTAGTTTCACTTTCAGGCTTAACTTGGATGAACAGTTACCACAAACTGAATTTCAGAAATTAGATGTAAGAAACTAAAATACTTAATAACTATATGAATCAAGACGAGGTTAATCAAAGGAACTAGATGTACAGCATACACTGGAGCATGGAGACATACTGCAAAAGAGTGTGGCTAGAGAATATATTCTCCGGGCCACTTGCTCCATGCACATAATCCAGAACTATGAGCACAAGCTAGTGATAATCGAGTAAAAATTAAATGACCTAAATGTAGCACTGGCTATCTCTTCAAGACAGGACAATTCCTTGCTGATAATGTAGGCTGTCTTTTTCAGGTCCTTTCCTTAGTCTTATTGATCCCATTTCAAAGAGGCTTCTCTTCGAGTTCTCTCTTCTTAAACAAATAATCCTCCAGTTTGCCATTTCCTATTGTCTGGTTGCTTCCATCTTGAAAATCTGATTGCCTTCTGAATTCCGGGATGGGCAGTTTTAAATTGGCCAATCGGCATAAACTGAAGAGAAAGAAAACACGAGGACTTATTAAATTGAACACTGAAGAAGATCGGCCAACGAAGTGGCGGATCGTTTGGCCAAGGATGGCGTCCTCCTGGATTCTATCTCGATTTCTATTCCGGCTAAGGAGGACCAAAGTGGGGTAGTCTGCTGCTTTTAGGCATTGATCAAATTTTGTAACCTTCTATTGTTACTGATGTAAGCTTTGTGGGTTGCCTTTTGGGCTACTTTTGGGGACATCTTGTCCCCTGGATTGTAATATCTTTTAGTAATGGAAGTCATCTTTCAAAAAAAAAAGAAAAGAAAGAAAAGAAAACACGAGGACTAGGGCCAATGTGGACACAAAAATCCGTCGTCAGCAGGAGAGCCAAGGAAATGCTATAAATGCCTATTACTTGGGGGGTGTGGGTCAATGCTGTAAATGCCTCATTGTCCACAATTTAATTTTCTTTCATGAAACAGGAATAGCAAAAGCACCTTAATTGCAAATAACTCTTATGAGCCACAAGCGGATAGCAAAGAGCAAAGGAAAAACAAAGAAACAATGACCAATACCAGAATAAAATTCAATAAATTGTAAGCATGAATTTGCAATGTGTCGAATGATTTTGGGACAACAAAATCACTCAAGAAAATGTGTACTAAGGAAGACAACTCTTAAGCAATATCCTGGAAATTAAAACAAAATCACTCAGAAAATGTGTACTAAGGAAGACAACAAAATCACCCAAGAAAGTAGCCCATGTTTTGGAAGACCCAAAGCCTTGGCGATCAGAACTTGAACCAGTTAGATCTACTTTGAAAAAGAACTGGACAGATTCTGATTTCCTATGCCAAAACTTTATTCTCAATTGCCTATCCGACGAATTATACGATTTTTATAGTGACTGTAAGGATTCCATGACACTTTGGGAAGCCTTACAGAAGAAGTATGATACGGAAGAGGCTGGGTCTAAAAAATATGCGGTTAGCAAGTATTTTAGATATTACATGGTGGATGAGAAGACGGTGATTTCTCAAACCCACGAGTTGCAAAAACTTGTTCACGACATTCTTGCGGAAGGAATGACTATTAGTGAACAATTTCAAGTTGCAGCCGTGATTGACAAATTACCTACTTCTTGGAAAGAATTCAGAAATTCCCTTCTTCATAAAACTAAGGAATTATCTATGGAAGGTCTTCTTGTTCGTCTTCGGATCGAAGAAGAAAACCGTAACCAAGATAAGAAAGAAGGGAATACTGAAATTGTAACTAATGTGAATGCCATTTCTGAAGTTAAGAACCAAAATCAGAAACCGCAAGTGAATCTGAAGCCCAAAAAGAAGTTGAAGAAAAAGCAACAGAACCAAAACCGAGGTACCTTCAAGCGTCCGAACCAAAACACAACTTCTGGAAAGAATGACTATTCCAAAATTGTGTGCTATATTTGTGGGCTCAAGGGTCATATTGCACGGATGTGTCGACGTAAGAAGACTGCACCAATCCCTCAAGCCAACGTGATAGAAGAGCCACTTGTGGCTATGATCACTGAAGTGAATATCGTTGGAGGATCTGAAGGGTGGTGGGTCGACACTGGTGCGTCCCGTCATGTGTGTTTTGACAGGAAGTGGTTCAAGACGTATGCTCATGCAGATAATGAGAAGAAGGTGCTTCTAGGGGACTCGCATACAATAAAGGTACTCGGTGTTGGGGACGTTGAACTTTGCTTCACTTCAGGGCGGAAAGTGATACTGAAGGATGTTCTTCATACTCCAGACATGAGGAAGAACTTAGTTTCTGGTTTTCTTCTTAACAAGGCTGGTTTTAAACAAACTATAGAGTCTGACCAGTATGTTGTAACCAAGTTTGGATCCTTTGTTGGTAAAGGATATGCATGTGATGGAATGTTCAAACTGAATGTTGAAATAATGAATGAAAGTGATTCTTCTGTTTACATGCTTTCTTCTGTTAATTCATGGCATGCTAGGTTGTGTCATATAAATAGGAAATATGTACATAACATGAGTGTATTAGGTATGATTCCTAAAGTAGTCTTAGAAGAATTTAACAAATGTGAAATATGTAGTAAGGCTAAAATTTCTAGAAAGCCTTTCAAAAGTGTTGAAAGGAATTCAGAACTTTTAGACTTAATTCATAGTGACATTTGTGAGTTAGACGGTATCTTGACCCGTAGTGGTAAAAGATACTTTATAACCTTTATAGATGATTTTTCTAAGTATACAATCATTTATTTAATTAGACATAAGAGTGAAGCCTTAAAAATGTTTAAGGAATACCTATTAGAAGTAGAGAACCAATTCAATAGGAAGATTAAGAGACTAAGAAGTGATAGAGGATGTGAATATGAATCATTAGAATTCACTGACTTTGTTAAGTCATTAGGAATTATACATGAAACAACCGCTCCTTACTCTCCCGCTTCAAATGGGGTTGCAGAAAGGAAAAATAGAACACTAGTGGAACTTACGAATGCTTTACTCCTAAGTTCAGGAGCCCCTTCTAACTTATGGGGAGAAGCAATTCTAACTTCCTGCTATGTTCTTAATAGAATTCCTAATTACAAAACTAAAGTCTCACCTTTTGAATTTTGGAAAAATAGGAAACCCAATGTGAGTTACTTTAGAGTTTGGGGATGTTTAGCTTATGTAAGACTTTCTAATATTAAGAGACCCAAAATAGGAAGTAGAGCCATAGAGTGTGTCTTTATGGGTTACTCTCTTACAAGCAAAACATATAGGTTTTTAGACCTAAATAACAGTGTAATAATAGAGTCAGTGGATGCTGAATTCTTTGAAGATAAATTTCCTTTTAAATCTAAACATAGTGGGGGTACCGTGACTATTGGAGATAGTGGGGGCACCGAGCCTAGGATTGAGGTAAACCCTGAAGTAGAAATTGAACCTAGGAGAAGTAAAAGATCCAAAATAGCCAAGGATTTTTGCTCTGATTTCTATGTCTTTAGTTTGGAGGGAGATCCTTCTTCTTTAGAGGAAGCTTTGTCCTCGTCAGATGCTGACTTTTGGAGAGAAGCTGTCAATGATGAGATGAAGTCTCTGATGTCAAACCAGACTTGGAAATTAGTAGATTTACCACCAGGATTTAAGACCATAGGGTGTAAATGGATTCTTAGAAGAAAATTGAAACCAGATGGAACCATAGACAAATATAAAGCTAGGCTTGTTGCTAAAGGCTTTAGGCAAAAATAAAATATAGATTTCTTTGATACATACTCTCCGGTTACTAGGATTACATCCATTAGAGTTTTGATTGCAGTGGCTGCAATCCATAATCTGATAATTCATCAAATGGATGTAAAGACTGCTTTCTTAAATGGTAATCTAGAAGAGGAGATATATATGGACCAACCTAGTGGTTTCATATCTCCAGGTCAAGAAAATAAAGTATGTAAGTTGGTGAAGTCACTGTATGGACTTAAACAAGCACCAAAACAGTGGCATGAAAAATTTGATAATATCATTATATCAAATGGTTTTAAAATCAATGAAAGTGATAAGTGTATATATTATAAGTATATTAATACTTATTGTATTATTATTTGCTTGTATGTTGATGATCTTTTAATTTTTGGTTCTAACTTGGAAATAGTTAAACAAACCAAAAATCTATTAAAACAAAACTTTGATATGAAAGATCTAGGAGAAGCAAATGTAATTTTAGGGATTAAAATTACAAGATCTGATAGTGGTATATCTTTAGACCAGTCCCATTATATAGAAAAGATACTTAAAAAGTATAAGTACTTTGATTGTAATCCAGTATGTACTCCTTTTGATCCTAGTATTAGATTGTATTCTAATGAAGGTGATAGTGTTAATCAAAAAGAGTATGCTAGTATTATTGGTAGTTTAAGGTATGCTACAGATTGTACCAGACCTGATATAGCATATGCGGTAGGCATATTATGTAGATATACTAGTAATCCAAGTATAGAACATTGGAATGCTATATCACGAGTCATGAGATACCTCAAACGAACCATTAATAATGGGATTCACTACAATAGGTTTCCTGCTGTTCTAGAGGGTTTCAGTGATGCCGATTGGAATACTTTGTCAGAAGATTCCAAGGCTACCACTGGGTATGTATTTACTATTGGTAGTGGTGCAGTTTCTTGGAGATCCAAGAAACAGACTATTATTGCTCAGTCCACTATGGAATCTGAGTTGATTGCACTAACCTCTGCATGTGAAGAGGCTAGTTGGTTGAGAAATATTTTATCTGATATACCTATTTGGGAAAGACCTGTTCCCGCTATTTTGATTCACTGTGACAGCACAGCTGCTATTGGAAGAGTACATAATAAGTACTATAATGGAAAGTCGCGACAGATACGCCGGAAACATAGTACTGTGAGAGAATTGATTTCTAATGGATCAATCACCATTGACTTTGTGAGATCTGGTGATAATTTGGCAGATCCCTTAACTAAGGCCTTGTCAAGGGAGAAAATCTGCAATACATCGAGGGGGATGGGACTAAAGCCCATTTGTAAATAGTTACCTATGATGGACACCCAACCTAGGGACTGGAGATCCCAAGAACTAGGTTTTCAATGGGAAAAACGAGTCGTAGTGTAACTTGTGGACGATCATGCTATTTTCAAGTTTATCTCAAAGTCCATCCCTATGGTGTAACTCAAGCATGATATCCTGAAGCGTTTGGAAGGTTGAGTTATTACTCTTAATGAGATCTATAGCTCGTATGAGTGGGATGTATAGGCTACAGGAGCATCCTTGATAGACTCACCTACATGTTAGCGCGGAAGTGGGCCGCTTCCAAAAGAGACGAGAGCTTATTCTCTTATGCTTACATGGAAACTGGGATGTAGCACATGGCCGTAATGTGCGAGCTTTTTGGAACCAATTGAACACTTTAGTATCATGTGTGTGGTGCGCGTCTCTCTGTACCCAAGGATTGTAGTTCAAGACATAGTCACTATCAATTTCTTACAGTTAGAATGCACTTACACTAAGTAAAGGTTCAAGACATAGTCACCTTTATTATACGTGATACTCTGCTGATTGCCCAGCATTAAGTTTTACTAATATTTTTTCTATTAAAATAAGTGGGGGATTGTTAGTATTTTAAATACTAAAAATGAAAGAAACATTTGCTTTTGAAAAAGATTCTTTTTTGCTTTTGAATTTCCCACCCAAAATTTGAAATTTTCAAATTGATCCTATTCTCTTGTACTTTCCCACCAATATCATTTAAACTTTTGAAGGTAGCTCTCTTACCTCTTAAAAGTTTAGTCCAAGATGGGAAGTTGAGAAAAATTCTCCCATCCATATAAGAGGGAGTGTTGAGCAAAGGCTTGACCCTTTCAAGGGCATTCAATTTGTTTGCCTTTGGTGTTTTACAAAGAACAAGATCAAATAAATAAAAAACACACACACGCGCGCGCGCGCGCCGAGCCGAGCCAAGCCGAGCCGAGCCGTGCCGTGCCGTGCCGTGTCGGGTCGGGGCGGGGCGCGGGTGCGGGTGTGTGTGTGTGTCTATGTTGGGTTGGGTTGGGTTTTCTAAACGGATTTTTTATTTATAAATCCAACGGTCATGTCTCTTTAGTTTTAACTTAATCCAACCGTTACAACCCTCTTAAGTAACGGCAATTTTTTAAATGACGTTTTTAAAAAAGGTGTCTCTACTGTTTTAAAGAGGTGTCTTCAACAGACACGTTTTCTCTATAAAAAGAGATTGTTTCCAACGTCTTGAAATACAGTTCTTACATTTGTTTTAGAATCTCTCTTTAAAGAGATAGACGAGCCTTTCATCTCTGTTGATTCGTTTTTCCATCTCTATTGAGTCGTTTGCAAAAACAGAACAGTTTCTTTTCTGTTATTTTTGTTTTCTTTTCTCTGTTCTGTTTTATTTGTTGAGCATTCGGAGTGTTCGCTGTTTGGTTCGGATCTATCTGATTGTGCACTTCAGATAGATAGCGACGGTGCGTCGGGCTGTTGTATCCTGGGGGTGATTGCGTTCGGATCTGTTGCACAAGAGGGTTTTCCGCAGAGGCGCAAAATCACCTTAAAGAGAGCGACCTAGTCCGTGCCTCAACTCGCCGCATCGAAAAGGTTATACTAATCATCTATTCTTTCTGTTTTTCACAGAAATCAGTAAACAGGTACGCCATATTATTTATATTAAGAGGAAAATCTCATAACAGTATCTCCATATACAAAAGAAACACAGTACACGCATATGCATTGACATGTGATAATGAGCACCTCCAGTCATACACCACACACTGGATGAAGCACCTTCTTCAACTCATATATGCAACATGACACAGGGAATGTTGAAAACAAAGTTTTCACTGTTAATGGTAAGATAATTGCTGAAAGACAACTATTAAGTCACTTCACCAATTTCAAAGATTATCATCCATACTTAGAATGAAGCTGAAGTAAGGGCGCTCCTCTTTGGACTTCGATGGACTAATGACCACACGTTGAATCATTTAATAGTAGAAGCAGACTCAGCCAATGTGATTATTCGGGCTTCGAGCATCTTGAAAGGGCCTTGGCGTTTTCAGGAAATGATTGGGAAATTTTGGATCTGGTATTAGTGCTAAGACCAGGAATTAAGCATAGAAGGTGGTCGGCTAATGGAGAAGCAGACTCCTTAGCGAAGGAAGGGGTGATGAGAGATTCTATGTCTGTATCTTCATCTTTGTCTTAAACCTGTAATCGCTTACTTAAAGTGATGTAATATCAGTGGGGGAGATCTTGTTCCTATCTGATTCCTTTATAATTAATAAAATGTCATTTCTCAAAAAAAAAAAAAAAAAAAAAAGAGGATTTCCATCCATACTTATTTCATGTCAAGGGTTCATTTATTGGGTGGAAATATGTTCACTTATTTTTACAAATTTATTATTAGCTGCAACTAATACAAATGAGGATGATTTAATTTTTTTTTTTGGCTGCCTTTGCTAAGGCCCTTTTTGGATTGAAAGAAAAGCATTTCTTAAGGAAAATCTTTTCTTAGGATTTTTTTCCACAATTTGTAAATGATATAGTTTAGGGATATCTTTATAAATTAAAGGTCCCTGTAAATGAAACATTAATTTTGGTGGTTCAAATTGCATATTTTCATGTGTAATCAAACAATGGATCGAATCGGATCCAAAATAACATCAAAACATAAAGATAGAGAAATATCAAACAGATATATAAAATGAAAGAAATCTCTGAGCGAGAAAGACTCACCGCTTTCTTGCGAGCCCCAAGTTCTACGTGGAATCCACGGCGAGAGAGAAGGAAGGGATCCTTCGTCTTCAGGTGAATAAAAAATATCAGTCAAAGGCATAAACCATAGAAAATAAAACTCAAAGTCAAGATAAATAAGAAGATGAAGAAGGGGAGAGTATAACCTGAGATTTGGGACCGGAAGTGAGAGGACATCTGATAGGTACCTGCAAGATAAAGCAAGGAGGAAGAAAACACGGATCGTTTGGGAAACCAGTCCCTCGTACAATAGCATGAAATTTGGTTGAAATCTTCTCTGCCTTTTTTATTAAGAGATAAGAGCATACAAAGATCTACAATATTCTCAAGTTTCAACACAACCAGGATTCTACAACCAATTAGAATCAAGGATAAATAAAAGAAAACTAAAAGATAAATATAAAAGATAGCTAAAACTAACAAGCCAACGTAAGCGTTGGTTATTGACATCCCTAAAATTTGGGGATTCAACATTCCCTTCCCCTTGAAAATTGCCTTGTCCTCAAGGCTGTTGATTTTCTTCGTCTTCTTCTTCCCTATCACTGTCAAGAACTTGAATTAACTGAAATTGAGGAAACTTGCATTTGTGACCAGGAATAAATTGCTCGTCACAGTTGTAGCACAACCCTTTAGAATGTCTCTCCTTTATCCCGCCCATTGTAAGCCTTCGAGGACCTTTCGGATCTGGTGTTGGGTACTCATGCTCAATCATTGGACCCTTTTCAAATATCTGGCAATGCTGGATTTTCTCTTTCATCATCCGTGCCAACCCAATAGCATCATTCAATGTCTTCGGAAGGAAGACTTGAACTTCTCCTGCCAACTCATCCTTGAGACCTCCCACAAAAGTCCCAATTAGGGCCTTCTCACTCCATCCTTCCACCATATTTGACAATTTTTTGAACTCCTTATGATATTCTCTAACCGTACTTGTCTATCGCAGCTTACTAAGAGCTGAGTCGAAATCTTCAAACTCGGTAGGCACAAATCGAACACATAAGGCTATCTTAAGTCTGTCCACTCCACATTTTTGTGAACCTTCTCGTACCATTGGAACCATTGTAGCGCTTCACTCTCCAGATGAAACGATGAAAGAGGTACCTTCATGTTTTCTACAGTTTGATGGAAGCGAAAAAATTGTTCTGCGCGATATACCCATCCCGTAGGATCTTCTAGACCATCAAAGCGAGGAAACTCGAGTCTCATGAACCTTGTTTGGACAGATCCACCAGTTGCTCTAGACCTTGATGCGTCCTTTCCTCCTAATTCCATGTTGGAAGAGGTAGCCTTGCCATGGGAAACCTCATCCTCAACGGATTTCTGGTTTTGACTTTCCATAAACTTGGAAAACATCTCTGCAATATTGTTAACGGTCTCTTCCAACTTCTCCACTCTCTCTTCCATGGCTGAATTGTTCTTGAGTTGACTCCTTTTTGTCATGCCAAGATCAACCAGCTCTGATACCAGTTGATACGTACCTGCAAGATAAAGCAAGGAAGAAGAAAATATAGTTCGTTTGGGAAACCAGTCCCTCGTACAATAGCACGGAATTTGGTTGAAATCTTCTCTGCCTTTTTTATTAAGAGATAAGAGCATATAAAGATCTACAATATTCTCAAGTTTCAACACAACCAGGACTCTACAATCAATCAGAATAAAGGATAAATAAAAGAAAACTAAAAGATAAATATAAAAGATAGCTAAAACTAACAAGCCAACGTAAGCGTTGGTTATCGACATCCCTAAAATTTGGGGATTCAACAACATCGTGTTTCTTCTGGAGAATAGAAACGCCATTTTCTGGGAGATGTGCGTGTTGAGGAGAGAGAGAGAGAGAGAGAGAGAGAGAGAGAGAGAGAGAGAGAGAGAGAGAGAGAGAGAGAGAGAGAAGGGGGGGGCTATATTGGGGGGCCTCTTTCCGATGAGCCCCCCCCTCCTCAAGTTTCAACACAACCAGGACTCTACAATCAATCTTAATAAAGGATAAATAAAAGAAAACTAAAAGATAGCTAAAACTAATAAGCCAACGTAGGCTTTGGTTATCGACATCCCTAAAATTTGGGGATTCAACAACATCATGTTTCTTCTGGAGAATAGAAACGCCATTTTCTGGGAGATGTGCGTGTTGAGGAGAGAGAGGGGGGGGTTGCTATATTGGGGGGCCTCTTTCCGATGAGCCCCCCCTGGGTTGGTTACAAATGTCAGTTCTCAGTTGGGAAACGAGCAATAAGTTCAGGGAAATGATTTTTTCACCCCCTATAGGATAATGCGCCCCCACGGTTAATGTGATGTGATGTCAAAAAGAGTTAAAAGTCTGTCAAATCATCTCCCTAAGTTCTCAGGGGGCGAATATATCAATTCCCAAAGAAAATTGATTGGGCATTTGGCCCCACACACGTGGACGTAATAAGTCAATTGATCAGACAAGCAGACATGGGTCCGGCCCATTTCACTTCTCCCACCACACCTTGATTTGGAGCCAAGGCATGGGTTGTTAGAGGCCTTAATCTAACGGCCGTGATTCCCATTTGACATGGAACCACATGGAGGACTAACTTCATTGGGCATGTACACTTGATGCACTGTGGGTCCCACTTTTGACTGATCTGAACTGTAAATCTAACATTCCTTAGTTTTGATCCCCAGGCCCAAAAAAATTCAAGGCAATCATGTAATCATTAACATCCACTATAATTTGTAGCTTTTGTTGTTGAATGTTAACCATTAGTTATAGGGTTTTGTTGGGGCACTCGTTAAGGTGCATTGAAAATGTAAATCTACGATAAATTTACATAGGGATTAAGCTTTTTACATGGCTTTTGTGTCTTTTTTCTCAAACAATGTGTAGATTTACATTTTCAATGCACCTTAACAAGTGCCTCCTAGGGATAATTCGCATTTATTTACTTTCGTTAACAAAACCCAATTCGCAAATTAAAGGGGTGCGAATTATCCTAGAAGGAGAGCGAAATTATCATCGCCCTTCCATGATTGACTTGTTTTTATTTAGGCCACCCATGTTGTACTGCTCAGAATGTTAGGCCACCAAGAAGCAACATGTGCATAAGATGAGTGTAGCAGAGATGCAAATGTTTAGATGGATGTGCAGCCGCACAAGGTTAATTAAAAATGAAGACATCCATAAAAATGGGGGGGGGGGGGGTGACACCAACTGAGGAGAAGATGAGAGAGCACCGCTTAAGATGATTTGGGCTAGGGCTGCAAACGAGTTGAGCCGGCTCACGAAAATGTTTAGGTTTGGCTCGTTAAAAGCTCGGCTTAGACTCGTTCGTTTACTAAACGAACCGGACCCGAGCCCAAAAATTAGGCTCATCAAACAAACGAGCCGAACCCAAGCTTTGTATAGCTCGGCTCGGACAAGCTCATGAACTTTTTAGGCTCGGTTCAGAGCCGAGCCGAGCTTTAAAGCTCGGATTATGTTTACTTTTTATTGATAAAATAAAAGAATGTGAGTTGTTTATCAGAAATGAAAGTTTGGCCGAGTGGTTAAGGCGTTGGATTTAGAGGTCCTGGGTTCAAATCCCCCAGCTGTATGTATTTATCATTCTTGAGACGAGCCGAGCTTAAGCTCATTTCGTTCCACTTAACGAGCCGAGCCGAGCTTTGATAGAATATTTCACGAGCCGAGCCGAACACGAGCCTTCATAAAAACTAAGTGAGCTACGCCCGAACACCCCAACGCTCGGCTTGGCTCGTTTGCAGCCCTAGTTTGGGCATATCCAACGTAGGCCTTTGGATGCTCTAGTGAGAAGAAGTGACTTGTGCCAAGTTAATGGACTAAAAAGAGGTAGAGGCAGACCGAAAAAAATTTGGGTAGAAATAGTAAGGAAAGACTTGAGGGCTAGTAACATAACAGAGAACATGACCTTGGATAGGATAGAATGGAAGAAAATGATCCATGTAGACGAACCCAACTAGTGACTTAGTCAATTTGAGCCGGGTAGATCATTTCACCTTCTTCATGAAAATTTTCTAAAGGATTCTTTAGTCGACCCCAACTACTTTGGGACAAAGGCTTAGTTGAGTTGAGTTGAGGGGATCAAAAGCAAGGCCTCCCAAATGAATGGTTCATCAGTCAAAGAAGGGACCCACTGTGCAGTAATAATAGTCTGAGCTCTTTTTTGAGTAGTTTGCGATGAGGAAGTAGATTTACAATCATAAACAAATCCTAAATTTTTTTGTGTAATGTGGTTTGCAGTTTGCTCGGGACCAGGAATTTTGATTTGGGTGCGGTATTTTTAGGTTTTGGGGCGTTTCGAAGTGAGTTTTGAATGGTTAGGGTCTGTATCAAGGTATTTGCTGAATGACGCGATTGTCTTGTGATGTTGATAGTCAAACACCTTAGGGGTGCAACTCGACCGTTCAACCCGAAAAAGGTCAGGTCGTGTTTGGTTGATTTCGGGTCAGGTTCGGGTTCGGGCTGAGTTTTACCAACCCGGGTTGAGTTCGGGTCGGGTTGAGGGCTTGGCAACCCTACCCGAGTGAAACCCGACATTTGATATCATTTTTGTTTTTAGTAAGCTTAAAAACTTGTATTGGGTCGGATTGGGTTGAACTCAAGTCAGATTGGAAAAAAGGGTTCCTTAGGTCAGGTGGAGTTGAACCTCATCAGGTTGGAAATCGGGTCGGGTTGGGTTCGGGTTGGAAAAAAGGGTTCCTTGGGTCGGGTCAGGTGCTTCAACCCGACCCAACCTGACCTGAGTTGGACTCCTAACACACCGTCACTATTAAGTGTGGCTTACCTTTGGGTAATTGGAAAGACAGCCTTTGTTCTTTATTTCCAATGCTCCAATAATCACACCAAGTTGAAAATCCAAATGCCCAGGTATGGTCTTTGAATGTACACGATCAAATTCTATTTATATGCAATGATCAACATTGACTCTAGACTTCATGTTTTGGGCCTTTTTTGGGAGGTTGAGTCCAACACTGATTCCATAAACAAATTAATTACTGTACTCAAAATTAAACATTAATTAGAGTTTGATAAACAGTTTTAGACCCACAATCAGTTCTCAAAATCCAAAGTCCCTGTTTGTTGTGGATTTTAAGAATTGATTATGATTTCAAAATGGATTATTGGACAATCACAGACAATTCTCAAAATCCGAAACAAAAGCCTTTGGAATTTGAGAATAGATTTTAGGTCTAAATTGATTATTGGACACAAAATTAAACATTACCGAATTGGGCCCACATGCACTATGTCCCAATCGATATGTTTTACAATGAAGATGGTCAATATTTTTAAGATATCAGCTTTAATCGAAAGGCAAGGATCATTTGTTCAGAATTGGGCCACAGGCACTATTTCAAAATAACCTATAAGATTATGATTTTGATCATGGTTAACAAATAAACTATACCATTACCACAAACAAGTGCCACATTACCACATGGAAAAAGAAACCAATCATGGAACACAATTCGGGTGGGTTGAGGCCAACCCGACCCAACCCGAGGAACCCATGTTTCCGACCCAACCCGATTTCCAACCCGGCTGGGTTCAACCCGACCCAACCCAAATTGCAATTTCCTCAACCTGACCCTACCCGATTTCCAATTCACAACCAGAAAAAAACATTGTTTAACTGCCGTATTTGATTTGAATTTCACCAAACACAGCTTACTTGGTCGGATCTCTTTTCTACGGGAGACGAAGTCGTAGGAATAAGGAGGAGGTGAAGCCGCGGACCAGAGACGTGGAGACGATTCCACGCCGCCGTGACGTGGGGTTAGGGTTTCGTTTAGTTTAGGGCTTATATTTGGAAAAGAGAAAAACTGAAAATGACATAAAGAGTCAAAGAGAGTAAAGCTGTAAAGAGAGTACGAGACCTGCTTTCTTTCATTGCTTTCTGTGAGTCACTTGCACCAAAATTTTAAAATTCTAAAAAGAAAAGTCTAAAACGATAAAACCATATTTATTAATAAAAGTTGAAAAAAAAAATAGAAAAAACTTAACACAAAAAGTGGGGTTGCAATTCGGGTCGGGTTGCCTAGTACCCCAATCCGATTTGCAAATCGGGTTATAAAATTCCAACCCGGCAAAAAAACGGGTTGAACCTGTTTGGTTCGGGTTGAGCCCGACCCAAGTTTTTTTTTTGGTGAGTAGCCCGACCCAAGTTGCACCCCTAGAACACATAAAAGCAATGCTTTAAAATTTTGAGGAATGGAAGCTAACCCACGCGCGGAGAGAAGCAAATGGTGCTGCGGACTTCCTCTCTAAAGCTGATTGCCCTATCAAAGGAGATAACATTAACCCATCTCTCATTCCCCCTCTCTTGAGTGAGATTGTAATGAAAGATGCCGCTGGCTCTTTCTTATCAGCAAGTTTGGGAAGTGATATGGCCTACGTTTTTTACTTGGGACAGCCCCATCTAATGTATATATGAGCACAGTCTTCTACGCTAAATGGGGCTTTCCCAAGGAAAAAGAAGGAGCTAATGTACCATTTTCCGCAAGTTTGATATGGAAAAGAAGGAATGTGGGCCTTTATTTTTAAGACTTTAGGGAGAGGTCGCCATTGATACTCCCCGTCAAACGCGTTTTTTGTTCCCCGTCAAATGCGCTAAAAGACTAGCGACCTTGAAAACAAAAAGAGAGAACATGGAAATGATACTCGCACTCCTTTCCTGGAAAATGAGCAATCCCACTGGCAATATAAGGGACCGCAGACATTAAAATACACAAAGGGCTCTCTCTCTCTCTCTCTCTCCCTCCCCCACACAGTAACCTAATGGCATCCATCTCTCTCCTTTTGTTCTTTCTGTCTGCAACTCCTTTGGCAATAGCTCAACCATTGCAAACCAACCTAACCTTAGGCTCATCTCTCTTCCCCACGAGGAAACCCACTTCATGGCTCTCACCTTCAAACCTTTTTGCCTTTGGATTCTACAAACAAGGCAACGGCTTTGCAGTTGGAATATGGTTGGAGGCTGACCCAAACAAGACTGTGGTGTGGACGGCGAACCGAGACGACCCACCTGTTTCTGAGAATGCTACATTGCTCTTGACTCGCGATGGTTGGCTTCTTCTCAAAAACCCAGGTGGCGCAGACAAAAACATCACTGGTGCAGTTCAATCTGCTTCCTCGGCCTCATTGCTAGATTCCGGCAACTTTGTTCTCTACAATTCTAGTTCCACAATCATCTGGGAGAGCTTTAGTTCTCCGACCGATACCATTTTAGGTGGTCAGCGTCTGTTATCTGATAATCAGTTGTTTTCTAGCTTCTCGGATACCGACCACAAGACCGGACGGTTTCGCCTCCATATGCAAAGCGATGGCAATCTCGTGTTATACTCTTCTTTGAGTGTTACAGATGCTTATTGGGTTTCTACAACTCCGGGTACAGAACCCGGTAAAAAACTCATTCTCAACAACCTTGGCCTATTATACCTGGCTAATTCTAGTGATGTGAATATATTGAGTCTGGGGAATGGCACCAGTTCTAGTAATGGAACAAGTGTTGTTTACCGTGCAACACTCGACTCCAACGGGAATTTCCGGTTGTATTCTCACATTTTCCGGGGGAATGGTAGCTCCTATATGTTGATAAATTGGTCTGCCCCTGAAAACCAATGTTTAGTCAATGGTGTTTGTGGGTTTAATAGCTACTGCACTTTTATACATACTCAACCCAATTGCCTTTGTCTACCTGGTTTCAATTTCACTGACCCAATTCAAAAGTTCCTGGGTTGCCAGAGGAACTTTAGTATCCAAGGGTGTAACACAGCATACACAATTCAGTCTCTGAAGAATTTCACTTTGAAAGAAATTCCCTACTATGTTGTAATGTCCAATAGTGAAGAAAATTGTAGCAACGAGTGTCTAATAGACTGTGAATGCGAGGCTGCAATATTCAGAGGGAATATATGCATGAAATTGAGGCTCCCACTTCTATATGGAAGAAGAGATGAATCGTCCACAACAACTTTCGTCAAAGTCGCCACTGAAAGAAGTATGATTCCGAGACGGATCGATCCTTTCCCAAATGCGACTCGGATGGGGAATTATGATAACAAAAAAGGCATGCGAATGGAGATTTTAATCATAAGTATAGTTCTCTCCATGTTCTCCCTAACTGTCTTTTTAGTCTCTGCTTTCCTTATTTATAAACACCGAGTACAGAGGTACACAAAGGTTAGCTTGGCAGAGGAGATTGCTCTGCGATTCTTCTCATACAACGAGCTACTAAAAGCAACAGATGGCTTCAAGGAAGAATTGGGGAGAGGCGCTTTTGGAACAGTTTATAAAGGCTCCTTATCCGACGGTAGCAGAGTCATCGCTGTAAAGAGACTAGAAAAACTGATTGAAGAAGGGGAACGAGAGTTTCGAGCAGAGACTAGAGCAATTGGAAGAACCCATCATAGGAACTTGGTCCGATTGCTTGGCTTTTGCGACGAAGGCTCGAATCGGCTTCTGGTTTATGAATACATGGGCAATGGCTCACTTGCAAATCTCATCTTCAAGGACCAAGGGGGACCCCCAGATTGGAATGAAAGGGTGAGAATTGCAATGGATGTGGCAAGAGGGATTCTCTATCTACATGAAGAGTGCGAGCCCCATATCATTCACTGCGATATAAAGCCTCAAAACATACTCATGGATGATTTATGGACTGCAAAGATATCGGATTTTGGGCTGGCAAAGCTGTTAATGCCAAACCAAACGAGAACCTTTACCCAAATAAGAGGGACGAGGGGTTACTTGGCTCCGGAATGGCACAAAAACACACCTATATCAGTCGTGGCGGATGTCTACAGCTTTGGGATTGTGTTGTTGGAGATTGTTTGTTGTAGGAAGAACATGGATTTTAATGTTCCAGATGATGAGATTTTTTTGTCTGATTGGGTGTATAACTGCTTTGTGGGTAGAGAGTTGGGCAAGCTCTTGGGTGGTGAAGTGGTGGAGAAGGCATCGTTGGAGAGACTGGTGAAGGTGGGATTATGGTGTATTCAAAACGAACCCCATCTTCGCCCTTCTATGAAAACTGTGATTTTGATGCTGGAAGGGATTTTGGATGTACCAATCCCTCCTGCTCCAGCTGCTTCTGTGTAAGTACAATTACAGTTGGGGTGCTCCATAAATTTATAATCTCTTATATCATATTGCTTTGATCATAAATAGCATTTTTTTTTTGAAATGGCAATAATAATATATAGCAAATTTAGGAGGCCGAGATGGATCACCCATATCTACAATAGGAAGCAAGAAAGAAACAGGAACAAAGAAAAAACAAAATACAGAGAAAACCCCTTTCAGGGAGGAAGGTGGTCGAACCACAGAATAGAACCACCGGAGACACCACGCTTAGCTAGCGCATCCGCCTTATCATTTGCCGATCTTCTAACATGTTGAAAGCCGATAGCGGACCCCGCAGTTAAGTCCTCAATCTCATCAAAAATGGAAAGAAATCTCCACGGAGGAGCCACCCCACCTTTCAACCAACGAATCACATTTAACGAATCTCCCTCAACAATGGTTTGATCCATCAACCTTCTATCAATATTCAAAATGCCAAAATGTGCTGCCCTTACTTCCGCATCCGAGGAATCAGACACACCAATAGAGCCGTAGTATGCCCACATAACATCCCCCTTATCATTGTGACAAACCCCTCCCACTCCTGCCGGACCCGGATTGCCGGAACTCGCACCATCGAAATTAACCTTATACATGTTTTGAGCAGGGGGCTTCCACCTATGCAAAATAAGATCTTTGCGCTCAACACTAAAGCACACCTCCCGCCAACCTTCCCAAAGATCAAAAGCCGATACAAACCGAAAGGATGGGAGGCATCTCACCCAAGATATAACCAAGGTGATGATCTTCAAGTAAATCCAATGAGGATTCATGGCTTTCCCCTCAAAGACTCTAGAGTTCCTCTCCTTCCATATAGACCACCACGTAGCAAGTAAACAAAAATTCCACAAGGTTTTTCCTTTTTCCTTCCAAGGAACCCCTCCCCATTGGTGCAATAGTGACGGAATAGATTTTGGAAAAACCCAACAAATCCCAAATCTCATGAAGATGAATTGCCATATGAGCCTAGTGAACGAACAATGCATAAACAAGTGATCCACAGATTCCCCATCATGCAGACATAGTGGGCAATGATCAATAAGCCACATACCACGGTTTCTCAGAAAATTAATAGTTTGTATTCTATCACGACAAACCGCCCAACCAAAGATAGAAACTCTAGGTGGGCAATGAAATTTCCATACCTTTGCCGAACATGAAGGGTTAGAAATGGGCATAATACTTTTATAGAAAGATTTAACCGAGAAAGTCCCAGAAGGTTCCTCAATCCAAAGCCTTTTATCCTCCCCATTCCTTTTAATGTAACAACCCTCAAGAAGGGCCCGCAGGCTAGAGATCAATTCCACCTCCCACTCAAAAAATGATCTTCTAAACCCAGGGTTCCACACAAGAACACCATCATTCCACTCAAAGCAATCGCTAACAAAAGCCTCCCTATTTGAAGCCATATTGAATAATCTCGGAAAACGACACTTAAAGGACACATCCCCACACCACACATCCTGCCAGAAAGATATTCTATCACCCCTATACACTCTAAATCTAACCTTTGACTTGAAAAGAGAAGAGATTTTTAGAATGTCTCTCCAAACCGACAACCCTTTTTTTTCAAACAAGTCCAAGGATTCCCATCTCCCCATATCACATCCATACTTACTTCTAATGACCTTGACCCACCAACGATCATGCTCATCCCCAAATCTCCATAACCATTTACCCAAGAGTGCATGATTAAAATCTCTAATTCTCCTGATACCCAAACCACCCAACTTAATGGGGACACAAACCTCCTCCCATTTGACCAAAGCAATTCCTCTCTTATCCTCATTCCCACCCCACAAAAATCTCCTCTGGATCTGTTCAATCCTAAGGGAGAGACTAACAGGGCATTTAAATAAAGACATGAAGTATATAGGTATATTGGACAATACCGCCTTAACCAGCACAAGCCTACCACCACGAGAAACAAGATTCCTTTTCCATGAACCTAATCTTCTCTCGATCCTCTCAACTATAGGAACCCACAGATCTTTATTCGGTCTACCAACCCCTAACGGAAGGCCCAAATATGAGGAAGGAAACGCGTCCAGCTGACATCCCAGAATCACAGCAATTTCCAGAGCCCTCTCCTCAGGAATATTCAAAGCAAAAATTTTAGACTTGTGGAAATTAGATTTTTGGCCTGAAATGAGCTCATAGCATCTCAAAATGGCTTTTAAGTTTCTCACTTGCCCAATCTCCGGCTCACAAAATAATAATGTATCATCAGCAAACTGCAAGTGGGAGACCTCCACCTCCTCCAAGCCGATCCTGAATCCTCTAAAAAGATCAAGGTTGCTTCCCTTCGCCAGTAACCTACTAAGGATTTCTGCCACAATGATAAACAAGAAAGGGGATAAAGGATCCCCTTGTCTAAGCCCTCTAGACGACTTGAAGAAACCCTTTGGAGATCCATTAATGAGAATAGAAAACCAAGCAGATGACACACAACTCTTCATCCACGAACGCCATAGACATCCGAATCCCATACGCTGAAGAGAGTAATCCAGACATCCCCAATCCACTCTATCATAAGCTTTCTCCATGTCCAACTTACACAAGATGCCTTGCTTACGAAGTTTGCGATATGAGTCAATAGCCTCATTTGCAATCAAGGAGCAATCTAAAATTTGTCTTTTTTCTACGAAAGCACATTGATAATCCGATATGATTGATGGAAGTACCCTTTTTAAGCGATCCGCTAAAACTTTAGCCAAAACCTTATAAAGGCATCCCACAAGACTGATAGGTCTAAACTCTGATATCCTACTAGCACCTTCCACCTTAGGAATTAGAGAAATGAAAGTAGCCCCCGAACCTCTATCCAACTCCATACCTTGATGGAACTCATGAAAAAACACCACTAGGTCACCCTTGACATATTCCCAACAAGATTGGAAAAATGCCAAACAAAAGCCATCTGGCCCGGGAGCCTTATCTCTACTCAAAGAGAAAACAGCCCTCTCAATCTCGTCGACCTCAAACCGATCCTCCAATTTCCTACTCTGATCACATTCTAAATGATTAAAATCCACCCCCTCCGGAATAGGCTTCAATATACCATCTGATGTATATAAGGCATTATAAAAGCTCAATATAGCACTCGAAATATCTTCCTTTCCGGAAACCACCGCCCCGTCCACCATCAATGAGACAATCCTATTACCCCTTCTTCTAGCACTAGCCATAGCATGAAAGTAAGCTGTATTTTTATCACCTTCCTTCAGCCACTTAACCCTCGACTTTTGCCTCCAGGATATCTCTTCATTTAGAAGAATACTTTTATGTTCTTCTCGAAAACGCCCCAATTCCTCCCTAGAAACAATGTTTCCCAATCCCTCTTCCTCTAAATCTCCTAGAGCTATAATCCTACTTTCCAACCAATTCTTTCTGCAAGAGTCAGCCCCTCTTTTCTCCTTAATCCATTCCTTCAACATCTTCTTAACAAATCTCAATTTTCTCCCTATTCTAACGTCTGCAGGCCCCTCAAAATTTTCAGAGGCCCACCATTTTCCCATCCTTTCTTCCATATTTGGATCCTGGAGCCATGCAATCTCAAATCGAAAAGGTGGGGGGCCCCAAGATTCTAACCTCGGATCCAGAAGAATAGGACAGTGATCTGAAACCGAATGAACCAGGGATTTTTGTATCACCTCAGGAGTCAAGCACATCCACAGCGGACATACAAGGAAGCGGTCAATCCTACTACGACTCTCCCCTCTATTCCACGTGAACCGAGCCCCAGATAACGGAAGATCGATTAACTCATGCTTAGAAATGAAATCAGCGAATAAGACCATATTTCTATTAGACCTCGTGCAAGCCACCCTTTCACACGCAAATCTAATTTCATTAAAGTCTCCACCTAAACACCAAGGATGGGACCATCGCGCTCTAATCCCATCTAACTCCCCCCATAACAACCTTTTCTCCACCCTTTGAGAAGGCCCATAGACCCCAGAGAAAACAACTCTCACCGAGTCTTCCACTCTTTCTAGAACAACAGACAAGGAGAACCTACCTTTCCATTCCTCGACCACATTCCAATAAGACTCCTCCCAAGCAACCAAAATCCCCCCAGAAAGGCCAATTGAACCCACAAAAGAAAAGCTCCACTGACCTGTGAGACCAATACTCTGAACAGTAACCTTATCAATAACCTCTAATTTGGTTTCTTGTAGACATACAAGACTCGGTTTACATCGTTTAACCATTTCCTTCACTTGAGCTCTCTTCACCAAAGAACCCAATCCATTTACATTCCATGATAACGTCTTCATAAGGAAACAATTTTCACGTACTTTCTCCCCTTTCTCCCTGACTTGACACTACTCAATGGAGAACTCTTCTTACCTCCCTCACTCTTCTTATCCCCATAGTTAACACCCGATTTCAATCTAGCCAACTCTCGGAGTGACTTCTTCGAAGATTCACTCCTGTGAGACTCGTTAACCTCTCCCCCAACCATATCCCTTAATTCAATTGACCAAATCATACCACGAAACTCCGGTAATGGTCCGAGGTATCTTAACCCCACCTTCTCACTAACATCTATCACCTTATCCACTGCCCTCTCCAGTAACTCCATGTTACCCTCAGACCCCTCAACCCCCTCTATCTCCTTGGGACTATTGGAATTTTCCCGGCCCAACAAAGCCCTCTTATCAAGATGCCCATAACAAGAAGGAATAGGAGAGGATAGCAAGGAATGGTTTGGGACATCCATACCCAAAGACTCACTGATTTCGTTCTCTACATAGAAACCCATTTCTGTGCCCTACATATTAGGAAAAGGAAAAGACACCTCATTGCCACAAAATGAAAACGAAGAGTTGATACCTTTGGGGGAGTTGAAGCCAAGACTACAACCATCGCATTCCAGTTGTGATTGATTGACTTGAAATATCTTCATTAACCCACCAATACCTGGTAAGATAGGATCTTCAACGTCACTTGTGGTGCTTTTCTCTCCCGCTCGGTCCAGGCTGAACTGTACAGAGTGCTCTGAGTTACCCAAACCATCATTAATTCTCCGGAAAACCAAGTCCGAAGGGATAATCCTCCGAGAGTATTCCTCACACTCTCCCCTCAAATCAGTGTTAGAGTCTTCCCTACGCCTCACCGATGTTCTCCTTAATTCAACGTCACTTGAATAGACACTATCCACTGCTCTTGAATCAGCCCTCCATTCTTCCAGGCTAATTTCATTGCCAGCAACACCATGCAAATCTGCCCCAAAGTTTATGATCCCTTGATCTGGTGACATGTCAATCAAGGGCGGGCCATCTGCAATGTTGCAAAGTTTCCTAGCAATTGGCATTTGTCTTAAAGGTGTAACAGGCCCACAACCTCTCCCTGAGTTGTTCTCCACCAGCCCAATAATATTCTCCACCAGCAGGTTCAAATGTCTTCTAAGCCCATTAATATGTCCACTGATTTGATCATCTAGCAAGCCCACCAACCTATGCCCACTTGTATGATCATCTGGCAAGCCCACCAACCTAGCGTCAATCAAGTCAGCCCCCTACCTCTGTCAACACCAGACGTCTGACCTTCCAGAAACTCCCGCCCACTCCCTTCCATTCTTTCCTCACCACAAATTTGAGAAATTTGATTTTCAAATTCTGCGCTAACGTGCGCCCCCTGCTATCATGTGCCCCCCCGCTATCGTGCACCACCCTATTCCTTCCAGCCCAATCCATGCTAACCTGCTCCTCCCCACTACCAGACTGGTTTTCCGAACATCCATCAGCACCAAACCCATCCTCGTCATCATCCGAGCTGAATTGATTGGAATATGTCTTCCCCCCATCCACCTTTTTGCGCGCCGACTCCATTTCGCATTTCACCCACATCGTTGCTCCGTCGATGCCTACCGGAAAAGCCACCACGATTGGGCAACCAGAGCTTGTGGCAATCCGAACTTTGGCCCACTGATATCCTCTAGCAGCTTTGCAGGAATCATCCATCTCAATTACACTACCAATCCTCTTCCCGATGTTTCTGAAATTCTCCACACACCAAGCTTGAGGTGGAATTCCAGAAATGAACCACCACTCCACCCTTGTCAGATTCTCAAACTTCTTCGACCAAGAGCTCAATTCAACAAATGGCGAATTTCTAGCAGCAAACCAGGCTATCTTCGATTTCTCAAGAGCAGATTCTGCCTTTAAAACAATCATAACTTCCCTTTCATCTATTTTGTAAACTTTAACAGCCCCTTCTGCAACTTTCCTTTCAAACAACCAAGCTTCCAAAGCCTGAACATTGCCAGACCATCCTTCCCCGATTTTGCCCCACAAACTACGTTCTGTTCCTTTCAAAGAGACCAATGGAAGAACCGCTCCTTTGTCCGGCTCGCCAAAGACAATATTCAAAGGAGTTTTCCTACTGCCAGACTCAGGCTTATCAATCCCTTCCATGCTCCCACTACTTGATGCATTCAATGCATTGGTCTTTGGTTTTGGCGGACTCGTATCGACATTGCAGTCATACGACGACCAGATCTTCCCGCATTGCCAACATTCAACCCTTCTCTTGAAATTGTGGAACCCACACTTGCAGCACTTCCAGTCTCCCCTCAGCTGTTCCACTCTCTTCTTTCCTATTCTATCTATTCTCTTCTCCCTGCGATTCTTCTGCTTCGCCCAAGGAAACACCATTCTCTTCTCCCCCCTTTTTCCTCCACAGCAAGATAGCCCAGGAGTAAGAGAGAATCTGACCAGACGAGAGGGGTTTGGAGGAAACACTGAAACCCTAGATTTTCTCACCGTTTCACCTCCGCAGCTCTCCGATCAAAGATCGACGAAGAACAGGCAAATCTCCGTCAGATCTCAGCCGATCTACTTTTTTTTTAGCTGGAAATGTCGCCGGAATTCCATCCCCGGCCTTTAAATCAGCCTCGTTCTTCTACAGGATTGGTTTGATGTGGCACGATCTGAAGAAATTCGATCTTGCCTCGAATTGTTACGAACGAGCAACAGATCTGTTGTCAAAGATCGAGATCGAGGATATTTCAGACTGCGAAGAGAGAAAGCTGCTTTTAGATCTGAATCTCTCGAGATCTCGAACGGCCTGGGAGGTTTCCGAGAGAAATTTGGCTCTCACCGTTCGGACGAGATTCTTATGCCGGAGACGGTTGATGATAGTGAGCTCCGACAAGAAATCAGCTTTCCCTTTTATGTTCCCTCTAGAAAATTTCTTCACAGCCACCTCCTTCCGATGCCTTTGATCCGAGATGAATTGATGAAACTCGGAGACGAGGAATGCTTGCTGAAATTGTCGGAGGTGGGAAAAGAGGGTTTGGGTTCAGATCTGGGTTAAAAAGGGTCTGATTGAAGTGGAGAAAAGGAGATGGAGGTTTTGATGATGAAGGTAGAATCGGATCAAGGGTTTGCTGGTGATTGAGGTTTTGATGATTGGGGAAAAGAGGGTTTGGGTTCAGATCTGGGTTAAATAGGGTAAAAGTACATATTGTTCCTATGGTAATTTATAATCTCTTATTTCTTAATGCAAAAATCCTGTATTATAAGATGTAAGAGAGTACCTTTTTAGGATACTTTGTTCAAAGTATATTCAGATGAAGATTAACGATGTTAAAAGTACATATTGATGTATCAAAGTATATTCAGGTGAAGATTCACGATGTTAAAAGTACATATTAAATGTACGTATATACTGTGAATACATATTGTATGTAGCAGCAACATATAAACGTTCTTCAATATCTTTATTGGAATCTGCTGTGGTGGTCACAATAGTCATGCACTCTTGCATGGCTGTGGCACATGCACCAAGGGCAGACTCCTACCTACTAGTGCCCGTAGGGAACTCAATTTTCCTATTTCCAAACAAACATGTATAAAACATGTTGCACTATATACCATTGAAAAAAACATGGTGCACAATAAACATGGGCGAGGGGTAAAGCAAACCAAAGAGTTGGACGAAATGTGTGTCATGTTGCTAGTGTATGGTGTGATGGACAACACATATTTGGTAATTAATACTCTCTATTATCATATAAAATTCGGCCACTGACAATATTAATTATTAGAGACACAATTGTTGTTATCAATATGCATCTATTACAATAGTTCCTTTGAGAGACTGTCTTGTATTTATGTATTACGTTAGTTTATTTAAGATATTATCTTGTGTTCATGTAAATCACTTGTTTCAAAAATTGAGTGTCTAATATTTCACATAGAATAATAGGGGGAGTGTCCCCTCCTGCTCCACTTTTTTGTTTTTGGCGTTTTAGGAGTTTTTGGCTCAATTATAATTACGAAAATCCTTCGATCGACGGCTGTGAATGGGCAAATTGTTTCTCTCTTCCTCTACGAAACCAAGGCAAACCCTAGTTTTATGGGAAATTACTAGAGTCGTCACCTAGGAGAGGGCCTGGGACCCACTTGTGACTCTGCAAACCTAGTCTACACTTGTGTTTCAGGGTTTGTCGCTAGTTATTGGGATCAGACGATGTTAGGCACCATCCCCGCCCAGCCAATACTAGTCTTTATATTGTGAACCTTATTTATGTCGGAATATCTCAATTTGAATTCATTTGTCCTGGAAAAAAAGAAGCCGAAAGTGAGAGGGACGGCCTGTTTGCAACTTGCGATCCAAAACACTTTAAAGTTTAAGAAGTATACGATGGCAACCTGCAGGTTGCGATCGCATGCCTCCGTCAGACAGTTCTTCCGCTTAGTCATTTTCTGTCTTTGTTTGATTAGTATTAAACGGAAAGGGGTATGAGGAATGGGGTTCTAGAATTATTAATGAGAAAACTAGGAACTTATATCACAGGTGCGATATACTTTCTTAGATTTCATTAGCTGATAACCGAAAGTAAACCTAACCTCTCATGATAATAAGCAAAAGGAAAAATATAAAACTGATTCTAACATAACTATGTTTACCCTTTATTCAGAGAATTCTTCAGGGTTGGGGTTCTTGGTTGAACACTAACCTCATAGATTCCTTGTAGAAATCATTATAAGCCTCATGGCATTTATTTCAGAATTTTGTTCTCTTTGAAGAGTTTTACCAGATAATATATGGCCAACAGGAATCTAATAGGTATTGCGAACGCTTTTTTTAAAAAGTTTCACATCATTTGTCAAATTGATTTCTGCAAAGAAAATTTTGGATTTCTGCAAAGAAAATTTTGATTTATCATTGATAACAAAAGTCTAGAAAACATTATCAAGTAGGTAATCAATGACAAAGTAAGGGCCCGTTTGGATACCCCTTGGATTTGGATTTGGAGGTGAATTTGGATTTTTAAATCCAAATTTGGCGTTTGCCTTTATAACATATGAATTAGGATTTGAGTGAAATCCACAAGATTTACAAATTCCTCATGTTAAAATGACCAAAATATACCAAAAAAGTGTTAAATGACTTAAGTACCCACATGACATTAAAAACTGATCAAAATGCATCGTATTAGGTATAATGACTAGAAAACCCCGAGTCAGGCAAAATGACTGAAATACCCCTATACTAGGTAAAAATGACAAAAAAACCTTGAGTCGTGCAAAATGACTAAAATACCCTTGTGACATAAAAATGATCAAAATAACCTCATACAGAGTAAAATTACTAGAATACCCCAATATCATGGAAAATTACTAAGATACCCCTAGATCAAGTAAAAATACCCATAGCTCATAAAAAATGACTAAATATACCATCATGAGATAAAAATGATAAAAATACGTCATATTAGTTAAAATGACTAGAAATACCCCTATACCAGGTAAAAATGACAAAATACCCCCGAGTCGTGCAAAATGACTAAAATACCCTTGTGACCAAAAAAATGATCAAAATAACCTCATATAGGGTAAAATGACTAAAATACCCCAAGATCATGGAAAATTATCAAAATACCCCTATATCAAGTAAAAATGACCTATGGCTCGTGAAAAATGACTAAAATGACTAAAAATACCCTCATGAGATAAAAATGATAAAAATACGCCATATAAGGTAAAATGACTAGAATACCCCCGGGTCATGCAAAATGACCGGAATACACCTATACCGTGTGAAAATGACCAAATACCCTGAGTCATGGAAAATGACTAAAACACCCTTATGACAAAAAATAATCAAAATACACCCCCATATAGGGTAAAATGACTAGAATACCCCTGGATCATGGAAAATGACTGAAATGCCCCAATATCAAGTATTTTAGGGCTTTTTGGTTTTGTTAGATTTCAAATTCAAATCCAAAGAGAATCCAAACGAAATTTTTTTTAAATTTAGATTTGAAATCCAAATCTATACGTGGTCATCCAAACGGCATTATTTATAAATTTGTGAATTTTAAAATTCTTGATTTCAAATCCATGAATTTTGGAAATCCAAATTCACCTCCAAATCCAAATTCAAGGGGTATCCAAACGGGCCCTAAATGAAGTATCAAGAAATTTGATTTCAAACAAACGATTACCATGTATACTGATATACATCGCACTAAGGTAAGAAAGATTGCCTTACCAACCATACGTTCGAAAGTAATTGTTAGAACTCATTTGTATTCTGAATGTTGTGAATTAGATTGTGAAATGGATCGTTTCCCTTTGCATGCAAAGGAAAAACACCAGCCTCCATGCTCTTGAGAATGGGATTGCATCTTAACTCAAGATGTCATTTATTGATCGTTAGTCTTTTGGGAAAGAAATATCCGTTCCTTCGGATGAAGAGTCTAATGAGATGGTAGATTTTTGGAACTTATCCTTCTCACTTAGATCTCCCTCATAATGAAACTTTCGAAATGAAGGGAACTAAACAAGAACAAGATGGATCTACCAAAGAAGACCCTTCCCTTCCATTCGACTCTACAACTATAAAAGATGTCATTTAAAGCGTGCTTAAACAAAAAAAATGTAAAAGAATGCTAAATAGAATTATAAAATCAAGAAACAAAATTAAAATTGTTGCCAAACACGATTATGACAAAAAAATAATTTTTTATGTATATTACCAAGCATGATTGTATTTGTAAAGATCAGAATCAGAATATTCGACTCTAAAACCATAAAAGATGCTATTTAAATCTTAAAACAAAAAAAAAGTAAAAAAATACTAACTAGAATTATAAAACCAAGAAACAAAATTAAAATTGTTGCCAAACACGATTATGTTTAAAAAATAAAAAATTATATTTTTATACGAAATATGATTCTAATTCTATGTTGGTGCAAATAGGGGAAAACTATAAAATGAACAACTGCAAAAATATAATCTTAGATAAAGATGGAAAGATCAAACCGAATATAGATTATCCTTAATATATGTAGAGCTGCTGTACGTCTTCGAACGCTTCGCTTAAGACGTTATACGGCCCTAGTTCGGTGCAAGGATTTGACGACCGAACCGTCTCCAGGAACAACAACTAAGAGTTGGTGTGCACCTACCAAACACTTTAACGACAAAGCTTCGAGTCTCTCTAGTTAAGCAAATCGGGCTCTACAAAAACAGTTTGAGGCTTCTTGTGTACATCTTAATCTCACACCAAAAATATGGGACACACCCTTGGTTGGCTTTCCTTTCACACACTACAACAATGGTATAGAACCTTTTCCTTCTCTCTTTTTTCTCTTATTAGAAGCTAGCCAAGAGTCTCTTCATTCTTATAGAATCACCCTTAATGAGAGAACTAAAGGCATTCAACTAAAATGAGAAAACCAAAGAGCCACCATAAATGGAATACAAAGAGTCACCAAGAAAGGCCTACTCTTTTGTGCTTTTGTGCATGACTTTTGGAGTACCAAGGAATATGAAAAGCCACCTTAAAGCCTCAGCCCAATTATTGAATATTTGAAACTTAGATTTTTTAATAAAAAATCCAACATTCTAGAGGTAAGAACCAGAATAAGAAAACAAAATTAAGAAACGGAATTAGAATCATGGTCTGGAGTTTTTAGACCCACACTGGTCATGGTCTTGTGATGTCATACCGTGACTAATGGGGCTTACCTTTGGCTAAATGGAAGGAGACCCTTTATTTGGTCCATAAATCATGCAAAGTTGAAAATCCAAATGCACAGGTATGGTCTTTGAATGTACACGGTCAAATTTTGGGTTTGAGAACCGATTGTAAGTCCAAAACTGATTTACTAGACTCAAAATTAAGCAAATTGTTCAAAGTACTCAAAATTAAACATTAATTTGAGTTCAATAATCAGTTTTAGACCCACACTGTTTGTCGTGGATTTTGGCAAAGATTGCGAATAATCCGTTTTGGACACAAACAATTCTCAAAATCCGAAAACAAAAGCCTTTGGGTTTTGAGAATAGATTTTGGGTCCTGAATTGATTATTGGACTCAATTAACGCCCTGTTCATTACCGATTAGGGGCCCTAAATTTAATTTGGAGTCCAATAATCTGTTTGGGGCCCACAATCGGTTTGACAATCTAAAACGAACAGGGCCTAAACGTTCCTGAGATCCAAAATGAATAGGGTGGGAGCAATACGGATTAGACGGACTTCCAAGATGGGGTGCACTGTGTAATATGGGTGTGCTTCATTTTTACAATTTGTGTGCGTGTGTGTTGCGGGGGGCATTTTGCTAGTAAGCAAAGCTCATGACTCATATCGTACAACCATTTCACCTAATTATAGGAGATTTTCACGAACTTCTTAGAATATTCTAAGGACACTCACACCTTGAGATCAGTTTATCACTTGCAAGCCCATCCATACATCTGTTACATATATGGTCATCCGGGAGCTAATTTCCTAAGCCACGATTGGGGCCAAGACGATACTTTTCATGGTGCTAACCATTAGATCTGATTTACAGTGAAAATGTTCAATAATTTTAAGAGTCCATCTTTTATCCGAAAGCTTAGATCATTTGCTCAAAATTGGGCCAACACGAACTATCTCACAATGACCTATGCGAGATGGTGATTCTGTTCATGGTTAACAAATAAAATATACCGTTACCACATATACAAGTGTCATATTTACTTGGTTCCAGCGTAGAAATGTTTTGCAAATTTCGTAAGATCCATGTCACATTTATCCAACTATCCGAAGTCCAGGAAATATAGGCCTCCTTCTTAAAATCCTAGTCAAGTTGATATAAAAAAAAATGGAATATGGGCTATTATTTTTAAGACACTAGGGAGAGTTCGCCATTGATACTACGCCGTCAAACGCGTTTTTGTTCCCTGCGACCAGCGACCGTAAAAAAGAGGGAACTTGTAAAATGATACTCGCACTCCTTTTCTAATCAGCTTGTTCCAAGAAAATGAGCAGTCCCACTGGTAATATAAGGGACTGCACACATTGAAAAACACAGAGACCTCTCTTTCTCTTTCTCTCACAAAGTAATCTAATGGAAGCAATCTCTCTCTTGTTGTTGTTTCTCTCTGCAACTCCTTTTGCAATAGCTCAACCAAAGCAAACCAACGTAACCTTAGGTTCTTCTCTCTTCCCCACGAGAAACCCCACTTCATGGCTCTCACCCTCAGCCATTTTTGCCTTTGGATTCTACAAAGAAGGCAACGGCTTTGAAGTTGGAATATGGTTGGAGGCTGATCCAAATAAGACAGTCGTATGGACGGCGAACCGAGATGACCCACCTGTTTCTGAAAATGCTACATTGCTCTTAACCCATGATGGTTGGCTTCTTCTCAAAACTCCGGGTGGCCCAGACAAAAACATCACTGGTGCAGTTCAATCTGCTTCCTCGGCTTCGTTGCTAGATTCCGGCAACTTTGTTCTCTACAATTCTAGTTCCACAATCATTTGGGAAAGCTTTAGTTCTCCGACCGACACCATTTTAGGGGGTCAGCATCTGTTACCCAATCATGAGTTGTTTTCTAGCTACTCAGATACCGACCACAAGACTGGACGGTTTCGGTTGACAATGCAACTTGATGGCAATCTCGTGGCATACTATTTATATAGCATTCCAACTGTTGGAGATGCTTATTGGGCTACTGGTACTAATGGTAGAGGACCCGATTCAAAACTCTTTCTTACCAACCTTGGCCAATTATACCTGGCTAATTTTAGCGATGGGGGTACACGGGATGTGGCATATGGCAACACCATCAGTTCTAGCAATGCAATAATTGTTGTTTACCGTGCAACACTCGACGCCGATGGGAATTTCCGATTGTATTCTCACAATTTGGCGGGGAATGGTAGCTCGACTATGTCAATCGATTGGTCAGCCCTTCCAAATCAATGTTCAGTCAAAGGTTTTTGTGGGTTTAATAGCTACTGCACAACATTAGATATTCAAACCGACTGCATTTGTCTACCTGGTTTCAATTTTATTGACCCACTTCAAAAGTTTCAGGGCTGTAAGAGCAATGCCAGCATGGAAGGTTGCAACAGCAAGAAAGACAACGTGACATACTACATTCAATCTTTGAAGAATTTGGTTTGGAGAGACGATTCATACTATACTGTAACATCGAATAGCGAAGAAGATTGCAGGAATAAGTGTCAAAGAGAATGTGAATGCGAGGCTGCAATATTCGATGGGCAGAATTGCAAGAAATCGAGGCTTCCACTGCTCTATGGGAGAAGAGATGGAACAAGCAGCACGACTACTTTTTTCAAAGTCGGCAATGAAAATAGTACAATTCCAAGAAGTAATGATCCTTTCCAAAATGCGACCAGGATGGGGAAACATGATAACAAAAACGAGCTGCAAATGGAAATTTTAATCATTAGTATAGTTCTTGCTATGTCCTCTGTAACCTTCTTTATAGTCTCTGCTTTTCTTATCTACAAATATAGAGTTCAGAGGTACAAAAAGCTGGCAGAAGCAAGGAATGTTTGCTTGAAGGAGGAAATTGCTCTACGGTTCTTCTCATACGATGAGCTACAAAAAGCAACAGATGGCTTCAAGGAAGAATTGGGGAGAGGCGCTTTCGGCACAGTTTATAAAGGGTCCTTATCCACCGGTGGTAGAGTCATCGCTGTAAAGAAGCTAGAGAAATTGATAGAAGAAGGGGAAAGAGAGTTTCGAGCAGAGATGAGAGCAATAGGAAGAACCCATCACAGGAACTTAGTCCAATTGCTCGGCTTCTGTGATGAGGGCTCTCATAGGCTTCTAGTTTATGAATACATGGGCAATGGCTCACTTGCAAAACTCGTCTTCAATGACCAAAGGCGTCCAGATTGGAATGAAAGGGTGAGAATTGCAAAAGATGTGGCTAGAGGGATTCTCTATCTACACGAAGAGTGCGAGCCCCATATCATCCACTGCGATATAAAGCCTCAAAACATACTCATGGATGATTTATGGACTGCAAAGATATCAGATTTTGGTTTGGCAAAGCTGTTGATGCCAGACCAAACGAGAACCTTTACCGGAGTAAGAGGGACAAGGGGGTATTTGGCTCCTGAATGGCATAAGAACACGCCAATTTCGGTGAAGGCGGATGTCTACAGCTTTGGGGTTGTGTTGTTGGAGATTGTCTGTTGTAGGAGCAATGTGGAGTTAGATGTTGCAGAAGATGAAATTGTTTTATCTGAATGGGTGTATAGCTGCTTTGTGGGTGGAGAGTAGGGCTGGCAATTTCACCCGAAAAAGAGGGGATCCGCCCCGCCCCGCCCCGTTTGGGGAGGGGATTCCCCGATTTGAAAGGGGAAGGGGAAGGGGAAGGGGATTATAAAAATTCCCCGGTGCGGGGAGGGGAAGGGGAAGGGGATGGAGTTGTCCCCGCCCCGCCCCGCCCCGACCCGCCCCGCTACGCCCCGCTAATCAATGCCATTTTTTTGTAAATTTTTAAGTATTTTTTTTAAGGAAAACTACTAGAAACTCTGTGGATCGGCTACAAGATTCCCCCAAACATAAACTTAGCTTGTCTTTTCCTTTTAATTAGCTTCTGAGAGCATTTTGGGAACTATAATAACCTTTTCACAGATGTTGAAATAATAAAGACAAGCTGAGAGCCTGAGACGCTGAGTGTATGTAATTATCAAAAAATCGTAGTGCCAACAAAATTTTAGGGTTGGATTGCAGGTTTTAATTTTCAACAAGAAAAATTTAGCTACTAGAAATTTGTTTCATGTCAGCACTAGACTGAATTGCAGTTAAAGAAATAAGTCATTTGTTGATTTTGTTCTCTTCTCCATTCTCATTTCTCATGCTCATCTGGGGGTTAACATGCTATACAGAATGAACTAATGAACATTATTTTGCGTGTGTGAGCGCCCACTTATGGACTTTTAAAGTTCATTGTGACTACTGAAATAGTTACTTTTTGCACATTGGCTGTCTGTTAATGAAGGTAATCCTGGTGCTCATTTCCTATTTATCATTCCATAATTTATGCAGAAAATTGCTGAAAGATGAGGTCCTGTTGTTATTTATGTTTGTTGTCTCATCCATGCATTTCTGATTTTGTCCATCTGTTTGTTGATCACATGAATAGAATCATAGCATTCATCACAATATTGTCTGTAATGGACGTAGAAGAAAGAAGCTCTGTTTGCTGGTTTGATTGGGTTCCAAAGAGGGGGCGGGGCGGGGATTTTGTCCCCGAAGGATGCGGGGAGGGAAAGGGGAAGGGGAAGGGGAAGGGGATTAGATATTCCCCGCGGGGAGGGGAGGGGGATTCCCCACCATCCCCGCAGAGGGGAAGGGGAAGGGGAGGGGGAAAATTCCCCGCAGAGGGGAAGGGGAAGGGGACCCCAACATCCGGCCCCGACCCGCCCCGTTGCCACCCCTAGTGGAGAGTTGGGTAAGCTCTTGGGTGATGAAGAGGTGGAGGAGGCAAGGTTGGAGAGGATGGTGAAGGTGGGATTGTGGTGTATTCAAAATGAACCCCATCTTCGCCCTTCTATGAAAACTGTGATTTTGATGTTGGAAGGGAATAGGGAGGTACCAATTCCTCCATCTCCAGATACTTCTTCAAGTAGTTAATTGATATACATGTATGAAGTTAGTTTATATAGGAGATTATCTTGTGTTCTTGTAGTACATTAGTTTATTTAAGAGATTATCCTGTGTTAATGTAAATCATCCGTTTAAAAAACGGGGTGTTTAATATTTCATATATAATAAAAGGGAAGGTGATATCTACACGCCCAAAATAAGGAAAACGAAGGTCAAGGTCGTTCCATGCTTCCTTTTTTTTTTATGGGTCGTTCCACGCATCATTCTCTCACACTCGTTGTGATATGGAAAAGAAGAAAGGTAGGCCCATTGACTTAGGACTGTACAGAAATGTCTGCCGTAGAAAGACCGGAAACCTTCAAATACCCACCTCTCAAGTTTTTTTCCGAAGATGAATTAAACAAAATAGCTGCTAGGAAGACTGGTATACGTTTTCCTAAATACTAGACGCTAACACATTTCAAGGTAAAGTGGTAAACTATATGAGAGTAATCTACTTAGCTTACATTCGTTTACCTTTGAATTAATTTCTGTTGGTCCAATCTCCAATGTATAGGGTAAAGTAAGTGGGTATTTAACTTCCCGTTTTCATCTTACAGGGTACGGAAAGGTAGTATAGTCCTTTACTTGTACAACTCGTGTGTTACGAAGTAAATTTTAAAAGTGAATTGATTGCATTTCATACTTCTCAAATCCTAATGCCCAGTCTGTATGACCTTGGAATGTACAGGGTGAAATACTATTTGTATGCAATGATAGACATTGGACATTAAATAATCTTTGATTGTAGTATTTTGGGCCATTGGAGAGCAGGACAGATAAGGTGGACGGCCAGGATGGCGTGCATCATTTAATAATGGTCTGCTTCAGTGTATTATAATGGCATTGCGAAGCATATCCACACAGATTTGTGGTGAGTGACCGGGCCACTACTTTTTATGTCCTACTGTTGGGGTAATTGAAAACTTGTCACAGCCCCAACCATTGAATAATGCAGTATTTATAAGAGGCCATCTTTAATCGAAAGGCTAGGATCATTTGTTTTGAATTGGGCGCAAATGCACTTTGTCACAATGACCTACAAGGTTATTATACTGATCATATGGGCCCGCTTCTTAAATTCCTAAGCAAGTTTGATAGGGAAAAAATGAAATGTGGGCCATTATTTTTAAGACTTTTCGGTAAGGGGAGTCATTGACATTTGACACCCCGTCAAACGCGTTTTTTGAGCGAAGTTCAAATTTCCACGTCGTGTTCTTCCTCCAAAATCAATCAAACACAAAAAAGTGGGAGTAGGGAAATGTTACTCGCACTCCCTTATTTCAATTGACTTTTCTAATGATAGAGCAGTTCCACTGTCAATGTAAGGAATTGCAGATATCATCATTTCCCAAACTCTCTTCTCTTTCTTGCACTCGGTAATCTAATGGCAACCATCTCTCTCTTCTTGTTGTTTCTCTTTCCAACTCCTTTGGCAATAGCTCAACCAAACCAAACCAACATAACCTTAGGCTCATCTCTCTTCCCCACGAGAAACCCCACTTCATGGCTCTCACCTTCAAACGTTTTCGCCTTTGGATTCTACGAAGAAGGCAATGGCTATGCAGTTGGAATGTGGTTGGAGGCTGATCCAAACAAGACAATCGTATGGACTGCGAACCGAGACGACCCACCTGTTTCTGAAAATGCTACATTGCTCTTAATTCATGTTGGTTGGCTTCTTCTCAAAATCCTGGGTGGCCTGGACAAAAACATCATGAGTGCAGATCAATCTGCTTACTCGGCTTCATTGCTCGATACTGGTAATTTTGTTCTCTTCGGGTCCGATTCCACAATCATCTGGGAAAGCTTTAGTTCTCCGACAGACACCATTTTAGCAGGTCAGCGTCTGTTATCGGATAATAAGTTGTTTTCTAGCTTCTCGTATACTGACCACAAGAGCGGACGGTTTCTGCTTAGAATGCAAAGTGATGGCAATCTGGTGTTATACCCGAGATATAGCCCTTCTTCAAGTGGTATGGAAGCTTATTGGGCTACTAATACTCAAGGTACAGGACCCAATAAAACACTCATTCTCGACAACCTTGGCCAATTACAACTGGCTAATTTAACGGATGGGAATGTAAGGAGTTTGGGGAATGGCTTCAGTTCTAGCAATGAAACAACTGTTGTTTTTCGTGCAACACTTGACTCCGACGGGAATTTTCCTGTCGTATTCTCACACTTTCGGAAGGGATGGTAGCTCCTCTATGTCAATAAAATGGTCAGCCGTTAAAAACCAATGTTCAGTCAACGGTTATTGCGGGTTTAATACTTACTGCACTTTTGTGCATACTCAACCTGATTGCCTTTGTCTACCTGGTTTCAATTACACTGACGCAATTCAGAAGTTTCAGGGCTGTGAAAGGAACTTTGGTATCCAAGGTTGTAACAGAAAGAAAGATAACATAGCATACCCCATGCAGCCTCTCGAAAATGTCGTTTGGAGAGAAAGTCCCTACTATATTGTACCATCAAATAGTGAAGAAGATTGCAGCAGTGAGTGTCAAAAAGACTCTGAATGCGAGGCGGCAATGTTCAGAGAGAATAGATGCCTGAAATTTAGGCTTCCACTGCTATATGGGAGAAGAGATGAATCGACCACCACTTTCGTCAAAGTCGGCAATGAAAATAGTACGTTTCCAAGTACGATTGACTCCTTCTCAAATGCGGCCGGCATGGGGAATAATGATAACAAAAAAAGGTTGTGAATGAAGATTTTAATCATAAGTGTACTTCTTGCTACATTGTCCATAACTGTCTTTATAGTCTTTGCTTTCCTTATTTACAAATATCGAGTTCAGAGGTACACAAATCTGGTGGAAGCAAGGAATTTTAGCTTGACAGAGGAGATTGCTCTGCGGTTCTTCTCATACGATGAGCTACTAAAAGCAACAGATGGCTTCAAGGAAGTATTGGGAGGGGAGCTTTTGGAACAGTTTATAAAGGCTCCTTGTCCAACGGTGGCAGAGTCATCGCTGTTAAGAGACTAGAGAAATTGATTGAAAAAGGGGAACGAGAGTTTCGAGCAGAGACGAGAGCAATAAGAAGAACCCATCACAGGAACTTGGTTCGATTGCTTGGATTCTGCGATGAAGGCTCGAATAGGCTTCTAGTTTACGAATATATGGGCAATGGCTCACTTGCCAATCTCATCTTCAATGAGGATAGATGCCCAGATTGGAACGAGCGGGTGAGAATTGCAATAGATGTGGCTAAAGGGATTCTCTATCTTCACGAAGAGTGTAAGCCCCATATCATCCATTGTGATATAAAGCCTCAAAACATTCTCATGGATGATTCTTGGACTGCAAAGATATCAGATTTCGGCCTGGCGAAGCTGTTGATGCTGGACCAAACAAGAACCTTTACCGGAATAAGAGGGACAAGGGGTTACTTGGCGCCGGAATGGCACAAAAACACACCTATATCATTGAAGGCAGACGTCTACAGCTTTGGAATTGTGTTATTGGAGATTGTTTGTTGTAGGAAGAATATGGATTTCCATGTTGCAGAGGATGAGATTTTTTTGTCTGACTGGGTTTATAGCGAAGCAGAGAATTGGGCAAGCTTTTGTGTGGTGAAGAGGTGGAGAAGGTAATGTTGGAGAGGATGGTGATGGTGGGATTATGGTGTACTCAAAATGAACCCCATCTTCGCCCTTCTATGAAAACTGTGATTTTGATGTTGGAAGGGATTAGGGATGTACCAATTCCTCCAGCTCTAGGTGCTTCTGTATAAGTAATTGATTTTTTTTGAATGATGTGTAAGCAGTTATTGATATGCATGTATCACGTTAATTAGTTCATTTGAGAGACTATCTTGTGTTCATGTTTTGCGTTTGATTATTTAAGAGAATTATCTTGTGTTCATGTTATTCATCACTTTGAAAAATAGGGTGTTCATTAATATTTCATATATAATAATAGTGTTGAATTCCTAGGAAAAACTAACTAGTATTGGAGCACAACGGATGATCGAATGACTGATCAGGAGAATCTGAATCATTGACATTCAAAACCTGGAATACCGACCACATTGATCCACTCCCTATTCAGTTGTGAGTGCAATGATGTTCACTTCCGAGAGTAGGATCTCAATGGCTTTTATAGACTTTCCTAAAACCCTAAACCTAGGGGTAGGTTTCACTAGTGAATTCCAAAATTATGAGGGATAGATTTGTCATCCCATCACCAAACGTGAGATTATCAATATAATAATCATCATTCAATAATTACAATAATTGCTCGTAAGCCTTGGGCCATTGACACTCAACAATCTCGAGATAGTCTATCAAATCAATGGTCAAAATCTGTAAGAGCCCATCTTTTGTCCAGGATGTGCTGGGCACCATCGCATAAGGCATTTGGCGGACCAGCTGTTGCATGAGAGAGCAGCCACATAGGATCAGATTTTGTCGTATTCATTTGATTCATCCTATGTGGCTGCTCTCTAATGCAACAGCCCGTTCGCGAAAGGCCTTATACGATGGTCCCTCGCAAATCCCCTTTCATCCAAATTCCAAAGGTTAGATCACTTGTTCAAAATTGGGCGCACATGAAATATCCCACAATGGGCTGTAGAAGATGATTCTGATCATGGTTCACAAATAAAGTATCAAGTTAACATTATTTCAGGGCGCTGAGATCATGCTCACGAAAAATTGTTTTGTGTGTGTGGATCTCAGGAAATATGGGCCCACTTCTTAACCTGTACAAGATGATGATTCTGATCATGGTTCACAAATAAGTACACCGTTAACATTACGTTACGGCGACTTCATGCTCAACGATTTTCTTCTTCTTTGTGTGTGTGGAGCTCAGGAAATATGGACCCACTTCTTAATATCCTATTCCTAGGCAAGTTGAAATGGAAAATATGAAATGTGGGCCATTATTTTTACGACTACCCATTTTTTTGAAGACCATTTTTTTTTTTTTTGATCGGTAAGCTGGGGTTAGGTGGACCCCTACCAGTATATTAATTAAAGAAAGATATTACAATGAAAGAAACAAGACCACTCCCCAATCCTGAGAACAATGACTAAGGGAGGGGAAAACAACAAAGATAATAATACCCTTGATAACAAAACTAGAAAGAGAATAGAAAAAATATGTGAAATCTAGAGCCGGTCTTCATGATTAAGGCACTAATGATCCAAGGCGTCTTTCATCTTCTGGCTAAAATACCTTGGTCTCTGGCTCTTCCTCAGCTTCTTCTGAACCTTAGAAGATTTAGTTTTCCTTTGATGGAGGGTTCTTTTTTCTTCAGATGGGGGTGTTCTTCTTCATCAGCTTCCATTTCCGACTCTTCTTTGGAGGAGTAATCTGTTTCAGGCCTAATTGCCTCCTCCTTACTATGACAAGGTTCACTTTGTGTCTTCTCAGGCCTCGAATCGGCTGGGACTGACAATCCACCAGAGACATCATGATTATCCGTGATGAGGGCTGGGGGTTGGGAGCTGTTTAGTCTAGGAGGAGGGTTAAATGGTTGAGGTTGGGTACCAGGTCCAGAAGAGGAAGGCTTAATTTGACTGGGGGCAATGGGTCTGCCGTTTGAATTTGTTGAAGGGGTTTGGGCCTTGGTTGGGGATGTAGTAAGAGAAGGGTCTTGGGCCTGACTGGAGTAGAGGGGCTTTTCTTTGGGAGGTTGGTGTTAGGAAATAATCCTAACGGTGGATGTGGCTTTTGCAAGATCGATGGTCAAGATCATTTGGTTAGTTAATTGGTTTTGTGAAAAGTCATTAATGAAAAGACTTTATGTGAAAAGGTATGAACGTAAAGAGACGTTTGGGGAGAGGGATGGGCGTGATGAGGAGTCGCATCTCTTCCCACAAACGCTTATAAAAGGGAACTCTTGGGTCCTATTTGCACACAACAAATTCGTTTTTAATCTTTGAGAATCCACGCTTGAAGAGAAAGAAACCGGTTCCCATCACCAACGGTTGTGTAGCGAAGAGAAACTCAGAGAGAAAGAAAAACCCAATTCATGGCTTCCGGTATGTTTTATTTTTCATTTCAATTCAATCCCTATTGTTCTGTAATTTTCTCAATGTTGAATCGCCAAGATCTGTTGCCTCTTACATGTGGTATCATAGCCACGGTTTTAGCGAGAAAACGGCAAGAAAATTTTATTTTTTTGGGAATTTTTTTGACATCGCCGGAAAACGGCATGCCGCCGGAAAACGGTTGCTCCGATCAGTGATTTTCCGGCATGGATGTGAAGTTCGTCGAGAGACGAGTCCAATGCAACAAACGGTGCCTGAATCCGATGTCAAACGAACCCAGAAATTGAAATTGAAATTTGTTGTTTTTTTTTGGGATTTTCTGGAAATTATAACTGCTGTTGGAGAAGATGATGAATAGTGATGGGCCGATGGGCCGCGCAGGCCCGTTAAGGATCCATCAAGGATCCGCGAATTTCTGAAAGGCCCAGTTAACAGATAAGGCCCATAAAACCTGTCTGGGCCCAGCAGACCCAACCCAAACCGGCCCAGGGACAATCTTAGATAGTGAGCAAAATTGTAACTGTCTGTCTTTTTCGTCTACAGCATTGAACCCTAGTTCTATCTCTAGTTATTTGTCCGGGATCGAGGTTTTGAGTGGGACTAATTTCGGAAAATGGAAGGATCATATTCACATAGTCTTAGGGTGTTTGGACCTAGATTATGCACTTAGGAATGACAAACCTGAAGTGCCTTCTAATGAAAGTACTACTGCGGATTTGGCTACCTATGAAAAATGGGAACGGTCAAATCGCATGAGCCTTATGATTATGAAAAGCACGATCTCTACCTCTATCCGAGGAGGCATTCCCGACTCAGAGGAAAATGAGGAATTTACTGCTAGTGAGTACCTACAGGCAGTAGAGGATCAGTTTAAGGGATCGTCTAAGGCTCTTGCTAGTACCCTGATGATGAAGATGATCACTATGAAGTACAATGGTAGTAGTGGTGTGAGAGAGCACATTATGCGAATGAATGACATGGCCTCCCAGCTAAAGAAAATGAACATGGAGATCTCTGAGGGTTTCCTTGTTCATTTCATGATGACATCTCTTCCTGCGCAGTTTACTCTATTTAAAATTAATTACAATACGCAGAAAGAGAAGTGGGAAATGAGTGAACTCATAGCCATGTGTGTTCAAGAAGAAGAGAGGTTGAAGACTGAACAACCTGAAAGTGCTCATTACACCACAGAGGGAACATCGAAGGGTCACTTCAAGAATAAAACCAAAGGAAAGGGCTTTGGGAAAGGCAAGAAGAAGGTAGCAGGTGGTTCAGCTCAGCAGGGCTTGACCGGTGAGGTGAAAAGTCACATTAGGTGCCATTTCTGTAAGAAACTTGGTCACATAAAGAAAGAGTGCTCCAAGTATGAAGAGTGGCTGCATAAGAAAGGTAATAATTCAGTTTTTGTTTGTCATGAATCTTTCCTTGTAGATGCACCTAGAAATACCTGGTGGATAGATACAGGTTCTACTATTCACATCTCGAATTCCTTGCAGGGATTTCAAGAGAGACGGAGACTCAGGAAAGGAGAGCGAACCATTAAGATGGGAAATGGAGTAGAAGCAGACGTCAAGGCTATTGGCACTTTTCGTCTTGTATTAGATAGTGGCTTCATTATGTATTTGGAAGACACATTTTATGTACCTGCCATGAGCAGAAACCTTATATCTGTATCCAGACTTGATTCCTCAGGATTTGAATTCAAGTTTGGGAATAAAGGTTTTACATTACTCCATGATTCCAATGTTGTTGGTTCTGGTCCTCTTGTGGGCAATCTATATATGATTAATTTAGATAGCTCGTTTGCACATTCTCTGTTGTCCATGCATGTGAATGAGGAAATCAGTTACCGTGGCAATAAACGGGGTCGAGTTGATGAAAACTCTTCCAGTTTGTGGCATAAGCGTTTAGGCCACATTTCCATTAGTCGTATGGAAAGACTGGTGAAGGATAAAGTTCTTCCTCCTCTTGACTTTTCTGATTTCGCGATTTGTAGGCAGTGTCTTAAGGGTAAACAAACCAAAACTAGTAAGAAGGGCGCCACTAGGAGTACCGGCCTGTTAAAAGTTATTCACACTGATATCTGTGGGCCATTTCCTACTCCTGCCCTAAGTGGCGAGAGATATTTCATTACCTTTATCGATGACTTTTCTCGTTTTAGCTACGTCTATCTCATCAAAGAAAAGTCGGAAGCACTGGATACCTTTAAGATCTATAAGGCTGAGATTGAGTTACAACTTGACCGGAAGATTAAGGTTGTGAGGTCCGATAGAGGTGGGGAGTACTATGGCAGATATTCCGATACGGGCCGCAGTCCAGGTGCGTTCGCACTTTACCTACAGGAGAACGGTATTGTCGCTCAGTACACGATGCCAGGTACACCTGAGCAAAATGGTGTTGCTGAGAGACGAAACCGTACTCTTATGGATATGGTGAGGAGCATGATTTGCAATTCACCATTGCCTGAGTCCTTGTGGGGAGAAGCATTGAAAACAGCCGTTCATATCCTAAACCGTGTACCGAGTAAAGCTGTGGCTAAGACCCCTTATGAGTTATGGGCCGGTAAAAAGCCTAAGCTAGGATATTTGCATGTTTGGGGCTGTATGGCTGAAGCCAAAATATATAACCCACAGTTGAGAAAGTTAGACGCTAGGACCATCTCTTGTTACTTCATAGGTTACCCTGAACGGTCTAAGGGTTATAGGTTCTATAGTTCTACTCATAGCACCCGGATTGTAGAGACTAGATACGCTGTATTCTTAGAGGATGGTGATCTCAGTGGGAGTTATGTGCCTAGGTCACTTACTTTTGAGGAGAACCAGATATTTGTTCCAATACCGGTAATCCAAGAAAGAATAGTGTCGATTCCTCCACCTGAGGATATTGATGCACCAGATGGCACATTGGAGATTTCGCCCCACATTCCTGATGCTCCAGCAACGATTGTCGCTGAGCAATCTGTGCGTAGGTCACAGAGAGAGAGGAGGTCAGCCATCTCTGATGACTATGTTGTCTATCTAGACGAGTGTGACTACGACGGTGAAATGGATGATGATCCACTTTCATTTGGTCAGGCCATAAATAGCGACCGATCAGCTCAGTGGCTTGAAGCCATGAATGATGAGTTGCTCTCGATGGAAAAGAACCGTGTCTGGGAACTCACCGAGTTACCTAAAGGGGTCAAGCCTGTAGGCTGTAAATGGGTCTTCAAGACCAAAAGAGACTCTAAGGGCGGTATTGAAAGATATAAGGCCAGACTAGTCGCTAAGGGGTTCACTCAGAAAGAGGGAATAGACTTCAAAGAGACTTTCTCTCCAGTATCAAGGAAAGACTCTTTGAGGATAGTCATGGCTTTGGTAACTCATTATAACTTAGAGTTACACCAGATGGATGTGAAGACTGCTTTTTTAAATGGTGATCTTCATGAAAATGTCTATATGATTCAGCCTGAAGGTTTTAAGGCTGAGAGCGAAGAGCACCTAAGCTGTAGGCTTAAAAAGTCCATTTACGGACTTAAGCAGGCTTCTAGGCAGTGGTATCTGAAATTTCATGAGGTAGTGTCTAGTTTTGGGTTCAAGGAAAATGCTGTAGATCAATGCATATATCTTAAGGTTAGTGGGAGTCGATTCATCATCCTAGTGTTATATGTTGATGATATACTACTTGCCAGTAGTAACCTAGGCATGCTGAAAGAAACAAAATAATTCCTCTCAAGGAATTTTGATATGAAAGATCTTGGTGAAGCTTCCTATGTTATAGGAATAGAGATTCATCGAGATAGGACTCGAGGATTGCTGGGATTGTCTCAGAAGACCTATATAGAAAAAGTCCTTAAGAGATTCAGCATGGAGAAGTGCTCCCCTAGTCTTGCCCCTATAGTTAAGGGTGATGTATTCAGTCAGTTACAATGTCCCAGGAACGCACTGGAACGGGATGAGATGAGACATATTCCTTATGCTTCCGCTGTTGGTAGTCTCATGTATGCTCAGGTCTGTACCCGTCCAGATATTTCATTTGCAGTTGGCATGCTTGGTAGATACCAAAGTGACCCAGGGCTGGATCACTGGAAGGCAGCCAAAAAGGTTATGCGTTACCTGCGAGGGACTTCAGATTACATGCTCACATTTAGGAGATCGGATAGCCTTGAGGTGATTGGCTATTCTGATTCCGACTTCGCTGGTTGTCGGGACACCCATCGGTCCACTTCTGGTTATATTTTTATGCTTTCAGGAGGACCTATTTCTTGGAGAAGCGTCAAGCAGAGAATGACGGCTTCATCCACTATGGAGGCAGAGTTTATTTCATATTCGGAGGCTTCGGCTCATGCCTTATGGCTGCGAAATTTTCTTTCAGGGCTTAATTTGATTGATTCTATTGAGAGGCCGCTGAAACTTCTCTGTGATAATTCCGCTGCGGTTTTCTTTTCCAAGAACAACAAGTCTGGAGACGGCTCGAAGCATATAGATCTAAAGTATCTTGTTCTGAGGGAAAGAGTTCAGAATCAGCATGTATCTGTGGAATACATAAGCACTGCACTTATGTTGGCGGATCCCTTCACTAAAGGCTTGTCACCAAAGCTCTTCAGAGAGCATGTAGCGCGCATGGGATTGGTTGACACTTTTGATAGCCTATGATAGTGGGAGTCCGCATTTGGTATTGAGATACACTATTGTGATCACATTATAATTTATGATTCTGATATATATGATTATTTTCTACCGCTCCATTTCGTGCACATTTTGTAAATGGATTGTTAATAAGAGGTAGAATGTGTCTATATGACTGTTTTGGACCATGTTTACATCTTATGCATGTATGCTTTTACATTCCTATTAGTAAGAATTACTAATAATATAATCATGGGATAGGCTATTGGGTAGAGTTGGTGACCCAATGGTTACATGGTTTATTGTTGGTAGTTTTTGCTAAACGGAATGTTGGTTTATTATCTAACTAATTTAAAGTTATGATCCTTATGTTTGGCTCAAAGATCTTGCTAGCCAAGTGGGAGAATGTTAGGAAATAATCCTAACGGTGGATGTGGCTTTTGCAAGATCGATGGTCAAGATCATTTGGTTAGTTAATTGGTTTTGTGAAAAGTCATTAATGAAAAGACTTTATGTGAAAAGGTATGAACGTAAAGAGACGTTTGGGGAGAGGGATGGGCGTGATGAGGAGTCGCATCTCTTCCCACAAACGCTTATAAAAGAGAACTCTTGGGTCCTATTTGCACACAACAAATTCGTTTTTAATCTTTGAGAATCCACGCTTGAAGAGAAAGAAACCGGTTCCCATCACCGACGGTTGTGTAGCGAAGAGAAACTCAGAGAGAAAGAAAAACCCAATTCATGGCTTCCGGTATGTTTTATTTTTCATTTCAATTCAATCCCTATTGTTCTGTAATTTTCTCAATGTTGAATCGCCAAGATCTGTTGCCTCTTACAGTTGGGTCTCTGAGGATTGAGAGCTGGGGTCTTTGGCCTGACTACCCATTTTTTGAAGACCATTGACAACCAGTCAAACGCGTTTTTGTTCCACACAGATAGTGCTAAAAGACCTGTGACCATGAAATTTCCACGTTTCTTCTCTCAAACGCAAACAGAGGGAATAGGGAAATGATAATTCCACGCAAATAGTGCTAAAACATTGTCACCTTGAAAATTCCGCGTCTCGTTTTTCTTCCAAACACAAAAAAGAGGGACTAGGGAAATGATACTCGGACACCCTTAATTCTATAGACTTTTCTATTACTTTGCCCTGTTTGAATTGAAATTTTTTCTTGAGAAATTGTTTTCTTTCCACAAATTGGAAGGAAATGATATGATTATAGTTTATTTGGACGGAAATTATCATAAATTGTATGTCCCTCTAAATAGGGTTGGTGCCAATTATCTTTTTTTATGTGTAAAAAAAGAGGAGTGAAAGATGCAAGAGCCATCTTTATGCAAAGGATGGAGAAGGCCTCTTGAATAGATCCAGGTCATTTTTAAAATCGGTTGAGAAACTGAATTTGGTTGCACTTAATGATGTGGATCTATTCAAGAGCACTCCTTTAGCCCTTGCCTAAAGAGGACCCTTGCATCTATCATGCCTAGTAAAGAAATTGTGAAATTTTTTATATATTTTTCCGTTCCGAACTTTTCCAAAAAATTCTAGCCGTTGTTTTTTTGTAGACCACAGACACCAGTCACACACATTTTTGTTCCGTGCAAGTAGTGATAAATGACCCGCAACCTTGAAATTTCCATGTCTCATTTTTTTCCAAACACAAACGCGTGGGAATAGGGAAATGATACTCGCACTCCCTTAATTCAATAGACTTTTCTATTCAAGTTGCGACTTTGCCCTATTTGGATTGCAAGAAAAAGATTGTGATGGCAAAAAATTTCTTTGAGAAGCCTTTCCACGAATTAGAGGGAAATAATATGATTATAGTTAATTTGGACGGATATTATCCTAAATTGTGTCCCTCTACAATATAATTTGAATAGAGTTGGTTCCAATTATCTTTTTTATGTGAAAAAAAGGGAACTGATACGTCCTCCCCTCTTGATTACTTGGGACACCCAGGGCCAGTGTGCGTGGCAATCAGCCCCATTAAATCCTTCTTGACGTGAAGCACATCAGCCCCCTGCTGGGTGTCCCAAGTAACCCAAAGGGGCGGATATCTCACTTCCCTTAAAATAATTATGAAATTTTTGACATATTTTTCCTTTCCAAACTTTCACAAAATTCTTGCCATCCAAACAAGAGCATTTTTTTTTTTTTATGTAGACCATGGACAATTGGACAAGCGCGTTTGTGTTCCACGCAAATAGTGCTAAAAGTCCTGTGACCTTAAAGTTTCCATGTCTCGTTTTTCTAGGAAAGGTGTTTTGGAAAATTTCAACGGCTACTTTTTCTACAAAATACTCCCCAATCCAAAACGTGTCCCACTGAAATTCATTAAGACTTTTCTAATCGAGTTGTTTCAATTCTCGAAAGATAGCCAACAACCAAAAATGAGCAGTAATTCCACTGGCTATATTTACAAGGGACTGCAAACATCATTTCCGGAATAAAACACAAAAGGAGCTCCTTTCTCTTTCTCCCACTCTATAATCTAATGGTAGCAATCTCTCTCTTCTTGTTCTTTCTGTATACAACTCCTTTGGCAATAGCTCAACTAAACCAAACCAACGTAACCTTAGGCTCTTTTCTCCTCCCCACGGGAAACACCACTTCATGGCTCTCACCTTCAACCCATTTTGCCTTTGGATTCTACAAAGAAGGCAATGTCTTTGCAGTTGGAATATGGTTGGAGACTGTTCCAAACAAGACAATCGTATGGACTGCGCACCGAGATGATATAACTGTTTCTGAAAGTTCTACATTACTCTTAACTCATGATGGTTGGCTTCTTCTCAAAACTCCGGGTGGCCCGGACAAAAACATCACTGGTGCAAATCAATCAGCTTCCTTGGCTTCATTTCTCGATTCCGGCAATTTTGTTCTCTACGATTCCAATTCCACAATCATATGGGAGAGCTTTAGTTCTCCCACCGACACCATTTTAGGGGGTCAGAGTCTGTTATCCGATAAACAATTGTATTCTACCTACACGGCCACCGACCACAGGACCGGACGTTTTCAGCTAGTAATGCAAGCCGATGGCAATCTCGTGTTGTACCCTATATATAGCTTTCCAACTGGTGCAGATGCTTATTGGAGTTCTGATTCTGTAGGTTCCAGTAAAACACTCATTCTCGACAACCTTGGCAAATTATACCTGGCTAGTAGTGTTGGGATTAATATAACCCTGGCGAATGGCACAAGTTCTAGCAATGAAAGGGCGGTTGTTTACCGTGCAACGCTCGACACCGACGGGAATTTCCGGTTGTATTCTCACTTTTTCTGGGGGAACGGTAGCCCGAATATGTCCATCAGTTGGGTGGCCCTTTCAAATCAATGTGCAGTCAATGGTTTTTGTGGGTTCAACAGCTACTGTACTTTAATGGATACTGAACCCAAGTGCCTTTGTCTACCTGGTTTCGATTACAGTGACCCAATTCATAAGTTTCAGGGCTGTGTGAAGAACTTCACTCTCGCAAGTTGTAACAACAAGAAAGACGAACTAGCATACTCCATTCATACTATAGAGAAATTGGCTTGGAGAGACATTGCATACTTTATTGTAACATCGAATGGAGAAGAAGATTGCAGCAATGAGTGTCAAAGAGACTGTGAATGCGAGGCTGCAATGTTAAAAGGGGATAGATGCATGAAATTGAGGCTTCCACTGATATATGGGAAAAGAGAGGACTCGACCACGACTTTCCTCAAAGTCAGTAATGAAACTAGTACCAATAATGGAATTGGTTCACGGGGGAACTTTGATAACAAAAAAGCATTGCCAACGGAGATTTTAATCATAATTATAGTTCTTGCTGTGTTCTGCATAGCCGTCTTTCTAGTCTCGGCTTTTCTTATTTACAAACTTCAAGTTCAAGGGTACACAATTTTGGCAGAAGCAAGGAATAATATTAGCTTGACAGAAGAGATTGCTCTGCGGTTCTTCTCATACAACCAGCTACTAAAAGCAACAGATGGGTTCAAGGAAGAATTGGGGAGAGGTTCTTTTGGAAGAGTTTATAAAGGCTCCTTATCCAATGGGGGCAGAATCATCGCTGTCAAGAGACTAGAGAAACTGATTGAAGATGGGGAACGAGAGTTTCGAGCAGAGACGAGCGCAATAGGAAGAACCTATCACAGGAACTTAGTGCGCTTGCTCGGCTTCTGTGACGAAGGCTCCAATAGGCTTTTGGTTTATGAATACATGGCCAACGGTTCGCTAGCAAATCTCATCTTCAAGCATACAATGCGCCCTGATTGGAATGAAAGAGTGAGAATTGCAATAGATGTGGCTAGAGGGATTCTCTATCTGCATGAAGAGTGCGAGCCACATATCATTCATTGCGATATAAAGCCTGAAAACATATTAATGGATGATTTCTGGACTGCAAAGATATCGGATTTTGGGCTAGCGAAGCTTTTGATGCCGAATCAAACGAGAACCTTTACCCAAATAAGAGGGACGAGGGGTTACTTGGCGCCAGAATGGCACAAAAACTCACCTATAACAGTGAAGGTGGATGTTTACAGCTATGGGATTGTGTTATTGGAGATTATATGTTGTAGGAGGACTTGGAATTTAAATCTTCCAGATGATGAGATTTTTTTGACAGACTGGGTGTATAACTGCTTTGTGGGTGGAGAGTTGGGCAAGCTCTTGGGTGGTGAAGATGTGGACAAGGCAAGGTTGGAGAGGATGGTAAAGGTGGGATTGTGGTGTATTCAAAACGAACCCCATCTTCGCCCTTCTATGAAAAGTGTGATTTTGATGTTGGAAGGGATTAGAGACATACCAATTCCTCCATCTCCATCTGCTTCTACGTAAGTTGTTATTGATTTTCATTCAAGAGTATTTGTTCATGTATAACTTTAGTTTGTTTGAGAAATTATCTTGTGTTCATGATTATCATGTGATTCTTTGACCTTGATAGGATGGCTGAACTCTGAAGTGAAGTGAGATCCCATCTCTGGCGGTATGCCCGCTAGATAATCAGATCTAGGATCGAGTGGCGGGATCCTCCACTGCATCTTATCATGTAAGATCAGCTAATAGCGAGGCCAATAATTTAGCTCAGGAGGGGCTTCAAGGCCAGAGTTGGAAGTTTTCGATTTTCTCCATCCTTAATATTTCTTTGTTCTATGTCTTGATTTTCTCTTCATATTGGTTGTTGGGGTTCTCCCCGTGTTTCTTTTCTCTATTGATTCAATTCTTTATCTTGTGTTCATGTTTGAAAAATGGGGTGTTCTAAATATAATAAGAAAGGGGAGTCATATTTAGACGCCCAAAATAAAGTAACAGCACAACCCCCATTATTCACTTTAATTAAAGGGGAGTGATAAATCGACCCCCATATATCTTAAATCGAAGTAAATGAAGGAAAATGATGCATATTGTCAAACCAGCCACCATCAATTGTGGGTCTGCTCTTTAAAAGCCTTGGAATGTGGAAAAGAAAATTGTGGGCTCACTACCTTACGATTTTTTACAGAAACGTGTGCTTTTAACGTGGGCACAGAAAGGCCTGCAACCTTCAAAGTATCCATGCGTCGCATTCTTTGTCAAGATAAACAAGGAGGGTCATATTTAGAAGTGTTTTCCTTTATTTGGGTTGCTAGAAAAATGGGAATCATGTGTAAATTCATTTTTCCAATGCTCCTTAACGAGTGCCCCACTCGTTAGCAAAACTCTTTCATTATTTAAAGTGCTCTCATTTCTCATGCAGAGAATATCATTCTCATGCACACAATAATCATTTATCATGGCTGTTGCATTCTCAATGTTTTTGCTATCTCAAACTCCTTTCCCGACAGCTCATCCAAAACAAACCATCCAAACCTTATCGCTTGTTTGGTTGTACCATTAGGACAACTTTATTAGTAGTTTGGTAGTAAGTTATGTGACGATTGGTTGAATAAAGAAATCAAAATCCCATGAGACTACTTACCCAATATTCTACCTACCAGTCCCCTGTATGCTGAGGTGTTACCTTCTAACTCTGCTACAAAAATCTTTTAAAAACACAATTTTTTATGGTAGAGTTGTGGGATTTACGTCTCTCTCTCTCTCTCTCTCTCTCTCTCTCTCTCTCTCTCATACACACACACACCGTGTCTGCTCTACAAAAGCAACAATTTCAAAAGGGATTTGACATCGTTCTGTTTCTTTTTCACTACTTTTTGAAATCCAGTCGAGTTTGTAAGGAGTAGGGTGCTTCCTTTGACGTGAAATTCTCCGCGCTATCTCCATCAATGAAGATGTTGTAAACTCTTTCTTTGACAATGCACTTGCACCTGAAGAGATTAATACATTATGTAAACTCCTCTATTTTTTATGTGCACATAACTTGGTCATCACCAATGATTGCCCGGGAGCACACATATTATGGATGAGATCTTCTGTATTTTGTTCCTCTTCTTACTCATCTTCATCACAGCGCTCTACTCTCTATCATCTTCTTTATGCTCATCGCCAACATCTAGATTCGTAGTGGGCTCACGCTTGGGAGACACTGGTTGGATTTGTGACTCAATTGGTTACACTTATAATACATAATTTGTTGCACGAACCGCGACTCGTAAGAATCACACGGTGGAACTAAAGTCATTTCTGAATTAGATGGGATATCTCCAAATCCTATTTCTCATGCCGAGAATGCCTAGGAGGCTTGCTTATCTCAACAGGAGTATTCATAATCACTATGTCATTTGCCGTTGGAATCGTTGCCCGCAATGTCTACCCGATTGGACTTACGTAAGAAGTTCTCTGAGCCAAATGGTTGAGCATAGTCTCAATTCACTTTGCGATTTTTACTGCCTCAGACAACATCCAAACCGGGTGAAGATAGTCATAGATTTCCCATGAAGACCTCCGATGTAACGTGCTATGTAATGTGTCTCAGTGTCGGAAATATCGTTCCTTAATTGACGATAGCCTGTAGAACTTCTACGTGTAATCTCGCATTGATCTACTACACTGACAATAATTTTGGTACTTTTGGTATTGCTGGAAGAGTAATTTATCATAGTCAATAGGTAGAAATCTCTCAGAAAGGATTTGACACATCTGTATCCATGTTCGAATTGGTTACTTTCCCATCCTTGTACGAGAGGGTTGGAATTGCTCCTAAGCTTGATTATTTTTTTCGAATGGTTCATCCCTTTAGCTTAGTAGCCACAAGTTTCATTTTCTTCTCCTCATTATAGTCAAAAAATCTTTTGTCCGCCTCCAATCAAGGAAGTCTTCTATGTAAAGATGACTGTTAAACTCGGGCAACCCACTTTAATATGATAGTCGCGATCACGAACTGCCGCCTGTGGAACATGACCACGGGCATGCCTACGGTGGAAGATGTCTTCGAATTCCTCCTTGCAAGAGTAATCAACGTCGAGAAGATACGTAACTCCAGGGTCAGGGTGTGGAACTCGTTGTAGAGCTTGAACGGGTTGTCGCCAATCACCGTCGTTGATATGGAGTTGCTCTCCCTCAATTGGATTCAACCGTGCCAATTGCTCTGCCATTTGATTAACATTAGAATGTAGAGCATTAAACATCTCTATTGTTACAAGCAATTGATTTTCTCATTCCACGGAAGCCATGAAACGTAGTAGTGCTCTGATACCACCCGACATAGCCCAAAGTATGAAGAACGAGTTGAGGGTTGACTTGCATCGATCTCTGATCGGAATAACCTTCGGATCCATGAAAGGACGGTAAACTAAGAAGAAGAAAATCCTTTTCTTCCATTATTTAAAAAAAAACAATATTATTCCTACAGGCAAATCCCTTGCACTTAGGTTTTATAGAATGGAAGTTTTTACTCTAAACTGGACTCCTTCTCAATCATTGATCTAATTCAACGGTTGAGATAAACTAGACTCCTACCCTAAGCAAATTGGACTCCACTACCCACACAAGATTCTTAAACAACCAAAGCATACTCGGACTCAACTCGCAAAACAGAGACGTGATGCTTTCCGAACGCTCTTGGACCCTTTATTAACCATTATCTTCAACAGAGACGTGTGCTACATCAATAATTTTGCAATCCATGTATTTAAGCTTCTTTTCTGTATCTCATAAGCATTCATGTTCGTTGGGGAGGCCTGAAAGATTTTACCAAATAGATTCGGATAAATAATACATAGTTAGTATACAGCCATTCAAAAAAAAAAAAAGTACATAGTATACAAATTGATAATTGAGGATAACCTGAAGCATCTTGCATGATTAATTATCGTCTGTATCTTTGCTCATTTCTCTAGAATCAATGAAACTTGAGTTTACTGTGTTTATCTCATAATTATGCTCTAAACCATGATTGAAAAACTCCTTACTATTGCTGTCCTCTTTGGTATGTATGGTACCTAACACTGACAAATTTAGAAAAAAATTATGATTTATTTGACACTTAAAAGAGTACTTAAGAATTACGAAAAATGGTCAGTGGTTTGCAATTGTTGGAACTAACCACGTCCGCAGTGGTAGAAGCAGTGGTCCTAGATGTATTGGCTTGGTTCCCACTGGTAAGCAAGTGGATAGAGTTGTCCCAGAGAAGGAAGGGGGGGAGGAGGGTGGTAAGTTTCATTTGCTGCAGTAGAGATCAGGAAAGTCGCCTCTTCAAAGACACTCCTATTAAAAAAACTAGATCCATTTGTCAAGCATTTCAAACTATGTGAATACCAAGTAGAAGCTAAGTTTAACATCACTATGCATGGAGAGATGGCTGGATGGTCTCACCTTATAAATTAGACCAGATGCCAAAGCAAGAATTACATAAACCTCACTTGGAAAGAACAATTTATTCATAGTTCATATATTCATTTGCCAGGAGATGTAAAGAGGGTGAGCCTTGTAAAGAGGGTGAGCCTTGGCGCAATGGTAAGGTTGTTCCATTGTGACCTGGTGGTCACGGGTTCGAGTCACGGAAACAGTCTCTCTGCAAAGCAGGGGTAAGGCTGAGTACATCTAGCCCTCCCGGACCCTGCAATGGTGAGAGACTCGTGCACTGGGCCGCCCTTTCATACATTCATTTGCCAGGGGATGTAAAGAGTATCCGGTATCTCTTCCTATTTAAACACCTGTCCTTCGGTGGAGAGGTTTTGCAACCAATACCGTGCTGAAAAAAAATATACAGTTACTAGATTCATACCACTCACATCACAAAGTAAGAAACTCTAGGGAGAGAGAGTAGTAACACTCAAACACACCCCCTTGTCGATTTTATATTTATATACTTAATTCGATTTTATTAGTCATAATCACTTGAGAATGGTATATTTGATTGTGTTAGCTTGCCATTAAAAATTAAAATTAACACTTTGAATGACCCAATTAATTGAGCATAAGGTAGAATAGCAGTAGAAGAATATAATACAAATTCAAATTGAAAGTTGTTATACCTTCTGTGAAAACTATATCTATGAAGTTATGGTCCTCTGTAGAAAAATTAAATTAAAGCATTACACTATTGCTGTCCTATTTGGTATGTAGGGTACTTAACATTGGCAAATTTAGAAAAGTTTTATGATTTATTTGACAATTAAAAGAGGAATTAGAATAAAACAGATATAACAGAAGAATAGTTTAGAATTAAGAAAAATGGCCAGTGGTTTGCTGTTGTTAGAACTAACCACGTCTGTAGTCATAGAAGCAGTGCCCCTTCGTGTATTTGCCTGGTTCAATTGCATAGTTCTATCCCGAAAACATTGATGAATAATGTCTAGACAATACCAACAAATGTATGACAGATTATAATTCAGCTTCTTATTCTATCCTGAGTTAGGCTGAAATTTTCATTCTCAAATAAGAAAATCCTAGGATTGGCACCAACTGCACGTGCTGTAGTCAAATTACACTAGCTCCAGACCAGTTTATTTCCATCCTGATACCTTTCGATCTCATCTCCATTTTCAGAGAACAGCAGCCCCTGCGGGCCTTAGAGACCGTGTACATAAACTACTGCGGTTGCAAGTTGCGGCTCTGCGTGATGTATTTGGTCGTGTGGTGGCGAATTCGTTGTTGGGTTATAAAACGAACAAATAAAGGAATAGTAATTTGTTATAGACCATCTCAGTGTTTTGGCTGTTGGGCGCCTGGGGAGAATGGTAATGAAATAACAGGAACTAAAGCCAAAAAACTATGTAAATGGGAAGAGGGAAACTGCCAAATTCAAAAATATAACCAGTAAAAGTAGGTGTTCTTATAAAGAAGAAGGGTTGCCTAATCAGCCCCCTTTCTCTCTATACAAGAATGTTAATAGCAAATTGAAACTATCCTCACTTTGTTGACGATGTTTCACTTCAAAACATAAAGGAAGATTATCTTACTGAAAGGACATTTTAATCCAATCAAAAGTACATGCTTTCAAGCAGCAGAACCACTGCACAAGTTCTAAAAAAAAGTACTTCACCAGGGCCACAACTCAGTGAGTCATCAAGCCAAATCCCATACAAGCGACTCGAGAAGGCATTCACAGAGTTCTTACACCACAGCACCCGGCAAGACGCTACAACAGCTGCCATGAAAGAGATTATTCATCTCTAGATTACATACAGAGCATCTTCATCCATATACATTTCAGTTTCGCGCAGGAACCGGTGACTTGGATCTAATCTACCAATGTCCTCACACTAAAGATATATACACTTCTAAAAAGGAAGCATTGCGATTCCAGTGGCAACGAGATCTTAATTAGAGCTAGTCTCTTTCCAGTCCATGCCATGATCGCAACCGGGTATGAAACTCGGCAACTTTCTGAAACTCTCAGCATTTTTCAATTTCTCTACATTTCTCACGTCCTATTCTTCTTCGTGCCACAAGTCTCCTTATGGAACTCCATTTCAGCACAGCCCTCAGCATCATCCATTTGGTTTGAGCTTGAGCTTTACAGTGATTGGCTGCAGACTGGGCCGCTGATCTGGCAAGGAAGCCGCTGACTGCTGCCCCGAGATCATCCTGTGGTTCTGAGCTCGCATTCTGAGATTGGAATGTGGGGTTGATGTCATCAAAGTATCGCAACTGGTCTTCACCGCAGAAAGTTTGGCCATCGGACCCGACATCAAAGAATAAAGGATTGGTGATTTGGCTCAACTCTCTTGCGTCTTTGTAAACATTGTGGCTCGGGAAACCATGTGACTCCAGATCAGTTCTGAATTCCAGGTCGCCACTAGCTTGCAAAGCATAGTCATCCAAGCTCCTAATGCCTCCAATGGATAACATGGAAGAAACGATGTCCGGTGATGAAACACTAGGTTGGATAAAACTAAATCCTCCAGATATGTGAGTACTCGAAACTCCAGAGGAGTCAGTAGGGAAAGAAACAGGGGGAAAATGCAAAGAGGTATCGGTAACAGAGCTGTTCTCATAGGAGACTACTTGTTCCCAGTGCTGAAATGCAACTCTTACCAATTTGTGAGCCTCTGTCTGATCCAGCAATAAAAAAATAAGAGTTAGAGATGAATTATTTGAGAAAGAAAAAGAAACTCCAAGCCAAAAGAAAACCATGCCTTCTGGGTCTCCGAAAGCTCTTTGATTGGAACATATTGCTGTTCCATGAGTAGTCCCATCACTTGTCCTACAACATTGAATATGACTCCCAGTCTCTGTTGAGCATTGGCAGAATACACATACATCTGGCTATTAAGAGTACATGTTCGAGCATGGTCCACGGTCATATCCCACATCTTAGCAGACATGCCAGTGCCCAGGATCTGCAAAGGTTTGTGCAAAAAACTTGACTGCTAATGAATATCTAAGAGTTGATTTTATGTGGAGGATAATGTATGGCGAGCATAAAAAAACGAAATTGGTGATTAACTCTAAATTTGATGCAAGCAAACTTTATGGACAAGTATATAATTCAGCAACGATGATTCGAGAGGAGATGGTTGACTGGGATCTTAAAGTAGGCTAAGGGCGACCAAAATTAGCAAATTGATTCATTATAATTTATGGGAATTTTTAGTATTTTTATTTAATTTTTGGGTAGTCAATAGGCTTTGATGGGTCTTGTGAAATGAAAAAAAAAAAAGGTTTTGGTAGCTCTTCTGAAAAGGAAACATGAATAGTATTTTTTACCTACTAGTAAGTTTTCTTCTTTTTTTCCTGAGGAGGTGTGTGTGTGTGAGGGGTGGGGGTTGTTATGGCAACATGTAATACACAGTCTGACTTTATTCTAGGCTGCTCTAAAAAAGACATTAGGGACAGGGGGTGAATTTGATCTAACAACAATGATCAGGATTAGCTTTAAGTTTTTAAGCTGTTTTGGGCTTACACACGCATACACAAAGTTTCAACATATTTTCTAGGAATGAATAGTAATGATTTTCCCCTTTGGATTTTACATGTCTTTTTATCTCTATCTACCATTATTTGTGAAGCTCTCTCTAGCACCATTTGTGAAGCTCTATTGCACTATTGAGTGTCACTACAAAAAGGAGACTTCCGAAGCGAACTTTCAACACTTCTAGGGAGCTTCAAATAACTATGGTCCAAGTTATAACCATAAAAAAACTATGATCTAAGATATAAAAAGGGATAGGTGGTCTTACATTTCGAAGCCTCTGAGTATCTATACACAGCAATGTCAGAAAATCCTTAACAGTATTGATGTTCTCACAGCTTAGACGCTTATGGAAAGCACCATCTTTACCAATCTTCTCTAGGCGCCATACTTCATCCATCAAAGATGGCGGATAGTGCTTCTTGTACACTGCAAACAGATAAAAAGGAAATTAGAAGAGAAAAAAAAAGAGCCTATAATTCATTTAAGGAAGATTTTAGTGCAACAATAGCCATACAATAGTCCAATTCAACCCATATGGAAGTGTATATTTTACAATCACTACGCTAGTTGTCAATTCCGCTCCACTCATGACAAAAACTTTAGAATATTCTGTTCTGGAATGTGTTCTGAAAGTATTAGTAACCAATATGCGTTGAACATGGGTATTCCATCTAATATGAGGAATCTGCCTGACACAGATGATTAGAAATTCACTAACTAATAGATATAGCAAACAAAAGAAATTATTTTCATCTAATTGTTTTGTGTTTCATGTTATTCTTGGAGATATCAACTTCAAAGATGTTAAATTATCAATAACAAAGATTATTCAGAAATCAGAAATACTCACATTCACCACGATGATCCTTCACCGTGAAAGCTTCTGTCTTTGCTTCTCTTACTCTCATTCCATCAAAATAACCATCTGAAACTTTTGCCCCTAACTTGAACTTACGACTTCTCGTCCAACTCGAATTGTCTGTAAACACTAGCTCCCCTACTACACCGGTTCCCTCTTTCAGATTCAAAATCACATCTCCCGCCAAAAGTGATCTCTTTCCTTCCCTTTCTCTAACAACGTTGTCTTTAAAATCTCCAGATGTCCAGTTTTCTTCTTCATCACCTTCAGATTCTCCCTCCAAAACTACTATTTCCACCTTCATCGAGGATTCGGGGCCTGATACAACAACTTCCCCAGTTAAGGCATCAACTAATGCTATCGTTACGAAAGGACAGTCTTCTCCTTCAATCTTAGTTCCCGTAAATACCGGAAGAGAAAGCTTGTTCATGAACTGTAACTGTAAGGTTCTTGAGGTTGACGGATGCACTTGTTTCCCAGAATGTCTGTACCGAATTAAAACTCATATCAACCACATAACCTATCAAGGGTTTTTTTTTTTAAATGATTTTTTTTTACAGAATCAAACTGGATGATTAACCTATCAAGGGGTTATTTTCATTGGGTTGTTACAAGGAAGAATTTTTCAACAATAAGTATTAGTTCTCACCGTTTCATGCTGGTTAAATGCTTTGCTAATGCCTTTTCAACTTCCTCTTTTACCTGAAAGCAAAGAACAATTATATACGAATGCCCTATTCAGCAGGAGTGCTATATGTACTGGTTATAAAGTACAGAACATCTACATAGTTTTTTTTTTGAAAGATAACCATTTACAAAGTATACAACATAATCGTCTTCTCCAAGCTTTCACATATTTCTTCTGTTGAATTATTGATAAAGAAAAGGCCTGGAATGGACCTTGAATCTCACAAAAAGATACATGAATAGATGGAATGGACAAGAAACATAATTAAAATACAGTCCCCAAGGGACTATATGAAAAGGCTGAGGTCTTCCATGAAGCTCCTAAGCAGTGTTTAAATACTTGGATGTGACGCGGAACGCAGCCAAGAAAAATCCTTGTTGACTCGGTGCGGACGCAGCCAAGAACGCGGTTGACGCGGTCATAACTCGGGAGAGTCAAAGGAGTTTTTATTGACTCTGTACGGCAAAATGCAGAATGCGGATGCAGTGCAATGCGGAACGCGGCCAAGGTAAAAGGGAGTCGACTCGGGCGAGTTCCGAGTTGAGTCAACGGGTTTTTAAACACTGCTCCTAAGATGTAAGAAGATAAAGATCAATTCATAATCTACAAGAAACCCACATTTTCTTTCATACTTGATACTACCCTTTTTTACAAGTAATAAATATTGTTAAAGGTCATGTTAAGGGCCACAAAATCTGGAAAATAAAATATTTCAGAGACAAAAATTCATGACAAGGTCACCAAACTGGCCATACAGTGGTGGCTATTAAACCTCCATGCACAGCCAACTTGTATACCACCTGATCGGACCACATTTTATTCTGATGGAATCTGAATATCCATTTTCATGATTTTGTCCAAAAAAAACCACGCCTCCAGCAAAATGAATTCAATTAGTAGCCGAGCTAAAAACTACAAGTGAAATCATTGTTGATCATGACATGATGATCACGTTAGCACTGTAATATTTGATAAGAGAACTAAAGAGTAAAATGGATGCATGAGACATGATAAATAGGAAATTGGACCACTAGAGCATAAAGACCAAAGTGATACACAGTGATGTAGTCGGGGCTAAAAAAATCATTAGGTGGACATGAGATAATCTTAAGTTCTCTCGAAAAAGCAAAAATCTTCAGAAACCTCCAGCTTTAGGGCATGACTCAATTGTTAATCAAGAATATAGGGACAATATGATTTTATTTTCCACATTTATTTCCAAGGAATTACTAAATATTAAAAAAAAGGGATCGCATACATTGTCTATGAGCCTGCGTAGATTAGTACAACAGCAATCAATCAAAACATAGAGTTCATCATTTCTACAAAATCATTTGGGGGATATGTACTCACAACTTTACGAAGTAAGGGCTCCACAGCCGAAAAAAACTTCTGAACACGATCATACTTCATAGCCTCAATGATCACTCTAGAAAAAGGAAGAAAAAACATTATAACCATTATCCAATGAAGTATACCAAATTCTTCAAGCATCTAAGCAAATCCATTTTTATTGTTCTAATAGCATAGAAACTCACTACGTGGAAGCAAAACAACTTCATTTCTCATGATAATAATCATATGCATTTCATTTATCCAAGATACTGAGCAAAATCGTAAATACGCAAACTTACTTCATTCTTAATGATAATAAGGACATCAATTTATTTCTCATATCATGTCATGAAAATAAACAAACCCATACCAATTTTCATATTGACAACCATATCCCTTTAACTTCTCATGACAATACGCAAAAGCATTACATTTTTCAAAGTTAGCCAAATCAGATTCAACTTTCATGACAATATGCTCACCATCTTTATTTTTTTTTTAATGATAGATAAGTGTATTAGAGAGAGAGAGAGAGAGAGAGAGAGGGGGGGCGAGGGGACCACGACCGAGATGGTCAATACATAAAGATGAAAACAATGCAACAGAAACGCATACAAAGAATAGAAACTCAAGGAGGCAAAAAGTCAAATATCTCCAGGCTCTCACAAACAGCTCCTGCTCTAGCTAAACTATCGGCCCATTGTTTTTTGCTATTCTCTTCTCTTTTCTTTTAAATAATGACAACTTTAATCATAAAACTATGCATAAAGGACATAGTTAGACCTCAAATTTGAGTTATCTTCAAAAGGTCCAAGATTTGCTTAGAGGCAAAACGCAGTAACATTAGACAAGTATTAACCACCATAAGCTTGCTAGAGAATCCACTAGAGTATCTAAAGGCTGGTAAGAAGGGCACACGCCTCAACTTCATTATAATCTTTCATGCCAAGTAGATTGGAGTCGACTCCCACCACTTCCCCTTTATGTTCAATCATTTCTAAACATGATGCAAACAACGTTGCCACCTTGATGGACCATGGATTGCTGAATGAGGTACCACTATAATTGAGCTTAAGGACATTAATGAGAAGGCCACCCACCAAGCTACTACTTTCTCCACTTTTTTCATCTTTTAATCAACTCCTTCCAACAATGAAGGTCTTGCATTGACATCCCCCAGAGCTCTTTGTGAGCTGGAGCCCAAGGGATGACCAAACTTTTTGATATGTTGAGCAAAGGAACAGCTTTGTGTTCAAAGATCCTCACTCTTTCCAATGATTTCCCTCCTAAGAACTAAACTAGGGATAATGCATTATAAAAATAAGCCCATTTCGGATTTCATGGCAATAACTCCAACCTTATCATAGATCAATATACTATCCACAGTCAATTCATCTTCTTTTTTCATGAAAATAAACAAACCGACTCCAATTTTTTAGGGACACCAGCATAAGAACTTCAACTTTTCATGATAATAAGCAAACCCATTTCAATTTTCACACAAATGATCATAATAATAAACATGCTCAGTTTAAACAAATGAGCCCATTTCAATTTTCATGACAACAACCACACCCAATTCATTTATTATACCGAAAAAATCCAACCCAGTTAAATTTTCATCACAAAAAGCATACCCACTTCAATGTTTCATTAAATGACAGACTCCATTCCACTCTTCATGGGGGATAAGCCAAACCTGTTTCAATTTTCCTGGCAATAAGCATAGACATTTCATTTCTCACTAAAACAATACAAACACCCAATTCACTTCTCCTTTATGTAAATAAGCCAACCCATTGCAATTTTCATTACAAATGGAATACCCACTTCAAATCCCCATGATAGCAAGTAAATCCATCACTTTTCTCATAGTAATCAGTTAAAAATTAAAAACCATCTCAATTTTCATAGCAGTAAACATACCCACTTCTTTTCTCATTACAATAAACCATATTCAAATCATTCTTTCAATTTCCCCAATTTCAAATTTCCTTAATGGGGACCAAAACCCATTTATTGTTTTTATGTCAATAAGCAAACCCAATTCATCCCATTCTTCTAATTATCGATTTAGGTTAGATAAGAAAAAGGTGAAAAAAAAAAATCACTGACCCTTTAAGAGCAGGAACCTTTTGGCGTTTTTCTTCTTGGGTGTTACCATCGGATCCTCCAACCTTGCCTTCATCAGATTGCCGCTTTTGCGACATACTCCAAGTAAGAATTAAGGGATTTGGTGTTGGGCATCAAAGAGCATGAACAACCAATAATGTTACGAACAAGTTAGGAATAAAATAACTTCAATAAAGGGGAAACTTCCAAATGTATCCGTCTCATTTGGATTTGATTTCAGAGATGAATTACTGAAGGGAGAGAGGCGGCTTATAGAAATATAAAAATCTTCTGAGTAATTGATCGTAAGAATGAAAGAGAAATGTTAGGAAACTGAGAGAGAGAGAGAGAGAGAGAGAGAGGACCCAAGAAAACGCGTTAACGGTGGAGAAACGGTCACATCAACGCGCTTCTCTTTCTTGGCGCTTTGTAATTTTGTATGCGAATGTATGGGCTTTTCTATTCTGTCTATGGGCCTTCATCAGATGGGCCAATGTCCAATGGGTTTTCTTTTAAAAACTAGGGTGCAACTTGGGCCGGGCTTAAACCGAACCTGAAGGGTTCAACCCGATTTTGGCCTTGGGGCACCCGGACATGAACCCAAACCCATCCCCATAATTATTTTATGTGATTTTATTGAAATTTCAAAATCTTAGAGTTATAATTTTCTTTTGGAACAATTACCAATGGCGGAAAAAATTAGGAGGAATTATCAATAGGACCCATGCTTTTTAGAAATTATCAACAAGGGACAAAAGAGGTCTTGTCATTAAAAGTTGGACGAAAATGCCCTTTTCTTAAGAAACACGTTTTGCTTTTCCACTTTTTCCTCTTCTCTCTCTTTTCCCTCTTTTTTTTTTACTTTTTCATTTTCAACTTTGTTTTTTTACCTTACCAGTCATCTACTTCATCATTTAGCCACCATTGGAGGCAGGAAAGCTCGAAAACTTGAAACGTGAATTCATTCCCATCTATCTCTATATCTAGGTTTTGTTTTTCATTTCTTTTAGGGTTTTGCATTTCTCCTTCTCCCTTTCAATGGAGGATGAGGAAGATGAATCGTAGGGTACAAAGAAAAAAAACAGTGAAAATGAACGAGTGAGAAAAAAATAGAAAGTAAAAATATGTTCATAAGGGACTTGATAAGCCCATTCAGAATTTGGTAACGCCATTTTGATACTGGATAACCCCAACCGCAGAGACTTGCAAACCCCCTTCCAAAACTCCAGTACCGTTGGACAATTTTAAGGGACATGATAAGCTCATTCGTAAATTTGTAACCCCATTTTGATACTAGATAACTCCAATCCAAAATACTTAAAAACCCCCTTCCAAAACTCTAGTACCCTCGGCCAATTTTCAGGGACTTGATAAGCCCATTTGGAAATTGGTAACCCCATTTTGATACTTAATAACCCCAATCCCAGAGACTTGAAAACCTCCTTCCAAAACTCCAGTACCCTCTGCCAATTTTCAAGGACTTGATAAGCTCATTCGGAAATTGGTAACCCCATTTTTAGGGACTTGATCACCCCATTCAGAAATTGGTAACCCCATTTTTTATACTAGATAACCCAAATCCTAGAGACTTGAAAACCCCCCTTCCAAAACTCCAGTACCCTCGGCCAATTTTCAAACACTTGATAAGCCCATTCGAAAATTGGTAACCCTACTTTTGAGAGTTACTAACCCCCTTCTAGAGAGTTGATAAACCCCTTCTGCTACAAAACCCCCTGCCTATAACAACTCTTCTAATGGCATTACAATTTTGGTCATGATAGAAATAACAAAAGAAATGGATGTTGTTTTCATTAAATGTGCTTCATGTATTACATCCCAATTTGTGTATTACAAAAAAAAAATAAGTAAATAAAAAAATGTGTACCCATCCATTCATGTACTACATCAACTTTTTCTTATACAACCACTTGTCTTCCAAAAAAGTGAGTGAAGCCATCAATGCATCATTTCTAGAACACACCCTAAAATAGAAACCGCTTAAATAGTGGAATGAAAAATAGTAAAAACCCTAAAAAAAATAGAAAAACAAAACCTAGATATAGATGGTAAGAACTCAACATTCAAGTTTTCAAGATTTGCCAGCAACAATGGTGGATGAACAAGGAGGAGGATGAACAAGGAGGAAGATGACTAGTAGGGTAAAAAATCAAAAAGGTGATAATGGAAAAGTAAAAGAAGAGGGAAGAAGGAAAAACAAGGTCAAAATGTGTTGTAAATGCCAAAGGGCATTTTCGTCTAGCTTTTACTGACGAGACCTCTTTCGTCCCTCGTTGATAATTTTTGAAAAGCATGGGCCGTGTTGATAATTTCGCCTAATGTTTGTCCCCCATTGGTAATTGTTCCTTTTCTTTTTTGTATTTTTTCTAGTTTTTTTTCCTTGGATCAATCCGAACCCAGTGTGTTCCAACATGACCGATTTGGAAAATCAGGTTAGGTTAGTGATGAGAGATTTAAAGGTGGGTTAAGTTAGTGTTGACCCGGTTAAGGTTGTGGTCTTGGGTTTTTAGTTTGGGCTAGGGCCTCAACCCGGTCTAAGTTCTGACAGCCGATTATGAGCCCCCAACTAATTACCATTACATTTACGCCCTGTTTGTTTGAGATTATGACAACCGATTGTTAGCCCCAAACCTATTATTGGGCTCAAAATTACATAAGTTTTGAGTCCAATAATAGCTTTAGGGCTGGCAATCGATTGTAATAATCTGAAATGAACAGGGCAATAATCAGATGGGGCTAAAAAATTTCCTTAATTAACTTCTAATGTTTTCACTGTTATCTACCCATTTTACGCTTAGTTAAATAAATATTAAATGAAATCTGTTTCCATGTAATTCTTTCAAAGAATCTATGTTATCTTTAGCCATTTACATGCACTAAACTTTTATACGTCTTATAATATCCATTTTACCCGAAGCTAAAGTCAATTTTATCTACTTATAAAAGAAAGAAAAATTATTAAATTATAACTCTTTCAAAATTTCTCTCCCTTTCTTTCTATTATGAACTCTTGTTTCTCTTCTTTAAAATAGATAGATTGATAGATACATACATACACATATATATATAGAGAGAGATCTATTCCTACTTAATTCATGAGAACAATTAGACAAAGAACAACTATAATTAGGATCAATGTCTAAAATTAATTTTTGCATCCCACGTGGAAATACATGTACGATCAAGACCGTTGATCTTTTAGAATACAAACATGCCAATTTGATACTAGGTTGAAGATGAAGCATTACCTGAGGTAATGTGATTTACATTCAATGATTTTTTTTATGGCCATTTAGACTGGGAAAATAACTTCTTAAATCTTTATATGGGAATAAAATACTTTATTATTTCTAAAGAGGGAAAAAACATTAAAATTTTAAGAATCACAAGTGTGCCATGTCATGATGAAGTATTATTTAAATATTTATCTAGTTTTTATATGTTTTAACTGTATTATTATTGCAATGTCACGGGTGCACCTACTTTGAATGGTTGGTTCGAAAAAATAAAATAAATTCTAATCCGTTCACTTTTTGGTTTGACATTGATCCAATTTAAAAATAATCCGGCCCCGTGCCAAGATTTCGGCCATCTTAGGCTTAATTATGCTTATTATTATTTTTATATCTGGTTCAATTTATAAATAAGGCACGCCCATGCCAAGATTTTAGCCCATCTCAGGCTTAATTAGGCTTGCTATTTTTTTTTTTTTTTTTTTCAGTAGGTAAGGTAAGGTGGGATTGAACCTAAGACCCTAATTTGAATGGTTGGTTCGACAGGTAAAAAAACAGCTTAGGCTTAATTATGCTTATTATTATTTTTTTCTTTCTTTTCAGTAGGTAAGATGGGATTGAACCTCAGACTTTCAAGGTTGAGCTATCAATCTAAGAAGATTTCTCTCTAAGTAAGCCATAATTATATCATTTTCCTCTAAATCAGGGAAGGACAAAAAAATTTACTGACGGAAATATTTTTCCTGGCCCTGTTTGGATTGCTGGAATTTTCTAGAAAAGTTTCAACTCAACTTAATTTTTATGTTTTTTTCCCGAAAAATTTAAAAAAAATCCCTGTTTTCATGGAAATTAAATTGTTAACCTACTATTAGACACTGTTTTTTATTATTTTTGTTCGGGCTTTTGAAGCAGGCCCAAGTTGAGCTTAGGCGAAGAAAATTGTGGTTCGGATCCATTGTCCTCAGAATTTGACCCATCATAAAAGCAAAGCAAGGCATGGGCCTATCAAACCTCCTTTTGGTCATCTTAAATAGCTTGGGGCCCATCTTGTTGTAAACTCTAAAACATTCACTCGAATTAGTCAATCCTAAGGACTGGGTCGATCGACTTTTGCTTGTTGGATAGGCTTGTTAATTATCCCATGTTCAAATTGAGAATAAGCCCAATGGATAGAGTACATTATATCCAAGCGATTTATTCAAAATAAAATTATCCAAGAAATGTAGCTTGTCCCAGGAATAGCTTAACCAAGGATTTTTACCCCTTTGGAGAACTGCCCCATTACCTTGTTGATTGATAAAGTTATCATGCGTCACAACCACTCGGTTGGGTAAGTGGGCCAGTAACGCAGGGACGGATAGCGAAATCAAAGTGCTGAATTTAGAATGGGTTTTGCGGAATTTATCAAATAGAAGAGCAGCAGATGGCTCTCTTATGGAGGGTAACAGCAGCAGGTGACTGTACTTTTCCGGCCAGGAAGAACAAGCAGCAGATGGCTTGTCTTGACGGGGAAAATCGAAGGCAACTTTCCGAGGCAACCAAATTTTATTTTCAATAAAAGATATCTCAAAACGATTACATGGGTGCCATATTTATAGGCTTTTTGAAAAGAAAAATCCTACTCAATCTAAACTTCCGAATTCTACTCAAACTATGAAATAAATGAGTAATTTAAATAGCACATAATTCATCACGAATGCGGTCCCAAACCGAACCCATGAAAGCATCATCATGTAAAAATGGGTTTTGATGAGGGCAAACACATAAAAGCCCACAGCCCAAAAACTCCGTTCAAAACGGTGTTTCAAACGACGTTTCAAACAGTGGCTGCGCACCCAAACACTCCCAAACGGCCGTTTGGCTCCAAAACGGTGTTTCAAATGCCAAACGGTGTTTTAAATTGTACGCCAAATACGCACTTAGAGAAAAGCAACCTTCTACGAAACTTATCCTATTAAAACTCCTATAATCGCTCAAACACCTAAAAAAACTTAAAATTCCTAAAATTATTCTAGATATACACGTCCAACCCTAAAAGGACTCTTCAAACATAGTAATTAATGCCAATGGGGACCGTAGATTTGGACTCCGTCTTATATCTTCCGATCTAGCCGTTGGTCAGGGTTCTGACTATCTTGACCGTTGATCTACAAGATCGTGCGAGATGCACCTGCATCAGCCATGCAATGGTTTTGCACATACCCGGTACGGATATAATCGAGCCTAGAATGTTCGGCCCACCCAAACTGCACCTTGCCTTTTAAGTTTTTCAACACAGCCCCAAACCATGATTTAACTTGGTAACGGACAAGCTAACTATGCATCAAGAAAGGCCCAACAGGCCCACTAGGCGATCCGGCTCATTTATAAAGCCCAACAGCTTGGGTGTCATTATCACCCGTGCTCGAGGCTAAAAACTCACTGGTCTATCATTCTTTTATGGGTCAATATTTTTAGAGTTTCTCTGATTTTCTCTTCTTTTCAACAACAGCATTCAGTGTCATTTACTACTCAGATAAAGGATATGTGGTCACTCTTTTTGCTATCCTTTTGGGTATGCACTATTCTCCCCTCTTTGTAATGGATCTAAGGTGTTGATTTCAGTTTTTTGGAGGATTTTGGAAGTGTCAAACTAAATAATCTATGGTATTGTCTCATCCCTGGATACTCTTGTTAGCTAGTTGCAGTTGAAAAGCAACAGTATAAAAGTAGCAACACTACAAAACTTTAACTTGCTTTCCATACAGTTTCATTTATTTGAAATCGGAATTTTTTTCCTTAGGCTCTGTTCACTTCTTTTCCCTGGAAAACAGCCCTTTTTTTCCCTGACAAGGCAGAATTTCTGTGTTCACTTCTTTTCTAGGGAAAACTATTATCAGATGTGGAATTTCTTATTTAAAGGCTGAAAATGACGTGGAAATTGACTTTTTCCCTGATACTTGAGATTTGCTTTCCGATTAAATATATCGGAAAAAGGCTTTCCAGGGAAAACGAAGCATTTCCCTCTTCATTCCTTTCCCTTCTGCCATGTCACCTGGAAAGGAAAGGTAAATGAAAACCTTTCATTTCTTTTCCCTTGTGCTGTTTTCCTTGGAAAAAACTGCCTTTTTTTTTCCTGACAAGACCTTGACAAGACAGAATTTCTGTGTTCACCTCTTTTCCAGAGAAAAATATTATCAGATGTGGAATTTCTTATTTAAAAGTTGAAAATGACGTGGAAATTGACTGTTTCCCTGTTACTTGAGATTTGGTTTCCGATTAAATATATCGGAAAGAGGCTTTCCAAGGAAAACGAAGCATTTTCCTTGACAGTTTCCCTGGATTCCTTTTCCTTCTGCCATGTCACCTGGAAAGGAAAGGAAAAGAAGTGAACAAAGCCTAATTGTTGTTAGGTTGGAATTTCTGGCTGAAGATCACGTACAAGAATTTCATGGGACAAATTTCCACAGACATTATTTCAGGTTGATGTTACTTGACAATGTGATTTCTGTATTTCTCTCCCCCTCTGTTTCTGCTTTTCTCAGAGAGAAACTTCGCCGAAGTCAGCTCAGATGGGTAGTCATTTTCTTGGTCAGGATTTTTGGAATGGGAGGCCTTACCTTGAGGATGACATGACACGAAAAATACTCCAACACTCTTACCATTTGATCTAAGAACTTGAACAAGGGACAATTGCTATTTTTCCCTATGTGAGCATTTTCAAATTGCCAATGGGATAGTGGGGATCATCCAAAGAAGGGGCCCACCAAATCATGCAGATGTCATTGTAGCCCACTGTCAACTGACCATGATGGTCCAATGAATCCAAAATGATTTGGGTCCGTTGGAGTGGGACAGAGACAGAGGATACGGGTTCACGGGTCCGCCCGAGTATCCCATGTGGGATATGGACACAACTATTTTCAATTGGATGGGAGCAGGACACTGCTAAAAATTCCCGGATCCAATTATATATCACTATTTACAAAAATATCCTTTGCATTTTATAAATCTAAGGCTAAATATAGGGGGTATTTTGTATATAAAATATTCACAAACCAAAAGAGAAAAATTCCAATCACTGATGTTCCTTGTAAATCCCATGTTAATTTTTTACATCATCCAATGTTAAGTCGATTGAATGCTTCTTGATCTTAATTATTCACAGAAGGTTAACAAAAAGTTTGTTTTTACCGGCGTACATTTGCTGGTGGTCTATGCGTGAATTTTTTTATCCGCGGTCATAAAATAATCTCCGGTGTATGCTTAACATACAATCTTGGTTATAAAGCCGCTGATTTTACGGCGTTTCTTTAAAAACGGGAGAAGAGAAATGTGTCAAAAATCTTGAAATTAGACAAAACAATAAGAAGATACATTAGGCACATAATCATATATAAGTGAAAATATATTATCTTTTGATTGTACAGCCATAGCCATGATTATAGGCAGATAATCATAACAAAGCTCATCAATTGCTTGATTATTGCTTGAAAGAGATTTCATAGGTTTTTGTAGTTCTTACAATTTAGGACATTGGAGTTGGGGTTAAACAATTAGTTAATCTCTAACAAATAGTGTTTAGAAGGTGGGTAAGATTCTTTCCTCGGTAGAGGAGAACTTGAAAGAAAGGGTCACTTGTGTTTCACTAATCCTGTGGCAAAATTTTCATTGTAGTGCAAACTCTAATTCCTCTCTGCAACCTCATCATTTGTTGAATTGCTCCCTAATGGAACATATTTCTCTTTTATTTTCTTTTTGTATAATGGATCTTGCTTCAAGGTTGCACACTATGTAGTATAAGTGGCAACATACATAGATTTATAAGTGAAACCTTCGGAGTGAAAAAAGAAACAGTGCTAGGTAGTGACCTTATTGCACCCATGTGAAGTGAGGATGGAACATTCTAACAATTACGAATGAGTGGCAACATACATAGATCAATGTTGTGCAGCTGATGGTACCTTTATTTAAGCATGAATGATATGCTTCTTCAGTTCTTTGTACGTTTTTATTTTTTATTTTTTTGCAATCTTCTGAGAATTATTTTCATTTTCTTTTTGCAGTTTTCTTAGGATCATAGGAAATGCGATTATATCTTAACAAATCAACAATCAAAGCAGACCTCAATTTGAAAGGTGGAAGTAACTGTAAGAATGATAAGAGTGGCACCATTAAAAAAAAAGAATGACAAGAGTGGGCCTCTTATCACAACTCTTGAATTTGGAAGATTACTTATATCACAGATGAGATCGACGACCATTATAAGAATATTTATGTTTCGTTAAGCATATTTTTCAGAGAGGCTAGCCATCTATCTGATAGCTTAGCTTAAATGGGTGTCTCTTGTCCTCCTTTGCGGGCAATCTTTTCCCTTGATGTAATTTTCTTTTAATGAATTATTGTTATGTAACGAGATTCCATTGATGCTATCAACTGGGCCTCTTGTCACAATTTCTGAATGTTGAAGATTTTTCTTATCAAAGATGAGATCAATGAGATTTTTAAAAATATTTATGTTTCTCTTAAACATTCTTATATGGGTACATATTGTCCATTTTGTGGTGCCTGCAGTTGTTCACCACTATATATGTTTTGCCATGCATGTGCAGCCTGCATCCCGTACACTGTTCTCAAATATGAATCCAGTTACGTATTAATGCTCAAAGCCTTGATTTATTGTAATTTTTCATCTTATTGGATTCTATGTAACCAAAGTTGTCCGAGTTTAGGCTTTGGGAGAACAGTTTCAAGGGGTGATACCATGGTTGACAAGGGGAAGGGCAGGAAAGAGGAGGTTATTGCTAGGGAGCACGGAATCAACCTTCACAGGCGCTTGCGTGGATGGTTAGTGGTTTTCTTCTCACATCTATAAATTAAAGTTGCTTATTGTGTTTTAATTTAAATTAGCTCTGTTGGTGCGGCTGTAAATGTGTAAAAACTGTTCTCTTTTTCGTTAATTGGATTCCTTTTTAACTACTAGAATACTCGATTATTTACTTTCCTCAATTGCTTATTGTGTTTGGGCACATCTTCTGAAGACAGATTTCTGTGATGCTGAAATTTTTATGACTTTCCTTTTTCAAGCAGCTTAATTTTGCTTTCCCATGGGGGCGTACTGAATTTAAGGGTGGAAATTTGATCGGCCACCACCACCCTCTTAAGTGACGGGCTCCATCGATAAATTTCTGTCTCTCATAAAATCTTTTCGCCCTCTTTCTCTTTACACTTTGATCTTCTTTGTGATGCTGACAATCTCTCTTTCTCTCCCTGCATTATCCAGGACTAAGGCTGGTACATTCAAGGATGGTGATCTTCTCATCGACAAGGATGGTTTGTGAATCATTCTCCATGATGAACAACAGGAGCTACACCTGATCTCTGTTGCCTCTAGTGTTTTCCAACTGCTCTTTTTTTTCTCTCTCTCTCTTCTTTTTTGGTTAATTATTTATGGTAGAAGAAGAACACCCCATCTGTATTAGGTTTTCAATTTGGTTTGAGATTTGGGTGTGTAGAGAGCATGGTTTTAAATTTCGACCAAAATCGACCGAAATTTCGGATTTCGGTGGGGACCGAAACTGAAATTTCGCCATTTTCCAAATTTCAGCTGAAATTTCAGAATTTCGGTCCGAAATTTTGAGAAAATGCCTTTTTATTTTAAAAAAAAAGTGTTACAAAATTTCGGCTGAAATTTCGAAATTTCGGTCCAGAATTTTGGTCTGGAATTTCGAACTTGAGTACCAAATTTCGACCGAAATGTTGGAATTTCGGTTTTTTGGAAGTCCGAAACCGGTTACGAAATCGAAATTTTAAACCTCGGTAGAGAGTGACACCTGAAGTGGAAATAAGGTCCAGATTTGGGCTCTGTATGAAGTTTGAGCACCCTTATGCATGGCTCTTGTGCTATAATTTCAGGGTTATTATGTATGCATTGTAACAAGCTACTGTGAGGTAGTGGCATACTGACATGTAAGATATAGTTCTGTTTGGTAGAGAAGTTCACTTTGTTCCTTTTTATTTCAATTATGTGAAGAAATGCTGATATTTTATACTTTTCTGGATGGCCAGGGCTCAATTATTAAGGACGCTAACGGATTGCTATTTCCATTCATAAACATTAATCTTCTCAAATTTAATGAAACTTGGACTTTGTATATAGTTTGGGACAAAGGCTTAGTTGAGTTGACTTGGACTGTGTATATGTGTAGGTTACATTGGACTTGCAAAGGTCCTGAATGCTGATTGAATTGACATCCTCCCGTTAAGTGTGATAATTCTTCGCTACTAAAATTTTCCTATTTATGATACAATGCTGGTAATAACCAAGGTTTTAAATTTCGGTTTCGGGCGTAGTTTTGGTCCTCACTGAAACTGAAATTTTAGCCAAAATCCGAAATTTCGGCAAAATGTCGGTAAAGGTGTTCAAAATGTCGGTTTTTTGGGCCAAAATTTTGGTAATTTAAGCTGAAATTTTGTAAAGAAATAACAAATTAATATTTTATCTAAAATTGCACCGAAATTTTGACCGAAATGACAATTTCAGCAATTTCGGTTTCGGAACGTTTCAGTTTCATTCCTCACCGAAATCCGATATTTAATAACTAGGGCAACTTGGCCAATTACTATGAAGTTTGTCTTGGTTTTGAATGTTTTATTGTGGCAAATTGTTGTGGTCATTATTGGAATAATCCCATCAATTTTGTTTTCTCTTCCTTCATAATTTATCTTTTTAGAGTGAGCATGGTCTGGGCATACTTGTCATTCTTGCATGATATTCTATAAAATGCTGTGAAATGAAATTCCCACTCCCTTTCCAGAATTTACATTCCATTTTGTTTGTCTTCTCCTTAAAATGAAGAATAAAGGGGGTAAATTTTTCATTTCCCTAAAGCCATTAAAAAGATCATTTCCCTAAAGCCATTAAAAAGAAATTTCTTTTTCTTTTGTTAAAAACTTATAAATTTAATTATTATTCAAAAAAATTATAAATTTTTTTTTTTTAAATGTGTTTTTATTTTTTATTTTTAAAAATTAATAAATGTTAATAAAAAAATTAAAAAAGTATGCCTTTCCCGAGCCACATAATAGAGAGCTCTAGTACTTGAACAGAAGTCAAAGTAAAGTTTTCCTTCAACCCCATCACATGCTATGACATCACAGTGCAACAAAACTCCCTAAATCTCACATGCATTCTTTTTATTTCGAAGCTTGCAAACTATATTTTAAATGTTTTAAGGTGAGATGACCTTGGTTTTGCCCTAGATTGGAAACAACGTGGATGACTTTCAATAGAAAAAGAAGAAGTTTGAATCCACTTCAAGGTATCTTCTTGAAATACTAACAACTAAACTGTACTCCTCATTTGGCTCATCTAGATCTACCCAGGTGTTCAAGAGATTAAAAAATAAGCTATGAAATTTTCCTCTACACCCTGTTTGGATTGCAGGAATTTTCTACACAAGTTAGGAAAGGAAAAATATTTCTAAAAGTGTAGAATATGAGGAACTAAAATATAAATCGCAAGAGGAGAATAAAAGAGCTTCTATTGAAAGAGAGAAGATGAACACTAGATTATGGTGGATTTTTTCTCAAAAACAAAAAAAAACTACTGTTTCATAACTTTTTCATTCATCAAAAAATAACTACAATGACCCTCTATATAACTACTGTTGCACGTTCAATAACCATAAAGCCATACGTTTCCTACTTCTATTCTTCTAATAGGACTCCACCTAACACTTGGACTCTTTTGGATAAGAATAAATAATACTTCTTCACACTTGGACTCAAAGATTCTAGAATAGTTAAAAGATAAAACAAAATATCTAAACACTCTTCCCAAGAGAACCGACTCAACTTTAACGTGGAAATACTTGGGTGGGACCCACAAGGTAATTCCACCGTTTGAATTAACTATTCCAACACGCCTCCTTAGTTCAAACTAGGTGAATTGTTGTACTCCCATCATGTGACGAACTTCTTAATTCAAACGAGGTGAATTGTTGTACTTCCATCATGTGATAAAAAAATTTCAACTTTTCTTCTGGCAAAGCTTTTGTGAAAATATCCGCCACTTGATCTTCAGTGTTGTGATGCTTTAATTCAACTTCTCCTTTGGTTGTGACTTCTCTAATGAAATGATGACGAATCTCAATATGCTTCGCCCTCCCTTGATGAACTGGATTCTTTGTTAAGGCAATTGTGGATTTGTTGTCACAAAACATCAACGTAGGTCCGCCTTGTTCGTCCTTCAAATCACGCAAAATTATTCGTAGCCAAATTGCTTGACAAGCTGTAGTTGTAGCAACAATATACTCGGTTTCTGTGCTTGAGAGCGCCATAGTAAGTTGCTTCTTAGATGCCCAAGCTATGACACCCGATCCAAGACTAAAACAATACCCTGTTGTGCTTTTACGATCATCAATGAAACCTGCCCAATCACTATCAGAAAAACAAAGCAATTTAGAATTAGTGGCTTTTGAGTACACAACACCAAAATTGATTGTGCCTTAGATGTATCTCATAATTCTCATTGCTGCCCCAAGATGATGCTTGCTTGGATTGTGCATAAACCTGAAAATAATGCTAACGGCAAACATAATATCTGGTCTTGTATGAGTTAGATAAATCAAACCACCAACAATGCTTCTAAAATTCTTCTCATCTGCTTTTTCAACCCCATCTTGCAAAGTAAGTTTCTCATTAGTATTTATAGGTGTTTTTGCAGGTGCACAATTTGTCATTCCAAATGTTTTCAATAAATCTAAAGCGTACTTTCTCTGACATATGAAAATCCCATTAGATCCTTGAATAACTTTAATTCCAAGAAAATAATGCAATAGACTCAAATCTGACATTTCAAAATCTTTCAACATGTTCTCTTTAAATTCCTTAACCACATCAAGAGAACTCCCGGTGTATATCATATTATCCACATATAAGCAAACAACTAGGATATCATTACCATGAATTTTAACATAAAGAATTGGTTCACTAGCACTCTTTTAGAATGAGCTTTCAAGAAAATACCTGTCAATTTTACTATACCATGCTCATGGCGCTTATGTAAGCCCATATTGTGCCTTCTTCAATTTGTACACTTTATGTTCCATGCCTTTGATTTTAAAACCTTGAGGTTGTTCCACATACACTTCTTTCTCAAGTTCTCTATTAAGAAAGGCTGATTTCACATCAAGCTGAAAAACTTGCCAATTTTTTTGAGCTGCTAAAACCAAAACAGTTCTAATAGTATACATTCTAGCAACAGGTGCAAATATTTCAAAATAATCAATACCTGACTTTTGTGCATAACCCTTTGCAACTAACCGAGCTGTGTCTTTGAAGAGAACCATCTGCATTGAACTTTGACTTGTAGATCCACTTAAGTCCAATTACTTCTTGGTTTGGAGACAAATCCACCAATGTCCAAGTGTTGTTCTTAGTAATGCATCAATCTCTTCCTTCATTGCATCACATCATTCTTTCTTTTTCACTGCATCAACAAAACTAGAAGGCTCCATTGCAAAACATGCAAACTCACATGAATCATAAATATCAGCAAGACTTCTCATTCTCATGGGAGAGGAATCACCAGATGAACTTGGTGACTCATCAGGATTTGGTAAACAAACATCAAGAGTAGGTGTCTCACATGATGTGTTTTCATTTAAAACACATATGGGGGCTTCTACATCATTTTTCTAATTCCAAGCGTCTTTTTCATTAAAAATAACATAACGACTTATGATCAATTTTTTAGAAATAAGATCATAAAGTCGGTACCCTTTTATCTCCACACTATAGCTAATAAAAATACACTTTCTACTTTTATCATCTAACTTTTGTCTTTTCTCAGATGGAACAAAAGCATAGGCTATAAAACCAAAAACTTTAAAATGACTCACATTGGAATTTCTTCCACTCCAAACCTCATATGGAGTTTTTTCTTGAACTGCTTTTGTAGGAGCTCGATTGGATAGATACACCGCTGTAACTACTGCTTCAGCCCAATATTCATTAGGCAACCCTTTGTATTTTAGCATGCTCTTTGCCGCCTCAACAAAGGTCCTATTTTTTCGCCATGCGACTCCATTCTGTAGTGGGGTATAGCTCGCTGTCAACTGTCTTTTGATTCCACTTTCATTGCAGAAATCCTGAAATTCTTTGAAAATAAATTTACCACCACGGTCAGTACGAAGAGTAATAATAGAATGACCACTTTGCTTTTCGACAAGTGCCTTGAACTGTTTGAAGATTGAGAAAGTCTCATCTTTTTGTTTCAGAAAATATACTCATATCATCCTTGAGTAATCATCAACAAATAGAATGAAATATTTATTCCCACTCAAAGATAAAGTTTGCATAGAGCCACAAATATCGGCATGTATAAGCATCAAAGGCTTATATGCTCTCCAAGACTTATCTCTTGAAAATTGCTCATTGTAATGTTTTCCCAAAATGCAAGCCTCACACACTTTTTCATCATATTTCAAAGAAGGAATACCAACAGTCATATTCAATTTTTGCAATAAAGACAATCCACCAAAATTCAAATGTTCATATCTTCTATGCCATAACATAGAGTCATCACTACTCGCATTAAAAGCATTGAATACTAGTTTTGAAAACACTAGTGGAAACATCTTATTTTCTGTCATCTTAATAGACAAAACTAGTTTCATACTTTTCTTATCATAAAGTTTACATTCTTCTTCATCAAAGATAGCACGGTACCCATTTTTTATCAATTGACCCAAACTTAGCAAATTTTGAGCCAACCCAGGAATATACATAATATCTTGAATTTGTTTCTTGCCAACCAGTGTAGAAACCACAATAGAACCAATACCATGGGCATTAACATGATTGTTATCACCCATTCTTACTTGTGGTTTGATAGTTTCATCTATTTCAAGAAAATAATCATTGTTCCCGTCATATGGTTACTACAACCACTATCTAAATACCATATTTCATCATTCAATTCAACATTGGCAGTTAGACATTATAAAAATACGTTATCTTCTTTTTCAACTTTTTCATCACTTTTCTCTTCATGATAGTTTGCTTGTTCCCTAGCCTTTTGATAACAATTTTTTTCAATATGACCATACTTTTTGCAATAAAAATATTGTGGTGAATTTCTATTTTGATTTTCACTATTCTTATTCCAACAATCCTTATCACTATAAGTTGATCTTTTGCAAATAGAACAAAATAAAGAAGTAGATTCATGGCTACCTCCACTTTGATTTCTTTGATAACCACTTGATTGGCCTCTACATCTTCCTCTGCCGCGGAATCCACCACGACCATAAACATCTGATCTTTTCTTCCAATCCACTTTTGATTGAAACGCTTGTTCCAATGGATTTTCTGCAGTCCTAGTCAATCTTTGCTCATGTGCTTGCAAAGAACCCATTAATTCATTCATATAATATGTAGATAAATCTTTTGACTCTTCTATGGCAGCAACTACATGATCAAATTTAGGAGGAAGACTCCTTAAAACTTTTTCAATAATTTTTTTCCCATAAGTTCTTATTTGATTTACAATAGAACTCACTCTAAAGAAAAACACTAGAATTGATTCAGAATTTTTCATAATCAAATTCTTAAAATCACGACGAAGGGTTTGTAACTTAACAAAAATTACCTTCGTAGTACCTTGGTATTCTTCTTGAAGCAAATCACATGCTTCTTTTGATGTAGTTGCAGCCATGATCCTTGGAAATATTGGCTCATCCATAGCTTGTTGGATGAGAAAAAGATCCCTTGCATCTTTCTTTTTACTCTTCTTCAATTCGTTCCTTTGTGCCGTGGACAATCTTTCCACGTCTGCAAAATTTTCACAACCACTCTCCACCAATTCTCATAATTCATAAGACATAAATAACGTCTTCATCTTAATAGATCAAAATTGAAAATTCACTTTGCTGAAAATTTGAAGAATTGGTGTTACCTGCCATGTTGCGAACTTACAGAACCCTTGCCGGTGTTTTTTTGAATTCACCCTCGCTTTTCTGCTCTCTACTCGATTGAGAAATCCCAAGACCTTCTACTTTGATACCACTTTGTAGAATATGAGGAACTAAAATATAAATCACAAAAGGAGAATAAAAGAGCTTCCATTGAAAGAGATAAGAAGAACACTCGATTACGGTGGAATTTTTCTCAAAAAAAAAAAAAAAAAACCTACTGTTTCATAACTTTTCCATTCATCAAAAAATAACTACAATGACCCTCTCTATAACTACTGTTGCACCTTCAGTAACCATAAAGGTATACGTTTCCTACTAATAGGACTCCACCTAACACTTGGACTCTTTGGATAAGAATAAATAATACTTCTTCACCTTATTAGAACTCAAGACCTACTCAAAGATTCTAGAATAGTTAAAAGATTAAACAAAATATCTAAACACTCTTCCCAACAGAACCGACTCAACTTTAACGTGGAAATACTTTGGTGGCCTTGGGTTGGGACCCACAGGGTAATTCCACCGTTTGAATTAACTATTCCAACAAAAAGTTTATACTTTTTCACACATGAAAAAAGATAACTAGAACCAACCCTATTCAATTTTTACATAGTGTGACCTTCAATTTTATGATAATATCCCTCTAAATTAATCATAATCAAATCATTTCCCTCTAAACTGTGATAAGGAAAAAAATTTCCAATCCAAACAGGGCCTAAGTTCAAATTTTCAACGACCAATCTCACGTGTGTCAATAAACTGGGGAAAGTACAGTACACCTTCTCCTAGAGTAGAGATATAATTTTGTATGAGACATATTTATGGAGAGGAGAGCTCACAGAACTCATCGGTACAGCTATCAACTCCATATCCCACCGTCAAGCTGTCATTGACAGCCATAACACACCAAGACATGTTTCCATGGAGCATCCTTTTCTCTCTCCATTACTGCTATATAAACACCATGAATCCATGATCCCAACAATAGCTACTACTCTTAACTCTTAAGTAGTTCTTTCATCCCTTCTCTTCTCTTGCTTATTATATCTCAATGGCTGTTCAAACAGCCATCTTTGTCTTAGCCTCCTTCCTTCTAGTTACTTCAAGGGTAGGTCCTTTTCTCTCTCTCTCTCTCTCTCTCTCTCTCTCTCATGACTAACCATTCTTCTCGTAGGTTTCATCCAATGTCGAAGAGCACTCCTTTAAGGTAGGATTTCCTAAGAAGGTTTTGACAATGGCAAATGCAATAGTTCGATTCTCGCTGTGCCCCCACTATTTTTCATCCGAATTTCTTTTAGGCCACGTTTGGCAACCAAGAAAAATTGTTCCATGGAATATTAGTAGGCCCATTGTGTGTGTGTGTGAGAGAGAGAGATCCCTAAAAAAGTGAAAAAAAATAAAAACATGGAATTTTTTTATTTTCCAAATTTTCCAAAATAGTGAAAAATAAAACTACTCACTCATTTCATAGAAGAATGGCAAAGTTTTTTATTTTCCAAATTTTTAGGAGCTTTTCATGCTCCTCTCAATCCCCTCCTCTCACTCTCACAATTGACCTCACAAATATTACACGCATGAAACATTTTTCAAGGTTGAATAGTACTGGGATTAGTGAAAGAATAGTACTGGGATTAGTGACCTCGGAAGTACTCATGTTACACCCCTTGTTTAAAGGCTTGAGTCCGATCTCATTTGGCAGGTGCTTTTAGTGTTACAACCACAGGGTTGTGCATTCAAGCTGGGCCAGCTTACCTACCCCCCACCCAAAAAAAAAAAAAAAACTTTGGCAAATGTAACTCATTAAATTATATTTATCACTTAACCAACCTTCCATTTCAAGCAACAGACTTTACATGGTCGAATAAGTTGGTTAATGAAAATTTGGGTTTCTTTTTTAATTTATTTAATGTAGGCTGCTCTTGCTGCTTCCCCTGTCATGGCTCCTGCCCCTGCCCCAGTGACTCTCTTGCCTCCAGTGGATTTAAAAGGTGATATACAACACAGACCTCTCTTTGGTAACTTTGTGATATTGTCCATTCTAAATGATTGAAGGGGTTTTAAGATTTATATATAATGCAGATTGTCCTGGGTTGTGTGGAGAGAGGTGCAAACTGAACAGAAGGCCGAGGGATTGTGATAGAGTGTGCGAGACGTGTTGTTTCCGATGCAAATGCGTTCCACCAGGAACATTGGGGAATAGAGAAATGTGTGGAAAATGCTATACTGATATGACCACCCACGACAATAGAACCAAGTGCCCTTGAACTGTTTTTATATGTTTTTTCTTCACTTTCCACTCTGTATTTCTGTTTTCTTTTTTTACTCAAGTAGCTGAATCTTAGATCTGGTCGTGCTGCTTTTTATCTTGTTATGTTATGGATTCTACGAAGTCATAATAAACGGTGCCGAACGACCACATATATGTTTATACCCCTTATATATATATATATATATGAGGAAAGTGTTTCTACTCGGCCGAGTAGATAAGCTTATCTACTCCTCCCTTTAAAAAGTACAGTGGGCCCACACATTGTGGATGATCCAAAGCATTCATTTGATAGGTCTTAACATAGATAGGGTGTGCCCAAAAAATCAGCATCAAAGGGTCATCCTAGCCCTTCGTTTTGTTGGGCCTTGTAGAAACAGAATGGACGCATCTTACACAGTACGTTTATATGCGTCCATTCTGTTTCTACAAGGCCCAACAAAACGAAGGGCTAGGATGACCCTTTGGTGCTGATTTTTTGGGCACACCCTATCTATGTTAAGACCTATCAAATGAATGCTTTGGATCATCCACAATGTGTGGGCCCACTATACTTTTTAAAGGGAGGAGTAGATAAGCTTATCTACTCGGCCGAGTAGAAACACTTTCCTCTATATATATATATATATATATCTCTCTCTCTCTCTCTCAAGAGAGGGGGTTCTAAAAGGGGGTGAATTTATAAGCCCCCAATATTTTCTCAAAAGTAATGTGGGGTCCGCTTCTTAGAATGATCCAAACTGTTCATTGTGGGCCGCAAAGTAAATAGGCGGTACCCTGTAGATCATCTCCGTAGGATGATTCCAACCTTCCCATCTATACCCTACTATCTATAGAGGTTTCTATAATGTGCAGTCCCAGTAAAGATAGGAGATCATCTCCATAGGATGATTCCAACCTTCCCATCTATACCCTACTATCTATAGAGGTTTCTATAATGTGCAGTCCCAGTAAAGATAGAAGGGTTAGGATCATCCTGTGGAGGCCTATTTATGTTGTGGCCCAACAAATGAACTGTTATGTTCATCATGTGAAAGGGGCCCCAATCTACGTTTGGAAAAATGTTATACTTACACGCGTATAAAATCAGACCCATATATAAAATATGACTCAAATTTTGCCTTTTACCATTGATGGTAAAAGCGACTTTAGCACTGCTCTGCAAGCGTGCTTCAAGAGTGCTCCCAGCATTCATCTGATGGTAATTGTTTCACTGATGCTCTGTTTGGATGCTAGGTTTTTTTTGTTCCCAGGATTTATGTGGGTAAAGTTTTAGTGGTCACATCAGCTTTTTCTTGCTGACATCAGCAAAATCTTCTTTTGAAAATGATGTTCTCTCTTTCTCTCTCTACCCTCTCTCTCCACTCATCATAATATCTTTCTCTAATTAATGTTTGTCCCCTCTTTTGTCTCCTACCTTTACCCACATAAATCCCAGGTAAAAAAAAAACCCGGCATCCAAACAGAGCATGAATGGTATTATCTTACAATGAGGCACGCCCACACGCCTAGCATGATAGTATCACAGACAGGATTCTATTTTCGGTTGATCCAAACCGAGCATCTATTACATCTTACTTTAGAATCTCTAATGTTCCTAGAATCCGACCAATCCGAGAATCCCTCTCAACCATATAATGTTGAAGTGCAAATGATTAAATAACAGCTCAAGCTTTTGGTGTAATTGGTTGTTTCACATGCATCAGAGCCATCGCCTCACCGTAGGTCATGAGGTCAAAACTCAACAACTCCTCGACATTAATTATCCATGTAGGCCAACCCAAAAGAGAGGTCATGGCCACACGTGAGTGGAGTGCCATTATTTATCTGTTAACTTTCAAAGATAAAGAAAGTTAAGAAAAGCGTTGAAGCATTCTCACGAATAACATTAAAGTTCTCATGGATAACATTAAAGGAGGGATTTTAACGGGTGGGGGTGGGGTATCTTTCCCCTGAATAAGGGTGTCAGTTTTGGCTCGGGCGTGGAAGCTCACTCGGTAAGGGCTCGGCTCGAATCCTTAACGAGCCGAGCCCGAGCTAGGCCCTCGTTAATGCTCACTAAGGATTTAATATTATATTATATCATATTATATTATATTCGAGGGAGTGAAAGGGGAGGCAAAATATATCATTCCTTTTCTGCAAACCCCTTTTATTCCTTGGACCACCCCAAGGGTGTAAAAAGTAAACAGAGTAGACGAATGGTGGAGCTCGGTAAGGCTTGTGAGCCGCTTGCAAGCCTCGCTGAGCTGACCTGAGCTCGAGCCTTGTTCAAGCCCAAGCCCAGGTATCGAGCCAAGCAAGCTCAGCTCAGCTCATTTACACCCCTACGCCTAAATTATACGTGGCTATTTCGAGAAAACGGTTCCTACACATGTGTAGATAAGTTATCCACACACTAGCTTAAATTACAGTGGGGGCCACATTATTTGGGTGATCCAAACCATTCATTTTTAAGGCCCTCACATAGATAGGGAGTCCATAAAAAATCAGATTCATAGGATCATCCTAACCATTCGAACTGTGGAGGCAAAAAAATAGACTAATTTGTGAAGGTTTAAAGACATCCATTTTACCTCCACAAATCGTAGGGTTGGGATGATCCTATGGATCTGATTTTTTGTAGACACCCTATCTATGTGAGGGCCTTTAAAATGGAGGGCTTGGATCACCCAAACAATGTATGCCCCCACTGTATTTTAAGCTAGTGTGTAGAGAACTCTCTTATTGAAAAGCGTCGCAGATAAACAAGTTTCCTGTGACCAACTATACATTTCATTGGTTCTTAGGAATTAGGATAGTCCCTTGGAGTGATTTACCAACAATTGGAGTTGCCAATCTTGGAGATATTAGATAGACGGTCAAGAAAAACCAAATGGTAGGCCCACTATGTAACGTGCGCAAGCCTCATTGTATCCCATGGAGAAGCTTAAAGTAGACCGGGGCCATACGAGCTGAACAAAACATCTACCAGGGAAAGAAATGCATACTTAAGATACATAACCACCGATCATAAATAACACATGACATTATCACCGTCAGTAGGTACCATTTAAAACCACTCAAATGATTTTTTTTTTTTAAATATAAAAAGACTAAAGTTCCATAAACATGGGATGCACATAAGTCACCAACCCCACGCATGTACACACTACATAGAACATACATACATTACTCACATACAGCCATAGTCCACATATATAAAATAAGTAGAGAAAAGGAGTGCATATTTGACTGGTGGGGCCTACTACGGGCATTTGGTCCTATTACCGTGAGTGAGCATGTCGGTGTAGCAGCTCCCACACACTTCTCTATTTCCTGAAGTTCCAGGTGGGACGCATTTGCACCTGAAGCAGCACGTGCCGCAGGCTCTAGTGCACACGTTTGGCCTCGAATGAAGACTGCATCTCACCTTGCACAACGCATCGCAATCTATTTACAAGAAAACAAAATAGATATCTTATTAACATTTTCGTGTGGGTAAAAACAGAGGGAGCAATACAAGATCCGCAGCGAATGTTTATAAAAAGTGAATCTTACAACCGTTCGATCAATCGTGGGCCACACAAAATAAATAAATTTAAACGTCTCGAGGAGCGGGTTGTAATTTGTGAGAACTTATATGGTGGAAGGCCGTGCATGCACGTTCGGCCAAAAAAACAGTGTGACCCACGTTATTTGGGTGATCCAAACCGTTCATTTGTTGGGCTATGATGTAGATAGAGTGTGGCGAGAAAATTAGGATGATCCTAACCCTCCTTTAATAATAATAATAATAATAATAACTTAAGCTCGGGTTAAATTAATTTATTAATTTTGGGGAAGATAACTTAAGCCTAGCAGAAAAGACCAAAGAAACCCCACCTATGGCATCGACCAGCTTCCTGTTTCCACTTCCAGCAACTACCTGTAGAACAACACATTAGTTGTTTAATTATCTTCTCACAAAACTTAATTAATTTCTCATAATAAAATATCATTTCCCATAGTAAAATACCTGACTTCCCTCCATTTTTGTTTGAACCTGAACATGCAACTGAAGAATTAAAAAAAAAAAAACTAGACAGAAAACGAAAATATATTCCTTTATTTTGGTTTTTCTTCTACCTCGGAAAGGAGGATCACCAAAACCACAGCAAGAAAAAGCACCCGTAACGCCATGGCAGCTAGCAGTGGACTCTGTAGGTACTCCCTGAGTCCCTGGTTGGACTTTATAGCACTTTATTTCGTGACAGCTAAACAAAATACCCTCGCCCTTTAATCATAATTACGAAAAAAATAAAAACCGTGGCCATGAGGGAGAAGGACGGTAGCCCGAGGAGTACCAAAGTTAAAGTATTGTGGGCCCACTATGGATGCAAAACTCTACCATATTAACTATTAAGCTGAATAATAACATTGGATCGACGAAAGTTGAATGTGAATCAATGGCTAGAATAGTCCAATCGATGAGAGCGTACTGAATTGTAACAATTTTTGAGTGGGTCCCACTAGATAAAACAAAACTTTAAAGTTTTAATAACAGCACACGTGGGAAGATATAGCTTGGTCCAACAACCGGCACAATAGGATCCAGCACCAGAGATTTTCCTTCACCCTTTTACGTTTTTTAATTTAATCTCTCAGCGTTTGAGGTTCACCATACCGCTAACATTTAAAAAACGAGGTGAACATTTTCCACCCCCATTTTATCAGCATTTCTACATGCTTCTTTCTTCTTACTTCTTACCCTCTATCATTTCAAAGGAGCATAAGACCGGCGTACAAAAATACGAGTTTGTGAGGGCGTTCATGTTTTCGGATGTTGGGAAATCAATTTTATTTTTTTTTCCAATGTTTTCATTCGTTTTCCTTGGGATTCGAATGCGAGAAGATGACAAGGAACTAAGGAAGAATAGGGAAAACAGCTCAGCAATAGTTGGGGCTGAAATGCTGTCGTTTTCCTGGTTCAGCGGCGTCCCATAACGTTAAAGCAGATTTATGAGCTGGACAATCCGACAATTATTTAGGGGTACGTGAGAAAATCTCCTAACAAATATTAAAAAAGATGATTATAAATTCGCACCCCCTAGGATTATTCGCACCACTGTAAAATGATTTGGCGTCAAAAAGCGTTAAAGTCTATTCCCGTTACGGCGTTACCCTTCTTTTCGACGCTTTTTTTTGACGTCAAATCAGGTTACAATGGTGCGAATAATCTTAAAGGGGGTGCGAATTTATCATTTCACTATATAGAGTAATGGAAAAAGAAACTGGACTGAAAGTGAACCTATTTCTGGACTTTTGTCCTGTATGAGGCGTATTGTTCCACACTTCCAGCTAACAAGTTCGGTATTTATTTCGGAAGATATGAATGTTTTTTTAATATTTATTTTTAAGACTTAAATAAGGGCATAAAAGATTCAAGGGCAGCAGCTACTTAGACACGTGGAAGCTCAACAACCGCGCGATACGGAGCTCAGTGACGTGGGTGGTGTCGCATCCGTCGTCTGACACGTAGGTACGGAGTCAACAGCTACTCGAGTTGACGCTTTTTAACTTCGGGAGTGCCAGCTCATTGATTCCAGCTGGCAATTTATGGGAACCAGCTCTCTAGATACATGGCTCGTCTTTTGAGGTTACACGTGGATAATCAGCAGCTGACACGTCATGTAACCTATAGGGAATTCTGTATAGGCGACTGTTATCGGCGCGACCATTTTTTCGATAATGGGACGACTTAATTTGGTGTAATGTTCACTTTTCTGATTAGATTGCTTTTGAAATTGTAATAGCCTTTGACTGCTGGTTAATAAAAAAAACGTTAAAACAAGTGGGTCTATCCAATTTTCAAAACATGGTCAAGCGGAGATCATTGTCTTTCCACGGCGTTTTTCACCCCTCTGTTTGTCTTCTTCATAAAAAATACTTTATTTATAATTGCACAAACTAATCTCGTCTTTTCTTTCTTACTTGGCTTTAAAGAACTTTTTGGGAGCTGTAGTAACTTTCTTTTTATTGTCAATAAGTAGGGTTAGGCAGACCCAAACCAGAGAGAACAGATGGAAAAATTTCTCGGGGAATTAGGAGAAATTCTTGTCTTATTATTTTTCTCTCTCTCTCTCTCTTACTTTTCTCTCTCTTTTCCACCTATATTTTGATAATGACACTCTGCATCTTCCGCTAATTTCCTCGCACAACCAAACACTATTCGCAAATCTCCTCCTAATATTCTCTTCATCTTCCATTCGTGTCTAAATCTCATTGGCTTATTTTTCTCCATTCTCTCAGCCATCTAGAAGCAACCAAATAGAGCAGAGAAAGAGGAAATATGAGAACTGTTGCTCTATAGTAACTTTGACAGCTGTTTAAACAATAAAAGGCAAGATGATGTAATGCAATTATCCAAGCAATTTATGACTGATGGCGTCTGAATCCGGGTCTGCGATTGCGCGGTCGGTAGAGGGCCTCCGCGGGGTCTGCAATCACAAACAAAGAGAGTCAGGGGGTCCGGGGTGGGTCCCGGACGACCACTTCGACACCCAAGTCAGATCCTTCAACCAATCAATATAAAGAACAGCGAGAAGGGGAAGGGGTTTCGATCAGGGTTATCAGGGGCAGTGTGTGGAGTCTTTTTTGGGTGCGTGAGTGAGTGGGTCGGAGGGGACTAACAGGGAGAGTAGGATTGAGTTCCTAGCCTCCTCTGTTGTTGCCTCGCCTTTTTTTCTGGTGTCCGGAGTGGAGAATGGGTGAAGTTCTTTTTTCAGCGGAAAAGTCTCCCCTTCCCTTCTTCCTTTTCCTCCCTTTTAAAGGGAGGCGCGCGGCCCTTTTCATCATTATGGAGAGAAAACCTTCTTTTGCAGGATTGAGCCGTCCCCCTGCTTCGCCGGCGGGCATGGCTTTGGCTGCCATTTCCTTCCATGATTTGTGATGATGAGGCCTGGGCGGCGAGAGGGTGACACGTGTCATGATTGTGTGGCCTTTGCTGTTTTCCAACGCCCTTCTTCATGATGATTTGGGCTCTGCTCGTGCATGGACGACATGCGGCGATATTTGGGAATACAGCCGTATTTGTGTCCCATCAATGACTATTCAAGATTGAAAGGAACTGGATTTTCCAGATTAGGTAGTTTGCAGAGGCCAGTTATCAAAATAAGATTCGAGATCCCTGGTGAAAGACACGGGGAGCTCGTTTTGGGTGTCGAAGAAACATAATTGGACTAAGAGGAGTTGAGTAGCTTGGATCTAAAAAAGACAAACTAGCTGTGACAAACTATTTGCTTAAGCATTCTAACAATTCTACCGACTATATATATTGGGAAATGATAGCCCCCCACGGATAAAATCACCCACTTAACGTTGTTCGTTAAGTTCTAAAGACACAGAAAAACGTTAAAGGGTGAATTTATCCTCACCCAGGGAACCACTCTTATAGAAACCCTTGTGGGGGGAGGGGATGATATCATTTCCCCATATATGTAAGGGAGGTGATATATCCGCCCCATTTGATTACTTAGGACACCCAGCAGCAGTGTATCAGTGACCGTAGAGGGGCTGATGTACTTCATGTTAGACGGTTTCAGTGGGCCTGGTTGCCACGTACACCACTGCTGGGTGTCCCAAGTAATCAAAAGGGGCGGATATATCACTTCCCTATATGTAAATGAGATTCTATATGGTGTGTGGCCGTATATTGTCCAGCTATTTCAATAAGTACTGTACGGCCCACTTCATGGGATGATAGAAACCGCTCATTAGTTGGGACATAACGTAAATAAGTTGCCCCCCCCCCCCCCCCCCCCCCCGGCGACTCATTTCCATAGAATGATCCTAAACATCCGATCTGTAGTGGGACTGCACATTATTGAAACCTAATAGATTGGAGGGTTATGATCATCATGTGGAAATGATTTTTGGGGCCCATCATATTTACGCTGCGGCCTAACAAATGAACGGTGTGGATATCCTATGAAGTGGGCGGTACAATACTTTTTCAAAAATAATGTACTACGGCAGCACACTATGTAAAATATTTATTTATATGAACGTATCATCTCACCTATCTCAAACTCATGTTGCTAACTGCTGAAATCATAAGATTAGATAGATCTTTATCTTCTTCAGACATTGTTTATCTTGTTAAAGTTATGATTGGACATTCAATCCTAACTTTTTGCCAATGGCTTATTGATTGATAGGACTAATCGTTAGTTCCATTTAGGTGAGCGACAGCGACATTTGTTCGGTGCTTAATTATGTAAGTAGATGAGCGTTTCATTCTTCGTGCTGACGTGTATAGTCTCTCCATCGCTCACCTGGCATCTGAAATCTTGAAGGTTATGGCATACTTTTATAACACCCCCTCCTTCTCCTCCTCCTTCTCCTCCTCCTTCTTCTTCTCCTCTCTCTCTCTCTCTCTCTCTCTCTCGTTTCTAACCCTAACTGGGTACACCCTGAGCAGGAACTAGGACATTCACAAGGTTTTAAATTTCAGTTTCGGGGTTAATTTCGGATCCCACCGACAACGAAATTTCACCCGAAATTCCGAAATTTGGTAAAGCCTCTCGAAATTTCAGTTGAAATTTGGTAAAGGATTAAAAAATTAATTTTTTTCTCAAATTTCGTTGAAATTACAGAAATTTCCAAAATTTCGACAGAAATAAGTTACATTTCGATTTCAGATTTCGGATTTCAGATTTCGGCCGAAATTTAAAACCTTGGACATTCATATATGTGCTCCTTTTCAACGTGAATCATGATCCTGTATTTAAAATACGATACAACATGAATCCGAAGTGGATCACTCGCACCCCTTAATTCTAGGGACGCTCCAAGTCATCTATCTTTTAGACAAGTGATCATATTGTGAAAATTGTCCATCAAGCGATCAATGGAAACACAAACAAACTGAGAAATTTCACAAAAAAATAAAAAAAATAGAAGAGTTTAACCTAGTTAATCACATTCTATGACCGTGTATGTCTATGGGGGAAGGCAATCTAAGAACTTACACTATAGGCGACCTATACAACAGCTTCACTCAAACACAAATAATACATTTCTAATGTATATCATTTATATTCCTATTTTATACTTCAGCTGTGTTGCCTTATTTACTCTCATCCTCACATACATTTCATTCTCTTAGCGGACGAAATCAAAACTTTGCATTACACCAATGACCCAAACTGCACATCTAGAGAAGCGATCAACAAATTATCAAACTAAGCCTCCTTTATTACCACAACTTTATATTCTTTTCCTTATTACATAACTCAGTTCAAGGTTCATGTCACTACTTGGACTTCTCAGACAAGTATTAATTTCTATGGCCTCTAATAAGGCAAAAGGTAGTCTAAAGGGTTAACCTTACTGTGGGCATTCTGGGGGAGGTTTTGGGTATCTCTGCTGATCAGAACAGTAATCATATGTCATATATTTATGCTTCACATTTTCATATGCTTCTATTTGGCTAGTGTTTAGTATGCTGTATTCTGCAGTGTTCCACCAAAGGTTAGAGGATAAACATGGTTCAGTGTTGGAATTGTCCGAAGGGCATCCTTGCACGTCGAAACCTTGAAAGTAGGCTTTGAATGGCGCATGTGTCCAATTAGTCTTGGTCTTGCCCCCATCAGTGGCCCAATCTTCCCCGTCCCATAAGCTTCCAATTATTTGCATTGGTTGTGATGGATAATCAACTCCCATCTCTGTCTTGTTCATGAAAACCCTAATAGGAATGTCGTCCACAAAAAACCTGCAATGCCAAATCGGTTTTCTCATATGAGAAGGAATAAGAAAGTCCCATCTAGGGACAAATTTTGGGTCCTACATGGGGGATAGGAGGGCATCTTTGTAAAATCAAAATCGTTGATCTTGTAAAACATCGTGACAGGACAATCCCGAATGGACATCAAAGTATCAAACGCATATTATATAGGATTACGAAAAAATCAATGGTTTAGCTTTCCTTGGTGGACCCGGAACAAGGGATAATTGATCAAGGGTATAGAAGCGTACGATGAAGGTGTTCTCGATGGCATTTGGCAGGAATTTCTCTTCGGATCAACAGATCCCACCATGTATGTGAAGTGGGGCAAATATAAGTATTTTTCATTTCTAAGGGGGGTTTGGTCGTAAGGGATTCTTATGACCGGTCATGGAACTTTGGTAGGGATTTGCTATGGACCATTGCAGAAGGCATTTCGGGGACCTGCTGTTGCATGAGAGAGCAGCCATATAGGCTGCATGAGAGAGCAGCCACATAGGATGAATTAAATGAATAGGTCAAAAAGTGAACCTATGTGGTTGCTCTCTTATGCAACAGCTGGTGCGTGAAATGCCTTCTGCGCTTGTCCCTAGCAAATTCCCTCATGAATATGATAAATAGTACCCATAATTTAAGAGAAATTACTAAGGTGTCATCTCAGAAAAAACTGTTGGAAAGTTGCCTTATTTCCCACCCACCGTGGCTTGCTTGGGTGAGAAGGCAAGAGGCAACAAGGAAAGCTACTTTTTTAGGTTTTGGGGAAAACCTAAATACCAAAAGAGAGTAGGTTTTTTCTTGTGGGAAGGACGGCAAGAGAGGACGAGCGAGAGGCTTAGGGTGTGACGGCTAGCCTAAGGGAGAAAGAGAAAAAGAGAGATAAGAAGAAGGAAGAAAAGGGTTTTTTTCTTAGGTTTCTTCTTGGGTTTTCTTTCGGGTTTTCTCGGGTTTCTCTTGTGTACGATCTTGGTTTGAGAAAAAAAAGGAAAGGGTTGCCAGTTTTTTGGGTTTGAGATTAATCCTTGTATTTTGTTTTTCTCATAGTAAAATATCGTGTTTCTCGCCCGTGGAGTAGGCTTTGCTGAACCACGTAAAATCTTAGTGTTCATCTTGTGGCTTGCTTGTGTTTATTTTACTTTTCCGTTTAATTTGTCCACGATCGGATTGGATTTGCCTGGCAAATTTTCTCAAAAAAACAACAAAATACGCCAATCTCATAGCAAATAAATAATACCAATATCTCATAAAAACCCAAAGTGCCCCTTTTTTTAGGAAAATTAATGACCAAAATACCCATATCTCATGGAAAATGGCAAAGTACCCTTATCTCCCAAAAATGACCAATTTATCCATACATCATGGAAAATAATAAAAATACTTAAAATGAGCAAAATGCCTATCTATCATTGAAAATAACAAAAATAGCCATATCTCAAGGAAAATGGCCAAAGTACCCCATATCCCATGCATGGAAATAACAAAAGTGCCCCTTTTCATGGAAAATGACAAAATGCTCATCTAAAATATTATATTAATAAAATACAAACATCTAAGTAAAAAATGATAAAAGTATTAATATATCATGAGAGATGAGTTTTTCAACCCCCCCCCCTCCTAGGATTATGCGCCCCCCCTTTTAACATGAATTGTGGCAGACTTTAACGCTTTTTAATGTCAAATCATGTTAGGGGGGCTTATAATCCTACAGGGGGGTGTGAAAATCATCTCCCTAAAAGTAGCAAAAGTACCCTAATCTCATGACAAATATTATATGATCTCAGTTTTTACTACAATGTATGTTTCAATAATTTTGAATTTTTCATGAAATTTATAAATAATATATGAGAATTTAATGAATTATTCATCAATTTCTTGTTTCAGTAGTAAAATTTAGGTTAATTTGGCAAATTTCATTTACTTCAAGAAGTGAGAATTTTTTTGAATAATTTAGATTCTCTCAAAGTTTAATTATGGTACATAAAATATTCGAAGACTTTTTCAAGAACTTGTCAATTATTTGGAACTTTGTAACTATGCTTACTTTCCAATTGTAGGTTGATCTTCAAATTTGTGGATTCCACTAGGGGTGAGCATTATTCGGTTAAAACCGAATAACCGAACCGAACCGAACTGAATTGGTCGGTTTGGGGTATTTTTTTTTTTTGGAAATTCGGTTATTCGGTTTCGGTTTTCTCAAAAAAAAAAAATTGGTTAACCGAATAACCGAAATTATGGATGAAAACCATTTTTTCCAAAAAAAAAAAAGTGTTATATGTGCACTTCGTAGGATGATCAAAACCGTCCATTTGATTGATCACAACTTAATTAGGTTGTGCTCAAAAAATCATTTCGATCGGATGATCCTAGCCCTCCGATCCAAACCGAGATTTGATTTTTTCCCTCTTTTTCTCCCACAATTCGGTTATTCAGTTTTAACCGAATAACCGAATTTTTATTCGGTTCGGTTACGGATAATTTCGGTTCAGTTTCGGTTACCGAAATTACTTCGGTTACCAAATTTCGGTGTATTCTGTTCGGTTTAAACAGAATAACCACCCCAAATTCCACCATGGATTGGGTATAGCCATGGAAAATGCACCATTTAATAATCCTGAAGATTAAATATGTAGATATTTTCTTGTTAATGTCGAATTGCAATTTTTTCCATTTAACTATTCATCTACAAGCCTGCAATTGAAACTTGAAACGTTAGAATTATATGATTGGTGCTATTTTTGTGGCAAAGGCACACGTATGGGGTCCCTCGTGCCTACACATGTCATGTGTATTACCTGTACATTATTCAGGAGTATCTAACTGTGGGATTATATGCGAATGTGCAAAGGAGAGAGAGAGAGAGAAAGAGAGAGAGTCCTTTCTTCTTACACTATTTGATATGGGTTCCAGAGGATTTTGTAAGTATGGAAACTTGATGTGGGATCAAACCAGAGATGGATCCTTTGCTCTCTATATCCTTGACCATTTACAAAGACATTTGTCTGCAGTGTGATGGGCTTCCCTTCCCTGTTACCCAAAAACTCAAAGTCCACCTCATCCCTCCTACTAGTAGCCGAATTCAGCTGAACATAATTCCATTAACGAGTCAAGATAAACAATCATCATAACTAACAAAGCTACCATTTGGGGGCAATTCAACCCTCGAACTTCTACATCAATAATCCAACCTTATAATTTAACTCGAAAAATTCTATAAAGATAATTAAAGGATTAGCTTGGGCAAATTCAAGAGAAAAACTTTTCTCTGTTGATCATGAATGGTTTTTCCAGTACTATAGCTTCAACTAAAATTGCATGAGATAGCAATTAATGAGCAGGTGAAATAAAGTATCTTACGTAGAAAGCTGTAATAACTCCTGCAGAATCTTTATCAGGTATTTTCATCTTCATATTAAAAAACCCTGATCCATAATTCAATTTGGACCCAAATCCAGCTCCTACAATTCACAAAAACATAATAAGCTAAAAAACCCATACAATCAAGGCAATAAGATGAAAATGATAATAGAAAATGAAAAGACTAAGGAGAGGACTTGTCCATGGAAAGCTGAACTTCTACCATTTATTTCAACAAACACATGCCTCCCATGAATAATAAGAGTATTAGCAGGAGCATCATCTGTGAATTATATATAAACATTTATAATAATAATAATAATAATAAAAGAAGAAGAAGAAGAAGAAGACAACTGGATAGCCAGGGTCCTCCAATTCCAGAGTTCCTTTTCTCTATAATATTAATTCTTTGCCATTCAAAAAAGAAGAAGACAAAATAGAAGAAAGCATATAGAAGGACGAACCAGAGGATTTGTCCATGTTGGGCCCAACTATAAATAATATTAACAATAGTAACGGATTTGCTAGGCAATTTAGAGGAAAGACATTTGGCAACTGACACAACAGATAAAATAAATGAATAAGACAAAAATTAGTTACAAAGTAAGCCTATGTGGCTGTTCTCTCATGCAACAGTCAACTGCAAAATGGCATTCTGAGAAATTGCCTAGCAAATACCTAATAATAAGACTAAAAAGAAGAAGAAGACAAAAAAGAAGAGAAAAACATATAGAAGGATGGACCAGAGGATTTGTCCATGTAGAGCTGAATTTCTCTTCCTTGGTCAAGAGACACGACATGGTTTCCTCCCCATGTGATGACATAGTTCTGACCAAAACTAGGATCGTTCAATCTACTTGCAAGTGCCCCACCAACAAAAGCAAATACAAGCAAAATCCATAGAGTAGAAACCATTGTAAGAGACATGTATTGTTTATATTACTCGATCACTACCAGTGCTCGCATATATATACATTAGTTGGACGTCATGTTCACAAGCAAACGCGAAGCGTGTGAACTATAATTTTTCTTCAACTCCTTTACGCAATTCGCGCTCCCATGCTATCCTCCTAACAAACCTTATCATGCTACTGATCAAGCAATATATAAAAAGGAATACCCTTTTGTTATTTCTGATTTCTCCTTTTTACTACATGCAAGAGAGAGAGAGATAGACTTTGTGTCTTTCTTTGTTATTATGGATCATTTGGGCAAAGGTGGTTCCATGGCAATATGGGCATGACATCACATTGCTGGGGTTTGGTTTTCAGGGTTAAACGGCTAAAAGTGATGGCCCCCACCCTAACAATTTGCAGCCCTATTTTGGCTATGGTTTGTTGCTGAAGCTTCAAGCAAGACATGATCTATTTCAGGTATATGTTGGATCTATTATTTATTCATTTCTTCTCTCACGCAATCGTTCCCCATTCTATTGGAATGTGTGGGCTCGTGCTGGGTGCAACATGCAGGTAACGCACACATGAATATTGATCTTGGCCGTTGATTTTTTGGGCCACCTTTTCTATGTGCCACAAACAGTCGGGGCATTCTAGGAATGTACCACCATGACTCTAGCCATTGCATCTTTGCTGTGAAATCGTATTTGGGGAACCCTTTGGTATGAAAGGAGACCAATTTTGGGATCAATGGTAACATGTAATTTTTGGGTCCCACATAGTGTTATCTATGTGCAATGGAGGCGGTTGATCTTATATGAAATCATGAGGTGATCCACATGGGCTTAGTCTCGTGATGAGATGAAGGACTACAAGTGCAACTTGGGTAGAACTTTTACCATAAAATCCATTCGAGTTAAATTCTAATTCAATTTTTTAGCAAAAGCTCAACCTGGCCCTACCCAACTTGCAACCCTACGGTAATAATCAACAGTGTAACTTATGAGAGCCCTAAACAAGGTTTGATGGATGTGGCTAGGATCATCCGATCAAGGAGTTCTCAGCCTGTCTTTTCAGAATTATGCTAATCTAAAACACATTTAGAAGTAGAAAAGAAAAGAAAAGACTCAAATAATGGATTCCATGTATTGGCTTAATTTCTTTATCATTAATGGTACAATATTATAGAAGTGTTAATCTCAATATGTATCCAAATAGAATGGGATATCATAATGGTTTATTAATGGCTTATTTCGCAATGACCTAACCCTAACTTTTAACAATATGAAAACTTGTGTCATGTATTCCTTTGCACCTTAATCCTTTTCAAAGCCTATTATACAGTGATACATTTGTGTAGTGGGTGAGGCCATGATTTGGTGTGCCACCACAAGCCACAGCAAATCTCAAGCCCCTAAATTGATCAATAAAGTTTTAACATTTTAGTGCATTGAAAGTGGATAACAAATCCGACGTTATAAATTTAGAAACTGAAGTTGAATTGAAGAAATGTTGTCTGGAATTGATTCTTTTTATTTTCCTAGACTGACGAGCAAACCTGGAAACTAATTTAAAGGAAGAAACAGAAAAGAAAGAAAGAGTGATTAGCCCGGGATCTCAAAACAGAAAAGAAAGAGAGAGAGATTGGCCTGGGATCTCAAAAAGATTTTTCTGACTTATGCGTGATTCTTCCCCAGGCCAACCACTCTAGTGTATTTACGACTACTCTTTTAGTATCTTTTTCGGTACAAGGGATAGCCCAGAAAAGAAGGCGAATATATCTTTTTCGGTACAAGGTGATAGGGTCCATGAGTATTGGTGACCATCACTATTCCTTCCTATTTTTTTGTATCCCACCCTTAATTGGTTGATTCTAGTTCTAGACCTTTGATCGAATATGCTTAAAAAGAAGCACTTTAAGATGTCATTAAGAAGTTAATTTTTTGCTTACCTCCTATTAATGTCTCAATGATTAAAACTTACAACTGAATGGTTGGTCAAACCTTGCAAATCCCACTTCAGAAATAGAAGTCCATTTCTTTCTCTTTCATTCTCTTTAAAAGGTCGGTTTGGTTGCACCAAAAATCAAGTTTTTATCAAAATATTATAGTAAAAGGACATGTTAGGCTGCAAATTTTCCAAATGCAAGTCTTTTTTTCTCTATTTTGACTTTCCTCTCAAATCAAGAGGAAAAGGAAAGTAATGGGAATCTATTTTCCTTTCCTTCTACTTCTATATAACCTATATCCAAATTCGTTTCTGTATAACCTATATCCAAATCCTACTGTGAATTTTGAGATACAATTAAATATCTTGCGTGCATGCTTATGGGATGGAGCCCTCTGTGCGTGCGGTTGTTGGCACGCCCTTGGCTTGTGTAGCCGGGTCAGGTGAATGATATTTCACATGTTTAAAGGGAAATGATTTATGCGCTCAAGTGTTTTGATAAACATGCGGTCCACTTGTTTGTCGTGTAGTATTTAAAGGGATGTCAGAGGATATTACGGTTCTCAAAAAGCTCTTAAGCCTTTTAAATACTACCCGACAAAGAAGTGAGCGCATGTTTATCAAAACATTGGAGCGCTTTACTCATCCTCACATGCATTTCATACTTCTAGAGGACAAAATCGAAACTTCTCATTACAACCAGAGAATCGATCAGCAAATTATCAAAGTAAATATGCCTAGCTCTTTCATTACCACAACTTTAATTTTTTTCCTTACTACATAAACCATTTCAAGCTTAATGTCACTACTTTCTCAGACCAGTATTACTGTATATGACTATGTGGTACCCATAAAAAAAAAAGGTATTACTGTATATGGCCTCGAATCTACGGATGAGAGTCTAAGGGGTTGCCCTTATTGTGGGCATTCAGGGGGAGGCTTTGGGTTTCTCTTCTGATCAGAACAGTAATCATATTTCATATATTTATGCTTCACATTTTCATATGCTTCTGTTTGGCTAGTGTTTAGTGTGCTGTATTCTGCAGTGCTCCACCAAAGGTTCGAGGATAAACATGATTCATTGTTGGAATTGTCCCAAGGGCATCCCTGTACGTCGAAATCTTGAAAGTAGGCTTTGAATGGCGCCTGTGTCCAATCAGTCTTTTCCTTGCCTCCATCAGTGGCCCAACTTTCCCCGTCCCATAAGCTTACAATTATTTGCATTGGTTGTGATGGATAATCAACTCCCATATTTGTCTTGTTCATGAAAACCCTTATAGGGATGTTGTCCACAAAAAACCTGCAATGCCAAATCCAAGTAAATTAAACTGGTTTCCTCATATGAGAACAAATAAGAAAGTCACATTAACCATCAATTGTGAAAGGTAATTTTTTGGTCCCACAAAGGGCATAGGAAGGAATGTATATAAATTCAAGAGTGTCGATCTTGTAGAACATCACCAGGGGACCCATATGATCGTAAGTGGGGCGCATGCGTAATGCAGGGGAAATTACTAACTATAGAGTACCGATACTTTAAGGGAAATTACTAAAGTGCCCCTCTCACATAAAATGACCAAAATACGCAAAATTCATAGCAAATAAAATAATACCAATATCTCATAAAAAACCGAAGTGCCCCCTTTTGTTTAATCTCATATTGTTGTATGGTGAATGGCTGAATGGCTGAATAAGTTTACAAATAACATACGAGAATGTTTGGAAATTGCCTTGTTTTCCACCACCACAGATTCCTATATAACTGGAATTGTGGCTGTGGTAGGAAGGGAAACGAGAAAAGTTTTGCAGTTAGGGCTTTTAGAGAACCTTAGGAGAGTTTTTCTCTTGGTGGGTGGCAGCAAGAGAGAGAGAGAGAGAGAGAGAGAGAGAGAGAGAGAGAGTTGTTTTCTTCTTACACTATTTGATACGGGTTCCAAAGGATTTTGTAAGTATGGAAACTTGATGAGGGATCAAACCAGAGATGGATCTTTTGCTCTCTATTTCCTTGACCATCTACAAAGACGTTTGTCTGCAGTACAATGGGCTTCCCTTCCCTGTTACCCAAGAACTCAAAGTCCAGCTCATCATGATTACTAGTCTGCGACGACAGCTGAACATAATTCCATAAAGGAGTCAAGATAAACAATCATCAAAGCTAGCAAAACAACCATTTGAGAGCAACTCAACCTTATAAATTCTGCGTCAATAATTCAACCTTATAATTGATTCTATAAACAGTACAAGTAAAAACTTTTTTGGAAGTGAAAGATAGTTATAGGATTAGCTTGGGCAACGTCAAGAAAAAGCTTTTTTTTTTTTAAATTATCATGAATGATTTTTCCGGTAGTATAGCATCTACTAAAATTGCATGAGAAGATAATGATCGAGTGAAATAAGGAGATCTTACATAGAAAGCTGTAACAACCCCTGCAGTATCCTTATCAGGTAATTTCATCTTCATACTAAAAAACCCTGAACCATAATGCAATTTGGACCCAAATCCAGCTCCTACAATTCACAAAAGCATAACATGACAATCAGATAATGGTTTTAGGATAGCTTTACTGGGTAATTCTGGCAGAAAACATTATAATTGATCATTGGACATTTTCCATCAGTTACATGTGTGGAAATTTATCTTTAGTGTTGGATTTTAGCCGTCTAATAGAGAAAACCGTTGTGTAGTATGAAAGGAATAAGCTCCTCTCAGTTTAAAACACCATATTATTTTACCCAACGTTAAAACATACAATCAAGGCAATTAGAAGATGAAAATGATCAGATAAAAAGCAAAAACTAGTTGTCCATGAAAAGCTGAATTTCTCTTCTTTGTGAAGCGAACAGACATGGTATATAGACAATTATCCTTGAATTATATAATAAGAAAAACAACAACAACAACAAGATGGAGATGATGATGATGATGTGGAGAAGAAGACAAAATAGAAGAAGAAAACATATAGAAGGACGAACCAGAGGATTTGTCCATGTAGAGCTGAATTTCTCTTCCTTGGTCAAGAGACAAGACATGGTCTCCACCCCATTGGATGACATAGTTCTGATCAAAACTAGTATCATTCTGTCCAATTGCCCCACCAACAAAAACAAATACAAGAAAAACCCATAAAGTAGAAGCCATTGGAAGAAACGTGTATTGTTCTTATTGCTCAATACCAGTGCTCATATATATACAATACTTGGACGTCATATTCTACAACTCCTTTAGGCAATTCTAGCTCCCAAGCTATCCTCGAACAGACCTGCTCGGAAAGTTGCCTTATTTTCCGCTTAGGTTGTTTCCTAATACAACCAAGATACGGTTGTGATGGGAAACTAAAGTGGGTTTCTTACCTTTTTAAGGTTTTGCAAGAAACATAAGCTAAAACTAAAGAGATCGAAGAAGGCTTTTCTCTTGTGGCTTGTTTCCCACTTAGGTTGTTTCCTAATACAATCAAGCTACCATTGCTGTGGGAAACTAAAGTGGGCTTCTTACCTTTTCTAGGTTTTGCACGAAACATAAGCTAAAAATAAAGAGAAGAAGGCTTTTCTCTTGTGGCTTGTTTCCCACTTAGGTTGTTTCCTAATACAATCAAGCTACCATTGTTGTGGGAAACTAAAGTGGGCTTCTTACCTTTTTTAGGTTTTGCACGAAACCTAACATTCTTTGCAAGACATGATCTATCTCGGGTGTATGTTGGATAGCTCCTACTTGGTACACCATGCACATAGTGCACACACATAAGTAGTGATCTTGGCCGTTAATTTTGTGGGCCACCTTCTCCATGTGCCACATAGTCGGGGCATGCTAGAAATGCAACACCATCTATGAGATGGCCACCATATAGACGGTTAAGATCGTCCTAACATATAGCCATGCACCTTCAGGATTAGAATGGATCAATCACGGTAGACTCCAGAACGTCAAATAATTCTTAGGCAATGATTGTACTTAGTGTAAGCTCCAAAGGAGTAACCCTCAGGCAATGATTGTACTTAGTGTAAGCTCCAAAGGAGTAACCCTCGGCGTTCTCGGCACGCTTCTGCTAATTAAAAACATTATGAACTCCTTCATATTACGTTGTACAAATAAAACAAGCTGAAAAAAACATAAAAATCTCCATCTCTAAGGCCATTTAAAAAGCTGGCAACAGATCATCCATGCACCATAGCAAACTCATTTAAATACCCGTTTCCAGCAACACAAATCACACACCATAACTAAGTAGCAAGATTACCACTAGAGAGAGATATGGCCTTTTCTAGTTCTGCTGTTAGTTTTTCCGTTTTCTTTGCCGTTATGGTCTTGGCAGTGTCGGCCATGGACGGAATGCCTGGCATGGACGGAATGTATGGGATGAGCCCAGTTCCGGCAAAATCGGGAAGTTCCATCAGTTTCCCGTCAGTGGTGGCAGGATCTATAGTCTGGCTATTTTCATTTCTTGTGCTTGGAAGAAGGGCTTGAGCTTTCCATTATCATTTCCATTGGGTGTTCATGATTGTGTTGTGAGTGTTTGTTTGTGGTGTTGCTTATTTGAATCTTTGTTTATGGGGGAGTTTTTTTCTTTTATAGTAACCTACTTGTTAGTGGGTGTGTTTGTTGAGTTTTTAGAGTCAAGTTTTGAGTGCCTTTCATGGTTTTGTTCCACAATTCATCATCATTGGCTTAATTTGGGATTTGCTAGGGTCCTTCGCAAAAGGCATTTGGCGGCTGGTCTGACATGCGATAGACTAGCTGCGAAAACCCTTTTGTGACGGACGCTAGCACCTCTCTCTCTCTCTCTACATACATTAATATACTACTGATAAAGGGAAGCTTCTCTCCTACTTTTTAGGGGGTTAATTAAAGGGGCAATGATATTTTCACTCCCCCTACAGTATGTATTCGCTCCCCTTTTAACTTGATTTGACGTCAAAAAACGTTAATGAGGGGAGCGAATGCGTAACGTAGGGGGAGTGAAAATATCATCGCCCCAATTAAAGGGGAAATGATATCCCCCCCCCTCCCCCCCCCCCCCCCCCCTCCCTTAACGTTTTCCGTGAGAATGGTTCACTGCTTGAGGATAAATTCACCCCCTTTAATGTTTTTCCTTACCTTTGAAAGTTAACGGATAATGTTAAAGGGGGGGATTTTATAGCACCTATAGTCACATGTGGACAAACCTTGTTTTACATTGGAAAATGATAAATGCGCCCCCTTTTCATCACTTGGGACACCCAGCTACAGTGTATCTATGACTGCAAAGGTGCTGATGTACTTCACATCTGAAGGAATGAAGTGACCTGATTGTCACGTACAATGCAGCTGGGTGTCCCAAGTGATGAAAAGGGGCACATTTATCATTTCCCACATTTAACTAGCTGTAAAATGCTATTACAATTGCAAAAAGCTCTCGCCAGCTAACCAGAGTGTACAAAAAAGTGAGTCGTCTCGTTATCAACACATGGCCTTGGGGATATTAATATCCTGTATTATAGGGGCTTTGTGAGGAGAAATATATAACTTGCAAAGAGCAATTTGAATGATACCTGAAAAGCTCACACTTCATTGGGACGTAGGAGAAATCTATCTGGTCTGCTTTTGCTTTGATTTCGTTCGCAAGTGAATTACGATCCAAAAAGAAGAAGATCAACCAAGGCATTCTTACTAACGAAGTTTGTGCGTGCCTAGTGTGATTCTAGTGCTACAGATTCTTTCACCCAAGAAGCTAGTCATATTAAAATCCCTCTTCCAGAGCACCACGTACTGGATCTACTTTTAAGCATCATGTATTAACGAAATAAAATTCCACATTGTAAACGAATTAACCACAATAAGTGCAAAGAGCAGCCCAAATATGGAGCACGACAGTTCACTTATGGTTTTATAACAAATCTTCCTCAGTATTTAATGTTTGTGTGCCCATATTGAATTAATCGATTTGCGTGCTCTAATGCATAAGAGCAAGGTAAGGAAGCTAGGGAGATACATGGCCAAATGAGCCTCCACTGAAAAAGACAAATGAATAACAAAATATCAAGACACTAACAACAAACTGAGTATTCTCCTCCCCTTAAATCTCTACGACTTCTTCTTATACTCCCTTGCATCACCATTTTTTCTTTAATCTTCCATTTTCTACACAAAATGACTACACAAAACACTCGTAAAATAGCTAACCACATAAAACTCATTGTTGCCTTGATTGCTTTCATGGTGGAACGAATTTTATGGCCAACCTCTCTCTCTCTCTCTCTCTCTCTCTCCACATGCAGAGCCAGGAATTTACAGTTGGGGGCCAAATTAATTTACACTTGTCTGCATTGGTCATTGGGGGGCCATGGCCACTAAACTAGCTTGGCATGCATGTATAGCCATGCACCATATAAAGGAATTTTGTAAGTCATGGGGGGCCATGGCCCCCCTCAAGCTATATGTGCCTCCGCCCCTGGATGAAAATACGGAGAAGTTGATGAAAGGCCTCATATATGAACACATAATCAGAGGTACCGCCCTTAATATTTGATCTAACAGCAACTCCCCAATTAGTGAGCTGCTGTTGGATCAAATACCAAGGATGGGATGATGGGTATGTATAAACACAGCCCTTCATCATATAATTTCTCTGAAAATATGATCGTCATTAAAATTCGGGAAATGATTTCAGCGCTCCAAGGTTTTGATAAACATGCACTCACTTGTTTGTCGTGTAGTATTTAAAAGGGTTTTAAGAGCTTTTTGAGAACCGTAATATCCTCTGACAACCCTTTTAATACTACATGACAAACAAGTGGGGCGCATGTTTATCAAAACACTGGAGCGCAGAAATCATTTCCCTTAAAATTTCTTTTACTATATATTTTATGTTTTCTATTTTTTATTTGTTTCTTCTCTTTTCGTTTTTTTGTTTCTTCTTTGCAGCAATGGCAGCCAAACGTAGCCTAAAGAGCATGTATTATTCATGTAATTTTATATTTTTCTGGGCAATTATAAATGCACTTTGGTGAGATGGTCCAATAAGGCAATAGGGGTGGCCTTATAGCTGGTTTTTGCAAGGGCGCCCTTCATGTTAGCATTCTCTCAAATGAATACGTTAAGTAAAAGTTTGGATTTAATTCTTCAAGACTACAGTTCATATTTCAATATTTAATGGGACTTAGGGGAGCCGGGAGCCGGGACGTGGAATAGTGTCCACGGCATGGATTCCGTCACGCTCTATTCTCCACCCCCACTATATGCTTCGTTTGTCCTCAACCTGTTTGTAGAATTGTAGGTATGTCTCAAAAAAAAAAAAAAATTCCCTGATTGGGTTGGTATCTTTATGAAAGGAAGAAATATTAGCTATGCTGATTGGATCATTGTATTCAAGTAGTTTATTTCCCTGAACAATCAGCGCTCTGTATTTTTCCAGCTATGGAAGTCACATCTTTCTTCATTGAAACCCAACAATTGTGAGAACGCTGAACAAATAGGTAAAAATATATTTATGGCCTAAGTTTTGGAGGGTGTAATTTCTCATTCTTATATTGATGAATTTAAAAAGAAGATTAGTAAGTGAATATTATTTTTAGAGGGGACATTAGAAGTGAACATCTGTCCTAATATTACTGAGTTTTTATGATTTTTGTTTCTTTGCAATTCATGAATTCTGTTATTTTGCCTTCTTCTTCCTTAGCTCTCTAAGTATACCTTAGTTTGCTTTTACATTGAAGACACTGTTACATCTCTGAAAAGACATCAAAAGTCAATGTTGGGTATTAATGTTTTATACGTTCTTAATATTTTTGCTTCTTTGTTGTTGCTTGCTTTTGATTCCATTGAACTCATGTCATTGGCAGACATTGCAACCAGTATGGTTACACACTCACAGTAGCTCTGAGGATGACATTTATATCTTTGGTGTGGGTCTTATGAAGCCAAAATACCCCGTCACTACTTTCTTTCACAAATCACTAGCTATATGCTTCTATGTTTTGTACACACTCTGTCATTTCTTCTAGCTATTTCATCAGAAATTGAGATACGATGCTGATTTGCACGGTCCCTAAAGCAAAAGTGGAAAGCCAGGTGGAAACCCTGTCCCAGAAACGTTCTCAACCACGATGTTGACGGTTGGCAACCCAGGGATGGTAGGTATTGGTGGCATCTTTAGGGACTTCTTGGTTAGCATCATCTACTCTTTTTCTGGCCGGATCGGGCACACTGATTCTTCTGAGGACGAGGTCTGTGCTCTCTCCATTGGGGATTGATCATCTACCTTAACAGGATAAAGGGGAGTTTGGATGTGGAAGGCGACTCTTCCAACACTATGTTGTAGGCCAAGGGGATTAGCAACGGTTTGTGGAGACTAGCCAAATTCATTGTTGAGATTAATGTGTTTGGATAGAGTTATCTCCTTTTCACTTATTCCTAGAAGTGCAAATGATTTGGCTGATCACCTTGCCAAATTGGGTGCATCTGAAGACTCATTGTTTAGGGGGCAATCTTTGCCTCCTAATGTGCATTTGTAATCCTTTCTTTGTTTGATCAATGTTATCTTTCTAAAAAAAGTTGTATTTGTGCCAATCCTCTTTGCCATCACAAATGTATACACCAAAGATATCTAAGTGAGATCACCTCAGTCCTGTCTCTCAGGAAGCAATGTAGTCTACTCGGGCTTGAAATTTCTGTGTTAGATTATTCCTCATTGTGGAAGATTTAGATTTTCTTTCTTCAAGCAATTTTTGTGAATTTTTTTGCTTCTAGTTTTTATCCCTCTCCTTATGCAAATTAGAGTTCTATTGTGTGTGGAACTCTAATAGGTATTTTTCTATAAATAAGGTAACCAAAGAGATCTTCCCCATCAAAGATAAGGCCGCAGACTAGAGAGGCAATCGAAGATCCAGCCCAATCGATCACCGCCATAGCCAATCGAGATAAGTTACTAATCTTTTCTTTTGTATTCTAGTTTATTTGCATGGTTAGATCCGTTTAGATTAATAGATCTATGATATTGATTTGATTGGATCTATTGTTTTTGTGACCATGGCATATTGAATGCCATGATCCTAGGTTTACATAGTGATCATGGTATATTGAATGCCGTGATCCTAGGCATGGTTTAAAATTTCGATTTCGGTACCGGTTTTGGACCCCTGAAATTTTGAAATTTCAACCAAAATCCGGCGAAACAAAGAAAAGAATATTTTATTCAATATTAAATTTAATTTCAGAGAAATGTTAAATTAATTTTAAAAAACAGGTTTTTTGGGTGAAATTTCGGAAAAATTAAAATTTCAACCGAAATTCCAAAATTTCAGCCGAAATAAAATACCGTTTCGGGTTTTCGTGATTTCGGTGTCGGTCACCATGATCCTAGGTTTACATAGTGAATTATTGGAGGCCCCAACATCTTCCCCTCCTTGTATATGCTAGTACTAATTTCCAGTCGCACACTATCATGTTGATGATCAGCTTAAAGGTGCTATAGGAAGATCAACAAAACCGAAATGCTCAAAACTCAACCGAAAATATAAAGAATGGCAGAAATGCCACATGTCTGAAGAATTGATATGTTTAACTTTGATTTATAAATCAACTTGCAATGTTATTTTGTCTTGATTTGAGAAGGTAGGAATGCGCGAATGCGGCATGTATCGCTGCTCCAATGGGAAGAGCATCCTCATCAATTTTATAGTAAGGACTATGGGGTGGGTGGATGGCCCCAATCCTTTCATTCCTTACCCCTATGAAAAGAAGAGTTCCAGGTACATGTTCTAAATAGAAGGCAAAATCCTCGCTACCCATGGTGCTTGGGCACACAAATGTGCTATTTTCTCCTAAAATCTCATGCGAGACTTGGCGCACCTGTTCATAAATCCTCTCATCGTTCACGGTTGGAGGGATCATAGGACGTTCTTCTTCAAAGAAGTCCAACTCAGCCGAACATCGATGCACTGCAGCTTGCCCTGTAATTACCTGAGACATGAGTGAGATTAAGTTTAATTACAAGCATGGACATTTTTGCATATTTTTTGCTGATTAAGTGAAGGTTTTTGCTAACATTTGTTATAAGTAGAGTACCTCTGCTATTCTCTGTTTTAATGCATTGAAGCTCTTCTTCCGAAAGGCCCTGAAAGTGCCGCCTAGTGTAACTGAATCTGGTATGACATTGAATGCATCCCCTCCATGAAAGTTGGATACTGAAACCACCTGCACAAACAGACAAGACCATGAAGAGGAGGAAAACATGTTAAGGGAAATGATATATGCAGTCCCTTGTTTCAATGTTGGCACTCCTCTCCTTTTCCAAATTTCAATAATTAGTTTGTATAAGAGTGAAGGGATTCCCCTAAGAGAGGCCCAAACGAAGCGAAGTGGTGGGCAGAGGGAAGTGAGGTCGAAACCACTCTTTCGAGTGGGTCCGATTGAGCAAAGCACGTGCGGGCATCCAGCCACACGTTTTGGCCTCAACATCCATCTTAATGCTCTCTTCATCAAAGAAATCCACTCACAGTCACAGCCACATGCTTCTTGCTTTTGTGTCCATGTAGAATAATGGAATGTATCTATTCCACACAATATTGATATCTTCCAATGCTGTTCTAGTTTATTCAGGCTATTAAAAATCACATGAAAGAATAAGAATTTCTTGTCAGATTTAAAAATTATTCCCTTAGCTTGCACAATAGTGGTATTTTCAACTCTACACATTGCTTGATTTTGAGTGCTTTTGGAACTGAAATAGTGTAGATCCTTCAGAAGAATCACATAAATGGAGCCAAACCCAGGACTTCTTTCTTTGATTTAGACTTGTAGGTTTTGATTAAAGTGCGATTCTATCGGCATGGTGAATGAGGTGATGGCTTTTGCCTTAACATATACCAGAGCCATTGCCCGCCAATATTGTTATCAGTAAAGAAACTTCTACATTAAACCATTTGGTATGATGTAAAGAACCAGCATGATTTTGATATTTTTGCTCAAAATCAGGAAAATCTAATTGGGAAATGGTTATCCATCTCTTCTCTTGTGATTACTAACTCCAGCTATTGGGTTACTTGGTGTGATTTGGAGAATCAGAAAACCCAACTCAATGTGCAAAGCCAGACATCAAGCTGATTGCAGAATTTGTATGTTAATTTGTCCATGAATCAACAAATTGATTGAGTTGACTCAGCATGGTTTCCATACAAGCTAAGTCCATGTAGTTTGATTCGTAGTTCAGCTACTCAAAAGTACTGCAGTCTATCACTCTATGTTCTCTAATACAGTCTATAAATATATAAATATACAAGTTAGAACTTAGAATTTATTCTCTCTTTTTTTTCAATATTTAAAATGACTACTTGATATTATCCCTTATGAAATACCAAGAACATGGTTATCTGTAACAAAAGAACAGTGTGTAACACAGTGCGGGGAAAACATGAAATTCAAACATATTCAAGTCTAGGATCCTACTCATACTTGTAAATCAAGTCGAAACATGCTTTTTTCAATCTTAAAGGTCGAATGGAAAGTACCTGGGAGTCTAATGGATCTGCCTCTCTTGAAACAAGATGTTGTAAGCTAATTATCGAAGCTGATGCTGCCAAGATAGGATCAATCGTCTCTTGTGGAATAGCTGCATGACCGCCTTTACCACCAATCCGCGCTTTGAATTGTCCACACCCTGCTAGAAATTCTCCACGCTTGGAAGCTACAACCCCAGTAGGATAGTGGGAAACTGTGTGCATGCTAAATATGGCCTCTACATTTTCCAATGCTCCTTCTTCAATCATCCTTCTTGCGCCTACTCCTCGTTCCTCAGCCGGTTGGAATATTAGAACAACAGTTCCCTATAGGAGCCATGCATACTAAAGGAGTTTATAATGAAATCAAAACGAACCATCTAAAATGCAGAGTCCAATGCTGCTATGCAATGATTTTTAGCATTCCCCATGCAGATTATGAATGCCCATAAACTTGAACTACAAAGAGTTTGTACTTTGTAGTCATTTTATATCTACTTGTGGCCTTGCAAAATAGTTACTCTCTTGATATATAATCCTGAATTATAGCGGAACAAGTCATACTTACCAGGAAACTCAATTTCAGTATAAATCCTGACTTTTGAGAAATCTATTATTTACATTGACATTCTTTGTCAAGAAAGATTTGGATAAAGTATAATAAACTCAAAATGTGAAACTACCAGTTACTCCAATAGCTTAAGCTGTTGGAAAAGGCGTTATTTAATCTTTTATACTTTAACACTCCCCCTCACGTGTAGCCCCTTGTTCTTTGGGTTGGCCTACATGTGGCCCCACTTTTGGGTTTGGCCACTGCATGTGGATTTTGCTATCAAGGAGGTTTGAACTCAGGAGCTTTTGCTTTGTTACCATGTGAAACTACCAGTTACTCCAATAGCTTAAGCTGTTGGAGAAGGTGTTATTTAACCTTTTATACTTTAACACAAAAGGAAGTTAAATTATTACCTGCAATGTATTCCGAATTTCCTGCAGTATTTTCACTGCACCAAGGAGCATAGTAACATGCGCATCATGGCCACATGCATGCATTTTCCCATCTATTTTGCTCTTATGCTCCCATTCTACCATTTCCTACACATGAGTAAGTGCTTTTTCAGAAATATAAAAGGATCAGAAGCAAAATAGTTTTTTTCCAAAATACTGAAAAACACCGCTGCTTTGTTACATTTTGATAAATTACTTTGCCTGTGGACATACATGTGAGTTGCACTGGATAGAATGATTGCACTAACAAATCATGCACAATTCATTTCTTATTATTTTCTGAAAAATAATATTGATTAGATAGAGTTGGACCCAGTTACTAGTTACATAAATTCTAGTCTTATGGAACATATCGCCTTGTGCGGGTGCCGGCCTAAGCTAGAGTCGGAGTGTTTTAGCATTCTGAGGCACTTTAAATATCACAATTCTGTACTTACAGTGGCTGAAACATGTTTTATTTTTTGAATTATTGCAGGAAATGCTTGTAACAATCTACAAACAAGTTATTCAGTAATAAAGTTCCATCAAACACTTCCTCTGTTCGCTTCTTTTTTATTCTCATGGTATTGGGGGTCTCATTTTCCCTCTTTTCACCATAAGAGTCGTGGGTGCCACTCTGTCCCTTCTATTATTTTTTTTGGACAGTGTCCAAGTAAGGTCTCATTTTCCCCCCTGTTCTCCATCAGAGTGGTGGGTGCCACTTGGTCCCTTCTATTATTTTTTGGACAGTGTCCAAGTAGACTTGTGCTTAGATGTCCCAAATTGAAAATAATATTGCTGAAAGAGAGCAATTGAAGATGTTTTTTTTAGTCTCGTAACGATGCACTCTGACTAGAAATTGGAATACGTTGCATATTGCGGGTAAAAGATTTCAATTGTTGGTTATTTGCATTCTTCTTTGTCATGTTATTTTGAGTGTATGTTTGTCGGGGAATGGGGATTTAGAGATATAGGAAATTTTCATACAATTGCCTACCATAAGCTGAAGTACCTACATCACATCAATCTTCTGTCTCAGAGTGACTTCCTTGAAATATGCTCTGTTCAATAGAAGTTACTACTGTCTCCCTTGCAGGGAGATTAATGATACATGACTTTTAGTACTATTCCAAAGCAATAATATTAAATCTTTCTTGCATCTATTGTCACTGAATCTTCAACTCCAACTTAAAGAACTCAATAAAAGAAAAGGGATCGAAATAAGGGCCATGACAGAAATTGAGAAAATGCAGAAAATTACTTGGACCAGTCCCTGTTTTTCTCGATGATACCCAAATACTACGTGTTGGATGTGTTACTACTTCTTAGTCTATTAGATATATCTTCTCATAGACATGTGAACGATGGCATCTCGATGCTTGTGTTGAGAACAAGTATCGATGTAGACACTATTCAGATATGGATAAAATAGGTTTCTTCTTCTTCATCATCTTCTTGTTTTGCCATGTAAGACACCCTTTCATGGCAATTCTCTAACTGGGCCTTTGGTAAATGTCAAGTTCTGCCTATGTTTGTGTAATTTACATAGAACAGAGATTAAAAAACGTTCAAAAGAGGCTTCAATGGTTGCAAAAATAAGATTTCTGGTTCAACGACTAAAAAATCTTACCTTTAATGAAAAACATTTTTTTTTCTTTTATTCTTGAAACACATTTCACCTTACAGTTGGTATCTGTCTGTCTTCAGGAATCTCATTTTGAATTATCTGATAATGCTCAATCTTCATACTAAATAAATAACAAGTTCTTCCTATATTGACATTTGTCTGCTTGTTTGATCATTCAATATACTGCAAATCAGTAAACATCATCTTCATTTCTAAGAGAAAGCAGACAAGGAGCTGACCTGAATTGGCAAAGCATCCATATCCGCTCTGAGAGCAACGAACGGTGGGCACCCAGTTCCTATAGAAGCCACAACACCTGTTCCGGCAACGGGCCACCGATACTGAACACCCATCTGATCAAGTTCGCGTCTGATGAGCGCACTCGTTTTAAATTCCTCGAACGCGAGCTCTGGGAACTCATGAATCTCTCTCCTTATCTTCTTGGTCCAATTCACAGTTTCAGGAAGATTAGCCAGCTGAATTATCTCATCCGTCATCGAATAATCCATTCGCGTGCTACCACCATTGGAACCAGTGAGAGATAAGTTGTTTAGAGGGAAATTTAAGTCTTCTACATTGGAAGAAGGTTGTGGGTTGCACAAGTCAAGGGTGCAAATGACACCCAAAAGGAATAGAGAGAGTTTGCAGAAGATATCCATGGATTTGAGGAACTAAGTAGAGGCAGCTTCTTCCTTTATCTGCGCAGAGGAGAACTGTGCTTAGATTTTCTTCTTCTTTACAGCTTTTCATCTGGCGAGCTGGAGAAAACAGGATAACGAACTCTATAATGGTCCTATTATTATTTTATTTTGTTTATGTTGGAGATAATATAGTCAGACTCATCTGACAATAAGAAAATAAGCCCAGTGATGGGCAACTATAGTTGGAAACACAACCATTAAAGAGAACAACCTCAGATGTTTCCGCCCTTTTATGTGTCTCACATTTAGGTAAGCTTTGTATGGACCATTCAAAGTGCTTCTTGTTATTTTTGTAAGGTGAGATGAGTCTGACCATAATAATTATAGAGAAGAGAGAAAGAGAGAGGGTTGTTGATGATGAGTGAATAAGTCACGTGTAGATAATGGGTTTGATGGGGTGAGAAACGCGTGAGTGGAGGGGACCATCTCTTACTCCTGAATTGATGGCTATGGTGGATCTGCAGTTGATATATTTAGCACGCATCATGGAAAGTCAATTAGTGTTACCCTTTAAAAGCAAAGTCATAAGGGATTGCAAGGCAATTTCATGGAATGCCATTTTGCCTAAAACAAAACGGAATTTTAATCGTTGTAAAAGTTTTAAACGGCACACCGATAAAACGTGTTTTTTTTTAAACGGAGTTTTGCTAACTATGGTCTGGGCCTAAATAACTTTCAGGGAAACTGAAGGGTGTCTTCGCAAAAATGAACGGTTTGGATCAACCTATGACGTGGGCCGCACAGTACTTTCTGAAAATACGGACTTCATATGCACCCACACAGCATATAAAATCATCGTTTTTCAAAGCTATTATAAATGCACTTTGATGATATGGAGCCAATGGGGTGCCCTTGCTGCTGATTTTTGAAAGGGCACCCTTGAGTTTAATATTCCCCTGGAAAAGTATAGAGTGAAAAAGTGTGTAGATATCACACCATGAAATCAATTCATAGCAGCGCTTAAAATATATAGGGTGTCCACCAAAAATGTGAGAAAGTGAAGCTACACCGCCGGCTTAAAATACAATGGGCCTACATTGTTTTGGTGATCCAAACCATTCATTTGATTGGCCCTCACATAGATAGGGTGTCCACCAAAAATCAGCTCCATAGGATCATCCCAACCCTTCAAACTGTGGAGGCAAAAATAGACAAATTTGTGAAGGTTTTTACACGTTCATTTTTGCCTCCACAAATCGTAGGGTTGGGATGATCCTATGGAGCTGATTTTTGGTGGACACCCTATCTATGTGAGGGCCAATCAAATGAATTCTTTGGATCACCAAAACAATGTGGGCCCAATGTATTTTAAGCCGGCAGTGTAGCTTCACTTTCCTCATATATATATATATATATATGAGGAAAAGGATTGTGAGCTTGAGCTCAAAAACCATTGAGGCCCACATTGTTAGGATGATCCAAAGCATTCACTAGAAAGGGCCTTACATAAATAGGGTGTGTACAAAAAATCAGCTCCATAGGATCATCCTAACCCATCCATTTGTGGAGGTCAAAATGGACAGACCACAAATCTGCCCATTTTTTCCCTCCACTTTTGGAGGGGTTAGGATGATTCAATGGAGCTGATTTTTTGTACACACCCTATCTATGATAGGCCCTTGCAAATGAATGGTTTGGATCCACACAGAAATTGTGGGACCCATGTGATTGGTGCACTCAAGCGCACCATTCCTTATTAGAGCTTGAGCACACGAACATATTCCTTTATATATATATATATATATATATATATATATATATATATATAATAGAGTTCCTAAGGTGTCACCTCATATAGCTTATATGAGGTGGCGCTTAAAAACAAAAGGGGCCCACTTTGTTTGGATGATCCAAAGCATTCATTTGATAGGCCCTCACATAGATAGGGTGTGCCCAAAAAATCAACTTCATAGGATCATCCTAACCCTTCCATTTGTGGAGGTTGAAATGGATGGGTATAAACCTCCATAAATATGCCCATTGTTTACCTCCATAAATGGAAGGTTTAGGATGATTCTATGGACCTGATTTTTTGTAGGCACCATATCCATCTAAGGGCCTTTCAAATGAGTGGTTTGGATTACCCCAAACAAAGTGGGCCCCTTATGTTTTTAAGTGCCACCTCATATAAGCTATATGAGGTGACACCTTAGGAACTCTATTCTCATATATATATATATATATATATATATATATATATATATATATATATATATATATATATATATATATATAGAGAGAGAGAGAGAGAGAGAGAGGAAAAGGATTGTGAGCTTGAGCGTTGGAACCTTATGGTGAGCTTGAGCTCTCAAACCAATGAGGCCCACATTGTTAGGATGATCCAAAGCATTTACTAGAAAGGGCCTTACATAGATAGGGTGTGTACAAAAAATCAGCTCCATAGGATCATCCTAACCCATCCATTTGTGGAGGTCAAAATGGACAGACCACAAATTTGCCCATTTTTGCCCTCCACTTTTGGAGGGGTTAGGATGATTCAATGGAGCTGATTTTTGGTACACACCCTATCTATGATAGGGCCTTGCAAATGAATGGTTTGGATCCTCACAGAAATTGTAGGACCCATGTGATTGGTGCACTCAAGCGCACCATCTCCTATTAGAGCTTGAGCGCACGAACATATACCTCATATATATATATATATATATATTCTTTTCCAGAGGAATATTAAACTCAAAGGTGCCCTTTAAAAAATGGACGTATATATATATTCTTGATCAAAGGCTTAAAATACAGTGGGGCCCACATTGTTTGGGTGATCCAAAGCATTCATTCGATTGGCCCTCACATAGATAGGGTGTGCCCAAAAAATCAGCTCCATATAGGATCATTCTAACCATTCAAACAGTGGAGGCAAAAAATGGACAAATTTGTGAAGGTTTATACACGTCAATTTTACCTCCACAAATAGTAGGGTTGGGATGATCCTATAGAGCTGACTCTTTGGGCACACCCTATCTATGTGAGGGCCAATCAAATGAATGATTTGGATCAACCAAACAATGTGGCCCCCACTGTATTTGAAGCTAGTGTGTAGATAACTTTTCTACACTTGTGTGTAGAAACCGTTTTCTCATATATATATATATAGGAAAAGGATTGTACGCTTGAGTGTACCAACCTTATGGTACGCTCGAGTGTCCAATCACATATGGGCCCACATTTTTAGGATGATCCAAAGCATTCATTTGAAAGGCCCTTATATAGATGGGGTGTGTACCAAAAATCAGCTCCATAAGATCATCCTAATCCATCCATTTGTGGAGGTCAAAATGGACAGACACTGTTTGTCCACAAATCTGCCCATTTTTGCCCTCCATTTTGGAGGGGTTAGGACGATTCAATGGAGCTGATTTTTGGTACACACTCCATCTATGATAAGGCCTTGCAAATGAATGCTTTGGATCACCACAAAAAAATGTGGGACCCATGTGATTGGACACTCGAAGGTTGGTACGCTCGAGCTTACAATCCTTTTCCTCATATATATATATATAGAGAGAGAGAGAGAGAGAAAACGGTTCCTACACATATGTGTAGATAAGTTATCTACACACTAGCTTAAAATACAGTGGGGGCCACATTATTTGGGTGATCCAAACCATTCATTTTTAAGGCCCTCACATAGATAGGGTGTCCAAAAAAAATCAGATCCATAGGATCATCCTAACCATTCGAACTGTGGAGGCAAAAAATGGACTAATTGTGAAGGTTTAAAGACATCCATTTTACCTCCACAAATCGTAGGGTTGGGATGATCCTATGGATCTGATTTTTTGTAGACACCCTATCTATGTGAGGGCCTTTAAAATGGATGGCTTGGATCACCCAAGCAATGTGGGCCCCCACTGTATTTTAAGCTAGTGCGTAGAGAACTCTCTACACATATGTGTAGGAACCGTTTTCTCACATATATATATATATATATATATATATATATATATATATATATATATAGAGGAAAATGATTGTGAGCTTGAAGCTCATATAGCTTATATGAGCTTGAGGGCCCAAACACATGGGTCCCACATTTTTTGTGATGATCCAAACCATTCATTTGCAAGGCCCCATCATAGATAGGGTGTGTGCCAAAAATCAGATTCATTGGATAATCCTAACCCTTCCAAAAGCGGAGGGAAAAAATGGGCAGATTTGTGGCAAACGGTGTCTGACCATTTTGCCCTCCACATTTGGATGGGTTAGGATGATCCTATGAAGCTGATTTTTTGTACACATCCTATCTATGTAAGGGCCTTTCAAATGAATGCTTTGGATCATCCTAACAATGTGGGCCCACATGTGTTTGGGCCCTCAAGCTCATATAAACTATATGAGCTTCAAGCTCACAATCATTTTATATATATATATATATATATATATATATATATATAGGAATATGTTCGTGTGCTCAAGCTCTAATAGGAAATAGTGCGCTTGAGTGCACCAATCACATGGGTCCCACAATTTCTGTGATTCTGTGAGGATCCAAACCATTCTTTAGTGTACCAAAAATCAGCTCCATTGAATCATCCTAACCCCTCCAAAAGTGGAGGGCAAAATTGGGCAGATTTGTGGTCTGTCCATTTTGACCTCCACAAATGGATGGGTTAGGAAGATCCTATGGAGCTGATTTTTTGTACACACCCTATCTATGTAAGGCCCTTTCTAGTGAATGCTTTGGATCATCCTAACAATGTGGGCCTCATTGGTTTGAGAGCTCAAGCTCACAATCCTTTTCCTCATATATATATATATATATATATATGAGGAAACGGACGTGTATAAACCTTCACAAATTTGTTCATTTTTTGCGTCCACGGTTCGAAGGGTTAGGATGATCCTATGAAGCTGATTTCTTGGGCACACCCTATCTATGTGAGGGCCCATCAAATGTATGGTTTGGATCACCCAAACAATGTGGGCCCCCACTATATTTTAAGCTAATGATGACGCAAAAAATCTGACTGCACGAACTAGCTTCGCAGAACCTGTAATCCTGCGGTCACAGAGAAAGCGTCAGTGACCCCGGAGTTGTGGCTCCGGACGACCACTTTGACACTCAAGTCAGAGATAGGCAATCACAGACGATGGACGGGGAATGGGAGAGAGTTTAAGGCAAGTTACCAGACCAAAGGAGGAGAGAGGGAGAGTTGAATCCCTTTGCTTGAGTGCGTAGCCCCCTTTTTATAGGGGAGGAGATCCACGATCTTGGAGATATCAATCGTACCTTTGATTTAGCCCACGTGGAGCGTGATGGCTGGAGAATAAAATCGTGGAGATATGACTTCCGATGATTCTGGGCGGAGATCGTGGATGGTGACTTAGGCGGGATGTTTTGAATTCAAAAGCTGCGCCTTACGTGTAACGGCCATTCGGATTAGTCATTTGCATGGTTTAAAATTTCAGATTTCGACGGATTTCGATGGAAACCGACACCAAAATTGACCAAAACCGAAACGGTCATTTATTTCGGTCGAAATTTCGGTTTTTCCGAAATTTGACCCAAAAAAACTGTTTTTTTAATATTAATTTAATATTTTACTGAAATTTAATATTAAATAAAATATTCATTTCGTGTTTTGTACCAAATTTCGACTGAAAATTTTGAAATTTCGGTCGAAATTTTGAAATTTCAAGTACCGAAACTAGTACCAAAACCGAAATTTTAAACCTTGGTCGTTTAGGGGCGAGATCCCCGCGATTGTGTTTGATTTCCCTGGTAGCTCGGTACCGGTCAAGGGAGAAGTATCAAGGAGGCTCAATCAATATTCGTTACTGAGTGTTGCTGCGGGGTTGTATTGATCCAGTTGAGTAATGGAGAAGGGGTTTGAGGGTCGGTACCGTGAATGCCGATTTTTACCCCCAACGGCTAGTGTGTAGATAACTGTGTGTAGAAACGTATATATACTAGTAAAAAACCCCGTGCGATGCACGGGCCGACAAAGAACTGTACGGACCACATCATAGGTTGATCCAAACCGTCCATGTGATGGAACACAACATCAATAGGTTGTGCCTGTAAAATCATTTCCATAAGTTGTTCCTAGCCCTCCAATCTATAGAGGTTTCCATAATTTAAAAAGCATAAAGGATGGGGGTAGGATTGAAATTATGTGGCTTTAATGGGTGCCTTTGTTAAAAAAGAAAAGAAAAAAAGTGACGTGTAATTCTCATAGAATTTTGAGAGAAATTCAAGTAATTCTCTCATTTTTTACTAGTATATATATATATATATACTAGTAAAAAATCTCGTGCGATGCACGGGCCAACAAAGAACTGTACGGGACCACGTCATAGGTTGATCCAAACTGTCCATTTGATGGAACACAACATAAATAGGTTGTGCCCCAAAAATCATTTCCATAGGCTGATCTTAGCCCTCCAATCTATAGAGGTTTCCATAATTCCCCTTAAATCGGATGGTTAAGATCACCCTATAGATTTTTTATTAAAAAACCTTAAAGGAGGCGGGTAAGATTGAAATTATGTGACTTTAATGGGTGCCTTTATTAAAAAGCATAAAGGGGTGGGATTGAAAATATGTGAGTTGAATAGGTGCATTTGTTAAAAAAAGTCAAAAAAAGTGATGTGTAATTCTCATAGAATTTTCAAAAAATTCAAAAAATTCTCTTCTTTTATCTTCTGCTATATAGTATACTAGTAAAAAACCTGTGCGATGCACGGGCTGACAAAGAACTGTACGGACCACGTCATAGGTTGATCCAAACCGTCCATGTGATGGAACACAGCATAAATAGGTTGTGCCCCAAAAATCATTTCCATAGGCTGATCCTAGCCCTCCAATCTATAGATGTTTCCATAATTCCTCTTAAATCGGATGGTTAAGATCACCCTATAGATTTTTTTATTAAAAAACCATAAAGGAGGGGGGTAAGATTGAAATTATATGGCTTTAATGGGTGCCTTTGTTAAAAGCATAAAGGAGGGCGTAGGATTGTAATTATATGATTTAATGGGTGCCTTTGTTAAAAGCATAAAGGAGGGGGTAGGATTGAAATTATATGAGTTGAATGGGTGCATTTGTTAAAAAAAGTCAAAATATGTGTTGTGTAATTCTCATGTAATTTTCAAAAAAATGGAAAAAACTCTCTTCTTTTCATCCCAGCTTATTGTAGTAGACTAGTAAAAAACTCGTGCGATGCATTGGCCTACAAAGAACTGTACAGACGACGTCATAGGTTGATCCAAACCGTCCATGTGATGGAACACAACATAAATAGGTTGTGTCCCAAAAATCATTTCCATAGGCCAATCCTAGCCCTCCAATCTATAGATGTTTCCATAATTCCTCTTATCTTAAATCGGATGGTCAAGATCACCCTATAGTTTTTTAATTAAAAAACCATAAAGGAGGGGGGTAAGATCGAAATTATATGGCTTTATGGGTGCCTTTGTTAAAAGCATAAAGGAGGGTGTAGGTTTGAAATTATATGATTTAATGGGTGCCTTTGTTAAAAGCATAAGGGGGGGGGTTTAGGATTGAAATTATATGAGTTGAATGGGTGCATTTGTTCAAAAAAGTCAAAAAATATGACGTGTAATTCTCACGTGATTTTCAAAAAAATAGAAAAAACTCTCCTCTTTTCATCCCAGCTTATTAGATTATATATATATATATATATATATATATATATATATAGGAGAAGAGAAAAGAAGAGAATTTTTTATCAAAGGCTTTGATATTGGCACTACCATGTTCTTGATCAAAGGCTTAAATATTAGAAAATATAGGCTGATATCTCGTCATATATTGTGATATTTATGGATCTTTTTAAAAGGCTCATAGTTTACCACTTAAATACTCCTAGATTCTAAAACTATCAAACGAGTTCTTTTTCTCCTGATACAACGATGAACTGTGGTACATAGAAAAGACAAAACCATCGACCCTACCCGAAAATAGCCTGGGTTGGGTTCAGGTTTCATGGGTTTCGGGTCGAGCCGGGTTGAACATTCAAAAGCCCGCATGAATCTCGGGTCAGGCCGGCTTTGAAGGGGCCCGACCCAAGTTACATAAGTTATAGTATGTACATTTTTTTTTATTGTTAGTTAAAAGTTAAAAGTGACAACCCACGCACCCACTATTACTGTATGTGAGTGTAATTTCTGCTTCTATGAGTTGAGTTGATTCAAGTGTTTGATTCAGCATTGTTTGATTGTAATTACAACATTGTTTAATTACAGCATTGTTTGATTCAAGTGTGATGTGAGTGTAATTACATCATTGTTTGATTCAAGTGTAATGTGAGTGTAATTTCTGCTTCTATGAGTTGAGTTGCCTTGCCAAACAAGAATTTTCCTTAAAAAATTGTGTCAACGTGAAAAAACCCGACCAGACCCGAACCGACCCAAGATTTATCATGGGTAGGGCCGGGTTTGGGAATCGTGGGTTTTCCGAAAAAAAACCCGACCCGACCCGACTCGAGATATTTCTCAGGTAGGGTTGGGTTCTCCAAAACCGGACCCGCCCGACCCGAGTTGCAGCCCTATCCGAAAGTAAAAAATAATAACTCTTATCAATTTTATTCTCCTTTCTCTATTTTTAAGATTGATCTTTCTCTTTTGTATTTGATCTTTTTTCTTTTGTATGTTCTTTTTCATTTCTCCCTTGATCAAGCAGCAGCTCACTTTTTAAGAGGCTGCTGGTTTTATTGGTGTACCGTTTAAAACTTTCATAAGGAATAAAACTCCATTTTTTTAGGCAAACATTTTAAACACGTTTAAAATGCGTTTTAAACACGTTTTTTTGGGCCAACTTTCCAATTTTACCCCACCATATTTTGTAAATGACAAAACACTAAACTCATTTCTTGTGTTTCCATTTTTTTTTTACTACATTTTTTTGAACTAGTGCCGTATTAAACTCAATTTTTGCCGTCCCATTTTTTTTTTGCTAATCACGTTTTGCTAACTATGGTTACCACCCTTGATATTCAACGGGCACCATATAATTTTCACGTATTTTATAGCTATAATATGACCCAATAATGAGAAGTCATTCTAGAGTTGCTATCTTGACAGGGCAACATGTCTTCTATTGACAAAGTGGCTCTACCATCACAATTCACACACGTTAGAAACATGGCCATTGGGTGCACCAACCATTGTCAGAGCGTCTAGGATTACCAACATGATTGATCCTCTACCAATTTTCATTTGTTTTTTTCTCCATGTTATGGTTTTCTTGGTCAATAGGATTCCACGCCCATGACCATTCTCTCTATGTATCCATCTTTAGATGTGTCTATCGAAACTAGGTTTCCAAGCAGTTAATGGAGGCCCCACAATAGATGGGTGGTGCTGAAAAAAATTTCCCATCAAAATACTGGTTTTCTTTTTTCTTTGTTTCATAATAATGAAGGGTTTGGATCCATGAACATTTACATTAGTACCAACTTTACATACCAGGAACAGAATCCCCTTCTTGTATTTTGTCTATCCAAAGATGACATGAACTCCTCCATGGAAATAGAAATGCCTACAGACAGATATCACATTATAACAAACAAAAATCAATGAGACATGCAAAAAAACAAGAAAGAAAGAAAGGTTATGTGGAATTAAGATTACACATAAGGACTTACTGATTACCCAAAAACAATCTCTTTGCTTGGTTTGGTGTTTTGGGTGGAAATGTCTTCTTTAACTTTTCAGAACAGAGAAGAGTTCTTCACCATGTAGGAAAGCCACTCTGCTACTTTTAAAATCCGGAATCTCTGGGGTGATTTTTTTACTAGCCAAGAGATTCATCGAATGAGAGAAATATGGGATAGAGTTTGTGGCTGAATACAGTGTACTTTTAAGACCTTTCCAAAATTAGGAATTTTCTCTATGGAAAAAGATAAGAAGGGAACTGATAAATCCGCCCCTTTATTTTCCATGGTCTTGGCCTTTTATTTTCTTGTTCTCGTCCTTGATCTTGATCATTCGACAGGGTAGTTTATACATAACTCCCCCGCTCCATACTTTATAAACAAGATTAGAGTTTGTCTGGCTACGCTGAATTTTGTTTTATGGAAAATCATACCTAAAGCATTAATTTTATTTTTCAAAGCTATTTGGCGAAAAAATTTACCTTAGAAAACTTGTCCCTCAAAAATGGGCTTACCAAACTTGAAAAATTAGATTTTCAGAGAAAAAAATTTCAAGCCTTGCCAAACATGCCCATAATGTAAATGTTTTACCCCTAATTTACCCTCACTGGAACAGACCATAAAGGACATGTAAATGTAACCTACCATCCCTTATTTCGGTAAGAGATGACTCAACCACGTGGGCCCTACTTTACCATTCTGGCACTTACCATTAGACTTATGTCCAACATCCTTTGCCAAGTTGTATGATTTTTCTGTTTTCACCTAACATTTGTTTATAGGATCTTTAGCCATTCAAAATCAAAATACCATATCTTGGATTCATACCTAATAGCTATTCTTGTTCTCAACCTTTTGAGCTCGGATCTTTGTATCCACGTTTCTTCACTAAGCTATGCTCAAGGTCAGCACAGGCCTTCTCTCCCCTTGCACCAAGCTTGGATCATGAATCCCTCCTTGAACGTAGAACACTACCTTCAATTGAGTGATAGCTTAATTGGTGTGGGAAAAGGGACCTAGGGAGCCAAATATATAATAAAACTCAGCACATTACTAAGTTTAAACCCGATTAATTTTGGAAATTTACCATCTGTCAATTGGTAAACCTCCTTGAACGTAGAACACTACCTTCAATTGAGTGATAGCTTAATTGGTGTGGGAAAAGGGACCTAGGGAGCCAAATATATAATAAAACTCAGCACATTACTAAGTTTAAACCCGATTAATTTTGGAAATTTACCATCTGTCAATTGGTAAACCTCAAAGACCGATATGGTTTAACATTTTTTCTACTAAAACAGCTATCAAATATGGAAAATACAAAAGTAGTGGTACAATGACACAGGTTATTTCCTCACCCGATTACCAATAAGGAAGAACACTATAATTTGTCAGGAGATAGTATCTCCCTCCTTTCATGAGAATATTAGGAACTTAGAACAGGAAAGGAAACAAATATCAAATGAAATCTTTCTTTGGCATAAATGGAAAAGTTAGGAGTCTTTGGTTTTGCAATGCATGTGGCATGATCTAAATGAAGTAAACGTGAGAATCGTTTTTCATGATATTGTTATGAGAAAGTAATCTTTTTTTTCTAATTTAGACATTGTTTCAACTTCTTCTTTTTCAAATCTTCCACGTTTGGTTAACTAAAATGGTGGGTTTCAATTTTTATACGTATTAAAAATAATACAGCCAAGGAAAAAGGTACTTCTAAGGACCACACTTTTAAGGGCGATGATATTGTCACCCCCCCTAAATTACGTATTCGCTCCCCTTTTGGCTTGATTTGACGTCAAAAAGCATTAATAAGGGGGGCGAATGCGTACGCAGGGGGGGTGACAATATCATCGCCCCACTTTTAATTATCTAACTGTTCATCTTGTGGTTCTAGAATGAGGGGTCATCCTCAGTCAATGGATTTGTCTTTTCTAATTTCAGATACTGAATCTTTTGTTTGGATATCGGCACCATCCTTTTCATTGAAACTTCTCCATGTGCTGTCGGGACTTGAGCAAGACCACCAAAAAATGTAATGGTTGCAAAGTTGCCATTTGCCAAGAGAGGGAATTAGAACAAGGACAGTCACTATTCAAGAAAAAGGCAAATGTCTATTTGTAAGGGAGAGCTGATATTTGCATTCCCCTCTTTAGATTTTGCACGCTCTCTTTATTGAAATCTTGTTTGGAACATAGCAAATAGGGGTACAAATTTGGCCCTGTGAACCCTCACCCTCCCTGAGCCCGAACAGGGTTTGGGTTGGATTTTCCAACCCTAAGGACGGGCTTGGGTTCATTGTTTAGGCCCTGACTCAAGGTCGGGTCGGGCTAAGGGTTGATACCTCTGGCCAACCCGACCCAGCCCTGTTTACACTTTACCCTGACCGACCCAACCCAACCATGTTTACACTTTACAGTCACAGTGGGTCCAACCCATGGTAATATAATGCGGCACTCCCACTACTTAATAGTGGGTCTAACTTTGATTGATCTAAACCATTCATTTGATAGCCCTTGTCAAGATCTGAACTGTTGATTAATAATGTGGGCCCACTTGTGTTTTTTTTTGCTGGCAAATGAACAATTCAGATCTTGGCAAGGTCTAGGCTATCAAATGAACTGATATTAGATATTAATATTTACAAAAGATAAAACAAATGGGCCCTACATGGTTAATGAACTAAATCAACAGCTTTGTGAAGCCATCCTAATGAACTAATATTAGATACTACTACTAGGGACATCCACTTTCGTGGGGTCCACTTGTTCAATGATCAAAAATCCGATCTCATTCAAAAATTCTAAGTCTCTAATTTGTAGAGCCTTTCCTGACAAATCTGAACCGTTGATTTCAAATATATTTATTCCCCACTTAACGGCCAAAACACTGAACTGGTATAATCATCCAATGAAGATGAGTCTGGGTACATGGCCTGACCCAATCCGGGCCGGCCCGACCCAATCAGGGCCAATCAGGGCTAGGCCAAACCCTGCAGGGCGGGCATTGGGTTGAGGTTTTTCGGCCTTATTCAAGGTTAGGGTTGGTCAGGGCCAAGATAATGGGATCTAGGGTTGGGCTAAGGTTTTGAAAAACCCAGCCCAACCTGACCCTGTTGCAGCCCTAATAGCAAAACTCCGTTTTAAACGGCATTTTTTTGAAAAAACCCCGTTTTATTGGTGTGCCGTTTAAAACTTTTACAACAAATAAAACTCCATCTTGTTTTTTACGCAGACACGTTTAAAATGCGTTTTAAACATGTTTTTTTTGCCAACTTTCGAGTTTTACCCCACCATATTTTGTCAATGACAAAATTATAAACTCATTTTCTCGTGTTTCCGTTTTTTTTTTTTACTATGTTGTTTTGGACTAGTACCGTATTAAACTCAGATTTTTGCCGTCCTGTTTTTTTGCCGAATCACGTTTTGCTAACTATGATCATAACTACCAATTATTTAATAAAGATTCACCATTTCAAAAAAAATTGCCAACTATTTAAGTTGTTTTAGAATATAAGAGTGCAATAATAGAGACGAGAGGATAGCGATTGATCTTGCTCAGCACAGGGAAACGCCTATCGCCGCTCAAAATTACGTTTAATCTTGAGTCCAAAAATGGGTTTGAGGCTCACAATCTCAAACGAACAAGGCCTAAGTAGATCGTCTGATTGTAATATCAAATAATATATTTTTTAGGGTATAATATTTTCACCCCCTCTGCAGTACCCATTCGCCCCACTCGTAACATGAACAGTGGGCAACTTTAACGCTTTTTGACGTCGAATCACGTTACAAGGGGGGCGAATGCTTGCTGCAGGGAGGGTGAAAATATTATCGCCCTATTGTTTTTGTTGAACATGGACTGTCAAAAATTATATATAATTTACCAACGGTTCACTTTTATAAATAGACATTCTTGAATGTTATGATTGCATGATCGGCACGGTTCAGGCCACAGGAAATCCAAAGCATGGCCTATCAGATGGACGGTTCAGATCAGTCAGAGGTAGGATTCAAACAAGGGTGCAGGCTTCAATTTATTCTCTAATGAGATGGGGTGGTCATAAAATTTGATTCATAACTGTATAAATTATATAGGAGAACTGGATTTAATGATCTTTCCAAGGAAGTGATTGTTGCGAAGAACATATCAACATTACATAGCATTGGAAAGATGACAATGGTGGTGGAGATTGTAAGGGGAATTGGAAGAAGGTGAAAAAGAGGAACAGTGGTAGAGATTGTAGGGGGGAATTGGAAAAGGGCGAAAACAGGGATCATGTACATGTTCTGAGCACTGAGTTCGGGTGAGTTGAACAGCAGGTAACAGGCGAGTCATAGGACAAAACAGAGGAAGGAGCAGATGGAAGTTTGGTAGAGAATTTATGAAGTTTTGTTGAAAACTAGTAAAAAGGAACGTGCACCTCACCTGCGGCGTCTTAATAAACTATTCTGATCGACTGCATTTGAATTTAATAATAATCTTTAAGCAACAAAGACGAGTATGGAGCTCATACAATTTTTGAAATGTATGATACAGAAAAAGCATAAGATATGAGAAGCCACAAAAGTGCAGTTCGACAAAAAATTTATAAGTTAATTTAGATTCGAAAATACTAGCAAAAGCGCTGTCAATAAATTACAATTCTCATTAACTACCAATTAGTAAATAGTCAAACTGTCTGATTCTGAAGATAAAGCAAGAGAAAGTAAAATAGAGAAATCACAATTGTTAGAATAAACAGAATCACATGCAATTTAAACATTGAAAGACCCAAAAGAAATAAGTTCTGAGATATTTCTATTTCAGATGAAAACTAATAAGAAAGGAAAAAATAACAAGATTCAATATGATTAATAGACAGTGGGGTGGGGGCCCACATTGTTTGGGTGATCCCAAGCATTCATTTGATGGGCCCTCACATAGATAGGGTAGGCAAAAATCAGCAAAAGAAATCAACTGAACATCATTGCATCAAATTTTACAGATAGATATAATTTTGCATCTTCAGCTGCAAATTGTTGGCCACAAACTATTCCCTTTAAATGCCTTAGCTGAGTGGAATTTCAGTCAAATGGCAATATCTCTTTCCCTTCTCATTTTTAAGAAGTATTGTGCATGCTTGCATCTCCTCAAACAATTGGCGTTTGACAACCTGAAACTGAATCAGTAAAAAAATATGTTAAAAAGGTAACAATAAAATGAGTAATGCTAAACTCAATGCTTTGTATCATTCAATAAACAAATTGATGGGATGCCAACACCCTTTCTATAATGGGCAAGCAATCTTTTTCATCAAAAAAATAAAATAAAAAGTACACCTAAATTATTTGAGAGATGACACAAGAAAATGACTCTAATTCTTCAATAATAATTGATGATAAAAAACAACTTCAATTTATATAATTCAATAAACAAATTGATAGCAAAATGATATACTGCACTCCCATACTATGATGATGACTCTACTTTCTATGTACACTTCTGTAATTGAAGTAAGCCCGACAGGTCTCAAACTCAACAATCAGATAAGGTATGATATCATGTAGGGCTGCAACTCGAGCCGGGTTTAACCCGACCCGAAAATAGCCTGGGTTGGGTTCAGGTTTCATGGGTTTCGGGTCGAGCCGGGTTGAGCATTCAAAAGCCCGCATGAATCTCGGGTCGAGCCGGGTTTGAAGGGGCCCGACCCGAGTTACATAAGTTATAGTATGTACATTTTTTTCTATTGTTAGTTAAAAGTAAAAGTTAAAAGTGAAAACCCACGCACCCACTGTTATTGTATGTGAGTGTAATTTCTGCTTCTATGAGTTGAGTTGATTCAAGTGTTTGATTCAGCATTGTTTGATTGTAATTACAACATTGTTTGATTCAAGTGTAATGTGAGTGTAATTTCTACTTCTATGAGTTGAGTTGCCTTGCCAAACAAGAATTTTCCTTAAAAAAATGCGTCAACGTGAAAAAACCCGACCCGACCCGAGATTTATCATGGGTAGGGCCGGGTTTGGGAATCGTGGGTTTTCCGAATAAAAAAACCTGACCCAAAATATTTCTCGGGTAGGGTTGGGTTCTCCAAAACCCAACCCGCCCGACCTGAGTTGCAGCCCTAATATCATGCAATCCAAACAAGGCTTTGTGTCAGTCTTACTGATTTTCCAATGAAGTTTTAATAGATAAATACTACTAATATGCCTCTTTAACATTTACCCAATAATATAAATTTTAAAAAGTCAATTTAGAACCAAAGTAGCAAAAAATATGAAATCCATAACATGTAAAAGTGATAATAAGTTCATGTAATTAAATCCCTGTCTTGTTTAAGAATCTTAAACTTGTGCTTATAGCAAACATTAGCTATTCTATAAATCTCATTTTGATCAGTAGAAGTCTATGTCCAGAATCATAGCAATGTGATATCTCTTTACACGGTTCCACCTTAAAAGTGGATAATTTAAATGCAAATTATAGTAAATATGTCACTTTCTATGATTGTGGATAATTTAAATGCAAATTATAGTAAATATGTCACTTTCTATGATTGTTTTTTGTGTTAGCTTTTGTTAACGAATAAGTTATACAAATTTGCCCTTCAACATATTTATCATAAAATTAGTTCCATATTTAGAGAAAAAAAAATTTAGTTGGGTACTAAAGTCAAATGCCTATGGTGGCTTGTTTGAATTTTAGGTCTTATAACCTTTTACCTAAGAGAAATGATTATTGGATCTGAAGAAATACTTTTCGATGAAAAAAAATTTCTTCAGAAAATGATATGATTATGGTTAAAGGGAAATGATTTAAAGGAAAATGATATGATTATGGTTAAATAGAGTGATGTCATCATAAATTGAAGGTTCCTCTAAATAAAAATTAGATAGGGTTGATTCGTGATACTTCTTTATTGGATTGCATGAAAAACATTTACGATGGAAAAGTTTTCTAGGGGGGGAATTTTTTGTCCATGTTGTGTATTAAAGTCAGATGCGTATTGGTTGGTCTAAATTTTAGATCCTAAACGCTTTTACTCTAGAAATCTGTATTGGATTGAAAGAAAAAAATTTCCTATGGAAAAAATTTTCTTAGGCAAATTTTTTCTTTCCACGATTTAAAGGAAACTGATATGATTATGGTTAAATTAGAATGATGTTATCATAAATTGAAGGCCCCTCGAAATAAAAATTAAATAAAGCTGATTCCTGATAAATCTTTATTGGATTGCAAGAAAAACATTTTTGATGAGAAAATTTTGTGTGGGGAATTTCTTTTCCCCACGATTCAGAGGGAAATGATGTGATTATGAGAGTTTTTATACGGTGCAAGTCCTTAGTGAGTATTTTTTCAAAAAGTACTGTATGGCTAACATCGCAGGATGATCCAAACCGCCCATTTGATGGGCTACAATATAAGTAGGTTGTGTGCCAAAATCCATTTCCATAGGATGATTCGAACCCTCTGATCAATAGATTTTTCCTAAATATGCCGTTCTTCTGTAGATTGCAAGGCTAGGATTATCATATGGAAATGTGTTTTTTGGGAACAACCTATTCACACTGGCCCATCAAATGGACGGTTCGGATCATCCTATGGTGTAAGTCATATAATATATATTTTTTTTAATAGAGCTGATTTCAGTTATATTTTGTCATATATAAAAAAGTAGGGAGTGTAAGAAATATTTTTTGGTTTGCAAGCTTTGTGACAAAATTCTCGTTAGAATATATATGGTGTAAGCCCGTGTAGTGAAGTATTTTTCAATAAGCCCGCCAAACCCCTTGTATCCGGATTTGAGATTTCTTATTAATATTTCAATGAATGTGTAATAAGAAGAAATCTCCTGTATAACAGTGTACTTGAGAACAAAGCAAAAAAATTGCCTCTGACAGAGATTTAACATACAATATTTATACCATCAAGTGATGGAAAAACAAATCTTTGATACCATTATCAATGAATAAAAACTCAAGTTCAAAGTTCAAATAAAAAAGGAACATAGGTACTATTGGTGCTTTACGAGAGCAGCTGCAGCTGCAGCTGAGAAACATCAAAAGGCCATTGCAATCCCCACAAATGTGCTTGCAAGAATTCTGTAATTTCATAGGCAAAACCAAATATTACATTAACTCTCCTCAAGACACCGACTCTTAAAAAACTACAGAGGTGAGTAGGAAGTTTAGTAAACAGGCAAACAGTTGCCGTTCAGGTAAGCGCATCTATCACTCGATCTTTCTCTTTCCACAGCTTCCGAGTGCTTGAACTCTTTCAACATTTTTTGAATGTTTTCATCAAAACCTATCTCCAAAGAACCCAATGATGCAACCCTCGGGAGTCTTATCCATCTCCATGTTGTGTAAGAAAATAAAATCAGCAGATAATAAAAATGTGTGTTACAATAAATTCCAAAAAAATTAATCAAAACGTGTCAGTCTTTGTCCAAAGGGTTGCTTTTCTTGATTGAAAGGACCTCAACCAAACTTAATGGAGATTATGACCTATGACTCAAATGATTCTTCAAATTAAAAAGCCGCCTTCTAAATTTTTTTCTTGAATATGATGCCAACATCCCGACATAAAACGATGGGGAGAGAGAAGGGTTGGAAGAGATTTGGGGTGAAGGTGAGGACGACACGTGGTATTTGGCTTGGATCAACATCCCAGGGCGTGGTAGGAGTGAAATGATGAGATTGGACAATGAAAGTTCAAGGCGGCTGGAAGTTTGAACAAAAGATCTACAGGAGGCAGACTGATTTAAGGCAAAAGAGTGGAAGAAATTAACCCATGATTCTCGCTTTATATATAGTATAAGGATTTTGCGGTCCCCCGATATCGCCACCACAATATTTACTGAGCAGAAGTGCTTAGGTTTATGTTGGAGAGCGTCCAAGAGGATTGGAAAAACCTGGCTTCTTTTTACCGCTTCCCAATTACATGAGATCACAGTGCTTAGAGCAGATGCTGATTTTTTGCTTGATAAAAAGCTTTTCATTCATTTTCTACATAATTCAAACATTGATAATCCTAAATAACATGCCAACAATCTATATCTTATAAATAGAAATGAACTGATTGGGACTGTTCGGCATGGGGATAGCAATCGCAGGGTAATGTGTTGAAAACATAAGACAGTTGAGGAGTTTGGGAGACATGGAGGGCCATTGCAGGAAGTGGGTTATGCCCTAAAGAGGCTTCCAGAACAAAGTAATCCCAAAAACAAACACTGGTTAATAAAATCTATAGGCTGAGCTGAGATTTCAATATCCTCGACCTACCCCATCCATTCCCTCACCCGCAAAACAATCCTGAAAATCGGCTCGCCAAGCTCAGCGTCACCTCCTCCTTGGCCCTCTCTTCCAGCCTCAGATCTGAACAGCTTATCCAAGGATTGCTATCCCTGTGCCGAACGCCATTATAGTAAATAGAGAGGACGATTTCACAAGTGAAATTGAAAAACAATTGAGGTGATTGCCTAGCACAAACAAGAATATAATCACCATTTTCTTTCTGGGTTCAATGTTAAATAACCTAACCACATCAGCAGAACCCCTCTGCAATACTTTATGCCTTTGGATGGAATGCTTATCTTATTGTGTGGACTAAAAGAATGGCTGAAATGGGCGCAGCTTTGTAAATCGCCTGAGAATCATGCTATGAATAACCACAATCCACAATAGCCAGCCATACTGCATGTTCTTTTCCTACAAGTGGTCGAGTCAATACCACATTCCTCATCAGTCTGACACATGTGATCAGCACGAGCATCTCGGACATGGCAAGCACTCTCAACCCAATAACCATCGTTTCTTCCACCCGTTAGAGTATCTGGACACACTTGCAATGACATCGCGCTTGCACGCTTTGCTTGATTTTCGCTCTGCACAATGAGACAGTTTTCATTCTAGCTCAGTTTCATCACAATATATACATTTCATGGAACCTTTGAATTTAAATTAAATTGGATAAATGAAAGAAAACATGACAGACAATAGTTTCCATTCTAGTTCCATACACTGGATTGAAACCAATATCACATGCAAGAAAAACAAAAGGGTCACAGAAACATTGGATACACCATCTAAAACAACTCAAGAGAGCTAGCACAGTAGTTAAGGATTTGTCGGGAGCCACCAATGGCTACATATTTGCATGTGTAATAGAATGTACGCCAACTAATCTGTTCCATCAGACAGCTACAAATAACTAATAAGCGATGATAATTATAGACCATTTCAAAAAAAAAGAAATGATAATTATAGTTTATAGTTGTTGTAAATCAAAACAGCAGACAATAAATGAGAATTTTGCGAATGAACTGGGAAACTAAAAAATTTCTCATAAGCAAAGCAACAAAAAAATCAGCACAGATATGTACTAAAGACAGCTTGAATAATCTGAGACCAATAAACTGGCACCCTTTAGTTATCTGATTACATTGCAGAAGGAAGATGCAGCCAGCATAGAAACTTGGGATAGCATCTCTAATAGTCAATATCTCCAAAAATTGAGTGAAATCATGGTCAGAGACTCAGAATACAATCTAAATGCACAAAATCATGGTGGAGTATCATGCCTTGTTTTGGTAATGGCACTCCCCACTCTATTGAATACATCTACTTGGATGTGGATAGTTTTGATGAATTGAAACAGCCTTTAAAAACTAGTTAGAAAAGTAATGTAAAGAAAGGAGCTACCTATATAACAAGGGAGTGCAGGTATTGTTTCGATATATATATATATATATATATATATATATATATATATATATATATATATATATATATATATGTGTGTGTGTGTGTGTGTGTGTGTGTGTGTGTGCAGTGTGTGTGTGTGTGTGGTGTGTGTACACACACACACACACACACAGTATTCGCTTACATATTAAAAGAGAAGGTTAACCTCAAAAGAAAATTCTGAAGTAAACTTGACAAAATTTTATTTCAATTAATGCATGGCGCAAGTCAAAGAGAACAGAAAACAACTACAAGTTCTCAGATTTCTGAGCGGTCATGAACTGGATCCTGAATTTTTCATCATTTGTATATATTGAGCTAACAGGAAACAATTAAAATAAACAAAATTAAAACTTGAATTTCATATAGGACGAGATCCAAGAAATTCAAACTAAAGAAAAATAATCCCGTAAGTTTTTTGGTAGCACTTAGTTCATTAGGTTCTGAGATAGAAGCATAGAAAAGGCAGAAACACCACCTTTACATAAGACCAATTAGTTGGAGTGTAGGCTTCTGGAAGTCTCTCATGCCAAGAGTTTCTTACAGGAAGAGGATGACCCTCAGTTGTAAAGATATAATTTTTTCCAGCCAAAAATGAATCATCAAAAAGAAGATAAAGATATTTGCACCTGAAAAGAAAAGAGATAGAGGAAGTATTATTTCAAGAATAGAATTTCACTCTGCTGCTGACAAAAATGTATGTTTTCACTGACATATATATTCATTTTTTAATCGTTTTTTAATAATTTTAATAGTATTCATTTTACGAATACGGAACTTCTCACGTTTCAGCAAGAAAGAAACTATGTTGATGGTCTTCCAGTTGCATAGTTGTCACATCTTTAACACTTGCAAAGCCACCTTCCACTTTAGTGTAAGTATTAAGAGAGTTCACAATTGATTCCCCAACTTCCATGTACCAAGGATCTGATCATGCATAAAAGATTGTTAGTAAGAAAAGCTGCTAAAAGACCGCTCAAAAAACAAAAACAAAAAAAAACAAAAAGCAGCTAAAGTAAAAAGTTAAAACTGATTCAAAACAAAAAAAAATGGAGCTTCAGCGCATTAAAATAATAAAACCGTCAAAACGGTTTTGCAGTTTATGTGTCACTGTAAATATGAAGCTTATACTGCAGTCAGAACAATAAAAAATTGAAGTAGGAAAGCGGGCATTGTAACAATTGTGGCTTGCTGCCACAGGTGAAAATACCTGCAAATTTTAGCATGGTCAGGTGCCTAATTAGAAAAGCATGGACCCAGACATTACTACCACCCAGTCAATTTTCCCAAGGTCTTTTTTTTTATGGCAAAGATTTTATTAGAAATAACAGACCAAGAAGGACTGAGGGAGAAGTACAAGACAAGATCAAATGAAGGCTTTAGCCGAATTTTCCCACGGTCCTCTGCCATTTTTTTCTTTTTTTGGACGATGGCTGCTTTTAGAGGGTTAGTGTGGGCCCTATCGTATTTATGTTTTTGGTGTAACTCTTTAGGTTTTTGCTTAAGTTTGGGCACATTATTGGATGGCCCTAATGGCACATTATGTAATTTTTGAAAGCTATATAAAAAAAACATAATGGGACATGGGGCAGATTTCACTCTCCACTATCTCCTTTCCTCTTCCTTCTTTATTCTCATCTCTCTCCCATTATTTCTCCATACGAAGCGTTGTATGTGGCTGTTTCATCAACAACTCTAACATGGTATCAAAGCCACCATTCTAGATCTTGCCAAGATCTGGAGGTACGAGATCGAGGACAATTGAAAAAGTCACACCTTTTTAGAAAAGTTGTGAATTCATTGGAAAACTCCCCAATTAAGTTGTCTACGAAGGTGTTTGTTGAGAGGGTAGGGAACAATGACAGGCGTATGAAGCGTTGATTAAGGAAGCCCTTAGAATCAGGATCTGTGGATTCGACCCCATATTCCAATAACTTGTATGAAGTTAAAAAATTTATAAAATAAAATGGTTAAATGGATTAATATCCCGTATAAAAATATTCTATAGAGAAGGTAGAACTGTACACTTATGCAAAACCAAAAAATGATATAAACCTATATGTGTTGCACCTATGTCCAGTGTTTTTCTTCCTTTTTAATAAATTTTGAGTCTAGCCCGGGGCTTCTTCTTTACATTTAAAAAAAAATGCTTAATATTTCAGATTCATAGAGAACCAAACCCACATGGAAATCAGATGGAAAAGGTATGGAGTTGGTAATGAAAGAAACTATGAAGGGATTGTTGTCTTCCGTTGTATCTCTTGAAGCCATACTTGATTCCATTTCACATACTTGTAACTTTTTTAATCCTTCTTTAATGCATCACTTCTTCCAGTGAAAAAAAATACTCTAATAAGACTTACAGGGTCATATCAAGACAATTGATAAACCAAATTACCACACCTTTGGTTGCTTGATATAGGTAAAGAGTAGATTCTGCTAGTTCAGGGCGTAGAGGATAATATTTCTCCGTAGGATGCAGCATTTCCCTATCCAGCAGGTACCTGTAAGGGCATAGAGAGTTAACATTAGACAAAAGAATCCACAGCAATAAAACAGCATTAAAAGGGAAGAAAACATCGCTGAGGCTAGAGGAAGATAATAAATGACACCTTGGATTTATGTCAAGACTCTTACGTTTTATCAATTCCCATTAAGATCAACAAAGAACTATCAAGATTTTAACACTGAGATGTGAAAACAGTTAGAGCAAATTGTAAAAAGCAACAACTGGAATGCGGTGACTCTGAAAAGCATTAGTGCATTTTAAAGTAAATAATCCATGATCATTTATTGTATCAGTATTAACAATTTAGTCTGCAATTTCCACCATCTACAGAAGCTACCTTTTACTCCTCAAAATAGAATCAACAATAATGCCATCAATGTATTCACAACAATGCCAAGATTCTATTGCAAGGTACTTAAGGAGTATTATGAGTAATATAGTTTAAATTAGATATGTATCCGAGTTTCAATGTGATTCCCTAAAGGTAAAGTTTTATTTCGTGCTATTAAGATAGGGCCCATCTTAGATGGCCCTAATGGCATTGGCTGCAATTTATTGCACGATAATGTATATAAAGGAAGAGGTAGGGCTGGCAATTTCACCCGTGAAAATGGGGCTCCGCCCCGTCCCGACCAGCACAGGACGGGAATTCCCCGATTTGGGCAGGGACGGGGTGGAGATTTTAAAAATTCCCCAGAGCAGGGATGGGGCAGGGACGGGGATGGCCCCGCCCCGCCCCCGTTTCAATATGCAAGCCATTATCAATACCCTCTTATTTTAGTACTGTTTTAGTGTTCTTTTTGTGAACAGTAACATTCATTTTAAGCTAGTGATATTGGCACTACGATATTTTGATAAGTGCACAAATACGCCTTGTCTTTTCTTCTTCATGGGCGTTAAAAAGTTTTTTTTTTTTTTAGGTGGGGATTTTTTGTGCGGGACAGGGACGGGAATGGGGATTAGATATTCCCCGCGGGGCGAGGGCAGGGACTCCCCGCCATCCCCGAAGCGGGGACGGGGAATTCCCCTTCCATCGGGGACGGGGAAGGCAACATCGGCCCCGCCCAGCCCTTTGCCAGCCATAGGAAGAGGATGTGGGTTTGGACTACTACCTCCATGAAATTTTTCTTCTCCCTGTTCTTTCTTCTCATTTGTCTCCCATAGAAGTTGGATGACAGTAGATTCCAAAGATTAACACAGTATCAAAGCTTGGTTGAGAGGTATGCTCATCAATTTGACAGACTAATTTCCCTTTCTCTAACCTCTATTATATTGTCTTTTGGTTCTCCCTTCTGCTGTCAAATCTGAGACCTAGACTTATTGTCATCTTTGGCACTCCATTTTTCTATCGGAACTAAGAACTTAGATTTATGGTCTCTGCTATCATAGTCGTTGCACCTTGAATCTTGAGTCGGATCGCCCATGGCACCTTGAATCTTTAAAAGTGCACTAGGTAGAAGAATTATTTGCAACAATTCTCCCTAACTTGAGTTGAAAGTTTTTTTTTTTTTTGAAGAAGGCTTGAGTTGAAAGTTTTTTAGAAGCAGATTATGTAGGATCATCTTCCAATAGATGTTCGACAACAGGCTATGTACTTTTGTTGGAGGAAATCAGTGTAACAAGAAGCAGGCACGATCCCTTGCAGAGACAGAGTATCAAGCAATGGCTCGCATGGCATGTGAGTTGATTTCGCAAGAGATACTTGTTGAACAGCTAGGATTTGAAGTTTGCAAACCGATAGAGATGCTCTATGATAATCAAGCAGCTATCTACATTGCTAGCAATCTAATGTTTCATGAGAGAAATGAGCACATAGAAGTAGATTGTCATTTTGTTCATGATAAGATTACTAGAAAGTAGATATCTACTCCATGTTTGGGGTCCAAATATCAATTGACAAACATATTTACAAAGGCATTTGCACGTAATCAATTTGAAACCATTTGTTCTAACATATGCGTTAGCTTGAGGGTGGGTGTTAAGATTGAATATGAAAGTTTTAGTATAGTTTTATAAGTTTATTTTTTTGGAAAAAAATCACTTATAAGTTAAAGTGTGCTTATTTCATGTTACGAAGATAGGGCCTTTGCCCTTTGATATCCAACTTTGAGTGTAATTTCTACAAGTTTAAGTGTGCCTATTTCATTTTACTAATAGCTCATCTTAGATGGCCCTAAAGACATTAATTGTAATTAATTGCACATTGATATGTATAAAACCAAGAGGATGTGGGGTTGGACTTAAACTTCCATGAAATTCCTCATCACCCAATTATTTCTTCTCTTTCTTCTTCTTCTACTTCTTTTTCTTCTCCCATAGAAGTTAGATCAGGGTAGATTCTAAGTATTAACAATCAGAAAATCGAAGGTGATGCAAGGGGCAAAACTCAAAAATTGTCGTAAGCTATGTAACTTAGACAAAGACATTGTGGTGCCAACCACGAAAATGATTCATAAACATGGAAATGACAGGAAAACATGTATGCATCGCAGAAGAATATGGGGGCCACATTGTTTGGATGATATAGGGTGTGCCCAAAAAATCAGCTTCATAGGATCATCCAAACCCTTCCATTTGTGGAGGTTAAAATGGACGGGTATAAATCTCCACAAATGGAAGTGTTAGGATGATCCTATGAAGCTGATTTTTTGGGCACACCCTATCTATATGAGGGCCTATCAAATGAATTCTTTGGCTCATCCAAACAATGTGGGCCCCCTATGTTTGTGAGCTCTAGCACACAAACAGTTCCCCCCCCCCCCCAACACACACACACACACACACACACACACATATATATATATATAAAGCCTCTCATTGGTTTGTAGCGAGGGTCCACAAGAAAGGAACCAATGGGAGGCTTTACAAACCACTAAAGCGCAATTAAGCTCCGAGCGCTGCAGCGCAGAAACACCTCTCTCTCTCTCTCTCTCTCTCTCTCTCTCTCTCTCTCTCTCTCTCTCTCTCTCTCTCTCTCTATATATATATATATATATATATATATATATATATATATATATATATATATAATACTATATGGCAGAAGAGACAAGGGAGAATTATTATCCATTTAACACGTCAATGTGGATGATTTTTACCGTTTTTTGCCCTCCCCACATATCTGTACATACTATCTATGTGAGGGTAAAATCAGGACACTTGCAAAATATTGACGGATTCCGGGCACCTGAAGAGGAACAACAATTATGGAAACCTCTATCGATTGGAGGGCTAGGATTAGCCTATATCGATTGGAAGGCTAGGATCAACCTATGGAAATGATTTTACGGGCACAACCGATTGATGTTGTGTTCCATCACATGGACGGTTTGGATCAACCTATAAAGCCACATAATTTCAATCTTACCCCCCTCCTTTATGCTCTTTTAATAAAAAATCTATAAGGTGATCTTAACCATCCGATTTAAGAGGAACAACAAATTATGGAAACCTCTATAGATTGGAGGGCTAGGATCAGCCTATGGAAATGACTTTTGGGGCACAACCTATTTATGTTGTGTTCCTTCACATGGACGGTTTGGGTAAACCTATGATGTGGTCCGTACAGATCTTTATCGGCCCGTGCATCGCACGGGGTTTTTTACTAGTGTGTGTGTGTGTGTGTATATATATATATGATAAAACGGTTCCTACACATATGTGTAGATAAGTTATCTACACACTAGCTTAAAATACAGTGGGGGCCACATTATTTGGGTGATCCAAACCATTCATTTTTAAGGCCCTCACATAGATAGGGTGTCCATAAAAAATCTGATCCATAGGATCATCCTAACCATTCAAACTATGGAGGCAAAAAATGGACTAATTTGTGAAGGTGTAAAGACATCCATTTTACCTCCACAAATCGTAGGGTTGGGATGATCCTATGGATCTGATTTTTTGTAGACACCCTATCTATGTGAGGGCCTTTAAAATGGATGGCTTGGATCACCCAAACAATGTGGGCCCCCACTGTATTTTAAGCTAGTGTGTAGATAACTCTCTACACATATGTGTAGGAACCGTTTTCTCTCTCTCTCTCTCTCTCTCTCTCTCTCTCTCTCTCTCTCTCTCTCTCTCTCTCTCTCTCTATATATATATATATATATATATATATATATATATATATATATATATAGGGAGATGATACCAGGACAAGCATGTTTTAATAATAGCACAAGCCCAGCTTTCTTTTTAAATTGGCTTGTGAGAGCTTTTTGGGAACTGTAATAAAGTTTGACAGCTCATTAAATACTAAAAGACAAGATGAGTAAGTGAAAATATCAAAACATGCTTGTGCTGATATCATTTCCCTATGTGTGTGTGTGTGTGTGTGTGTGTGTATTCATACATATATGTTGTATGTGTATCAAAATATAAAAAGAAAATTGTATGTGTTTTATATATTAAGAAAACAAAAATATTTAAAACATAAAATAAGAGAAAATAACATCATAATAGATAGCTCAAGTGCTCCCCTTTTAATATCATATTGATATGCATGGGTAACATGATATCAGATCTCATGTCCAACTCGCAGGTAGCACTCCAAATCTCTTTAAGGACTGAGGATGTTTTGATGTAAAGTTAGTGACATGAAACAATACTCATATTTAAGGAAGATTCGAAAACAGTGGATACCTTTCAGGTAGCACTCCAAATCTCTCCCACACATGGAAAAACTCACGATGTGATGAATTGGCAGCTGCAATATCTCCAACAAGAATCTGTTCATAATAAATCAAAAAATCAAGATCACACAAACTTTGTTCCACCAAACATTTGAGGAAAAAGTTAAGGCTTTCAAATACTTGCCTGAAGACCAGGCCAAAATGCTTGAAGGCTTGTAAGTTGCCAATAGGTTGCTTTTCCTGTCCTCATATCAGCTTCATGGTACCTAAAATATAATAAAAAAATACCTCACCTTGTACCCGATCTTTAATAGCATACAGTAAACTATGAGGCAGCACAAGTTGGAATATAGGAAGCACAGAAATTTTAATGAGGAAAGAACCTAACCAGTTGAATGAATTTTTCCATTTCAGTAGTATCTTGTGTTGTCTGTCTTCAGATAAAAGAATGAATTTTTCATACATGTTAGGATTGTGCTATTCTGAAATTAAAAGTTTAAGTTGGGAAATGAACATTTCCTTTTTCTATTATTTATCCATATGTGATTAGTTAATATAGTTTCTTTGAAGCTCAACAAGGCATTTTTGTCATATTGGGTAGAATAAAATATGATTAAAAATGAAGACATTCGTAAAAAGGTAGGGGTGGCACCAATTGAGGAGAAGATGAGAGAGCACCGATTAAGATGGTTTGGACACATCCAATGTAGGCCTTTGGATGCTCCAGTGAGAAGAGGCGACTCATGCCAAGTTGATGGAGTAAAAAGAGGTAGGGGTAGACCGAAAACAACTTGCGTAGAAACAGTGAGGAAAGACTTGATAGCTAGGAACATAACAGAGAACATGACCTTGGATAGGACAGAATGGAAGAAAATGATTCACGTAGACGAACCCAACTAGAGCCAGGATTAGAGCCGGGTAGATTCCTTTCACCTTCTTCATGAAATTTTTCTAAAGGATTCATTTAGCCGAACCCAACTAGTATGGGACAAAGGCTTTGTTGAGTTGAGTTGGGTAGAATAAAATATATTCATTTGATATAAGCATATAATATTTGTTCGGTTGCACAACCATGGGTATTATAAGTGGATCTGATGGGTGGCCATTACAATAGCGGAAATTTACCCAGCTGAAGACACTATTGCATCTAGATACACGAGTATCATGCCTTCCTGCCATACCATTATCTCTACCACCAAAAGGGCAATGAGAAGGGAGACGTTGGGGTATCCCAAATTCATTGATTGCAGAGTAACCCTTCTATCATTCATAGAACAAATGATTTTTGGCACGTGTATTTGCTCAAAAGATCAAATCAAATAAAAATTAGAGATAAGGTTAATTCAAGTTCATTTAGTTGTATTCTTGAAATTGGGATCCTACTAACAAAGTGTTTGAGACATCTACATCAGAACTGTTCAGCATATACCATGCATTTGCAAATTTCACAATGTTGTTTCTGTTACTCAGAAGGAATCAAGTCATATTTGTCATGTCATGACAATACATTAAACTGTATCAATTATATCTAATGAATAAGGTGTGCATGTAATTTCATTATAATGGACAATGACCACACCGAAATTTGAATAAAAATTGTAGCAGAATGAAGAAATATCTTCAAGTTATTATATTTATATCAATGACAAAAGGGCACATGTATCAAAGTGAAGATAGAGTGACAAGGCTGAAATGTGGTGCATGTTATTCCTTGTCGAGTTCAGCACGAAACTTATGTGTATATTCTTGGCTCTGGCCATATCTGAAGTGAATAAATGTTGATCTCTAAAAACATAAATTGCAAGCATTTGTTTAATTCTTCATAATAAAAAAATGGAAATTAAGTATGAATGACTAGTATAAATTCATATTGATTTCTTGTTGTTCAAGTTCAAACAAGTAAGATGTGTATTAGCCAAGTTGGTTTTTATTTCTCAAACTTTCATTTCATAACTCTAGCGTTCAAAGTAGATATTCAAGTGACCTCAGGAGGAGCACACACACAAAATTGTCAAATTTTGTTGTAATGATTTATTAATTCAGATATCAAACAATGACAAAAGATAAATAAAATATGAATCACAAAGAAAGGAAAAATAAAATATGAATCACAAAGAAAGGAAAATTTCTCATGGGACAAAGTGAATAAGCAGAGATCCAAACATTCACCCAAACTAGAAAAGCAATGCTCAGTGTTGCACCATGGACCATGTCGAAAATATTTCTGAACTGCAAGATAAGCAGAATGGAACATGTCCCAGAACTCCTCCCTTCCAAAAAGAATGTGGGCTTTGATTAGATACTCGTAAAATGAATCAACTCCTACATGAGATCAGAAGAAAAACAGTATCAGAAACCAGTCAGTACATCCACCAGTGACGAATGTCGACGCAGATTTAACATGTATCACCATTTAAGAATCCATGGTTTCAGATTTCAGCCGAAATACCGAAATTTCGGATTTCAGTTGGGACCGACACCGAAACCACCTAAATCCCAAATTTCAGCTGAAATTTTGGGAAAATGTAATTTTTTTAAATTTCCGAAATTTCAGCACATTAATGCAATTTGCCCAAAATTTCAGTTTCGGCTGTGTCCGAAACCAAAACCAAAACCGAAATTTTAAACCTTGTAAGAATCACAATGCACCATGAGCTAGTAAAGAGTTCCAATCCACCAGATGCTACTAGATAATCAATAGAGTAATGAAACTGAAATTTTCAGAAAGCCCAATGAACTTCACAGCATGGAAAAGTAGCACAAATTGAAATCGCAAGCACGTGGAGAAATGTACCAGCTCCAATGCCAGATGAGTACTCAATCCATTCCCCCTTAACCACATCCAGTGTAGTGCCCAGGAGATCCAAAGAGCTCCTCATGCTCCATAACTTACGAAGAGCACGCAATGCCACTGCTTCATACTTGGAGTCACCGGTTAATCGTGACAATGCTCCCATTTCAAGGATGAGTGAACCTGAATTTCAAAACGAGGTTTCAACAAAATCCACGCATTGCGTTTTGATTTATGATTGCATCTATGATGGTAAATAGTCAGTCCTCACCGCAGCCTGATGTGCTTGTTTCAGTAGTCTCATTCTCCATCACTCCATACTGCCAAAAACAAAACTTAGCATTAGTTTCAAGTTCTATACTATCAAATACAAACACACTTATGTCAACTCACATGGAGTAGTGCAACTCCCCCATGACCATTCTAACCATTCGACAAAAAATTAATGTAGACCAGATGATTTTCTGTTATAATGTGTCACTAAAAATTTCCAATGTTATATTAAGCGCTGTCCTCAAGTGCAACAGCTCATAACTAATTCTGTTTTTCGCATGTCAAAGGCACTTCACGATGCCACTGTACTATCGTGTCATACATACTGTCTTTCCATACTGTTAAGAGGTTACACAGCCCGCTTATAGAATAACCCTAACTAGGATCTTGAAATGGAATAGATTGTTTGGATACAGGAAATTAATAGAAGTGTGCTATTAGGTAGTTACCTTTAGATTAATCCATGCATATGGCAATCCAGTGGGAGTATCAAACGCCCATAGGAAGCGCTGCCCCAAGTCTTCAGCGAGATTAAGTAACTGGTTCTTGTATGTTCCTTGAATAAACCTGCTCGTAGAATCAGTTGCAAGAATATGAGCAGAAACAAGCCCTCCAAGAACTCTTATGTTGCACTACACAGTTGCAAGAAATGGGAAGAAGAACAAAATCAGAATAGTTCATAGTAATTTTCTTCAAAATTGAAGATAAATGTCACCCATAACTGACAATCACAATCTAAAAGATACCCCCTTGGCATTTTCCCCTCACAATTCTACAAATAGTCCTACTTGAATGAGGAAATATAATAGATACCTCAAATAGACTTATCCTAGCATCAACATCAAACGTAAGGTTGTCAGAAAGCCACCAAACAGCTCTTTCGAATTCCGTGTAGTTACCCAAGACAACAAGACTGCAAAATATCCAAGAGAAAAGAATGTGAATTAAAATAATGATCTGACTTCCGGATGCGGAATCATAAGTGCTACGATAAAAATTTGCAGGCAAAGAACTTAAAAGAAACAAAAAGCTTAAATATAAAATGATACTAGATCCAAGTTATCATTCAGGCCCTCATGCTATAGAATTGATCAAGAAACTGCTGAGTGGTTACTATAATGCTCCCGCACAAAATAATGAATTATATTATGCATGAGTACCACATGATGTGGGAAGGCTCAAATATAGAAAAGAAAACTTGTTGAATTATGGCTACATTTTACTGCACAAGATATATGTTGTTGGCTACAATACTATCCAATCGTTTCAAAATGTAGGAATTAAGAGTATGAAATTTAGCCTGGGGCAGCGATCAATGGCATTTTATTAAGGCAACTTTTACCTCCCCTCTCACGTCAAACAAAACATAGCAAAATGCCCTATTTTGTCACATTTCGTCCGGTATGGACGAATTAGAACAAAACTGACCGGTAATGAATTTCTGACCGAGTTGTTTCGTTCCTATCATATGTACCGGTTTCTCTACTGGTACAAAATGTTTCATCCATTTTTATACAGAACAAAACAAAATGATATCTAAGGGGTTGTTAGTCCCAAGGAATCAGGATTCGTTCCAAACATTGGGGATTCGTGATTCCCCGGTTCGGAATCCGATTCGATTCCCCAAAACTTGGGAATCGAGGATCATTGTTGCCGGAAACGCGATTCCTATTAATGGGAATCGCGGTTTCTAAATTACCGGCAACGTGACTCCCATAATTTAAAACCGCATACCTTTAAAAGTAAAACCGCAATTCTCATTTAAGTAAACCGCAAATTATATTTTATTGGAATCAGATTTTTAAATGTGGGAACCGCAATTCCCCATCTTTTTTATGGAAATTACGTTTCTGGCCGACTAAAAGTCTAAAACCAAATACATCTTTAAGGGGTATTTCTGTCTTTTTATCAAAACCCTCTTTATATAAACGAAAGATCGCGCTTTTTTCTGTTTTGCTCGATTGAAAGAAACCCTAAATTTGTGACGGTGGAAACCCTAACCCTAAATCGAGTTGCGACGGTCCACGGTGACGTTGAAGGAGAAAGAAGAGGGAGAAGTAGAAGAGAAGAGGATAATCAGCGTTGAATCTCAGTGACTCTAAATTTCCAACATCTGAAATGGAAAAAGACAATTTAAAGTATAAGAAGTAGAAATACACCCACACGTTGGGACTATACATTGACAAAAAAAAAGTAAATGATGCCCTAGTGATTCATGCCATGTACCCACCAGTGAAAAGGATGGGTGAAAAATTAATTTTTGGATTCTAAAATATGAGTAGATTGGGAAATATTTCAACTAGGTTTAGGGTAGGTTTAGAAGGGCTGACACGTATGCTAGGAATGTGCAGACGTACGTTGAGAAGCTGCAGATATATGTCGAGAAGGTGCAAGCAAAGGTTTTTTGGCGAAACTAAGGAACTCGTGGATTAAAGAATAATATAGAGATCAAGAATTGAAAATAAATAGGATTAAAGTAAGAAATTAAAGAGAAAAACCAGAGAAAAGAAATAAAGAAAGAGGGACAAAGACAAATAAAAGAATACGAAAAAAATAAAAGTATAGGGATTCAAAATTGCCCTAGAGTCAAACCAAGGTTCTCCTAGGCATCATACCTTAATATATGAAGCATCACACATTTAGAAAAGTCATCACACCCAATCAACACCCGGGTTCGATTACCCACCATTCAAAAAAAAAAAAAAAATACACCAATCAACATAAGAAACCATCAATTTTCATTCATGTTCAACTTTTTTTCAGGGCCAATATGATGTACTTTTTTCAAAATTGTCCAGATTTGTACCTAATAATATCTACACATCGTCTTACTATCAACCCTCTATATTTTTTCCCATTGAAAATTATGACGTAGATGCCATATCTTGGAATTATGTCTTGTTGAGTAACATGGGTTTTAATCTCCTTAACCAGTTTTTCCGTTGTTCCCTTTGTTGTCATTCCTACATTCTCAGTTCAAGTTTTGATATTTCAAACCCCACCAAGTTCCATACTTTAACAATTCACAAATTTTTCAGCTGCACATTGATAATCCTGGCCATTCAAATGGAACATTCTTCTAAGATCGCCTTAATCTTGTGGGATCATTTTCAATCCCACTTCGAACTTCACTCGGAAGAAAATTAAAACTTTCCAAATTCCCCGTAGAGCTAACCAAATTTAGTACAAAATCACAAGCAAACACTAGATATTTGGGACTTGCACTAGACAAACCCACATTGTGCCATATCTTTGACCGAGGAATTAACAATCCAACATATCAAACCATCAAACCTAATCTTTTTTTGGGATTGATGCGTGAATACTATTGTTTGCATCTCTCTGTGAATGGGTCTGAAATTTGGATTTTGGATGGCCCTTATGTCTCCTCTCTTGTTTTCTGTACATGGTTATTCAAGTATCTTACTATCTCATTTTTTATTTGGTTATCTTGATATAACAATGTATATATAGGTTCATAGTATCCTGAAACTCTATTCTTTTCATTTCCTTTTAACCAACTTTTTTGCTGTCACATTTGTGACCAACCTAAACTCCTACTGGCTAAAGAAATCCCATTAAATGGATCTTTCCTACCACAAATAGTATACTAGACTTCTTTTAAGTTGCAAAGTGGGCCCTTGAGGTCACTTCCCAACTTAAGTGATCAATTACAAATGACCCTAAGTCGAAGGATATCATCAAACTCATTTGACAGCCAAAACATTTTTGTGACATTAAAATAGCTACAGCTAGAAAAATCGGGAAACGTAACGAAACTATAACTAATTCAGAAAATAATGTACATGCAAAATTATTAAGAACTTAAACCTCATAAGAATTCTCCATGGCGTATATATACCTCGACAATGATTCAATTAATGTCAAGGCTGATCCATTATAATGCTGGGGTAAGTGTTCAAGCTGAAAAAGAGACAAGGAGAGAGATGATTAAAAAACAACCTTTTTGCTTTTAAAAATATTTATTCATTATCAGCAGATGCTAGGCAAGTTGTCACATCGCAATGAACACCTTCAGATTTCCAAGTTCGCTAAGTGAATCAGTGAAAGTTTTTGTAAGAGGCTTTAACTCATCATGCTACAAAAGAAAGGGAAAAAAAAAGAATAATCAATCAATAATCATACAAGGAACCATTCAAAAAAATCATACAAGGAAAGGAAAGGCAATTTAACAATGTAACAAAATTGTTACGGGGCTGAAACTGACCGGAAATGCATGAGTCATGTAGTTGTCATATGCATGGTAGAACCTGAAAAGAAGAAAAACTACTTAAGTCATAAAAGGGACTTTAAACAACTAAATAGCAAAAGAAATTTGTTTCAACAGCCGGTCTGTGAAATGCCTTCTGCGATGGTCCCTAGCAAATCCATTGGTGTTAATCCCTTTGGAATCTTGTTATCTTTTCTCTAATAGTGGAAGATCATGATGTCACCAGTGGACATAGGCCATTGTGCTAAACCACTTAAAATGCGTGTGTTCTTTGTGTGTTTCTCTCTTGTGACTATTGTGTGTTTGCTTTGAATTTCCTTTGATCGTATTTTTCATTGGATTTTTCTCCTACGATTTTCCCACAAGTAGTACAACTATTAAATTAACCAAAAACCTGGAGATAAACCAAAAACGCAATCTATAAATTCATTCGCAAAATGAGTTCAATACTTTTAACCCTCAATTCCATCAAGATCAACAAAGGCAATCAGAAACCTAATGGGGAAGAACATATGATACTTCTAATCCGAGCTATTCAGATTCGAAAAAAAAGAGTGATATTCTTAAACACAATAAAAACCCAAAAGAATACAGAAAAAAAAAAAAGGGGTTTTCCGTTTTCATGTGTGAATTCCCATCAATCAGGCATTTACTCACATTTTCCGGACCTTCTCGCTCATATATTTCTTCTTAGCAGCTTCTCGGAACCCTACCTCGGACATGGCCATGTTGGTGATGGTGGTGGAAAAGATAACGAGAAAAAGGAGAGCCCATGTCCAAACCCTAACAGCGGATTTGGAGGGCGACATTCAAATCAATCTGCAGACGAAACTCGGATTGATTTGGTTGTCTTGGTGCAGAGAGGGATAGAGAACGGTGGCCGGATTAAATTGAGGAACTAAGAGAGAGAGAGAGAGAGAGAGAGAGAGAGAGATCTTCGTCTCTCCAAAAACATTTATACCATCGCTGATTTTCTGCAGTGTACGTACAAAGGAGATAAGGGAAGTGGTTAGCTAAGGCTATAATGAGTAATGAGTACTGACTCGTGCGAGACATGGAACTTGGAACCCCATCTCCCTGAGTATAGAAATCAGGACCGTTGATCTAGTGGGCCACCTGTTAATGAGAGAAAAGACCAACATCAAGATGATTAGACTATGTTAGCCATCCGATCAATGTCATGCAATATGGATGGATCCAAAATCACTAATCGTTGATGATTAGGATTTTTTCCTATGGAAATTATTTTCTGGACGCCACCTATTTACATTGTCGCGCAACAAATGGACGGTTTGGATCATTCTAGTACTTTTTTGAAAAATAATGGACTATACAGAAAAATATCCAATTAAAGACTTCTAATTTCTCTAATTATGCAAGTGGCTACCGTGAAATAAGTTTCAAAGGTACAATGTCTACCCTAAGGATAAGGGTCTCATTTTTGTAATAAAGCTGTGGCTTTTCTTGCATTTCAAATATGTTGTACAATTGGGAGATAGATGTGGAGGGTGATCATGAGTCATGACAAGTGATATAGTGTGTGTTAAACTATTAAGATCACTAATCCTGATGATTACAATCAACCCTAATTAGAGCTTATATAGACCACATAGCAGATAAATATAATAAGATACTAAGGATAAGGGCAGTGATAAATCGACCCCCCAAATATGGAGCTGAGGCCTATTAAAGATCACTTCATCTGTAAGTAGTCCAACAGAAAATAAAATTATTGGATCACTAAATATCCAGACATAGTATCTCTTTGAGCGATAGTGGTAATTATATTTTATATGTAATTAAATTACGTTGCAGAAAAATGCAACTATTGAGAAGGAACATCTGTTACATTTGGCAGGTTCAATGGGTGAGGATTTGGAAGAGGAGGCAATGGAAGGAACACCTTTTTTTCAGCTTCAGATCATTTCATTGCTTTTTGGGTAATTTGTTTGGTTTCAGATCGTTTCTTCTCTTGTTTTAGTACATTTTGGTTTCACATCACTAAATATTTATTGTTTTGGGCAATGGCTTTGGTTTGGGTTTATAGCATATTTGACCATAAACTGCATTTTTTGTAGCCATGTAATGATCTATACACAAGCTCTTTTATCTCATGCGTGGCCAATAAGTTCTGTAAATTTCATTCTCTTAGGCTTGTGTTTCATTTTATTACAACAAATCTTACTCTTCTATATGTTTCATTTTTTAATATCTCTCGTGTTTGTAGGTTTCATTTTTGAATCTCTCTTGTTTGTAGGTTTTATTCTTCTTCTTCTCCGTATTCTTTTCATTTTGTTACAACAAATCTGAATCTTTCTTGTTATTAAAAAAATCTGATTCTTTCTTGTAGTTACAGTTTTTTGGTTAATCATTTGTTACTTGCTATTAGAAATGTTTCTTTATTTGTTATATTAACACTTGGCCTGATAGCAACAATCGTGCTAACCTTGGTATGGAAATTATGCATGAACGTAATGCTCACAACTTCCCTCTAGACCTAGCTGCTGTTGAAGCTCAATCAACAAATGGATAATACTTCGGTGCTAGTGTAGACGAGGCGTTGAAGGAGCAATGCCTAATTTCTTGATATATCAAGAGTTTGGTATTGCTCTGCTCCATAGTCCATTCAGTAGTGTTTTATTCACAAAGTATCTTTTTTATATTTTCTATTAAATAAAGTTGATTTACTTCAACTTACCGAAAATATTATTGTTGGTTAGTTCTTGATCAAATATCATACTTTTAACTAATTTGTTATCTCTCTTTTTTCCCAGATTCTGAATTGCATCTGTGGCTACTTAGAAAATTCTCAGACCATAGAGTGGTTCATGAGTGCCTTCACACTGTTCAAGGGCTAATCACAGATAACGAGTCAACCACTCACGTAAAATGCGAGAATTTAAGGAATCGGTCTTGGGCCATTTTTCTAGATCTGGATGCTTGAGCTCATGCAATAGAACGCGTCATTCCAGCGTGGATAGCTTTGAAACAGAGTTGGAGTCTGTTCTTCCCAAAAGAGTGTTGGTTTTGTTGAAAGGGATATGTGATGGAGAGGTTGCCCCTTTTGTGAGGAAGATTTGTACAAGCCTTGGCAAGAAGCAGCAGCTCAAGCTTCAATACATCATACAAAAACCTCTGAATCTCTCTGTTTGATCCATCAGGGATGTGATGTGGAAAGAAATCAGCTGGACCTTGTTCTTTTATATATATTTTGAGGGATACAAGTGCTTTGAAATTCAGAGAATGGGAGGCCATTGGGCTAATCTTATTGATAAAATTGGTTGTGACACTAAATATTTAAAAAGTTCTACCTCAGAAATCAAATGAACCAGATCCGTGGTAAAATAATGCCGGAAATTTTCATCAATTCATATCTTTTGGCTATCATCTTTCCCCGGTGAGTAATTGAACTCAGCCCCATCCATTATTCAACTCACATTCAAGAATTGTCTTTTCCTGATCATTATTTTGAGCTAATAATGATCATTGGACGTGGCAACATACAAGATCAAGGGTTTTACTTTTATCGCTGGTGACTTTTGTGAGAAGCATTATCTTGGCTAATTTTTTTTTTTTGGGATTGATGTGTGAATACTATTGTTTGCATCCCTCTGTGAATGGGTCTGAAATTTGGATTTTGGATGGCCCTTATGTCTCCTCTCTTGTTTTCTGTACACGGTTATCCAAGTATCTTACTATCTCATTTTTTATTTGGTTATCTTGATATAACAATGTATATATAGGTTCATAGTATCCTGAAGCTCTATTCTTTTCATTTCCTTTTAATCTGTTTTAGTTTTATTCAACAATCATATCCATTTTTATAGGTGTAAATTTTAACTTGTAATTTGGCCGTTTTAACAATTATTGATTTATTTCTTACATTAGTTCATAGAATGTATGTTGTAAACTTCTATCTAATTTTATTACTCATTTACTGTAAGTGTATTGGGCTGGAGCCTATGTATTTTGGATGGGGACACTTTGTCCCCTCTTCGCTTTCTATGTATTAATAAAAGCCAATTTTCAAAAAAAATAAAATCTTCTATCTAATTTTATTTAGATAAATTTGGTATTGCTCATTTTTTTGTATTAGATCTTTGTCATTTTTGCTATACTTTTTATATTAAACCTTGGTAGCATAGATATGGGCTTTGGTTTTAGCTGTTTCCGATTATGGGAACGGATACATCCAAAAGTAGTGATGGCCTCAAAAATGTGTAAACTGGAACCTTACAGCATAGCACTAGACAGGACAAAGTCATAATCCATGTTTTCTTTTTCCTATGTTTGGTTTGCCTTTACACATTTTTAGTGGATTTAACTAATGAGCCAACGAACATATTAGGCAGCAGAGGAATGTACATCGGTGCTTGAGCTGGATCAGAAGCACACTGGAGCCTTGATGCTACAGGCACAAACATTGGTCACCCTTTAGGAGTGCCAGTCAGCACCTACAAACGTGACTCAAGACACAACTGGTATGTGTCTCACCTGCTTTATTCCCCAATGGTTTGATACCTTAAATGGCCAATTTGCATGGAGACTGTGTTAGATATTGATGCTTCAAATAGTATTGCCCGTTCATGATTAACCACCTTTGTCAGTTTAAAATTGCAACACCAGTTGGATATTCAATTATGAATTAAGTATGTTGGCTGTCTAATTTAAGGATGCTTTTGCTTGTGAAGTCACTTGATCCCGTACCTGAGTCTGAAGAATAAGCACTAGCATCTAAGCTTGAAGAGGTAGTAGTAGAAGTGTCAAGCCAATGGTTTCAGAAGCAGACGAGGATCACAAAACTGAGCCTTTAAGCACAAATCACCACTCTGGCTAAGGCTTCAAAGATGCATCTGATTTACATTCCAAAGGATGGGAAGCAATCCCAGAGCCAAAGGGTAACACCAGTCATGATTACTCACTGTGGGAAGTGGTTGAAGATGATTTAAGTAAAGATGAAGATGAAGAAGATTCACAACCTCAGTATCGGTTCCGTGTTAAAAACTGTTGGGGAACGTCCTGTGAAGTGAAGGTCTTGTCAGTAGTAAACCACGACCTGTGAAGTGAAGGTCTGGTCAGTAGTAAACCATAGACGAATTAAAGCCTGATAATTTCATGGTCATTATGGTGGTCTCTTGATTCATGGGGTACAAACGTGTAGATGCACAAGCTTATAACTTCAAGTAACGACTTGTAACATTGCTATTTTTTTCTTTTATTGAGTATATGAAATGCTGAACTTGTTTATTTCTGTTTTGCAGTAGCATTGTTGGAAATCCTTTGATCTCTGAAACTGGCACATGGCAAGAGTTCTATGGGACGACGCCTATGTCACTTTCCTTCAACACCAATAATTCATAGAGTACTGATCACAAATTTAAAGGTTGCAACTTGAAAGTTTCTTTATTGTTCTTTTTGGTTTATTTTCTACTCAATTGTCAATATTTCCTTCTCCGTGGTCAGATCATTAATGAAGCTCTGCAAATAAAATCTAGCTTTTGATGCTTCTTCTTCTTAGCCAAGACCTTTTTTCATCATTAACCCTTGGCCACTCAATTTTGGCTATAGATATTCCATGTTCTTACTATTATTCTTGCATTTCCATTTTATTTATTATTTCCTGATATTCGCCTTATTTTCTTTGTTTTTCTATTTTATGAGTTTTTCCATTCATCTCTGCTTCGCTCAAGTTTTTTTATCCTGATTTTTATTGATTTTTATTAATAAATCGTCCTCCACCCTTAAAAATTGCTCTCTGATGCTATTTTTTAAATTAATTGTTTTATTTTTATTATCCTCTAAAATATTTGAAGAGCTGTCAAAAAGTTATTACATTTCCCAATAAGCTCTCACCAGCCAATTGAAGGAGAAAAGATAGGTGGGTTTGTGCAAATATCAAGAGGTTGTATATTCATGCACAGTGTGATACCAAAATAATTCCCAAAATATTCCATAGTGGCAGACTATGGATTGGCAAAGCTTTTGGATCACAGTGACGCACTCGTAACAATTGCATTGCGAGACACCGTGGGGCATTTTGCTTCAGAGTATCTGTCCAAAGGCAATCCTCCTAGAAAATTTAAGATAATTCACTAGGAAAAGCTCAATATTGATATCCTTGTTGAGGACCTTAAAAAGCTCACTACGATTGGTTTGAGCCCTAAGATGGACTTGCAGAGAGATTAAGAACTTTTCGAAGAACTGAAGCACCCTTTGTTAGATTCACTTTTGTTCGTTACATGGTGACATTTTAAATTTTTATTTTAATACTATATACCTTTTTTCAAATTTTCAAATTAATGTCATACATTATGTTTCCCCATACCTAAGTCACCTGAGCTTACGGAGTGAGTTCCATTTTAACTTTAACTGGTCGATTCAATGATATTTTTCACAAAACAATTTTTTATATATATACTATATCATGTTGTAAGATATATATGCCTTAGTTGAGATTTAGGGATGTGTGAAACCTAAAGAACATTCATGTTGGATTTTTTTTCTTTTTGTTGGTCTTTAATCCTTATAATTTCCTTACCTCCATTTTGTAAGATATTGATTCTTGATTATGATTCTTCAATGAATGGGAAGAATCAATTATTCTTCAATTATTAATTTCCTGGATAAAACTTCTCCATTTGTTCTCCTCTCATTACTAGCACACACGTTTCAACGCACGTGCACTAGTTGTCAAAACTCACCACGTCTGGTATATTCTAATAGTAGAAAGCCATGCTTATGGGCCATAGCCCCAAAACCATATTAAGAAAAATGATATGAAGACAAACTTGTTTTATGATAGTTCCAGCGTCCAAATAAAAAAAGGGCCAGCTTCCAAATAAAAAAAGGGGTGGCCCAATGCACAAGGCCCCTGCCATTGTGGGGTCTAGCGAGGGCTAGATGTACGGAACCTTACCTCTGCTTTGCAGAGAGGTTGTTTCCGTAACTCGAATCCTTGACCACCGGGTCACAGTGGAGCAACCTTACCGTTCCAAATAAGCGTCAAAATATTGCCACCATACTATTATAATTTGTTGGGTCACCTTGAAACCTGTCCGAGTTAATTTAATGCTATAACTTGTTGGACCACGTTGAAACTCGTCCGAGTTAATTCAAATCGTTTGCAAAACTAGTTGAGTCAAATAGAACTCGCTAGCTATAAAGAAGTAAAAGAGCAAACCCTCAAGGCAAAGTAAAATCTAAATCGATGAGTTTCTAACCATTGTGGTAGAAATTAGAATGTTTTATGACACACTAACAATATATAACCATAAAATAGATTGCAAGCACCGAGCTCTCAATGAGTTGCAATCAACCTCTTTGATTTGACTCTGCATGACCAATTTCTTATTCAATTTGAGTTTTTGAATTACAGTTGTCCTAGGTGTGTACCATTATAGAGGTGTATTTGTCATTTTGTTATGATAAGAGATAATGTTGAGATGAATATTTGATAGAGATGCATTGGCTGATGAATCGATAAAAGCTGATATTGGATGGTGGTTAATATGCTGATACATATAGAGAATATTTAAATAAATATTTGTATCAATGGGGGTTCGATATGCTAATTTAACATGAATATTTCAATAAATATTGGTTGGGTTAGATACGCTAATATATCATGAATTTTCCAAAGGATTTGCTAGGGACCATCATAGAAAGGCATTTTGACTGCTGGCTGTTGCATGTGAGAGCAGCCACCTCAAATGAATTAAATGAATAAGACAAAATCAGCTGAAAAGTGAATATTTAATAAATGTGTTCCTATGTAATTATTTAAAAGGTCAATTAGGAGTGCATAACTTGGAAGAAGTCATATCCTCACAAACTCCAATTTTTTAGTGGACCAACTACGCGGAGTCCCTTTCACTATCAGTGGTAAAAGACATGTTTTTTGGGTTCTATGAAAAGGAATGGAGGGCATGTAGCGGAAATCAAGATCATTGATCTTGTAGAGGGGCGGAGCCAGGAATTTACACTTGGAGGGGCCGCACTGATTTACATTAGCCTCCATTGGTCATGTGGGGGGGGGGGGGTGGGCAATGGCCATTAAACTAACCAAAGATGCATGTACATGCTGTCATGCCATGAAGCATAAAAGGGATTTTGCAAGTCATTAGGGAGGCCATGGCCCCCCTCATGCTGTATGTGCCTCCGCCCCTGCTTGTAGATAATCACGAGACAACTCACATGGTCTTGGTCTCATCGGGCACGGGCTTCCTATGGATAACATAGGATTGTCTTCGTAAACCATTCTCTATAGTGCTTGTGTTATTTTTCATTTGCGCATATCATCCTCTGATCAAGCTCATCTCAACCGTACTTAATAGAACTTATATCCGCTGCTTGGATCAACGGATCTGATCACATAAAGTGGGGCCCAACAAGTATCTTTTAGAAAGAAGGCGTAGAACTAGAAACGACTTTCATTTCTACATTTTCAAATCAGTCAATTTAGAGATGTTACAATTGAAGGACAAGATCTGTGATTGTGTGAGTGCATGTAGAATTTTTTTATGTGGAATGCTAGCAACCTTCTCGAACAAAAAACTTGACAAAATGTACGTGGGTTGATTACAACCCCGTCAAAGTGCTCACAGTGCTTCAGATGTTTCCACGTGCCCCGATGGGTCCACACGGAGTGCTAATAATGTTTCAGCCACCGACACAACCCGATGTTCTTGAAAGTTGTTGAAACTTATCCTTTTACAATTTCCATTGGCACCGAAAAATCTAAATCATTAATAATGCTTTGAATTGAGAACGATGATTGAAGAAGGCAGCAAGAATATAGGCTACTGATATTGGCAATACCATTGTTTAATAATCGCAGAAACTCAGCTTGCCTTTTCCTTTACCAAACATGGTAGTGCCAATATCAGTCGCCACCGATATCATTAGCCTGAATATATTTCTCTTTTGGGGGATGGTAAATGATATTTGCACTCCATAGTTTGTTTAAGATATACCATAAAAGAAAATGATATCAGCACAACCATATTTTGATATTTTCGCCAACCCATCTTATCTTTTAGTATTTAAATATCTGTCAAAAGGTTATTACATTTATCAAAAGGCTCTCATGGGTTGGGGTGGCAATGGTTCGGGTTCGGTTCACAACCCGAACCGAACCAAAACGATCATCAGTTTGGCTCTACCGAACCGAAATTTGGATTGGTTTGGTTTGACCAAACAGAAACAGGATTTTCGGTTCAGTTTAGCTAATTTTCCACCCCTTACTCATAATCATTGGAAATTGGGGGCAACGGTTCGGTCTGACCCAAACTGAACCGAATCGAACAGACTATTGGTTTGGTTCCACCGAACCGAAATTTGAATCGGTTTGGTGAAGGTTTGGTTTCACCAAACCGAAACCGGATATTTGGTTCTGATTCGGCGCGGTTTCGGTTCAATTCGGCCAATTTTGTCACCCCTACTCATGGCCCAATTAAAGAAGAAAAAACAACTGGATTTGTCCAAATATCAAAATAAGATTGTGCTGTTAACATTTCCCTAAAAAAAATGCAACCTTTAACTGGTAATTTGAAAGGGAAATGATAAATGAGCCCATTTTCATTACTTGGAAGTTGGAACACCCAGCTGCATTGTATCTCCAACTGCAAAGGGGTTAATTGACTTCACATTTAAGGAATAAAGTGACCTTATTGCCACGTACAATGCAGCTGGGTGTCCCAAGTAATGAAAAGGGGTGCATTTATCATTTCCCATTTGAAATTGTAAATTGAAGAGCGGGGCCGCCATTATCGTGTCGGCGGGTGGATAACACTTTCCCTCTCTATTTTAATAAAAGAAAGGGAAGTGATATATTCCTACCTTTTCTTCCCCGATTCACCCCCTTCCAGTGTATTTATGATTGCTCTTTTTACCCTACAAGCGGCTGCCCAAGGAAGAAAAGAAGGAGAACATATCATTTCCTTCAAAACTATTGAAAGTGTGTTTTTTTTTTTTTTGCAGTATAGCTGTAAGCTTCAACTATAAGTAAAGCAAAAACCCCGTTGTGCCCCACTTACGTTGTGTCTTTGCTGTACCGTATTGTAACTTGTAAGAGCATCTCAAACCAACCTCCTAGATATCGACCGATACGAAAAGTCTAAATCGTATCGGCATTCAGAATTCAATTAATGCAGAGGAGAGGTGGCCTTTGAGGCAAAAGATATCACGTGAACACTCGTTACATTTTTATGAAAACAAGGGAGTTTCGCGTGATTTTATTAAAATATTAAACAGAGCGGCCTGGGAATTTATGGGGGCGAATAAATTACCTCCCCTTCTGCTCTCCATAAATAAAGGGTACTGATGTTAGCACTTCCATGTTTTAATAATTGCACAAAATCAGCTTCTCTTTTCCTTCTTGATTAGCCTCTGTTAGCTTTTTGGGAACGGTATTAACCTTTGAGAGCCGTTTATATATTATTAAAGACGAGCTGATTTTGTTTAATTATCAAAACATGGTAGTACCAACATCAATAATAACCTAAAAAATCAAAATAAGATTTTGTTTTATTCATTTAACTCATTGTGGCTGCAAGGGTAGGTCCGCCAAATGCCTTCTGCTATGGTCCCCCGTCCCTATCTAATCCCTCTGTTACCACATGGCACATAACCACAAGCGATGTGCTATTTATGGCCTAAAAATCAGTCATTCACAGGGGTGGCAATATCATTATCACATGATCAATCCCAATGAACGATGTGCACGTACCCACAAGGCCACAAGTCCACAACACATGTTCTGGGCCTGATTTCGTTAAAATTTACCTTATTTTAGTAAGCAAACCCAAAAACAGAAGAATAAGAAAAGAAAGGCCGAACGAGAGTTTAGGCCTTCCACTCCCATGTGCCCTGTTCGATACAGCGCAATCCACGCATAAAAAACCCTTCAATCTTTCTCCCAATTCCACCCCCAAATATAACCCATTTCCCCTAAAACCTCTCCTCTCCACAACCCATTTCCCCATTTTCTCTACCTCCATTTTTCTTCCCCTCAAACAACATCTGCTTCCTCTCATCTTCCCCATTTCACCCTAGAGGAAGCAGGGTCAAAATAACTTTCTAACCCACAATGGCACATCCACCATTAATCCTCTCCATCCTCTTAATCCTCATCTCAACCTTAATAAACCCTTCTAACTCCCTCTCCTTAGACTACTACAAAAAAACATGCCCTAGATTTGAAGAAATCTTGAAAAACACAGTTGTAGACAAACAGATGAAACAGCCCACCACGGCTGGGGGCACGACCAGACTGTTCTTCCATGACTGTTTCGTCGACGGCTGTGATGCATCCGTACTGATCTCATCCAACGCCTTTAATAAGGCGGAACGAGATCATGACATTAATCTCTCTCTCCCTGGAGATGCCTTTGACGTGGTTGTCCGGGCAAAATCCGAGCTCGAGCTTGATTGTCCGGGCGTTGTATCCTGTTCTGATATTCTTGCTGTGGCTACTAGGAATCTTATCTCTATGGTTGGTGGGCCCTATTATAATGTTATGCTTGGTAGGAAAGATGGGTTGATTTCAAAAGCCTCAAGGGTTGAGGGGAATCTACCAAGAGGGAATATGAGTATTTCTGAGATTTTGGCTATTTTTGCTAATAAGGGTTTTAATACCCAGGAAATGGTAGCTCTATCTGGGGCTCATACTATTGGATTTTCTCACTGTAAGGAATTTACTTCGAGGATTTACAATTACAGCAAATTGTCGGCTTATGATCCGGTGATGAACCCCAGGTAATTTGAAACAAGTAATTACTACAAATGCTTAAGATGTTAGAGTTGGTGTTATTTAATTGTTTTTTGTTCAACACTCCCTTTACATGTGATTCATCTTTCTTTCTTTCTTTTTTCAATTGTTACTAGACATTAATGTTTAATTTCTTGAAGCTTTTTATGTTTTGAACCCTGGACATGCAGGGAGCATGATTTTAAATTTCCACCAAAACTGACACGAAACGACCCAAATGTCTCCATTATGAAACCAAATTAATAAGTAGGTTAGTGGTATACTATATGAATGTGTTACATTATTATACTTATATGAATTACATATGAAATGCGGTGCATATACTATGTTTATATGTGAATCCCATGTCAAATGTGGTGAGTAGTGAATTATCAGATATGATCGACAATATAAGTCACAAAGTGTTTGATGTTATTAAATCATTATGGATCGTTGCCTTGCTTATGTGATGGTTTCTAAGTGTGTATTTGTGTTTATTCTAGCATTTTCTTAAATTTCATCTTAAAATTCTATTATTTATATATGTGGTCACACGTTTCCGTGATTTTAGAGGATTTCCAACAAAATTTATACGTTTCTGAAACTGAAATTTAAAACTTTCGCCATGAGACAATAGTTCTGATAACATGTGAGACAACCAATTCCTCCCTAAGCTCAAGGTGTTATTTTATCATTTATTCTTCAACACTGCCCCTCATATTGGGTTGGCTGTACACATGAATTTCTAATATCAAGGAGCTATTAGTTTGTTAGGTTTTGAATCCCGTGAGGCAATAGCTCTGATACCATGTGAAACAACTAATTGTTCCAAAAGTTTAAGCTGTTAGACCATTTTTTTATGGGCAAGCTGGGGTTAGGCGGACCCCCTAAGCTGGGGTAAGCTGGGGTCAGGGCCACAACCAATTGTTCCATGTTTCACTTGGTGTTGTTTAACAACGTATTCTTCAACATTCCCTCCCTCATACACATGGATTTTTAATATCAAGGAGCTCTTAAGTTTTGAACCTCTATACCATATGAAGCAACCAATTGCTCCCAAATGCTTAAGCGGTTGGACTTTGTGTTGTTTAATCACGTATTCATCAACACTCCCCTCAGGTGTGGCCCCTCCTTTTAGGTTGGCCATACAGGTGGATTTTAATATTAAGGAGCTGTTAACTTTTGAACCCATGACCTGTTAGGCAATGTGAGGCAATAGCTCTGGTACCATGTGAAACAACCAATTACTCCAAAAGCTTAAGCTGATAGAGGAGTTGTTATTTAATCGTTTAATCTTCAACAGGTATGCAGAGGGGTTGAGGAAGGCATGTGCGAATTATGTGAAAGACCCAACAATGGCGGCATTTAACGATATCATGACTCCGGGAAAATTCGACAACATGTATTTCCAGAATTTGCCGAGGGGTTTGGGTTTGTTGGCATTTGATCAGGGTCTGTATGCCGATGCACGAACCAGGCCTTATGTGGAGCTATACTCTAAGAACGAGCAGGCCTTCTTCGAGGCTTTTGTAAAGGCCATGGAGAAGCTTAGTCTGTATGGGGTTAAGGTTGGGCGGCTACATGGGGAAGTCAGGAGGAGATGCGATCAGTTCAATTCCTTGTCGACCTAAGAAAATAAAGAGAGAGGAAGAGAGGAAGATGTTACATTATTTTCCTGTGATGATATATTGTTGTTCTTCTTGTTGTTCATTAATCCGATCCTATTTATATATATATATTCATGTTCATCATCTGATGAGGATGGTGATGGTGATAAATGCTTCTCTCTCTCTCTGCAACTTTTTGAGATTTGGGTATGGTTAGGCGAAGAGGGAGCTCTTTTTCTAGTATGGGGATTGGAGTCTATCTTTCCATCTTTTATTATTTCAATCTTTTGATACTTTATTGTTATTCCATATTTCTCATATCCCTTTTCTTGTTCTTTGATTATGTAATTGAATTGGATGATAATTTATTTGTAATATAATATGATGATGTATTTTTCCATTGATTATATGGAGAGGGGGAGAAGCACATGGGTGCAATGAAAACAGAGTTGTTTTTGAGTTGGAATGGATGATCTTTTGTTGATCACATTTGTTTTGATTTTTTTCCCTGTTTTCCTTTTTAAGATTCTTTTGACTGGTTGAGTTGGATGGTTTGGCCCTTTTTGACGTTTTTGTTGCCTTTGTTTGACGTTTGGAACAGAAAATCCCCTTACGAGAGAGAGAGAGAGAGAGAGAGAGTTGTATTAGAGCATTCTCTAGATGGAATGATAGTAACTAGTAAGCTTAGGGGTTGCGTAAATTTTGACTTTTGTTGAGTGGGAAGCAATTTAATATGGTTGTCTGAACGCATTTTAGGGAAGATCAATGACCGGTGTGGCTGTGCAATGACTCAAAATCCTGCACATCGAATGATCTTATGATCACTCGTTGAATAGATGTCGCCACTGGTCGAGTAACAAATCTGGTGAGATTTTTGGGGTATAAGACGGGTTAGTTGGACCACTGAATAAAGATGGGACCTAACTATAGTTTGCCCACTACCTTTCTTCCTTCCTCCGGGTCCAAAACCAGGAAAGTAGATTGAAAATACACCTTTTTTCTTCTCGGTCAAATGCCTCGGAATAAGTGCTGTTTCCTTGTCGCCCTCTTGGGCCCATGTGCCAACCCTTTTCCTCCTGGCTTATTTTTGGCCTCTCACCATAGGAAATATCCATTGCAATGTGGACAATCATGGGGGCAACCAACATGATCCTATACAAGGCCTAATGGATCAATCCCCCGTTTGGCATGGCAAGACACAGCTACATCACATGCGTAACCTGTACAAGAAAAACAGTTCTGCAATCTACATGTCGTGTTGCCTGTATAACCATTCACGGAACAATAGAAATTTATTCACAAGATCATCTTTCATTTTCACCCTGGAAATTAAATGGCCACCGATTAGAAGATTAAATCGAGCACACACATTTTGGGCCTACCATCACTTCATCCACCTTCCACTTTAAAGTTTTTGCCTAGGCTGTTTCCAGCTGTAGTTAATATGCTACAACTCTTTACGAGTTTCCATGTGAAGAAACTGTTGGTGGTGATATGTGATCCTCGAACCGATTTGTTACGAACCCAAATCGGTTCGTACCGGATTTGATCTCCTTAAAGGGAAGATCAGGCTCTTGACCCGCTTCGAGGGAACGGTCATTCCTCCTTTCCTTTGTGCACACGATACACTTTCTCAAATAATTTTCTTCATTCTTTCAAGAAAGTCCGAGTACACGTTATTTATAAAAAGTCCCTAATCTAGATAACCCTTATTTGTAAGACTCCTAGCCAAACTAAACAACCGGAAAGCAAATCAAAATATAAGAAATATCTCAACTAATTTATTTCAGCCAAGTGGGGCCAGATAAGCACGTAACGTACTCGCCTTTTCTGCTAACGGAAAAAAAAAAATCTAATGAAGGGAAATGATATTTCCATCCCCCTACCCAACATTTCCAACCCTTCTGTCTCTCTTTTCCTTAAAATGACTTTATTTTCAGGAAAAAAGAAACAGAAATATTAGACATGCTGTCATTTACAGGAAAAGAAAACCAAAAAGGGGTGGAAATATCATTGCCCACTAATGCAGAAGTAATTTAAGTCTAGAAAACTCCGACAAAATTAACAATCCATACACCACAGCAATGGAAACCTGTGAAAATTCAGGTTTAACTATTGTTCACGGTAGCAGGCAAAAGGCGTGAATGGGGAAGACTGATGCTAAGGCTGGTTTGATTGCCAGAAATAACAAAGTCGAAGAATCGAAAGGAAATAACAGAGAAAATAATTTAATAATACACCAAGATCTATCCTTTACATGCTAGAGTTACCATGAGATTTTACCATCTCCATCATTCTCTTGCTCTGAATTGATTCACTCAGTCTCAAGCCAGAATGTAGAGAAAAATGCCCACCAAGAATTGTTTTGTTTGGACTTCATACTTTACCCTATGCCTAAAAACCCTGCAACAAAATTATAAGCAGGTACAAATACAGAAAATGCATGGATCACCCACCGGCCGCTGGTCAGAGTTCCCTGCGATCATTCAGATAAAAAGTTCAACCCAACAATATAAGGATTGCCAACTTTCATCAACAAGGCAAGCCAGAACTGGTGATAAAATGAAGGGGAGATCAAATGCCTCACCCTATTCAGCAAGGCTTTCTCTTATCCACCTTCAAGTGGATATTGTACCATTTCTTCTTCTTTGGTCTATCCCTTGTTGGCTTTTTCTCTCTTGTTTGCCGTTCTTCTTCTTCCCCTTTGGACTCCTTGAAAGATGCTCTGACTTTGCTATTACTTGAATTACGTTTCAGAGGTGGAGCTGTTGAGTATGAGGCATGGATTGCATCCCTTTGCTTAAGTAGCTCGTCTATCTAAATACGGAGCAAAAATAAAAAGTCATCAAGATTGCCCGAAACCCCTTCAATTTTTTTAATGGCAATGATTTTTTTTTTTTTTAAAATAGCAAATAGAAACAAGAAAACCCTGACTGAGATGGACTAGAGAACAAACATAAGCAGCAAAGAAACCAAGACTAAATGAAACTGGAAGTGGTCATGGTCACAAATGGAAGGAAACCACTTTACCAACGATAGATCCAAAACCGCTTCCATGGCAATAGAGAACATTTTAAAAAATTATCAACGAATTGGAAGTGCCTCACTGGACAAGTATGAAATTTTAGTCAAAAAGGAGGGAGGTGAACTCACAGCTTGCATTTCTTGTGCATATCTGTTGGTCATTTCTGTGAATTGAGCCAACACCTGTCATATTTGATATAAAAAAAAACTCAAAAAAAAATAAATGTAATTCTTCGAGGGTGGTAAAAGCAATTGCTCATGAGAAAGAAAAGCAAACCTCTCTGTACTCTGTCTCAAATTTAGAGAGTTCAACCCTTTTGCTTAAAATTTGTGCTTCTACATCCCTAAGTTGTTCCTTCTCTTCTGAGAAGGGCTCAGCACATAGGGCTTCTATTGTGTAGTTTGCACTTTTGAAGAAATTGTCACCTGAAATGGTGTCATACCATATGAAACAGTGTAATTTCAGCAATCAGACTTCAAGAAAAGCATGCTTAATTGGACAAAACAGAAATGTTAACTTACCATAAACAGCAAATACATGGGTGCCTGCTTTTAGCTCAGTTATTTCGCATGGTAGAAATCCATCTAATTTCTTGAAGAAAGTGGCATCAGGATCTTTTGCAGCCGCCATCTGGATGCACCAACATTTGGAAAGCAGAGAGCAATACAAGTAAAAAAACATATTGAATATCAAGATTTACTTAGGATTTATCAAAATAGCTGTAAAACATACCGAGTTGATTGTTTGATCCAACCGGAAAACAGGGAAACAAAGGAAATACATCCCAGCAGAAGTAAACTTTCCTGCTTTTGCGCTGTCCTCCTGCACCAGCAAGAGATTCAGAAATACACACAACCTACCCAAAATGGTGCGATTCATTGATCTCTCTCTCTCTCTCTCTCTCTATATATATATATATATATATATATATATATATATATATATATATATATATATATGAGGAAAGTGTTTCTACTCGGCCGAGTAGAAAAGCTTATCTACTCCTCCCTTTAAAAAGTACAGTGGGCCCACACATTGTGGATGATCCAAAGCATTCATTTGATAGGTCTTAACATAGATAGGGTGTGCCCAAAAAATCAGCACCAAAGGGTCATCCTAGCCCTTCGTTTTGTTGGGCCTTGTAGAAACAGAATGGACGCACTGTGTAAGATGTGTAAGATGCGTCCATTCTGTTTCTACAAGGCCCAACAAAACGAAGGGCTAGGATGACCCTTTGGTGCTGATTTTTTGGGCACACCCTATCTATGATAAGACCTATCAAATGAATGCTTTGGATCATCCACAATGTGTGGGCCCACTGTACTTTTTAAAGGGAGGAGTAGATAAGCTTTTCTACTCGGCCGAGTAGAAACACTTTCCTCTATATATATATATATATATGGGATTTGCTAGGGTCCATCGCAGAAGGCATTTTGCAGATGGTCTGTTGCATGAGAGAGCAGCCACATAGGCTCACTTTTCAACAGATTTTGTCTTTATTCATGAGGTGGCTGCTCTAGGGAAATTTATTTAGACTAAATTTTAGACATTCTTGTTAATTAGCCTAGTGAATCCTGTTAATTAGCCAAAAGCCTTGAAAAGGGCCAAAAGGTAACTAAGTTAAGAAAACTTATTTAGAGTTTTAGACATTCTTTTATTTCCTGCCTTGAATCTCACCCACTTCCTACAAAATTCACCTTGCAACTTTAGTACTAAAATTTCCAAGGAAAGAACATCATTACTGTAGTTTTCTAGGGGAAAAGCCACAGCAAACGGGAGTTTCATGGCTATCATGAATGCTGTTCTTTTCATATCTGGGAGTGTTAGGACACAATGTTCATGCTGAGTAGTAGTTATGTAGAAAAATCCTACCATCCAAAGGAAATGGTAGCCTAAAAGGTCAATGTTAGAAGACATCTGATTAAACCCTACTCAAACTGCACTTAGTCATTGGCATAATTCACCAGGACCAGTTTGTCCCCAAGGTTCAAATCCTGCAAATTTTAAATTTTAATTAGATTTTCCTTCCATAGTGGTCCTACATAAAGCCGGTTCCTTGGGCATGAGCTTTTGAAATATATGATTTGCTCTACTGGACTTCAATCTACAGTTGAAATAAGAATTAAATCTCTCTCCTCTCTCTCTCTCTCTCTCTCTCTCTCTCTCTCTCTCTCTCTCTAAGCACTGCCCTACATGGGGGTCGATTTAAGATATAATGGGGTCGATTTATCACTGCCCTTAAACAAGTGGAGTCATTTAGAAATTTAGATGTGTGTTGTCCTTGTAATGCCTGTTTCTATTGACATGTTTATGGATAGAATTTTCATTTCTTTCTTGACAATGCAAGATTTACTAGTAAATGCTGGTTTTGAGTCTATTAATCCCTATTAGATAATGGAGTGTAATTAAAATGATCTGTAGTTGACGTTGAAAAGATAAAAATTATCTGTTTGCATGGAGAGGGAATTCAACTTTCGGGAAAGCAAAATGTTAGTTTTGGATTGATACTTGACTTTGGTTGTGTAGACATTCTGCTTTATGGCAGTTTCTCTACCACTTATGAAAAGTTTACCTGGAAGGCATAGCCGTTTTCATCGTATGCATGTTTTTATGATGAGTCCTTAAGTGTAAGAAGAAGATAAGCTTTACTCTAGTTATATTGAGGTGATTATTGAATATTTGGGTAGACGAAAAATCCATTTTCAACCGACAAGCTATCTTCTTTTTTTTTAATGAAATGGACCTATAAACTATCTTTCCCATTATTAAAATCCACAGGTGATCATATCACAGAAACTGACCATTGCAACTTTTCAAGTCCTTTCATTCTATAGATAGATAGTTTTAGGATCCGAGTTTTGTCTTCATTTCTGGCCACTCATAATAAGTGCTCTAGTGTGAGTTTCTAATCCTAACAGTTAACTAAAATAACCTCGGAAACTTTCTAGGGATATCATAACTAACCCACCCCCCCACCCCCCCACGCAGCTGCGGGGGTTCCTGTTTCTAGTAACCATGGGCCAGACCAACACACACATAAGACTAAAGATTTACGTCGCATTTGTTTATTTCGGATAAAATGTCAGCCTGGGCCTAGTGGTTCCACAACTTTCGAGCAGTATTAAGCAAGCTAATTGAGGACATTTCATTCATTTGTATCAATTTCACCAAGTTGGCAAAAGAGGGAGCATCTAGGGAAAGTTTGGAGCTATTTGATTTTCTGCCTCCCTAGTATTTATTTGCACTTTTATGGTTTTATTTGTTTCTATTGTTGTTTTTTATCTCGGGGACCCTCTCGGTCTCTCCTTTTTTAATGAAATTGCTTACCATTAAAAAAAATCACCAATTAAATAACCATGCTGAATAATACATACCTGTAATGCAAGGCTTAATCCCCCATTCTCTTCCTGCTCAAAGTACAACAGCTGGATATAAATAAAGCTAATTAGTTGGGGAATAAGGGTGGGTGTAGCACTTGCAAAATATGTCAAGACATAAACATTAATTGGCATGAAACAATTCCTTAAAAGAAGCATACATGCCACATGCTAATAAGTCTATCATTGTTGGAGAATTGAGGGCAAAGAGAATGGTTTAGAAGATTTTAGGAGTGGATAAAAAGTGTACAGTTCAGAAAGTTTGATTTGTAACTTCAGGGAATTGATATTTTCAAGCTTATGGAGGTTTAGTGTGAGAAATCAAGAGAAATGAGTGGTTATAATTCAGATTGCTCAAACATTTTCAATCATAATAATAATTCAGATTGCACAAAATAAGATATGAGATAGCATACTTCTCTGTACCAATATGAAGCACAGCCACAAAGTAAGATTGCTAGATCCTTGAACTTTCAGTAGTAAGATTTAATGCTTACATATAGGAAATTAGTCATGATACTTTTCTAATTTTTTCTGGAATATATGCTTCTGTACTAATTCAGAAAAACTAGCATAAAAAGCTTTTCAATGTAAACATCACAATGGATTTTGAAGACTATTAAAATCAAAGAGATGGGAATAAGAATCAGAATTTTCTAGCCACTGAAAAAACAGATTTTTCTAGATTATTTGAAAGTGATTTTAGTAACAAAAAAAATGCATCAACAAATGTATTCCATAATGTCACCGTGCTTTAACACATAGGCCCAAAGTGGTCTACCCGTTCCCCATATGTTTGGAGCTTTTTATTAACGCTATCAAGGTGGCCATTTAAAAAACACTGGCAAGAGATGCAGAGTTCAAGGAAGCATGTCCCAAGCCTAGCTTACATCATACATGGATTAATTAGATAGGTAATTCAACTGCTAAAGTATCTCATTCCTTCCTTCAAACAATTTCTCCATTTGCTTGGAGTCTTGGACATTACAACTGCAGCTCACATCCATTTAATCTCTCTCTTTCATTTTACTGATTTTCATACTTCTACGAGGTCCCTGTCCCACTGAAATCATTGTAGGATGATTTCTAAATGTGTGGACTACTGGGCTGTGGAGACATACTCCAAAAGTAGTTGTTCTTGGGAAAGTATACTGTGATTAATGTAACCTTGTTCTCTCCTATCAAGAGTAGAGGGAATAAACTGAACTTTTGTCGCATTCACAACCATCAACCACAAATCGTTCTTTCCAAATAGGGATTCAGTGTTTTCTTTAGAAGTGGCCAAGATAGAGGCTCTCCATGTTGAGTGTTTCTAGTCGAATAGAGCATCCCAATCTGGCAAGGTCCTACTACCTGGAGATGTAGGGCAAAAACAGTATAATGTTAGGCAATGGTGTGGTCTTTCAGTAATCTTTACATGGATGTGTCGCATACATTTTTTTTTTTGAAGGGTAAGGTGTGCCGCATACATGTTTATTCACACAATAATATTTGTGGTTATATTTTGCTTAATCCATGAGATGCTATTATGGCATATTAGTATAACTTGTGACAATGAATGGTGCGGAAATAGTATATTTAATCAAGCGATTAACTAAAGATCATTGACAGGCCAGTCAATTACTTACATATTAAAAGACCAACCCTGATGATCCGGATGAGGCTAATCACAGGAAGGGCGGTAAGTCACCCTGAAGCCCTAGAAGATCCGGATGAACCTTTAGCCTATTTATGTTCCAGGATGAGATGTCTAATATTTGACAGATGTATCAAACAAACTAAGTCAATGAGTACTCAATTGTGTTTTATAATTAAGCTATTATCCATCTAGTTCCTAGATTGTTTTATGCTTTTTAGTAGGGGTGTAAATGGATATTCGGAAATTCGATTACCGTCCGCATCCGAATCCGTTTTAAGCGAATATTATCCGAATCCGTTTCAAGCGGATATTATCCGAATCCGTTTATGAGATATCCGACTCTTAGCGGATGCGAATCTGGTAATTGGTATATCCGACTCGTTTAACATCCGAATCCGAGAAGTAAATCCTTTTTATTTATTAATAATAATATTATTAATATTTATTTTTAGTAATGACACACTATCTTTTGTTTCTATAAGAAAAGTGAATATTCTTTTTAGAAAAAAAATATAAAAACAAAAATAGCCCAAACCCATTCCATCAAAATAGCCCAAACTCATTCCATCATATACAAAAAAAAAAAGAAAAACACAAAGACCACTACCAACACTATCATTCATCCCCATCGCCTCCCTCTCTCTCTCTCTGCCTTTGTTTTAAAAGGAAGAAAATGATCTCATATATTTTAGGGTTTGAGAGTTAATTTTGTGAAGAGAATGTAGAGGTCTAGTTTTAAGGTTTGGAAAATTCATTCGAGTAAGTAGGAGAAAAAAGATAAAGTGCTGCAATAAAATGTTCGAATTTACCGGATAAACGGATACGGATAATATCTGAATTCGAACAATATCCGACGGATACGAATTCGGTAATAAATATTAAATATCCGTCGAATCCGAATTCGGATAGTGTATACTGTAATCGAATTCGGATATAGCCATATCCGCTCAGTTTACAGCCCTACTTTTTATAATGAGAATAGTGTTCCAGCGCAGCTGCTCAGATAGCTTATCTGAGCAGATAACTTATCTGAGCAGCCGCTTCAAAAACTCATGTGGCCTGCATTTTTGGGGTGATCCAAAGCATTCATTTGAAAGGCCCTTCCATGGATAGGGTGTGTACCAAAAATCAGCCCTATAGGATCATCCTAACCCAATCAAAGGTGGAGGGGAAAATGGATTGACACTATTTTTGACCATTTTTTCCCTCCACAAATGGCAGGGTTAGGATGATCTTAAATGGCTCATCTTTGGTACACACCCTATTCATGGAAGGGCCTTCCAAATGAATGCTTTGGATCACCCCAAAAATGCGGGGCCACATGAGTTTTTGAAGCAGCTGCTCAGATAGGCTATCTGAGCAGCTACGCAGGAACACTTTACTCTTTTAGAATTACAAGACTGTATCATATCACAAGTGATGGAAGCCATTAACTACAAGCATAGAATCGATTCATTCGGAATCGCATTGTTTACAAGCCAAAAACCCATTTAAATAAAACAAAACTAAAGAGAATCCAATTAACTTGGACTTTAACCCTATTAGGACATTGACTCATGAAAGTCGAGTCTTTAATTAAAATGAACAAACATCCAAGTAATAAACTCAAGGTATACCCCTACGAAACACAATAATTAAAATAAAATAATAAATGAATTCCAATGGATAGATGGGCCACCCCATTTATTCTTCTTCTTCAATTGGTGGCCTCCATCAAAACGCCACATCCCTTAGGTCTCAGTATGAGAGATTCAACCTAGACACATAGATTGCAGCATTTGATAATTTCTAAGGTGAAGAAATTTTAGGGTCATTCTTGAGATACTGAGAATTCTAATTAAATTATAATAAGAAAGCTTGCATTCTAATTCCAACTTATATTAGAATAGGGAAAAGTAGGTGGACTATGTAAGATAAAAACCCTTGCTTTCTTAATAAAATAAATATAATAAAAGTGATCTCGGGGCGTAGTGAACCTAGCAGAGGAAATGAGAAGGTGAACAGAACCGTCGGCACCAAAGAGAATTCTATATTGGAAGTAGGTTGAATAGATCGTAGGCCATAAATTAAAGGTTCTTTACAAAAATAAGGGGCAAATATTATGATGCTTTTGGAGAATGTGGACAAGTGAGGGCAAAGCAATTGTTGCAGCTAGAATCTTGAGGTCTGATTTGGGGTATTATTGTTCATTGACCCCGTTTAGCATATAGTAATTTCATTTTGTCTAAGACCAAGGAGTCCTATCAATGTCTTCTTTAAACGGATTTATTGTTTAAGGTGTGCAAGAGGCTCATCACATGGAAGATTACAAGCAGGATCTTCCTAGCCGTTGTCAAGCCACATTCCTCCTCAAGTAGAGACTCGCACTTGGGCTTTCGTCTTTTAGCCCTTTCAATTCGCGAAGGGGCAATCATATTATCCTGGGTTTCTAGATTTAGTTAACGAGTGGAATTCCTCCAAAGTGGAGCACGGTTTGCAAGAAGACAAAATCAATCAAGTTGATTCAGCAATGACAGTGACAAGGCCCAAGTGCTTACAAAACAATTGCTTTCGCCATATGCGACTCTTTCACTTTATAAGCCATGATCACATTTTTATAGAGGAATCTAAGCCACATGTGATTATTATCAGATAAGGACTGGTAATGCAGAGCACAGTAACAACCATATGTAATCGCTATAGAAAACATGATTTCAAGACTCTGTAATACTTTGCAAGTTGCACAAACCTTGAATTTGCTTTTGTCAGAAGATAGCACCCTACACACAAATCCTGCCTGTGCCTGCTGTTCTGTTATTGTTACAGAGTAGAAATGAGCACATTGTTTCTCCACCTGTACAAAATGGGAAAGATTCAGTATGTCCACTATAGTAAGTAGTAATAAAAGCGTAACCAAGAAAATGAGAACAAAAGTTCACCTTTTTTAACAAAGGTTGCCCCAAATGAAGTGGGCGAATGGTTACTGTACCATTCAATGCCTCCTCCAAGACAGTTGCCGATACAGTTGTCTTAATCGGCACGCCAAGTTTACTATTGAGCAGTACACACAGAACAGACATCTGAGTGCATTTCATAGCTTATGGATAACAAATATCCCGAGAATATATAAGGACACCATAAAACAACACTAGCATTGGGCTTACCTGAAAAGGGCAGCAAACATGGTGTTCACAGCTCCTAGACTTGAAAGGTCTAGCTCTAATTCTTGGCTTTCCAATTCAACAGCCTGGGAAAAAAATCATTTACTTAACATTTTAAAATTGAATGTTAACAAGATAAATGACAAAAGTCAAATGAATTCAGTGTAGCTATTTATTGTTAAGCCATATAAGAAATAAGACTGAAAAAATTGTTCTTGGCAACAAGAGACCATAAAACCCATGAACTGTTAAACACAAGCAATCATTGTGAACTAACCAAGTTCACATAAGTTCTTTCTAAAAAAAACCACGTTCACATAAGTTGCATGCCAACTAAATATCTTACCTCAAAACCAGATGTATCATACTGACGTCGTTTATCAGGATCAGACAGTATATTGTAGGAATATGTGACTTCCTTAAATGTGTCAGCTGCTTTAGCATCATTTCCATTTTTGTCAGGATGGTACCTGAGAAATGCGTGATAGGAATATCACAAAGCAATTTATCGACCACTAATAATGGAAAAAATAGAAAAATCAATAATGCGAAATACACAATGCCAAAGCTCTAACTAAATACAATTTCATGAAAATTATAAAACCATAACTCTGGCTGCGTCACTACAGATTACAATATCATACGCATAACAAACTTTAGGATATTATGGCTCCCATTTCATGATCAGGCAACATCAACTTTACCATGGATCCTAAAGTATCTCTTGAACACCCACCCTAGCAATCCGAATAGTGAAACTGATGTGCACAGTTTGTGTACAAGAAAGAAATGCCCCATCCAGAAAGAGTCTAGTCAACGAACCTCCAATTTATCATACAGGGGAATGTAAGAAAGTAAGAGAACACTAGCCAAAAGCTTCTTGCAAATTGAAGAAAAAAAAATCAGTATGTCTCATCATCTTATGGAAACCAAAAGTGGAAGCAAGGCTAAGTAACAAAAAGCATTATGCTAGAGCCACAAGATGTATCGCTGTATTAAAGAGTGGTTGAATATAAAGTATAAACAACCACATTACAGGTGAAAGGTAAGGTCCCAACACAGAGATCTTGGCAGAAGACAGATAGAGTGGCCATTTTGGAATGCAAAAAGCCAAAAACAGAAGAGGCATGAAGCCAGCCAAGGCGATGTGTTGAAGCACCAATCATCCAAACAATCATCTCAATCCATATTCCAGAAAGCTGTATGAACAATGTAAAATATGAACAACAAATGGCGTTGAGAATCAGAAACAATCGATACACAGCTGTCAGCAAGGTGACCAACTAAAAGCTATGAACTAACTGTTTCCATACATAGAACGAATAATGCCACACCTTGTAATATCAAACATATTAGGATCCCAAGAATAGAAGCATGGGTTACACTTAGTGTTGCAATATTCTGTGCTTCACAAGAGGAGCTACAGTGGTAAGATCCTAACCATACTACGTTGCAGACCACGTATTCTCCTGAAGATCATGAGACCTCTATTCTGGAATATGATGAATGCTTCTTAATCCACAGAATGAAAACATGGTTGAAGATCCTATTAGAGAAGAAAAGATTTAAGTTGAACGTAAAGTGAGAACCTAAGCATACTACGTAGCAGACCACAGAAGAACTTTCGACATCTATTCCAGAATATGATGAATACTTCTTAATTCACAGCATGAGAACGTGGTTGAAGATCCCACTAGAAAAGTTAAGGTTGAAGATGAACGTAAAGTGAGCAACAATCGAGTTTGGATCATTATTCAGATAAAGATTCAGTCACTTGTATAGACCAATGGTAATAGCAGTTATTTAGAAGTCCTCACAGTTACTGCTACGAAATAGTTGAAGACTTGAAGTGCCTCATGTGACTGTTGTGCGTGACCATCGTATCCAAGCGGACAATCTGCAGCATGAGCTATGAACTTCTCTCTTTGACCACGATAGCACTATAGTGCCTTTGTCTTGAATTGCTTTCAAATCGCAGGAAACTTCGAGCCTAACTTTCTAGGAGTTAAATCCGTCCACACATCCCATGCTTCATCGCATGCACTCTTAGTTTTTTTTTTTTGACATAGGTTATCTCCACGCCATATTAGGGCAGGAGTGCAGGACTAATCCCTATGAATGCGCGAAGTACTCGGTTGGCGTGGTCATAATTCGGGAGAGTCAAAGGAGTTTTTATTGACTATGTAGGGCAAAACGTGGAACGTGGCGTTATAACGCGGAACGTGGCGGCAAAATGCGGAACACGGCCAAGGTAAAAGGTAGTCGACTCGGGGGAATCCACGATGACGAGGGGAGTTTTAAAACTATGATCATTACAGTTGAGACACACCAGAAAAAAAAATGACATCCTTTCTAGTATTATCCATCAGATGGTTGATGCGTGCCCACATACCTTGGATATGTACTTCTTTACATTATTCGCTGATGGACAAAGATCCATTATATTATATCATTCGGATGAAACTTGCAAGAGTTTCCTCAGCTTATTTACATTAGGAATTAAGTTTAAAGTCGATTCTCTTAACCAGTTTTTGCAGCTAATCTCTATAGTTCCACATGTTAGTTACTTACACGAGTTTACTTTCCCGAGTACTTATTCCGGTATTTATAAACAATACATTAAATATCTAAACAACAGAACAGTGAAAGTGTCTTCCAGAGTGTATGGGGCAGGAGCGCTGAGCCATCCTTGAGATGAGAAATCATTTGAGGCAATGCTCCATTTGATTATACATCCAGTCTCAGAGAATCCTACAGTGCTAGGCTTCATGTGACACCTAGTCAAACGATTGATGAGATTAGGTATGACAAAGAGCCTCGTTACATCATGTGTGCAGTGGTTAACCTCAAAATCGATGTGCCAAACATGAGCAAGGCACCCATGTTGAAGCATTTAGGTTATACCAGAGAATGGGGACTTAGCAGACCTATGAGATAAAGTGATAATAAAATGACTGACGCATCATTCCAACACTGTGTACTCTTATTACCTCAGAGAACAATAAAAGGTTCTTGGATGAGATTGTAATCATCTTTTTGTTTTGCAAAACAGAGAGATGAATATTGATAGAGAGACATAGCACAACCATTCAAAAAATAATAATAAATAAATAAAGAGCACAAAATGCTCACAAATTACACATGTCCAAAAGATACCGGTGCACGGAAAACAATTAATATCACCAATTGCAGCGTAAATAGAGTTACTTGATAACTGACAAATGCTAGGGTTTAGTTGAACAACAAAACCCCCAAACTTCAACAAATAGTTGCCACTTGTATACATGGATTTTATAATATAGGATTGCAAAATTCTGGATTTTACATGCTAAAACTTGGATTCTGTAAGCTAAAATCATGATTTTATAATCCTGAAAATGTACAATCCAGATTTTAGGTAATAAAAATCTAGGTTTAGATTATAAAATCTAGGTTTTAGTTGCGGAATTGGGGCGCAAATCAGCCCTCCGCGGGGACACGTTAACAATCCGAACATGAAAGTGTGTTTCCGGTATTAATTAATAATACTGCGCAACGTTTCCGAAGTATGATTTGCAAGAATAAATAAAGTAAAGTGCAAGCCAAACCACATATAAAGCACACAAGAACACCACGATTTTACGTGGTTCACCACACGATCTGTGGTGGCTACGTCCACGGGAGAAAGACTTCAAAAGATTTCACTATGTGGGAAATAAGTGGGTTACACAAGAAGCACTCACCGGATTACAAAAGCCCAAAGCTTTCTCTGGATTACACAAGTCACAACCTTGATGCCGTCTAGGATCCAAGCTTCCAAAGATCCCTAGAATACTCGTGCTTCCTTCGACCTTCTTCACAACCAAGAGATAGCAAAAAAACCACGCCTTCAAAACCCTTTTCTAGTTCTTGAAGATGTTTTCCTCCTCTTGTTTTCCCAATTTTTTCACCAAGTCGTGAACACAACCCAATAACTTTTGCGTTATTATTTTCACCAAGTTACACACGGCAGCTTTTCCTTATTACTTTTGGATAAACTCCAACCGTTTGCAAAGTTATCAATAGAAATAGGATTCTCATATTAGTGGAGGATTCAAATAAAAGAATCCTAAAAGCTGACGTACGTAAGCCTCTTGCCTTAAGAAATTCAAGACAACCCAACAGTTTTAGCTTGTAAAATCCAGGATTTTGCAAGCCTAGATTATAAAATCCTTGAATCCAAACAAAAATAGATAATGTATGTTCTCGTGAACATAATAATCGGTATTCGAACGTTCAAGCGAGGAAAAACAAAGCTGGGAGAGTACAAAACATTCTTACAGCCTCAAAAAACGAAAAGATTATTAAAAAAACGAAGAAAACACATAATAATTCTATAAACAGAACAAAAAAAAGCTTACTTAAGAGCCATTTTTCGGTACGCGCTCTTGATTTCCTGGTCCGTAGAGTTGCGAGAGACATCAAGAACCTCATAAGGATCTCTCCTCTGCTGCTTCACGGCATCGATCTTTTTCTCTGATTTGGAAGAAAATCGAGAGGGCGCCATTCTCGTTCGGAACTCGAAAAGAAAAAGAAAAAACACGAAACCCTAGAAAGTTTCGCTATCTCGAAATTTCAGATGAAATTTCAAAGACATTAACGAATCTGCGAGAGAAATGCATATCGTGATCTCTCATTCACTCGGAAATCGAATGGAGAGGATCAGAAATCTTGAAAGATTCGGAGATTTCTAGGGTTAGGGCTCTTGAGACCTGGGAGATGTGGAGTTTTGGAAGAGCATGGAGCAAAGAAGAACATAAGGGGACAAAAAGGAGCTGGAAGTTTGGAGGAGATTTTATATTCTCTCATCTTTTTCAAAAAAACAAGGGCCCTCATATTTTCACCCCCTCTTCCGTACGCATTCACCCCCCCTTTATAATGTGAACAGTTGTCAAATCACGTTAAAAGTAGGCCAATGAGTACTGTAAAGGGGTGAAAATATCATCGTCCAAAAACAAAGAGGTATAAAACTTATAATACGCTGGGGTGCGTAGTGTAGTGCGTAGCCCAAGGGTATTCATACAGAATTTCCCAGCGTATTTGAGCGTATTTTTTAAAAGGAAATGTTATCAACACAACCATTTTTTATTTGAGAAAACGGTTCCTACACATATGTGTAGATAAGTTATCTACACACTAGCTTAAAATATAGTGGGGGCCACATTATTTGGGTGATCCAAACCATTCATTTTTAAGGCCCTTACATAGATAGGGTGTCCACAAAAAATCAGATCCATAGGATCATCCTAACCATTCGCACTGTGGAGGCAAAAAATGGACTAATTTGTGAAGGTTTAAAGACATCCATTTTACCTCCACAAATCGTAGGGTTGTGATGATCCTGTGGATATAATTTTTTGTAGACACCCTATCTATGTGAGGGCCTTTAAAATGGATGGCTTGGATCACCCAAACAATGTGGGCCTCCACTGTATTTTAAGCTAGTGTGTAGAGAACTCTCTACACATATGTGTAGGAACCGTTATCTCTTTTTATTTTTATTTTTATTTTAATGATACAGCACAACCATATTTGCACCATATTTGCACAAACCCAGCTGTCTTTTCTTCTTTAAATGGATAGTGAGAGCTTTTTTGGGAAATATTATAACCTTTGGACAGCTCTTGAGATACTAAGAGACAAGATGGGACAGCGGAAATATCAATATCATTTCCTTTTCAAATTATAGAGTGGGCTCACATTGTACGAAAGATTAAAACCATTCATTTGTACTGTACTGCGCCCAAATAGGTTGGGCTCCAAAAAATTATCCCCCTTCAATCTGCATAGTTTCTATAATGTGTGGTTGTACAGGTTGGAGGGTAAGAATGTGAGAAATGAATGGTGTGGATCTTCTAACAAGATAGCCCCACTATACTTTATGAAAAATACGTGTACACTGCCTGCGACTTCATAGGAAAACTCTAATATAAATGTTTTACTGTCTACAGGTGGGAAAGTGTATGAGATCTTGGCGCTAATTCGCTAATTCAGTGGGTCCCACTAGGAGGTTTGATAATAAGTTCACCGTCTATACGCATTTAATGAGTTAAAAGCATGGTTTTAAATTTAGATTTTGGTCCCCGCTAAAACCAAAATTTGGTAGAAAGTCCCGAAATTTCAGCCGAAATTAAGATTTTTGGGCCGAAATTTTGAAAATTTAAGCCAAAATTCTATAAAGCCACGTTTGGATACCCACAAGATATAGATTTAGATTTCTCACATTTGCATTTGAGATTTGGAACTAGATCAGATCCTTAGATTTCCAAATTGGCTACAATAGTGAAAAAAATCCGATCTGCAAATCTGTAAGACATTTTGGAAATCAATATTTGTGGCAATTGCTGTCACCCTCGCTGCTCCTCGACCTTGTTGCTGCACCAGCCCTACCTACCTCCCTCCCTCTCCCTCCTATCCAACTTTCAGGCATCAAGATACGTTTCAAGCCTGAAGAGCGTATCCACCGAAACAAATATGATTGCCTCGATAAGATATTCCCTTCATTCTTCCTCTATGTTGTTTCCGGAATCAAGTTCTTTTGGGGTTATAGGTGATGGTTGTTTCTCAATCCCATCTTCAGGTCTTTTAACTGAAATGCATCAATCCGCAATATTAGTACAACATGAGCATGAGGATGATTGATGTATTTTGTATCGAAATACAAATACAAAAACACGAGGTATCCAAACTTGGCCTAAAGAAAGGAAAAAAAAAAAAAGGCCATTTTTCAAAATTTCGAGATCTCTCCCTGGGTTGTCAATGGACCCGGACGGCCCAATAGATTCTGAAGATCTTGCCCAATTAAAATTGATCTTGATATTAATTTTAATACAGCAGATCCTTCACGGATCCATATTTTTACATTCAATTAGGATCCAAAAAAATTATAGGTTCATTTTAGGAATCAGCATACACATCCAAAAACCGATTAGGGTATGTCCTCTCAGGTCTCACCTTCTCTCACCCTCCTTACCTTACGCTCATCACTTGAGAAACTAATTTATCATGGGAAAAAAAAAATCATGGTTGCCAAACATGGCCTAAGCATACGACACATATGTTATAATGTTTTTTTTTTTAAATGGATCATGTGTTATAATGTTACAATTGATATATCCAAATAATTCATTAAATCAAATATTTAAGGACAAGCCACAAAAGTTATTATCAATGATCAACAAAACAAGTCACTCTCAAATGGCTAGTTATAAAAGTTTATAACAAAACAAGTCACTCTCAAGCCATAAAAGTTTATCAATACCTTCTAAGGGAGGACTAGTCCAAGATGCTGAAAAACAAAGTTTGATTCACCATCATTATGCTAAACAGTAGATTTTTCTTAGTCTTTCATCTTATGCATGGGATGCCCGTTTGAGATGAGACCAAGACCATGTAGATTGCCTCGTTAGGTTTTACAAGATCAATGGTCTCGATTCACATATACGTCCCTCTGTGAGACCCAAAAAATTCCGTTTTATCATTGATCCTAAAGTAACTTTCTGCCTAATTGTTCACTTTTTTGAAGAATAATAGTAAATCACAAAAGGAACTCAGTGTATAAAACATTGTATTTTTTTTGGTAACGAGGATCATGTATATTTCAAATCCCTTGATATAAAAATAAAATGAGGAATGCTAGATGCATGGGGCGCCCTTGCATAAAGAGCTGGAGAAGGGGATAGATAAAGAGACAATATTCGTACAAGGGGGTTGCACACTTGCACGTCACGCTATGGTTTTGGACTGAGGACGAATTCAGCAGCTCTTCTTTGGGCTGCAGATATCTCATCAATCCTTACTTTCAATCTACCATCAAAGAGCTAGTTTATTGATTGGATGGTCTAGATCAATGGACAAGTGCATCAATTGGACAGTAGAAATTATTTGTTTCCTAAGTTAATTTACATGCTTCTCTCTTAATACACCCTTTTTTTTTCTTAGCATCCAAGCTACAAAGATGTTACACCATTCCATTCCTTTAAAGAACACTATCTTCTTCTCATTCTCTTTTTCCAAATAGCAAAAGACCCATTTGAGGATTAGTGGAAATTCAATGAAAAATTTCCATCACCTTCTAAGATGGTGTCAGAAAGTGAATAAGCCTAAAATTGCACGCTAAGAGTAGGTTGTGATATTGATGCCTAAAATGCTGAGATATTGACAAACACTGAATGAACAATCAGATCTCTTGAAAACTTATAAGCTTCCATGTAGAAAGAGAAATGGTGTGATGATCTTAAGATCAGCATAAAAGTTGTGATATGCACAAGGATTTAAAATTCGGTTTCGACCCCTCGAAAATCAAAATTTCGGCCCGAATCCGGCGAAACAAAGAAAAGACTATTTTATTTAATATTAAATTTCGGTAAAATATTAAATTAATTAAAAAAACAGGGTTTTTGGGTGAAATTTCGGAAAAATCGAAATTTCGACTGAAATTTCAACCGAAATTCCGAAATTTCGGCTGAAATAAAATACCATTTCGGGTTTTTGTGATTTCGGTGTCGGTCTCCACCGAATTTCGGATTTCAGTCAAAATTTAAAACCATGGATATGCATTTCTTAGGATGAAAAAAGCCATGGGAAAATGCTAAAAGACTGGCTGTCAGGCTTTGTAACAGCCATTGTTTGGGCCTCACTATGCCAAGTGGCCATCATCGGATCCATTGTACCACGTGACCAACTGTCATGTTAAATCGCAGTTAATGTTAAGAAAAATGTCAATAGTCTCTTTTCTAACTAATAAAACCAGAATGCTGGAATATCTTTGTTATAAAATAAGCTATCACTAAGCACCTTATACACACAAAAAAAAGAGGTTAGTGGGTCATACCTTATGTACACAACCTAAACACGGAAGTCGGGATCTTGGCTTGATGTTACAAGCATTTATTCCTTAATTTATTAATCTATTGGGCTCGCCAACCTATTGGGACGTTTCTTTGGGTTTGGGTTCTAATAACCCAACCCGTAATCCAACAATCTTATTTATAGAATGATCCCTTGATTTGTGGAGGTTTCTCTGAACCACCCAGATTACAGGTAAGATAATCCTTCTCAGAAGATCCTTGGAAGGAGGACTTACGTAAGATGAAGGACGAGCAAAAGCAGTTACCCTCGGTTTGTGATTTTGCATTTGCACAAAAGAGAGAACAACAAATTAAAACAATATTAGCTTTTAAATACTTTTAAGCAGTTTTTCTGACTAATGCCTTTTACTGTTTACATTCAATCTTGAGAGGGAAATTGAATTCAAATCAGATCGATTTAGCCCCACACGGCCTCTGCAACGATATAAATGGTTTGGATTAAGGTCTTTTATTGTGTGTATATTCAATCTTGAGACTTAAGATCAAATTTAGCCCCACACGGCCTCTTCAGCCATCAAAATCGTGTAAAAAAATGCAGTGGGGACAACAACGTAATTAGGATGTAACCCGAAGATCATTTCCATATAATAATCCTAGCCCTCCGATCTAGGATTATAGAAGCCTCTATAGGCTGGAGGGTTAGGATCATACTATGGAGTTGATCTATGGGATACAACCTACTCACATTATGGGCCATATGATAAATGGTTTGGATTATTGTACAAGTAGGCATCGGATGTGTTTTAGATTGAATAAATCCCAGGGATTTACTACCCTGCATGTATAGAATTCTCTCATTGGGGATGTTCTTTGGGGATAACAAGCAAGGATAAAAAAAAAACCAGGCCTGCTTTTTCCATGTTTTTCAGCTACTTCACATCCTCTCCTCACTTATGCCTTCTCGATTCTCTCCCTCCCACACCATCATCCATCTCCCACCAATTGATAAACTAACAGTCCATGGAAAAAACTTTCATGGAGGCCAAGCTTGGTCTTAGTGTTTGGCAAACGCCAGTCCCCCCCGTTCTTGTTCAATCTTTCCATTTCTCCAATGAAAAAAACGCAAAAACATTATCTTCAGAAAAATTGAAACCAGGCACAGAGGTAGAGACCATTTTCTATCCGGCTTCAACGACATGCAGCTCGTGCAGATCCTTCAATAGGTCCTACGCTCTGGATGGGCCATGCTCCGAAGTCCAAACCAATCCAATGATTATAAGCATCCAACCAGTGGCCTGCAAGCAGATCAATAGAACAAAGATGAGGAGTGAGGACAGTCCACATTTGATGGGTAAAAGACTATAAATAGGAAAGATAGGAATGCTCCTTTGGTGCAGTATTTGGACCATAGCCTGTTCAAAGTAGGGGGGCAACTTGGGTCGGGCTCAGCCCGAACCCAACGAGTTCAACCCGATTTTGGCTTGGGTTGGGTTGGAATTTTCTTCGGTTGGGTTGGGAAAGCCAACCTGATTTAATTCCGGGTTGGGTTCGGGTTAAGGCCTTGGCAACCCAACCCAAACCCGACCTCAGTCCTCTAATTTTATCATAATTTTCTTAGGATTATGTTTTTTTTTGTTTGGCCATATATGAACCCGAATCCAACCAGACTCAACCCGACCCAACCCAACCCTAGTTGCATCCCTAGTTCAAAGTGGAGCCTACCAGATAGATAAGTATGGAGGTGGTGGGCCAGTACTCCTCTGTACAATATCAAAGTTCAGAAGGTTGACCTTCTCTCCCATCTTTTATCTTCATATCTTAACCTTCTCTGTTTCCAAATCCACCATTCCACCATTACACATATTGAATATAATGCTTTACCTGTAAAGTTTCCATTCCAGAAAACTACCATTCAGCTTTCACCTCAGAACCCATGGATTGTTTAGTATCTATTCTCAGGTTGCAGGAATTATAAATCTAGAGCTACTTGCAGGAATTATAAATCTAGAACGGGGTCCTCCTTTGCATTGGTATCAACCGGAATACGAGTGTAATCATAATCATCAAACTTGTAATCCTCATCAAGATCTTCCAGTCTTACCGAAAGCAAATGGTATTGTTACCATAACAGTGAAAGGCATCAAACCAAAAGCTCGGGCTATCTTGATCATGCGACCAACCTTCCTCTGAGCTTTGGCACTAATGCGGGTCTGCACAAACGAAAACAGAAACAACTGAAGAAAGATAATCTCTTAAGACATTCGAGATTGTTTTGTGCTCACCTGGGCTTCTTTTGATAATAATCCCGGGTTCTGTAAGAAAATTGGCAAGGAACCTAACATTCTGCATGAAATATCTTATACAATAAGATGATGGCAAAATTTACTCGAATATTTTGTAGAAAAGAACAAGGATGTTCAAGGATCTAATCACAAGTCCAATCATGATAAAACAATGACAAGTTCTGGGGTCTAACCTATCCATCACCTGTTAAAAAGGTCAAAGACTGTGACTGTGATGAGATGTGAGGACCTTCAAGACAGTGATGGATATACATTGTAGGGTGGAGCCTAAAATATCCATCACCTGTTGCGCCATGTGCCTTTAGTAGAAGAAACGGCGGATCACATTTTCATTCATTGTAGGATGGCCCAAGGGATTTGGTCCTTCATCCTAAACTTTTTTGATAAAACAATGACGAGTTCTAGGGTCTAACATATCCATCACCTGTTAAAAAAGGTCAAAGACTCTGACTGTGATGAGATGTGAGGACCTGCAAGACAGTGACGGATATACATTGTAGGGTGGGGCCTAAAATATTCATCACCTGCTGCGCCATGTACCTTTAGCAGAAGAAATGGCGGATCACATTTTCATTCAATGTAGGATGGCCCAAGAGATTTGTTCCTTTGTCCTAAACCTTTTTGATAAAACAATGACGGGTTCTCGGGTCTAACATATGCATCACCTGTTAAAAAGGTCAAAGACTCTGACTGTGATGAGATGTGAGGACCTGCAAGACAGTGATGGATATACATTGTAGGGTGGGGCCTAAAATATCCATCACCTGCTGCGCCATGTGCCTTTAGCAGAAGAAACGGCGGATCACATTTTCATTCATTGTAGGATGGCCCAAGAGATTTGGTCCTTTGTCCTAAACTTTTTTGGCACAGCCTGGTTTTCCCAGACCATATTACAAATCTATTTGGGGAATGAACTTTTGCCCCTTTGGGCCACGGAGGGGCCAGATTTTGTGGTTCTTGGCCCTTATCACTTCACTTTGGGCGATATGGGAAAGAAAGGAATAGGGTCTTCAAAGGATCGGCTAAGAAGAGTTGCTCTATTCAACAAGAAGTTTTATCATCGATTGTGCACTGGGTCCTAGTGCCGAAGTCCTCCCAAACTTTAGAGCTATGCATGAATCCACAATTAGACTACTTTAAGTAGAGGTGTGCATGAGCAGGATCATGACCACCACCAACAAGTTTTATCATCGATTGTGCACTGGGCCGAAGTCCTCCCAAACTTTAGAGCTATGCCTGAATCCACAATTAGACTACTTTCAGTAGAGGTGTGCATGAGCAGGATCATGTCCACTAAACCTACCCCTCGAAGTGGTTGCCCCTTTCTACTAGGTTGGTTAAGTTGTACTTTGACAGATCCCGTATTGGGAACCCTTGCCTGTCGAACGTGAGGGGTCTTACTCACAACAAGGATGGTGCCCACCAAGTGGGTTTTTTTCGGCCCACTAGGTCTAACAAATGCTAATGCGGCAGAAGTACATGCCTTGCTAGCTGGGATTCGCATGGCGGATTACAGGAACCTTGACGCAATCCCTTGGATGAAGCAGGGGGTGCACTATCAATGGAGATCTGCTGATGTGATCAAAGAGATTTTGGATTGATATCGAGGGTTATCCAGTGACTTTCCAACATGTAGGGCACTTTGCCAATAGTGATGTTGATTAGTTTTGCCCGCTATACTCAACTCAACTCCAACAAGGCCTTTGTCCTAAACTAGTTGGGGTCGGCAAAAATGAATCCTTTAGAAAAATTTCATGAAGAATGTGAAAGGAATATATCCGGCTTTAATCCTGGCTCTAGTTGGGTTCTTCTACGTGGATCATTTTCTTCCATTCTATCCTATCCAAGATCATGTTCTCTGTTATGTTCCTAGCTATCAAGTCTTTCCTCACTGTTTCTACCCAAGTTGTTTTCGGTCTGCCGCTACCTCTTTTTACTCCATCAATTTCGCACGAGTCGCCTCTTCTCACCGGAGCATCAAAAGGTCTACGTTGGATATGCCCAAAATCATCTTAAGTGGTGCTCTCTCATCTTCTCTTCAATTGGTGCCACCCCCACCTTTTTATGAATGTCTTCATTTTTAATTCTATCTAACCTTGTGTGGCGCACATCCATCTAAGCATTCGCATCTCCGCTATACTCATCTTATGCACATGTTGCTTCTTGGTGGCCCAACATTCTGAGCCGTACAACATGGCTGGGCTCACAGCTGTCTTATAGAACTTTCCCTTCAAGTTGTGGTAGGGATTTTACGGTCGCAAAGAACTCCTGAGGCAAGCTTCCACTTCAACCAACCTGCTCTTATTCTATGGTTAACATCCTCTTCAATCTCTTCTTCCTCATGTAGAATTGAACCAAGATAGCAAAAGATATCCCTCTTAGGTACCTCCTGTTAAGTCATATTTACGACATCCTCATCCTGCCTCCTTACATTACTAAAGTCGCATTCCATATATTCTGTCTTAGTCCTACTCAGTCTAAAACCTTTGGATTCCAAAGTAGTTCTCCATAACTCTAACTTAGCATTTACTCCTACTTTGGTTTCATCGATTAATAATTTAATACTATGTCATCTGCAAATAACATACACCACAACACCTCATCCTAGAAACCCTTCCGTAAGCTCATTCATAACTAGCGTAAAAAAGATAAGGGCTTAGAGCTGATCCTTGGTGCAGTCCTACTGTGATTGGAAACTCACTAGAAGTTCCATCCGTGGTTCTGACACTAGTTACTGCTCCATCGTACATATCCTTAATCACATCAACATATTTAGTATGCACTTTTTTCCTTTCAAGAACCCACCACATAACATTCCTGGGAACCCTATCATACGCTTTCTCCAAATCAATGAAAACCATATGAAGGTCCTTTTTTATTTTCTCTAAATCTCTCAATTAACCGCCTAACTAAGAAGATAGCTTCCATAGTCAATCGTCCAGGCATGAAGCCAAACTGATTCTCTGACACCTTAGTCTCTTCTCTTAATCTATGCGCAATTACCCTCTCCCAAAGCTTCATGGTGTGACTCATTAGCTTGATTCCCCGGTAATTGATGCAACTCTGAATATCCCCTTTATTCTTATAAATAGGTACTAATGTACTCTTCCTCCACTCATCAAGCATCTTCTTAATCTTCAAAATATTGTTAAATAATCTAGTTAACCAAACCAAACCCACATCTCCAAGTCTGGAGACTTTTGATTATCTTCCCTCGAGTTTTGATACTTTTGTTTTTTCCTATTTTTTGCTTGGCTTGTTTTCGACCATCCCTGTCCCCCAGCATTTGCCATCTTTATTTAATGAAACATTAAAAAAAATTAATTGCTAATAAACTTGGATGACTAAACTGACATGTATGTGCCAAATTGCAATTTCTTCACAGACTTATCTCAAAACTAACTTGCTAAAATGCTAATGGGACAGCAAAAGGAAAATAAAAAACTATGAACTCTTGAAAAGTAAACAAGTGCATATACTTAAATCAGTGATTTCTTCATATTGTCAAAATATAGGTAATACTGCAATAGATAACATCAAAGTGCAGTCTTTTAGACGGCTATCCATTCAAGCTGCATTGACAGTAAACAAAATCTACATAATGGGCACCACACCATATGGACTCCATGCCACCATAAATGAGAAGTTATGGGGGAGCCCAGGAAACCATTGCTATAATGTGAGACACTAGAACCCCTTGTCTTTGAATGAGAGGAATCATAGAAATTCATTCCTTGGATTTTCAAACCCCAGCCAACAGTGAAATGCCTGATTTCTTCATATTGTCAAAATATAGGCAATACTGCAATAGATAACATCAAAGTGCAGTCCTTTAGACGGCTATCCATTCAAGCTGCAATGACAGTAAACAAAATCTACATAATGGGTGGCACACCATATGGACTCCATGCCACCATAAATGAGAAGTTATGGGTGAGCCCAGGAAACCATTGCTATAATGTGAGACACTAGAACCCCTTGTCTTTGAATGAGAGGAATCATAGAAATTCATTCCTTGGATTTTCAAACCCCAGCCAACAGAGAAATGCCTGGTTCCACATCATTAGGGGTGTTCATTATTCGGTTACGAACCAAACCGAATTTTGGTTCGGTCGGTTCGGTTCGGTCGGTTCGGTTCGGTTTCGGGTTTTTTTTTTTGGAAATTCGGTTTCGGTTTTCGGTTATCTCAAAAAAAAAATCGGTTAACCGAATAACCAAAATTATGGATGAAAACCATTTTCTTCCAAAAAAAAAGTACTATATGTGCACTCCTTAGGATGATCAAAACTGTCCATTTGATTGATCACAACTTAATTAGGTTGTACTCAAAAATTCATTTCGATCGGATAATCCTAGCCCTCTGATCCAAACTGAGAATTTCCTTTTTTCCCTCTTTTTCTCCCACAATAACCGAATTGTTAATCTGTTCGGTTTCGGTTACCGAAATTTGATAACCTAAATTATTTCGGTTATAAAATTTCGGTTTATTAGGTTCGGCTATAACAGAATAACCACCCCTACACATCATATCCAATGAATCTTGTATTGTTCTTCTTTTTCTTCTCTCTCTCTCTCTCTCTCTCTCTCTCTCTCTCTCTCTTAATGGTAATGAACCTAGTGTTGCTTAGTCCCTTTTCATATATCAGAGAACTCCATAAGCTACGTTGCCATGTACCTATATTGTAAGAATGATCACAATGCACTACTTTGTGCACTCCCCGGTAAATTTTTGGGAAGGCCCAAGACACACTGAAGATGAAAACCATTTTCTTCCAAAAAAAAAAGTACTATATGTGCACTCCGTAGGATGATCAAAACTGTCCATTTGATTGATCACAACTTAATTAGGTTGTACTCAAAAATTCATTTCGATCGGATAATCCTAGCCCTCTGATCCAAACTGAGAATTTCCTTTTTTCCCTCTTTTTCTCCCACAATAACCGAATTGTTAATCTGTTCGGTTTCGGTTACCGAAATTTGATAACCTAAATTATTTCGGTTATAAAATTTCGGTTTATTAGGTTCGGCTATAACAGAATAACCACCCCTACACATCATATCCAATGAATCTTGTATTGTTCTTCTTTTTCTTCTCTCTCTCTCTCTCTCTCTCTCTCTCTTAATGGTAATGAACCTAGTGTTGCTTAGTCCCTTTTCATATATCAGAGAACTCCATAAGCTACGTTGCCATGTACCTATATTGTAAGAATGATCACAATGCACTACTTTGTGCACTCCCCGGTAAATTTTTGGGAAGGCCCAAGACACACTGAAGAGACCTAAACTGAAATATCAAATTGGTGAAGGTGTTTTATGGGTTAAGGAGGTCCCAAGGTCATCGTTAGAAACTTGGTTGGAGTGATGTTTAGCTAGAGCTGCAATCTTGCTCCTTTTAAACATCTTAAGCATTCCAATTCTTGGATTTTATTAGTAGCACCCTCTCCCCTACTCACAAGTTGCACCAAAACTGCTCCTGCTCCAACTCTGTACAATTGATGTTTGAAAATTTTTAGACAGTTAGTATCGATGAAGAACAATTCCGATAAGGTCATTTGATAATTCATTATTAATAAAGACAAACCTCAACAAGCGTTGTCATCACACTATGTTAACGGCTAATTATTTAGTGGTTATGATAACTCAGGGATTAATTCTCATTTCTCATTCAACTTCAAAAAATGATTATGCATAGAGATCATGATGAACTGAGATATCTTTTGGGAATGGAGGTTTCCCAAAACTCTAATATTTTGTAGCCAAAATAAATTGGTATTACATCTCACTTGACAAATTGTAAACCTAGTAGCACACATTGGAGCTCAATGTTAATACAGTTCATATGATAGTCGACTTTTACAAGATGCAACATCCCGTCACAAGTTACTTCGTGGGTAGCTATACCAGACTATGCTATGTCCAAATAGTACTCATGCAGTCCACACACGATCATGTTTAATTGTTGTTCATTGCATTATCTAGTGCAGAAGACAAATGCAGATTCACATCAATTACATTGAGTTACCGTATGGATCAAATGACTACTCAGAACTTTGAGCATTCATCTTAATTTCCTACTCCATGGAACGATAATACTAGTCAAGCAAGAGTGCATCCATTTTGGTCTTCAAATGTATAAGCATATAGAGGTCGATTGCCCCTCATCTAGGAAAAGCTACAGCTTACAAGCAGGATTGTAACATTCTCATGTCATATATGTTTGCCAAAGCCATGAGCCAAACATTCTTTATATGGCGGATGGACTCTCTCGGTTGGAATCTTAAAGCATCATATCTTATCAGGGGAATTCTGGGCATACTTATTCTCAACCAGGATCAAATGATTGGCAATGAAATACAATTGATGCAGAGAATTTCCTCCTGCAAGTTCAACATTAAACCCCCTTCTCAACCAATGAAAAGAAGCCAATTGAAAAAGGCCCATTAGAGACAATTACTTAGATACACCACTTGGATTTCAATTCCAATGATACTTATAGGGTCGCTAAGGCTGTGCATTTTTTTAGTTTTATTTTTTGAATAGTTCGCTAAGGTTGTGCTTTGTCCAATCATATGTATTAAACTATCAGCTAATTTGATTCATTTGCATGGATGTAACCACAGCTACATTGATAAGAAGTTGCTCTAATAATTCAGAAAAATAAGTATCTGCTGGAACCAAAAGCCGTTGAGGGTGTCATGTAAAGGTTTCGTTGTCATCTTAGTCTTCTTTAATTTATCCACAAGAAGCCCTGGAAAAAATTCAATTCTAGTGTAAGTAGGGTCGCTGATGCTGAGTATTGTCCAGTCATAAGTATTAAAGTACAGGGTCGCTAATGCTGTGTATTGTCCAATCATAACTATTAAACTATCGTGGCAGAATTCTAAATGAGGCTTGATGGAACAAGGACATAGGATCATCTGATCAAGGTGTTCTCAACAGCAATTTGCTGAACATATGGTTTTTTTATCAAATCATGGGTCCGCCCAATGTCTTTTACGAAGGAGTGTAAACATAATGTTCCTTTTAGCATTTTCCTTTCCTCTTTTGTTAACGAAGTTCTAGAAAGATGTCGGGGGAGGGATTCTAGACCAAGACAGCCTCTGTTTGAATGCGCAAGCTGCATGTGAGCTAGGCTTCGCAGGAGGATTGGTCTATATGCAAGGTGTGGAAATATAGGTGGTCCCAATATAGCGTCCCAAATCATTTTCATATGATGAGTGCAGTGTTTAAAAAACTCGTTGAAAACATTGAAAATTTTTTAATAGAAGAAACATTGTAATGTTGCGATAGTACAAGAAAAAACTGATAAAATTCTCGGAATTAATCCTAAAGTATCTTGAATCCAACAAGGCATCAAGTACTTATCATTTAGAAGAATATGTGCAACAGAAAACAAAGCACAAAAAATATTTATAATTTTGCTAAAAACATTACAATTAAATAAGACTCAAAAGTTACTACAAATTTTTGAAAAAAAAAACTTATAAAACTACAAAAACTAAAAAAATATTAAAGTACTGTAAAAAAGGGATTTCATTTTATAAAAAAATGATAAAAATGGATAAATAATATAGAAAATTTGACTTTAGAAGTATAAAAATCATGCAGTTAGTGAAAATGTAACAAAAAATAAATAAAAAATAATTTTTTTATTAAAGTATTGTAAAAAAGGGATTTCATTTTATAAAAAAATCATAAAAAAGGATAAATAATATAGAAAATTTGACTTTAGAAGTATAAAAATCGTGCAGTTAGTGAAAATGTAACAAAAAAAATAAAAAATCTATTTTCCATAATTTTAAATTCTAATTATTATACTTTTAAATTCTATTTTTAACGTCTATGAATAACATCTAATTTTACATTATTTTTAGTTAATTTTTTATTTCTTGATTTCATTGGATATTTCTATAACTATTACAACATAATAATGTAATAGAAAAACAAAATTTAATAGGAACAATTAAAACTTAAACTAATGATATTAAAATTAAAAACTAAAAGTTGACCAAATTTAAAAGAAATATGACCTAGGTAACAAACATATTTCTTCTATGTTTGGTTAAATGTTTAATTTTTAATTTTAATATTATTAGTTTAACTATTAGCTGCTTATTAAATTTTATTTCTCTGTTACATTGTTATGTTGTAATTATTGTAAAAACATCTAATAAAATTATGAAATAAAAAAGTAACACAAAAGAATGTAAACTTTACACCATTCATAGAATTGGAAAATAAAATTTAAAAGCATAAAATTTTGAATTTAACATTGGAAAAAAAGATTAAATTTTTTTAAGTGGTTTATTTTTTACTAAATGTATAATTTTCATTCTTTTAAAATCGATTTTTTTATGTTTAAGTATTCTTTTTATGATATTTCTAGATTTTTTTATAGGTTTATTTCTATTCAAAATTTTATAACAATTTTTGTGTGTTTTATTTTGTTGCTTACAATAATTATAAAAAATTTATTAGAGTTTTAAATACTTTTTGTGCTTTGTTTTTTGTTTGCTATGTATAATTTTTAACTTTAAAATGATAATTTTTCATATTACATATCCTCTTTTATGATACTTTCAATTTTTTACTTTTGTATTTTTTTTTGAAAAACAGCTTGCCTCAAAACGACTTTTTATTAATTTTACGTATCCCCTTTTTTATACTTTAATTAGTATTAGAATTTTTTTTAAGAGGGCGAGCATTGGCGCAACGGTAAGGTTGCTCCATTGTGACCTGGTGATCACGGGTTCGAGTCACGGAAACAGCCTCTCTGCAAAGCAGGGGTGGTGGTAAGGCTGCGTACATCTAGCCCTCCCTAGACCTTGCAATGGCGGGAGCCTCGTGCACTGGGCCGCCCTTATTTTATCATAATTTTTGGAATTTTATATTTTGTTGCTCATGAATGTCTATGCCTTATTTTAAATATAACGTTTTTATATTTTGTTTTTGTACCTTGTTTAATTATAAAGTTTTTACTGAAATTTTCAATATTTTTGTGCAAACATTCTTATATTTTGAATAATGTTTTTAAATATAACGTTTTTATATTATGTTTTTTTTCTATTGCAAACGTTCTTCTAAATGATGAAAATTAATTTAACATACAAGAAATACATTTAAAAGAAAGAAATCATTAATAACCCTAAACAACATAAAAAAATTGTTAACAAACCTCCAAAAAACATAAAAAAATTGTTACTAACCCTAAAAAAACATAAATTGAAAGGATTAAATTAAAAAATATATATGTAAAAACCCTATGTGAAAATTTTCTAAAGGATTCATTAGCAGACCCCAACTAGTTTGGGATAAAGGCTTAGTTGAGTTGAGTTGAGTTGAGTTTGTATATGTATAAAGCCTCCAAATAAACATAAATTGAAAAGGAATAAATTAAAAATAAAATAAAAATATATATATATATATATATGGAAAAGCCCTCCAAAAAACATAAATTGAATATAAAGTAAAACACAAAATATAAAAGAAACAATTCGTTAAAAAAAATTCTATAACCATCACTAAGTCGAAATGTAAATAAAATGAAATATTAAAATCGTAGGGTAACACTAATGTAGTAGAAGAATAAAATTTAAAATGTACAAAAATATTAAACTCTAAAAAATATAAACTAAATAATATTAAAGGGTAGTGATATATCCGCCCCTTTTGATCACTAGGAACGTCAGTGTTTGTGGCAATCAGGGGCATTGAATTCTTCTGACATAAGTACAACAACCCCCCTCTTTAGCCACTGATACACTGATAGGGGGTGTTTCTGATGATCGATAAGAAGGAACGGATATATCATTTCCCATATTAAAATTATAAAAAATAAAACTTAACAAAACATAGAAGACTCTAAAATAATTAAAAAATAAATAATGGTAATAGAAAATAAAATAATAGTAAAATTTTAGGAAATAGATTAAACATAGAAGATATATAAAACAAATAAAAAGGAAAAAATTATGAATCTATACTTTTCCCTGGTTCTGGGTATGCCCGTTCCAGTTTTATCGATTTTGTAAAGCAGAACGACGGGACCCCTGGTCCCCAATGCCTTTCTATTATCAATGAAAATTATGAATCTAATTAAGTTACAAAGAACCTTCAAAATGAAAATTAAATAAAAAAGAAGAAGAATAGAAGTAGAATAATAAATAAACATAAAAGTAAAAAATATCATCATGCAGATTTAGGCATATGATTGAGATGCTGCGAGAGAAACCTGCGAGAGGTGGAATCACATATTTGGATAGAATGCCCGATGGATAGAAATGTTTGGCACCAGAGGGAAGGAAGGTAATGCACAAGCTATTAGGAAGCAAATAGAGACCAGAGGATGGAGATTCCCAGAGCGAATGAGTCAACAATGGCATACCAGAAAAGTCGCAGAGAGACGAGATTAGATATCGCTACTAGGAAGAGGAAGGAAGGCTTGGGGATGCGGAGGTGCTCCAAATGCTATTTTATAAACTGTAGGAGGAGACCGAATGCATGGTCTGTAAAAAGATATGGTCTAAGCATGCTTGGAATCTTAGGGAAACAACAAACTAGAGAAATATGGTCTAAGCATGCTTGGAATCTTGGGGAAACAACAAACTAGAGAAATATGGTCTAAGGATGCTTGGAATCTTAGGGAAACAACAAACTAGAGAAATATGGTTTCTAAGGGGCAAACAAAAGCAAGGGAAGGGATGATACTCGAAAATTCTAGAAGGGAGGGAGTAGAGGCAGAGAATCTACAGGAGGAAAATCCTCCTTCGTGCGACGAGAACTCAGAGGAAGGTATGAATGATGCCAATGAGGACGGTATTCTTAAGAATAGGAGGACCGACCCGCTATTCGTCAATGAGGAAATCTGCACAGAACGGATAGAACTCCAATCAATCCCCGAGGGTGCAGAGAGGAATTTGGGCTTGGCTAAGAGAGAACGCTGAGGAAGATTGGAATCGGGTAAAATCTTGGCTGATGGAGGTCAGTAGCAGAGGTGAAGATGTATGTGCTCTTCCTATAGCTCTCAGGGAAGCGATTATTGTCCTTCTACTCGAACTTAATGCCGTAGACTTTAAAGACGTTTGGTTGAAAAAAGAAGATTGTCCCTTCGAGGACATGGATATGTGGTTCTCTAAAATCTTGGTTGATGGAGGTCAGTAGCATAGGTGAAGATGTATGTGTTCTCCCTATAGCTCTCAGGGAAGCTATTATTGTCCTTCTGCCCGAACTTAATACCGTAGACTTTAAAGGCGTTTGGTTGAAAAAAGAAGATTGTCCCTTCGAGGACATGGATATGTGGTTCTCTAAAGATGTTGGTTCTTTGAATAGAAGAAAACTTAACTGTTTTCTTATCACACTCCCTATAACCCTTGTGGTTAGTGTTATGTTTGTAGGATCGCATGATTGCATCTTATTTCTTGGTTTCTACTTCAAGGAAAATAGGACAACTCTTAGGCTTATGAAGAAAACAAAGCAAAACCCACATATTCTTAGATAGGAGTCCTCAAGGAATATGAAGAAAAGATAGAAAACCCTACTCTCTGTCAGTGTATTTTCTATTAGACACCTCCTATTTATCTAGTGGTTAGTTTTGTCATGTTTCTGCAGCTCTATTCTCTGAACAGAAATTGAAAGACGACTCATTTCTTTGAGTAGAAGAAAACTTGGTTTTGAAGATCTAATAAAACTTGGGAGGGCTCAGGGCTTATGAAGAAAATAAAGAAAATTCTCCACGTTTGGGCATTTACCTTATCAGACAAATAGTCATGTTTGGGCAGCTCTATTCTAAGATCACATCGCCCATCTCATTTCTTGGGTTCAAGGAGGGGGAGTTAATATGGATTATGAAAAAAATAGAGGAAACTCTAGTATCTGTTTGTGGATTTTCTTATCACACTCCCTATTTCCCTTGTTGTTAGTGTTCTATTTGTGGGATCGCATGAGTGCATCTCATTTCTTGGTTTCTACTTCTAGGAAAACAGGGAAACTCTCAAGATTATGAAGAAAACAAATCAAAACTAACATATTCTTAACGATTCTTTTGTTTTATGGACATGTTTTGTGTAAGATTTGTTTTCCCTACCAAAATAATTAGCCAATGAAGTTGCTACCCTACCATTGAAAGTTTCGATTGAACTGATTTTACAGCTATCTGTTTGTGGTATCGCATAAGTTGCGACCCTCGAATTAAGATCATGCCGTCAGGTTGTCGGCTTAGGAAATCCTCGCCAACTCTTGAAAACATTGAAAATTTCAAATTGAGTGACTTGTTGGGTCCTCGAAAAGACAACTACTATTTATAGTGACGAATCAATTCAGAACCTATTTATCTCAGTTTAGTGATGAATTCAATAAGCTTTATATTTCATATAGCTTAGCAAGAAAAGACAACTACTATTTGCATAAACATGCTGAGAAAAATGTTAGCTCTAAAATAAATGTAATGCAGCAACTAAAATTTAAAAAAATACAGAATAATCAGCAAATCAGTCTGAATCTATTAATTTGAATCACTCTAACACTAATATCCAGAATGACATAATTGAAATTGCAAAAATGGAGTAACTTACAAAAAAACATGAACAGAAATCCAACTGAATTCATACCAGCTCTAAACCCTCGTCAGCAAATCAGTCTCAATCTAACACTAATATCCAGAATGACATAATTGAAATTGCAAAAATGGAGTAACTTACAAAAAAATATGAACAGAAATCCAACTGAATTCATACCAGCTCTAAACCCTATGATCTATGCAATTTAGAATATCAAATAAAATATCAATTAATGGAAGAAAAGATAATGAATTTCAAAAGTTTAATTCGTCGTATTAACATAAGACAATTCTCTATGGTGCTTAGATGGCAATGAGAAACTTGTCATAAAAGATCTTTAGAATTCATTAAAATGTTTTATCTAAAGAGATACACTTTTGAGATCTATGATAAGATTTGAATGATTGCAAACATTTGTTGCTTTCTATTAGTAATAATTTTTTGTACTTCAATTGACTAAGGAGTCGTCATTTATAATGCAATTGAATATTGTTAACCTTTAGGTATGTGTAGAATATACTAGTTGTATGGTTGATGTTATCATATGTTAGGGAGCACATGCTCATGCGTAGAGTAGGTGCATCCTATGCTTCTTACTGGAATTTTTGCTACATTAATCAAATCAAAGCAATTCTATGTATCTTTGACAAACAACTTGAAGTATTCCTGCAGATGGTAGGTTACAAGTTACCACATTACTGAAAATCTACTGTCGTATTATTGCTTACTTGTGGACATTTGGTCAATTAGGTCGTCTGGTCAAAAGAGAGGAAATTTATTCTATCTGTGTTGTGCCCCTAAAACCTAGAATATAAGGAGAATAGCTCGACTTAACATTTAATGTGAACTAATCCACCTATGTGAGGAAGTGAGACATTGGTCAATTTGGTCGTCAGGTCAAAAGAGAAGAAACTTATTCTATCTGTGTTGTGCCCCGAAAACCTGGAATATAAGGAGAATATCTCGACTTAACATGTAATGTGAACTAATCCACCTATGCGAGGAAGTGAGACATTGGTCAATTAGGTCGTCTGGTCAAAGGAGAGGAAATTTATTCTATCTGTGTTGTGCCTCGAAAACCTAGAATATAAGGAGAATATCTCGACTTAACATTTAATGTGAACTAATCCACCTATGCGAGGAAGTGAGAGTGCTGCGATACTTGTAAAAGTTATAACCCCCCCCCCCCAACAAATTGCCATCGGTTTATATTTACTATTTGCGATTAATCTTGATGGCATCATTATTGATTGGATTATTTTCTGATTATTGGAATGATCTTATTGTATTCTTTTTGTCCTCTCTTCCATTGCATGTGTGGCACATTGGAGGGTGAATTAATCCCGGTCGATCATTTAGACATTTTTGCTTGAGATTTAAGTCATACTAAATGCTGTATTTCATGTCTTTTGTCCTCATTGGTATTCACTACAGCTGAAATTTCATCATCAGCCTTTGATTTATTAGCCTCAGGCCGTGATCCCATGACATCAAATTGAGGAACTGTTTTAACTGCGAAGATAAAACGGATTCATCCCGGGTTATTTTCTGAGTATCTTATTATTGGAACAATCTTCTTGTATTGCCTTTGTCCTCTCTTCCATTGCATGTGTGGCACATTGAAGGTGAATTCATCCCGGTCTATTATTTTGACATTTTTGCTTGAGATTTTCAATCGTACTAAATGTTGTATTTCATGTCTTTTGTCCTCATTGGTATTCACTACAGCTGAAATTTCATCATCAGCCTTTGATTTATTAGCCTCAGGCCGTGATCCCATGACATCAAATTGAGGAACTGTTTTAACTGCGAAGATAAAACCAATTTTTCCATGTTTCGCTACGAATTTGGATTACTCGGGATTTGGGAGAAGAGGGGAAAAACTAAGAACTTGAAAATTTGGAATAACAAGAGGGACAAAACTAAGAAGATTTGCAAGAACATATAAGAAGAAGAAGAATAGAGGGAAATATGAGGATGAAAAATGACATACCTTCTTGCATCTTTGAAGGCGGGCGACGTTGCTCCGCATTCAAAACCAGAAACGTGGCGAGGCAACAAGCAAGTCAGAGAGAGAGAGAGAGAGAGAGAGAGACATAAAATTTAAGAGGAATGCTAGGGACAAGCAGTTAAAATACCAAAAGTAAAGATTTGTCCATTTTCTTTCGCATATTTGCCTCTTTTATTAATAGATTTAACTCCATAATCGGTCAACAGGTAAAACCTCTCTCTCTCTCTCTCTCTCTCTCTCTCTCTCCTCACACACAACCTCGCTTTCTCCCTCCCTCTCTTTGATAAAGAGCTTCAATGGCTGTGAAATTTCATTGACTGCGCTAGACACCCGAGGTAAGTTACCACTTATAACCATAGAGGAAGATCCCGGTAAGCATGGAGCTTGCACAAGAAATAGGTAGTACTAATGCAGCAAAACCCATATGGTTTGGGAACTGCTAAGCCCCCAGTATGAGAACCCCTGATATCCAAGTAAAGAACATACGGGTTTGGGAACAAAGATTTGGGAACTGACAGGTTTCAATGGCTTGGCAATGGATGCCATTCAAAAAACAAATGGCTCGACCATGGGGACAGGGTGGCTTGTAGGCTGGTAGTACTGATGCAGCAAAACTCAGATGGTTTGGGAACTGCTAAGCCCCAGTGTGAGACCCCTGATATCCAAGTAAAGAACATACGGGTTTGGGAACTGACAGGTTTCAATGGCTTGGCAACGGATGCCAGTAAAAAAAAATGGCTTAGCCATGGGGAAAGGGTGGCTTGTAGGCGGCTGGTGAGCATGTGGGCCTGTAGCGTAGTGAGCATGCCACAATGGCGAATGTGGGCTTGTAGGCTAGTGAGCATGCCACCATGGCGAATGTGGACTTGTAGGCTAGTGAGTATGCCACCATGGAGGTGGATTGGATGGGTTTTCAGGATAGTGTGTAGTAGCCACAGATGGCATTGCAGAGGTTGCAAATGCAAGCCAATAGCTAATCTCTGAATCGGTCCATCGATCCAACTTCAAGTCCGAAACGATTTCGCAGCAGATTTTCAAGCTCGACCAACAAACCATCATCGTCACTACAGACAAGAAAAACTTCCCTAGCCAGATCCCGTTCTTCTCTTCTTTGGTCTACTTACACTTTCTATTTCATCTAAGTGGGTCAATGGAAATTAAATTGGTTGTACTACCACTATCGTATTTTCTAGAAATTTAACAATGAGTATCCGACTGGAATCTTGTTTGATATCTCTAGAGATGGATTTTGAAATCCTATCAACACTCTCGTTGTACTACCGCTATCGTATTTTCTCGAAATTAAACAAGGAGTATCCAACAGGAATCTTGTTTGAAATCTCTAGAGACGGATTTTGAAAGCCTATCAGTACTCCGGGGAATGTGTTAGCCTTTTTATTATAAGGGGAGTCCCAAAACATGGGTAATTTCACTAGTTTAGGTTTTTCTAAACATCACTGTAAGATTATAAGATGAATGCTCAACTGAATTCAACTCAACTAAGCCTTTGTCCCAAACTAGTTGGGTCAGCTAATGAATCCTTTAGAAAATTTTCATGAAGAAGGTGAAAGGATCTACTCGGTTCACATTGACTAAGTCTAATCCTGACACTAGTTGGGTTCGTCTGCATGGATCATTTTCGTCACTGTAAGATTAAAAGATGAATTTGATGCTAGGAATTAGGTTTAGAGGACTGAAGCAAAACAAAATGCCACAGAGAGAGAGAGAGACAGAGACAGAGAGGTGTTACCTCTTTGAACAGTGGTGAGAAAAGAGGAGGGCGTATGCAGAAGAAAGGGTGGATCTTTTACCTTTTCGAATTTTAAAGTTATGTGTGTTCTAATCATTTGCTCATGTGTTTTCACGCGACTCTTTAGCTCTTGACCCAAGCATTCCTCAAAATTTTAGCAGTATAATAATAATAAACACAAAAAATTAGAGATCATTATAAATGTAAAGTAACTGAGAGAGCGAGCCTTGGCACAACGGTAAGGTTGCTCCATTATGACCTGGTGGTCACAGGTTCGAGTCACGGAAACAGCCTCTCTGCAAAGTAAGGCTGCATACATCTAGCCCTCTCCAGACCCCGCAAAAAAGATAATAAACAAAATGATATGGTTTGAAAAATAAAAAATATACCAAAATAGAAAAAGGAAAACTCTTTAAATAGAATATTATATAAAACCACCATTCAAAAAAAGAATATTATATAAAACCCTAAAAAATAAAATAGCAACAAATTGATAATAAAAAAATAAAAAATTCCATAAACATCCCAAAATCAAAGTGTAAATAAAATGCAATAAATTAAAAACAGAAAAATATTAAACCGATAAAAAAGTGAAAACCTATGAATCTAGATGAGTTATCAAGAACATTCCAAAATAAAGATTACATAAAAATAAATAGCAAGAATATAAAAACCCTTCAAAAAAAAAAAACAATGAATCTAGATGAGTTTATACAGAACATTCCAAATAAAGATTACATACAATACCTAAAAAGAAAATAAAATCCCTTCAAAAAAAAAACATAAATAGGATATAAATAAAGAGAAATGATAGAATGAAGGGGGCGCCCGTTCAAAAATCAAACCCCATTGGTCAGTTTCAGCAAAAGTCAAAGCCGTTTCCGTTTTTCTGCGCCATCCACTTTTATCGGCGCCATCTTAAATGCACTTGATGAAACTGACCAATAGGAGCATCCTTGAAAGCGGTTTTTTGCAAGGGTTCCCCTTTCATTCTATCATTCCTCTAATATAAAATACTTAAAAATAAAAGAAACAAATCAATAAGAATAAACAAAAAATAAATAGAAAATTATATAAGACACTTAAACATAAAAGAAACAAATCATTAAGAAAAATTCTGGAAATATCACAAAATCAAAATGTAAATAAAATGACATAGTTTAAAAATGATAAAAAGATACAAAACTAATAAAAACCAAAAAGAAAAAAATAAATCTAACTGTTCAAACTAAAAAATAAATAAAAAGAATACATACATATAATACGATAAAAAGAACATTTAAGAATGGGAATTGTTAGCGTCAATCACAAAAGGCATTCCGCGGCTGGTATGTCGCATTTCAGACCAGCCACCTCGTGAATGGAGACACAAAAGTTGTTGTCTTCATTCACGAGGTGGCTAGTCTGAACATGCGACAGACCAACAGTGAAATGCCTTTTGCGATGGACCCTAGCAAATCCCTTTAAAAATATAAAAGTAAAAGCTTCTTAAATTCACACATAAGCTTCTTAAATTCACACAAAGGCATTTTGCGGCTGGTATGTCCCATTTCAGACCAGCCACCTCGTGAATGAAGACACAAAAGTTGTTGTCTTCATTCATGAGGTGGCTGGTCTGACATGCGACAGACCAGCCGCGAAATGCCTTTTGCGATGGACCCTAGCAAATCCCTTTAAAAATATATAAGTAAAAGCTTCTTAAATTCACACATAAGGAAATATAATACAATAAATTGAAAAAACAAAGGAGAAACAAAATATAACAAAATCCCAAAATTATTATAAAATTTGAAATATTACAGAATCATAAAAGGAGATACGACTCGATAGGAAAAAAAATCAAAGAAAGTTATAAATACAAAGCAACAAATGTCCATTAAAATAAATAAATGTAATAGAAAAATAAAACTTTGTTTTCAAATGGGGTCAGAAAATAAAACATAAAAAGTAAAATTATAAAACTTTTAAATTTTAAACAAAATTAAAATAAAATAGTTAAAATTAAACAAAACAAAGAAGAAATAACAACTAAAAAACTCCTAAACATGAAATATCAATATACAAGGAAATATTATTTGTCAAAAGATAAAATAATAAGACATAATTTAAAAAGTAAAAATTAATTTCAAATGCAAAAAAAAATAAAAATAAATAAAAATAGAATACAAGCACAAATAATTTAAATCACGATAAAAATGTCATAATTAGATAAGGCAAAGTAAAAAAACAAGCAACCAAAACATACTAGAAAAAAACATATAAAAATCGCAAAAAAAAAGTCACAATAATTCCTAGAGTATCTTGAATCAAAACATTATAATTAAAAGTTTTGAGTATTTATCATTCAGAAGAATGTGTGGAATAGAAAAGAAAGCACATTTTTTTCATAATTTTGCTAAAACATTATAATGTGAAAATAAGACTCAAAAGTCATTATAAAATTTTGAATACTAATAAGACTACAAAAATAAAAAGGGTGATGATATTTTCACCCCCCCCCCCCCTATAACGTGATTTGACATAAAGTTGCCCACTTTTCACGTCAAATCAGGTTATAAGGGGGGTGTGCACGTAATGCAAGAGGGGTGAAAATATCATCTCCCAAATAAAAATTCTAAAAGTAAGGTAAAGGGGGGAAATAATATAGATAGTTGGACATCTTCAAAAAAATATATAGATTAGTTGGAATGTAAAAGTATGAAAATCATACATTTAGTGAATAATGAAACTAAACAAAATAAAATACTCTAATTTTTTCATAATTTTAAATTCTAATTATTTTGCTTTTAAATTCTATTTTTAACTTCTACGAATGGCATCTTATTTTACATTATTTTTAGTTACTTTTTTATTTCATGATTTCATGGGATATTTTTATAACAATTACAAATAGCAAATGTAATATAAACATAAAATTTAGGAAAAACAATTAAAACAAAAACTAATGATAATAAAAGTAAAAACGTAAAAACTTAACCAAACATAAAAGAAATATGACCTAGTTAACAAACATATTTCTTCTATGTTTGTTTGGTTAAGTCTTTTAGTCTTTAATTTTAATATTATTAGTTTAAGTATCAACTGCTTTTATTAAATTTTATTTCTTTAATATATTTGCTATGTTGTGATAATTGTTAAAACATCAAAAAAATTATGAACTAAAAACATAACTAATAAGAATGTAAAGTTGACACCATTCATAGAGGTTAGCAATAAAATTTAAAAGTTTAAAAATTAAAATTTAAAATTCTGAGAAAATTAAAAAAAAATTATTTTGCCAATTTTCATTTTTTCATAATTTTAAATTCTAATTTTCTAAATTAAGTATCCTTTTTATGATACTTTTAGATTTTTTATTTTCATGTTTAATTTGTATTCGAAATTTTATAACAATTTTTGGGTCTGTCTGTTACGCATTTGTGTTTTCTGTATTATTTAATTGTATTTTTTTTTTAGAATTTTAACTATTTTTGTGCATCGTTTTCAGTTTTTCATACTTCTTACATTATTATAACTTTCAATATTATGCATCCCCTTTTTCTGATACTTTTAATTTTTTTGCTTTTGCAGTTTTGTTATTATTCATAACTTTATAATAATTATTGATATTAATATTTTATTGCTCGTTTGTGTTTTTTGCATTGTCACATAATCTCCTGAATGATCAAAAATAATGAAACACATAAGAAATATATTTAAAAGAAACAACCATTAATAACAGTCTAGAAAAAAACATAAAAAATCGTCAATAACCCCCCCTCCAATAAAACATAAGTTGGAACAGAATTGAAGAAATACATGTTAAAAACCTTCTAAGAAAACATTAAATGAATATATTACTAGTAGAACAGAAAATATAAAAAAAACAAATCATTTAGAAAAAATTCTAGAAACATAGCAAAATCGAAGTGTAAATAAAATGAAATAGATTAAAATCGAAGTGTGAAGTGTAGACTAATGAATGTAAAAGAAGAATAAAATTTTATAAGTACAAAAATACCAAACTCCCAAAATTTAAACTAATAATATTAAAATTAGAAAAAAAATAGGAAGATTCTAAAATTATTAAAAAAATAATAATAGTAATTATAAACACAAAGCAACAAATGGTAATCAAAAAATAAAATTTAGAAGTATGAAAAATAAGTAAAAAATTTAAATTGTTTTTTTTTCAATGGTAATAGAAAATAAAATAATAGAGTAAAGATATAGATTAAACATAGAAAAAATATAAAACTAATAAAAAAGGAAAAATTATGAATCTAATTGGGTTATAAAGAACCTTCCAAAATGAAAATAGAATATAAGTACAATAATAAAGAAACATAAAAGTAAAAAGAAACACTTAAATATGAAAATATAATAAAACAAAATAATAACAACATAAAATTAAAAAATAAAAAACACTTAAGTATGAAAATATAAAAAACAAAATAAAACCATAACAAGTAACATAAAAGTAAAAACACTTAAACATGAAAATACCAAAAAAAAAAGGTAACAATAAGTTTCAAATGTCATAAAAATAATAAAGAAACAATTAAAATTACTATATAAAACAATAAAAACATGAAAGTAAAAGACTCTTAATCATGAAAATATCAAAAGTAAAAAACTAACCAAAAGCAAAAAACTAACCAATAATTTCAAATGCAAAGAAGCACAAATAATAATAAACAATTAAAATAAAAATACAAAACACAAAACACAAAAAATATTAAAATTACCATAAAAATGTTATAATTAGATAAGATAAATTAAAAAAACAAAAGGAGTGACAAGATATAAAAAAGAAACGCAAAATTATTATAAAATTTGGAATACTAATAAAAAAACAACAAAATCAAAAGGTCTAAAAGCGTTACACAGGTATGCAGCAAATTCGAGTAATTAAATGTTTCACAATTAGTGAACTGAATTCTACACCTACCACAACAAACTTGAATCATCATGTGGCTGCTAAAGCAAGCCTTCACACGGCCCTGAGGTTTCACAATTAGTGAACTGAATTCTACACCTACCACAACAAACTTGAATCATCATGTGGCTGCTAAAGCAAGCTAAGCTTCACACGGCCCTGAGGAAGCCAAGCGATTAATTTTAAAAACAGAGACCAAAAACTATTCTAAAATTTGGAGTACTAATAAAAAAACTACAAATCAGAAAATCTAAAAGAATTGGAATTCAAAAAATATGAAAATCACACATTTAATAAATATTAAACAATAAAAAAATAAAGAAACTAGAAAAACAACAAATAATTAAATAAGTAACAAATGTAAATGAAAAATAAAATTCTAAAAGTATAAAAATAATAAATTGCAGGCACCGGCACAGGCACCACAAAACCCTAAAAATTATAAAGTAAAATGCTACATTTAAAATAGTTGAAAATATAAACCATGGACCTTTCTGTTGCACGACCCAACATCTCAAAGTAGTTGAGGGGGAAAATCAAAGAGAAAAAACAATTGGAGCATCTTATATGCAAAAATGTTTCTCATTGGCCTAATTTTTTGTAGGGATTAGAGTCGAGAAACTCCTACCTAGTTGACGGTAGTTCAATGAGTCTTCAAATTATGACGAATCAAGCCCAGCTAGTGGCATGATTTGAAATGGATTAGGTAGGGCATATCCATTTACAGCATGGGTGAGATCAACATACAATGAGTTCAAATCCATGAGCATACTGCTCATTGGAATTACAATCGAGGAACTCCTGTCAATGAGTTGCTTCAAGTTACGAGCATTCAAGCCCAGCTAGTGGCATGATTCGAAATGGATTAGGTAGGGCATCCGTTTACGGCATGGGTGAGATCAACATACAATGAGTTCAAATCCATGAACATATTGCTCATGGGAATTACAGTCGAGGAACTCCTGTCCACTCGATTGAACTACTTGACGGTAGTTCAATGACTTGCTTCAAGTTACGAGGATTCAAGCCCAGCTAGAGGCATGATTTGAAATGGATTAGGTAGGGCATCCGTTTACATGGGGCATGGGTGAGATCAACATACAATGAGTTCAAATCCATGAGCTTATTTATTGCTCATGGGAATTACAGTCGAGAAACTCCTGTCCACTTGACGGTCAGGTAGGGAATCAACGTCGCCCTCAGGAAGCAGCAATTGCATATCAAATCCACTCGACCGAATAAGCAAGGCCATCAAACTCATCCCATTCTCGGGCTAGTTGAATGATATGTAATATATCAGGTAGGGCATCTGTTTAGGGAAGGGGTGAAAGATCAACATAGACTGAATAAGATAGGCCATCGGGTTCCTCATCCCATGAGCATATCGCTCTATTAATAATATCTACTACGAATAGAGGCCGTCGGGTTCCTCATCCGATGAGCATATCGCTCTATTAATAATATCTACTACGAAAAAGAAGGCTCCTCCTTCCTATCACAGAAAGTATGTCTTTTGCCTAGCAACTTTAACTTTCCTTGGGATTGGGGCCTGTAGCTCAATGGTTGAGGATCTGGTCCTCAACCTTGAGGTCTCAGGTTTTGTCGCAGGCAACCTACAAAAAAAAATCTTAAACTTTCCCTAGCAGTAATCTTGATACCCCTATATCAGTAAGCCTATATTAATAAGGTCGTGAGCTTAGCATGAATGCATCTTGCAGTATCCCCCCCCCCCCCCCCCCCCCCACACACACACACACACAACGAATAGTGATCACCACTACAAGAAGTCAACCCTAGATACATTTTTTCACACATTTAGTTCTTGTACCAACAAACAAGCATGCAAATGCTAATGCTTATCAGGGTAGTCATTGTTAATGCTCTTCATTCTCAAACTAATAGCCTTTGTTTAATACGTTCAATTCTCAAACAAGAATTAAACGTTAAATTCGCAAACAAGCATGCAAATGTTAATTTTTACCATGTTAGTCTCGATACCCCTATCAGTAAGCCTATACTAATAAGGGCGTGAGCTTTCAGCATGAATGCATCTTGCAGTATACCCCTCACAATGAATAGTGATTACCACTGCAAGAAGTCAACCCTAGATACTTTTTTCCGCACATTTAGTTCTGTACAAAAAACAAGCATGCAAATGGTAATGCTTATCAGGCTAGGCATTACTCATCATTCTCAAACAAATAGCTATAAATGTTTAATACGTTCAGTTCAAAAACAAGCATGCAAACGTTAATGCTTAGTGTTGTTAGTCATTACTCATCATTCTCAACTAATAGCTATAAATGTTTAATAGGAACAGTTCACATCAGTGGCATTGAAATTCAGCGTGTTTTCATTGCTTCTCGTACTAAAGAGTAAATTATACCCACTTTTTACTAATTATAACCAATTAGACTAATTACAAAAGTTTATAGCTTCAAATTGACATGTAAAATTGTAAATTAATAGAGATTATTCTAAATACAAGAGCGACCCAGTTGGCATCATCCAACTGGCAATGGCCTAAAACCCTAGCAGAGCATCCAAAGCCTAGCAGCCAAATGCCCAAATTTCATGGAGGTGACTTGGTGAATGGCATTGACTATAGTGATCATCATATCTTGTGTTTGTGCCTACAATTGGAGGAAAAAGTGAAAAACTAGAAAACACCTCCAAAACCAATGCTATAAATGCCATTATGCTACTAAACAATATGGAACATACAGTGGATCTTTTCTAGTCTACCAGCGTGCTAGAATATTCATAGAGAAAAATATCATTCAAACAGCAAAAAATATCGTATTGGTACATGATCACCATCACTTGACATAGAGTGAAGGTTCAAAATAAAGAGAACATACTTCATGCCGTTTAGGAAAACATTCAATTGACATCAGATGATAATGATCCCCAGATGGCACATCCTAGAAACAAAGGGCAGAGCAATCACCAAGAAATTTCTTAACAATAATTAAAAATAAACCTAAGAATGGAGTTTATGAAAAGGGAAATAATATCAGTAGAAGTATTACCATGTTATTATATTTCCACTAAAGCATCTTGTCTTTTAGTATTTAAAGAGCTGTCAAAATGTTACTACAGTTCCCAAAAAGCTCTCAAAACCTTGTTTAAAGAGAAAAGACAAGCTGGACCATGCAACTATTAAAACATGGTTGTGCTGATATCATTTTCCTTATGAAATTTACAAACGCATTAAAAACTCCCATCTTCCATACAAGTTTCAACAACCACATTACCAACGAAATAAAATAAGCAATGATTGTGGAAATACAAATAAAAAACAACAGCAGTCAAAGAAGAATCTGATACTCTTACTTGAGTAGGAGTCAAAGAAGAATATTGCTTTACAGACCGGGCATTCTTGTGAATGTACATGAAGATGGAGCCATTTGTACACCCGAGGCAAGAAGATCTTTGGCGTGGGGTTTTGCTTGCAGATTCACTAAGCCCACTGGCCATATTCAAATTCCGTCTGAAAATCACATAAAACCTTAATTAATAACAACGTCCAACTCAAAACCCTAATCAACAGAAAGAAAAATCAATTCATAAAGAAGATAACAGAAAAATTCAAAAACTGGAGAACCAGACTAGCCACTAGTTACAAGACCCAACTTAAGTGAAATAAAGATATATGAGAAACAGAAATCAGAGACCCAACACAACCAGGTTTGGAAGCCGTAATTTAGAATCGAAAAGATGAAAAACAAATTGAAGCCCTAAATTAAAAACACATCAAATCATTTGCTATGGACCGATAAAATCCAAATAGAAAAAAAACAGTACAGTTTTCTACCTTCCATCAATCCAGAAACAAATCTAAGAAATCTAGGTTTGTTGTAGTAAGAACGAATCTAGACGATTATACTTGTAATATCTATCAAGAACATTTTCTTCCATCATTTCCAGGAAAAGAACTGCCTAATTTTGATAGCTTCAAGGAAAAGAAAGCTTAAAACAGTCCTCGAATTACTTACCCAGGAACATAAAAAATCAAAAATAAAAAATCGAACCAATTTACGATAAAGATTATATAATTAGTCTCAAGAATGTAATTATAACACAGATTAGCCATGATTCAAAGAAAGAAGGAATCAAGAAAAGGCAACATCTATGCTGAGGAAACCCTAATTTCATGGAGGTGACTTGGTGAATGGCATTGACTATAGTGATCATCATATCTTGTGTTTGTGCCTACAATTGGAGGAAAAAGTGAAAAACTAGAAAACACCTCCAAAACCAATGCTATAAATGCCATTATGCTACTAAACAATATGGAACATACATTGGATCTTTTCTAGTCTACCAGTGTGTTAGAATATTCAAAGAGAAAAATATCATTCAAACAGCAAAAAATATCGTATTGGTAGATGATCGCCATCACTTTAGATAGAGTGAAGGTTCAAAATAAAGAGAACATACTGCATGCCGTTTAGGAAAACATTCAGTTCATATCAGATGATAAATGATCCCCAGATGGCACATCCTAGAAACAAAGGGCAGAGCAATCACCATGAAATTTCTTAACAATAATTAAAACTAAACCTAAGAATGGAGTTTATATAAAGGGAAATAATATCAGTAGAAGTATTACCATGTTATTATATTTCCACTAAAGCATCTTGTCTTTTAGTATTTAAAGAGCTGTCAAAATGTTACTACAGTTCCCAAAAAGCTCTCAAAACCCCCCCTGTTTAAAGAGAAAAGACAAGCTGGACCATGCAACTATTAAAACATGGTTGTGCTGATATCATTTTCCTTATGAAATTTATAAACGCATTAAAAATTCCCATTTTCCATACAAGTTTCATGTTTCAACAACCACATTACCAACGAAATAAAAGAAGAAATGATTGTGAAAATACCAATAAAAAACAACAGCAGTCAAAGAAGAATCTGATACTCATAGTTGAGTAGGAATCAAAGAAGAATATTGCTTTACAGACCGGGCATTCTTGTGAATGTACATGAAGATGGAGCCATTTGTACACCCGAGGCAAGAAGATCTTTGGCGTGGGGTTTTGCTTGTAGATTCACTAAGCCCACTGGCCATCTTCAAATTCCGTCTGAAAATCACATAAAACCTTAATTAATAACAACGTCCACCTCAAAACCCTAATCAACAGAAAGAAAAATCAATTCATAAAGAAGAAAACAGCAAAATTCAAAAACTGGAGAACCAGACTAGCCACTAGTTACAAGACCCAACTTAAGTGAAATAAAGATATATGAGAAACAGAAATCAGAGACCCAACACTACCAGGTTTGGAAGCTGTAATTTAGAATCGACACGATGAAAAACAAATTGAAACCCTAAATTAAAAACACATCAAATCATTTGCTATGGACCGATAAAATCCAAATAGAAAAAAAAAACAATACAGTTTTCTACCTTCCATCAATCCAGAAACAAATCTAAGAAATCTAGGTTTGTTGTAGTAAGAACGAATCTAGACGATTATACTTGTAATATCTATCAAGAACATTTTCTTCCATCATTTCCAGGAAAAGAACTGCCTAATTTTGATAGCTTCAAGGAAAAGAAAGCTTAAAACAGTCCTCGAATTACTTACCCAGGAACATAAAAAATCAAAAAATAAAAAATCGAACCAATTTACGATAAAGATTATATAATTAGTCTCAAGAATGTAATTATAACACAGATTAGCCATGATTCAAAGAAAGAAGGAATCCAGAAAAGGCAACATCTATGCTGAGGAAACCCTAATTTCTAAAAGGGAATTAGGGTTAGGAAACCCTTTTTTTTTTTTTTTAATGGTTAAGAACCCTAATTCTAAAAGGGAATTAGAGATAAAGAGAAGTTACAATCTCCCTTTCAAAACTCAAAAACAGACAATTATACTCGAAATATCAATCAAGAAAGCTTCAAAAGTCTTAAAATTATTTACCCTAATTTAGGAGAAGATTATATGAAAAAATAACAAATCAAAATTCGCAGCAATTTACAAGATAGATTATATAATAGGTCACAAAAAGAAATTGTAATACCGAATTAGCCAAGATTCAGGGAAAGTAGGAATCAAGAAAAGAAAAGAAATGTTCTGCAGAAACCCTAATTTCTACAAAGGGAATTAGTGAGAAAGAGAACTTACTTTGGCGAGAAGAAGAGCCGCTCGTGAATCCCGATTATTCTAGTGGGATTCAATTATTCTTGTGGCCATTTGCAAGAGACTGATACTTGTTTGAAGAGGGAGAGAGAGAGGGTCCAAAATGAAAATAGAAACTGCTTGGAGAGGGAGTGATACTTGTTTTGTGCCCCCACCTCCAACGGTCTAAAACTACGTGGCGAGGGAGGAGATTGTTGTGTTGTGAACTCTAACGGTCTAAACTAGGCACGTGCGCTAATTCCATAGAAAACGAAGTAAAATTCTTTTTTTTTTTTTGGAAAACTAATTCCATAGAAAATGAGGAATCCAAACTCTGGAAAATATGTCTTTCATGAAAAATATTTCCCTACCTACTACAAGCACCCAGAGAGAGAGAGAGAGAGAGAGAGAGAGAGAGAGAGAGAGAGAGAGATTCCTTGAAAACAAAGAAAATTCTTTATTTTTGTAATCTTTTCACATTGAATAAATATTCCAAGGTTAACTGTTTTGTAATAATTTCCATGAAAATGGGGAATTTTTTTTTATTTTTCGGAAAAATAATTTCATGGGAACTGAGGAAACCAAACACTGAAAAATTCATTTTCCATGAAAAATAACTCTCTCTATATACAAGCAGCCCTAGAGAGAACCAGAGAGTTTGATTGTGCTGATGGAAGAAGTCCTTTGTAGTTCTTAGTTCTTACAAAAGGAGGCCAGCAAGAAATCAATAGAAAAAAAATAAAAAAATCGAAAAGCAAGACGTGGATTCCTTGCCTAAACCCTAACAAAGAGCCATTATATGGAAAAAAACACCTTGAAATATTGAGACACGTCTAGGAAAGCCATTATACCATGATGCAATATCCGCTTAGAAGTGAGACGAAGCGGAGGGCTAGGAATCAATCTTTAAACGAGAAACTTTTATAGAAAATCTTATGACAGCATTACAATTAAACGGTTATTTCTCGTAACAGTAAAACTAGGTTCAGTGGCAGCGCGGAAAATAGTTTTAAGAATTATTTTCAGTGTGTGTGTTGTAGTTGCAAAGAAGTTATTAGGTAGTTACTTATGTCAGATTGTGGGTGTTAGTTGCATTATGGCCCCTCTTTTTTAGGGTTGGCCTACACGTGACATATGTGGGCCCTCTTTTGGGTTTAGCCATTGTATGTGAATTTTTATCCCAAGTCCAGTCAAACCTTTCAAAATAAGCATTTCAAATTTTGTAAATAAATCATTTAACCCTTTTAAAAATACTAAAATCTTTCATAAAACGTGTTTTTGAAAAGTTCTTCCTCTAGAGTTAGAAGTTTATCATAAATAGAGAATTTTAGAGTCAGGAGTTTGTCTTTGATCTGTTGTTTGATTGTTGTGTGTATAATTTTCTGTTTGTGTTAGAGTTGGGATATTGTCCTAGCTAGGAGCGTCTTCGTCCGGTCAGTTGGTGATCCACATTGCCTACTGATGACTAGAGTAGGATGCGTTAGATAACCTCTTGTTTTCTTACGACATACAACCTAGTTACACATAGGATATACGAATCGCCTGCATTAGTTTAAGGCTAACTTGCATTTTGTTAGGGCATATAGAAAGTCTTTAAATTCACAATTCACTTTAACCTAAATAACGTTCCATAAACTTTAAAAAATCAATCTAGTCTTTTAAGTTGAGTCTAGTCTAATGGTCTATATGTCTTAGGCATCATAGTTTAGAATAGGCGCGAAGAACTACGTTGCCTTGATTCTCGTGGAGGTTGGGATACGTAGGCGGTTTTGGATGAATACCAAACCATTCAAAGAATCGGACGAAAACATTTAGAGTTTTAGGGTTTGTTGCATTATATTGTGTGTAGTATCGAGTCGTGTTGTATGTTTTGTTATGTTTTTCTTACTTTCATGTGTAGACCTTATACTTTTAGTTGTAGCATGCATGTGTTTGTCCACCAGAACTTAGATACCCATTAGGCATGTCACTCATAACTTAGCTATGCTTATGCGACACTTATCTTTTATTATTTTGTGTGCGTTTGTTATTTCTATTCCCGAGTCATGCATGCTTAAGTAGATTTTTTCTTGGGGATATTTGTCCCCATTTCACCTGATTTTCGCCCAAAACTCTTCAAAGTTAATAAATAAATGGCATAAGAGACGAAGTATTCGCACTCGAACGGATTGAGATGCTCTTCGGACCTTCCTCATCCGTAATCAGGCACGAACCCACATATATTTCTGGTTATCACTCAGGCTTCTATTTTTCTCCTTTTTAGTGAAAAATTTCCGTTAGATCAAAGTTCAATAAAATATTCCTATTACTCTCCATATCCAGTTGGTTATCACTCAGGCTTCTATTTTTCTCATCATACACGAGGCATGAGTTATTATCAAAATGAATAGAGTGCCCATTTTGAATAGCCGTCTAAGACTTAGAGCACGTTTGGCTACCATAAATTTTTTGTGATGATAAATCGGTGGCCTAAAAGTGGAGATGAGGGTGAAGTGGCTAAAAATCTGAAACATCAGATTTTGAGTGGAGTTTTTTTGTTTATTTTTATGATTTTTAGCCCCTTCTCACCCCTTGGAGGCGCAAGTTTATTATGAAAAAATTTCTTGATTTTGTTTCTTGATTTTTAGCCACTTCACGCGACTCAACCCCTCTTTTTGCATTGCACCTCCCTGCCAACGTCAACACACTCATTACAACGAGGAAAACAAATGGTGTTGATTGATGGGATACAACCTTGAGATTAAGGTCTTTTATTGTGTGTATATTCAATCTTGAGATTTAAGATCAAATTTAGCCCCACACGGCCTCTTCAGCCATCAAATCGATCCTTACGTGTAAATAGAGAAATTATATGATGTGTGAGCATGAAGTCCGGTACTTTTAAAAAAATGCAGTGGGGACCACTTCATAGGATGATCCAAACCATTAATTTGTTGGACAACAACGTAATTAGGCTGTAACCCGAAGATCATTTCCATATAATAATCCTAGCCCTCCGATCTACAGAGGTACTGCACATTATAGAAGCCTCTCTATAGGCTGGAGGGTTAGGATCATACTATGGAGTTGATCTACAGAGGAACTGCACATTATAGAAGCCTCTCTATAGGCTGGAGGGTTAGGATCATACTATGGAGTTGATCTATGGGATACATCCTGCTCACATCATGGGCCAAAAGATAAATGGTTTGGATTATTCTAAAAGTAGGCATATGATGTATTTTAGATTGAATAAATCCCAGGGATTTGCTACCCTGCATGTATAGAATTCTCTTATTGGGGGATGTTCTTTGGGGATATAAAGCAAGGATGAAATAAAGCCAGGCCTGCTTTTTCGCTGTTTTTCAGCAGCTTCGCATCCTCTCCTCACTTATGCCTTCCTCAATTCTCTCCCTCCCCCACCCTCATCCATCTCCCACCATGGAAAAAACTTTCATGGCGGCCAAGCATCCAACCAGTGGCCTTCAAGCAGATCATTAGAACAAAGATGAGGACAGTTCACATTTGATGGGTAAATAGGAAAGTTAGGAATGCCCCTCTGGTGCAGTATTTGGACCATAGCCTGTTCAAAGTGGAGCCTACCAGATAGATAAGTATGAAGGTGGTGGCCAGTACTCCTCTGTACAATATCAAAGTTCAGAAGTCTGACCTTCTCTCCCATCTTTTATCTTCATATCTTAACCTTCTCTGTTTCCAAATCCACCATTACACATATTGAATATAATGCTTTACCTGTAAAGTTTCCATTCCAGAAAACTACCATTCAGCTTTCACCTCAAAACCCATGGATTGTTTAGTATTTATTCTCAGGTGATGAGTTGTCAACTTGCAGGAATTATAAATCTAGAACGGGGTCCTCCTTTGCGTTGGTATCAACTGGAAGACGAGTGTAATCATAATCATCAAACTTGTAATCCTCATCAAGATCTTCCACAGTCTTACCGAAAACAAATGGTATTGTTACCATCATAGTGAAAGGCATCAAACCAAAAGCTCGGGCTATCTTGATCATGCGACCAACCTTCCTCTGAGCTTTGGCACTACTGCGGGTCTGCACAAACGAAAACAGAAACAACAGAAGAAAGATAATCTCTTAAGACATTCGAGCCTCAGTTATTGTTTTGTGCTCACCTGGCTTCTTTTGATGATAATCCCGGGTTCTGTAAGAAAATTGGCACGGAACCTAACATTCTGCATGAAATATCTTATACAGTAAGATGATGGCAAAATTGACTTGAATACTTTGTAGAAAAGAACAAGGAATGTTCAAGGATCTATTCACAGTCCAATCATGATAAAACAATGACAAGTTCTGGGGTCTAACCTATCCATCACCTGTTAAAAAGGTCAAAGACGGGGACTGTGATGAGATGTGACGACCTTCAAGACAGTGACGGATATACATTGTAGGGTGGGGCCTAAAATATCCATCACCTGCTGCACCATGTGCCTTTAGTAGAAGAAACGGCGGACAACATTTTCATTCGTAGGATGGCCCAAGAGATTTGGTCCTTTGTCCTAAATTTTTTTGGCATAGCATGGTTTTCCCAGACCATATTCCAAATCTATTTGGGGAATGAACTTTTGCCCCTTTGGGCAACGGAGGGGCCAGATTTTGTGGTTCTTGGCCCTTATCACTTCACTTTGGGCTATATGGGAAAGAAAGGAATAGGGGGTCTTCAAAGGATCGGCTAAGAAGAGTTGCTCTATTCAACAAGAAGTTTTATAATCGATTGTGCACTGGGTGGGCCGAAGTCCTCCCAAACTTTAGAGCTATGCCTGAATCCACAATTAGACTACTTTAAGTAGGGGTGTGCATGAGCAGGATCATGACCACCAACAAGAAGTTTTATCATCGATTGTGCACTGGGCCAAAGTCCTCCCAAACTTTAGAGCTACGCCTGAATCCACAATTAGACTACTTTTAGTAGAGGTGTGCATGAGCAGGATCATGTCCACCAACAACAAGTTTTATAATCGACTGTGCACTGGGCCGAAGTCCTCCCAAACTTTAGAGCTATGCCTGAATCCACAATTAGACTACTTTCAGTATAGGTCTGCCTGAGCAGGATCATGTCCACTAAACCTACCCCTCGAAGTGGTTGCCCCTTTCTACTGGGTTGGTTAAGTTGTACTTTGACAGATCCCATATTGGGAACCCATGCCTGTCGAGCGTGAGGGGTCTTACTCACAACAAGGATGGTGCCACCAAGTGGGTTTTTTTCGGCCCACTAGGTCGAACAGAAGCTAACGCGGTAGAAGTACATGCCTTGCTAGCTGGGATTCGCATGGCGGATTACAGGGACCTTGACGCAATCCCTTGGATGAAGCAGGGGGTGCACTATCAATGGAGATCTGCTGATGTGATCAAAGAGATTTTGGATTGATATCGAGGGTTATCCAGTGACTTTCCAACATGTAGGGCACTTTGCCAATAGTGATGTTGATTAGTTTTGCCCGCTATACTCAACTCAACTCAACAAGGGCCTTTGTCCCAAACTAGTTGGGGTCGGCCAAATGAATCCTTCAGAAAATTTTCATGAAGAATGTGAAAGGAATCTATCCGGCTCTAATCCTGGTTCTTGTTGGGTTCTTCTACGTGAATCGTTTTCTTCCATTCTATCCTATCCAAGGTCATGTTCTCTGTTATGTTCCTAGCTATCAAGTCTTTCCTCACTGTTTCTACCCAAGTTGTTTTCGGTCTGCCGCTACCTCTTTTTACTCCATAAATTTCGCACGAGTCGCCTTTTCTCACCGGAGCATCCAAAGGCCTACGTTGGATATGCCCAACCCATCTTAAGTGGTGCTCTCTCATCTTCTTCTCAATTGGTGCCACCCCCACCTTTTTATGAATGTCTTCATTTTTAATTCTATCTAACCTTGTGTGGCCGCACATCCATCTAAGCATTCGCATCTCCGCTACACTCATCTTATGCACATGTTGCTTCTTGGTGGCCCAACATTCTGAGTCGTATAGCATGGCTGGCCTCACAGCTGTCTTATAGAACTTTCCCTTCAACTTGTGGTAGGGATTTTACTGTCGCAAAGAACTCCTGAGGCAAGCTTCCACTTCAACCAACTTGCACTTATTCTATGGTTAACATCCTCTTCAATCTCTTCTTCCTCATGTAGCATTGAACCAAGATAGCGAAAGATATCCCTCGCTTAGGTACCTCCTGTCCAGTCATATTTACTACACCCTCATCCCGCCTCCTTACATTACTAAAGTTGCATTCCATATATTCTGTCTTAGTCCTACTCAGTGTAAAAGCTTTGGATTCCAAAGTAGTTCTCCATAACTCTAACTTAGCATTTACTCCTATGATTAATACTATGTCATCTGCAAATAACATACACCACAACACCTCATCCTAGAAACCCTTCCGTAAGCTTATCCATAACTAGTGTAAAAAGATAAGGGCTTAGAGCTGATCCTTGGTGCAATCCTACTGTTATGGAAACTCACTAGACATGCCATCCGTGGTTCTGACACTAGTTACTGCTCCATCGTACATATCCTTAATCACATCAACATATTTAGTATGCACATTTTTCCTTTCAAGAACCCACCACATAACATTCCTGGTAACCCTATCATACGCTTTCTCCAAATCAATGAAAACCATACGAAGGTCCTTTTTATTTTCTCTAAATCTCTCCATTAACCGCCTAATTAAAATAGCTTCCATAGTTGATCGTCCGGGCATGAAGCCAAACTGATTCTCTGATACCTTAGTCTCTTCTCTTAATCTATGCACAATTACCCTCTCCCAAAGCTTCATGGTGTGACTCATTAGCTTGATTCTCCGGTAATTGATGCAACTCTGAATATCCCCTTTATTCTTATAAATAGGTACTAATGTACTCTTCCTCCACTCATCAGGCATCTTCTTAATCTTCAAATTAGTGTTAAATAATCTAGTTATCCAAACCAAACCCACATCTCCAAGTCTAGAGACTTTTGATCCCTTGAGTTTTGATACTTTTGTTTTTTCCTATTTTTTGCTTGGCTTGTTTTCGACCATCCCGGTCCCCCAGCATTTGCCCTCTTTATTTAATGAAACATAAAAAAAAAAATTAATTGCTAATAAACTTGGATGACTAAACTGACATGTATGTGCCAAATTTCAATTTCTTCACAGACTTATCTCAAAACTAACTTGCTAAAATGCTAATGGGACAGCAAAAGGAAAATAAAAAACTATGAACTCGTGAAAAGTAAACAAGTGCATATACTTAAATCAGCGATTTCTTCATATTGTCAAATTGTAGGCAATACTGCAATAGATAACATCAAAGTGCAGTCCTTTAGACGGCTATCCATTCAAGCTGCAATGACAGTAAAAAAAATCTACATAATGGGTACCACATCATATGGACTCCATGCCACCATAAAGGAGAAGTTATGGGGGAGCCCAGGAAACCATTGCTATAATGTGAGACACTAGAACCCCTTGTCTTTGAATGAGAGGAATCATAGAAATTCATTCCTTGGATTTTCAAACCCCAGCCAACAGTGAAATGCCTGATTTCTTCATATTGTCAAAATATAGGCAATACTGCAATAGATAACATCAAAGTGCAGTCCTTTAGACGGCTATCCATTCAAGCTGCAATGACAGTAAACAAAATCTACATAATGGGTGCCACACCATATGCACTCCATGCCACCATAAATGAGATGTTATGGGTGAGCCCAGGAAACCATTGCTATAATGTGAGACACTAGAACCCCTTGTCTTTGAATGAGAAGAATCATAGAAATTCATTCCTTGGATTTTCAAACCCTAGCCAACAGTGAAATGCCTGGTTCCACATCATTAGGGGTGTTCATTATTCGGTTCGGTTTTTTTTTTGGAAATTCGGTTTTCGGTTATCTCAAAAAAAAAAAAAAAACAGGTTAACCGAATAGCCGAAATTATGGATGAAAACCATTTTTTTCCAAAAAAAAGTGCTATATGTGCACTCCGTAGGATGATCAAGACTGTCCATTTGATTGATTACAACTTAATTAGGTTGTGCTCAAAAATTCATTTCGATTGGATGATCCTAGCCCTCCGATCCAAATCGAGATTTTCCTTTTTTCCCCTCTTTTTCTCCCACAATACGGTTATTCGGTTATAACCGAATTGTTAATCGGTTTGGTTTCGGTTCGATTTTTAGGAATTTCGGTCGGTTTCGGTTACCAAAATTATTTCGGTTATCAAATTTCGGTTTATTAGGTTCGGTTATAACCTGGTGTTGCTTAGTCCACTCTCTCTCTCTCTCTTAAATGAATCTTGTATTGTTCTTCTTCTTCTTCTTCTCTCTGTCTCTCTCTCTCTCTCTCTCTCTCTTAATGGTAATGAACCTGGTGTTGCTTAGTCCCTTTTCATATATCAGAGAACTCCATAAGCTACGTTGCCATGTACCTATATTGTAAGAATGATCACAATGCACTACTTTGTGCACTCCCGGTAAATCTTTGGGAAGGCCCAAAAGACACACTGAAGAGACCTAAACTGAAATATCAAATTGGTGAAGGTGTTTTATGGGTTAAGGAAGTCCCAAGGTCATTGTTAGAAACTTGGTTGGAGTGATTTTTAACTAGAGCTGCAATCTTGCTCCTAGAGCTGCAATCTTGCTCCTTTTAAACATCTTAAGCATTCCAATTCTTGGATTTTATTAGTAGCACCCTCTCCCCTACTCACAAGTTGCACCAAAACGGCTCCTGCTCCAACTTTGTGCAATTGATGTTTGAAAATTTTTAGACAATTAGTATCGATGAAGAACAATTCCGATAAGGTTCATTTGATAATTCATTATTAATAAAGACAAACCTCAACAAGCGTTGTCATCTCACTATGTTAACGGCTAATTAATTAGTGGTTATGATAACTCTGGGATTAATTCTCATTTCTCATTCAACTTCAAAAAATGATTATGCATAGAGATCATGATGAACTGAGATATTTTTTTGGGAATGGAGGCCTCACAAAACTCTTTCATTTTTTACCCAAAATAAATTGGTCTTACATCTCACTTGACAAATTGTAAACCTACTAGCACACATTGGAGCTCAATGTTAATACAGTTCATATGATAGTTGACTTTTACAAATGCAAGATCTCGTCACAAGTTACTTCGTGGGTTGGTATACCAGACTATGCTATGTCCAAATAGTACTCATGCAGTCCACACACGATCATGATTAATTGTTGTTCATTGCATTATCTAGTGCAGAAGACAAATGCCGATTCACATCAATTACATTGAGTTACCGTATGGATCAAATGACTACTTAGAACTTTGAGCATTCATCTTAATTTCCTACTCCATGGAACAATAATACTAGTCAAGCAAGTGTGCATCCATTTTGGTCTTTCAAATGTATAAGCATATAGAGGTCGATTGCCCCTCATCTAGGAAAAGTTACAGCTTACAAGCAGGATTGTAACATTCCCATGTCCACCACAATGCAAATTGCAAATGACTACTCAGAACTTTGAGCATTCATCTTAATTTCCTACTCCATGGAACGATAATACTATTCAAGCAAGAGTGCATCCATTTTGGTCTTTCAAATGTATAAGCATATAGAGGTCGATTGCCCCTCATCTAGGAAAAGCTACAGCTTACAAGCAGGATTGTAACATTCTCAGGTCCACCACCATGCAAATTGCACATATGTTTGCCAAAGCCATGAGCCAAACATTCTTTATAAGGCGGATGGACTCTCTCGGTTGGAATCTTAAAGCATCATATCTTATCAGGGGAATTCTGGGCGTACTTATTCTCAACCAGGATCAAATGATTGGCGATGAAATACAATCGATCCAGAGAATTTCCTCCTGCAAGTTCAACATTAAACCCCCTTCTCAACCAATGAAAAGAAGCCAATTGAAAAAGGCCCATTAGAGACAATTACTTAGATACACCACTTGGATTTCAATTCCAATGATACTTGCAGGGTCGCTAAGGCTGTGCATTTTTTTAGTTTTATTTTTTAAATAGTTCGCTAAGGTTGTGTTTTGTCCAATCATATGTATTAAACTATCAGCCAATTTGATTCATTTGCATGGATGTACCCACAGCTACATTGATAAGAAGTTGCTCTAATAATTCAGAAAAAAAAGTATCTGCTGGTACCAAAAGCCGTTGGGGTGTCACGTAAAGCTGTTTCGTTGTCATCTTAGTCTTCTTTAATTTATCCACAAGAAGCCCTGGAAAAAATTCAATTCTAGTGTAAGTAGGGTCGCTGATGCTGAGTATTGTCCAGTCATAAGTATTAAAGTACAGGGTCGCTAATGCTGTGTATTGTCCAATCATAAGTATTAAACTATCTTGGCAGAATTCTAAATGAGGCTTGATCGAACAAGGACATAGGATCATCTGATCAAGGTGTTCTCAACAGCATTTTGCCGAACATATGGTTTTTTTTATCAAATCATGGGTCCGCCCAATGTCTTTTACGAAGGAGTGTAAACATAACATTCCTTTTAGCATTTTCCTCTCCTCTTTTGTTGACGAAGTTCTAGAAAGATGTCGGGCGAGGAATTCTAGACCAAGACAGCCTCTGTTTGAATGTGCAAGCTGCATGTGAGCCAGGCTTCGCAGGAGGATTGGTCTATATGCACGGTGTGGAAATATAGGTTGTCCCAATATAGCGTCCCAAATCATTTTCATATGATGAGTGCAGTGTTTTAAAAAACTCGTTGAAAACATGAAAATTTTTTAATAGAAGAAACATTGTAAAGTTGCGATAGTACAAGAAAAAACTGATAAAATTCTCGCAATTAATCTTAAAGTATCTTGAATCCAACAAGGCATCAAGTACTTATCATTCAGAAGAATATGTGCAACAGAAAACAAAGCACAAAAAATATTTATAATTTCGCTAAAAACATTACAATTATAGACTCAAAAGTTACAGCAAAATTTTGAAAAAAAAAACATATAACACTACAAAAACTAAAAAAATATTAAATTATTGTAAAAAAGGGATTTCATTTTGTAAAAAAATCATAAAAATGGATAAATAATATAGAAAATTTGACTTTAGAAGTATAAAAATCGTGCAGTTAGTGAAAATGTAACAAAAAATAAATAAAAAATAATTTTTTTATTAAAGTATTGTAAAAAAGGGATTTCATTTTATAAAAAAAATAAAAAAACGGATAAATAATATTGAAAATTTGACTTTAGAAGTATAAAAATCGTGCAGTTAGTGAAAATGTAACAAAAAAAATAAAAAATCAATTTTTTCATAATTTTAAATTCTAATTATTATACTTTTAAATTCTATTTTTAAGGTGTATGAATAACATATAACTTTACATTATTTTTACTTACTTTTTTATTTCGTGATTTCATTGGATATTTCTATAACTATTACAATATAATAATGTAATAGAAAAACAAAATTTAATAGGAACAATTAAAACTTAAACTAATGATATTAAAATTAAAAACTAAAAGTTGACCAAATTTAAAAGAAATATGACCTAGGTAACAAACATATTTCTTCTATGTTTGGTTAAATGTTTAGTTTTTAACTTTAATATTATTAGTTTAACTATTAGCTGCTTATTAAATTTTATTTCTCTGTTACATTGTTATGTTGTAATTATTGAAAAAACATCTAATAAAATTATGAAATAAAAAAGTAACTCAAAAGAATGTAAACTTTACACCATTCATAGAATTGAAAAATAAAATTTAAAAGTATAAAATTTTGAATTTAAAATTGAAAAAAAAGATTAATTTTTTTTGTGTAGTTTATTTTTCACTAAATGTATAATTTTCATTCTTTTAAAATCTATTTTTTATGTTAAGTATTCTTTTTATGATATTTCTAGATTTATTTCCATTCAAAATTTTATAACAATTTTTGTGTGTTTTATTTTGTTGCTTACAATAATTATAAATTTTTTATTAGAGTTTAAATACTTTTTGTGCTTGGTTTTTTGTTTGCTATGTAAAATTTTTAACTTTAAAATGATAATTTTCCATATTACATATCCTCTTTTATGATACTTTCAATTTTTTAATTTTGTATTTTTTTTTGAAAAACAGCTTGCCTCAAAACTACTTTTTATTAATTTTACGTATCCCCTTTTTTATACTTTAATTAGTATTAGAATTTTTTTTAAGAGGGCAAGCATTGGCGCAACGGTAAGGTTGCTCCATTGTGACCTGGTGATCACGTGTTCGAGTCACGGAAACAGCCTCTCTGCAAAGCAGGGGTGGTGGTAAGGCTGCGTACATCTAGCCCTCCCCAGACCCCGCAATGGCGGGAGCCTCGTGCACTGAGCCGCCCTTATTTTATCAGTATTAGAAATTTTATCATAATTTTTGGAATTTTATATTTTGTTGCTCATTCTTCTATGCCTTATTTTAAATATAACGTTTTTATATCTTGATTTTGTTCCTCGTTTAATTATAACGTTTTTACTGAAATTTTGAATATTTTTGTGCAAACATTCTTATATTTTGAAATCATTAATAACCCTAAAAAACATAAAAAACAATTGTTAACAAACCTCCAAAAAACATAAAAAAATTGTTACTAACCCTAAAAAAACATAAATTGAAAGGATTAAATTAAAAAATATATATGTAAAAACCCTATGTGAAAATTTACTAAAGGATTCATTAGCAGACCCCAACTAGTTTGGGACAAAGCCTTAGTTGAGTTTGTATATGTATAAAGCCTCCAAATAAACATAAATTGAAAAGGAATAAATTAAAAAAATATATATATGGAAAAGCCCTCCAAAAAACATAAATTGAATATAAAGTAAAACACAAAATATAAAAGAAACAATTCGTTAAAAAAAATTCTATAAACATCACAAAATCGAAATGTAAATAAAATGAAATATTAAAATCGTAGGGTAACTAATGTAGTAGAAGAATAAAATTTAAAATGTACAAAAATATTAAACTCTAAAAAATATAAACTAAATAATATTAAAGGGAAGTGATATATCCGCCCCTTTTGATCACTAGGAACGTCAGTGTTTGTGGCAATCAGGGGCATTGAATTCTTCTGACATAAGTACAACAACCCCCCTCTTTAGCCACTGATACACTGATAGGGGGTGTTCCTGGGGATCGATCAAAAAGAACGGATATATCATTTCCCATATTAAAATTATAAAAAATAAAACTTAACAAAACAAAGAAAACTCTAAAATAATTAAAAAATAAATAATGGTAATAGAAAATAAAATAATAGTAAAATTTTAAGAAATAGATTAAACATAGAAGATATGTAAAACAGATAAAAAGGAAAAAATTATGAATCTATAGTTTTCCCTGGTTCCGAGTATTCCCGTTCTAGTTTTATTGATTTTGTAAAGCGGGATGACGGGACCCCTGGTCCCCAATGCCTTTCTATTATCAATGAAAATTATGAATCTAATTGAGTTACAAAGAACCTTCAAAATGAAAATTAAATAATAAAAAACAAAGAATAGAAGTAGAATAATAAATAAACATAAAAGTAAAAAATGTCATCATGCAGATTTAGGCATATGATTGAGATGCTGCGAGAGAAACCCGCGAGAGGTGGAATCACAGATTTGCATAGAATGCCAGATGGATAGAAACGTTTGGCGATGGTAAGACAGCCAGAGGGAAGGAAGGTAATGCACAAGCAATTGGGACGCAAATAGAGACCAGAGAATGGAGATTCCCAGAGCGAATGAGTCAACAATGGCATACCAGAAAAGTCGCAAAGAGACGAGATTAGATATCGCTACTAAGAAGAGGAAGGAAGGCTTGGGGCTGGGGAGGTGCTCCAAATGCTATTTTATAAACTTTAGGAGGAGACCGAATGCATGGTCTGTAAAAAGATATGGCCTAAACATGCTTGGAATCTTAGGGAAACAACAAACTAGAGAAATATGGTCTAAGCTTGCTTGGAATCTTAGGGAAACAACAAACTAGAGAAATATGGTCTAAGGATGCTTGGAATCTTAGGGAAACAACAAACTAGAGAAATATGGTTTCTAAGGGGCAAACAAAAGCAAGGGAAGGGATGATACTTGAAAATTCTAGAAGGGAGGGAGTAGAGGCAGAGAATCTACAGGAGGAAAATCCTCCTTCGTGCGACGAGAACTCAGAGGAAGGTATGAATGATGCCGCCAATGAGGACTGTATTCTTGAGAATAGGAGGGACCGACCCCCTATTTGTCAATGAGGAAATCTGGACGGAACGGATAGAACTCCAATCAATCCCCGGGGGTGCAGAGAGGAATTTGGGCTTGGCTAAGAGATAACGCTGAGGAAGATTGGAATCGGGTAAAATCTTGGCTGAGGAGGTCAATAGCATAGGTGAAGATGTATGTGCTCTCCCTATAGCTCTCAAGGAAGCGATTATTGTCCTTCTACTCGAACTTAATGCCGTAGACTTTAAAGATGTTTGGTTGAAAAAAGAAGATTGTCCCTTCGAGGACATGGATAGGCGGTTCTCTAAAATCTTGGCTGATGGAGGTCAGTAGCATAGGTGAAGATGTATGTGTTCTCACTATAGCTCTCAGGGAAGCTATTATTGTCCTTCTGCTCGAGAACTTAATACCGTAGACTTTAAAGGTGTTTGGTTGAAAAAAGAAGATTGTCCCTTCGAGGACATGGATATGCGGTTCTCTAAAATCTTGGCTAATGAAGGTCAGTAGCATAGGTGAAGATGTATGTGTTCTCCCTATAGCTCTCAGGGAAGCTATTATTGTCCTTCTGCTCGAGAACTTAATACTGTAGACTTTAAAGGCGTTTGGTTGAAAAAAGAAGATTGTCCCTTCGAGGACATGGTTACGTGGTTCCCTAAAGATGCTGGTTCTTTGAATAGAAGAAAACTTAACTGTTTTCTTATCACACTCGCTATAACTCCCTTGTGGTTAGTGTTCTGTTTGTAGGATCGCATGATTGCATCTTATTTCTTGGTTTCTACTTCAAGGAAAATAGGACAACTCTTAGGATTATGAAGAAACCAAAGCAAAACCCACATATTCTTAGATAGGAGTCCTCAAGGAATATGAAGAAAAGATAGAAAAGCCTACTCTATTGTCGGTGCATTTTCTATTAGACACCTCCTATTTATCTAGTGGTTAGTGTTGTCATGTTTCTGCAGCTCTATTCTCTGAACAGAAATTGAAAGACGACTCATTTCTTTGAGTAGAAGAAAACTTGGTTTTGAAGATCTAAGAAAACTTGGGAGCGCTCAGGGCTTACGAAGAAAATAAAAAAAATTCTCCACGTTTGGGCATTACCTTATCAGACAAATAGACATGTTTGGGCAGCTCTATTCGAAGATCACATCGCCCATCTCATTTCTTGGGTTCAAGGAGGGGGGGAGTTCATACGGATTATGAAAAAAATAGAGGAAACTCTAGTATCTGTTTGTGGATTTTCTTATCACACTCCCTATTTCCCTTGTTGTAAGTGTTCTATTTGTGGGATCGCATGAGTGCATCTCATTTCTTGGTTTCTACTTCTAGGAAAACAGGGCAAAACAAATCAAAACTAACATATTCTTAACGATTCTTTTGTTTTATGGACATGTTTTGTGTAAGATTTGTTTTTCCTACCAAAATAATTGGCCAATGAAGTTGCTACCCTACCGTTGAAAGTTTCTGTTTGTGGTATCGCATGAGTTGCTACCCTCGAATTAAGATCATGCTGTCAGGTTGTCGGCTTAGGAATCCCTCGCCAACTCTTGAAAACATAGAAAATTTCAAATTGAGTGACTTGTTAGGTCCTCGAAAAGACAACTACTATTTATAGTGATGAATCAATTCAGAACCTATTTATCCCAGTTTAGTGATGAATTCAATATAAGCTTTATATTTCATATAGCTTAGCAAGAAAAGACAACTACTATTTGCATAAACATGCTGAGAAAAATGTTAGCTCTCAAATAAATGTAATGCAGCAACTAAAATTTAAAAAATACAGAATAATCAGCAAATCAATCTCAATCTATTAATTTGAATCACTCTAACACTAATATCCAGAATGACATAATTGAAAGTGCAAAAATGGAGTAACTTACGAAAAAACATGAACAGAAATCCAACTGAATTCATAGCAGCTCTAAACCCTATAATCAGCAAATCAGTCTCAAATCTATTAATTTGAATCACTCAAATATCCAGTCTCAATCTATAATCAGCAAATCACTCTCAATCTAACACTAATATCAGCAAATCAGTCTCAATCTCAATCTAACACTAATATCCAGAATGACAAAATTGAAATTGCAAAAATGGAGTAACTTACGAAAAAACATGAACAGAAATCCAATTGAATTCATACCAGCTCTAAACCCTATAATCAGCAAATCAGTCTCAATCTAACACTAATATCCAGAATGACATAATTGAAATTGCAAAAATGGAGTAACTTACAAAAAAACATGAACAGAAATCCAACTGAATTCATCCCAGCTCTAAACCCTATGATCTATGCAAGTTAGAATATCAAATAAAATATCAATTAATGGAAGAAAAGATAATGTATTTCAAAAGTATAATTCGTCTTATTAACATAAGACAATTCTCTATGGTGCTTAGATGGCAATGAGAAACTAGTCATAAAAGATCTTTAGAATTAATTAAAATGTTTTATCTAAAGAGATACACTTTTGAGATCTATGATAAGATTTGAATGATTGCAAACATTTGTTGCTTTCTATTAGTAATAATTTTTTGTACTTCAATTGACTAAGTAGTCGTCATTTATAATGCAATTGAAAATTGTTAACCTTTAGGGATGTGTAGAATATACTAGTTGTATGGTTGATGTTATCATATGTTAGGGAGCACATGCTCATGCGTAGAGTAGGTGCATCCTATGCTTCTTACTGGAATTTTTGCTACATTAATTAAATCAAAGCAATTCTATGTATCTTTGACAAACAACTTGAAGTATTCATACAGATGGTAGGTTACAAGTTACCACATTACTGAAAATCTACTGTCGTATTATTGCTTACTTGTGGACATTGGTCAATTAGGTCGTCTGGTCAAAAGAGAGGAAATTTATTCTATCTGTGTTGTG